>NC_135787.1:183062500-184262500 GCF_051106095.1 Pogona vitticeps
AAATTATAAGGAGACTAATGAGTTTTAGAGAAACCATTGAGATCATACGGTGGATTGGAAATAAGCTGAGGACCTTCCTCCAGCTTAGAATATTCCCTCACCTCTCCCCACCAGCTTGTCCTAAATATTTCAGATTGAAGGGGAAAGGAACTGGGTCAATTGAAAGGAAGTTGAATGCTGGGAAGGAGAACTACAGGAGAATTCTGAACCACAGAAGAATGTGTGGGTCTTAATACATTGAGATTCAAGTATTAGATACCTCAAAGCATTTACACACACTAACAGAAACTTTAAAATGGTTCCCCAGAAGGCCTAAATTAGAAGGTTTTGGTGCTTAACTAGGCCTAGCTATGCCTATCTTCCTATTCAGAAAGAAAGCTCCCAGATAACACTGGGGCAAGAAGAGGAAGCTTGGGAGGGGCTAAGCCTCAAAGCCTTCCAACTTAGGCATTTTCTTCCAGGTGACCTATGTTTAGGTGCCTATACTTTGTGTGCAAGTCAGGTAGATCTCCCAGGATGGGGAATCCTGGGAAAATCCAAAATCCCTGGTCAGTGGCATTAAAACAGGGGGCAGATTGTTATCACAAAAACACCAAAAGACCAACCAGGGAATATTCCAGACCTCTTGAAACCTCCCACTTTTCAGTTCTTAATGCTTACCTTCAGACATTCTTTTAAGCTCAGCCTTGATTTTCTATATAAAAAATGTATTAACGAGCATTTCAAAGGGGTTGTAATGCTGATTATATGCATGATTCTTAGGCACTCTGAACATGCACACCTTTCTCAGAGGACCTCCCCTTCCATTCCTGCCCATTTTCTTTAACATATTTGGTGTGGGATTGATAGATTTAGCTCTGCTTGAAAAAAGGTTGAATACCACCTTTTCCCTGAACATACAAAGCTTAGGCTTCAAACCGGGGAAATGATTTGCCTGTCAGTAGTAAAGCTTCAAGATGCCACCTCAACGTTGTGTATAAATCCTGTGATTAGGGGGGAAATAATCTTGTATAAAGCACTTTTTTTCCTCCTTCCACTGAAACTACAAGTTTATGTATTCATCCTCATAAATATATGTTCCTCCCCTTGAATCCCAATTTGTAGGGATCATTGTAAGCTTCTGTATAGTTATTTGTTTACTTCTTATATTTATATTCCATCCATCTCTTCAGTACCTCAAAGTAATATACATGGGTTCTCATGACTAGTCCCCCAGTCAGCTTCCTGGATTGATGGGGGCTATGCCCACCACTGACACCCCCATTCTCAATACACCCTACTACCATTCAGAGATGGAATTTGGGCTGTTGCAATTAAGGTGCTGCCTTCTGTCAAGAGCAGTGCCATGGGAGAACCGCTACACTCCCACAAGAAAGAACTTGTTTCTTTTATTTATTATTAATTCATTAAAATATTAATAGTCGTCTTTTCCAGTTGCTCAAAAAGACTAGCAATCAGGATTTTTTTAAAAAAACAAATAAAACAAAAACAGCACCAAGTAAAATCCGATCATCAGAGTCAAACAAAAAGCCCCTAAAAACTTCAACTAAATGCCAGTGTAAACAACAACAGCAACAGAAATAAGTCTTACTTGTGGAAAGTACCTACCCATGGAAAGAAGGCAATAAAGTACCCAATTTGACCGTCAGTATTCAGGCCTTCCATAAACTTCTGGATGTCCCTGTGAAAAGCCCAATAATGTCTACTGATGGGGTCTTACCACATGAATTGGAGAGATACAGTCCCTGAGGCATGTGGCAGCTACAAGGATGACTGCAATTCTGGGCTCAATCATCAAATTGCCGTATTCATTCATAACAAATAAAGGGATCAGTCGGTGATGGTGTAGTTGGAAATCAGCCAGCCTTTTGCTTAGATCTAGACACTGCATTTGAAAAGAGAAAGTAACAATCTGGAATATAGCTACCAGAGGTTGATAAAGGTGGTGAGGGTCATGCAGACCAAGTCTCATGAGAAAGACTTGAAGAAGCGTCTGTTTAGCCTGACAAAGAAATGACTTGGGAAGGACATAAGAGTCATCTTCAAATATCTGAAGGAGGAGGACCACACAGATGACGGAGGAAATTTGTCTGCTGTTGTTTCAAGGAGTATGGTTTAGAGCCACTGTATTCAAAATTACTAGAAATGGGACTGTGGTTAACCAAAATTGTTTGATACAGGAACACATTATCCTGACAATCTGATTAAGATGAAAAAGAAGACAGGCTTCCTGTACTTTTAATACTTATATGGAAGGGGGAATAACATTGGGTGAAATTCCCTGTTCTACACATCCATTAACCCTGTCCTCTTTTCCATGTGACTGTCCTACCTCAGCATGAGTAGTGGCTCAGAGGAACTTTAAAAGGTTTGAGGAATGCTTATCTTTATTTTGAGGCCTGGCCTCAAAATAAAGGTTCAGTTCATCTTCCCACAAAGTTTGTACCTGAGTATAAGAGGTGGCTGCTGTAGGTAACAGCCTCTTGAATAGGCAAGCCCTGAAGCCCCCAGAATAAGCAGCCTTTGTGGGATTAAATAAGAGAATGCTTTTAGTGTGGGGTAGAAGATAGTACCTTGCCGACAAACATCTGCATAGTGAAAGCTATGGTTTTTCCAGTAGTGACGTATGGAAGTGAGAGCTGGACCATAAAGAAGACTGACCGCTGAAGAATTGATGCTTTTGAATTGTGGTGTTGGAGGAGGCTCTTGAGAGTCCCCTGAACTGCAAAGAGAACAAACGTATCCATTTTGAAGGAAATCAACCCTGAGTGCTCACTGGAAGGACAGATCCTGAAGCTGAGGCTCCAATCCTTTGGCCATCTCATGAGAAGAGAAGACTCCCTGGAAAAGACCCTGGGAAAGTGTGAAGGCAAGAGGAGAAGGGGACGACAGAGGATGAGATGGCTGGACAGTGTTATCGAAGCGACCAACATGAATTTGACGCAACTCCGGGAGGCAGTGGAAGACAGGAGGGCCTGGTGTGCTCTGGTCCATGGGGTCACGAAGAGCTGGACATGCCTTAACAACTAAACAACAACAAGATCTCAGGTACAAGGAACTAGATCTGTTATGGTCTTTGGGAGTCAATGCCAGTTATAGAGCAGCCCAGATGCTGTGCAATAATACATCTCATGACAAGCCAGCTCCATGATTTACAAACACATAGGAACCAACATTGTTATTAGTATTGGTAGCAATGCGTCCATCTGCATTTTGTTTACCTTTTAATAAAAGCTGTTATAGGAGTACTCAGGACAATCCACCCAAAGGGGTCAGAGTTGGCTGAACTGCATTTAAAAACTATAAAAAGCAGTAGGCATACTCTGACACTACGTCGCAAAGCCTCACGGCCGTATCACACACAACTTTGCAGAAGGCAGATATTAAAGGATTAATGAGGAGATAACAAAAGGAGACTTTCAGTCATGTAAAATTCCAAATAGATTTCACGGCAGCCTTCTCTTTCAGCTAACCTTTGAGCGAGAGAAACTTCTGCTGATGCCAAAGGACCAGGAAGACAGGAGCGACAGATCCTATAGCCCGACAGGTGCCGCTGGGCGCGTCTCCCCACTCTCGAGCTGGCTTTCCTCACAGATGCTGAGTGACCTTGCAAACATCTCCCACAAAGGTCGGAATGGATTCATTGATCAGCTAGGCCAAGCATATGACAGTCTGTTCCTTAATTGAATCCCAAAAGGGGGCAGGCTGGGTTTTTATTACAGAGGCCAGACGATAGCACTCATTAAAAGCTCCACAGACTGTGTGGTTTACTAATTAGTTTATTATACAGACACCTTGACGATGGACAAAGTTGTCATTTTGCCCTTTATCGCACAGGGGATGTTGTTAAAAGTTTAATCAGCTAACACTGACCAACTTAGCTTGGCAGGCGCTAGATGGTCATTACCGAGGTCACCCCTGCTGTAGTGAATCTGACAGGGTCACAGCGTGAACCTCCAGTAAAAAGAGTGCTACATAAGGTAAGAGGGCACCTGAAAAGGAACAAAGAGGGAGGGGGTCTAGCGAGAAAGAGGCTCTGTAGGGAGTAGGAAGCAGATGGACTGTTAGGACAAGGGAATCTTGCCATCGGTTCCCTTTGCTTACACGGCTTAACATATGACTTTTCTTAATGGATGAGGAACTCTGTGAGTTATCACTTTGATATGTTTATCGCCCTGAACCTACACAGAGAGCTTGATTTGAGTGAGACTGGAGTCTGAATAGCTCTCAATGTGGAACAATGGAGTTGTCAACCTCAATTGATTTAAGATGTTTCTTGAATCTTGAAATGGAGTAACACTAATGTACACACATGCATCAGTACACATATAGACCAGCACATACGCACGTGGGTGCACATGCTTCAGATTTCCCCGTACATTTGTAGGTATTGCTCCGACTCCCTTCACACCAATGAATTTTCACATTTTGGTGGCATGCCCTGACATTCTGAGGAACTTGTCAGATGAGCGTTTTCAAGGACTTCACCTGGCATCTATAAGATATCGTCTGCCTATATTTTCAGGGAATCATCCTATAAAATGTGATGAGATGTTGAGACAAATAAAACTGAATCAGAAATATGAATATAATTCACAATTTGTTTCTTCTTTGTGTGGCAAACAAGATGGAGCTCTTTTGGCCCTTGCACAAGAATGCAATTTTTTGTTTTTTGTTCTCGATCTCAACAATTTTGAGCAGTTTTGAGAATGGTTTCCACACATCTTACAATTTGGAATGGTAGCAACCACGGCCTGGCTGCATTGCTGTAACTTTGGATGGATCGCTTATGTCTCTATAATAAATCAACCTGTCTTTTTGTGCTTGCTCTCTCTGTTTCTGTCTGTGTGCAAACACCCTTAGTCTCACCAAGGGAAAAGATACTAATCATGCTTGAAGACATTTCACTGTAGCAGTTTCGAGGGAGCAGTTATAATGCAGGAAAAAAAGCATCAGAGTAACTGGTCCAAAGTTACACTGCTCCATTCAAATGTGAAGCTCATCATGGGTGCTTTGAAGTAATTTGTTAAAGGAGGAGAAGGAGGAGGGTTTAAAAGGAGAAAACGTACATCTCTCCCCTCATAGATAATCTATTTCTTACATGGTTTGTTTTGGGGCCACCTTTGGGTTGGAATTGACTTTATGAAAGAATACTACAGTGGTGCCTCAACTTACGACCAAAATCCATTTCAGAAGATGGACATAACTTAAAATGGTTGTAAGTCAAAGCAACATTTCCCATTGAAATGCATTGGAACGTGATTAATCTGTTCCAGAAGAAAACAATAACCCCTAAAGAAATAAAATTAAAATTAAACACTGTAAGCCCCATAGGAACACGCTGGGGCTGCAAAAAACAACAAACAAAACAAAACAAAAAATAAACAACAGAGCAAGCCCCGAAGGTGCTGGGGCTTAAAAACAAAACAAAACCAAAAATAAACAAAGGAGCAAGCCCCATCGGAAGGCGCTGGGGCTGCCAAAAACACACACACAAAAAACAAAACAAATAAACAACAGAGCAAGCCCTGAAGGTGCTGGGGCTTAAAAATAAAGCAAACCCAAAAATAAACAAAGGAGCAAGCCCCATCGGAAGGTGCTGGGGCTGCAAAAAAACAAAAACAGAGCAAGCCCCGAAGGTGCTGGGGCTTAAAAACAAAACAAAACCAAGAATAAACAATGGAGCAAGCCCCATCAGAAGGCACTAGGGCAGCAAAAATTTTTACGAAAAAACAAAACAACAACACAGCACAGAAACATAACCCACCCAGTCCAAACTCACCCTGCAAAACCCACCCAGAACAGTTTTTAAAAAGCAGAAAGCAGAACCTTACCTTACCAGGCAGTCCCAAGCCTCCTGCGATGCACTCATTCTAACTGTTGGAGTGAAAGAGCTACAAAGAAGCAACCTCCTTGCCTATCAATAGCTAGCAGATTCGAATTCCTGGCCTTTTTTCCCTGCCTTTTTCCAGTTGCAACTCAAAGCTCCAGCCGCAAGTAGAAGAAAAATTTTATGGCCAGAGCTGGTCATAACTTGAAATGGTCATAAGTCGGGACGTTCGTAAATTGAGGTACCACTGTATTACAATAGCCAGTGCAAGGAAATAGAAGAGAATAACAAAATGGGAAAAGCAAGAGATCTATTCAAAAAAATTAAAGAAATTAAATGGAATTTTAATCCTAGATTAGCAATGCTGAAAGACCAATAGGGAAGCACACTATCTGACCAAGAGAAAAATAAAAAGAATGTGCAAACACTGTATTGAAGAACTACACAGAAGAGATACAAAGATGAAAGACTCCTTTGAAGAAAAATCCTATGACAAAAAACCTGCAATTCTAGAAAGTGAAGTGAAAGCTGCCTAGTGGTCATTTGACCAGATAGGTGGGGTATAAGTACAATAAATAAATAAACAAATAAAATAAAGCTGCTGAGAAAGCACTGGGAAGAAATAAATCAGTAGGAGTAGATGGGATAATGATAGAATTATTTCAAGTCACAGATAATCTGTCAAAATCCTAACAAGAATATGCCAACAAATATGGAAAACAAAACCATGGCCCACGGACTGGAAATGCTCAATATACATTCCGATCTCCAAGACAGGAGATTCTAAGGAGTGCAGTAATTATAGGACCATTGCTCTTATTTCCAATGCAAGCAAAGTGATAATCAACATATTGCAACAAAATCTTGTACCTTATACCGAACAAAAAATGCTTGATGTTGAAGCTGGATTCTGAAAGAGGCACCTGAGATCATATTGCAAATATCTGCTGGTTACTGGAGCACACCAAAGAATTACTGAAGGAAATGAGTCTATACTTTATTGACTACAGCAAAGCCTTCGGCTATATGGATCATGAGAAATTATGGGTTGTTTTGAAATAAATGGGTGTGCCTTAACATTTGATTGTTCTGATGCATAACCTCTATTGTGGACTACCGTTTGGCCTGAAAATAGAGAAACACAATGGTTTCCTCTAAGCAAAGGCACCAGTCAAGGATGCATTTTATCCCTGTACCAGTTTAGTTTGTATGCGGAATGTTTCATATAGAAAGTCAGACTAGATTCAGAAGAAATAGGAGTGAAAATCTGTGGAAGAAACATCAGTAATTTAAGATATGCAGATGACACCCTCTTAATAGTAGAAAGCAGGAATGACTTGTAATGACTTTTAGTGAAAGTAAAAGAAGAACATGCCAAAACAGGACTGCGGTTGTGGTTTCAAGCAAAGTCTTTCCCACTTTAAATGTCCATGGGTGGTAAGCAGTGATGTGGAACAATCTCACCTTTGGCAAAATTCTCAGCAAGACTGGTTGTCTCGGTGACATGAGACACCATTTCTAAAATTCACAAATCACTTTGAAAAATTTCTCCTCCACTGAAAAACCCAATTGTATCCAGATCTGAGTTCTTCCTCTGTCATGTTCTCCCTAAAACTTTTGTCGTTGTTTAGTCGTTAAGTCATGTCCGACTCTTTGTGACCCCATGGACCAGAGCACTCCAGGCCCTCCTGTCTTCCACTGCCTCCCAGAGTTGGGTCAAATTCATGTTTGTAGCTTTGATGACACTGTCCAACCATCTCATCCTCTGTCGTCCCCTTCTCCTCTTGCCTTCACTCTTTCCCAACATCAGGGTCTTTTCTCCCTAATATTTTACACTTACCCCCTAATATTTTTTTTTATTTGAGACACCATAGGTTAGAAGTTGAACCTTCTCCATGCACAACATGTCGCCTGTCATTCAGTTATGGCCTCTTCAAGTAATGGTGGATGTCATCTGCATCACAACCTATGTCCCCAGCTTCTGTTGGCCAAACAACAGTTTCAGGAAAGCTATTGAGGTGAAACACTTTTCACAGCTTTTATCACAGCCACAGCCCTACCCTAACTCCTCCCACAGTTTTATAATGAATATACAGTATATATATTAATTAATTGAAATATACTGTTGTGGATGTCCATGTATGTTTTGGTCACATGCGCATGCCCCATTGGCCTGCGAATAGGTCCAAAAGGAACTTGGCATCAGGGGATTCATAGAGTTAATGCACGTTATAAAGGTATACGGAAAACACTGAGGAAAAACAAATGCTCTTTAGAAAATAGAACATTTCAGAATCGTGTCAATTTATATGCAGAAGACGTGATTGCGGTGGCTTCCTGTACCATTGCTAGTTAGTATGTCATGGTAGTTACCCCAGAAATCTTCTCCTGGTGATGGATTGCTCTGTTACATCCAAAAGAGGCAAATGCATCTTCACTAACCCATTTTTAGAGTCCTCCTTTAACAGTGAAACTAAACGGCTCCAACTTTTCCTTCTGCTGTAGCACCCTGAGGCAATGAAGGAATTAGCTCCGTGTGTCTCTGTGTGTGTCAATGAAGCATTTTGAAATTTCACACATTTAAATCGTCCCCAACTTTGACAGCATTTTAAACACACTGAAGCGCATTTCTAAATTCAGATATTCACCTGTCATCTCCTCAACAAGCTTTCCTCCTACAAGGCTCCTACATGGCAAAGGAATATAGTTTGTGTGGGGAAAGATTTGCTCTCTCAAAGTGTAAACCAACTTTAATGGGGAAAGGAATAACAGAGGGAGCGGAGTAGAAGATTCTGTGCCAGGCAAACCTAGACATCTGCCCAGGCCCAACATCAATATCTAGAGCATTCAGCAGCTTCCTCAGCAGGGCCCATCAGCTGCTTTAATTTCCCCTAGTGGCACTGGATTTGATGAAATCCAAGGCCTAGTGGCAGGACTGGATGAATCCCAAGCTGGAATTAAAATTGCCGGAAGAAATATCAACAGCCTCAGATATGCAGATGATACCACTCTGATGGCAGAAAGTGAGGAGGAATTAAAGAACCTCTTAATGAGGGTGAAAGAGGAGAGCGCAAAAAATGGTCTGAAGCTCAACATCAAAAAAAACTAAGATCATGGCCATTGGTCCCATCACCTCCTGGGAAATAGAAGGGGCAAATAAGGAGGCAGTGACAGAATTTAATTTCTTGGGCTCACTGATCACGGCAGATGGTGAAAGCAGCCAAGAAATCAAAAGACACCTGCTTCTTTGGAGGAAAGCGATGACAAACCTAGACAGCATCTTAAAAAGCAGAGACATCACCTTGCCAACAAAGGTCCACATAGTCAAAGCTATGGTTTTTCTAGCAGTGATGTATGGAAGTGAGAGCTGGACCATAAAGAAGGCTGACCGCCAAAGAATTGATGCTTTGGAATTGTGGTGCTGGAGGAGACTCTTGAGAGTCATCAAAGCTACCGACATGAATTTGACCCAACTCCAGGAGGCAGTGGAAGACAGGAGGGCCTGGTGTGCTCTGGTCCATGGGGTCACGAAGAGTCGGACACGACTTAACGACTAAACAACAAGTGGCCTTGAATGTAGAGTTATTCAAGGCCACTGTGGAGAATCCAAATGAATGCCTGCTGAGACCAGTCCTTACATCAGGCAAAATATCTGAGGGAGCCAGATCAGCTGACAGGAAACAGCAGTGCAGCCCTTCACTGCTCCTTTGGAGCCTCCCTTTGTCTCATTTGGAGGACAGAACTGTGTGTGCCACCCAGCCTGACATACTTCATCTAAACCGTCCTGCTTCCCTTTTGTTTGGTGGTGGTTGCTTTGCGTTGTGGTAGTCCCGTCCGCTTCTGCATATGGGATGAAAGAGGAAGTAGACACCATCTTGTCATTTGCCTCGGATAGCAAAATGTGTTTATCCCCCTTTCCATTCTCTCCACTGCTGCCACTGCCACTCATTAAAGCAGAAAGGGGCCCATGCATACCGAGCAGTGCTGCCACTTAAAGTGGTTTATCAGGTTCTTCCTTTCCCGGTGGGAAAAGAGGTGACTCTTCCCCCATGCCTGAAAAAGTGCACATTTGTCCAAACTTTGAGTACACTGAACTCTCTAGTTAAGGCCCACATTTCCTCAATTGATGGCACCACGTGGTCCTTCCATCTCCAATCCTAGCCCTTTGTTTCCAGATTCACCCTTAAAAACAATAAAAAAATAACAGACAGGAAGTACTCTCACACCCCTAATTTAAACATAAACACCAACATAGGGTATTTAACTTACTTTGAAAGCTTGTAAATCTTGCGACACAATGGAATGCTTGGCCTCAGTGGTGGGAAGGAGAAGAACAGCTTCTGTCTGACATTGCTGCACCCATCTTTGCCCTTCTGAAGTTTCCAAACACTTTTCATCCTGACATAATGACCAAAGCCAGATAAAATTAAAGTACAATTGATGCCGAAATTCATGCTTTGTTAAAAATACTCCTGGATGCGTCAACCATCTATGTTATTCTTGGGAGTCAACAGCATTTTGGTTCCACCATTTCTTTGATCTTTGGTTGAGACCACCTCTCTCTACAATTCCATCATCACATTTTGGGGAAACCGTTGGGTTCCAGTTGCAAACTCCATTTCACAAGGTACATCTCCTAACCTTTAGCTCCCCAGCTAGTTCACTGAGCTATGCATAGCCACTCTTAATTTACCCCATCTATAATACAGATATTGGATTCTGGATGCTTTAAGTTTACAGTTGTCCCACCCAAAGGCTATCCATATAATTCTTTGGAGCAGAAGTACAGTGGCTCTTCTATAAGTCACAAAGGTATAGGTTTTGGAAAGCCCTGTGGAACTTGGAGTGGTTGCTTTCTGAGGCTTTCTGCGGCACTGTGAGTGAGTTGGTTGATTGGTATAGTGTAGGTTTTTGTTTGTCTGGTTTTTTAGATGTATGTATGTAGGTGGTGGTGAGGGACATGGTGGCGCTGCGGGTTAAACCACAGAAGCCTCTGTGCTGTAAGGTCTGTGGATCTTCAGCTGTAAGATCAAATCCATGTGATGGAATGTGCACCAGCCGCTTGTCCCAGCTCCCGCCAACCTAGCAGTTGGAAAGCATGCAAATGCGAATAGATAAATAGGTCCCACCTCGGTGGGAAGGTAACAGCGTTCCGTGTCTAAGTCGCACTGGCCATGTTACCATGGAAGATTGTCTTCGGACAAAACGCTGGCTCTATGGCTTGGAAATGGGGATGAGCACCGCCCCCTAGAGTCGAACACAACTGGACAAAAATTGTCAAGGGGAACCTTTACCTTTACCTAGGTGATGGTAATGTATACCCAGTGTGGTATAGTGGATAGAACAATGGACTAGGACTCAGGAGGCCTGGGTTTGAATCCCCACTCAGCCATGGAAACTCACTGGGGGTGTGGAACTGGTAAAAACCACTCCTTAAATATCTCACTTATCTTGAGGTATGCTGTAAGTCGGTCCCAACATGAGGGCACATGAGAACAAGTTGTAGTAATAGAGCCTTCCTGTCCTGCTTTACAATTAAACATCTTTATCATCATCAGAAGATGTTATTGAGTTGCTAATGTAGAACAAAATTTTGAAAACAGGTAGAACAAGCAGTGCTAGGTCTATTTAAACTCCGTATAATTATATGACATGCATTGGTTTATGCGTAAGGTTAATTCTTTCTGCATTCAAATTCTAGCAAAGCCCCAAGCTCAAGAAGAAATGGGCGGGATCATATACAGTACGCATCTCACTGGTAGATCACATGCTCTATATGCAAAATGATTCAGTTGGCAATATCTCCCATAGAAAGAATCTCACTGGGAGCAGGTCTGTGAGATTTTAGAGCTTTGATACCAGTCAAAATAGATGATGCGAGCAAAGACAGGCCATTGATCTAACTCAGTCTGAAGAACCTTCACCCATTCATATTCAACTTTTGTGGAGAGTGCTACATAAAAGCTTTCAATTTACTGCGTAGCTTTCATGAGCTAAGGATCTTTCGTGACTAATGAAGAGCAGTGAACTTTTTAATAAGAGCAACAACTTGCTTTGATAACGATATTGTTGGATTTTATTATTTTATTTTATTTTTAAAAAAAATCTTTCCCAGAGAAATCTCTTTTGAAGTCTTTGGGATTAGGAAACTCTTTATGTTTTATCCAGCCATGCTAATAAAACTGACTAGGCTAAGCGATGCAATTTTGAAGCCAATGCAATTTTTTCTCCTTAGTTCCCAATGGTGTTCTTTGGATATATATGTATACAATCTTCTCCAACCTTACCATTATCATTGCATTATACATCAACATTTCGGATCTTGGATGAGCACAGGATGTAATCTTTAAATCAAAGCTCAAGGACACAACAATCCAGCCAAAGTTAAACACTTCTAAGGATCATTGATTTCCATGGGAGAGTATCACGTTTGTTGAAATTAATAACACTGAAAAGTGTTTAAATATGGCTGGATTTCGGCACTACTGTGGTTGTTGCTGTTGTTGTTGTTGTTCAGCAGAGGATTCTTATGTTCTATTGATTTCATTCAAGAGAAATTAAATGCAGACTTCTAAAAAATCTATTTATTCTCATTCCCATTAAAATTTATGTGGTTTAAATGCTTTTAACTCGTTCTAATGCTTATTCTTAGTATTTCTCATGTTCTAATATTTGTGAATGACATGTGCTGAAAGTGCCGCAACGTTTCTGGGGTAGGAAAAGCCATTGGGGGGGTTAAATGGCAATCTGAATTCAGTGGGGTTCCAAGGCTTATAATTCAGTCCATTCCAGAAATGGCCGAGTCACCTTATCAACAGTTTTGACATAGCTTGCATGGGGTGGAGAGGGTGGAATTTAAACATGGTCATTTTCCCTCTTAAGGTCCAAATAGACTAACCTTCTGCCTGAGAGGCTTATCTCCCTAGGCTTAAAGCGTGAATCAATGTGGGAATATTTGCCCAGCAAACTTCTTAAGGGCAATGCCTTGCTGTGGGTGGCATTTTCATAAGAGTTGTAGAAACGGTGATCCCAGCTTCTTGCGGTTATTAAGCTCATTTGACCTTCTTTACATTCCAAACAAAAGGTTCTCTCAAAAGCTTGAATATGGGCCCTTTCAACTTTTAAGCTAGTAGAAGATTGTCATGAAGGAGTTGGTTTCCAGAACTCCTCAAGTCATACAGAAAGAACCTACAACTTTTTGCCTTGTCCCCCCAAATCTAAACCACGAGGGCATACACACGTAATAAACAGGAAACAAAGCATAAGACAGAATGCCATGCTTTATAACAACACACAAAGTTCCCTCTTGCCCAAACATATCTTGTTTAAATTTGTTTCCTTGATTAAAATGTAATTTCAGTGGCTTTGGGACATAGGTATGGGGAAGATTTGCTTATTTGTGTTTGTTTGTTCGTTTTATAGGCTACCTTTCTCTCAATTAGGGACCCAGGACAGCTCACCATATTAAAAAGAAAATAATTTTAAACATAATAAGTTAAACATTTAAAAACAATTAAACTGTACATTAATTAAGATAAATAATTAAAAGCGAATAAACATTAAAAACTATCTTAACTTCAAAAAGGCACTCAGGGACTCAATCCTGATTGTTAAAAGCCTGCCTGAAGAGGTGGGTCTTCTACTGTTGGCAGAGGGATAACATATTGTGTGTTGCTTTAACGTATGGCATTCTGTCCTATGTTTCAGGGAGCCTGGCCCCACGCTGTATAGGGCTTTATCGGTAATGACCAGCACTTTGAATTGAGACCATAAATTGACTGGTAGCCAGTGCAGTTGTTGTAATAGGGGCATTATATGCTTCCCTATATATAAACCGAAAAGGGACGTGGTGGCATTGCAGGTTAAACCACAGAAGCCTCTGTGCTGCAAGGTCGGAAGACCAGCAGTTGTAAGATTGAATCCACGTGATGGAGTGAGCTCCTGTCGCTTGTCCCAGCTCCTGCCAACCTAGCAGTTCGAAAGCATGTAAAAATGCGAGTAGATAAACAGGTACTACCACCACAGTAGGAAGGTAACAACGTTCTGCGTCTAGTTACGCTGGCCATGTGACCACGGAAACTGTCTTCCGACAAATGTTGGCTCTATGGCTTGGAAACGGAGATGAACACCGTGCCCTACAGTCGAACATGACTGGACTAAAGATGAAGGGGAAACTTTATCTTTACCTTTTTATATATAAAACAGAGGGCATAACACTAGAGCATCTATACAGGGAGTATCAGTAAATTTCAAAAGGTATCTTTGAGGAAGAAAGATAATGGTCACCTAATTAAATTCTGGGACAAGAATAGTTGAGAAAGTGGCCATTAGCTTTCTCAACTTCAAGAGAATCTCTGCTGTCATCATCATCAACACCAATATATCTATTGACTAATTGGTTATAGCTGTTCGGTAAATTATGGAATGTGTAGCCCACAAACCATTAATTTCTAAGCTCCAGAGTTTTGAGACTATGCCCCCCCCATGGTGGCCATTTTGTGAAAATAGCCATGATGCTCTCTCAAATTATCAAATGTGCCCATCAGCCCACAAAGATTAGGACCTCCTCTGAACTAAGGATAGTAATAATTACATCTTTAATTTATTATTTAAGAATAACAATGTCTCCTAACTGTTTTCGCTCTTGCCTTTAAAAGGGAGAACCCTGATACTAAAGTTGGTCAGCTGAATTTTAAAGAAGCTGTTATTGCCACTTTCCATTAAAAAAAAATACAATAAAATAAACCTTCGCGGTGTGTGTGTGTTTTTTAACTTTATAAAATAAAAATGCTGACTCAACTGTCTTCTCTCAATTGGGAAGCTCTTGCTATAATGAAGATAACCAAGAAGGTTAGAAAGGGCCATAGAGGCCTGTATGATCTGCTCGCGGTGGAGTGTCCGTGGAGATTCATTCAGTTCTACGGCGCCTCAAAGTGCGAAGAAGAAAGGAACTTGGCAAGATTTTCACTCCGACTGTAGAAACTCTTTTCATGCGAGCTTCTCAAATGCTTTATCTTTAACGAGGACGTGATAACTAGTGCGGGGATGGCTGCATAATAAGGCTCACGGGTGCTTTGCCAAAGAAACTTTCAGAAAAGGGGAAGAAAGTTCCTTGATGAAAGTAAGGTGGGGGTTTAAAGCAGGTGAGCTACGGAAAGCTTCATCTGGATTCCAGCGCTTGTGGAATGAGGGACAATCAGGGAACAGGCCACAAGCCTGAACTCCCTCTGCAACTCTCATCCTGCAAAGGAAGAGAAGAGCTTCAAAAGGAATGAGAGTGACAGGGTATCCAACAGAAAGGTATTGTACATTCTTGCTTCAGGTCACAGCCATAGTTTGCATTGCTGAGCAAAGTCTTTCTAATTTAACATTTATGAACTCCATTCTAGGGTTCACTCGGGGAAACCTCTACGAAACTTGGTGCCAAAAAGGAAGCACTATGTGTGTGTGTGCGTGCGTGCGCGCGTGTGTGTGTGTGTGTGTGTGTGTGTGTGTGTGTGTGTGTGTGTGTGTGTGTGTGAGAGAGAGAGAGAGAGAGAGAGAGAGAGAGAGAGATGTGTTGCTTCTAGGCAGGGAGGGAAGACATATTGACTTACAAATAGCTGCAATAAGAACTGACTGGAAAATGTTTCCTTTCTGGTAAATTCAGGCACTTCTTAGCATGAGATAGTCTTCAGCCTTACACCTCCATAGACATAATATGGATTAATGTTGGTTGGAAGGACTAGACCTTTGACTTCTGAAAAAGCAGGACTTCATTTTTAATTGTGCCAAAAAAAAAAGGTCCAAACCCACCACCTCCTACCCTTTTTGGTTCCTAATTACTTCAAACATGAGGGCAAAACAGAGGACTGTATTTTGGTTTTTGTGGAGCTAGATTTGATAGTCCATTTCTTGATGAAGAAAAGCCTGAGGAAATGGTAGTGACCCAAACTTTGCTTCCACGTGATGTTAAAGCTTTCTCCTCATACGAGAAATTTTTGAGGACAAACTCGAACGTTTTGATAAAATCACTGATATTTGTCAGAGGGATCCTGCATTTTTCCAGATAACACTTGATGAGGCTTAAAGCAAAATAAGATATGCATTTGGTGGGTTCTTTTCAGGTGAAACCTCTGGGGATTTTAAGAAGAAAGCCAAACAACTTTGACAACAGGACTAATGAAATTTCCCATGGAGTAATTTGCACAGTGAGCTGGCTGGATAGCTCAGTGGCTTAGCTGGCTAGATAGCTCAGTGGCAATTGTTCGCAGTGCGGAACCAGAGGTTGGGAGTTTGATTCCCGACTGTGCCTCCTGGAAGAGCAAGTTTGTGTAGCCTTGGGCAAGCTGCCCAGGGCACCCCAGGAAGAAGGGAATGGTAAACCACTTCTGAGTACTCTATCTAGAGAAAGTTGAAAGAGGTTGCCTTAAGTTAGAATTTACTTACTGGAACATTATTGTGATGATAAGGATGAGGCACAGTGGTTAAACTGCTGTAAGGTAAAGTAAAGGTAAAGGTTCGCCATGACAATTTGTCCAGTCGTGTCTGACTCTAGGGGGCAGTGCTCCTTCCCGTTTCCAAGCCATAGAGCCAGCGTTTGTCTGAAGACAATCTTCTGTGGTCACGTGGCCAACGCGACTAGACACGGAACGCCATTACCTCTCCACCGTGGTGGTGCCTATTTATCTACTTGCATTTGCATGCTTTCGAACTGCTAGGTTGGCAAGGAGCTGGGAGAAGCGTGGATTCGATCTTACGACTGCAGGTCTTCTGACCTTGCAGCACAGAGGCTTCTGTGGTTTAACCACCAAAACTGTGCTCACGACCTGTGGTTCAGTCCCATATAGCCGGATCAACGTTGACTCAGCCTTCTATCCTTCCAGGGTCAGTAAAATGAGTACCCATCTCACTGGGGGGGGGGGCGCTGAAGGGCAATGTGTAGCCTGCATAATTGACTTCTAAACTGCCCAGAGAGTGCTTGAAGTGCTATGGGTCAGTATAGAAGCAGCACACTTTGCTTTTGCTTTGCTTTGATGAATTTGTCCCTTAAGCACTTTGTGACCTGTATAAGAAATGCTGGCCTGTGATTTCTCATACAGTTGAATGGGATTTGTAGTACTTGAAACAATTTCCAGTGTCTGGAGAAGAACTTGTGTTAGACAGGTCTGAAAATTACATTTTAAAAATTTTATTTGCAATCTCTGTCTCTCCCTCTCCCTTTCTTAAATGTTGGCTTTGCCAGCGATTTTGGTGGTATAGCATTGCAACAGGGTTGTAAATTTGGCCACTGCCAAACCTCCTTCCCAGAGACACAAAGAGAAAAAGTTTGAAATTCTTTATTAGAGGGAAAATACAATGGGGAAAATGGGTAAGTAGCCCTTCATTGTCCCTGCTGCTAAAACTTTTTATGTTACTCTGTAAAGCTTAAAACAAGCAAATTACGAATTCCAGTTTGCTAGCAATGTGCCGAATCAGAGGCAGTCATTTTGCTCCATCATTGATGCAAACAGTTTGATATGCTGTTAGTGTAAGATTAGGGATGGACGAACTTTTGTCTGGCCTGCACTTATTAAGTGAACTGAACAAAGATTTGCTTACTGGACCAGCACATTGGATTTGAATAGCCATCCTTTGGAACACACACTTCTCTGAATTTTGTGATGCAGCTGTTTTGCTCAATGATTGCATTATAAAACTATGTGTATTAGGGAACGTTGCATAAAAATATATGGTATAGCAGAATGTTGCATGCCAAAATCAGTCTAGGTGGGATGGTTAGGAAAATTTGCAGATTTATGAGGAAATTGGTTGGCATGGACTTGAGACTAAAAACAAGCAAGCCTGACAAGATCAGGATGTTAGGTTTCCTCATCCCCAGGCTAACGTGAACCATCTGTCAGATCTGCTTTGATTTGGACTCCTGCATAAAGCAGGGGGTTGGACGTGATGGCCTTATAGGCAGGCCCCTTCCAACGCCATTATGCTATGATTTTAAGTCCTTAGAAAGAGTTGGGACAATTTTCCAGTAGCCATGGTCGCTCTGGCCAAGAACCTCCAGAGGCCAGAATGTGATTTCTACAATTCCAGGTCAACTGGCAGGTAGGACCTTAGGAGGTTGCCTTATCTTTGGTCCATCTACCTGAGTCTCAGAAACACTGACTAGCAAAAGTTCTCAAGGTTCTTTCTCAGGAGAGAATTTTCTCTACTCTACTGAGAAAGGCTCGGGACTGAATTGGGGGCCTTCTTCATCGTAAAGGGGAGTGCTACCCCTTCCTCTCTGGCGAATGACTGGGCACAGCCTGTTCTCAGCTCTCACCTCCATCCTAGTGTTCTTTCTGGGAGAACAGGTGTCCTTAGATCTCCTCTACAGGCCAAATATTGTTCTTCTAAAAGTTGCCCTATCTGTAGTGTTGACAGGCCCTTTCCGATGATGACAGAGTAGGCCTCACAGATGGGTGGTGGTAATTGTTCGCCGTGTGTGAATAAACTTTTCAGCCACGACAGCTTGGGGGGAAGAGAAAAACCCTGAGACATAACCCCAGACACATAACCTCCTCCTATTCCTAAACAACACCAGGTTTGGATTATTCGTTATTTTGTTTGTTCTGCTGATCAATAGTCAGCCTCACATTCCAGTGTATCCTCCTTCAGAAGCATTAATTTTACATAGACATTGTAAAGCCTGCACAAAACATTATAAATAAGTAACTGTCCGCTGTGTTCTTCTGTGCTTTCGCATCCGCCTACTGGCTACCCTTCTGAACTGGTGGGCTTGTCTTTCCTCATCCTTCCTCCTGGCAGTCCAGAAAACCTCACACTTTCCCCAAACTTCTTATCGCAGACCCAGGATATTCCAAAAAGTTGGTGGCTGGTGTGAAGTCAAGCCCATTTGTTCTCCATTGCGGCTACGCCAATCCTCGCTGAGCGAGGCTTTTTTTTTTCCCCACGGCGAGCCTGCGAAAGATATAGAAAACAAACAGCCATATGGCGAACAAATATATATTTCCTAACAGCTACATTTTTATTTTGTTTCCGAAAAAAAAAAAGGAGGCCACAAATCGAGGCTTTAACAGTACTCCATCTGGAACAGTGACATTTTCCCTCCCTCCTTCTCTACAAAAATAAAAGTGGGGAAAGGAAATAAAAAACCACCCGGGCTTAGTCTTAGTTAATGAAGCCATCTAACACCACAGGTTCATCTCTAACAGGTGTACAATGTAACATACATCCCATGATTAAGCTGAACAGGCTGGAGGCTGTAAAATGTGCCCTTAATGCAGGGGGTGCCTGGATTTTAAAGATCCGTGCATAGGAAACAATCCAGAAAATGTTAAACTGGTTTAACTTATGTCCAGCACCTGTGCGCTACAACTCTGAATGACAGTCGGCAGCTGACTTTTGATATAGCCTGCAGCTATATCTCTCCTTTTTTTTTCTTTTTAACTAATTAGAGACACAGCAGGGGGCAATTTTTATTGAGATAACAGTGTGCATGGAGGGAAGGTTTATGGCATTCCTTCCTTTCCCAGCCATGACACATTCACACACACCCTGCCAATAATTCTCCTCCCAACCTGGGTGGAAACTGGGGATGGTGACAATCATCATCTTAGAACTGCGGAGCTGGAAGGGACCCTATGGATCATCAAGTCCAGCCCCTGCCAAGGAGGCACAGGGGGGAATTGAACTCCCAGCCTTTGGCTTCGTAGCCAGATCCTTAAACCACGGAGCTACCCAGCAGTCCATATTCTTGCCATATTCTTTGTTCTGCTCAATTTAGGCTGCTTTGATTCAACAAGGCAGCCTAAAGCCATGTGAGCAAGAAAATTAGCACGATTTCTTTGCATTTCTACTCACTGCCTACGATCCTGTTGCCAAAAGTGAGACCGCCTAAGGCTGACTTTATTATCTGCTTATTTATTTAAAATATTTTACCCCACCTTTCTTCTCTAAAGGACCCAAGACAGCTGACATCATTAAAAAGACAATATACAAAGCTAAAAACAGTACATGTACAAATATTTAAAAATAAACAATTATATTAAAAATGGTAAATAAGGCCAATGCTAAAAACGCATTAAAAAGCAACAGAGCACAAAAGCCCTCATCATCTGTGCTTTTGTGTGTGTGTGTGTGTTTGTGTATGTTTAATTAAAACATGTTGATGTTTTCCTGGAATGTTCTGAAATTCTCTTGTGATCCTTTCCTTACTGCCAAAGCTGTTGTGGGCCTTGGGATGGGGGCAGGGAGAGAGTTTTTCATTTCCAAAAACTGCCACCACCGTTAAAATCATCATAACATCTGACCTCAAGATTTCAGCCTTTAATGTTCAGTATTTGTTCGTGCCAGACACCCTAACCCTTGGTGAAATTCTGCTCCATAATGACAGCAGGAGCTAACACTGGAAGATCAAATGAGTGTCCTCAAAAATTAAGCAGAGTCTGGCTTTTTCAGGGTGCATGGGAAATAAACCCCACCATCCTAAAGAGATAGAGCTCTCACAGAGGTTTCCTTGGTGAAATCTTCAGCTAGAGGTTCTCTTGTGTCTTGACTCCCTCATTCTTCTCTGCAAAGGCTCCTCTATGACAAACTTGGCAAAGTGGAGATGCTGGACTGAGCATAGGGGGGACAACGACTGCATCGTATTGAAGAGCCAAGGATTTTGGAGAAGTTCTTTCAAGGAGAGCTTGACCTGGAGATGGTCCTACAAGAATATTCACTCTCATGCAACACCCTTCTGCTGGAGTTTTATTTACAGCCTTGCATGCTGTCTGTAGTTTGAATGACTAGGAGGGGCTTTTCTGGGCTAGGGCCATTGTCTTCTATCCAGCACTAACCAATGGTTCCTTCCAGCTTTTGAAATTCAGAGAGAGCAAGCCCCGCCTCTCTTCTAAGTGTTCTATCCCTCTCTTTCATCACAATGGTAGCAGTTGTTTTGTTGCTGTTGATCTCTTTGGTTAGTTACTAGTATGTGTGCAGAAAAGAAATCAGTGCACAGAAGTCTGTAATTTCAGGACACTGTAAATAAAGAAACATTTTTATTCTTCTAAAAATGTCTCAGAGTGAGTTACTGGGGCTTTAAGTGCCAGTTCATGAGAAAGAGGAACTTGAAGCTATTCTTCTTCTTTTTATTTCTGTACTTGTACTGTGTAACAAAAAGAGAATTTTACCAGAAATTCAATATTCTGCAACTCTCTTCCACTGGCAGGCCCTACTGTTTATATCTTTTTCCCACTTCACTTCTGATTCTCTTTAGTTGGCAGGCACCGTAATTCTTTCTCCCACCCTTTTTAATCCTGGAAGAACCAAGCATATGCTGGCCATTTTTAGATATCAAAGAGAAATGTTTTGAAGCTGATTGGATTGTCGCTACAAGGCCAGGAAGATTCTTCCCTGCCATGGGGCTACTGCTGTACAACCTCTTGGTGCTCTGCTGATTTATTGCTGGAACTACCCATGCATTGCTGTTTTGTTGCAGCAATCATACATACTGGGTGAATTCCAGCAGTAAGTTGCCACTAGTGTAGACCCATTGACTCAGTGCAACTTATGGAGGAGTTGACTCACCAAATCTCTACTGATTTAATGAGCCTGCTCTAGTTATGATAAACAAGTGGATTTTATCCCTTGCAATATGAGGGCTACGCATTCCCTTGATCTGCTTGGCGGACATGGGGGTGGAGGGAGGAGGCGGGCATAACAAAATTCAAGACCATGTGATCAGAATACTGCTAGTCCATTGGGGGGGTGCACTACTCTCAGCTGAAGCCCAGCTCATAGCAGGGATAACATTCCGCCAGGCTAGCATGAAATATTTGCAAGACTTTAGCACAATGCTGAAAAAACAGTTTGCATAGATTTAGGTGTACATTTAAAGAATAGGTACATGTGCAAAATAATGTGTTTGAAATATGGACCCAAGCAAGCTTTAGGGAACTAAAAATGCATATTTTTAAAGGGAATGATTATGCATTAGAACATGTGCATTTGGGAAACAGCTGGGCAAGATGCATAACTTTTTGAAAAAATGTGTGCAAATTTCAAGGAGGAGGAGGAGGAAGAAGAACAGCTGGGTAGCTCAGTGGTTTAGACCTCTGGCTGTGGAGCCAGAGGGCGGGAGTTCAATTCCCCACTACGCCTCCTTGACAGGGGCTGGATCTGATGATCCATAGGGCCCCTTTCAGCCCTACAGTTCTGAGATTTAAAAAAACACACAAACAAACAATGTTAAAGAAGACGATGACGATGATGATGAAGAAGAAAAAGACTCTGAGCAGAAACAGGATGGGATGAAAACGGCAGTGGGATGGAGAGAGAAGAAATGAAAACAAGACTGGCAAATTTGCGAAGCAGCTCCACCGCTTCTTAGAATGCCTTTGCTTCATGGATTAGCATTCCCCCCCTCTGTCTTTACTTGTTTCTCCTTCATTTCTCCATACACAGAGAAACGCAGAAACACACACACCCCGTTCTAGTACAGGTACATCTTCCCTTTCTTCTCCACCCACCAAAAAACAATGGGAGAAGATTACCAAAGGCACACAAAAAGTTCATCACTGACATTTCACAATACGCTTTTCTTTTTCTCTCAGTGTGTGTGGAATGTAGTTTGTAACTGAAACCTGGCAGGGGGTGCTATTACGCTTCAATAATATTTGCAAGCCTAACTTGCTTAGTGCATGAGCCAAATATATTTCTCCTTTTAGCTTAAAGAGAAGGGGGGTGAGGAGATAAGGGGAAGAATCAATGCAGGTGAGGCTGGCACACTCTCTTTTTACCCGATGACACCAGCATGCTCTCTCTTTCTGCCGTGTGCACGGCATTGCTAACCGTTTTATATAGCTGTCTTAACAGGAAGATGACGCTCTAAGTAGGGAACCCAATTTGATCCCCACCCCCCTACTCCTCCGTCTTGCGGTTCAACAAAATGAGAAACGTGCCATTCCTCTATCGGCTGCACTCTCGCCTGGCCTGGAAGCAGCAGGCAAAAAATCTATTTGGCACGCCATCCATTTTATTCATTTGCGCTCGCAGTAGCTGCCTGGCTCTCTCACCGTACAGATCTGGTAGGCTTCTAGGCAGCTGCTTCTGACCAAATTATATCAGAGAGTCCAGAGGGTGGTCATACTCAGTCATCATCCTAATTCTTATCCCACTCCGAAGGAACCTGGGTCACAAGGACTTGTATGGCTGTTGTTCGGAAAACTGCAACCCTGTCTTTTAAATAGGCGTTTAGATCACTCTTGGGAGGACCGGGAGGAAGAACGGCAACTTCTGTTGGACGAAGTGAAGGATGGCCACCATGGCTTTGGAAATCAGGCCCTCTTAGGCGATCTTTTATCTGGCGCTTCCAAATAACAGAGCCAACTAACAGAGCCTTCAACATTTTGCCCTCCATGGCCTGCAGTCTCTTGCCTGTTGTATATATTTCTCTGTCTTCTGCTATTGCTCTTTGTACATGTCATGGAGATCTTACAGACTGTACTGAACATCACCAATATCCCCCATGGTTTATCTTGATCTTCCCAGGATGAAGGCTTCCCTTCCTCCCTCCCTCTCTCCCTTTCTCCCTCCCTCTCTCTCAATCTGTAACTTAGAGGTATCTCTAATAGTAATAGTAATAGTAATAGCAATAGCAATAGCAATAGCAATAATAATAATAAATTGCTATTGCTATTGCTATTGCTATTGCTATTGCTATTATTATTATTATTATTATTATTATTATTATTATTATTATTATTATTATTATTATTATTATTATTATTATTATTATTATTATTAGTAGTAGTAGTAGTAGTAGTAGTAGTAGTAGTAGTAGTAGTAGTAGTAGTAGTAGTAGTAGTAGTAGTAGTAGTAGTAGTAGTACTAGTACTAGTACTAGTACTAGTACTAGTACTAGTACTAGTAGTAATTGTTTTTATTAATCAGCCACCTTTCTCCTGATAGGGGACCCTAGGCAGCTCACAAAATTAAAAAGAATAGAATTAAAAATGTAAGAGGTTAAACATCAAACTATATGCTAATTAAAACACAATTGAATAATTAAAAGCAAGTAAACATTAAAAAGTATCATACACATTAAAATTAACTTTTAAAAGGCATTGCTCGTGATTATTAAAAGCCTGTCTGAAAAGGTGGGCCTTCAGCTGTCAGCAGAAGGATAAAAGAGAGGGGCGGGCAGCCTAATTTCCCAAGGGAAAGCATTCCACAGCCTGGGAGCAGCCACAGAGAAGGCCCTCTCTTGAATCTCCATGGACCATGCTTGCGTGCCTCATTTGTTTATCCTGCCCACCCAACAACAGCTCTGGAGAGCAGGGGTAGGGGAGAGTTTTGGGCCCCTGGGTCAGTCTTCCACTCCCAGGCCCTGCAATGGATGACCTCCATCCTACTAAGTAAAACCAGAAGCAGACTGAATTCCAAAAACCTTGAGTTCGTTGAACTTTTCCCTTTTAACTAAAAAAATAAAACTTTCTCTTTTTTTCTGTGGAAAATGATGGTGAAAAAAAAACCTCATCTGAAAAGATGAGTTTTCCATTTTTCAGCTGAAATTGGGGAGGGTCCACAGCCCTTCTATTGGCCCTGGTAGCCTGTGGGCCAGATGATTTCCCACCATGGCCCCATTTATTTTATAATGCAGCCTGGGATTCGAAGCTGTCGGACATCAAGAACAGCCCCCTGCTTATTAGGCCCTTTTCTAAATTTTGGTGAAATCACTGCTCCCTGACACCTCTTCGCTCATGCCCTATTCCTCTGAGGGCCATCACTTCTGATTCCTGTCAGTGGCATCAGGGAACAGAGGCCTGAAGGCACCGTGACAGACATTCAGGAAAGAAAGGTCACATTATAATGTCCTTCACTCCTTGTGAAGAAGCACCTAAGTGCAACTTTGCTAGAGGTGCCAAATAATTTCTTCATGATACCATCTCAACTTTGTTATCAATTTCTTCCTTTTCCCCGGCACATTTAAATAGATAGATTTATCTGTTTGTTCACAGACTGAATGGCATTTCTCTTTTTCTTTTTAAAAAGATGTTTTGTGTTATTATTATTCCTATATTTTTCTTTTCACCCTTTTATCTATATTGACCTAGGATACCATATGGATGAGAACTTGAAATGTTAGCTAAAATCTTCTTGTTTAACTAAACAGGTATAAATGGTGATGGTGTCATCAGCCCATGAGGTTAAACTTTAATTTAATTTAATTCAATTTAATTTAAATTGAATTAAATTTCCTATTCTCCCCCTCTTGTTCTGAGGCTCCCTAGAGATCTCTTTAGTTTTGGAGAAACCTGTGGGAATTTCAGGAGTGGGGGAAGGCGGAGCATTTAATATCTAAAAATCACTGCTGCATCACCACTGCCAGGATTGGGACCTCTGGCAGAGATCTAGTGGTGATATTGGACATTAAAGGTTCTCCCTGATCCTGAGATTCTCAAATGCTTCCCTGGATCAAAATGGATCCTTAGGGAGCCTCAGAATCCAGGGAGGATATAAGGATTTAAATTAAATTAAATTAAAGTGTAACAGTGCAGGCTGATGACATTGTCACAATTTAAGTTGACAGGTTTCCTGCTATTATTTTTTAAAAGTAGCATGTTAGACATTAATTTGTTTTATATAGTAACCTGTTAGCAAGAGGAATATGTTCCTTTTTGGGCAATTTATTTATTGTTTTACTATACTCAGACTACAAAAATGACTAACATTTCCTCACCTCCCTACAACAGATTTTGAAGTAATGGAGAAACATTATTTGTTACAATTTTTTTTAAAAAAAATTAATTTAATTTAATAAAAATACACGTTTTTTTCTCATTACCTCAAGAAGTCATGTGTTATAGATGGAAAAAACAAGTTCCTTCCAAATTCTGTTGTGGATGAAAGGCTGTTTATAAATGTCATTGTTGTGGTGGTTATTCTAGTGACGGTTCATTTGATATCACTGGTAATGGCATGGCTAAAAAAAATCTTGTAAATAAATAAATACAATTGTTTGGAGCTAATGAAAACCTGTAGGCCCCAGATCATTTTAATTTTTATTTCTCATTGTTGTTGTTATTGCTGTCATCATCACCACCACCACCATCATCTTGGAACTGCAGAGCTGGAAAGGACCCAATTGAGTCCAGCCCCCGTCAAAGAGGCTCAGTGGAGAATCGAACTCCCAGCAGTTCTTTTCAGAATTTCTTCTTTTCCCATGTTGTACCATTTGCTTTTCATCCAGGACTGGAGAAATCAGCTTCTGTGACAGCAGGAACATCTCTTACTGGTTGTCTTCTTCCAGGCACCATTATCCAGAATATCCCTGATGTTCCAATTTCCTGGCAACGACTATGCTCCTTCGAATGCTCTGATGCAACAACTGGGACATTCAGGGAAAATAAAATTATCACCATGAGTAGAAAGTAAGGAGATCAAGAAATTTGGTTACGTTATTAATTTTTTACGTGACAGGTTGTCTGGATGTGTCAGGACTGCAGGTTGAGAGTCTGATAAGTCCCCCAAGATTTCTTGTTTCTAGCACAAGGCAATGAACACTCTTTTTTCAAAAAAAAGTTTCCAGAATTTGCACAAAACACTTCTGTACAAATCTAGTGTATTTTCCCTTGATGAAGAAAAGCTCATGGCAAGAACAGAAGTCCAGGTTGAGTGGGCATAATTGTGCAACTATTTGCAGCTTCTAATTCTACTCTTGCCCCTTTGCAGCAGCTCTCATTGTTTAGTGGTACAGTTGCTGCAATTGACAGGATCCGTGTTATATGCAGTTTCTTCTTGTAAGTACAAAAACTGTTGCCAATCTGGATGGAAAATATCCTTCTGGCTCACAGACAAGGAGGAAAATGCCATGCCTTCTTGCAGCTAAGAACCACACAAGCAAGGATTTGCATCCCTAGAGAAAAGCCCAAATGAAATCTGTGGTAACCATAAGGGTAATTTAAAAAAACCCATAGTAAAGGAAAGAAAGACATAACCGTTTAAACACAGGGAGGTGACATAATAAATGCAAGTTTTCTACAATGAACTCTTTAACAACAAAAATGGTGAAATGTAATGAAATCTTCTGCATCATTATTTAATTTTGCTCCAGAAAGAATTAGACAACAAGCAAAATTATTTTTCCTCTAGAGGAACTGTACAATCTTTAGCCTGGATCCTGAATTTTTCCTCTATTTGCATTGAGAGTGTTGAGTTGTGCGTGGCTGAACAGCAAAAAGCAGGGCAGGTTCTATACATATAGATACGCTTAGAATGATAAGCCAGTTCCTCGAGAATTCCTCTTATCTAAGCGAATCAACAAAAATAGTCAGTCAATAGTAAAAAGAAGAAACAATAGTTATTTACAAAATTATGGGCTAAAAAACTTGACATGAAAACAAGAGATTGTTAGTGTTAAAAAGAAGAATCATTTAGTCTGCTAAAAGGGTAGGAAATAGTTTTTTCTGTTTCTCAAACTCATGGCTGAGGAAAGAACTCAACCTAATGTCTACTTGAAAAGATGGAGGACAAGCCACAAGAACTAACTGAAAAACAAATTCCCTCAGAGTAAAGAAGATACCTACCAGCAGGAAATAAGGAATAGGAATGGGGATATTTGTACAGTGGTGCCTCGCAAGACGAATTTAATTCATTCTGCGAAAATCATCGTCTTGTAAAAAAATTGTCTTGCGAGATTCCCTATGGATTGGTCTCAAAAAAAAAGTCTTGCGAAGCATCAGTTCCCCCCCCCCCCCCAAAAAAAGTCTTGCGAAGCATGGTCATAGAAAAATAGTCTTGCGAGACACCATAGCGATCGCAAAAACTAATTGTGTTGCGAGCTTTTCATCCTATGAGGAAATCATCTAGCGAGGCACCACCGTATTTGTATATGAATACGAATATCCCTGTTCTAGCTGGCCCTAATGAGGGTCCGGCCCCTGGGACTGGACGGTCCACTCATGCATCCCACCATGGTGACGGTCCCACTCATCCAACCAATGCCACCCGGAGCTCCGCTGTCTCCCTGCTTGGCTGGCCACTCCAGGTAGGGGGCGGGAGGACAAGACTCCTTGCACAGCTGCTGAGTGGCCAGCTGAGCAGAAAGACAGTGGAGCTCCAGGCCCCATTGGCAAAATGAGTGGGACTGTTGCCACGGCAGAACGTGTGAGTGGATGGTCCAATTCTGGGGGCTGGACCCTCATCCGGGGACACTTGTCCTTGTATACGAAGATGAATATCTCCCCCATCTCTAAAAGAGAGCTATTGATTGGTTACTTAAGAACAAGGGAACAAACAAGTTAGTTTTCCTAGAGACATTTTCCCTTCTATTTTTTAATTATTTATATAACAAACAGGCAAAAGAAAAGGGCAATAAACATTCAAAAATAGACTACAGTACATTTCTTAAATTCACTATTCTTGTACACTACCATTCTTTACATTTTCCCCTCGACCCTGTGCCACCCTCCCCTTCAGGACTATTTTCCAATACTTTAAAATTACAATTCGCACCACCCCATATCTCTCCAGAAATACATTGATTCTACTTGTGGTGTGCACCCCTTCCCTTTAATCAGAATATGTTCCAGAAATAGATTCCATATTTCTCTAAAAGCATTATTTCTTTTCTAATTTTCATAAGCCAAGTCAATTAATCGTTAATTGCCATATTCCACATTTCTCTGTGCCATTCCTTCATATTGATCAGATTGTCACTTTCCACCTTCTATGTAGGAATCATGTGACCAACTGTGGTAGGACTTAGTCCATGCTTAGCATGCTGGGTTGGTACATATTTCATGCATGCATGTTTACTTTCGGAAAGGTCCAAAACTCAACTACTCCTACTCTCCACCTCTCCAGCTCTCTACCTCCAGATCTTCATACCATCCTCATCGCAGGTCAGGAGGAGATTTTTGGAGGGCACTGTGATTAGGGAGGTAGCAAAACAGGAAAGTGGACAATATTAGAATCCAGGCTGGATACCAAGACAGATTCTGGCACAACCCAGCAGACTAGGAAAGCTATTCTGATCATATCATAAGGTAGGATCTTGATGTCCATGGGGGTCCAAAAACACAGAACTATCAAACACTATACATTTCATGGTATCTGGCTTCCTCTAGTGGCCAATTCTTGCAAATACACCCTGGAAATACGTATAAATATGTATTTCTACAGTTTTTTCATCTAGTATTTTTAGGCAGTGGATAAAGGAATCAACAGGTGCTGATGCTGCAGATTGAACATCTTGCTGGACATGCGAGGAAATTTCCTCTTTTGATTTGGCAAAATGATAGTAGTATCCTTAGCCTATGCTGGAGATTTTTGCAATGTGAAACTCACAAAATCACAAGATCCTCAATCTGCTGAATTCTGATCAGCCGATGGGGTTGTTTTTCATTTGTTTGTTTGTTGTTTAATATATGAACAATGGAATATCCCACTGAAAAAGCTGTGTCCAGTGCGTGGATCTGTTTTTGAAAAGCACAAGATAGATCTGTTGATTGGTTGTTATGATGTGGCTTGTCTGTTTTTTTACTGTGTTATTATAGCCTGCAACTTCCTGTATATCTAGGTAGCTATGCCTTCAATCCGAAATGCACTTTCCTGGCAGTAAATCCCATAGCTCACTGTGGGCACACTTTTTAGTAAGCATACATAGGGCATTCATTCTTCCAAACGCTCTTGGGTTTTACGTTTTGCAGAGTTGCACAAAAGACCAGTAAAAATGCTGTTTGCTAAAGAGAAAACAGGATGTTACTGAGATCATTGGCTTGCCATTGGCTTCCTTTCAGCTGCCCTGGATTTTCTCTTTCTTTCCCTTGTAAAGTCC
Organism: Pogona vitticeps; assembly: GCF_051106095.1. Taxonomy (NCBI): domain Eukaryota; kingdom Metazoa; phylum Chordata; class Lepidosauria; order Squamata; family Agamidae; genus Pogona; species Pogona vitticeps. The sequence goes on from NC_135787.1 coordinate 183,092,131, forward strand.
TGTCAAATATGGCATGCAACATTTTTCTAAAGGCAATCTCAAGGAACGTTTTGGAAGTGAGCTTTCTCAGTTTATAGACTGCCATGGCCTTTATGGAGCTTGTGAAAGAGGAGTCAATATCTATTGAGAATAACAGTCAGATTGTTAGCTGGAGACAATCCGAGTAGAACATTGATTAGAAACCAGGCGCAGTGGAACCTGCTCTGCCGTGTATTTATAGTGTAGAAAAAAATATGTTGTAACAGAAATCACAATCTTTCTTTTTAGACTTGCCATCTGTTTTTCTCCTCTCCACCGGAACTGTCTCTTCACCTAGAATGATGCCATTACGTTGACTGTTGCCTCAACTCTTGCAGGCTGGAGTCAATGAAATAGAGCTGAGGAAACTTACAGTGTGGGTCATGGGCCTTGTAGCTATTGGGAGAGAAAAAGGGGGCAGAAGCCACAGTAAATTTTGCAACATTTAGTTTCACTACTATGTCAGGGTCTGGCTCCTACCGCCCTTGGATCTGCAGGATCAGGGCCAACCTGACCCAGGAATGGCCTGGGTCATTCATGAGGCTCACCTGGAGGCCCGGAGGGAAGGCGTATTTAAGGAGTGTTTCTCCCTCCTAACACTTGCCTCAGTAGCAAAGGTTTTTGTTCATGCTGTGCCTTGGTGCCCCCGATCTCTGGAATTCCTGTGTTCCAAGCCCCACTTCTGGCTCTACAGCCAGATAAGCTACTGAGGTCTCCAGCAGTTATGTTGACCTAGAGGCTGGATCTGGTCTGGGGCCTCCTGCAAGCCAATAATTCTTAACCAAGCGGTTATGGCTAACCCCATGGAGCATAGCGGGATTTCATGGGATGCATGTTTGCTTTGGGTAAGAAATGCATGCAAAAATATTGTCACAAAATTCCTTATTTGCAAAACAGGAACCAATCCAGTTGTTCTTTTGACTTTCTCAGAGATCTGTCCTGATAGCCACGGTGACCATGGGCCAGATGAGAGATCATAGCACAAGCTAAAGCTGTGCTGAATCCATGCCCCTCTCCACCTAGAGATACTGGAAATGACCTAGGACAAAATTCACCCTAGCCGAATTCAGGCTCTCATTGTGTCTGTGTCCCTTGGCTGGTTGTGGCCAATATCTGATGTGACTCAGCTCTTCCATGTCATGTCCCTTCTTCTGCCAGCAGATGTTAGCCAGCAAAACAGCTCTGTCAGTAGATTTCTCTGTTGGCAGATCTTTGAGTTCATCAAGTAAGAAAAGGTTCTGCCATCAGAAGGACATTTCTGCTGATAGAAATCCTAACTCATAATTTCCTACAATTAGTACCTCTTTGAATTAGGCTTGCATTTGTAGCATGCATCTTATTGCATCATCCCATGAGGTACGCTACTGCACATCATGGGACAATTCTTTTTCTTTCCTTATTTCTAAACCATGCTTCATTGCCCAGGGAATGGTGCCATCAGACCATCTCTTTAAATTTCCCACAAGTCCCCAACAGCCTGGCACCAAAACCTAACATCTTCGCCATTTCTCTTCTAAAATGTTTTTAAATACAATCTTTCAAATTTAAATTAAATTACATTTTCTGTGTATAAGACGCACCCATATATAAGATGCCCCCCCCATTTTTCTAACCAAAATTAAGAAATCTAAGTGGGACTTAGCAAGTGTAGGGTGAAAGGGATCAAAGCCCTGCAGGATCACTTTGATCCCTGCTTTCCCTTCCACTTGTTTTTGTTCTCTCCCCAGCTTACTTCCATGTATAAGATGACCCTCAATTTTTATTCTAAAGATTTTAGACAAAAGTATAGTCTTATACGTGGAAAAATACAGTATCAGGTAATGCGGATATAAAGGAGAACATGAGATATTGGTGTGTTTTATTTTTAAAAAAGGTTGAGGAACACTGCTGTAGATATAATGCAATGTAATATACTGATGATTGAGTGACTTGTGGCTAATTTGTTCTTTCTCAGTTACTTAGGCACTTTCATTTCCTCTTAAAATAAATGAATTGGAATAGAAGAAACTTGACTAAAGGGGGTGGGCTTTTTATTCAGGCAACATCTTACTTTTCATTTTTATTTGTACTTTTCATTTCTATTTCATTACATTCTTAGGAAGCTTTTTAAAAAAGCAAAACCACAGTTTCCCCCGCGAAAGTGATGAAAACTTTTTTTGGTGCGTAAAAAATTGGACTTTTGTTCTAAATTAAACATCAAACTGGTGAGGGAGATGATTTTTTATTTTATTTTATTTTATTTTTTAAAAAAACACAACCAGGCGGATGAAAGCTCTCCCTATGAATAATTGACACGCAAGCCTTTCGTGTTGAACACTGGTGTATGTAAACCTCAATGAATCCCTGAAAAGTGCTTTTGTAGAACAAGAGAAGACTGGAGAATCTGAATAAAGCCACCTTTTCAAAGAACACGATGAGAAAGAGGAGAACTGTTAGATGTGCCAAGCCACACATTTTAGATTCATGCCCTAGTTATTAGGAAGCTTTGAAGTCTTGGCTGTTATTGAATGCGCTGTATACTGTAATTCATTTACTTGCCTTCATGGGGAGCTCAAAAAAAGTTCTGGCTAATGCTCTGTTGTTGTTCACATGGGACACATAAAGAAGAAAAGTCTCCTTCCCCCCCCCCTCCCCTTCCACTTTTAGAGCAGGCTTAAAGCTAACATCCCAAGAAAAAGAGAAATATTTGGACCTCTTTTGGTTGGGAAAGGTCTTGAACATTTTTTTTTTAGTTTGCTTTCCTTGGAGGCCTGCCAAAGTCCTAGCCTGAGATACTTACAACAGCTTAATTGTAAATAAATAAGCTGTAGTAAGATAACAGTTTAAATCATATGCTCGCATGCTCAGATGAGGCAACATATTCTAGTGCAGCTCCGGTGCAAAGGTAGATTGATATATTTAATTTGTTTGTGGCCTGCTTTTGTTTATGAAAAGTTCCAGGTAGGATTGCTAGCACCACCACATCTCCAGCTAGTGCTGGGAATTGCCTCATTGGAAAACCCCAAGATCTGCTGCCAATCAGTGTGTTGACCAGGTGAAGACAACTGAAAGAGTCTTGAGGCAACTAACTCTTCCTTTCCACTACAGGGCATATTAAGGCCAGCTTTAAGATTTTCTTTCATTAGGCAGGCAGGCTGAGAGGGGAAGAAAGCAGCTTTGTTGATAAATAGACAATGTTGGTAAAGAATTTTTAAAAATCGAATTATATACCACCATAGAACATATTCATGTGGACATTGTGGATGTGGCCAAAAGACACAGTGTCACCACTGACATCTGCTCACAATGACTTCACATCTGGAAAACCTGACAAAGCTTGGACAACAATAAAAACTCTAGTCACCTCGTCAAGCACAGAAACACTCATGATGCAAGAGTGAATCAAGTCAGGGATTACATTTCAATATTAAAAAAAAAAACTTTCCAGTTGGCAAATATTTTTAGTTCCTATTAATTTCTGTCCTCCTCCATGGCAATAGGGAAATGAGGAATTCACAAGAGGTCTGTTCCATTTCCCTTTATGCTGGCTGTAAATCCACAGTGAATGCCTTCATTTCATTTACAGGGTGCAGAATCTGTCCCACAAAAAAAAAAATCATACCAAAAAACACACACTCTCTTTATTCTGTCAAGTCTATAATGCAACTCCCTGCTGAACACGAGTAAGTACATAGTTATTGAGTTAGTTGCAATGTTTAAAGCAGTCTGCTGGCCCCACTGGTTTTTCCAGTGCTAGAAGGGATCTAAGGATCTTTGTTTACATCAACTTTTGTGCAACATTCAGTTCACGTGGGAAATCACTAATTTATTAAAAGGCATTGGGAAGTCTTAAATTCCAACTGATCTGTTTATCCTAAACAGATACGTCTCTACAGCTGCCACCATCATCAACTGGTTTCAAGTTTAAAAAGGCAAGGAGGGGGAAGATAGATAATAAATTCTGTTCTCTCTCCTCCCTCCATGAGGATATAATCCTCAGTGCCCTCAGAAGAAAGGAAGATGTGCTACTTTTCAACTGGGGGCTACCTCCGAGAGAAATATAGGCTCAAGCTAGCCTTAATTCCCGTCCATCTGCCACCAACCGATCTAGCTCAATCTCAGGAGAAGAGTTTGCTTTGGGATTTCCTCACCAAAAAGTGTGCTAGTTGTACTGTAAGTAGAGTCTTAACACAGTGTTGCATTCAAAGATGGGAAAGTCTACCTTTTTAAAAAAAGAACCCCCAGAATATCCAAATACAGTGGTGCCTCGCACAACGATGTTAATTGGTTCCAAAAAAAAAAAAAACCGTTCTGTGAAACACCATTTCCCATAGGAATGCATTGAAAACCGGTTAATCCGTTCCAGTTGGAACAGATTGCTGTCCTTAAGCGAAAATCCCCATAGGAAACATCGTTGAGGGAAACGCGGTTCCCCAATTGAAATGCATTGAAGCCGACTCAATGCATCTGAATGGGTTTGCGAAGTCCCTTTTTGCTCCTGTAAAAGTGCCTTAAACTGTTTGAAACCTGTTTTAAATGCTTGCAATCGTTAGCCCACCTCCTGAAACCTAGGCAAACTTAATTTGGTGTTGTTCTGAGTCTTCGTTAATTTTTGGTGATTTTTTGTTTTCTCCATTGAAAGCCATTGGACGGACCGTTCAATGGCTTTCAATGGAGAATAAAAAAATTCACCAAAAATTAACGACGCCTCAGAACAACACCAAATTAAGTTTGCATACGTTTCACAAGCTGGACTATCGATGCCAAGCATTTAAAACAGGTTTCAAACAGTTTAAGGCACTTTTACAGGAGCGAAAAGGGACATCGTTGTGCAAAAATTACCCATAGGAAACATCATTGCGTGAGGCGGCAAATTTTTCAGGAAAAGCCATCGTTGTGTGAATTTATCATTGTGTGAGGCACTCGTTGTGCGAGGCACCACTGTACTTGAAAGGCTGTCATACAGATGAGGGGCAGGATCTGTTCTTGATCATCCCAGAGTGCAAAACACGTAATAATGGGCTCAAGTTACAGGATTTAGACTGAATATCAGGGGGGGAAAACTTCTTAACTGTTGGACCAGTATGACAATGGGACCAATTACCTCAGGAGGTGGTGAGCACTCCAACGCTGGAGGTATTCAAGAGAAAATTGCTACCCATCTGTGAGATCTTTGTTTTCAATTCCTGCACTGAGCAGGGGGTTGGACTCAATGGCCTTATAGGCTCCTTTCAACTCTATGATTCTGTGACCTCAGTTATTGCAAGGTCCAAAACCTATTTAGGTCCTATTCATTCCAATCAAGGGAGGTCTGAAAATATGGTGCAAATTCAGGAAGATGCCCAATGTGGTATGCAGCATATAGAGTGATAGACTAGTACTCAGGAGACCTGGATTCAAATCCTTGCTTGTCCATGAAAACTCAGTGGATAGTGGGGTACAGGTAAAGCAATGTTGACATTTTTCACTCTTCTTGAAAGCACTATTTTAATTTCTATAGGTCAAATCCAAGTTGATGGTACATAACACACATCAGGAGTGAATGTTTACAGTTCTCTATGGACTTACATACCTACAAGTAAAGGAAGAATTGAATAGCGAGATAACTCAGTGGTTTAGGTATCTGGCTGCAGAGCCAAAGGTTGGGAGTTCGATTCCCCACTGTGCCTCCTTGACTGGGGCTGGACTGGATGATCCATAGGATAATTTCCAGCTCTGGAGTTCTAAGGTGACAATGATGATGATTAAGATTTATTACTGAGAGAGGGGAGGAGTTTTGTTCTAAAGCAAATGAGAGCAAAATTGTGTCAAGAAAGCAATTTGTAGCCAGCATAGCTGGGTATGAATGCAAGGTTTCCTTCACTTTCATCAGAGTATTTTTCACAAAGGTGATTTTAGGCCATGCATAGACACGTGATATCCTCCATCGGTTTATGCAGCAATTCCTAATAACTGAATAAGAGATATATGTAACCCTTTATTTTTGTCCTCATAACTGACAATTAAAAAAACAAAAACCTTTTCTCCTTGATGGCTGGTATGGCAAAAGTTTTTCTGCATTTTTTTGCATTCTGAGACTTTTCCAAAAAAAAAATCCACCCAAATTGATCTTTTGTCCACAAATATATGTATTTTGTGCAAAACTGCATCTTGTGCAAAAAAAACATTTTATTGTCTACCGACTACATTTGTTGCATAAAATACAGGGTTTGATGCTAAAACACAAAATGTTTGGTCAGTGCCACTGGTCATGGGGAAAAATGCAATTGGGATGACATCAGGGATGTTGGCTTTCAGGCAGCAGCGAGAGACTAAAAAATCTTGCTGTGTTCGACACATTTTTCAGTGGGTCTTCTCAATATAGCGAGACACCTTTAAAAAAAATCAAAGACAAGAAATCCATTAATATTCATCACATTTTTACTATGGAAAGTCTTCATGCCCTGGTATTGTTCCAAATCCTCTCCAGAAGGAAAATCTCAGGTTCAGTATCAAAGCCCATATAGATTCCACCAAGTTCGTGGTGACCGTAAAACAAATACTTACATGACAAGATATTTGTGATCAGCATAATGCAAGTCAACCCTGAGTTCTTTGCAGACAACAGAGATACATGTACTCTAGATATATCCGCATCATAATGCATTCTGCTAGAGCTTTCAAATATAAGCAAGCTGGGATTCTCCAAGCATAGCCTTTGTTTTGTTCAGGACTTTCAAACCACATATTACATATGAAAATGAAAATGTGGAAACCTCATTTTTAGAACAATACTCCAAAGGCCTTTTGCAGCTTGTCTTATAATATGATTAATGATTTTCCCCCCAGCGGAAATGCTCGCTACCCGAATGTATTCTGAAAGCATGAATTGAGTTGATTAAATGGCTAGACCAGAAGTGTTATAAATAATAGGTTTATATTTAAAAATAGATTCAAATTGCTGGAAATCTTAATTCAATGACAGTGGTGTTCTGCAGTAAGAGAAATTATAACAGAGAATAGGTATAATATCGCCAACAATTTATTGGGTGTGTGTGAAAGATGAACTATAACTTTGGATGAACCAACACAGTTACTCTTCTTTTTATATTTTGGATAAAAAAGTCGTAGTTTAACTCTCTTAAAACAATTCCAAAATCCACATGATGACAATGCCTTCATTAGTACTAATTAAAACTCCACACCAATTTAAAGCTTATCAATTCTCACGGAGTGGTAGTTGGTCCTAATAAACATATTTGGTTGTGTTTTTTCACATTTTCACTCCACCTTGGCTCTAAGGAGTCCATGAACCCCTTCTCTTCATTGCTTTTTCTCAGTGTCTCTGCTATTCAGCAAAGCATGGAAGGTGGCAGAGGACAGAGCTTGGAAAGGGTTGTTGTGGGTTTTTCGGGCTCTTTGGCCGTGTTCTGAAGGTTGTTCTTCCTAACGTTTCGCCAATCTCTGTGGCCAGCATCTTCAGAGGACAGCACTCTGTGCTCTGGTGTAGTTTGCTTGGGAGTGGAGTATTTATGGCTGTGAGATAGGCTTTTCTCCTTTTCAGGAGATGGATGATTAGTGTGTCTTGTGAGTGTCTTGTTGTGATAAGGAGGAGAGATTATCTGTCACTGTGATTGATGGGTGTAGTTAGCTGGTCTTTTGTGTGTAGTGATCCCCGATCCTTGTGGAGTTCGTTGATCTTTTGCACGCTGTATTTATCAGAGCTGGAAGCCAAGTCTTGTTGAGCTTAGAAACATTAGGAGAAGGGGGACGGCGCTACAGCTTTCAACATCCTACAGCCAGCATGGATACTGGCCTTACCATCTGGATGTTTCTTGGAACGATAGTCAAGAAACATCCAGGCCCTGGAGACACTAAAGATCTTAGGACTGGAGAAGACAGTTTGGCTTCTAATTCACTCACATGATTGTAATCGCATCAGGGAAGAAGACTAAATGAGATTCACCGAGGAATGAATGACTCACTGTTACCCAGCGAATATCATGGCTGAATAGGGAGTTGAACCCAGGTCTCCTTAGACTTCAATTCTGATCCTAACCAGTGATTCTTTCAGGTTTAGAGACAGATGCTCAAGGTATTTTACAGGCATTCAAGGTAAAAATGAACAACCTCCTTGATTGTCCATGAGTGTGATCAATTTAGGACAGGAACAGGAGGAATATTTGCTAAATTTTCAAGTTAGGCTACCCTTGATACAAGACACCTTAAAGTGGATATTTAATCCATATTAATTTTCTATATGCACATGTATGGCCTCCCTGACCCCTCTCTCAAACCACCTATCTTCTCGGTTCATTTGAAGGACAAAGGACACTCATTTGATGACCAAGATGTACTCATTTTGGACCGAGAAGATAGACAGGGGTCAGGAAGGCCATACATGTGGATATAGAAAATCTCTCACTCAGCAGGGGTGGAAGTTTTAGATACCATCTGTCTCCTGTTTGTCATTCTGCCGTTTCATCAGTCCCCAGAAAGACCGCTGTTAACAACTATTAACGACCCATGGCAATAAGTGGAGAAGATTGCAGAAGTGGGATTTTTACTCACTCCCCACTGATGTCCATCGAACAAGGCTATTCAGACCAGGGGGAAGTGAAACCAATGCGGAGGATATATCAGGGATTTCCCACCAACTCCCCTCAGACTGAAGAAGCTGCTTGGATGAGTAGCAAAATGTTTCAACCTAGTAAGAAAGAAATCCAGTTGCCATGACTCAACTTCCAGATAACCCATTCCATGCTTTGAATTCTTATAATTTAGCAGTAACCCTAATTTTACTCAATTTAAAATGATTAATTTCACGGACTGCACACTTATGCACCAAAAATGTGTGCTTTTGCTCATAGCATCACAATTTGAGAATTCCTGCTGCCTTCAACTTTTCCCAGCATTATTTTTTTTTCAAGGAGACACCCTGGGTTTCATCATTTTTGCCTCCAGAGATTGTTCAAGCTTGATTTGCTCTAGGACCCACTTGTTTGTTTTTCTGGCAGCCCAAGGTATCCACAAATCTCTCCTCCACCACCAAATTTCAAACAAATCAATCCCCCCCCCGGCCAGCTTTCACACCCTTATATGGTGACTGGGAATATAATAGTATGGATGATCTTGGTCTCCAGTGACAAATCCTTACATTTCATGGTCTTTTCTAATTCCTTCATTGCTGCCCTTCCTAGACTCATTCTTCTGATTTCTTGACTCCACTGATGATAAAAAAATCTTTAACAATTTCAGTTTCTTCATTCTCAACATTAAAGTTCAGCAGTTCTTCTGTAGTCATTTTTTTGTCTTTTTTATCTGCAGTCCTGCTTTGGCACTTTCTTTTTTGATTTTCACTAAAAGTCATTTCAAGTGATTTGTGCTTTCTGGCAGTAAGATAGTAACCTCTACATATTTTAGATTATTAATATTTCTTCCACCAATTTTCACTCCTCTTTCTCCTGAATCTATACTGGATTTCTGTATGATATATTCGACATACAGGTTTGACAGATAAGGGGATAAAATGCACCCTTGTCCGACACTTTTGTGGAAATCATATTGTCTCTTCATATTCTGTCCTAATTTTTATCCACAATACCGGTTACACATCAGGACAATCAAGTGCTGAGGCACATCCATTTCTTTAAGAACATACTTTCACATGATCCACCCAGTGAAAGGCACTGCAGTATCCTATATAGCCTAGACTGATCTTCCGAAATTCTTTGGTTTACTGCAGTAGTACCGGTAAGTGAATATTTGTAATATGACCTTGAGTGCCTCTTCCATTTTGGAATCCAGCTTGAACATCGGGCATTTCTTGTTCCATATAAAGTACTTTAAGGTATACTGCCAGTTACAAAAGATGCTGAGAAACTGGAACAAGTTCAGAAGAGGGCAACAAGGATGATAAGGAAGCTGGAAATCAAGCCCTATAAGGAAAGGCTGAAAGAACTTGACATGTTTAGTCTCAAGAAAGGAAGACTGAGTGAATGTATGATAGCACTTCTTATATATAGGAAGGGCAAGATGTGTTCTCAATCATTCCAGAGTGCAGGACATAAAATAACAGGTTCAAAATACAGGAAGGCAGATTTTGGCCGAAATTCAGGAAGAACCTCCTGTTAGAAGAGCATAGCAGTGGAACGAATTGGCTCAGGTGGAAATGAGCTCTCCAGCACTTTGCAAGGGGTTCAACTCAATGGTCTTATGCGCCCCTTTCAACTCAGTTATTCTATGATACCACGAAATTCCTCCACTGTCTTCAGTGGTGGGGAGGAGGATATTGTATCTCCTCATCCTCCTTACCCAAAAGGCAGAGAATAATGCAGCAATCCAAGTCAAACTATGTCTGGCAGATAGTTGCCTAACATAACTACAGCCATGTTTGTTTTCCCTAGGTAACCAAGTCTGCTCTTAACAGGTGATAATAATCGCAATTTACACATGTGGTGATACAACTTTGCTTATGAAAATAATCTTAGATTCTGAACACACACAGATATGCACACGTGCGCACATCCGTGCATAGAGCTTTTTATGAAAGCTATCACTGCCAAGGCCAGCATCCCCAGAGGTTCTCCTATACTGGCAGCTGTTTACTAGGAAACAAGGGCTGAGTCCCCTGTCCCTGCCATTGTCTGCTTTCTGCTCCATATATCATCCTCCCCTGTCCCTCCCCCACCCCCAAAATATAACAAAGTAATAGGAAAACAAGTTTGGATTCCAGAATGAATTCTGTTGATGATGATGAATGGAACAGAAGAGACAGGTTGATTTTCATACGTTAAATTGAACTCCGCCGTGCCGGGCGTCAAGGTACGGGATGGCGGGGGGAGGGAGGGAAAGCCTGGTGACCTGAGCAAACTTGACAAGAGAAGGAGGAAGAATTTATGTGCAATGGCCTAATGTCATTTGAACAAAATGATATTTGTTCTTTGCTTAGGGGGGAACAGAAATATGTCATTCAGCCTGATGGACCTCATCCAGCAAGGCACTGAAGCATGCCCATAGTTAAATATGACCATAATCTCTCCTGAATCAATACATCTTGGTGGTGGACTCTTGCCAAATCCAATCCTGGGCAGCGCATCACTATTATCATTATATATTGATTTGTATTAATTATACACCTCCCATCCCACTTCTTTTCCCCCCAAAACCAGCTTAACAGGAAATTCCTGACCTGACACCAATAAAAATGGGAAGGAGTAATAATAAATCAAATATCAAAAAAGGGATAAAAATTATGGGATTATTAAAACTAGAAGAAAGGGCACAGAATCACAGATCAGCATAGAATCAGAGATTTGCAAGGAACCTTAGACATCATCAAGTCAACGTGTAAGCAAGCTTTGAGGGTCAATTTTGCAACCTAGGGTCTCCTATAAGGTACAATAAATATCAAAAGAATAGCAGAGAGGAATCAAAGGGATAGGAGGTCTACTTCCAGTTTTACGTTTTGGAGTTTGGATGCAAAACTGGGAAGAGTGGGGCTGATTTTCATGCAAAATAGTGGCTCCTAAAGGCTTCTTGGGGGAGGGGGCTGCATGAACTTTGCCTATTCTGTTTCTAGCCTGTACTTTGCCTATTCCGTTTGTTCTGTTGATGATGTTGAATGGAACAGAAGAGACAGGTTGATTTGAACATGTGATACCTTTAATTGCTCAGTAAGAATATTTTTAAAAATCTGAAAACAAAACAAAAAAAATAGCGAGCTTTCAATGCTAAATCATCTTCAAGGCTGTGTGTCAAGTTCTTGTGTGTAGTTCCAACTTACAGTATATGCTATTATTAATGTCCCAAATCCACATGGCTGATGATGTTGAAGCCAGGTCCACTTCTTAGATGGGGATAATGCAGTAAATAAGCTCTTTTCAAGCTCCTTCCCAACTATTCATGCTTGCCCTTTGCTTTTCCCCAGTAGCTGATTGAGTGCTCTCTGACCTAGCAGTCCCATCTTCCACCACTGTTTCTTCTTCCATTTTGGACTGTATCATCATAGGATGTTCAAGGTAAGAAAGGTTCAGCTGCCATTTGCCATTGCCTCCTGCTTTCAAGGTAAGTAAAGTTCAGCAGTTGTTTGTCATTGGCATCTTATGCACAGTACTAACAAAAGACGAGGGACGTGATCGTTCTGTGGGTTAAACCGCAGAAGCCTCTGTGCTGCAGGATCAGAAGACCTGCAGTCGTAAGATCGAATCCACGTGACAGAGTGAGCCCTCGTTGCTTGTCCCAGCTCCTGCCAACCTAGCGGTTTGAAAGCATGCAAAATGCAAAAATGGGAGTAGATAAATAGGTACCACTTTGGTGGGAAGGTAAACAACGTTCCATGTCTAGTCATCCTGGCCATGTGACCACGGAGGATTGTCTGCGGATAAATGCTAGCTCTATGTGTTGGAAACGGAGATGAGCACCACCACCTAGAGTCGGACACAAATGAACAAATTGTCAAGGGGAACCTTTACCTTTACCTAACAAAAGTTAGCTTGAGTTCACTATTGTTGCCTCTACCATTGCTGTCCTGTAGCCACCACCCTCATCACCCTTGGAACGATCTATTCTCCTCTCCTGATGTGGCCATTACTCCTGAAGAGCATGCATGCATCTTAATCTGGTGTCTCAACTGTGACCATTCCTCCTTGGGTGACCCTGTTAGGAATCCAGGGTAGCTAAAGATAATAGCCGAACAATAGCCAAACAAGAGTCAAAACTGCACATTGCAAAGGGGGAAATGCCTCTGCTCTTTGGTATGCAAGTCTTATGCACAACAACAAGTCCTTCTTGTGCTCTGGGCCTTTTTTGACAAGCTAAGATTGTCCCTCCAGAGAAATGTGGTAGCGTTTGAGCATATGTTCTCTCATGGCACTCCACAAATTAGATCATTCAGCAGTCCTGGAACCCCTTTATTAAATGAAAATGAAAGAAATACAATGCAACTTTTGCAAATGCTTCGTTAACGTTTGCCTGTCTTGGGTGCAGCTTCAGATAATTGCTTAGTTTCACTTAGCTGGTAGCAGATAATCAGTTTTAATTTAATGTGCAATTACTTTTACTGTAACTTTGCTTCCATACAAATGAAGCTGGTCCTACCACATGCCTAATGCTGGCTCCAGTATCACTCATCCTTTATTTTCAGAAAAGCTTACAATAATGCATCATTTGCCATTGGATTTCTCATGAATGTTCATGGCATCCTTAGCTTTCAGGACACTGTCTTAGTTTTACATTGCTGCATCTAATCTACACACCTTTTCTTTCCAGAGCCCACAGAATCTGCTACAAATGGAGAAGCAGAGTGGCCACTTAGACATCCCCGGAAAAGAGGACATTCATCACCCAAACAAGTCAAGAAAGGATAATGCTTTATATAAAATTGCATATGCTATATAATATACCATAGGACACCCTCAATCTACTAGCTCAGTATCCACTGATTCACTTTTTCGCTGGCTGAAAATATTAAATACCCCCCTCCAATACCTATTAATATGTATTCCCAGGGTGTATTTACTCGAACTGACCATAAGAAGATGCCTGAAACCATCCAATGTGTAGCATTCAATACTTCCACGTTTCTCAACATCCATAGAGCAGGAGCAGTAGCTTGGAATTGATGCCCTGTGTATGACACAGTCCTATTGTACACCATTACAACACCAGAAATGATTTTTACAATGTATAAAGAGTCACAGTGTGTCTTACCTGAGTGGGGAGTTCAGTGACAGGGGATTTGTATTCCTGTTGAGTCTGATGTCCAGGTACAAACAATGGGTGGATAATTTCAAGATTCCTGGTCTTCCTCCATATGTTTCTTTTCATTTCTTTTTAAAATCTTGGATTGCGCAGACCTTCCAATGGAGAATATCTTCAGAAGAAGGGCAGTCCTCCAGCAGCCCATTCAATGGACTGCTGGAGGACTGAAAGGGGACGTGTGGCCAGAGAAGGTCCTGAGTAATAAGACGATGAACATAACACTGGCAGACCCGGGATTGTTTATGTGTTTTAGCAGGAGTACTAAGAAGCCACTTCAGGGAGAAATCTGAATGCAAAACTAGAGGGAAAGTTAGATAAAAGTATTTAGAGATACAAGATTCCCTCGTTCACTGAATGCCTTAAAGAGAATGAAGTTACAAGCAGTGCACTCCCATACTGACATACGTTGCTGTTATATGCTGTCAAGCTAATTACAACCTATGCCAACGCTGTGAGTAAATGTCATGTTCTCAACAGCCTTGCCTATCTCCTGCAGACTCAAGGCCATAGCTTCCTTTATGGGGTCAAATCCATACACACTGTATAGTCATTAAGTTGTGTCCAACTCTTTGTGACCCCATGGACCAGAGCATGCCAGGCCGTCCTATCTTCCACTGCCTCCCGGAGTTGGGTCAAATTCATACTGGTTGCTTCGATGACACTGTCCAACCATCTCGTCCTCTGTCGTCCCCTTCTCCTCTTGCCTTCACACTTCCCCAACATCCGGGTCTTTTCCAGGGAGTCTTCTCTTCTCATGGGATGGCCAAAGTACTGGAGCCTCAGCTTCAGGATCTGTCCTTCCAGTAAGCACTCAGGGTTGATTTCCTTCAGAATGGATAGGTTTGTTCTCCTTGCAGTCCAGGGGACTCTCAAGAGTCTCCTCCAGCACCACAATTCAAAAGCATCAATTCTTTGGCGGTCAGCCTTCTTTCTGGTCCAGCTCTCACTTCCATACATCGATACTGGAAAAACCATCCATTACAGGCACATAATCAAGCAATTGCTCTTGAGGTGTGAGTTCTAAGGATGGGATTTTTGGATTGTTTGGACTATGAATCCCCAAAATCTCCGTTTTGGAAGTCCTACCTGCTTTATAGATACATAAGAAATACCTAATATGACACGCCTAAATTTGAAAGCCTTGAAGCTTAGGCCTAGCTTCACTTAAGCTTCCTACCCTCATGGGAAATGAGAGCTTTCTTTCCAAACCCCAAGGCCTTCGTGTTTAAGCTTTTCTCTTAAGGTGTTTGTCATGTGTCTACAAAGCAGGTAGGTCTCCCAGAATAGAGAATTATGCTATACATTGTCCAGAAAAATCTAAAAATCCCATCCCTTGTGAATCTTCATTTGCAAGGTTGAGGAAAGGCAAGAGCATTCTCTTCATCTGAAAAAAAGAATGAACTATTTTCTCACACTTCCAGCAAAATTTCTTCCACTGGCAAAAATGACTTCTGTACAAAACAAAAAACAAAAAAACACACAAAAACAACAACAACAAAAAAACAGGAACAGTGCAGAAGTTGTTGGTGTTTTCTGAAAAAGCAGTTTTGTGCTTGCTGTGTGTTCCATGTTCTTTGCTTCTCAAAGATTCCACTTTTCACCAAGACACGTTGCTCAAATGACAGAGATTTTCATGACCAAAAACCCCTTGCAGCCTCAATTTCATGAGCTAAAAAGTCTCGGCAGGGCTTGAAAAAAGATCTCATAAATGTGATTTGTCGTGTTGAGACAACCTAAACTGAGGAGAACAAGACTGTAACAGGTATTCTCCATATACCTAGTGCATGTGATGTGTTTTTTGTACCCGTGTGTGAAAATTTATGTGGATTCACATGTGATCCCTGACTCTTCAGCTAACACCTGATGCAAGATAGAAAAAAAAAGTGAATTCCTCTATTATGAATTTAATCCCTGTCATCACATTGGGACTTACTTCAGAGTATACCTGTAAAGAACTACATGTTGAGCATTTTGTTTTGTTTTCACAAGGTCTTCAAAATCAAGATCTTCCTAGCATTTCCATGATTTGCAAGACTCAACGGTTTGCCTTAGAATTATTAACAAAATAAATACATTGGATATATTTGCTAGATAGAAGGTAATTGTGTCTTCCAGCTAGCTGTCTAACATATCTCCCTGGGACTGATAAAAATCATTCTTACAATCCGTTTATCTCTGAGCATATGTTTGATTAAAGAATAACGCCGGTTTTCAAACCTTCTGCCTTCAGGGAAATCTCTCCACATTGTCTTATCTGCCCAAAGAGCCATGTGCTTCGGCCATGGAAATCTTGTGCGTGGTAAAAAAAAAATTATGTGACATATTTTAAAGCACACATATTTTTGTTCATAAAGAATGGTAGCTGTTTTCATCGGTACTTACTGTTACAGATGAAGAGGAACTATGTTTGGCCTCCATTTTCAAGTAAAACAACACTTTTCTTATCCCAGTATGTGTATTTGGGCTAATAACGGGACACAGATTTGGTGCATTTGAATATTTCAGTAAATAATTGCATGCAATTTAGCTAAAATGAGTATAAGATCATAATATTAAGATCCACAGGAAACAGGTAGAGTCCACCATCCCAACTTGGAAATCAAATTTTATAATGCAATTCTTGGCTCAAACAGACAGATATGTCAGGGAAATTTCATTCGAAAGTTCATATGTTTATTGAAAGTTGCTTCTAAAATACATATTTTGGAGACTTGTTTATAGAAACAAATGTCAATTTTCAGGCAGAGAGAAAGGTTAAGAGGCAACTTCCTCTTTCCCCAAAATACTTTCCCCAGATTTTCAGCCAATAATTAAATTAAATAAATTTTACCACCCTCCACTCTCCAAATTGATTGATTTGAAATGTGGTGTTGAAGAAGAGCTTTACAAATAGCATGGACTGCCATGAAGACAGATAAGTGGGTGCCAGGTCAAATTCAGTCTAAACTCTGGCTAGAAGCAAAAATCACAAAATTAGGCTGTTTGTTTTTTTTTTAAGCCATATCATAGGAAGGCAGGACTCGTTGGAAAAGAGAATAATAATGAGAAAAGTGGAAGGAAGGTGAAAACCCAAACAAGAGATGGATTCCCTCAATAAAAAAGACTGCAGCCTTTAATTTGCAAAAGCTGAGTAGAGCTATTAATGGCAAGATTAGAGATGGGCATGAACCACAGATTCGGTGGTTTATCAAAGTTCTTTGGCCATCTCAACAAGTTGGTGGTTCAGCATCCCGCCACCTCCAGTGGATGCTCGTTCACAAAGCGCTGCCATCACTTCCCCGCCCTGCCTTCTCTGGGCGCTGCTTTGAATAGTTCATGCCCATCTCTAGGACAAGATCTTACAGAGGCTGCTAATTCATAGGGTCACCTTAAAATGGAATTTGACTCGAGGGTACATAAACCCAACAATCTTGTCCAGTTGGATAAAAGGCACCAGTTGAGACTTCACGATTTCGGAAGGTGGTAGGACTGAGAACTACAGTATCAGAGAATTCTAACAAATAAAAGGGTGACAGGAAAAGTGGGGGCACAGCATCCACCCTACTTTTCTGTGTGGAATATGACATGTAATCTTGTCATCAGCCCTAGCTTCAATGATGGCTAAGAATCACCTTGTAATTATGTTTTAAAACCACCTAACATCCTAAGTTTGCCACAGAGAAGGGAGGTGTTTTTCTTTGGATGATTATAACTCCCAGAATCTTGCAACCAATTCGTGTCCATTTCTGAGATTTGTCGTCCAAAAATCAAACATTTCAACTTTCTGGTTCAAGAACCA
Organism: Pogona vitticeps; assembly: GCF_051106095.1. NCBI lineage: Eukaryota > Metazoa > Chordata > Lepidosauria > Squamata > Agamidae > Pogona > Pogona vitticeps. The sequence goes on from NC_135787.1 coordinate 183,109,646, forward strand.
ATTAAAAACGTATGGTATGAACTAACGTAATACTGAGAATACAACAGGTTAAAGAGAAAGGAAGGTTGAACTAGCTATAGGAGACACTACAGAAACCCAGAGACACTCCAAACAGCTCCTACTTCATGGTTTTCCTAGTTTATATCATGTCCAGGTTGTCTTTGAACAGAAACAGTTCTATCCATCCAACTCTCACATGGCCTTGTATGTACCTCTCTGTCTTCTACAGTTTGTCCTGTGGCAGACTGCTAACTGAGCTAAGCAGCAAAGGCATAATGAAAGCCTCCATCTGTTCCTCTTCTTCCCCCTTGTTATTTTTAAATTTTTAATCCTGAAAGTGTCATATGTATGTATATTTCTTCACGCATGGTAGGTGAGGCAAAAGGGAGGCAGTTTTGGAATGCCTAACAAACCAATTATCTGCCAAGCCTAGAGCCGGGGAAAACCCGCATTGCGAAGATCGGGTATTGCGGCGGCCATTTTGGAGCCGCTGAACAGCTGTTCGGCGGCTCCAAAATGGCCGCCGGAAGCCCGGAAATGGCTGCCGGCAGCCGTTTTCACGCCCTGCCCTCGCTTAGCGAGGGCGCGAAAATGGCTGCCGGCAAGGGGAATCCTCGCTGAACGGGTAAGTAAGCAAGGTATTGGAACGCATTAAACTAAGTTTAATGCGTTTCAATACGTTTTCCCTACCCGTTTAGCGACGATTCCGCATAGCGAGGGTTAATCCGGAACGGATTAACCTCGCTATGCGGGGCACCACTGTATCCCAAACCCAGGTGGCCAGGATCTCTAGTCCCGTCTCTCCAAATGGACCCATCCACTTATATGTCACCATGCAGTGTGTACAGTCAGTGTCCTGTTCATTGCACCAATCTCAGGAAAAGCCTGCCTTTCTGCTCTTCTGGCCACTGAAGCCGGTGGGGGGGAGGCGGATGAGTCTCCCCACTCAGCTACCCTTTAAATGTTAACTCTGGGCAAAAGAAAGAATATGACTGGCCAACACCTTCTCTTCGACTGAAGCTGTGGGGAATCTCAAAATATCTCTGAGGGTGAAGACAGCACCTTATTCCTCTCAGAGAAACAGTTAACCTTCCCACCCACATTTTTCAAACCATGAGGTAAAAATACACATAAACAGAGAGATGGGTGTTCTGAAGAAGATAAATGAAAAATTGAAAGAAGTAAAATGAGATAAGATAGAATAAGATAACGCAGACAGTGTAAACATAAATTTCTTCTTCTTCCTGAAAATTTATTATACATCTAAACTTTTATATTACACAACTTTCATATTACAAACTGCGAACTGAGTGTGTATTCTATTGTTCTGTTTCTTACCTTTCCCGAACTAGAACATGCTTACCTATCCACTTCAGCTTGCTTCAGGTATGGCTGTGTAGTTAATTAAAAAGAAGAAAAAGTGCCTTGTTTTATTGCTGGTGGGGGAAGAAAATAAACCATTCTTACTTCTGTTCAGAAATTATACCAGATGTCTATAGCAATAAAGAGACAATTACAGTTAGGACAACATGAGGATTTTCAGTGGGAACTGCTGACAAAACTCTATGTTTACTTAACAGAGGTAAATAGGCTAAATAAATAACAAGCCGGATTTAGCTTATGCATCACCAGAGGTGTAACTACACAGCTCTTCAACTCATAATTCATAGATATCCAGCATAGACCCATTCAGAGCTGTTGTTTCTTGTTTGCTATCACAAAATAAGAGGGGGAAATGATGCCTCGAAGGGTGCATTTTGAGATGAGACCCTGGATAAATTAGGATGAGCTCCATGCATGCTCTGAAACATGTTCTGGAGAGGAAGGGAGCACACAGATGCTTGAAGGTTTCAGTCTCCCCAAATTCCTGTTCGGCCTGATCTAATTCATTGCTCTTGGTCTAGGGATGCAGAAAATCTTTCTGTTTTTTCTTTCAGTGCATTTTATCCCACCAGCTTCTTTTTTTCATCCCCATTTTGTACCAGGATACAATATTTTGTGTCTTCTTCGCACATTGAAATCCCTACACATTTCTCACAAGTTTATTTACATCCAGCTTCCCCCATTCAGTACAGCAGGTTTGGTCATATGCCCAATGAATCACAGTGCTAGTAAACAGATACTGCATCCATGGTCTAGTCACAGACCAAATTGGAGAAGTTATAGAAGAATGCCCAATCTCTGTTTGAAGGATATGACACGGGATGTATTTGATACATATTGATGCATTAAAATACTTATTTAACAGTGCAATCCCAGGAGACTGGAAGGCAGATTCCCTGGAAAAGGACACTCAAGTTCTGAAATCTCTCACACTTGCTGGTTTTGAGAGTGAATATCAGTATGCTCATTTTCCTTGTCTTCATTTTCCAGCTGGTTAAATCCCCCATCCTTTCATTTTCCTTCTGTTGCTTTCGATGGGAGCAGGAAACAGTTCTCCGTGTCCATGGTTGGCTACATCTTACATTTTCAGAGGAGGTGGCAATGGATTTTGGGGGTCCTGTGAATCTGAGGTCTACCGTTATTTTTGTTCTCCCTTACAGATACTTTTACCTCCCTTACCACCCCACCCTTCAATATTTTTTCATGTGAAAAGTTCTGTGATTAGAATAGCGTTCAGGCTGGCCATCAAATCCCCTCCTTACATACATATTCAGGTAGCTCATGACCTTAATCCTCCCATATCTGGAGCTGCTTTGCAGCTCTTATTCGGTTTGACTATGATGCCATTTTCTTATCTCTGGTTGGACATTGTTTGCTATCTAATTTAAAATGGCTTCCTGAATAGATGCTGCTCTTACGTGGAGTTAGTTTTGAGTTAAAGGTCAGTGTGAGCCAGCTACAGCTGGCTGGGGTGAAGGAGCTAAGTGCCAGCATGGGGTAGGCCTCCTCAATAACAGCAGAAGGACTGCGATCCTTCAGGAAAACAGCTGAGGCGGGGGAGAGTGGAGGCCCTGGGCTCTCCCCCAGAGAAACAGCTGTAACCTTTGAAGAAGTTGAAATAGGGGAGAATGAACAGGGAGAGGGAGAGGTTTCGGAACCGGACATCTGGGGGTTCCCACCACCTTTGTCCGAGAAGAAGAGTAGTCTGCCAGAGGAGATGCTGGAAGAAGCTTCCAAGAGCCTGGTACCTTTGGAGGACCGTCTGCTCAGCTGAAGGCTGGTATCTGAACAAGGGGAGGCAGAGAGGATGGGGAGGCAGGTTGGAGGCAGAGGAAAGGAAACGAGCCAGTACTGCATAGCCTATCCCGCCTGCAGGCTTCAAGCTGAGTTGCTTTAGACGCCATTCCGGGCACCGCACTGGCAAGGACTAGAGACAATGGCAAGGGCAAGGACACAGGTGGACATAACGAAGGTTCAGCCTCCCAGGGCTTGGTCATCCACTCAGTTTCTGCTGTTGCTGTGAGTTCCGAGCTCCCTTTCTATCGCCCCGGAGCTCTGGGGCGATAGGACGGGAGCCCGGAGCCCGCAGCAAAAGTGAAAGGTGAGTGGACGGTCCAGCCCCAGGGGAGGAAATTGTAAGCCATGAAATTGGTTGTTTTAATTCCAGGAGAAGGAGGACATGCATTTGGCATTTTCTGCTTTGGAGGTGACAATGATTTGCCTGTCTTTGAGTACTATGAGTCTTGATTTGGAGGGTGGTCTCCTTTCTTGATCTAAAAGAAGCCAAACGCCTGGGTTGGCTCTCATCATGTGATTTATTGAAGTGATACTTCTCAAACTGAATATCCAAACAATTCTGCCTCCCTTCCAGGTTCGACCGCCAAACATTTCCCTATGTGCCACTTTCATCCATTCTTTGAACAATCGTCTACAAAAAATGAAAATAAAAATAAAAAATTTACCAACTGTGTTTTATGCATGGATCAGGTGAACTATTTAGCCTCTGGGCGAATTGACAGCATAAGAGACAATCCGTTTAACAATCCATCCCTGAATTATTAAATCATAGCTGAATTATTATTCCAATAGCTCTGATCTAGCTAAATTATTTAAAAAACAGGCTCCAGATGAATCGCCACTCTCTGTCTTCTTGGCGAGTGTCCCTTGGTTCAAGTGGGGGTTTTTAATCTAAAAATGCACATTGAAATGGGGGGAAGGATCTTCATCCAAACTTAAAAGCTTCCGTGCCTTCATAAAACATGCAGGCTGTTGAGTATTTTGTCCGCCTGGCAACTTAATTCTTCATACAATATGGTATGCTTTGGTGTTGTAAAAGGCTTTGTCAGTGTTGGGTTTCCTGTGACAATACAGTCATGGGGAGGAGGAGAAACAAAATTTATACATCCTATAATTTCTGCATTTTCAGTGGCTCCCCAGTTATGGGGCTCCCTTTTGTCAGAGATACGGCTCTTCCTGCTAGTTTTTTCTTGCAGACACTGGTTAAAAGCATCTCAATTTATATAAGTTTTCAGGGTATTCTGCTTACCTTTGCTACTATAGTCCTGTAGCATTTCTAGCAGACATTTTAGTTTGTGGTGCGGGATTTTAGATACTTGTGATTTTAGCTACGTGTAACTTTTGATCTTACATGTTTGCAACCTGTGCTTTTAAACTGAGTTTCTATGTGAATTCTCCACCATTCCGTTAGTTGGTGGAGAACTAATGGATTATTAATGGATATAGATGGCAACAAGTTAGAGGGGGGGAAAGCGCTGGTAGAAATAGCTGTATGCAGAATGGATAGCCCTAAATCTCCTTTCAGGTCTGGTGGAGGATGCTTCTCTCTATGACTGGGAAGTTAGTCCTTTCCAGAGGCTTCCCTTTCATCCGAATGGGTCCTCTCTAGAAGGGTCAAGTCCTTCTAGAGACTCCTATGTCTCTGGGATGGGACTACCAGCTGGAGACTGGACCCATTCTGCTGCTGATCTCTCCAGAGAAATAAGGCCAATCTGCTGACAAGCAGAATACATCACTTCTGGTACTGAGCACTCCTTGGAGACGTCCATTCCCATGTTGTGTTTCATCAAAAGTACAAAAGCACAAGGTTCAAGTGTAGGAGGATGCAAGAGAATATAAACATGCCATTTATTGTTAATTGCTTTTCCTTCTGTGTCAATCAGGACTCCTTTTTCTGATGTGGTCTAACAGAGATGTTGTGTAAGCCTCACACACTTGAGTCATAGGTACTCGCTCATCTTGTGCCCCTTCAACTAATACAACTGTAAAAATAAAAACCTTGTGTGATCCTAAGTACTCCAAACTGCTGCCATGTTGCAAAGATGCCAAGAAATATAACTTCCCTACATTTCCAGACAGCAATTTAATGGAGCATTTGATGGAAGTGATGTGTCTAAATCCCACGCAAGGCAGCAAATGGAAGGGTTAGCTCCTGCTGCCTTTTCAGCGGGTCAACTAAATATGATCCATGTCGGTAATATAATCCACAAAGCAGTTCTCCATTTTGGAGGGAACAAAATAACTGCTGAATCTTTGCTTTAAGGTAATAACCTGTTGAGGAGCAGATCAAGTTCCTGGCTGAAAATTATGATGGCTAGGATCAAAGAGGAGATGAGGTTAAAAAAGAAAAGGGAAAGAGCTGGAGGCTACATAGAAAGATGGTGATGGAGTAAAATAACATTATTCTTATGTGGTTCAGAGATATATTGAAAGACTTGTAAGGGCCATTTTGTACCACCGCAATTTTCTTTGTAAAGAATGTGACGGGATCCTAAGCCCTCACTACAAGAATGAGAGAAAGAGAGTGTGTGTATTTGTATGTGCTGAGAAGTGTGTGTTCAACTCCTTGCCACTTCAGACACAAGCTGTGGCTCCATATGCTTCTCCCTCATGTGGAGAACTACTAAACTTCAGGTTAATCATTAAAAGACGTTGTTGTTGTTGTTGTTTAGTCATTTAGTCGTGTCCAACTCTTCGTGACTCCATGGACCAGAGCACGCCAGGCCCTCCTGTCTTCCAATGCCTGGTCAAATTCATGTTCGTCACTTCGATGACACTGTCCAACCATCTCATCCTCTGTCGTCCCCTTCTCCTCTTGCTCTCACACTTTTCCAACATCAGGGTCTTTTCCAGGGAGTCTTCTCTTCTCATGAGATGGCCAAAGTATTGGAGCCTCAGCTTCAGGATCTGTCCTTCCAGTGAGCACTAAGTAAACTCACCCAAGTTGGTCACTGGTATCTTCCCACACAGGATGGAGGATAAAGCATCTTGTGTTCCACTAGCAAGGAGGAGCTGGGGACTTCATTGACTCTAGCATGATACAAGAGGCTGTACTCCCAGGGGCTTGGAGCCTGCCCTCCCCCCAAAGTTGAGAAAGTAGTTGCACCTCCTCCAAGATTCCGGGAACCGTAACATGTGTTAGTGCTAATTAGTTGGGAATCTGCAAGGAAATGGGTATAGCTACAAGGAACGGCTTTGTGGGAGTATGGGAGCACCTTGAAGTCTTCAGGAATGTGGGTTCCTCCTGAAATGAAGATTTAATGCTGAAATACCTGCACCCAAGTTGTGGGCTGGAATCAGGCAATGGAGCCATAGACGGCTGTGTCCTGACCAAGCTAGCCTGTTGAAAAATAAGGATGTAAATCTCTCTTTATTTTATTCTCTTATACAATAACAAAATTTTGCAAATATTTTCCTTGTGAGATTACAGATATTTTAACGAATTTTTCACATTACAGGTCTTGGACAATTCCTAGATTTGCAAATATGGTTCTTGCAGAAAAATGCACCACCAGTCGTATATACCACACTCTAGAAGTCCTTCCCAAAGAGGGGCAGGTTGGTTCCATCTTGGCTGCCCTTCCCCGAGCAGACAAAAAACTTTCCCTGCTTGACAATATTATTGTCAGGAGACAATAAATGGGATGGTTTGTATTTTGTTTTTGTTTTTTAATCTATTTTTAATAATGCTTTTACCCAACATTTCAAATATATCGTTATCAATTCTTCTTTATATTTGAACAAGTTACTGTTTTACCATTTAATACTGTGTTTTTAACGATGTAAGCCACTTTGGGTCTTTTTTTAGGAGAAAGGCGGAATTAAAATATTTTTTAAAAAATTAAGAAAAGGGTTGAACCATATAAACCGTGTTTGGAATATCAGCTATACACATTCTCAGACATTTCCAACACAAGTATTCTAGCTTTGGCACTCAATTAAATTGACTTCAGATTGGCACTGGCCAGCAGGAACTGCGTAGTTTAGACAATCCTGAGAAGACCTCATACGGTTTTCTTTGGGTGACTTTTACCCTTTAAAGTTTGTTTTCCCCAGCTCCTTCTCTTCAAGAGTGAAGGCAGCCAGCAACGGCTACAGGCAGAAAAAGACTTTATGCTTTATCTTCTGCATCTTAAATAAAATAAAATAAAGTAGATTCTGATCAAGCGGCTATTTAAGATGTTTCTAGAGGCTCCGTTTGTGTGTGTTGCCTTTTGGTAGGGACAAATCCCTATCAATAAGTGCCATTTCTTTTCTCGTTCTTTTCTGTTTCTTAAAAGCACCTTTGTTCCAGTTTTTGCCTTGAGCAGGAAGATGCTATCTGCATATGAAAAAATAAAGACAGCGGAACAGAGGTGACACACTGTGGAATGGCTACATCATGCACTGTTGTCTTCAAAGGCTTTATTATCTTCAACCTTCTAAAGTCCAGCAGGGCCACTAGCTACCCACTAGTTATACTTTCTCCCCTTGAACCGAAAGTTAGCCTTATTTAATGTCTTCCATAAATTAAAGCAACAGAGGACCAATTCCCAAATCCAGTCATTTCTCCGAACAGCAAGAATTGGGCTATTCATCTCAACACAAGCAGCAAGTTCTCTGAGTGAACTTTCTTACAACTGGACGATTCATGGGTTTGTTGAAGCAAATGTAGTGCTCTGGATCTGGACCATGCCCAGATCTACCAACCTGGTGGAGAAGTCCATTAAGAGCTTTCAAATGCATCTCAATTTGGTTTGAAGGGATTTGTACCCCATTCAATTCAATTCATGTCCTGGGTCGGAAGTGATTTGTAAGCCTTCCATTGACTTGCACTGTGAAACAAACAAACAAACCCATATTTGTTTTTCCACCAATGTAAATGGAGTTTAGAGACATAACAGATGCCCAAGAAAAGAGTAACTCTGTCAAATCTCAGGAAGTTCGCTTCAGGGGTTTACGCTCTGTTTTCATAGCCTTGAGCTTTCTGGATGAGCAAAGGTCTTTGGAAATGGGGGGGGGGGAGTTTCTTCTTTAAGCTAAATCATGGGGCTTAGCCAGTTAGTGAGTTGGAGTGGCCTCCTTCAACTGTGAGATAGTTGAGCATAAACAGGAAAAAGCCACATGAGGCACAGTGGCGTGCGCATCAGTCCTCCTCCAAGTCTTTAATTAATCTCACGCGGATGTTTACAAAATCTCAGTGCAAATTTAAATTAAAATATTGCTTCTCATTCACCCCTTCTACATGTTCTGTCCTTCTAAGTTATGTTGCAATCTGTGTATTTGATGCTGTTCTCAAAATGAAAAGGTGTTTGGAAACGTGTGCACTTGTGAAAAACTGAGCGGATGGATGGGTTTTATGATACGCATCCCCATGCTTGAGCCAGTTTTCATCCTGGGCAGGGAGTTCACCATACTGTCTGGAGGAAGGAGAGAACTGCTGGATAGCTCAGTGGCTTAGGACAGCGGTTCTTAGCCTTGGGTTACTCAGGTGTTTTTGAACTGCAGCTCCCAGAAACCCCAGCCAGCACAGCTGGTGCTGAAGGTTTCTGGGAGTTGCAGTCCAAAAACACTTGAGTAACCCAAGGTTAAGAACCAATGGCTTAGGAGGTTGGGAGTTCAGTTCCCAACTGGGCCTCTTTGAGAGGGGCTGGACTTGATCATCCATAGGGTCCCTTCCAGCTCAGCGGGCCAAAGGTTGTTGTTGTTGTTGTTACTTTTAAATATATATATATAAACATTAAAAATAGATCCACAAGAGAATCAACCTTGCTACTTGGGAAATGGAGAATCACTGTTTCTACCTAAACGCAGAGCCTGACCTCTTTGAGTACAAGATTTCTCAATTTTAAGTGTTGGTTTCGGTGTGTGTGTGTGTGTTTGGTGCACAGCACTAAAGCCAGCCCTTTTGCATTTCAAACTGCATTCAGAGGCTCTTAACAGGAGTTTTAACATTCTGTGATGTTTTCTTGAACAGATTGCACCAATGAGTGGATGGCACTTGAGCTAATTGCACTAATGTTGATAAATGCTCTAACACAGGCCCATGCACACACTCACACATACAGTACACACACATATATGCTCAATAAAGCCAACGTCACATTTTTTAAAAGGTGCTTTTTCCCAGACATTCCACTTCAGAGGACTTTGATTCCAGCCGCCTGATCACAAATGAATATAATTCTTCCTATGTAATTCACCCTTTTATATTTATCCATTCTATTTCTGGTGACAATTTAATTACATCTTCCATTGAGATACTATAAGAATTGACTGTATGCTAATCATTGCCCAGGTAATTTTCTCGGCATCATGTTTTAAGTTACTTAGGAATACAACTTCTGGGTCAAAAAGCTATTTCATCATATTGGTAATTCTAGTATGGAGCTTATGGGAAGAAAAATAGGGAAATGGTAAGCATAAAAGCCTAATGGGGCAAGATCGCATGGCTACACCATGGGCTCAAAGCAAGGGAGGCCTTCCTCTCTAGTCTTCTCTAAAAAATACATGTGCCTCTTTGATGTTTCTAGAGCCACACAGAAAGAGAGGAACTCTTCAGCTGTTCTTTCCCACTGATGCCACAGAGAGGTGGAGAAATGGGCCATGCATCCTTTGAAGTGTTGATCTTACCTCGGAAGACAGCACTTCAATAAGAATGCACCATGTGCAAAAGGGCTGGGGGGTCTGCTCCAGAGGTGAGCTTGAAAGTTTAAAGAACGACTGAAGCTATTAGATTCAGCAGACTGGGATTCTACCTCTCCTTGAAGACCTGGGGATATTGATAATCAAGATTCATGGGATGGAGGAGCTAGCTTGGTGGGGTGCTTGAAGATCACATCCTGATCTAGTCTATGGGAAGAAAAGATGGGTCTGTAGTTTTAATATGGATGTTTCTAGCTGTCAAAATAAGTTGTACATCTATTTGAAATGCTAGCAACTGGATGGCTTTCTGCACAAGTCACAAAATGATGATTGAATAGCAATTCTACATCTGGTTCCATCTAGGACAAGAAACCAGTTACAGAAAGACATAAATTATGGATAGGGGGAAAAATTACCATGCTTACTTGGCCTTATTTAATAAGGACCGAGAGCAAGAATACAATTCATGGTGGCAAGATAGGGTTGCTACCAAATGACATCCCCATCTAAAGCCCTAGCCTATAAATTTTTAGAAATGGTCGCATGACCAGCAGCACCATCACATTGTGCATTTCCTCATACCTATATCATTAGCTACCACAGTTGTGGCAGTGAAGATATGATTTTATGATATTTGGAGAAATTGGGAGAAGCTGACACAAGGGGGGCTAATTTCTGCATCACCTTTGCCTCTCACACTGTGAGTGTCTTTCTACCTTAGGACAAAGAAGTCTGTTTCCACCAAATGGATCCTGAAATCACTTTGCTTTAATTCAAAGGAATGGATCCAGCACCAGGAATTGCATCAAGATCTTTCATTTTTATTCAGGCCGTGGAATATGTTTTAGGGAACCTCCTTCTTCCAGAAGGAACCATATTCTGATGGTGGCTCTTTCCACTGATGAAAAGTGTTTTATTATGTTGGAGGATGTCATGCAAACCTACAGATCTAAATCCAGATAACCTATACCACGAGAAAGTCAATTCCACCAGCTATTGTGACTCATAAGCAGCAGGGCTTGTCTCTCTTCCAAACATAAGGCTGTTGATAGCTGTGGAGTGTGAGTCTGTTTCCTCTTTACATGTGTGGAAGCAAGCCCTATTCAGCCTAAGCAGATGCCAATGCACTAGGTCTGCTCCTCTGATATACTGTATTTCCATCACTCTTTTCTTATTCTTCTCAGATGGAAAGGAACATTTTAGAAAGGAAGGCCATGTAGACAGTCTGCATGAGAACTAGACCTCTGCAGGATTTCAAATCATCCATCCATCCATCCATCCATCCATCCATCCATCCATCCATCCATCCATCCATCCATCCATCCATCCATCCATCCATCCATCCATCCATCCATCCATCCATCCATCCATCCATCCATCCATCCATCCATCCATCCTCCATACAAAGCACGATACCATAGTCTCTCGAGACTGAAGGATGCCTAATCTAATCTAATCTAATCTAATCTAATCCCTCCCTCCCTCCCTCCCTCCTCTATATGACTGAAGGATGCCTAATCTAATCTAATCTAATCTAATCTAATCTAATCTAATCTAATCTAATCTAATCTAATCCCTCCCTCCCTCCCTCCCTCCCTCCCTCCATCCATCCATCCTCTATATGACTGAAGGATGCCTAATCTAATCTAATCTAATCTAATCTAATCTAATCTAATCTAATCTAATCTAATCTAATCCCTCCCTCCCTCCCTCCCTCCCTCCATCCATCCATCCTCTATACGACTGAAGGATGCCTAATCTAATCTAATCTAATCTAATCTAATCTAATCTAATCTAATCTATCTATCTATCTATCTATCTATCTATCTATCTATCTATCCATCCATCCATCCATCCATCCATCCATCCATCCATCCATCCAGCCAGCCAGCCAGCCAGCCAGCCAGCCAGCCAGACAGACAGACAGACAGACAGACAGACAGACAGACAGACAGACAGACAGACAGACAGACAGCCCTATCCCACCTTTTTCCTTAGAAGCAGCTTACATGTAAGGCCAGGCTCCTTACAGGAGTGAGAAAATATCAACACATCTCTCCAACGCTGGCCACATTGCATTGGCTGCCCATCTGTTTCCGTGTCAACTTCAAAGTTTTAATGCTTACTTATAAGGCCCTAAACGGTTTAGGACCTCGATATCTGGCGCAACGCCTCCTCCCACCAAGGTCTACCCGGATCACCCGCGCGAGTCAGGAGGTGAGGCTGAGGAGCCCGACGCCGAGAGAGGCCCGGAAGGAGAAGACACGAAACCGGGCCTTCTCGGCGGTGGCTCCTCGCCTCTGGAACAATCTCCCTCCGGCGATTCGCGCGGCCCCCACGCTGGGCACCTTTAAAACCCAATTAAAAACATGGCTGTTTATTCAGGCCTTCCCTCCAGCCAACTCTTGATTTTTTTCTTACTTTTCCTTTTTATCTTTACTGCTGTTCTTGTTTGATTATTATGTATTTGTCTATGTTTTATTATTTGATTTTATATTTGGAAGCCGCCTAGAGTGGTCCGGTGGGCCAGATAGGCGGGGTATAAATTAAATAAATAAATAAATAAATAAATAAATAAATAAATAAATAAATAAATAAATAAATAAATGCATCGTTAAAAGACAAAGTTAACAACAGTGAGCATACAAATACTAAAAAGGATTAAACAAACACCATACTAAAACACATAAGCAACACCAAAACATATTCAAAAGCAACAAGGTGCAACAATCCACACATATACTCAGTGAAAGTTTGCCCAAAGAGTAAGGTCTTATCCTGCTTGTGGAAGGAAAGCAAAGATGGGGCCAGCCTGGCCTCCTGTGGGAGGGAGCAGGAGGACAGGGGTTACACATATTATATGTGTTCAATAATACCTGATTGGGGCTGCAGTTTGCCTTTGGAACAGGATCTCACAACTTTTCAAATGCACGCTGAAAAGGTATTCTGTTTGCTAGATTCATGTGTGGAACAACCCATTTCTCTCTTCCTGCCACTTGTACAAGGGGAGAATTCATGAACTTATTGCACAAGTAGAAAGCCCATTCCTGCAAGGTGGATATTGCTGCAGCAAACACAGGGCACTCATCCTTCAGAGCCATTAATTCCATGTTTGCAAGCAGAATTCTGCACTATAGGAAATAGTGTTGGGAATATGGGAAACAGAACTTAGGAAAGGTATTTATCACATTATTTATTAGAGATCTTTTAAAATGGAAACAGAGTTGTATGGGGGGGGAGAAGAAGAAACGGGCCTCCCCAAAGATGCATCTGATGTGGAAATCATATAGAGCCATCCCAATTACCCACACCCTCTATGAATTAATATAGATCCCCTTTTAAAGCAGATCAAACTGATCCCATTTGCTGTCTCTCCCTCTTCTTCTGCTCAGTTACGTTGGTTATTTTCTGAAGGAATGAGGGACAGACAATGGATTGGTAGATGTAAGTCAAGGGGTAAGTCACAAACTATCCTCTGTGCTTCATTATAGGTGAGATAACAAATACATTCTTCATTCACATCCATTCAGGGCAGTTGATTCAGAGAGAAAAGCCTCAAGAAGGAATTCTCAAGCCCTGTGAGAGTATGAAAATGAGAGTCTTTTCTCACTGTCGGTCTCTACAGTTTGTGCAGAATATCTCTGCACAAAGCAGTCGCCGACACTGTTTTGCACAATTGCATAATTTGCACACGCAGTGGATACTCCTTCCTTACTACTGTGAGAACTCTCCTCACGTCTGGCAGGGTGAGGAGAATCGTTTATAGGGCTTCCTTCTTTTTCACTTACATCCTTAGAAGAGATCACTTTTATAAGCTTCCATCCCTAACTGCTGTGAAGAGAGAAAAGGCCTATTGAAAGAGAGAAATGGCCTATTGAAAAACCCCATCACTATTTCTCATGCTCGTCAAAGAGAAAATGTAGCCCCTCCCTCCCCCCACACAACCACAGCCCCATAGAGACCCCTCTTGTATCCCAACTTGAGAGGACAATGGACAGGAAAAAGGCGAAAGGAATGACTTCTCAACAGCTGGAACTCTCTGTATCCATGTAGAACTTGTTCTGTGTTGGTCGAATGCTGTGTCCTTATGCCAAACAACTGGGCATTAATGCATTTTAGATGGTTATTTAATTTTAAGCGACAAGGAAATTCAATCACTTGAAAGTATTTGACATTCATAAGCAACCAAAGGACCTTCTGTTTATGCATTCAATGCATCTAGGAGACGTCTACTTTTGCTCTACTTTCTTCTTTCCCTCACAGTTGCTTCCCATGCCTTTCTGTCAAGTCTTTGTTGCTTTTGTGAATGCTTTTCTGATATCTACAGATCTTTTGCCCCCACTCTACTTACAGTGCTTCCTGGGCCCCACTCTTTAGGCCTGTTAAATCTAAGGTATATGAATAGCAAGGGGGACACGCGCGATATATGTCCATTTTGCTTTCTCTCACAACCCTTCCACTCCCCCCAGCCTCAAGCTATTTTCATGCCAGCTCTGAAGAAGTTTGTGAATTTTGATGAACTCTTCAAAAACATCATTCCACCCCATTTGCAGTGGTCAAATTCAGTGAGCATGATTTTTCCCAGTGAGGAAAAAAACACGTTGTTATACCAGTCGGTCCTTTAACTGGGCAATAAAAATGAGGGGCCTCTCTTACACAAAATGAGTTGGCATCCCTAAATCACACAAGGATTGAAAACCACACTCTTAACAGTGAAGTTCTAGAACCACCAGGCCTGAACGGAAGAAATGAAGAAACATTTGAATGTTGGTAAATTATCATCAACTCTAAACAGAAATATAAAGATTCCCCGCTTCTATATATTAACAGTTGGATTATTAAAGGTTAATAATATCACAATCCTGCTGGTACTCAAGGTACATTTGGGGAAAACATACAACAGACCCTTCCTCGTGGGTGAACTCAGGGTGTGTAACATATTTTGGGCACAGAACCTTCTGGAGCCGACATTGTTGTAGGGCTTGGCCTGTAACCAAGGTGGTGTTTAGGTTTTGCCTTGTGTTGGTGACAGGGGAACTGAAATGTAATATAATAACTGGTATCAAGACTCTTTGTATGCAGATGACAACCTTAAATATGAGGATGGGTAAAGTGTGTGTGAGAGAGAGGAGAGAGAGAGACCCCAAGAACATTTTGTTGTCCCCAAGAACCCTCCCCAGACCCCCCAGAAATAGGGAGGATTTTAAAAATGGTCAATATCTGCTCCCAGAGGACAGAAGTTTTCACATCAGAAGTCTTGGGTTTTTCTCATTTTTTTAAAAAAGTGTTTGTCTGTGCAATGCCTGTTAATTTTCCAAAGTGGCCAAAACAGGGAATTTCTGCACTTTGTAGAGCCTACAAAATCAGCCACTAAGCCTATTGAGTTTGATCATCCCTATCTTAAAAAAGGACAAGCATTCCTCATACTTTGAAGAAGATTGCAAATAAATCCCATCATAATTGTGTGGAATTTGTCACTCTTTTGTTCAAGCTTCTCTGCCACTGATGGATGGCTCGTGTTGGACTGCCAGGTTGGTTTTGCAGAGGGAGTTGAAGAACGTTTAGCTAAATAATCATCTGACTTTTAGACTAATTACTTTGTTTGCTAAGGTGCCATAGACGGCCCGCTGTCACATCTCAAGTAAGCAAGAGAAGCAGATGGCTCAGTCAACACTGCTTAGCAGATGAGGCAGCCACAGTCCAGTCTGTGATCTGCAGTTCAAGCTGTGATATGTGATCCATCGCAAATACGTCACTTTCAGTTCTGCTCCATTTCTTATTTTTCTAATGCTACATGTATTTTGGCTTGATTCCATGCATCTTTTTTATTAGGGAAAAAGATCATATTTTTATGTGCATGTTTATTTAGGCATTAATATATTCCTCAGTGTGTGCATTTTTCCTAATGTGCACTTTTTCTAAACAATTTGCCCTTAAAATATGGTTTTTCTCAACAATTTCCATTAATATGCACCTTTCTATGCATACTTTCCCCTATCGTGCCTTTTGCGCACGTGATTTGCTTAGAAAGCTCTAGTGCAAAGATGTTAAGAGTGCGTACATTTCATTGCAGCATGGTACACATTTCAGTGTCAGACCACTTATTCTACTGCCCCAGTACTGCTAACAGTGAGTGGCATCTGCTCTCTGAGATTACAGGCAAGATTCTTTCTCCAGTTTATCTGGAGATGTCAGTGATTGATACTCTTCCTCTACAACAGGGGTTCCCAACCTCCGGTCCACAGACCAGTCCCGGTCTGTGGCCTTGCCAGGACTGGGCCGTGGAGAAAAATCTCCTGCCCCCCCATGCACAGACACATACACACCCCTCCCACGCACACACGGCCCCTCCTACACATGCACAGCCCCTCCCACGCACGCACGCTAAACCAGTCCAAGGAGGCAAAAAGGTTGGGGACCACTGCTCTACAATACAATATGCAAAATAGAATGCATGCAAGGTCACTGATGAGGAAGACCCTGGTTCTTCTGGGAAATCCAAGGTGGTTTTTCAGATATTCCAATTCAAAGGACTTGGTTTCTCTCTCTTGAATTCAGGCTTACTATGAGGGCTGCAGTACAGTCAACAAACAGCTTATGATTGAGGCAACGAGGCAACACCCAAAACTTTGGGACTCCAAAAGACATTCATGAATACAGCACCTCCATGACTGGCATAGGCTCACTTTTCGAACAAGGGAATCTTGGCTGCTGTTTGAGGTTCCGATCACGAAGAGGTGATATGGTACAAATGAAATGTACCTTCGCCTGTGTAAGGCCTCCCTCAAACAAGAGCAATGGTGGAAACGTGTGGAGCCTAAGACAATGCTGAACAGCACTTCCCATTACTTTCAACAATTAATGTGCTGGCTTTGGCATATGAGAGCTACAATTAGACAATCTTTAGACAGCCACATAAGCCCTGACCATGCTGTAAGGGAATTGTGATTGGAAAACACCATTTCCCTCAGAACCTTTGTCTGAGAACCTCAGGAGCCAGCCTTGCTGCTACCATCACTGTAGTAGCTTAGGAAGATTTCTCTTTTAGTCCATTCCACTTCTGAGTCCTTGGGGGCAGCCAAAGACTCATTCAAGTACAGTATGCCGAAGTCAGCATGTGAGGAAACCAATAGGTTTAAAGGGGAGAAGGACCAAGAGGGCCAAATCTGGAAACTCAGTTGAACTCAGATTTCCTTTGACACAATATTTGAATTTCCGATTCCGCCTCAGGCCTGAAACTCTACAATTTCTTTTAGAGCTCTTTTAGAAACTCTACAACTTCTGTTGGAGTTTGACTAGGCCTCTGCTCTACTCTCTAAGTTCTCCTCATGGACCTATCCTGAAACCAGGGATTGAAAGTACTTGTCGTGGACCTTAGAAGATAAGCTCAAACTACTATTATCATTTTTTTAAACCCACCCACAATATTGGCTGCTTTTTGAGTTGTTGAAGAATGTGTGAGATGACCAAATGCTTAATTAGCACGAGCTGGCACTTATAGTTAAACCAAAAGTTCACCTTTAATATTTTCTTGTTCAAGTCCTATTTCAACAACAGCAGAATTGCTGATTAAGATTGGCCTTTACTAATGTAGATGCTAAGCCCCACTTGATTAAACTACCAATTAAGATGACTCAAAATTGCAGTTCCCCAACATATTGTCATGTGTTGGTGAAGCTCTTGGTGCATTGCATGAATTGCCATGAGCAGAAGACAAAGGCCACGATTCCATTTCAAAGACTTCCCTTCAATAGTCATTAACTCCAGTGGCTACAGAGGATCTGGCTGATTATGACAAATTTACAAAATAACACTACATTACTGTTAGTGTTTCTAAGGGGTCGTATGGAAGAAATGAGGCTCATTTGGAGGCAAGCCCACAAACAAATTGCCTTTGTGTATTCATTACCCTAAGTGGGACGTGGTGGTGCTGCTGGTTAAACCGCAGAAGCCTCTGTGCTGCAAGGTCAGAAGACCAGCAGTTGTAAGATTGAATCCACAATATGGAGCTCCTGTCGCTCGTCCCAGCTCCTGCCAAACTAGCAGTTCAAAAGCATGTAAATGCAAGTAGATAAATAGATACCACCACGGCAGGAAGGTAATGACATTCCATATCTAGTCGCGCTGGCCACATGACCATGGAAAATGTCTACGGAAAAATGCTGGCTTTATGGCTTGGAAATAGGGATGAGCACCGTGCCCTAGAGTCAGAGACGACTGGACTAAATGTCAAGGGGAACCTGTACCTTTACCTTTATCCATTACCCAATGTCCTGGATACACATGTTAACAGTGTGAGGAGGCCTGAGTAAGTCACAGAAGCTGTGAGAAATGCTGTCAGGAGGCTAGGCTGCATGATGGATCCAGATTTCTAGCAGGATCACTCAAGGCAGAGTAGTAGAAGGCTAGACACTAGACTAAGGGTGTGATCAAATGGATATATAGAACACAATTTGGACTATTTATGGTGTGGTCTATTGGTCACATGATGTATAAGAACTAGAGATGGAGATATTCGTGAACGAATACAAATATCCCTGTTCCAGGTGTGCCTAATGCAGATCCAGCCCTCAGAATCGGACCATGCACTCATGCTTTACCGCGCCACCAGCCTCCCGCTCTTTCCACCAATCACTGAAGTAGCTCCCCTGTCTCCCTGCTCAGCTGGCTGCTGCAGGCAGGGGGCAGGGAAAAAATTAGGGGGGAAAAAAGAGCAGGTGAGCCGGAGAAGATATGAAAAAGAGAGAGAAGGGAGGAGGGAGAAGCTGGAGCAGCTGAAGGAAAGGAGAAGGGTGGGAATGGATCTGGGTTGAGAACCCATGGACCCACAAATGGGAAAAATTGATGGTACCATGGCAAGAGGCTGACAGGAGATGGAGGGATAAGGTACCCCAAAACCATGGTAATGGGGAGAAAAGGAGCCCCCGGGAGTGAGGAAGAAAGATCAGAGAAGAAAGGGCTGAGAGAGAGAGAGAGAGAGGGAAAGATGGATGAACAGGTCTGTGTCAGTGAGATGTTCAGCCCCAGGACCTGGGACATTACACATCCAGGAGAGGAGCCCACGGACATTCGAAACCCCATCCCCCCCCAGAGAAGAAACTGTCCTGTTGCTGTTATCATTGGGACCAATGTGGATGGACATAGAGACAGAAGGTGTTGGAGGACTTTGGGAACACACCTTCAAGAACCTCTTCCTAGTTCATGACAAAAACCCTTATTTGTTACTTCATTATGTTCAGAAGAGTTATTAAATGTTAAAGCTGGCTTGCACAGTTTCCTTGAGGTTTCAGAAGTAAATGTTGGGTGTATGGAAACATCACCAACGTCTCCTGAGTCTGATCTACAAGGGATGGATCAACATTAGTACATAAGAAGTGCCCTGCTGGATCAGGCCAAGGACCTATCTCATCCAGCCTCCTGTATCTCACTGTGGTCCCACCAGATGCCTCTGGGAACACACAAGATGAGAGATCTGTCTCCTGATACCCCTCCCCTGCATCTGGCATTTTCGGGTACCTTTCTTTTAAGCTTGGAGATTATACGATAAAAATTCATCATGGCTTGTAACCTGTGATGGACTTTTCCTCCCCTTTTAAAGGCATCTAGGCCAGATGCCATCACCGCATCCTGTGACAAGGAGTTCCACAGACTATCAACACGCTGCTTAAATAAATATTTTCTTTGGTCTGTTCTCACTCTCCCAACACTCAATCGGAGTGAATGTCCCCTGGTTCTGGTATTGTGTGAGAGGGAAAAGAGCTTCCCTGTATCCATTCGCTGCATAATTTTATATGTCTCAATCATGTCCCCCCTCAGGCAACTTTTCTCTATGGAAGAACCCTCACAGGAAGAATAGGCAAATTTCCTCCATGGAAGAACTGTCACAGATGGGCCTATTTAGAGAGTTGGGAGGCAAATTTTAATAATTCCCTGGGAACATACATTCCAAGCAATCCAAATCAGAGGTAGTCAGAAGTCCATTCCTGGTTTCGTGGTGGGTAGAGGGACTGAGGGCTGCATATAAAGAGCAAAAACAGGCTTGGGGTGCAGGCCTAGTTCTGCCCTGGCTTCCTATTCAGAAATGAAGCTGCCTCACTGCTAGCTGGGAGCTTCCTTTCTGAACAGGAAACTAGGCCTATGCCAAGTCATGAAGCCTTCCCAGCTAGGCCTTTCCTCCAGGTGAGCCACATTTAGGTATTTGTTGGCTTTGGGGTTGTCCCATGGAACTATCAGATGGGGGAATTAAGGGATTTGTAATGCAAGAAATTTGAAAATCCCATGTCTGTTCATCATCTTGGGTAGCTCCTTTTAACATTCAAGGCAAAACTTGGGAGTGGATATGGTATCACCTGTCTCCACTGCTCCTAGTGATGATTTAGCACTGGCATATGTCTGTTTTTATGCCTTGGTTGTCCGTCCTTCCTTCCTGCCTTCCAATCATAATGGAAGCAAAGGCTGAGAGGGTTTAATGCTGGAGCCACTCCTGGTCACCCTTTGCTAGGTGTAATCGAGACTGTTTCAATGCTTAGGTGATATTTGAGGTTTTTCCAGTTGTGAGTAAGAGAGGCCTGATTGAAAATCAGACCCAGGCATCTATCCAGAGCATTCCGAGTTCTTCAGCTGTCTTGGAGTTAAGTGGAGTGGGCACTTGATTATCATGAAGTCTAGAATTGGATTGAAGAATCCTACTTAAAGGTATAATAGAGCTACAAAAGTGCCAGACCTTGGAAGTACCTGGCCCTTGATTGTAGCAGCTTGAAGTGATTTTTAACAAGTACTTGAAGTGACAGAATCAAATGTTCGGTGTGATGAATGGGCTGTTCCGACACAGGAAAATCATTTTGCTCTTTTTAAAGAAAAAGATCACAAGTAAAGGCGTTCATGCTCTTGCATGGAGTCAAAGGTGGGAGAACATCAGACACCTGTGGGCAGGAGCTCACATTTTGACTGGCAAAATCTTTGTGTCTGGGTGTGTATGTATTGTCTGTACCTGCATGTGTTAATACCGGAGCATGGATTGCGTTCTACTGGATCATGGGTAGGGTTTGTATAATGCAGTGGCATGGATTGTCCACATAGACAGAAGCCAGGATCTGACTGTCATTTTGTGTCAGGTGCCTCTTGTGTGGCAGAAAAACTCATTCAACCCCCCTTTAAGAAATATCATTGTTTGCTTCCAAGAAATGATGTCGTTACTGGGACAGAGTTCCACATAGTCTCATTTTGGCAGGCATTTTGCTTCTCTCCCTTAAAAGGCATCCAAAAATTCATTGAAATTGCCCTCAGGTGTTGTCACTCTCAGAGAGAGTTCACATTGGTATATAGATTGGTATGTGGATTGCTGTTGGCACAGTTCAGGTCAAACCAAATGGCAGTGTCCACATGTATTTCCATTTAGATTAATCCTGCCCCTTTAAGAATGGTTAAATACTTTTATGGCACAGCAGTAGGACACGTATTCTTTTCCATATGATCCGGCAGGACCCTAGTTATCTTGCTGCGTAGTTATCTTGTTTTATGTCAGAACCTTGTGATGTGGTTCTGACATAAAAAGGAAGGGCAGAGAAACCTCCTTTTCTATTTTTGCCTTCTTTTTAAAAATATATTTCGCAACTGATACAGCAAAATTCTCACTCTGTGAATGTTAGCGAGCAGAAGAGGGCATTGTGTAAACCATCCTGACGGCTGCCATGGGTGTTGTCAGCATTCAGGCTGCCTTTTACTATGTAAAGTTTGGCATCCTTTTTCCTGCTGGCAACACGGGCATTATATTGTGCAGCAATATCAGGCTGTTTCCTGGATTTTTGAAATGTGGGTTCAGGAGGACATTGTTCCACATTCCTAAAACAGAGGATTTTTGAAGAACCGAAGCCTTAACAACCTTGCCTTTATTGGCCGATGTCTACTCTGCTGTACTGTACTTCTGATTGTTAGGAGCCACTTACAAAAGAAGTCACGCACCACTCCCACACATTACATTGCTAACGAACAGTACAACTCACAGTCAAAGATATACCAGCTGTGACAGGCTTGGAAGAGGCGAGAAGCCTCTTGTGTTGCCACAAATGGGTCTGTTTTGCTGGTTGTGAACAACTGGCAGAGGGGGCAAAGAAGGGATGGAGAAGAGAAGGAGCTGCGTTCCAAACCACTCTCAGTTCAGATTCACAGTTTTGATGCTAGGTGAAAGTGAGGCCAGGATCAAGGTAGTAAATCTGACAGGAGTATGGATTCAGCATAGGCTGACAGGAGTATGGATTCAGCATAGCTTCATCTGGTTTAGTGTCAGCTCATCTAGCTCTTACTATTCTGGCTAGTTACCTTAAATCGGTATAAAGGTCATCATTTAAAATAGAACATGCATGGCATAAGAACACATTCTCCACCAGAATGCAGCAGAGGCTATAGATTTGGCACTGAATTAGAAGCATTAGAACATAGCAAGGATGTTGTGGCGACTGCCCTTATCGCTCATCTCTCTCATATTCATGAGCTGATTTACATGAACCTTTGAGAGAGCTGGAGAGGCGGAGTCAGCAGCTCCATGAGGCTTGGCTGGAGAAGGAGGAGTCAGATAGGGCTGGTGAGGGAGATAGATAGAGAGGGTGGCAAACTATGTACTGAGGGAACTGATGACAAAATGCTTGTGTACACTAAATAACTGAAAGACTTCTGTTATTATTCATTCTGATTCCCTTCAATAAATAAGTTTTCTTTTGTTCACATGACAAGTGTTCAGACATATGTCATTTATATTGTGGATTTAAGTAATCCACTGGTGGCAGCGAAGGGTGAATGTGATGTGAACCTTTGTTTGAGGGGGGGGGCATGTGGGAATCCATTTCCAGCTGCTTGTTCTAACCTATAAAACCCTTAATAGCTTGGGACCCTATCTCAAGCACTGCATCTCTATGAGCCCACCTATGTGTTAAGATCATCAAGGAGTGCCTTTCTCTTGGTCCCACCCCCTCATAAGTGCATTTGGTGAGACACAGTAGAGGGCCTTCTCTGTTGCTGCCCCCAGACTCTGGAACTCCCTCCCAGAGGAGGCCAGCCTGGCCCCATCTTTGCTGTCCTTCCGCAAGCCGGCAAACCCTCTTCAGGCTGGGTTTTTCTGAGTAACTTATATTTTGGGGTCCTTTTTTAAGGAGAAAGGCAGGGTAAAAATATTTGAAATAAATAATAAACACGGAAAACCCTCCCCAAACCCTGACGCACCATGCACCTCTCATAAAGCACCTTCCATTGTTGCTGCTCATGTGGCCTGGGCTGTCTAACTGGCATCATCACTGGCTTGAGTTTGAAGGATAGTAAGTCTAGGAGACACAGCCCGGCTGGTCTGTCTCTCTTCACCAGAATGCAACGCATGGATTGGCTTTGGTGAACCCTCCATGTGATTCCTGATTGAGTGGACCCTTTGAGTAATTCACAGAAGGAGATGTGGAACAGGAATTGGGAGCTAACAAGTCAAGCAGAACTGGGGGTGGGGGAGATTAATGCTCCCAAATTCTACATCATTTCTCCCCAGGAATTAGGAAAAATAGTATAAGTGAATTTACACCAGAATTGCTACTCTGTCATCATTGTTATCATCACTGTCAGTTTATATCACTGTGCATTAAAACACAAACCAGCAAGTAGGCATCATGTCGTTACTAAAGACTTGTGAAAGAACAGAAAAGAATTAATGTCTTCATGCAGCCTAAGTTTTGCTCTAATTTAATCCTATTCACCTTATTGGAATGCATCAGTGTAAGTGAGCACTCATTAAGAAGGTGTATCTTTTTTAAAATATCGAAAAAAACAGACTTAGGAAAAGCGCATTTCTCAAATTTCATAATATTTGCATAATGACATTGGATGCGAGTGCTAATGAAGAGGCAGTAATAAAGCTGGTTGAATTAACATGATTGAGTGACTTAACACAGTACTTCTGATCCCAAAGTCAGGCATGGCTTAAAAATTCCACCAGACCTTTTTCTGTGATCTCTTGCAATTTTGCATTTCAAGTTGAACTTTTACTAATTAGAACGCTTTTCCCCACACCATCTGAAGAGCATGAAACCTCATTGACTGAAGTGTTTACATCAGGATGAATTTCTATTCTAAAATATTTGCACCTGACAAGATTGATAATGAGGGGTAGGGGGAAGATCATAAGTAAAAGAGACCACACAAAACATTATCATTTTGTATCACTTAGATTTTCCTCTCAGAGAAGCCACATCATATTCTGTTTTGTACTCGCCTAGCACTTGAGAGTATTCAAATCACCATTTAGCCATTATTTTCTCAGTAATCTTCAGGCAGTGGCTCCCCA
The DNA here is from genome assembly GCF_051106095.1 of Pogona vitticeps. Taxonomy (NCBI): domain Eukaryota; kingdom Metazoa; phylum Chordata; class Lepidosauria; order Squamata; family Agamidae; genus Pogona; species Pogona vitticeps. Next base: position 183,133,767 of record NC_135787.1, read on the forward strand.
TCTTGGGTCCCCAGGTGTTCTTGGACTAAAATTCCCAGAAGCCTTCACCACTAGCTGTGCTGGCCAGGATTTCTGGAAGTTGCAGTCCAAGAACATCTGGGTCACCCAAGGTTGGGAACCACTACCCTAACCTTTTCCCAACAGAAGACCGATGGGGGGGGCGTGGCACGCTCATGCAGGGACACAGTGTGCTTGCGGGGTGGGGCAGGAGATCTGTGTCTGCAGCCTGGTTCTGCCTAGGCCACGGCCAGGGGCTTGGGGACCCATGCTCTAGAGTATTGGCTCCCATATGGTGGGGAGGGAACACAGAGAAACTTCCAGGGTAGGGGAAAAGTAGACTGTGAGATTTCCATAAAGATTTTTTTAAAAAATCAATTTAGTGAAATCATCATCAGCACCGTCTTAGAATTGCAGAGCTGGTGGGGACCCTATGGATCATTGAGTCCATTTCAGTGACAGATTTTGTTCCTAGAATGAGCAGTTCTCCCAAAAGACTGTGTTTACTTTTAAGGTGCACGGAAGCTTTTTTTATTATTTAAGAAATCAGAGAAAGAAATTTTTTTATTTTATTTTATTTTATTTTATTTATTTATTCAATTTATATGCCGCCCACACTACCCAGAGGTCTGGGTATTATGGCACTATGCAACTGGGAAGAAGGTTTTATTTCGAACTACAAGAGTCATAAAGAAAGCTGATCGATGAAGAATTGATGCTTTTGAATTGTGGCTCCTGAGAGTCCCCTGGACTGCAAGGAGAACAAACTTAGCCATTTTGAAAGAAATCAACCCTGAGTGCTCACTGGAAGGACAGATCCTGAAACTGAGGCGCCAATACTTCGGCCATCTCATGAGAAGAGAAGACTCCTTAGAAAAGACCTTGATGTTGGGAACGTGTGAAGGCAAGAGGAGAAGGGGATGACAGAGGATGAGATGGCTGGACAGTGTCACCGAAGTGACCAACATGGATTTGACCAAACTCCGGGAGGCAGTGGAAGACAGGAGGGCCTGGCGTGCTCTGGTCCATGGGGTCACAAAGGGTCGGACATGGTTAAAGGACTAAACAACAACAACAAGAGCTATGCTGGATTAGACCTATGCTTTGCTGGTCTAGCATTCTAGTGCATAACTAGTTACCTACGAGAGACCCATAACACAGAGGTACAACTGCTTTCTTTGTTCTACTTGTAGATTTTATAGAAGCCTGGACTCTATCTAAGTGTAGTTTAGCTCCCATGATGCTTTGGAGCCATCTTCACAGCAGCATAATATTATCCCTATAAAAGCTAATAATAATAAGAGATTCGATGCACTTTTTTTGGTCTGTATTTACAAAGGTGGCATAGAGATCAAAGACATCTGCAGCAAAATGCTAATTCATTGGGAGGTTAAGTGGGGCTCTTCCCCCCCTTTGCCCTGTGGTTCTTAACCTTTGTTACTCTGATGCTTTTGAACTGCAACTCCCAGAAACCCCAGTCAGGACAGCTGGTGGTGAAGGCTTCTGGGAGTTGCAGGCCAAAACTCCTGAGTAACCCAAGGTTAAGAACCAGTGTAGGCAACAATTAAAGATATGCCTTGTTAGGCAGGTTTTTAATACCTATGTTGGCCAAGATTGAGCCTGTTGATACTGAAACAAAAAGACAGTTCCCAATTCTAGGGTGGAAGAGAAAGAAAATAATTAAAGCTTTGTATCCAGTGATTAATCAGAATACAACTGGTTCTTGTGTTGGATTCTAACAGCAGAAAATTGTACAAGGCAGAAAAACTATAAATATTGGGGAAATTAGAGGGAAATAACACTTTTTTTCTTTTTTTACTCCTAGTGCCTTGTTTTGTTAATTTATCTCTTGTGGAAGCCGTTCCTTCTGTTGATCTTTAGAGAGCTTTTCTCCTGAATTGTCTTTTGCATGGTGATAATTGGCTTGCATTCTCCTTTTTCCTTGCTTTTGTGTAAATTGGTCCTTAAAGTTTTAGAAGTCCTATTTTCTTTACTTTTGAGATTTCTGTGACCTACATTGAACCCTCTGTTTTTCCGCTGTTGGGACTTGTTGTCATCAGAGGAGCTTATTTGTATCCGTTGTTCTTGCAGACTGGTTTCAGAACAAGCCTGCCTAGAATGAGCAAGACCATTAAGATCTTAGAATTTATTGATTTTATTTATTCCATTTATACCCCGCCCATCTAGACCAAAGTCTAGTCTGGGCGGCTAATAATACATAAAAGTAATAATACATAAAAGTAAAAACAATATAATAAAAATAAAGACAACAGTAATAATATAATTCAAGCTGCCAAAAGTAATTATGTGATGACAGGAGGAAAAGCCTGCCTAAATAGCCAGGTCTTAAGTTTGCTCTTAAAAACAACCAGCAAGGGAGCCAGATAGATCTCTGCAGGCAGACTGTTCCAAAGGTGAGGGGCCACTGCCAAGAAGGCCCGGTTTCTTGCTCTTTCTCTCCGGGCCTCCCTCGGTGTTAGGCTCCTCAGCTACCCGTCTTGGCTAGAATGAGTGATTTGGGTAGATTTAGGTGGGAGGAGGCGTTCCGCCAGATATTGAGGTCCTAAACCATTTAGGGCTTTTTATGTCATCATTAACACTTTTAAATCAATGCCGAAGTGAAGGGGCAGCCAATGCAGGGCAGCTAAAGTGGGGGAAATATATTTCTCACCCCAATAAGAAGTCTAGCCGCAGCATTCTGTACCGTTTGAAGCTTCCACATCAATCTCAAAGGTAGCCCCACATAGAACGCATTACAGTAGTCTAATCTCAAGACTACAAGTGCATGGACCAGAGTGGTGAGCGCCCCAACGTCAAGATAAGGACGCAGCTGGGCAATCCGCCACAGATGGAAATAGGCGGAGTGGACTACTGATGCTACCTGGGTTTCCATGGTGAGCACCGGATCCAAATGGACCCCCAGGGCTGGGGGTCACTCTTCATGGTGAGAGTCACTCCCCCAAAAGAGGGGGAGTTTCCCAAACCACCAATGATGGGGCCACCCACCCTCAAGACCTCCATCTTGTCCACGTTCAGCCTCAGTCCATTCTCCTGCATCCATTGCAGCACAGCTTCCAGGCAGTGCTGAAGGGACAGAATGGCATCCAGTGTTGTTGGAAAAAAGGAGATGTAGAGCTGGGTGTCATCAGTGTAGTGATGACACGAAGCCCCATAATTCATCTGGACAATTCAACTCTGTCATTGTAATTTCCCACAATCTCCACTTCCTGTACTTCTGATTTATATTTGCAGTCTTACCTTGAATGGAATTTTTGCACATTAATTTAAGCTTCAACGCATTTGTAAACTTTATTCACAATTTTGGTTTTCAGGATGTTAGGACTGGAGGGACTTTTGTAATCAATTCATTTATTTAATTGTAGTTTTCGTTTTGCTGTATATCTTTCCATTTTATGCTGTAACCAATTTTATATTCTGCCATTTGTTTATACTGTCATTGTTTTCTTTGTAATCACAGCATTACTGCTTTACCAGGCATGCTTATAAATATTGTTTTCCTAATACTCCTAGTGCACCTGCTGCAAAAGCTATACTTAAAAATTATTATTACTATTATTTTCAATGCAATATATAGCTTGTTTTTACCATTTTTTAGCACTTATGATTTTCACCATTTTTTTTACAATTCCATTAAATTTTTTTATTGATGAGGTTCCGGCTTAAGAATTGCTGTCCTTAAGCTCACTGGAGCAAAATATTGGGTATTTTGAACATTATGTTCACTCAGAACTCACTCCTCATTTGCGGCTTAGGCACTGGCCGCATGTGTGGGCAAACTGCTCTGTCTCTCTCTCTCTCTCTCTCTCTCTCTCTCTCTCTGTGTGTGTGTGTGTGTGTGTGTATGTGTGCATTTGTCTTCGCACAGGCTTCTGCTCTTAGTTCTGGGCGCAAACCAGAAAACTGGTGGTTCATGTCAGAGTATAAAATTTACAGGCCTGAGCAGAACAGATGTCCTAATGAGCAGCCATGATGTCCAGGTGTGTCAAAATGCTGAGTCACTGTGACTCAGGAGGCCTGGCTCAAAGATGATGCAACATCTGTGCTGATTGGATACAACCAGATGCATAAGTGTATATATGTGGACTGTGTAGAGAAGATGTATTCCTGCTATTCTGATGAATTCATGGTGTCATGCTGTCACTCTGTATACTTGTAAATATGCTGTAAATACACATCAGGTGCTGGAAGAAGCTGATCGTGTCTGAGTGAGTCATTTTGCCATCAAGACCTTGAAGTTACTGTGCTAAAACTTTTCTGCATGTTCACGCACTAGCAGTTCATGATGATTTGTAATTTGTAGCTACCCACCATCCATCGAGAACCCCTCCTTCCCAATTTGTTTTTTGGGTTTGTGCCAGGGGGCACCGTCCCCCCCACCCCCTTCCCACTGCCCCCCCAATGCACTTCATTTTGCATTGGCAAAACATGATCCCCAAACTGGGTCATGAATCGAGCTACGAACCAGCCTGATTTGTCAATTTCTCTGGTTTGTGGTTCAGTTCGGATTCATCCCTCTCTACTCTTAGTCTTTAACAGCTACAAGGCTAAGCAGGTAAAGCACAGTCTTCCGCACTTATTGGATTTGACTCACACAGATGAGAGAGACTTCCATTTACGACCATTTTGGAAGAATTTAAATCTCTTTGTGTAGAGGAGGAAAGGGCTCCTGAGTGCAAGAGAAAGCAAAGAGGAGAGATTTTCTCCTCCCGATACCCCATCACTGGCCATCCTGACTATGGCTGATGGCCCTCTGCATCTAACTACATCTAGTGGGCCCCAAAGTAGGGCCACTCCTTGACTTAAATGTTCATGAGAGGGCTGCGCCCTGTTTAAAGGCCTTGACTCTTTGAAGGGCAGGTGGTATAGTCCTGCCCTCATGCAAAGATGCAGAACAATAAGAACCATTCTAATCTGGGTTGAGTTGCTGGGGGGAATCACCTTCATTTTGGTTGTTATCAATTGATTAGAATACTGGGGGTATTTCCTTTGATTATTTTTTGTCTGGGTTTTATAGTTCGTTTTATGTTTTGCTAACCGCTTTGTGTAGCCATTTCTCCAAATTAGTTGATTTATAACCTAAGTAAGTAAGTAAGTAAGTAAGTGAGTAAGTAAGTAAGTAAGTAAGTAAGTAAGTAAGGAAGGAAGGAAGGAAGGAAGGAAGGAAGGAAGGAAGGAAGGAAGGAAGGAAGGAAGGAAGGAAGGAAATGGAGACTCCCAGAGGTCTTAAAACTTATTTCTGACTAATGAAGTCACAGACCATTCTGTGTCTGTTTGTCACTGTCCATTATGGAAGTGGTTAAACAGAAGGGCTGCCAGAAGTCAGAACACGATGTTTCGAAAAGGAGCTTATTCTGTCACTCATTCCTTTGGATCTGTAACAGATTATCATTACCTATTCACAAAAGTACCTTGTTCTTTGGCCTTAAAGTTTTACTAGCACAGCCATTGGGGAAATGTAAGGAAATACTCACTGGTTCCCTCAAGTGGCCAATTGTGCTCATTCCACCTTGAACATATGGCAAATTGTGTTAAACACATCAGAAAAGCAAAGATTTATTTGCGAATAAAAATATTTATTTATTTATTTATTTATTTATTTATTTATTTATTTATTTATTTATTTATTTATTTATTTATATCCCCCCTTTTTCCTCCTAAGAAAGGAACCCCAGGCAGTTTACATCATTAAAAGACACTATTTAAAGCTAAAAAAAACACAGTGAATTGTTCAAATATTAAATGAATTAATAGTATTATATTAAGAATGTTAGGCAAAGCCTTACTAAAAGATTTAGAAGCGAGAAAATGCAAACTGCCTCATTTTAAGCCTCTCCGAGACAGGCTGTCACTCAGGGAAAGCTTGCCTGAAGAGAAAGATCTTGGCCTGCTTGTGGAAAGACAGCAAAGATGGGGCCAGCCTGGCCTCCTAACAGTTAGGAGCAGTTAGAGCAGTACCAATTTCTTCAAGTTAGAGCAGTGAACCAATTTCCTCAAGAGGTGGTGAGTGCTCCAGCACTGGAGGCATTCAAGAGAAATTTAGACACCACGTGGAAGATGTCCTTTGATTTGGATTCCTGCATTGAGCAGGGAGTTGGAACAGATGGCCTTATAGGCCCCTTCCAACTCAATTATTCTATGATTCTAAGTTTTTCCTGATATTTAATTGAAGCTTCCTGCAACTTGAGCCCATTGTTGCATGTCCTGCAGTCTAGTACAAGCAAGAACAGATCCTGTGCCCTCCCCTGTATGACTACCTTCCAAGTATTTGAAAAGCACTGTCATATCTCCCCTCAGTCTCCTTTTCTCAAGGCTAAACATGTCCAGATTTTTCAGTCTTTCCTCCTAGGGCTTGGTTTCCAGTCTGCTGATCATCCTTGTCGCCCTCCTCTAAACTTGTTCCAGTTTGTCAGCATCCTTCTTGAAGTGCGGTGCCCAGAACTGGACACAGTACTCAAGATGAGGCTTAACCAGTGCCTATTAGAGGGGAATCCTTGTGGGTTTTGGAGACTACACTTATGTTAATGTAGCCTAAAATAGCATTTGCTTTTTTTTTGTAGCCACATCACACTTTTGGCCCATATTTAGCTTGGGATATAGCCAACAAGATGACTACAAGGAACTAAAAATGACAGTCAGTGAGTGGTGAGAAGAGTTACACTGGTCCTCCGAAATGAAGCTTCTATGTTCTGGGGGAGTATATCTACAAATACCAAATACTTTGAACAACCCATGCATGTTTATTCATCTTCCTATGCTCTGCTAAACTGCAGCTGGTCAGTGAACCACCCACAGGACTATTCTTTCTGTTTTTTTCACAGCAGAGGGCATTCCTCTGCACACCAGGAATGAGTAGCAGGTTGACATTCTGTTGAACAAGTAGTTACGAGCATGAAACTAACTTCATGCCAGTTAACTCCTACAGAATACAGCTGGTTTCAAAAGTAACTTGTCAGAAAAGTTACTTGTTTGCCTGAGGTTTGACGACAGACCGCGTGACATACCAGTATCTCCTCCAGCATATGGTGTCCTACCTCGGATCTGCTGTCTGAGCCATCTGTCTTACTTCTCAGAATGCTATATTTAGCCCTGCTTTATAATACAGTTGTGGTCAATAATTGTTGGATAGGGTCATCAAAGCTACCAACATGAATTTGACCCAACTCCGGGAGGCAGTGGAAGACAGGAGGGCCTGGTGTGCTCTGGGCCATGGGGTCACGAAGAGTCAGACACAGTGACTGAACAACAAGAACAAAAAGTCAATAACTACATGGTCCATGTTACACTAATGAGGCATCTGTTCTTCCTCTATCTCTCCCCATTCCACTCTGTTCTCTACATCAGTTTGCCACCCTGCTAGATGGAAGATCCTATGTGATCTTATTTAATTTCAGAAGCTAAGTGGCACCAAGTAAGCAAAGTCAGACCTGGTCAGTGATAGGCTGCATGACTACCAAGGAATACCAGGGAGCTCCAGGTAGGACTGAGGAAGAATTGTGCCTTGAAATCTGAGCTACTCTGAGTCAGAGCCAACAGTCTAGGTTAGATGGACTAGCAATATGACTGAGGGCTGAACTAGGTGCTACAGAGAGCTCATTGTTAGAAGCACCAATTGCTTAAGTGTTAAAAATAGTCTGACTGTAATCCCACAATTTTTTCCTGATCTCCCAGAACTTGCAAATGAGCTTGCTTTGTTTTGTGACCAGACATCAGGAGTTAAATGCCAGTTTAACTGTCATTCTGATTATTAAGACACAGTACAATGTAGCTGTAACTACGCTAACACTTCTATAAAAGAGGAGTTAGTACAGCATGAAGATAAGATCTGTAGCAACCAGTCTCCATTGCTCATGCCTACCAAGAGATTAATCCTATGAGACATGACATTGCCCACAATTCTAGTAGTATTCCCAACTAGAGTAGAACCATTTAATTGATTAATTAATGATAAGTCAACACCTATGCAAATTCCATTGATTCAGTGCTTTAGTTGGGACTTTAGTTGGGACTAGAATGGGATTCTGGCCATTAGCTGTCAACATAGTTGCTAGCCTGTTGACATGTTGGAAGCTCCAAGCTTTGGGTCATTTTGAACAGTTGTCGAGAGGGGGGAAAAGATGGCACCAAGAGAGACTTCCACTATTCTGGCTTTGTATAAAGTAAAGCAAGTGCTAGTGGACAAAGAGTGGCAGAAAAGTAGTGAAAGGTGTGTGCGCTAGACAGCTCCTCCTAATTTGGCTTCTTCTGTGGAGGGAACTGTAACTTGTAGTTGCTTCTATAGTTACAGAGGTATGGCCTCGCTAAATGGTAGAGTAGAGAGGAGTTCAAGCATCAGCCTGTGCTGCACCCATTTTCTTCTTCTCAGGATGTGCTAACTGTAGTATCTAATCCAACTCTGTAAAGTATTTTCCTGTTTCTATCTTAGCCATCTTGGTTGGTTGGTTGGTTATAAAGGCAAGAGAGAAATGAAGAAATACATTTTAAGGAGACTTGTTTGTGAATTCCTCTGGTTCTTTTCTAGAACTGCAACTTCAACATGTGATCTGTGTCGAGAATGTTCCATTGCAAGACCCCAAGAGGATACTTCAGTGGTTTAGGCATCTGTCTGTGGAGCCAGAGGTTGGGAGTTCAATTCCCCACTGTGCCTACTTGACAGGGATTGGACTCGATGATCCAGAGGGTCCCTTCCAGCTCTGCAGTTCTAACATTATATACAGTGGTGCCTCGCTTTACGATTGCCCTGCATTACGATGAATCCACTTTACGACAATCTTTTTGCGATCGCAATTGTGATCGCAAAACGATGGTCTAAATGGGGGGATTTCGCTTTGCGATGATCGGTTCCCTGCTTCAGGAATTGATTCTTCGCAAAAGGATGTTTTTCTAACAGCTCGTCTGTGGTTTCAAAATGACCTCTGAGTAATTAAAATGGCTCCCAACTGTGTTTAGGGACGGATTCCTCGCTATACAGGCAGCGAAAATGGCTGCCGTATGGAGGATCTTCGCTGGACAGTGAGTTTTTACCCCATTGGAACGCATTGAACGGGTTTCAATGCATTTCAATTGGTTTTTTTATTTCGCTTTACGATGTTTTCGCTTAACAGTGATTTCCCTGGAATGGATTATCATCATTAAGCGAGGCACCACTGTATTTAACCATGCAGTGTTGTGGTCTTTAGCTTTCCTATCCAAACATGGCTGGTTCAGTACAGAGAACAGTGGCTACTTGTCCAGGTGTGGTTTGGGGTTGGGAAAAAAAATTAGTTCCCTTCTTCTGCACCTGGGTTGGGCCACGTTAGTTCCTGCCTCGTTTAGCTCCCCTCTCTATTGATCTTTCTGATCATGTACTATGTCCTGTCAGACAAGACAGATAATGACTTGGGCCCCGGCAAATGGGACTATATGACATCACACTTTTGAGAGCAGACAATTTAGTAATCTTATCTGCCTTGACAGGTATAAAGGGCATTTCAAAAACTGATTCTATCTGCTGTGATTTTAAGAGGGCTGACGTGCGACAAGGAAAATCTTTACGAATCCTTTTTCCCCAGAGAATAAACTCTTCAAGGGGACAGTGCAATATCATTTCTTTCTGAGTGCTAAGGAGATTATACAATGCAAAATGTTATTAAGGATTAAGAAAGAGAGGGAGGGAGGGAAGGAGAGAGGGGTGCCATAAAATGGGGGTAGAGGAAGGGTCTTAGAAAATTTACCTTTTATAAGCTCCAAAGAATTGATAAAATGTGGCCAAAGATTAGCTATATAAATATTATTTTGGTATGATGAGGCAGGAATGAGTTCCGACTCTCAGCCCCCTGAAAAACATTTGACTCAGAAACCAAAAAAATCCTTCTCTCTCGCCTGTACACACCATTAAAATGAGTAAGTAAGTTTTTAAAAACATCCTCAGACAACCCACGTAATGCCCCCTTAACCACTTAATGTGAATGTTTGGTTTAAGGTTAGGTAAATGTGAAACAGGTAACACTTTTTGTTTCCTGTTAATGCACTGGTTCCCAACCGTGGGCAACCCATGTGTCCTTGGACTGTAGTTCCCAGAAACCTTCACCATCAGCTGTGCCAGCTGGGGTTTCTGGGAGTTGTAGTCCAAGAACACCTGTGGACCTTAGGTTGGGAACTACTGTGTTAATGGATAACAGATATGAGGACCTGAGGCTGTGGGGTGGAGCAGAGGAACATATGGCCCTCGTTTCTGAACTGCAGGACAGTATCAGCCCTACTGTCCTGGTTTCAAGTGGTAAGTGCCCAGAGAATGGGGCTAGGCCAGGTCAGTCTATGAGGGAAACTTAACAAAGAGTTCACCTAGTAGGCACAGCCAGTAGTAAGGAAAAATCAGAGTTGTTTCCTAGGGCTATGAAGAATTCTTCCTATTTTTCTCATCCTTCTTGGTTTTGGCTGGGCTGATGCCATGGAAGACCTCTATAAGGGATTTTGACAGCCTTGAGATATTTCTTACATGATGCCAAGCATAAGACAAAGAGGTTCTTTAAGGGGTTCTCTGTAAGTGCACGCCACAAGCACAGAAGAAATGGCTGATGGTTAAGAAAGACACAAATTCTCCATCCAAGGACTCAATCTGGAAAAGGTCCCTGAAAGAAGAAAACAATCATCGCCATCTGCTTTCCTCTATTTCTTTGTTTATTCCTTTATTCTGTGAAGAAAACCATCCCCCCCCCCCAGTGCAAGAAACAGCCCAAGCATGCAATAAATCTAGGACAACAGTGAACAACGTGTGATTTCTATTCCTTGCTTGCAAGGGTGGGACAAGGGAAGGTTTACATTCCCCACCTGTCTGCAGGCTGGCCCCAAAGGCAAAACCTTGGTGAGACATGAATAAGCCTCACTAGGGGAACCCACAATTGGGCTCAAGGCAATGTAGCCCCCATATTTCCCCCCATAAAAGGTTAGGGGCACCATCCTGTGGACAGTTTAATAAGATAGGGAATGCAAAGAACCAAGCATCCTTTAATAGAAAAAAAAAATAAAAAAGGTTAGAGGAAGTAAGAATAAAAAAGCAGGTACATAATTTAAAGTACAGATCTCAGGAACAGATTAATAGAGGATGGAGCGCTAGTATGGAGTGAGATACGGGCAAGGTCCTGCACTACAGACGGCAGTTTGAGTGTCTATCCTTAGACGGTTCTTTTTTTGAAGGTGTGCTCTGTTTGAAAGGCTATCCACATCTGAAGAACCACAAAGAAAGGCAAGATAGCTACAAAGCTACCCATCAACTGTTAGTGGTTGGACAGCAGGCACATGGGTGGCCCTTGGCTGCAGTCCTCTTCCCCAACAAGGCCAAGACACATTGTATGCCTAGTTAAATATAGTATAATAGGTATAAATCAGCATCTTCTACTCTTATGTAAATCTGCATCTTCTTTTGTCTTCATTCTTCAATTGGTCACTCTCCCCTTCTTGCTCTACACAGTCCTAGAATGTAAGGGTGGGCTTTGGGCTCTGTCATACCTTGTCAGCAAGGTGTAAAAATGCATTGGTCTGTGAAATCAAGACTGCTGCGAGAGATGCAGAAGGTAGCGACTGGGTTCTCCTGTGTGTTCTCCTCTGAATGACTTGGAGAACACATTCTCTAGAATCCGCTAGAATTCTGTCTATTTCCAATTCCTGACACCAGAGCCTCCAGACTCCCACATCAGGTCCCAAAAACCTAAAACGGCTTAACTTTAGGCATCCCATAGGGAGGTTACACTGCATAAGGCCAAATGGTGATGATAATTTCACCTTTCTTCCAAAAAAAAGGCCACATTAACATGCAAGATTTTGTCCCATTTTATCCTCACAACAGCTTTGTCAACTAAGTTCAAAGTACTGTATGCATAACCCATGTTTAGAAGAGGTGTTCCTTTGTGCAGTAAAAGATGTTTGTGACAAAATTTGATTTTCCTCATCTAAGCATGCTTTGTTTAGTGATTGGTTATTCATAGGTAACCAGAATTTGCTACCCTGTTTGCTCAAGTATATATCTCAAGTAGACATGGTCTAGAGGGGCGGGGTAAAAATCAAATAAATAAATAAATAAATAAATAAATAAATAAATAAATAAATAAATATCTCTGAGCAAAACTTACTGTGGGAGGGAAAATGTATTATTTGGAGGATATTCACATTTCTCTCAAAGTCTATTTTGATTCCTCATATAAGCTGCATGGCTAGAAGGAGATGAGGTTTAACACTCCTGATTTCTAAAGTTTGTCTGCTCTCACACTTCTGTACTATCAAATCAGCAGATAATTGCACATAATACCAACCTTAAACGTTTTAACCAACTGCAGAACAGGATAGCTGTAGTTTTAAACTAAAGCAGGTATCATTCTTAGAACCACAGGCAATTGGATTACAGAGATGCATCCATTAATACTATGACTGTTGCCAGGCTGATGGAGATAAGAGAACATATTTGTTGTCATGCTTTCCGAAAAACTCCATTTAAAAGAAAAACAAGACCCTGAAACACCTCTATGGAGGATCAGTGTGATGTGAATATCATTCATCCTGTCACTTCTAGAAACTCGTTGGTAACGACTGCATGAAACTCATGTAGCATTTTCACCTCTAGCTTCACCCTCTGTTATAGTACATCACAAACTCATTTAAATAGTGATATTAATGTTTTTAGAGATCACTACAAATGTTGGCGGGCGTTGTTGCTGTTAATGTCTCATGGGAACTACACCAGAGAGTTTTATCGGCTGGAGGATGAGGTATTTGATGAAGTAATAACAAACTAGCTTTGAATTGTCTTTCATTACCCTTTATCTCTCCTAGGGAGAATATAATCTTATTCAAATTATAATTGCCTTGGTTATCAATGAGGTTTACTATTTATTTACCTGCACCCAGAAATGCAAATGTACACGCATTCTCCTGCTTTAATGTACCTGTAATAAAATTCCTTTTGCTATCGGAATCGCGCCTGACAACAAATTACGAACTAGTTACGGGAAACACTATTTGCTCCGCATTGAAAAGACAATGCAAACGGAATACCAAGCCTGTCCCTTGCAAACCTCAACCATAAGTTACTTCCTGCTTTCTTCAAAATGCAGATTGATAAAAGGATAGAAAAAAAACCAATCATTGTAAATAAATGTGGGAGGAGGCAGAGGAAAACACAGTAAAATACATACCTCTAACTTGAAAAAGAAGAAAAGTTTGGATGCAATTCTGGCAGCTAGGAAGAGTAGCGTGGTGGACCTGAAGGGGTAGTTACAGTTTGAGCTGCAGTTCCATTTTAGCAGATAGAACAAGATAATGTTTCACAAAACCATGTAGCTCTCCATTGGGGAATCGAACTCTAGCCCCCCACGTGGCAGGCAAGGATACTTTCCACCAGACTAATGAGAAAGAACAATCAAAGAGGCACATGATTTGGAAGCCATTCCCGATGGCCTCCTACTTAACACAGGTAAAGGTAAAGGTTCCCCTTGATAATTTTTGTCCAGTCGTGTCCAACCCTAGGGCATGGTGCTCATCCCCGTCTCCAAGTCATAGCGCCAGCGTTTGTCCAAAGACAGTCTTCTGTGGTCACGTGGCCAGTGCGACTTAGACACGGAACGCTGTTACCTTCCCACCGAGGTGGTCCCTATTTATCTACTCGCATTTGCATGCTTTCGAACCACTAGGTAGTATTAATAAATAAGGCTCTTAGGTTTACTGCTTTTGGGTATGTATGTGTCTCTTTCTCTCCCTGCCTCAGGTATTGTTCAGTAACCAATCTGCCAGAGGAAAACGAACAGCTAGGTGTTTTTGCAACAGTACTAAGTAGCAGGACAAAATTGGCCAAGATCTCCTTTCCCACACAGTCATAATTCCCCCCAAGAAATAAGCTTGTTTCATTGGTCATGAGACATCATGCCAAGGTTCCTTTGCTGGGGATGGGCTGCACATGATAAGATGACCAGATGTAGGCTTTCATATCTTTCCTAGCAGTAAGGGGGGATTTTACCATGGTTGATTTCACACGTCGCACCTAATGAAATCTCCTCTTCTATAAAACTATTATATAGACCTTGTTATGCTTTCTGTGGTGACACAATGATCAGCACAGCTCCCTAATGCACAATAAATCATCATCATCATCATCATCATCATCATCATCATCATCATCATCATCATCATCATCATCATCATCATCATCACCATCAGGTGCTGTCTAGTCCATTCTGACTTATAGTGACCCTTTTTCAGAGTTTTCCCAGGTAGACAGTACTCAGAAGTTCTATTTCCTTCTTCTAGAGCTGCCCTGGGACTCTGCCGCTTGCCTAAGGCCATACAGGCTGGCTCTGCTCACAGGATCCAACACTGGGGAATCGAACTTTCAACCTCTGGCTCTGCAGCCAGAGACCTATCCAGCCAGTTCCCCATGGAATAAGGAGTTGCAGTATTTCCACACACGCCCAAGATGGTCTCACAGGCTTCTTCGTACAATCAGTTTCCAGATGAGCGGCTCTGTGAAGCCCAGGTCCAGGGTGGAGGGGAGCTCCCTGACCTATCAGCTGGGTGCCTGTCAGAAAGTTCTCTCCTTTTCACAAACTTCTACCCGATGCGCACTGTAACAGCTTGCCACTTGCTTTCCCTTGGCTGCATCTCCTTGAAATATGCCAGCATGGTTCTTGCTCAGTTTACATTGGACAGGATTTCAAGTAGTCTTTTTCTACTTTTGACCACCCAAAGGCACACTGGCCTTCTCCACAACTAACAGAAAACACAACATTTCTGCCTATCTTCAAGGCTAGGTCTGTCTCAAAAAGGGTGAGATTTTATTGCAGGCCATAATATTTGGCAGATTTCCCTTGGTTGTTCTTTTGGAAGTGATGTGGAGTTCACCCATACTATGAATGTTCAGTTGTGTGTGTAGCTCCTTGGTGAGAAACCAGAAGCCCATGCACTCACCCCATCTCACTGGCCAGTAGAACCTTTCTGTAATCTCTTTAGGCCTAAAAGTGTTGGTGAAAACACACCCAACCCCATACATGCTATTCATAGAGGATATCAATGAAATATTCAGTAAAGAGCTTTGAGACTGCTTTGAAAGTGGGTTTTTTTCAGTCCAGAGGTTTATCTTCCTTTCTACTGTAGACATGTGGTGTATTGATGATTAAACCTTGAAATAATGATTCCATAGTGGTGGTTACCATGTGCCATTTGAATATGAATGACTTGGCAGTCCTTCCCACGCATCTGGGAGACTCCGATGGGATGTGAAATTCCTATAACATGTGAATCATTGTTTTGATCTAATTGGCGCAGACATCCCCTCCCCCTCTTTTTTCCTTTTCATGAATTAAATTTCTGAGAGATTTGTGAAGGCTGCCTTTTGGGTCACAAGGCTGGACTTTATTCACTTAATCAGTCATCCTGACTTGATTAATAGACTTTTTAAACAGAGTCATATATTAATAATGTAGGCTTTAACTGGGCACCTCGATCAAAGAGCAGATTTTAGCAGCTGATTGGTTTGTATCCTCTAGGCCTGTGATAAATGTCTAGAGATTTCTTGCAGTCATTTTCCCCCCCTGGTCCTTCCCCTCCCCATTCCATTCTGGTATTCATTTCAGTCCTTGGAACTGTGATATGAATATTTAACCGAAGCAATGGTTCAGTACTTATTCTCCAAGGCTGAGATCACAAGGAGAACAGCTTTTCTATCGATGCCAAAAAATTCCTTTATTACAATATTTAGTACAAGAGGAGAATGGGATGATGTGCAGGTATGAGAGGCTAGGGGGTAGAAGCTTCTGAAACTCAACAATAGTGTTTCTGCTACATCTAAATTGGAGAGGAAGTTCCAGCTTTGACGTTCCCCAATAACAATTTCTTACTATCTGCATGAATCGGGAAGGGAGGCTCACGTTATTTCTGCTCCATCCACCGTCACATGTGATCACCCATAGATCCATTCTGCTTCTCTCCACTCTGATCTGCAGATTTTTGAAAACTCTGCATGAACAGTCACGTTAAATGTATTCTTCCTCCCAAAATATGCATTTCTAAGCACTGTTCCCTCACAATGCACATTTCAAAGCACTTTGATATCTTTTCCAAGCAGAGAAATGTCAGAAGAATACTTGGGAAGAGCCAAAACTGGTGAGATAACTACTGTAAGTTCTGATCTGCACATAAATGGAGGAGCTGCAGAACAGGCCAGCTGATACAGGAACTGACGATATACGGCAAAGTCCTCAAGCTTCCTTACGTTAGAGCAGTGGTCCCCAACTTTGGGTAACCCAGGTTCTCTCAGACTGCAGTGCCCAGAAAGCCCAGCTAGCACAGGTAGTGGTGAAGTCTTCTGGGAATTGCAGTCCAAGAACTCCTTGGGAACCACTGCATTAGAGTAACATAAACATGGCCTCTGTTGTTTGTTACTCTGATGTGGGGAATTAAACTGCTGTACTGCAGCCAAAACTGTGCTCATGACCTGGGGTTCAATCCCAGGTAGCAGACTCAAGGTCGACTCAGCCTTCTATCCTTCTGAGGTCGGTAAAATGAATACCCAGCTTGCTGGAGGGAGGGGCAATGTGTAGCTTGCATAATTAACTTGTAAACCACCCAGAGAGTGCTAGAAGCTCTATGGGGCGGTATATAAGCAGCACACTTTGCTTTGCTTTGCTTTGATGGCCGTTTTGTTGATGCCAGCTCATTAAGACTTAGAACTCTAGTTATACCATGTTCCTGGATTGAGGAAGCATACAATATTGCAGTACAGCAGTGTTAATATGCAACAATTTCTGACTACAGTGGTGCCTCGCATGACAACGTTAATTCGTTCCACGAAAATCGCTGTAAAACGAAAACATCGTCATGCGATTTTTAAAAGCCCATAGAAATGCATTAAAACCTGATTAATGCTTTCCTAGGGGCTTCAAACTCACTGTCCAGCGAAGATCCTCCATAGAGCGGTCATTTTCGCTGCCCGTGCAGCGAGGAATCTGTGCCAGAAAACAGCGGGCGGCCATTTTTTTACCCGGCGGCCATTTTGAAACCGCCAATCAGCTGTGCAAAAATCATCACTTTGCGATGATTGATTATCGAAACAGGGGACCAATCATCGCAAAGCGAAATTTCCCCATAGGGAACATCATTTTGCGATCGCTTTTGCAATTGCAAAAACATCGACGTAAAGCAATTTCATCGTCAACGGAGCGCTCTTAATGCGAGGCACCACTGTATATCATAAGACAACCATTGATGCTGTTATGTGCTGTCAAGTCACCCTCAACTTATGGTGATTTTATGAATGAACCATCTCCAAATTCCCTGTCCTGAGCAGCCCTGCTCAGCTACTGTAGACTCAGCCCTGTGGATTCTTTTAGGGAGTCAGTCCATCTTGTTTTCTCTTTCTTTCTTTCTTTCTTTCTTTCTTTCTTTCTTTCTTTCTTTCTTTCTTTCTTTCTTTCTTTCTTTCTTTCTTTCTTTCTTTCTTTCTTTCTTTCTTTCTTATATTTTAAACCCTCCCCCTTTCTCCTTAAAAAGGACCCAAGGCAGCTTACATCATTCAAAGCTAACATTTCAAGTTAAAACAATGTGTATACAAGGGTAGTTTACATCATTAAAAGACAATATTTAAAGCTAAGAACAATGAGTATGAAGAGGCAGCTTACATCATTAAAAGACAATATTAAAGCTAAAACAATAAGTATGCAAATACTAAAAAGAACTAATACCACTCGGAGAGGTAGTAAACACAGGTAGTACTAAAAGCCTCCTCAGGAAAGGAGAAAGGATGAGGAAAAGAGGAAACATGTTTGGGGCTGTTATTTCCTCACCACATCATCTTCCTCCCAAGGCACTTGCCTTACTTTCCCTCATAGTAGAGCCAGCCTTGTACAATAAACTCATCATCTCATAAGGTGGTCATTAAACCCCTCCCCCACCCACACACATACAAACCTTCCTCCCCCTTTACCCCTATCCTGGTTGATTCTCTCTCTCTCTCTCTCTCTCTCTCTCTCTCTCTCTCTCTCTCTCTCTCTCTCTCTCTCTCACACACACACACACACACACACACACACACACACACACACACACACACACACACACACACACACACACACACACACACACACACACACACACACACACACACACACACACACCATTTAAGATTCCATTTCCGCCTTTCTGAAACCTAAAAAAGCGACAAAGCATCCTCTGAGAATAAAGCCGCTCTCTTCAGAGCACCAAAAGTGGACTGATCATGCCTGAGTTTTCATCTGGACTGAACCTGTCCTTTTTCTTTGCTAGGGATTTCGTAATTCCAGAATTCCCAGCCCAGAAATCTCCTAGGATCTCCCGGACAGACTTCTGGGACTAGGAGGAAAGAAAGCAGAAGGCGAAAGAGATGTTTTCTTATGGCCATGGTCTGCCCACTGCATGTGCTTTAGCTGAGAAGCAGAACGGAGCACCCCCTCAGTTGCATTGCGTGCTAGATTCTAAAGGGGGGAGTTTCTCAATAAACTATCCTTCCTGTGGAACAGTGAGGCAATACCCACCAAATAATGTAGTGAAGCAGATAATAGTGGTAGGAACACCTCTCTTTTGCCTTCTGCTTTCTTCTCTCTCCGTCCCAGACGTTTGCCTTATGAAAATCCCATCTCTTGTCTTCACTCTGAATGATGAAACAGAATTTGCTAGAATCTTCCCTTACAATGCACCTCGGTTGATTCATCCAAGATGACGAACATATTCCAACACCCTCTGCTTCCTAACATTGCATCTTTTAGGGTGAGCAGGGCTCCTAATGAATGTGGCTTAGGATACCCTCTGCTTGTGAAGGCAAACAATGCTTCGCCCACCAATGAATCCCAGGAAATACTCATTGCCCTCAATTCAGCACTGCTTAGGCCTCATCTTGAGTACTGTTTCCAGAAGATGAATAAACAAGTCCTCCTGCATAGGTTTTTCAAAGTATCTGGTATTTGGAGATATACTCCCCCTGAACATAGGAGGATCAGTGTAACTCTTCTAACCAGCAGCCCACTCACTGACTGTAATTTTTAGTTCCTTATAGTCATCTTGTTGGCTGTATTACAAGCTAAATATGAGTCAACAGTGTGCTGTGGCTACAAAAAAAGCAAAAGCTATTTTAGGCTACATTAACAGAAGTATAGTCTCCAAAACTCACAAGGTACTAGTTTCCCTCTATTAGGCACTGGTTAGGCATCATCATGCCAAGGGACGTGGTGGCGCTGTGGGCTAAACCACAGAAGCCTTGCTGCAGGATCAGAAGACCAGCAGTCATAAGATCGAATCCACGCAATGGAGGGAGCTCCCGTCGCTTGTCCCAGCTCCTCGCCAACCTAGCAGTTCGAAAGCATGCAAATGCGAGTAGATAAATAGGTACCATCTCGGTGGGAAGGTAAAACGGCGTTCCCTAGTCACGCTGGCCACATGGCAACGGAAACTGTTTTCGGACAAGCACTGGCTCTACGGCTTGAAAAGCGGGGTGAGCGCTGCCCCCTAGAGTCGGACACGACTGGACTAAAAATGTCAAGGGGAACCTTTACCTTTACCTAAGCATCATCTTGAGTACTGTGTCCATTATGGGTACTGCACTTCAAGAAGGACGCTGACAAATTGGAACAAGTTCAGAGGAGGGCGACAAGGATGATCAGGGGATTGGAAACCAAGCCATATGAGAAAAGACTGAAAGAACTGGGCATGTTTGGCCTTCAGAAAAGAAGGCTGAGGAGAGATATGATGGCACTTTTCAAATACTTGAAAGGCTACAATAAAGAGGAGGGGCAAGATCTGTTCTCAATCATCCCAGAGTGCAGGAAGTGCAACAATGATTTCAAGTTGCAGGAAGCCAGATTTCAGTCAAATATCAGAAAAAGCTTCCTAAATTAGAGCAGTATGGCAATGGAACCAGTTGCCTCTGGATTTGGTGAGTGCGTCAACACTGGAGACATTCAAGGGACATTTAGACAACCACCTGTCAGATATCCTTTGATTTCTATTCCTGCACTGAGCAAGGGTTGGTTTCGATGGCCTTATAGGTCCCTTTCCAACTTCAGGATTCTATGATTCTGTGAGTCCAGGATGACCTAAAACCTGGGATTTGAACTCTCCATGCAGATAGAGAGTATGCCTAGATTTCGCTTCACAAGGTTTCAGCGCATGGCATAACATAATTCCTCTACACTGAGCTAGCAACATGATATCTGATGCTTCTATAGTATTTCCTGTCAGGAAAGGAAATATAGCCCCCATTTGAATTTTCTGTTGGAGGGCAACCAAAGGTCATCGTTCTGTCTTTTCACATTTTGACCCCTTTTTTAGTTTGAAGTGCCCTTTTTCAGCTATTAGTGTGATATTTGGTTGATTCATTCATTACAGATTGCGGATTAAAAAAAGGAAAGGAGGATCTGACATTTTCATCATAGGTCACTGGAAGAACCCATCATCCTAACAACTTACTTTAGTTATACTAATTTGTTCCCATGGGTTGCTTTGCTGTTGCCAATAGCGAGACTTTCTGTTTCGGGAAGCAAAGGTTTCCTGAGGATTCCCATTCTGCTTAGCAATTGTTAGCCAAATGTTCGAGAAGAAAATAATAACTCACTAATAAGCTGGGTGTCTTTGTTCATATTGATCGGCTAGCTGAGCAGATCTCTTATGACCTTTCCATCATGAGAAAATGCTTTTGGGTTCGTTCAGCAATTCGTGTCAGTGCAAAATAGCACATCTATATTACAGGGTCGAGAATGAGCCATGGATAATGGGCCAAGAGTAACCAAGAGGTCAGAATAAAGGGACAAAGCCAGAAGTCAGGGCTGGACAAGAAGTCCAGTTCAAAGTTCAAATTAGGAGGCAGGACAGAAGGAGCCAGATAGAATGCAGGTGTGAAGAGCAACAGAAGATGAAGTGGCCTGAGTAAGGCCAAACTGGACAGGAAGTGCCCTTATGTTACTAGGTCAATAGCATCCAATTCCCTGACATTTGAGAGTAGAGGGGGGATTCTTTTCAATGTTACAGAGGCAGGGAAGGCAACGGTTAGGAGTGAGAAAGTTCCTTTTCCCTCACATTTTTGTGTCCACTGTCGTGGCTTTTCCAATAAGAGGTTTGTGAATTGCAGTGCTGGTCTTCCACGGGCTGCCTTGCTCCAAATGGCAGAAACGGTCTAACACTGGTTATCCACAAAGCAAGACACAAGGGAGAACGAGAGAGAATGTTAATGGGTGTCTGCATTTGGGACCCTTATGCTATTTGATGCAACAAACTTTTGCACCAAACCAGTAAGTCTTCCTACAACTTTCCTACACCAGCATGTCTCACTCCAAGGTCTTTTCCCAGAGAAGTGCATTTATTTTATTTATTTATTTATTTATTTCATTTATACCCCGCCTATCTGGTCAAATGTGACCACTCTAAGCGGCTGAGTCTCCCTGAGACTTCATCCCGTGCTCTGAGAACAGGCAAGGCCACTTCTTATTTTTCTTCACAGGAAGCGCCAATGGTCAGGCTGAGTGGATAACAACAACAACAACAATCTCAGAATTACAGAGCTAAAAGAAATGTTTGGATTGTCGAGTTCTGCCCCTGGCAAGGAGGCACAGTGGGGAATCAAACTCCCAACCTCTGGCTCCACATCCAGATACCTGAATCAATGGTGTCCAATCAGAGCCTGAAGATTAATACAGCAGCATGATGTCTGGTCACCTGCTACTCAGAAGAGCTTTAAAGAGAACCCAAGATTCCCAAGCAGCCGCTGACACATAGATTGAATTCCAGAAGCATATGGATTGTGTGAGGCGGATGGTGTCACCAGCTCCAGCAATTTTTCAGAAATCAAGCATTTCCAAAGCTCCATGGGGTGGAGGAGTCTTGGATTTCTGAAATCACCACCACCATTAAACTCATCCCAGTGGCAATACCTTTTGGAAATGAAAGACTTTCCGCATCTGGTGACCCCCAAGGGCTTCCCCATGATAAAAGGGATCCAAGGGAACCTCAGGGCAGTCGCAGATTTATGAATTTTGGATTCAGCTCCTCTAGCTGTTCAATAATAGTGCAGGGACTTACAGAGCAGAATTTGCTTCAAGCCATCCCAGAGTAGAACATCCCTTTGTTTTCATCAACTGGCCCTTACAGGCTCAATAACTCATTCTGAGAAACTGGTAAAAAAAAGAATTAAAAGGCTTTATTTACTTACAGTTGAATAAATCAAAAACAGCAGCCTGTATAAAAATAACTGCTTACAGTAGTAGGTGTCAGCAGGCTCAAAGCTTCCAGCAGTCTTCTGCAGGCTACATTCTAACTGCATAAACTGAGAACTACGTAGCTACTTCCTAACTCTCAACTAACTGCCAGTTGACTAAAAGAGAAAGACACTGAAGCAGAGAGGCATGGCTCTGTTTGAAATTGGAGGCAAGGAAGGGATAATTGGATGACTGGATTGATTGACAGCTGCCCCAGCTCAGAAAAGCCCCTCACAGCCACACCTATTAGAGGCAGCATGCGAGGTTGAAATACCTCCAAAAGGGACATGGTAGGGGGGCAATAGGAAAGTTCTGATTTCAGAAGAACTCCAGTGTCTGATGGCATCATCCACCTTGCATGTCATAAGTGACAGGGTTTCAGCCACAGGATCAGAACAAACTACTGAAGATTCTCCAGTGATAGAGCTAGACTTCATGTTTGCATATACGCAAGTGTATGGTGCGTTGTTTCTCACATTATGCTACTGAAGCTGTAAGAGGGAGGAAGAATCCATTACTGTATGTTGATGGAAGCTTTTCTATCAATGGACAGTCAAAATAGGACTCTACCTTTTTAGTTATTTATCATTTAATTTTCACTTATTTATTCAGTCCCATTGATTAACTACCCAAAAAGTATGAATCTTCGGGTGATGTGAAAAGAGGGAAAAAGTACAGAATTCTTCCCAGATTTGCATGGGATCCTTGCACAGAGCCGACACTAATCTTCTTTAGAATCTTCTGAGAGAACTCTAAGCTTGGTTATTAATGTTGATTAAATTTTGTTCCAGAGATTTTTGCTACTAGGAGCAACACGATTAGGGAAAGGGGGAAGGAGAAGAAAGCTTTCACACACACCCCATCCCAAATCTGCCCACCTCTTGCCACCTCCCTGAGCTTTAGACTCGTCTGTCTTTTTCTGTCTGTGGGAGATAAAAATCTTTCAGATCGACAATATCAATAGTTTTTATTACAGAAAGCTGATGCTATCAGAACCCCTATCTGTCTATTTAATTAGAAACCTAGAGGCATGTAGTATGTCGTTCCAGGTTTAGACTCTTAGGCAAACAGAGGGAGGGAGGAAACCCCCCCCACTCCATTTTATCGTAAAGGACAATGGCATCACTCTCTGTCTTTTTAAAGTGACAGTTCCCTTTCCGCTCTTCTCAGAAAAGAAATCACTGGCCAAAATCCTGGTGCCTCACATAGAGTACTAGAGTAGACCCATGGGGATTTGGTGAGTCAACACCTCCATAAGTTCAATTGATTTGAATGGGCCTACTCCAACTACAACTTATTATGCTAAAGTAAGTTGCTGACAGAATAGGCCCATTTGAATCAAAGAAACCCACAGAGAAATTGACTCAACAAATCCCCATTGATTCAGTGGACCAACTCTAGTGTGATTGACTACACTATGGCATAGGATTTTGGCCACAGTTGTGATTATTGTGAATTGAAGCAGATAAGAATGTAAAGTGGGTTAGATCCAGAACATTCCTTCTACCATGGAAGGACTTCTTCCATTCTCAGAAAGGGCTGAGGACTTTCAGATGTTTACACAAGAGAAAAGGGGAAATAATTGTTTGGGAGGTCCAGCAGGAATGACAAGAGTAACAGTTCTTTCCCTCATCCCCATTCTATCTCCATTCGTAATGAGAACACTCTCCTTTATACAACAAGCCAGAGAAATAACCTGGACTTTTCATTGGTTGGTTTTTATGATAGGGAAGAGACAGGCAAGAGTTCTGGATTCAAATCAGATACATGAATTCCCACAGACTCTTTATTTATTTTAATGTGGATGTGGAATCGATTCATTGAAATGAATTCCACATGTGTGAATGACTCTGTCAACATTAATTATAAAGAGCCCTCTCACCGCCTGGCTTTCACAGCCATTTGTCCCTTGCTGTGGTTCTGTTATTTTTATTTTTAAAATTTATCCTATCTGATATAGCGCTATACCAGATAGTTAGAATTTAAAAATAATTTTTTAAAAAAACCAGAGCTTTGCCCAGGTCACCTGATGAGTGCCCCATCAACTGTTTTGTGTGGCACCAGGAAGCCATGGAAAGTAGCGGCACCAAGTGGGAGGCAGCACCCTCCACCTTCCCTTCAGCAATGGGAAGAAGCCCAGCAGTGGGGAAAGGATGAGGAGAGTAGATGGCACAGCCAGGTGTCGGATTGGGGGAAGAGATGGGCAGTGAGGTATTAAAGCCACTGCCTGTAATAAAATCCTAGCAATTCACAGAGACTTCGGCTGACGTCCCGAAACCCACCAAGCCTACAAATGGGCTTCTCTCAAATGTTAAGGGCTGGGCCTTAGTTTTCCATGCTTTGCTCCTGTTTATACGTGGAAAACTCAGTCGCTTAAGTCTTTATTTCAACGAAATCTCAGGCTCCTAAGGAAAGTACGCAGTTGTACTTTCTATTTCTGAATGAATGGGTTTCACCTTCATTGAAATACAGGGCATTTTGAAGACATTTTAAATTGCTTTCTCCTCTCTTGTTCATCACCAGTTCCTCAAAAGCTCACTGTTAACTACAGCATAAAGAATTTTTCGCCTTCATTCTTCATTTTTGTATCCCAATTCATCTTTGACGCCCTTTGCATGTGGCAGAAATAAGTACCTATGCGGCATACAAGATGGTGTGGAATTGTATGGCAGCAATGTAGGACGCTACAAGAGGCAGTGTGGGATAGTGAATAAAGTACGAGGCTAAGAGACTTGGAATAATTGCAACCTGTCATGCTGCCTTTAGTGAGTTTGGCTCAGTGGATGGGACTTTTCTGAGCTGGGGTGAGAGTCAATCACTAACAGCACTGACCAATGGTTTCCTTCCCTGCCTCTAATTCAAAAAGTGACATACCTCTCTGCTAGGAGATTTTCCCTTCTCTTTTGTCTGCTGGCAGTGAATGTAATCTGTTGGAAGCAGTTAGTGAAAAGTCATGAAAAGCCAGCCTGTTGAGGCCTGTTGCTCAAAGGAGTCATGTTTGTCCATTTTGCTGTTAGAACTGTAAGTAAAGGAAATGGTTTATATCTTTCCACTTCAGATGTCTCCGAGTGAGTTCTTGAGAACGTAAGTGCCAGTTAATGAGAAAAAGGGGTGGACTAAACTGAAGAACTTGAAGCTAATTCTGCTGTGCGAGTCCCTGCACTTCTGCTGTGCAGCTAGAGGAATTATATCAAAATTCAAAACTCTGCAACAGTCGAATTCACATGGCTTCTGATGGGAAATAACTGTTCAACTACTTTATATCTCAAGTTTAATTATGGAGCAGAAAGTCTGTCACTTAAGGGCTACTAGATTCCTTTAGCAATACAGTGGACCCTCGGCTTACAGACTTTTCGAGTTACAGACTTCTCTGGCTGCAAAATTTAGGTTCAACTTGCAGCCGGAGAATCGACCTACAGACCGGGGGAAAAAAACAAAATGGAACAAAAATGTCTGGTTACGGATTAATCGGTTTTCAATGCATTGTAGGTCAATGGAGCCTCGACCTACAGACTTTTTGACCTGCAGCCACCATTCCAATACAGATTAATTCTGTAAGTCGAGGGTCCACTGTACCAAGGGTAAGCAGATTGGTATTGTCAAACAGTAACTCCCATCATTCTTAAGAATGAGCTATGCTGGCTAAGGATAATGTGAGTATTGGTTCTACCACATATTGATTGTCACATATTGCATAAGGCTATTTCTGCTGTGTGCTGGCTAGATAGGTTATTTATTTATTTATTTATTTATTTATTTATTTATTTATTTATTTATTTATTTATTTATTTATTTATTTATACCCCGCCTATTTAGTCATTTTGACCACTCTTCAGAGCCAGAGGTTGGGAGTTCGATTCCCCACTGTGCCTCTTGCGAGCAGAGCCAGCCATAACAAGGGTTGCCACAAGTCAAAATTGACTTGACGGTGTAATAGTAGTATTAGTAGTACTAAGGCAACTAAGATCATGGCCACTGGCCCCATCACCTCCTGGCACATAGAAGGGGAATATATGGAGGCAGTGACAGAGTTTACCTTCTTGGGCTCCATGATCATTGCAGATGGTGACAGCAGCCACGAAATTAAAAGACGCCTGCCACTTGGGAGGAAAGCGATGACAAACCTAGACAGCATCTTAAAAAGCAGAGATATCACCTTGCCGACAAAGGTCCGTATAGTCAAAGCTATGGTTTTTCCAATAATGATGTCTCGAAGTGAGAGCTTGACCTTAAAGAAGGCTGACTGCTGAAGAACTGATGGTTTTGAATTGTGGTACTGGAGGAGACTCTTGAGAGTCCCCTGGACTGCAAGGAGAACAAACCTATCCATTCTAAAGGAAATCAACCCTGAGTGCTCACTGGAAGGACAGATCCTGAAGCTGAGGCTCCAATACTTTGACCATCTCATGAGAAGAGAAGACTCCCTAGAAAAGACCCTGATGTTGGGAATGTGTTAAGGCAAGAGGAGAAGGGGATGACAGAGGACAAAATGGTTGGACAGTGTCACCGAAGTGGCCAACATGAATTTGACTCAACTCCGAGAGGCAGTGGAAGACAGGAGGGCCTGGCGTGCTCTGGTCCATGGGTTCACAAAGGGTCGGACATGACTTAACAGCTAAACAGCAGCAACAACAAACCACTTCTGAAAATTTCCTACTTGGAAACCCCTGAAAAAGGGCTACCATAAACCATAATTGACTTGACAGCACATGATTATTATTTGATTATGTGTAATGAAACTATAGTTGTAGATAGCTCCTTAAATTCATATGTTTGAATTTAATGCAAACAAAACTGGCCTGCATTTGGGTTATGGATATCCCCTGTTTTGATTATTCTTTGTCCTCCATGTTGTTCTGTTTGACAATGCACCAGGCTTCATCCCAGCCTTTAATTTTTTTAAAGCCCCCCCCCCCTTTGCAGGATATGAATCTCCTGCATTTCAATGCTCCTCCAAAAATTTGGGCCATATCTCCCAAGTCCTCCAAGCAATGTTGGTTCCTCTCTAATTTCTGGATGCCCCCCCCACACACACACAAATGCTATTCTGATGTGCACAGAGAGGTCAGAAATATTAACCTTTTTTTTTAAAAGGTTCTGTGGTGACATTTTTTAATAATAAACAGCACTGCTTGTGATGAGGCAGTCTTTCTCCTAGGCAAACCTAGTGCCACCTACCATACAGCCTGTGTTTTGTTTTGGCTTGTTCCATAATGATCTTTTTGCTGCTCCTCTGATTTCACTTGGATTTAAGATTGCAATCTAGGAAAGGAGAATCTTTCTGGCCAAGGACTGTCTTCTGAAAGGGTAAAAAGTTCTGGCGTGGAGACAAGGAGAAAGTAAGAAATATATATATTCTTCTTGATGGATAACCTCTGGGCTTCTGTCCAGTCAATCTCAGGTGTTTTTCTTGTAGAGTACAGGATAGAAGCTAAATTATTAATGCCTCTTAGTTATTTGACAGGTACAGCTCATTCTGATGCTGCCGACTCTCACTGTTAGGTACCGTCCATTGGGTAAACATTTCACATTTTATGCTGAAGGACTCGGGGAGGTAGAAGGGGGAAACTGGCTGGGCTTGAAATGTTTTGATGAGACAGCCTTGCCCAAGGTGTTATCGTCCTAATAACCCCCCAATATAAAGAAATATATAAACACGTCTGCACATAGAAACCTAACACATAAAGGAGTAGCATATCTGGCAGCTGGTTGACTATGGCTGGCTGGCTAGCTCAATAGTTTAATAATCTGGCTGTGGAACCAGAGTTTGGGGAGTTTGATTCCCCGCAATGCCTCCTGTGAGTAGAGCTGCATAGAATGGTTGTTCGACTGGATAGGCGGGGTATAAATGCAATAAAAAATAAAATAATAAATAAACCAGCCTGTGTGGCCTTGGGCAAGCTACACAGTCCCAGGATGCCCCCAGAAGAAAGGAATGGTAAACCGCTTCTGAGTGTTCCCTACGGAAAGCCCCGAACAGAATCGCCATAAGATAGAATTGACTGGAAAGCATATGATTAGAAGTTTTCTGTGAAGGATAAGAATTGCGGCAGCTACAGTCATGAAGATGATTGTCATCATCGCATTGCAATGCAGAAACATAAAAGAAGAAGAGGTATGCAACAATTTACTCTTTCCGTTCCTAGCTGTAACCCAGCAGTTGCCACTTCAACGAAGCAAATACAGTGTTGCCTCACAAGACGAATGCCTTGCAGAACAAAAAACTCACAAGACAAATGGTTTTGGCAATGGGGGTTGATGACTCGCAAGACAAATGTTCCTATGGCCGTGCTTCGCAAGACAAATGTTTTTCGTTTTTGTTCCTGCCTCATGTTTGCTGATTTTTAAATGTTTTTTCTATGATGTTTAAAAAGTTAAAGTTTTTTACTGAAATTTTTAAATCATTTGCACAATATGTATGGCTTTAAAGAGCACTTAATAAACCCTTTGTAAACCAAATTTGACTTTTTGTTCTGACTTTTTTTTGCCCATAGGAACGCATTAATTAGATTTCAATGCATTCCTATGGGAAAACACGTTTCGCAAGACGAATTTTTCACAAGACAACATTAACCATGGAACGAATTAAATTCGTCTTGCGAGGCACCACTGTACATTTTTGTGCATGTTCAGAAAAACGTCACATAGATTAAGAAGTTCCTTTATTGAAGCACGGTTATAGTTGGGTTCCAGAGATCAGAAAGCTGTATCATAGGATCTGAAGTGGCACATCGGCCTAACAAAAGAGGAGACAGTTCAGTCAACCAGATATTCCCAGTAACGTGAATTCATTCAGCTTGAAAGGATTCTTCAAACAACCCACCAGCAATCTAGAGAGGAAATGGTCTTTGGCTAAAGAATTCACACCAGAGTTCTTCCAGATAAATCCTTTCAGAACAGACTTAGCAAAGACCACACACAGACCAGAAATAAACTGATCTACCACTTCACTGCGGGTGAGAAGAACCACTATCCGCTGAACGATACAGGTCACAGCTCACCTACAAGAAGTGGTCATGAAAACAGCACTATCTACTACCCAGAGATGTGAGGTTCTGGAACTTCTAAAGCAGAAAAGTTACTTTTTGTTCCATTTCCTGCTCCCTCCCAGAGCCACACGATTCACTGGGCCTTTTTTTATGCAGCTGTGTTCATTTAAAAACCCAGCTTGATCAAAATGTGGCTTTTAATATTTTCAGTTTCAAAAAGAGAGGTTGAATTCTCATGACAGGCCTTTGAAGGAGGCAGGGGGAGTCAACATTTTCTGCACTAACAGCAGAAATGGGACTAATTAGTGCAATAATGCAGTAGGTCTGATGTGCTAATAAGATCCACTTCACTGTATTAATATCACAAGATAAGAGGTTTTTCTCTTTCTTTTTTTCCCAGAGTGTTTGTGCTTTTCCGAGAAAATGCTTTAAAAATGAATATATATTCCCTACTTTCTGCTTAGTTCTTTCCTAATTTGCTATGATGAACAAGTACCACATATGACACTACTTTCAGTTAGGTTTGTCTTCCGGGGCCTCATATTGATTTTCGCAGTTGCCAAACTTTAGTCTAAGCTCTGAGCTTAGTGCAAGAGACTGAGAGGTAGAATATCTGTGACAACACACCAGCCTCTGCTTCAAGGCCTCTAGTAAAAGAGAACATCCACCAGGAGTGCCTGGTTAAATTGCTCTTAGCATCAAGAGGATTTTTCTAATTTTCAGCTGAAGTCATGCCTTACAACACTGTAAAGAATGCATTGTTGCCCTCTTCTATGTGATAGCCTTTCATGCATCTCTGAAGCATCATATCTAAAACTGGCTTGATAGCTTAGTGGGTTGGAACCCCTGGCTGTGGTGCCAGGAGTCAGAGGTTTGGTTCCCCACTGTGCCTCCAGGAGAAGAGTTTGCCTGTACATCCTTGGACGAGCTGTACAAGCCCAGATTGCCAACAGATGGAGGGACTGGTAGACTGCGTCTGAGTACTTCATATGTAAAAACCTTGGGAAGAGTCATCCTAACTTGGAGTTGACTTGACAGCACATAATTGTTAACAGTCTAAGAAGTCTTCTGTTCTGCAGGCTCAACATCAGTTCTGTCTACAGTGATCCATTTCTCGTTTCATCTTAAAGACCACATTCTTTCTATTACAGTGGTGCCTCGCAAGACGATTATAATTCGTTCCACGAAAAAATCGTCTTGCGAGGTTCCCTATGGGAACCTTGCAAGACAAATGAAATTTATTGATTTTGCAAGGCATCGGTATATAAAAAAAAGTATTGCAAAGCATGGTCATAGAAAAAACCGTCTTGCGAGGCACCATAGCGATCACAAAAACCAATCATCTTATGAGTTTTTCGTCCCGTGAGGCAATCATCTTGTGAGGCACAACTGTACTTTATTAGAAATCTATTTGTTAATATAAGGTTGTCATCACTCCTTCTCCTGACCCTCCTCCTGTGCTTTCACAGCAGTAAAAGACTTCCAAATTTAGTTGATCAGTTTTCCCCTCACTAGAAGTAGTAAAAAATATTTAATCTGTTCTGTTTGTGTATGCCATGCTTTTACAGAGGTACAGTATCTATGAAATGAATCTTGCACAAGTTGTATCTCATACCTACAAACTGCACAAGTTCTACTTTCAACATCATAGTTAGCACCTCATATATATATGATACTGCTGCTTCTTTGTAATCGTAACCAAATACTTTCTACATACTATATCATTAATAAAATAATTAGGATTTGACAGGTTGGGTAAGGGAGTAACTTGCTTATCAGTATTGTAGAATGCATATTCCTTGATGATTTTTAAGAAAACATTATAGTGATGACTAATGGGGATGCTTAGACCAAGGATTAGAGGTGTTTGCGTCTTGCAGACCATATATACTGTACCATGTGGGGTTCCTAATGCAGCTCTATAGCTAGAGGTATGTTTCCTGAAAGTTGCCATCTTTAGCTTCTGGCCGAAACTAATTTTCTTCCCAAGACGTTTGACCTCTCTAATATTACAGGAAAATTATCAGTCAAATTGGAAGGATGTTCTACTAGTCAAGCTTAGATCTTATGGATTTTTGGAGGGCAATATAATATATTTGGGGTATGATTGCTGCAAACCAAGCTCTTAAACAACACATCCTGGAGGTGGAGAGAGGACATGATTTGGGAGCAGTATCAAATAGTATTTCTTTGGATAAAGTGCTACTGCCTTTTTAAATCAGGTAACTACCTTTACTCACTGTTAATACCCAAATATCATAGAGCCTTTACCCTTGCCCGATTAAATGCATTACCATCAGCAGTAATAGAAGGGAAGTATAAGAACATCCATTTAAAAAAGCCGTAAGATCGAATCCATGCAACGGAGTGAGCTCCCGTCGCTTGTCCCAGCTCCTGCCAACCTAGCCGTTCAAAAGCATGTAAAAATGAGAGTAGATAAATAGGTACCGCCTCGGTGGGAAGATAACAGCGTTCTGTGTCTAGTCGCGCTGGCCACGTGACCATGGAAACAGTCTTCGGACAAACGCTGGCTTGGAAATGGGGATGAGCACCACCCCCTGGAGTCAGACATGACTGGACTAAATGTCAGGGGGAACCTTTACCTTACCTTATAAGAAAATTTCATACTGTCAACATAGATGTTCTTGTAATTTGGGTGCAATAAAAACAGTTATGCATGTTCCCCTGTACTGTCATTATTATGTTGGAATTCAGAGGAATTTTATTGAACCTCATCTAAAATTATTCCCTGGGCACTCTGAGGCTTTTTATATGCTTTTATTGCTGTCTGGATGCAATATAGATATCTGGTAGAATGTGGCAAAATTTCTTGCATCTGCTGTTAAAATCTGTGAAAGGAAGGTTTTAAAAATTACTTGATTTTAGTTATTAGTGGGAATCTGAATGGGAAGCTAAGGTAGTATAATGTATTACTTTGTTAGAAAGCTTTAAACTTAGTACATGTTGTATATGTGTGTTTTACTGTTTTTTAACCAAGTACATGTTTTATATATGAGTTTTACTGTTTTTGTACATTTATTTGTACGTTTGGATATTGGTCTATGACCGTATGAAGCTTGATCTGATCTGCAGACCATATATTGCACAGCATAATTGCCCAGTATGGCTCCCAGGTCATCAAAGACTGACCCTCTGTAAAGAAGTTAATCTAAAGATGGTGAATCATTCCTACAGAAGACTTCAGGCAGTGTGATTGCTCTTTTAAAGACTATTTTGCCCTGATTTCTTTTAATTTGATATATAGTCTTTCTTTTTCTTTTTTTCAAACATAGAACTGATCTTTTGTCACTGCCAGCTTTTGGGAGGAGGGAAAAAAAGACGAGTGGGGTCCACTGAGGTCTAGGAAGATGTTGAGATCTATTGGGAGCTTCTCATCTTTGCTTTAGACCAGTAGTTCCCTACCTTAAGCCCGCAGGTGTTCTTGAACTACAACTCCCAGAACTCCTAGCCAGCACAGCTAGTGGAAAAGGCTTCTGGGAGT
This sequence comes from Pogona vitticeps, assembly GCF_051106095.1. Classification (NCBI taxonomy): domain Eukaryota; kingdom Metazoa; phylum Chordata; class Lepidosauria; order Squamata; family Agamidae; genus Pogona; species Pogona vitticeps. The sequence continues at coordinate 183,166,511 of NC_135787.1, forward strand.
TTTTAGTCCAAAAATACCTGGGGACCCAAGGTGGGAACCATTGCTTGAGACCCATGACACAATTGCATAAGAGAAGGAAGTCATAGGATGATCAGCAGTGTCCTTCCCTTGTAGAGAAGGGCAAACAAGAACTTAATGGGCAAGTTACTTTTGCTCCCAGTTGCCCACACATCTGCATCTCTTTGTAATAGGATTTTGGACCTCTGGGGAGATCCACAAGGTTGGCTTCAGAAGTAGAAGAAGCAGAGGTCCATTGTGCTAACATCAAATGAGCACTAACCTCACACCTCAAACAAAGTAGCTCAAGGACCAGAATTTCAGGGGAGTGCCCCCCCAATGCAGTCCGTCAATCTCAAATACCTCTGTACTTCTTCCGTGTCCTGGTTCTGCTAAACCTAGAAATAGACAGAGACGTGTTCTCTTCTATTTATTTTGCTGAGGCTTCGCGGCAGAAATTGCTGCACCATTGATTATTCATGTTTATGCTGGTGTCTGTCACCACCAGTGTAGATCAAGATGTTCCCACCTGAGCATAGTTTTCTAAGCACTTTGAAGACTGACAGAAGTGTTAACACAATGTGTTACTGCAGAAAACCATTTCTAGGTTAAATCGTTCTGTCTGGAATGCATGCTACCTGTCAATAGAACAAGGTGGCTGTCATAGCCCAATCCAGTCAGGTGCAGTGTCAGGAACTGACAGAGGCAAAGGGACAATTGCAGCTGTGCATCTGGTTCCCAGCGCAGTTCCATATTTTGAGATGACATCCACAGTATTAGACAGCCTGGCGCTTGAAGAAGTTACTTGTTTGGGCCACAGATCCTAGAATTCCCCTAACCAGCAGATTCTCTTTCTCACCTGTCTGTCAATTCTGTCCAGCCAAAGTCTAGGAAAGCTCCTGTTCTGGGACTAGAGCTTCTAATTTTCAGCAGCAAATAAAAAGGAGAAGCTGGTCTGAAGAGAAAGGCCTTTGCCTGCTTGTGGAAGGACAACCTGGCTTTCTGTGGGAGGGATGTCATTCCTTCGGCACTGATGGATCTACCAAACAAAAGGCTGGCCTTTGTGCCTTTGGGCAGAGAGCAAGTTGGGGGAGGCAGTGTCGATCCCTTTTCTTGGTAAATGGTAGATGAATAAGATACAACCATGAACTCTGGATCACAAAAGGATAGGACTAGAACACTGCACATCATCTTACAAGGTTCAGCCCAAAGCTAGTAAGATGATTTTGTGTTTTCTTTCATAATACCCTTAGAACTGCAGAGCTGGAAGGGACCCTATGGATCATCGATGCCAGCTCCTGTCAAGGAGGCACAGGGGGGAACTGAACTCCCAACCTCTAGGTCTGCAGCCAGAGACCTAAGCCACTGAGCTATCTAGCAGTTCTTTGAACGAGGGGAGCACAAACTGGGATTTTTGAAATCATCTTCTTTTGACAGCATTTTTAACAGCGATGCCTTCAGAAGACCCCCCCCTTTTTTTACAATCCATTTTCAACTTCTAAGTAATGCTCAACTGAACTTCTGAGCTATCCCAATTTTTGCCTGTGCCTCTAGCTAATGAAGCTGCTCAGTAGTAAAGGGCTGCTTAATCTATGTTAGTATACTGTAGCAAAAGCGATTATGGAAGCAATAATCATTATAGAGAAATTGGTAATGGCTGAAAATCAATGTCTGGATTGCTAATTATAAAGCTTTTATCATAAAAAAGAAACCATTTACAAACCAGTAAAGACTTATGCTTATTGTGCTTATTGTGCTTATTGTGCTTATTGTGCTTATTATTATTATTATTATTATTATTATTATTATTATTATTATTATTATTATTATTATTATTATTATTATTATTATTATTATTATTATTATTATTATTATTATATAACAGACACAAGTTTTTACCAAAAACGACTAAGTATTTGTTAAATGTAAACAAGGTACATATACATGTATACAAGGTATACATATTATATACCTTGTTATACATTATATAACTAGGTATATAATATGCTGTTCCTATTCTTGCCATTTTTGTAGCTCTGATGATGTTGTGCTATCACTTCTCAGACTTTTGGCTAAGATAAAGTGTAGCATTTCTTCTTACCAGTTCAAGATCTGATCATCATCATTATTATTTCTCAGGAATAAATTATAATTATTGCTGTTGTTATTATTTCTTAGCAACTTGTTGTTGCTAGTGCAAGGGTCAGACCAAGGAGCAAGCCAAAAATTAGGAGTCAAGTCCCAGAACATTTCAGGTGAGGTGACATATTGCATTTCACTTGAGTGGATACCTCAGAACACGGGCTCTTCTGAGAATCCTCTACAACTGTAATGATCCCCTGGTATAGGTGAAGTCTCTTTTTCTCTGCAAACCAGGCCCTCTGATGAACAACTGAAAGAGTTAAGTCATGTTTAACCTGGAACAGGAGCTTGACAGGTGATCAAACAGATTTGAATGACTGCCCTACAGAAGATGAAGCAAACTTGCTTAGTGCTGTTCCAAAAGTTGGGAACCAAAATTATACCTTCCTATTACAAGAAAGGAGTTTTAGCCAAGTATTAAGAAGAACTCTCTGACAGTTACAAGTTGCTTGACACCGAGGGGGACTTCCTTAGAGGATTCTGGAGGGTTTTAAACAGTTTAGATGCTGATGCTTTAGCTTGTGGGCTTCTTGCTTTGAGAAAGGTTTGGACTCAAGCAAGCCTTGGGGCTCCTTCCAGGTCTAGATTTTTACAATTCCTCTATTCTGTGCCAATGAGGAACAGTGTTTTTTTTTCCGAAGGCAGAATGTTTGAGAAACCATTGGCCCAGGAGGAAGCAGGAAATCTCACATCACAACAAAAAGAGTGAGAACTCATAAAAACCTCACTTTGCTTTATCTAGGATTTCCAGGTAATTGAAGACTTTTTCTTCTGGACAAGATAATCATTTTAACATACCCGAGGGACGCATGCAAGGAACTGGGGTTTAAGTGTCAGAATTCAAGTTTTCTGATAAAGCGGTGAATGGGAGAATGCAGGAGATGCCTACAGAGAAAGAAATTGAATCATGGGTGTGTGAGTCTGATTAAAAGAGTGAATGCTTATGGACCATTTGCTTATCTCCTTGAATTGGATGGAATGATTGCGGGGATACTTGGAACTTCTTAAAAAATGTATTTCAGCTGGAGCTTGATTGAAAACTTGAAATCCGCACCAGGTGTCGAAAGGCTCATTGAAGCAGATCTGGAAGGAAAATGTTATGGTTTAAACACAGTCAAATAAATAGGCAGAAGAATCCACAAACTATTGTATAAGGGGCTGGTAAATATAAATATGCTTGCTATATTTATACAGCAAGCATATTTATATTTAAATAGGATAAAAACTATGCCCTCCTTCTTTCCCCTGGTGGGCTATAATTGATAGCCAACAGGGATGGGACTCTTTGTTGTGAAAGAAAGGGAAGAATTATATATGCAATCTTGAGCTCACAGGGTGAAATGTAAGAATTATAGAAAAATAAGCATTCCAGTTCCAGCAATTATGTACTGCAAGATTCATTCTAGATCTGGAGATGAAAAGTAAAATGACCAAAAAGTAGGACTGCTGCATCTGTGAGATCAATGCGCACAGTTTCATTTATCTGCTATCTGAAAATATTACATTTAAAAAAACCCAGAAATACATGTTTCTAACATGTACTATCAGAACTGGCCACTAGAGGGAACCAGAGACTATGATATATATAAGGTTTTTATGTCTGCTCTTTCCAGAATCTGCAAAGTAGGAGGGCTTGGAACCCATTCCCTGCAGATAAGGAGTTTTGAACCTATAAAGCCCTAAATGGCCTGGGTCTGAGTTATCTCAAAGATCCCATTATGAGCCTGCCCAGGTATTAGGACCATCAGGGGAGGCCTTTCTCTTGGTTCCACCATCCTCACAGGTGCACTTGGTGGGAACATGGGAGAGGGCCTTCTCTGTCGCTGCTCCTAGACTCTGGAATTCCATCTCATGCAAGTGCAGCTGGGTCCCAATGTTGCTGTCCTTCTGCAAGCACATGAAGACCTTTCTCTTCAGGCAGGATTTTCCTAGACAGACTGCCTAGGAGAAGTTTTAAAAAGAGATGGTTTGCATTTTGTTCCTTCCAAGTCCGTTTTGGTAACACATTTTGTTTAGTTGTTTGGTCATGTCCGACTCTTCGTGACCCCATGGACCAGAGCACACCAGGCCCTCCTGTCTTCCACTGCCTCCCGGAGTTGACTCAGATTCATGTTGGTTGCTTCGGTGACACTGTCCAACCATCTTGTCCTCTATCATCCCCTTCTCATCTTGCCTTCACACTTTCCCGACATTGGGGTCTTTTCCAGGGAGTCTTCTCTTCTCATGAGATGGCCAAAGTATTGGAGCCTCAGCTTCAGGATCTGTCCTTCCAGTGAGCACTCAGGCTTGATTTCCTTTAGAATGGATCGGTTTGTTCTTCTTGCAGTCCAGGGGACTCTCAAGAGTCTCCTCCAGCACCACAATTCAAAAGCATCAATTCTTCAGTGGTCAACTTTCTTTATGGTCCAGCTCTCACTTCCGTACATCGCTCCTGGAAAAACCATAGCTTTGACTATTCGGACTTTTGTTGGCAAGGTGATGTCTCTGCTTTTTAAGATGCTGTCGAGGTTTGTCATCACTGGTAACACATTACCTAACATATACCTAATGTTATTAATTCATTTTGTATTTGGATACTTCGCCGTTGTCAGATTTTATATTGTGTTTTAATGACGTAAGCTGCCTGGGCTTCTTTCTTAGGAGAAAGGCAGAATAAAAAATATTGTAAATAAATAAAATAAACAAATAAAACTAGGATGAACAAAGGCCTTTTGACTACTGGTTGGCTCTTCCTGGACGAGAGTCCTTTAAATAGTGCTATCGATTTCTGCATGGTCTATTAGTTGTTAGCACCACCATCTCCATATTAGAACTGACTGTCTCAAGTTGGTATGCAAGATGTTTATCCATTCTGCAGATCTAGACAAGCAGAGCAAAGCAATCTGTGATCTGTGTGCCTTCTAATAGATGACGGGAAAGCCCTAACAGAGAAATTATCTCAGCTCTATTAACAAAGCTCCAAGAATAAATAGTTGGACCAGCAAGATAAAGATCTGTGTGAGGAGAAGGTGAGTGTTGCCCATTTATTTAATGTGTGCATCAGCTGATCCTGAAACAAGAGCAAAATAATGGTATTGCTTCTTAGGAGTTCATTCAGATGTTTAGTCTAGGGCAGTGGTTCCCAACTCCCAGAAATTTTGGCTAGCTGGCTTCTCTGAATTTTAGTCAAAGAGCATTTGGGGACCTGAGGTTGGAAACCACTGTCCTAGACTGAACACCTGGAGGGCCCCATGGGCCCCATATTTGGGTGGTCTGCATGAAAAACTATGCACAGATTTGTAAAATGGGCATGACTAAAATGTATACATTTGGAAAATGTGCATGGTAGACACAATCTAATTAATGGAGGGAAATGCAGAAGTGCCTGTGAAGAATGTGTACAAATTGTGTATAATTTAAAAATGTACATGAAATACAGTGGATTGTAAAAAGGCTCAGAATCCTATAGAGCAGTGGTCCCCAACCTTGGGCCTCCAGATGTTCTTGGACTTCAACTCCCAGAGATCCTGGCCAGCAGAGATGATGGTGAAGACTGTTACATACAGCACTGATGTTACCTGTCTGTCATGGGTTTGGAGGGAAAGTTCCATCCTATGGGGAGTGAAAGGCGGGACATCAGGAGGAGGGGCTGTACTGTATATATATGGAGCGTGTGTGGAGAAGTTTAGGAGTTGGAGAAGCTGAGAGAAGAAGCTGGTGTGGGAGTCTGTGTGTCAGACAGGGTACTACTGTGTATCAGTCAGTACCAACCTGATAGGTTCAGGTGTCTGTATGGTTAGCCAGAACTGATAGGTTCAGGGTCTGTGCTTCAAGTTAAGTGTTCTGTGTGAACCAAACTGGTGTATGTATGATTGAGACTAAGCCACGTTACTGTATCTTATTCACTTGATCATTTTATTTTCCCTGTGTGTTGTTTAAATAAACCTTATTCCTTTATTTGTTAAAAATCCATTCCTGGTCTGTGTGACTCATTACAGGGAATGGTTGGTGGCAGCTTAGTGAAACTGTGGCATATCCCAGTAGGTCTGGGTTTGTCACATTGATTTCTGGGAGTTGTAGTCCAAGAACATCTGGAGGCCCAAGGTTGGGGACCACTGCTATAGAAGACCAATGATGCCACTGGGAGCCTGGGCAAATAATGGAAATGACATGAACAGAGTTATCACATTCCTTAATAGGAGCCAATATGGGCTTCTTTCTTCTTGTTGATCTGTGGCCAGGAAACATGTGCACCCCAGGACATCAGGGCTGCTATGCCCACATCACACATGCATCCAGGCAGTCCCTGATGCACCAGAAGAAGAGGAAGTTAGGCCAACATTACTTTCAGTCATTCACTCCCTCATATACAGAGGAGTGGAGGAGAATGTGGAGCTGGTAACTAATGTGATAGTGCACCAACCACAGAAGAAGGAGCAGAAGGCTGCATGCCACCTTCCTTCCCTCTCTCTTTAGGAGTGAGGTAAAGGTAAAGGTTCCCCTTGACATTTAGACCAGTCGTGTCTGACTCTTGGGTGTGGTGATCATCCCTGTCTCCAAGCCGTAGAATCAGCGTTTGTCCGAATACAGTTTCCCTGGTCACGTGGCCAGCATGACTTAGGCACGGAACACCGTTACCTTCCCACCGTGGTGGTACCTATTTATCTACTCACATTTTACAGGATTTACTAGATCCTGGCCTTTGCATTCTAGAGAGATGGGAAAGAGCTGTTGAAACTTTCAGAAAGGCACCCGAGCAATTCAGTCAGCCAAAGTTTGCCACATAAGACCCAAGAGATAACAGTGTGTATCCCTGGGGCTCAGCTGAATAGGCCACTAACAAGGTAATCAAAAACAGATAGCGAACGCCTTTCTTCTGAGGTGGAGGGGCTCCTCTGATAACAGCACCGCTGGAAGAAGAGAAGGAGATTGCTTCTGTTCATGAGGTGAAACACCGTCTGAGGGCTTCAGATGAGGGGAAAGACCAAGGAGAAACAAAATGGAAAAGGAAATGGACTTCACTCTAGTCTGAGGGGAAAAGCCAAGTCATTAACTTTGGCTGTAAACTCATCCTCCTAATAGATGGTGACTTGTTCCACCCCACCTGGCTGATAATATCTGGAAAATGTGAGGAGTTCGTATCTTCTGAATTTTAAGAATAAGGTATCAAGTGGATAAATAAAAACTTCACAAGGGGGCACCTGCTGTATGGGAGTGAACCAGCCCATGAAATAATTTATCCGCCTTCCATTGATAAACATTGATGGTGCAGCCATATTGGAAGGGTGATGTGTACTAGGGATGTGCACAGTGAAAAAAAAATCGCATGTCATTTGTTCCTGTGAGTTTTTCAGGTATCTCTTTCACCTTCTTTCCTTTCCATGTTTTAAGCATGCTGACCCTTTCGTCTAATGTGGGAGGGAATGCCTCTGACAAGCTATTCCATTTTTTTGGTTGTTGTGGGTTTTTCGGGCTCTTTGGCCGTATTCTGAAGGTTGTTCCTCCTGTCGTTTCGCCAGTCTCTGTGGCTGGCAAACCCCGAAAAAACCACAACAACCATCAGATCTCACCCATGAAAGCCTTTGAGAATACATTATTCCATTTTTGTTTCTCCATTTGTGTTTCCTTGCACTAGTCTCAATTAAGCCTTACAGAACCCTGAAATACTACTCCAGAAGAGCACAGAGGAAAGGCAATCAATGGAGAACCATTTTTCTTTTAAGTGCATGGTGTCTTTTTTATCCTAACAGGTTTAGTTCCAGGCTGTACCTCGTGGTCGCCTTGAAAATGCACAGATAACCCTGTTTTCCCACTATATTTACTCTATTTTCCATATTTACAGCTTTGTCACTGCACAGACCTAGTTCTTCCAGTCAGAATGTCTGACTCGGAGACGTATGGGGGGAAGTATCTTAGAACCTTTCATAATAACATATTTGTGTCTGTGTGAGGGGTTTTTTTGGACTGCAATCCAGTTCCTCACACGCAGTTTGCCTGAGGAGCAACTTCTCTGAGTGGATTGTAATCCCCAAAACCTCACAAGGAAAAAAAATCTGGTAAAAGTGCCTCAATACATTCATTTTTCTTGTTTGTGATACACGTTGAAGCAGAATATCAAGGCTACACCTTTGAAAACAATTCTGAGAATAAATTTTGTTTCAAAACAAAATCTGTGGTTTGTGGATTTCGCAACACAGCTCCCATCTGCTACCCTGACTGATTTATTTTTTATTTTTAAAAAGGGACTGAAGTTCTTTTATTTATTTTTTCCTGAAGCAATGCGCTGGTCATTTCAAACATGCAGTAAGATTCAAACCTGAGTGTCAACCAGGTTAATAATCAGGTGCAATCATTTGGTGACCCACTAGAGGGTGTGAGTGATCCAAGCAATAAATAGGACAAAAAGTCTCCCTCACAAGAGATCTTCAGCAAAGAATCCATAAAGTTTTTCCCTTTAAGTGTTGACATTCCTTAGTTTCAGATTGAAAGCTTTTCTCTGTAATGAAGTCTGAAAAAAACTGAAAAAGAACTGTACCATTCTTACTTAGCATAGTGTTTGTGGAAGGATGGAGAAACTGTAACTAGCCAAAGGGCCTCTTTTGATGCCATAGTTTTGTGTATAGACTGAGCAACAATTCCTCATTTTTGTGACTGTGAATACCATTTTCTTCACAACTAGGAAGGCTACAAAGACAAGAACACATTTGCATTGACTTTAAAATTTACTGAATGGTACCTGCTAAATAACATCCTAAAAGGGATATGGTGGCGCTGCAGACATGTGGTGGCATTGTGGGTTAAACTGCAGAAGCCTCCGGGCTGCAAGGTCGGAAGACCAGCTGTCGTAAGATTGAATCCACGTGACGGAGTGAGCTCCCGTCGCTTGTTCCAGGTCCCGCCAACCTAGCAGTTTGAAAGCATGTAAAAATGCAAATAGATAAATGGGTACCACCTTGGTGGGAAGGTAACGGTGTTCCATGTCTAGACGCGCTGGCCACGTGACCACGGAAACTGTCTTCGGACAAACACTGGCTCTATGGCTTGGAGATGGGGACGAGCACCGCCCCCTAGAGTTGGACACGACTGGACTAAATGTCAAGGGGAACCTTTACTTTTACCTTTTTACCTACTAAATAAAATTTGACGGCTAATTAAATGCTTCTTAGAAACGATAGCTGGAACTGCTTTTGTAACTTCTGAGAGTCAACGTGCATTTTGGAACAGTTGCCCACCAACATCTGCCACGTTGCTTACCATGTTTAGAAACTGAACCTCTCTCCGCCCTGCCCCATATGAATTGAGCCAAACCGCCTCCAAAGTTCAGGTTCGTACTGATTTCGCCAGCCGTTCATCTTTCTAGAGAGTGTTTGGGAGTGGAGGGTTCCTCTGCCTTCTGAACCAACTGACCGAATTAGGAAAATACCCAAATTGCCTATGTCTTCCAACAGACCTCAATAGATGGGGAGTAGGAAGTCTCTCTGGCCCTTACTGTTAGACCAACTTCAATTTTTGTTTTTCTGGGGAAGAAGTTGCACAGAGGGTTCCAGAAAAGCTCCGGAGTCAGAAGTTTTTCTGCATTTTTTTCCCTAAGAATTCTCCGTGACAGCTCAGAAAATGATCAATGTATTATGAGATTTGCTGTGGAGAGGGGGCGAAGCCTATCCGTTGCTGTCCTGTCATTTAGTTGTTTTAGACAATGTTCTTGTCCTCCACTACCCATGTCTACTTGGCACATAGCCTAATTCCTCTTGAGTTCTATAATTATAGCCATGCTGCACTGCCAACAGGAAATGGATTTCCATATTCAAGTGAATTAAGACGACGGGACAGTTCTAAAAATTCAAAATATCCACATCAGCTGCCATGATGAAAATGAAAAAGGACTGTTGGGTATGATTTAATAAAACTATTTCCCAGTTGTTATGCTGTTCAACACATTACATCAACACTTATGTTGGCCATGTTTAGAATTTTCCCTCTTCAGATTTAATGCCATTCTCCATTCTGATGTGATGTTGTTGAACATCGCATCTGGAGCATGTCAACCCATATCTTCCGTAGTGCTGTTTATATTCTAGTCACCCCTCTCCCCTTGCTGACAATCACAACGTGAGTTCCAGAAGACTTCCACCAAGTCTGCGCTGGTTCATACTATTTCAGAACAAAACGTGAAGCATCAGAGAAAGAAAAAATGCCTACAGTAGAAACCTTACTGTGCATCCTGACACAGTTCCTACAATGGAAAAGTTTCCTAGACTTAGGAAGAATTGGCTAAAGAGTTATAACTTCATGAATTCAAATATAAACTGACCCGCCTAAAGTTAGTCTGTGCCAAAGTAAAGTGCAAATTGGAATTTAGTCTTCTACTAAGTTATTTTTGCTTGAAAAGACCCTGATGTTGAGAAAGTGTGAAGGCAAGAGGAGAAGGGGACGACAGAGGATGAGGTGGATGGACAGTGTCATCAAAACTACCAACATGAATTTGACCAAACTCCAGGAGGCAGTGGAAGACAGGAGGACCTGGCGTGCTCTGGTCCATGGTGTCACAAAGAGTCGGACACGACTAAATGACGAATAACAAGTTATTAGAGTTTTTCAAGGTTTCTACATCGTTCTTACCTCAAAAAAATGTATTTTACAAGTGTGCATTGTAGAGGAAAATGCACCAGACAATATGGTATTTGGGGCGGAAAGGTAAGCATGTACAGTGGTACCTCGCATTACGAGCGCTCCATTTTATGACAAAATCACTTTACGTTGAAGGTTTTGCGATTGCAAAAGCGATTGCAAAACAATGTTTCCTATGGGGGAATTTCACTTTGTGATTATTGGTTCCCTGCTTCGGGAACCGATTCTCGCAAAGCGATGATTTTCAGCCAGCTGATTGGCGGTTTCAAAATGGCTGCCAGGTAAAAAACATGGCTCCCCGCTCTTTTCTGGGACGGATTCCTCACTTCACAGGCAGTGAAAATGGCTGCGCTATGGAGGATCTTCGCTGGACGGTGAGTTTCAAACCCCTAGGAATGCATTAATCGGGTTTTAATGCATTTCTATGGGCTTTTTAATTTCACATAACGTCGTAATGCGAGGCACCACTGTAATTGTAAACACTGCTTCTGGCAGCTGCACCATCATGTGACTGGTCATGTGACTAGTAATGCAATAAGTATGAGACCAGACTAGGAAAAGGAAACCTGTCAGAGCAGGAGAAATATGTACTTCATTGCCCTTCTGCTCAATGTTTCCTGAATAAGATATTGGCTGTTAAACCCACAGGACTTAGATGAGAATTCCATTTTTTAAAAAAAATAGTCTCTGATTTATGAATGTGGGATGTTGTGCTTCTGAATTCATCATATAAAAAGCCAGGAAATGGCCCAGTATTGCTACACAATATCATGCCTGCATTGCCAGCAGAAAAAAGAATGCCAAGCATTACATAGCAAAGGACAACTTTTCACCCAAACACAAAGCGATTGTCAGGGCTGTTTTTCAGCTTTTGCATGTTATAAGGTCAGGTTTTAGATAGCTCCAGGCCAAAACATCCACAGTACACCCTCCTTTGGCCTCTCTGCTATCATCTCATTCCTGTTTCTCAGCCTTATTCCTACCATGACTATCTGATAAGACGTACGCAAGTACAGTATTACACTGGACACCTTTCAATTAAACAGTCCTGAAGTATTGCCTTAGGCAGCCGATGTTCAACAGGTGAAGCAGCAGAAGCTCCCTGCCATTCTGATCCATTGAAACACATGCTGAGGAGCCGCAGGGCTGGCCTAATCATCAGGCCCACTGAGGCAGCAGGGTGGTAGGGTGACAAATGTCTCAGTTCCCCATTCTTCTGCTCAATGCCCAGGGCCATCATGCATGTATTAAATTCCCTTTCTCCTCTGACTTCCTAGCAGCATGTTCTGTCATAACAGAAGCAAGCGGAGGTGGCCGTGCTTCCAGGAGGATATCTCCTCAAGGATGGCTCCTTTTCTTGAATACCAGTTCTGAGGAAGTCATCCGAACCAAGGCATCGCTCTGAGATTGCCTCATCTCAGATATCACTCTTCCCATCACACCTTAGCTTCCAGAATTTTCTCAGAGTGTAGGGCAAGAAAAGGAACTAGCTTTGGGGATAAAGTGGCCCCTTACTCCTGGAAGTGCCACCATATCCACTTGTTTCCCTTAGGGAAGTTGGAGAGGGAGAGAACTGGACCTATGTTGTGAAGAGTGTCTGTGTTTAGGTGTGATATGGGGAGAGCAGTGGCTCAGAATGAGAGTTACGACCCCATGCTTTCCAGCACTGGCAGCAACTAGACTTGGGCAGATGGATCTGTCTATGCCGTAGGAACTGTCCTAGAATCTCTACTCCGACAACCTCCAGTGTGGCAGAAGTTGCTGTCCCATCTAGAGATGAAAACTCTCTGAAAACTTCCTTTCTTTTCAGGGGGAAAAAAAACCAACACCTTTTCCTTAAAAATTCATTTTTCCCCCCAGACAAAACAACAGCGGGAAAAGTGTTGGTTTTTTTTTTCTGGAACAAATGGAAATTTTCAGAAATTTTACATCTCTAGCCCATCACCAGAGTTGAAATGTCATTCAACCGGCAGTAGGTCAAGTTCCGCAGATGGAGGGTGTGGGATGATAGCTATGGGTGCCATCTTGAAACACACTCCAGGCACCAAAATGATAGTGGTCAACCCTGATACCGAATGTTAAGTATCATGAAACGACTATACTGTATGTTGCTCAAAATCCTACTAAAAATATTTCAGATATAAATATAAAGGAACACACACATGCACACGATTATATGTGTTTTATTTTTTATTTCCACAGGAGCAAGCGTCTCTCGTTGCCTAGCCTGAGTGCACCTGTAGTTATATAGCCTCTTCCAACCTCCAAATGTCTTTCATGTCAATATGAGAGATATCATCAGGCATTTTTGAAGACGGCAACCTATTTATAAAGATACCATCAAAAGCTGCCTGATGCAGCTGACTTATGAATCAATTATATGGACTGGGCCAAATGATAGATCTGTTCTGAATTTTAGAGCCATATGTTTAAAGCCGCATCAGACCGAGATAGAGCTATTCAGCATCCTGGCAAGGTTCTTATCTTCATGTAGAAATTTGTCAAAAAAGAACGGGCGGTGGGGGGCAGAGAGAAATTAAATAATATGAGGAAAACTTTACTGCCAGGCTTGCTTTGCTTGCTTGATTCCTTCCCATTTTAAAATCGCATCTATTGAGTTATTTATAGCCTGAAGCATACAGAAGAGATTAATTAGTGCAGGCAAAGGATGGGTTTTGAAACAAGGGGTAAATTTAATTTGATTGAAAGCTGATGACAGCATTCGTTGAGGCTGGCACAAATGACAAGCATTTTGCACCTTAACATCTTGACTGTTGAAGCAGTTGGCAGGAGTGAGGGTGTGATCTCACATATGACACAAGTCTTAAAATGTCGTCGTAACGAGATACATGCACGGGGCGGAAGCAATGTGATGATAGACAGGGGAAATGGGGACAGCTAGGGAAATCGCACCATCAGTGCGGTGGCAGCTGGTGGCTTCGGTCCACAGAAGAAGTTCAGTGCCTTGGAGAATTCCAATAAAGTGCAGACTAAAACCCACAGTGGATTCCCAGCACCCTTGAAACTGGAGTCACCAGCTGCCACTGGTGTCAGTGTCACAGTAACTGCCATTCTTCCCGTATGTTTGTCTGTTACTAGGAAAGTTTCCAAAGTTCTCGTAATCCGTAGGTCTCTTTAGATTACCGAGTGCACGCCTTGCCAAAGTGTATAGTCAGCCTTCTTGATCTTCTCCTATCAGAACTTGGAGACTGTCATGACTTTGAAGATGACAACTTAATCATCAGCTTTGGTTGCATCCAAACTAGTTTCCGAAGTTCTTTAGCCGAGAAGTTGTATATTCTTCAAATACAGTATTTCTTTCCCTATTTATTTTACCTTGAATGATCAACTGTTACAATCCACTTTGTTGTCTCTTAACATGGGGCCAAAGAAATAGTCGCAACGTTGCTCCATCATTCAGTGGCATTCTCCATTGGGAAGGTAAGAAATGCCCTTGTTTACTCTGGTTTACCATGACTACAGAACTTATGTTGGGAAAGGTGGAAGGCCAAATACAAGGTGGACCGACTCCTTAAAGGAAGCCACAGGCTTGAATTTGCAAGAGCTGAGGAGAAATTGTTGAGGACAGGACATTTTTGAGGTTGTTCATTCATAGGGCCACCATGAGTCAGAGGCGACTTGACAGCACATCACAGCAACAACAGAAGTATACCTGCAGTACCCAGTCATATGCATGTGTGTGTCTGCTCGGTGAGCCAGGAGGTATAATGGGTAGAATACGTAACTGGCAGTGAGATAATGTTTTAGATCCGTTTTTAAATGTTTTAAAACTTTTTTTTTAAAAAAATCTGTTTTTGAATTTTCAAAGTTTGTTTTGAATGATTTTAATCGACTCTTGATTGCTTCAATATGTTGTAAATCACCTTGGGAACTCAGGTGGGCAGAGATCAACAAATGCTTTAAATTTTCACGAATAAAAGATTCTATCTGTTTCTCTGCTTATGACGACATCACATGGAAACAGCTGGGTGCATTTTCACCAAATCTGAATAATAAGTTTGTGTTGACCTATCTTAAAAGGGACATGGTGGCGCTGTGGGTTAAACCGCAGAAGCCTCTGTGCTGCAAGGTCGGAAGACCAGCCGTCGTAAGATCAAATCCACACAATGGAGTGAGCTCCCATCGCTTGTCCCAGCTCCTGCCAACCTAGCAGTTTGAAAGCATGTAAAAATGCAAGTAGATAAATAGGTACCATCTCGGTGGGAAGGTAACAGCATTCTGTGTCTAGTCGTGCTGGCCACGTGACCATGGAAACTGTCTACAGACAAACGCTGGCTCTACGGCTTGGAAACGGGGATGAGCACTGCGCCCTAGAGTCGGACACGACTGGACTAAATGTCAAGGGAACCTTTACCTTTACCTTAAAATAGATTTCTCAGGGCACCTGATTATTTGCTCACAAGTGGATGGACAGATTTTTAATAAATGTGGACGTCAATGTTTGGAATGGGTTCTGAGTCTGACCTGAAATATAAGGTGTGAGCCAGACATGAAAATGATTTGGAGGGGCCCTCAGAAGCACCTCAGTTATTTTGTCTTGCCTAACTAGCTATGTGGCACCTCACATTAAAGACTTCAGAGAGTTTAGTTCAGAAATTATTTTGATGTGTGCCATCATGTTCATTAATTTGGAGTCCTGCTGCCTGGGATATTATGGGATAATCATTTAGATAAACTTGATTGAGGGTCAGGACTTTTTTTAAAAATTGGAGAGGGGAGTGAAGGGTACAAAAGAAAAAGGAGTAGCAGAGAATAGAAAGGGCACTGAAAGGAGTTTCGTGGGATTTTAACTCTGACAAAGGTACTGTAGGTCTGTTGGCTAGTAAACAACTAAGTTTGGAATAGTTTGACTATTACTGCAGGCTCTCGTATGTACTATATTTCGAAGATGTATGACTATGATTAGAGATGGGCATGAACTGGAATAACTGTGAGTCAGGCTGATCCATGGTTCATGGCTAATCTGGAACCACAAGCCACGAACACCCAGTTCATGTCTGACAGATCTGCTGAGCTGATAGGTGAGGACAGGTGCAGAAGCGCTGGGTCCAGCTTTGAGGAGCCAGCCTGCTGCCTCTGCGCATGCGCTTGCCTATCAGCTAGGGAGGAGCATGCACAGAAGTGGCAGGCTGCCTTTGTGGAGGGTGGCAGCGGCAGTGATGGCGGTGGAAGCAGCAATGGCAGGAACAGGGAGGGAGGCAGCAGGGGCAATGGGAAGGGGGTTCGGTGGGCATCCCCTTTTGCCAAGACAAAATGAAAACATTCGAGGGGAGAGAAGTGTGGCACTTTGATTCATTTCAGCAAAACAGGACCCCCCAAACTGGTTTGCGAAATGAACCACAAATCAATGTATTCGCGAAGGCTTTCACAGCTGGGATCTGATGGTTGTTGTGGGTTTTTCGGGTTCTTTGGCCGCGTTCTGAAGGTTGTTCTTCCCAACCTTTCGCCAAGTCTCTGTGGCCGGCATCTTCAGAGGACTGGAGTGGGAACTCTGTCCATGCTCTGTTGAGTTCCTACTCCAGTCCTCTGAAGATGCCGTCCACAGAGACTTGGCGAAACGTCAGGAAGAACAACCTTCAGAACGCAGCCAAAGAACCCGAAAAACCCACAACAACCATCAGAACCACAAATCACCCAGATTCACTGGTTTTTCTGGATCACAGTTCAGATTGGGCCTCACTCTATCTATGCGGATCAAAATATGTACCTGTCTGTCTTGCCCCACCTTTTCATGCAGGCTGTGAAACAGAACTGGCTCCATATCATAGAACCTACGTGGGAACTTTGTGTATATACAGTATATATTTAAATTAGATATATTCTTGGGGTGCAGAGCTGCTAAAAATAAGTATTGGAAAGCTATGCAGTGGCCAAGAAAATAGCCCAGGTCAGTAACAGCCTCATTATAAGAAGCACATGTTTTAATGGCAATAGTCTATTAAGTTTTAGAATCTGAAATCTGTGACATTTGCCATAATAATTATTAATGGCTCAGGTTCTTCCTATTTGTATTTAAAAGGGACTTTATGGCTTAGCTAACTAAAATAATCAGAGGGAAATGGTGTACTGCATTAGTCTAAATCATTGCCTAGTGAGATTTTCACAGTGCCTTCACTCTCTTTATAAAGCCCTTAATTACACAGTAAATATGGTTCAAAGAAAGGAGCGTCGTAACTTTCCATGGGGAGAAAAATCCATAGAAGTAAGCCAAGAGTTTTGCATCATACAATTGAGAAGATATGGACCTGTTAATATTGTTCTGATCTATGGTCTCTCGGAAAACAATTTAGTTCCATCAATTTTAGCAGCTCCATCTTGTCTGCATAATCTTAGTTCATTCATGGTTTTTTTAAAAAAACACTTTCAGTCATCACTTTATAAAGTCCCCAAGTCTCCCTGAGGGGATCAGAGCCAAAAAGAGAAGTTTTCATCTCTATCCTGATGATACTGCAGTTGAAACGTCCAGAGATCTCTCTCCAACAGTTACATGCGGTCTTAACAACCAGGTAAACAATGTGGAACAAAATGTGACTGGCCAACAGAAGAACCTTCTGAGTCCATTCCTACAAGGATGGGAACTATGTTAATGAAGTGCTTTCTAAGGCCATGTAAGATGAACAGTTCAGAAGTCCATGACTGATGATATCAAGCAAGGATGTTGGCAAGTCTTTGAATCTGAGTCCTAAGTCTGGGTCTTTGGTCCTAAGCCCCAAGCCCGGAGTCCGTATTAAAAACAACCTTTTATCCCCAATCAGGATTCAAATCCAAGACATTGGGGGGGGGGAAACACCTCAAGTTGAGTTCAAGTCAAGTCACTGGTGTGACTCAAGTCCAGCTTGACAGCAAGTTCTCCAACTTGAGTCCCCATCCTTGGTATCAAGGACCAGTGAGAACATCAGAATAGCCATCAGGTTTCCTTCTCCCCCCAATCCATGCCACAGTAGGGTAAGTCGTCTATCAAGGTAGCAAGAAGCACTTCTGTTCCAAAACCTTCCTTGCACTGCATCAGAGAATTCTGAGTCACTCACCAAACTGCAAATCTCAGTATTCTTAGGATGAAACCATGAAAATTAAAGGGGAATTGCAATGCTATAATTTTATAGGGAAGAGATATTCTAGGGGCATTCCTTATGCACCTTCTGACTCAGCTCTCCAGCAAACTGATGACCGAAGCAATGGAATCTCACTAGTGCTGTTCTTTATCTCCCACTCAACACACATGTACACTCAAGTACGAGTGTTTATTTTTCTTGTGTAACCACCCAGTTCAAAGCACAGCAATGTATGTTTCTCAAGAATCTCTGTGTTGGTTCCTCCTTCAAAACATTAAAGTAGCATTCGACTATTGTAAAAAGGATGCTGATTCAGTTCAAGAACAGGGGAGCAACCGGCTCTACCCCTTATTGAACAGTACATTAAGGAATAACTTAATTGAAATTCTTACTTCAAAGTTGCATTTGCTTATTCTGAGTGGTACCCACTGGCAACATTAAGAACATATTCATCTTCTCTTTTACTAGCCTCAGACCTTTACCGAGTCACTGGTGGCTCTGTGCATTACTCCATCTTTAAGTGAGTTATAAAGGGCACCAGTAATTCATGAATATACCGTATTTTTCGCTCCATAAGACGCACCTTTCCATAAGACGCACCAATTTTTTAGGAGAAGAAAACAGGAAAATATAATCTGTTTTCTTAGCTCCATAAGACGCACAGACTTTCCACACCCCTGTTTTGTGGGAAAAAAGTGAGTCTTATGGTGCAAAAAATACAGTAATGTCTTCTCTGTCAGGCCACTGTGGCGCATATTTTTCTCAGGATGTTCTATTTCATCTGGTGTAACTTGGAAGCTGATCTCTTCCATTGTGGCTACACATAAAAACTGACTGGAAAACTTTTGACAACACCTTTACAACTTTTGCTGTATTGATTTTTATGGCCTGATTCATTGTGTTGGTGCACCCGCAAATTTTAAGTGTCTTGGGACATGTTCAGCGATATTGGTAGAGGTGGTAAAGGTTTGGTTTTTGGACTATATTTCCCAAAACCACATGGAAAATACAGCATGGAAAAAACATTTTCCATGTCTAAAATATATCATGACTGTTGGCTTTGTATAAAATAGCCCAACGGTGGTTAAACTGTAGTATTGCAGTCAACACTCTGCTCACTACCTGAGTTCAGTCCCAATGAACTCAGGTTGATTCAGCCTTCCATATTTCCGAGGTTAGTAAATGGAGAATCAAGCTTCCTGTGGTGGGGGCAATGGGTAGCCTGCATAATTAAATTGTAAACTGCCCAGAGAGTGCTTTAAGCACTATGGGGTGGTATATATGGAGCACGCTTTGCTTTTCCTTTGCTTTATATTATCTAGGCAGTATCACCAGCATTATGCACATATAAAAAAGAAAGAAAGTAAAAATGAAAGAGAATAAATAGCCACACATTGGAAGTAGAATGAGATTGATTATCCATTTTCAACTCCCTATTTCTTTTAAAATACCTGTCTCTTCATTTGTGCATGTCATTGCTCACATAGTTTGAGTGGTCCTACCCAGAGATCTCTGGGTAGAGTGGGCGGCATATAAATTCAATAAATAAATAAATTCAATAAATAAATAAACATGCCCTCTTAAGGGAATTGGACAAATGGACGTGCTTTTTATATTAGGCTTTACTATGACAGATGCCCAGGAGTTAGATATACAGGACGGGATTAGGAGTGTGATTTAGTGGCCAGAATCCTGTTGGATTCATGCACCATTAGCAGGCAGTCATGCAAGCAAACCTACCCACACTGAGGGTTGTCCATCATGAACCTCTGCTTGTAAGGTCAGCAAAATGACAGTGTGTTTAGCTGTGTGCTACGTCATGTAACAACTGACAAACCAGAAGTAAGAAAACCACTATGCACTTACTTTTGGAGGTTCTCCAGGATTTTGGCCGTGGTGGACGATTTGCCTCAGATACCTTAAAAACAAACAAACAAAAAAACAGTTTTGTGTAGTGGTAAAAACATTTAACTGGAGCTTGAGAGGTCTCATTTCTAAACCCCATGATGCTGGTTGGTGGATCTTTTGCCCTTCACCACAGGGCTATCAAACACAGTTCAGTTCTTCTATCTTTGCCCCCTCTGCCTTGGGACCTTCGGCTGAGCTTAACATATCACACTGGCAGAGATATAAGAAGTGATACCTTCAGATGACTGGCTAATTTGGCTGGAAGATTCTGGGAACCGTCATCTAAAAAAAGTGATCTTTCCTGGCTTTGCTCAATGGGTTGTTATTCTAAAAAGAAAGTAAGGAGAAAGAAAATCATGTTATCTGCCACACTGAGTTGAAAACATGGGATATATCAATATAACAACTGTGGCTCAACCCCAAGTGTGGAGGAAAATGCCAGTGGTAGGTTCTCCAAATCCTGCAAGGTACTAGTTCCCCTCTATTTGACATTGGTTGGGCCAATGTCAAATTTGTCAAGAATTTGACAAATCTTGACAATGTCAAGAAAGATGCTGACAAACTGGATCAAGTTCAGAGGAGAGCAACCAGGATAATCAGGAGACTGGAAACCAAGCTCTATGAGGACAAACATGTTTAGCTTTGAGAAAAGAAGGCTGAGGTGAGATACCGTATTATGGCACTTTTCAAAGGCTGTCATTCAGAAGAGGGGCAAGATCTGTTCTCAACCATCCCAGGATGCAGGGCATGCAACAATGGGCTCAAGTTACAGGAAGCCAGGTTTCAGTTGAATATCAGGAAAAATCCTCCTAACTGTTAGAGCAGTATGGCGATGGAACCAATTACCTTGGGAGTTGGTGAGTGCTCCAACACTGGAGGCGTTCAAGAAAAACTTGGATAATCACCTGGCAGATATCCTTTGATTTGTATTCCTGCATTGAGCAGGGAATTGGACTCAATGGCCTTATAGACCCCTTCCAACTTTATTATTCTATGATGCTTTGTTATTCTGTGGTCCTCAATAGGCAGCTTCAGCCTATTTGGATGGGGAAAAATGTGGGAGCCCGTAGGGAATGAGAAGATAAGAAACTGGATGCAATTTTTTTCCTCTTGTCCTTGATCAGTACTGTACGTGACAAAAGGAAACACAATTTCCAGTCTCTCTTTCCATTCCCGGAAGGCAACTACCCGATAGCTCAGTAGCTGTAGAGACAGAGGTTGAGAATTCAATTTCCTACTGTACCCTCTTGATGGGAGCTAGACTCCATGATCCAAAGGGTTCTTTCCAGCTCTGCAGTTCTAAGTTTATCATCATTATACTATTATAACCCATGCATGAGTCCCCCTTCACATGCTGGTGGGCTAATAAGAACAGAATGTCTGGGAAAACCCATAAAGCATGACCAAGGATGGAAAAATGGAAGTTCTCATTTTCTTGGGAAGAAGCACAAGGGGCTTAGGGAACTACAGACAGGCTCAGATGTGTCTTTTGAGTGCTACGTGCTCAGAGTAGCTGTTTCCAAGCACCTTTTCCCTCATTTATCCCAGAGCTGACATTTCCATTAGGCAGAATGAGGTAGCCACCTCAGGGGACAGCTACCCACGCATTCATCCTGACCCCCAGCCCTCCATTCAATCTATTCCCTGATTGTGGAGGATAATGCTGCATACACAGGGTAGCTGCACACGTATCACAACAAAAGGGGGCAAGCATCGCTAAAAAGAGGTGAAAAGAGACGTTCACTGTGCAGATGATGAAATGTACTAATTTCTACCTACGAAGGAAAAAGTCAGAGATTATATTTATAATCAAAGAGAATTACAGGATGTATCTCCCGAGTGAAGAAGAATGTGAATGGGTGAACACTTTTCCCTATTCATGTTGAAACTGCTCCACACTGCGGAGGGACCTCAAGGCCTCCACGCTCCCTGCTTTTGGTGGCCAAATGCCACTTTGGTGGATATAGGACACTTTCAAAAAGAGGGTTGTTCTCTAACTTTGCAAATAAAGGGCTGCCTTTTCCCTCCAAACCTGGAATAATGAGATGAGACACAATCAGTGGGTAACCTAGGACCACAAGTTTGTTTAACTTGAAAACTATAATCAACCACCATTCTGCAGTGCGACCTACCATACTGTGGAAATCTGGGTCAGGAGCTGGGGGGTGGGATGTCTTGGTGACATCGACTCCTGCCTTAACTTGGGCACATCCAAGTCCTGGATCATCATGGCCACCATCTGGCGAAAAACAGGTGATTCACCCCAGCTGCCCCCAACCCAGTCTTCATATCCTTAACCGAGTGGTGGCCAGGGGCACCCGCCCAGTACTCCCCCTCCCCGGAACACAATCTCATTATCCACATTGGAGAGATGTTGGGTGGACTACCACCCTCCCAGGTGCCCTTTTGGAACTCACTGCTAATCCTTCCCTTCCACACTCCCCTCCAGTGTGATCTATTTATCATGGCCCAAATGGACTAGCCCTGCAGTATTGTGCTCATGGTAGTTACAACAGTGAACAACTGTCCAAGAAGCACTGTGGCCAGGGCATTGTGCAATTGGGCACACCGGATACATACAAGTGATCACACAACTCAATTGTGCAATTTCTGATTGCCTGGTGTAATGCCCGACACATTCACATAGGTGTGACTTTATGTTACTCCTACATGATGAAGATTTTGCCCATAAGGTGCTACCTGGCTTGGTAGCAGTAAATATAGAGTCTCATAGGCCACAAGATGAATATGAGTCACATGACGATGGGTTAGGTGGCATAAAGCATAAGCTAATGTAACTCCACCCTGCACCACAGTTTAAGAAGCCCATTGAAGAGCTGAGAAGTGTCCAGACAACTATGTCATGATAGTAAAAGATCTGGAAACCAAGCACTATGAAGAACAATCAAGAGATCTGGATGTCTACATCCAGAAGAAGTGAAAATAATGAGGCAATATAATAGTTGTCTTCAACAGAGATAGAGACGAACCTGAAAAATGGTTAGTCATGAACCAGCATGAACCAAGTGAAAAACCAAACCAGTTTGCAGTTTGGGTTTCGGTTCGTGCCCACTGGTGGCGCTGCTTGCTGCTGTTGCAACTCCACTGCCTCTGCCACCACAGGTGCATGCGCAGAGCCAGATCGGCTGCTTATGCACATGCGCCTATCGCTCAGCTAACAGGCAGGCACCTGCACAAATATCTGGCAGTCCATTTCATTTCAGCCAAACGAGGATCTCCAAAACAAACCATGAACCAGCCCAGTTCATGGTATTTCCTGGTTCATGCTTCTGTTTGGGCCTGTCTCTAGCCTTGAAGTATCTGAAGGGCTGGCACGTTGAACATGTTTTCTGTGACTCCAGACCCAAAGTAATGGATTCAAATGGTAAGCAAGGAAATGCTCACGACACATGAGGAAGAACTTTTCAACCATGACTTGGATGGGAGTGTCAAGGGAATGTGCTACTATGGAAAATGGTAAACTCTCCTTCATTTAAGGTTTCTAAACAGAGGTTGAATTGTCCTGTTAGGGATGCTTTAACAGTGGATTTCCTGCTTTTGGAGGGATGTGGAAGTAAAATGATGTGCTAAATCTACACAGGAAGCCAAAGAATGACACAAGATACAATTATAGCAGTCTAAGGTTGAGGCCAATCTCTTATCCTAACGACGCTTTGAGGGATGCATCACCCACCCACGCCCAGAGTGGGGGAAAAGGGAAATAATAAGAAGTACACCTATGTCTTTCTCATTCATTCATTCATTCATTCATTCATTCATTCATTCATTCATTCATTCATTCATTCCATTTATACAAAATGGTCAGCATAAGTTAGAATGGACTTGACAGCACATGCTGCTGCTGACTTCTTCTTCTTCTTCTTCCTACTGCTACTACTACTACTACTACTACTACTACTACTACTACTACTACTACTACTGAAAATTACACTGAAGGCAGCATGCAAAGTTTTTAAAATAATAAAAACAGGTAAAACCACATTTAGCTAAAAATTAATAAAATCACATAAACCCGTTGTCGTTTAGTCGTTAAGTCGTGTCCGACTCTTCGTGACCCCATGGACCAGAGCACGCCAGGCCCTCCTGTCTTCCATTGCCTCCCAGAGTTGGGTCAAATTCATGTTGGTCACTTCAATGACACTGTCCAACCATCTCATCCTCTGTCGTCCCCTTCTCCTCTTGCCTTCACACTTTGCCAATATCAGGGTCTTTTCCAGGGAGTCTCCTCTTCTCATGAGATGGCCAAAGTACTGGAGCCTCAGCTTCAGGATCTGTCCTTCCAGTGAGCACTCAGGGTTGATTTCCTTTAGAATGGATAGGTTTGTTCTCCTTGCAGTCCAGGGGACTCTCAAGAGCCTCCTCCAGCACCACAATTCAGAAGCATCAATTCTTTGGCGGTCAGCCTTCTTTCTGGTCCAGCTCTCACTTCCATACATCACGACAGGAAAAACCATAGCTTTGACTATGCGGACTTTTGTTGGCAAGGTGATGTCTCTGCTTTTTAGAGTGCTGTCAAGGTTTGTCATCACTTTCCTCCCCAGAAGCAGGCGTCTTTTAATTTCGTGGCTGCTGTCACCATCTGCAGTGATCATGGAGCCCAAGCAAGGTAAAATTTGTCACTGCCTCCATATCTTCCCCTTCTATTTCCCAGGAGATGATGGGACTAGTTGCCATGATCTTAGTTTTTTTGATGTTGAGTTTCAGACCGTTTTTTGCACTCTCCTCTTTCACCCTCATTACAAGGTTTCTTAATTCCTCCTCCCTTTCTGCCATCAGAGTGGTATCATCTGCATATCGGAGGTTGTTGATATTTTTCCCGGCAATCTTGATTCTGGCTTGGGATTCCTCCAGTCCAGCCTTTCGCATGATGTATTCTGCATATAAGTTGAATAAGCAGGGGGACAATATACAGCCTTGTCGTTCTCCTTTTCCAATTTTGAACCAATCAGTTCTTCCATATCCAGTTCTAACTGTTGCTTCCTGTCCTACGTATAGGTTTCTCAGGAGATAGATAAGGTGGTGAGGCACTCCCATTTCTTTAAGGACTTGCCATAGTTTTCTGTGGTCCACACAGTCAAAGACTTTTGCATAGTCAATGAAGCAGAAGTAGATGTTTTTCTGGAACATAAACCCACTCCACTGTAAAACTACTAAAATCTTGGCCCTGATCTCTCTAGCTCCCTCCCAACAGACAGTGCTGACAGATGTCATTGCATTATCAAAGAGAGGAGACCTGGGGTAAGATGTCTCCTTCAAGACCAGTATGTTCTCCTGCGTGAAAGTCAGGGAACATTCTTTAGAGATTCCCAAGTGGATTATGTAGCTCATTCTGCAGACATGCATTACCAGTGTGAATCTTCTTGATACTTGAACTTATTGATTCATATTGATTCTGGTCTTACTGATTATCAGAAGAGCAAACTGGATAACCTAATATAAACAATTCCAAAATAAGTAAATACCACTAACTGTTGTGTTTTTCTGGAGAATGGAGGGCTTTAACAGTAATATTGATAAACCCATTATCAATCTACAGTCATTTTTTGTCCTCCTTACTATACTTGAAAAATGTTGTCATCTTTAAATAGTGAGGTTTTCTTTTTCCCTTGGAATTGCAAGCTACGATTGATAAACTGCCTTTTAGCATTTCTAATAGCTAAATTACAATTACTATGCAAAATCCTACAATAGACAGCTATATGGCTTGTTAAATGACTTTGCCTCTCTCTGTCTCTGTCTCTCTCTCTCTTTTTTCTTTCCTCCTTTTTTTTGAAAAGCATAATCATTTTCCTTTATTAGCTGAAGGATTTCATAATTTAAGGAAGATGAGAACCTATAAGTCACACTTTCAAATAAGGAACATGGATATTGCAAACATTAAATTCTCCCATAAAAATGTTAAGGCATCATTAAACTAGGATCAGATTAATACAATCCAGTCAATTCTAGATAGATATTGCCTGTAATAGGCTGAAATAATACCTAGTGATATAGGATGTATAAGATTTTACTACAACCAATTTATACACCTATAAAACATACAGGTATCACTCAAAACCGTCATTAACCGTGCATGCCTTGCATTAAATCAAGTGAATCTGATAACGAGAAGAGGGACGTTTCCCTCCCTTCCTATGCTTCTCGTCTGTATTATCTGTCACCACAAGCATCTCATTTCTAATTTGAGACAAATAAGCACTCCATTCTGGTAACAGTTGACCTGCAAACACTTGACTTATCAATCTGTTTAGATGTCGGGTGGATTTATGTGTGCATGCCATGATCACACCTCCTTCTTATTACTTCCCCATACAGCCTGTGAAGCTCAGCAGGGCTCCGTTACGCATAGAGGTAGAGGGTGGAACTAGACATTATCTCTGAAAACGAGTATTCCCAAACCTGATTTGATGAGATAAAGGGAATATGAGGAATTGGGTTCACTTAAAAGAGAGAATCAGCCAATGAGACAGTTATTCTTTCCCTCACCTGTCTTCACTTGCAAATGTTTCTGGGTACAGAGAGAGGCTGAGAAATAATAGCACCATTCTATTCTAATCAGATTTTGTCAAGCCTCACCTGGAAGACAGTGTATCCCAGTTAAAGACCCAACCACAAGATATCAAAAGGAAATATGAGACTTTATGAAAAAAACATCCATGAAAACATGTGTGAACAAATCCTGGATGACATGCCGTAAGAACCTCAACCTTCTACCTACTACTAAAAATACACAAACCAGGGAACCCCAATAGACCATTGTATCAAGGATTAGTATAGTCACTGTTGGGATATCTGGATATGTGGACTCCATACTCAAACCATGTGCCACCCATGCGCCTTAAGAGATACCACAGAATTTCTAAGGAAACTTGAGTCTACTCATGACCTCCCTGACAACACCATCTTAGCCACAACGGACATAGAAGTTCTTAACACTAACATCTCACACAAAGAGAGACTACAGACTGTCAGGAACACCGTTGAAAATAAGGACAAAGCTCACACAGTCACCATTCTCTGCAACATCATGCTCACACACAACTATTTCACTTTTGACAGTAAAACATACCTCCAGATCAACAGAACTGCAATGGATACTAGCATGGCTTCACAATATGCAAATATATTCATGGCTGAGCTAGAAGAGGTAAGAGGGATGGCTTGTAGAGAAAGGGCCTTTTCGGCAGGTGCCCTAAGACTATAGAACGCCCTCCCGATTGACATTCGTCTGCCGCCAACTCTGATGACCTTTCAGCGCCAGGTCAAAACCTTCCTGTTCCAGAAGGCTTTTAATTGAAATAATATCAACTGTGGGTCCTGATGGCAATTTTTAGAGTATCTTTTTAATTGCATTTTAATTGTTTTGTCTTTTTATTGTATTTTAATTGTTGTAAGCCACCCAGAGACTGTTGGGTAGTGTGGGTGGCACATAAGTTAAATAAATAAATAAATAAATAAATAAATAAATAAATAAATAAATAAATAAATAAATAAATAAATAAATAAAACACTTTCTTAACTGTTGTACCCAAAAACCACTCCTCCGTTTGAGGTACCTTGACGTCATTTTTAAAAAACCAAACTCTGCACTGTACATGGGACAAATGGACAATCCTTACGTAAAACAATTAATGGATCCAAATCAGATATCAAGAATGGCAACACACAGAAACTTTTTGAAATCGCTTCAGTCTACAAGGACAATCTTCACAGGATTTGAAAGTTGCTATTGCAGAATAGAAAAATTACAGAACAAGAATCCAGAGGGAACCCGCTGAGTTAAAATTTATACATATGCAATTTTAAGCTATTATCAAATGTGAAATACTACAATAAGTAATCCACTATCATTTTCCTTTTCAACTAAGCACAGCCACACTTTAGAGAATAAACTTCACAGGTAAAGTCAGGCATTCATAACTTATTACTGGTGTTGTTTCATTCCAGCCACTAATCATTGTTGCTGTTTACAGACACCACTGTCCCTTTATCTAGCCTTGCATGAATGTTTTGCCACGTACTTTCTGTATTCTCCTTCTTATGACTGAAGAAGTGGACATGTCCCATGAAAGCTCACATTAAAACATAGCAGTTAGTCTTTAAGGTGCCACAATGTCTTTCTGCATGTGTGTGTGCTTTGCTTTTGTTTTGTGTTTCTTCTTGATACAGTTCAAGAAGGATATCACTGGGCTGGACTGTGTCCAAAAGAGGGAAACCAGGATGGTAGAGAGTACAGAAACTAAACCCTGTGAAGAAGAGTTGAAGAAGTCAAGAATCTTTAGTGCCAGAAGGGAGAAGGTTGAGAGGTGACATGATAGCCATCTTCAAATATTTGAAGGCCTGTCACAAGGAAGATGGAACAGGATGGTTTTCTATAGCTCCAGAGGGTAGAACTCAAAGAAATGGCTTTAAATTACAAGAAAAGGAAATTCCATCCAAATCTTGGGAAGAACCTTTTGACAGTAAGAGCCGTTCAGTGCCAGAAGGGATGACCACAGAGGGTGGTGGACTCTCTTTTACTGGATGCATTTAAACAGAGTTTAGATGGTCATTTGCCACTGATGCATTAGCCGTAAATTTTCTTCTTCACAAAGGTTTGGATTGGATTACCCTTGGGATCCTTTTTCAGCTCTACAATTCTTTGATTCTGAAAGTAAATCAGCAAAGCCTTGTAGATGCAACACCACTGATTTTCAGTCTAGGGAACAGGAAGATCAAAGATGGTTAGGTCCAGTGAAGCCCAGGTTAATTTACTAATCATCAGTCACAACGCAGATGCACCCTAATAGGCAACCTTATCCTAGAATAACAAAACATCTCTTATCTCTTAAGCTAGCACTGCTTCTAATGTTGTGTTAACTGTACTGTATACGAGGATGTGCATTAGCCCCCAACATGCTCTCATCTAAATAAGGGTAAACATATTGGTGCCCTACTGGCTCTGAACCCTTTTGGAACAACTCTGATCTGGTCACATGAAGTTTAATACAATACTGGCTGCAGTGCTTTTTTGCTTTGCTTTGCAAATCTGTTTAAAAGATATTTGCCATCCAGTTGTTTGTTTAGTCTTTAAGTTGTGTCTGACTCTTTGTGTCCCCCTGGGCCAGAACACGCCAGGCCCTCCTGTCTTCCACTGCCTCCTGGAGTTGGGTCAAATTCATGTTGGTCGCTTCAATGACACTGTCCAACCATCTCGTCCTCTGTCGTCCCCTTCTCGTCCCCTTTTCCTCTTGCCTTCACTCTTATGCAATCATGAACTATCCAAGAGATATAATATCAGGACACACATAACCCATGTTAATGTTTCTGCTGCATGGAGATGAGCAATGGTAAGTTGATGATGAGCCTGTTGAAGCTATAAAGAAGGGACAGTGTTCTATAATACCAAGTACAGGATGGTAGACAGAATGGCATACTAGGATGCATGAGACCTGCTCGGGCATGGGAACTTTGTGGGAGGAGCTGGCTCTGATAAACCCACTCCTTCATTATTTCGCTTACCTTAGACACTTTATTAGGATTACTGTAGATCAGTTGCACTTAACAACCAATGTAATATGGAATACAGCTCCTGTAATCCTTTTTGTGTGTGTGTGTCCTGCAGATAATGCATGAGACGAAGGTTATGATCTCAAGCAGCCACAGACCAGGAGCAAGCTGGTCCCAGCAGGTGTGAGAAGCTGACACCAATGAAGGCTTGTGGAATGAGCCACTGGGCATTTGACATCCTGATTAGATTCCAGGTTCTAGAAGTCAGCAGCCCTCTATTTTGGAGCCCAGATGGTTGCAAGATAAGCGCTGCATCATTCCCAGCATGCAGAAGTGAGCATTACTATTTACAGTATGTTGCTGTTTAATGCTTAGGGGGAAAATGGTCCACTCCCTGCCTTGGGCTGTCACAGGGTTTTTCCCCCATCCCTGTTCTAATATAGTCATCAGTGGATGGAAATATTTTTAACTAGACATGTAAATTGTCACTTATACAAGAATGCACAAAGATTTCATTTATATGCATGTGAAATGGCAAGTTTGGGAGGGGGATCCACACACTTGTGCACATCTCTGTAAATGCACAAAACATGACTGATGCCTTGTTGCATGGACTGTTAAAAAAAAACAAAAGCATTGAACAGGTTGCTTGCATCTTTGAGAGCAATCAAGCTATCTTTTTGTGATTGCTATGTGCAGACGTGAAGCTCCTGAAAGGGAAAAAGTGCTGAAGATGTTTCATGCAAGTTACACAAAGCACAGTTAGTGAGGGGTGCCTTGCTCTCATTCTGAAGATGAGAGCCCTCATGAGGCTAAAAATTAGTGGTTCCCAACCCTAATTCCCCAGGCGTTTTTGAACTACAACTTCCAGAAATCCTGTCCAGCACAGCTAGTGGTGAAGGCTTCTGGGAGTTTTAGTCCAGGAAGACCTCGGGATACCTGACTTTAAAATAGCACTTGGACATTAAGTATGGCGAAGGACCCTGTGGCAGGGAGGTTCAACTGCCTATACAGTTGAGCATTGCCTCTGGAAGCAAAATGTTTTTGCTGCCAGAGTTGGCCGCATGTACAGCTTTAATCTTTATCCAGGTCCTAATTCAGAGGTTGCTATAAACGTGTAGATACAAAACTAGATTTAGGAGCCTCGTGGCTCAGTGATTAAAATGGCAGTACTACAGTCAAGACTCTGCTCACCACCAGGTTTTCAGTTTGAGGTTGACTCAGCTTTTCTATAGGTTTTTAGGAACTTAACAGAGCAATGATTAAAACTCCAGTACTGCAGTCAAGACTCTGGTCATGACCTGAGTTTGATCCCAACAAGCTCAGGTAGCTGGCTCAAGGTTGGCTCAGCCTTCCATCCTTCCAAGGTCAGTAAATGGAGTACCCTGCTATCGTTATCTTGCTGGGATTCTAAGACGTGAAGCTGAATATATATATTTGTACCTTCCTTTAAAGGAAGGTACAAATTGATCCATGAGAACTGGGGATTCTCAGTGGCTCCTAAGTGCCAAATGAGAAGGGTTAAAAAAAATGAGAGGGAAAACAGAATAGTATGGTTGAATATTAATCTTCCATACTGCAACATTTTGTTGCAGGTCTTGTTGCTGATTACCTCTCATGCTGCCCAAACAGGCTGCAGTCTTTTTTTCTCATGCAGTTGTGAGCCACAAGAGGGTGCTGACGGCAGCCATAAAGATGGAATACGATCCACTCCAAAGCAGAAAACGGTGTTTTCTTTAAAAGGCGTCTTTCTCATCATAGTTCCAAAAGAGCTTGCCAAAGAAAAGTCTTGCCAAAGAAAAGATGTGAATAATTGTGTACACTCTTTAACATCAATTCATATCCAGTGCCTTGAGAAGATCTCTCTTGTTAGGCTTTATAGGACTAGCAAAAGTCCTGTTACTATGTTTGTGCATGCCTGGGTGTGGAAGACAGGTTTAATTACATCACGGATTCATGAGGGATACTAAACGCACATCTCTGCGGGGCAAACCCCAGTGAAATCCTCGCCAGTGAAGATAGTCAGACAGGGCACATGTGATCCTCTAACAGGGCCTGACACAAGATATTTTACTACCTTAAAAAAGGACAGATATGTGACAGTACTTACCTTTCACTTCCTGGGTGTGTGTGAAACTCAAGCAGCAAACTCTGGTTACAGAAACTTAGGGAAACCTAAGAACCCCCAATGTGGCTCTGATTAGGCTGTCTCTTTAAGAACTCCAAAACCCACAAGGCTGTGCCCTTTCCTTATGCACCAACCTAGGGATTAAGCAAGCTGCCCCCACATGCACTAAAAGAGTCAAGGAGTCAGGCTAGATTTAGTACCAAATCCCCAGTCAACAATAGTTCCTTAATGTGGAGAAAAGATTACATTTTCCTGAAAAGAACTAAATGGCAAACAGAACCAAAAAGAGTTTTTAAAAGGCAGACGTTATGGCAAGAAAGATTTACAGAAAACAAGAGGACAATAAAGTTTTAACTAACTCTCCCAGACTTACGGTACTTAACAGTATTTGAGGACAGCACAGTTTCTGAGCAATTGCAAAGTTCATATCTATGCAGCGAGGTGAAACAGTAATGGAGCAGAGAGCTTCCTGCTCTCGGTAGCTAAGCACAGAGTAACTTCTTGAGACCCCCTTAAACTCTAAACGTTCCACTCTAGAAGATTCGCCAATCTCCACCAAACAAGTCCCCATCTCCTCCAAACAGTGGTTCCTCAGCCTTGGGTCCCCAAATGTTCTTGGACTGCAGCTCCCAGGAATCCTGGCCAGCACAGCTAATGGTGAAGGCGTCTGGGAATTTTAGTCCGAGAACATCTGGAGACCCAAGATTGGGAACCACTGCCCTAGGATCTTCATGAAAACATCTACTTTTCCCACTCACCCAACTGAAATCAATTCTTAATTAGGACAGTACCTGGACTAGCCTGGCAAAACAGGCCATGCGACTAGCTTCTCATGAGATAAGAAAGTAGGTGCTTCGACTTGGGTAGCTGAGCAACATTCCAAGAGAAACAGTGAGAAGTCATACTTCCAGACCTATTTCTGTCTTGTCCAAGATGGATATCATCTCTCAAGTTTCCCCTGTTTCTCAGTTTCTTCACAGGGTGTCTCCTCATTCCATGTACAGAGGCTGAGCACCCTGTAGCCTGCCAGCTCTCAGGCTTCTACATCTCAAGAGCCATTATAAGAAAGTATGAACTAATGACATAGTGACTTACAAGAACATTACAGCCCAATCCTAGATGTCCATTTTTTGTGCTGCATCCTAAACATCAACCAACACTTGAGGTGGGTTCTTAAAAGGTCAATGTCAGTTGATGGAATAGGTCTACCACTGCTGGTCAAACGGGTAGGGCTGTGCCAAACATGGTGTCTCCTGAGGCCAAAACCAAAACAGAACAAAAGATGGCGTCCCCTCTCTTTTTGGGGGAGGAAAACCATCTAGACTGGCTAGCAGATGGCACTTCTTCAGCACTGTGTTGAAGAAAGGTGAGGTAGCTGCCTTACTTCACTGAGCAATAGAAACGCTTCTGAGGCTGGTTGTCCTAGTACTCAAATTATTTGGAGGGAAGTTTGACAGAATCCTATCCTTGTACTTCTTCGGTGCTCTTAGCTACTATGTTGATTTTGGGTTTGTTTTTTTTTAAAGTACTGCGACATGGTTTGGCAAAGGTTGGTGGACGCTGGGGAGTGGAATCTTTTAGATTTTGTTCTCTTCCCTTTTCCTCCACAATTTGAGCACCAAACTGGCTAACAGGAGGCTAGCAAAATACTGTAGATCTGCCGTCTGATTTGGCAAAGGTTCCGGCCGCAGGAAGGACGTTACAACGCCCTTGAACTGCGGAGCTGGCTTTGCTCTTCTTGGTTCCGGAGGACGCAAACCAGCTCCGGTCACGTGACTAAAAAGGAGGGGGAGAGCATTTATTTAAGGGAATGCTAGCCCCCGACGTGTCCTCTTTCTCGTTCCGGCACTCACCCACCCACCCTCTTTCTCATGTGATTTTTGGTCGTCTTTATGGGGCCGGATAGGAATTTTTGACCTCTATCCTGGAGGGATTTTTCGCCTATCCCACACTGGAGAAGGGTTGTTGCCATTTGACTGGTGGTTATTCTTGGTCACACTGGCAGATAGTGCAGGAAAAAAACTGGTTGTCTCAGTGTGTCCCTTTGATAGTTTTGGTAAGCCAACAGTGCATCTGACCTC
This sequence comes from Pogona vitticeps, assembly GCF_051106095.1. Classification (NCBI taxonomy): domain Eukaryota; kingdom Metazoa; phylum Chordata; class Lepidosauria; order Squamata; family Agamidae; genus Pogona; species Pogona vitticeps. Next base: position 183,199,957 of record NC_135787.1, read on the forward strand.
CTGGCTCTGCGGATCGTGCGATTACAGGGCCGGTGGCGGGAAGATGCGCTGGGCCTCTTTCGGACCGACAGTCATCAAATAAAGATGGCCCGAGGTCTGGGGTGTTTAGTAGAGGCTGGCCGGGTTCCTGATGTTGTCAAGACAGCTGGAACCTCGGGCTTGGGACTCGCCCATTGACTGATAAGGGCATTGTGGATGCCCTGCATTTCTTTCTCCGCACTACCGCAGGCCCCCTCATTTTATGAGAACAATGATATCAATAATCGGAATTGATTTAATAAAGTGTGGCCCATATTTAATCCGTATCACTGTCTTGCGTCTTCATTTTGGGACCTGGGTGGGCAAGCAGTTATTCTATTCACTTAAAAGTGCTTAAATCCAGCACTCTAGTACAGAAGGACTAGACAGAAGAAATAACAATAAGGGAGGATGTTGTTTTTAATTACTTTTTAAAATTTTAATTAATATTCCTTCATACTGGTATTTTAATTAATGTTCCTTCTCAGGTACGGCATGAATGCATAAATAGATACAGAATAAAGGCAGAGCATCACGAAACTCCAAGCCCAACGGTAGAAGCAATGGGACACCAGCAAACGCACTGGCGTTTGATTCTCCTGTTTTGAACAGCAAACCCCAATGCTAATTCCAGGTTGTTTGGGTCTGTCAAACGAGGCCAATCCTGTTCAGTATCCCCCCCCCCCACCGCTTCATGTAGTGCTTCATGCACAAACTGGAGATTTTCTCAGGCTGTCCCAGACTTTTCTTGGAGGCTTGCTGACAAGTGAATCTCAGGTGAGTGCTTTTTACAACAGATCCAACCATCTAGGCTATGTGAACCAAGTGTGTGCTGCTTATATACTGCTCCATAGCACTTAAAGCACTCTCTGGGTTGTTTACAACAAAATTATGGTGGTTACGCATTGCGCCCCCCAAGCAAGCTGGGTATTCAGTTATGTGATCTTGGGAGGATGGAAGGCTGAGTCAACTTGAAGCCAATTCACTGCAGTTAAACTACTGCATCACCAAGCTCCAATGTAACAGGAGACAGCCTCACATCATCCTAATCTCTAGTGAATGGGGTGAACCTCTTGTGTACACCCTATGAATCAGAGCCTGTGTTTTCAATATGGATCAGAAAATATACCTTGTTAGCACCCCTCTTTTTTGTATGCTTTTACCAAAATACAGCACGACTTAGTGCTCCATCTGAAGCCTGACGTTGGTGGCAGTAGCTCTGCCTATCTTGACAAGCTGTGAACGGTCCAAGTTCCAAAAGTATTTTGCATCTTACTTTGGAGATGCACATGACTGCTTTTTGCACATTGTCAAGAAGCATCAAAACCTCAAATATCAGTCATGCCTGGAATTATTTTCATGACTCCGAGAACAGGCTCAGCATCACTAGCTAGAACCCTATTGGCTATTTATTTTTGCATAAGAGAGCTCTCCTAAATCAGTGGTCCCCAACCTTTTTGGGACCGCAGACTGGCTGAGGCTCTGAGGAAGGTGGGGCACCCCCTCCCGCACTCTCGGGCATATGCATGATGTGGTGGGAGAGCACGTGCATGCCTGCCAGAGCTGGCACGAGCGCTCCCCCACCCCTTCATGCATGTGCAGGAGCACCTGCCTGCCCTTTCGTGCAGGCACATGTATGAAGGGGTGGGGGAGCGCTGGTGCTGGCACCCACGCATGTGCGCAAAGCAGCTGCGGGGAGGGGAGTGCGTGTGGGGGGGGAGGCCTGTCTCCGTGGCCCGGTCCGGCTCAGGTGGACCTCTGTCCCAAGTCACAGCGGCAAACTGCTGCTCCTTAATGAGGTGCTGGCTGTGTTCTTGGGCACATTTCTGATCTCTTACACAAGCGTACTGTAAATCACCAGTAGGATTCTGGCCTCTATCTCAACGAGGCAAGCCATCTGTGAGTTAGATTGTTTTCTTCCCTTTGCTTATGAGCATGCCATGAAACTCTTAGCTTTAGTTAACGCCAGGCCTGGATTATTCATAATACCTTGAATCTGCAGTCACATTGCTGTGGAAAAGGCACTAAAATGTGTTACATAAGGAAATAACATTCTGCACAGAAGAAAAGCTTAATTTTAACAGAAGTGGTCCAATGTAACCCTAGACAGACTGGCCATTTCTGCCCAAAGGGACTTTCAAAGTAAATAGTGCAATGAAAGGGGGGGGGGAGAGAATATCCTGCTTAAATTCAGAGAGCGATCACAGTGCCTGAAGAAATAGCTTCATGGGGCGATATTCATTCGCTGATCCCAACCCATCTTTTGAGAAGACCCGTTGAATCAGCGGCTGATGGGCAAGTCAACAAAAAGTCACAGTTTCAACTATCTATTCTAGTTGGGACTAACAAGTGGATTGCTATGATTTTACCACTTCATAAAATGCCCTTCAGCCATGGTCCTGATCCAACAAAAAAATAGTGGTGATGATCAGCAGCCTCATTGTTTTCAATGGGCTTTTAGGCATGAGTAGCTGAATTAAAGCATCTTTGCATAAAACGATAGTTATCTGCCATGAAGAGTTAATAACCACAGGAAAAAACTTCAGCATTGTGTGACGTCAACTCAAATGTAACACCGTTAAACACACAAGAGTTCACTCATGAGAGTCATGAATCAATCAGAGCACAAGGAATGAAAATGCACGCCGTATGTGAAGCACTCAGTCCTGGTCAATAGCTTTCTATAAAATGGAGTCCTGCAAACACTGGTGAGGTCACCGTGTGGATTAAGCTTCCTTTTGAGAAGGCTTTCTTTCTCTCCTGATCACAGTTCATGGGCCTTCCTTTACACAGACTTCCTCCTCTTCCCAAACATGTTGTTGATCAATTTGGCCATGGATTTTGAGCCACTGGGCCGTCTCCTTTCTTTTATTTTGGAATAAGAGCTGAGGTTCTTCAGCACTTTGGTAAACATGGCTGCCACCTCCTGACAATGTTCTGCGGCCGAGAGTTCGCAGAACTGGCACTTGTAATCGAGGGCCAACTTGTGCCCTTCCTCCCAGCCAACTTCTCGCATGTGGCACAGATCTTGCTTGTTCCCCACCAAGACGACGGCGGACTCTGAAGCTCTGAAGGGAGAGAAAAAAGACTCTTTTAACGTGATTATGCCAATCCATTTTACCCTAGTAATCTTCTTATAATGTTTATGATGCTAAAATGGAGGACCCTTGAGACTCTCAAGGGGCCAGACCGACCAATCATGATTTTGCCACGGCCGCAAGCTCCACGGATCCCTCCTATCACTCTGTTGCTCGCGATGGATTAGCTACTCCGGTCAGAAGGCGGGATGACAAGCCTCTCTGCCAGGTCAAAGAGTGGCTAATCCATCGTAAGCAACGGAGTGACAGGAACGCACAGCGGAGCTTGTGGTAGCAGCAGAATCATGAGTGGTCAGTCGTTCTCGGGGGCCGGACCCTCGTTATCCGCATGAATTCATATTCGTATATGAATGCCCCCATCTCTAGTCATAACTTTGGTTCCATTGACTTCTCTGGGTTTAGTATTAAACAAGGCTATGTTCGTAGGAAGTAGGTTAAAGTTAAACAAGTCTAGATCCAGCCCCATCCCTCCAGCGATCACTGTGAACCCTTTCAGACTTCCTAAGCCGCAAGATCTGTCAGCTTGCCTTTTACAAGTTCCCGTGTTGCACTCTCGTATCCGGTAGAGCAGAGCTTTCGCAAAAGCAAACGACGTCCTGTCACTGATGTCATACACGATGACAAACCCGTCAGCCCAGTGGAGCTCGTCCGTGAGAGACAGCTTCCCTCGTCGAGGCTGGAAGGGAACAGAAGACATTCAGCGAGACAGGCAGCGCTAGATACGGCATTAGTATGGCATTAAGACCATCCTAGAATGTGCTGGCGCTGAATTCTCCGAAATAAGAAGTATCAGATACTTCGCTTCAGAAACTCTCACTTTTAATTATGTACTATTTTTGCATTTTCATCACACTTTTTCTCCATAGAGCCCAATGTAGTCTGCACGGCTCCGCCATTTTCATTCATGCAACAAGCTTGGTTAAAGGGAGACCTTTTTCACAATGACCCAGCAGGCCTTCTGGCTGAGTGGGGATATCAATGACACCATCCTCATTCTGCAAACATCAATCTAATCCAGGCTTTGTTTGAAACAAAGGAAGTGCATAGGGATGGGCACTCTGAGTGGGAGTCCGACAAAGGGGACAGGGTGCCAAACTGTGGAACATCTGTTTGGCTGTTGGTTGAACCAGCACAAACCACCTGTTGAACTGTTGGCCAAACCGCCAAACCAGTAGTTTGTGATTTGTGTGTGTGTGTGTGTGTGTGTGTGTGTGTGTGTGCGTTTGAACTTTCCTATTTTGCTTAATTGATGCACTCTTGCTATTTTAGTCATTCTTATTTGGTTAAAGGGATGGAATGAAGATTTACATGATGCTCCAAATCACGGTCCACAGAGGTTGTAATTACAGTGGTGCCTCGCATAGCGAGGTTAATCCATTCCGGATTAACCTTCGCTATGCTGAAGCATCGTTGAACGGGGCAGGGAATTCCATTGGAACACATTAAACATGGTTTAATGTGTTCCAAATGGGCCAAATACTCACCGTTCAGCGATGCTTCTTAATGGCCGGCAGCCATTTTCGCGCCCTCCCCTCGCTTAACGAAGGCGCGAAAACGCTGCGCGTGGCCATTTTGGGCCATTTCCAGGCTTCCGGCGGCCATTTTGGCCGCTGAACAGCTGATCGTTGGGGCTTCGTTTTGCGAAGATCGGTAAGCGAAACGCTTACTGATCTTCGCAAAGCGAATTTTGCCCTATCTAAAAAACGTTGAGCGATCGCATTAGCGATCCCAAAAAAGGGATCGCTATGTGATTTCGTCGTTGTACGGTGCGCTCGTTAAGCGAGGCACCACTGTACGTTGTATGTTATTGTTAATGAGACGAATAACAATATGTCAATATATAAAGCTTTGTGTGCCTTTGCAATTGGTTCCAACAAGCCTCATCTCAATCTCTCGTTGTTTCAATTCCAGGGATGTAGGAATGAAATACATTGGCCATAATCTAGCGTAACACATAGTGGATGGAATATTCCTGCTAGTGGCATTTGTTGAGTAGAGAGTTGTGTGATCAGCTGCACAACCAGATGCACAAGTGGACATGTGACAAATTTTGCACCTGATCATACTAACTCTTAATGTCACCGTTGGACTAACTCTGAAAATGAGCAATGGTTAGCACAATAAGCCTGGCACTATCGCAATGAAAGCCCCTCTCTGCACCACTATTTGGATCAGGGTGGCTTTATATCTAGGGAATTCATCTTATCTACTTCTGCCCCTGTACCCATTCCCATTTTTTAAAATGCCTTTGGACAAGCATGAGCTATCAGCTGCATTTTTTAAACTTACTTGTGAACAAGGATCATATATTTCCAGGTTAATTTGCTTTCCATCCAGACACATATGCTTTGTGTAGATGCACTCTGTAAAGAAAGAGAAGATTAAGCATGATGTCGGAGCCACTGCTTATACACCAGTAAAAGTCATCAATTTCAAATGGTCTCATAACATCTAGAGCAGAGATCTCCAAATTTTTCACACAGAGGGCCACATAATATATTTGTGATAGTTTCGAGGGCTGAAGGAATGCACATGTATCCTCGTGCGTACACACATATGCACGCACTCCCGCCCACACACCTCTCCACCCACCTACCTACCCGCATGCATGCACACCTGCCCCCCGCCCCACCTACACACCCCTCCACATGCATGCACACCCAGACGGACCAGATAAAAGGCCAGGTGGGCCAGATGTGGCCCGCAGGCCATACTTTGGAGACCTCTGATCTAGAAGGTACCACATTCCCCATCTGCTGTAGGACATAGAAGCAAAAAGGGTGGACTAAACACTTTATGGAAAAGATGAAAAGGGGCCAACATAAACCATAACTCTGAAAAAGTTGCCATAAGTCACAATTTACTACGACAACAATTTCTTCTTCTTCAAATGCACCGGGCACAGTCAATCAAAATTATAACAACATTGACTGGTATTATGTAACAGATACGAGTTTTAACCAAAAACCTATCAGTTAAATATTGGGACAGTATGTATGCTGTTCCTAATATTCCCATTTGTTGTTGTTGAAATGGCAGGATTGTTCATCTATATGGTTATCCTCAATGAAGAATTCTTGAATGTCTATCTCAAACCACCCCTAATGCATGACTTAACAGATATGATGCGTGAATATTCTTCAAGATGCAAAGTAGATACAAACTTCCAAATTTAGTGAATGCTTACCAGAGTCTGAGGCATATTCTCCAATGAAACGCCTGGTTAGGAAGCGCACAGTAAGGGCTGCAATGACAGATTTGAAAAGTCAAATGTGAGAAATGGTCACTCTATGGAAATGATGCACAATGCTTTCTTTCCTAACTTTTTAGCCAATCTTTTAAAACATATTCTTGGTAAGGACCTACGAAGGTTCTCAAGCTGTCTGCCCAACAGGAAGGATGCCAAGCATGTTAGACCACCAACACTGGGTTTGCTGGATACCATAAATTCAAGCAGAAGACAGGACCCTCCTGTCCAGAGTTGGGACAGTAATGAGACAATTGATTCTTTTGCTGCCCAGAGAGTTTAGACTTCAGCTATCACAAACCCTTTCCATTGGTCACACTGGGTGAAGCTGTTGGTCATTGTCTGTTAAACATCTGGAGAGGTGAGCATGCTCCATTTCTGTAAATTGTATATTATATCTGTCTGCTTTTCAGAAGAAAATAGCCTCAGATCTCACATTTTTCTCTAGTAGACATAGTTCTTGATTGGGCTCAAGCTGACTTAGGCCAACTGACTCTATCCCTAAAGGCAAATCCTACAGAAGTGATTAATTCTTGCTTCTAAACAGGCACACACTGATGGAAGATGTTAGATTGGAGTTTAGCAGATTTTTTTTCTGTAGTGGTTGATCTTTAAGGTAATGTTTCCAAGCTTTGGTAAAAGTAACTAGCTTAAATTGTCACAAGTGACGTCCCATTGCTGTTAAGTGGGCATAGCCATGACTTCGTTGTATGAGTCGTGGCCACGGAAAGCTGTGGACCTTCCTAGAAAAGGAGGTGGAGGTGAGAAGCTAATTGGATGGATTATCCTTTTGCAAGACTGGCCTATGGTAGAGTTGATATATTTCGCAGGAAAAAAAGAAACAAATGGAAAGATCGGAAAGATCTACTTTATTTGCAATAATAATCTCTTGCTTTTTCTTCTTCTTCCAAGACAGAAATCAAGATGACTTACTAAGAATTCCCAGACCATCTTTCATGCTGGCATTGATTGCCCTTAGGGTCAACATGATGCTAAGAACTTCAGCTAAGCCCACATTTACTTTCCAATTTAAAAAAAGCAGAACAAAAAAAACACACAATCACGCTAAATGCAAAATATGTAGGCGAAGGAAATGTCATGCTATGATAAAAAGATGCCTTTGACAACCTGAAAGATTACCTCTTCTAAAAACAGCCTAAACATATGTCTAGTTTGCAACTCCACAGCTGTGTAGCTTCAGCAATGTTGTTGCATCATATAGGCCTTTATACCCTGGCAAGCTTTCTGAACTGGAATGACATATCACTGTCAAGATGACACAGTAAGGGTAGGCTGCAAATTAGAAGAGACTCAGTGTAGTCTAGTGGGCAGAGTATAGATTGAAATAGTTGTATTCTTGGACTAAAACTCAAGAGAATTCCCCCAGCCAGCATAGATCGATACCCATGCTGTCTGGGGCATCTGGAAGTTGTAGACAAAAAATAACTTTTTCAAGTGTTTGATTTGAGCAAAACAAACAGGGTTGAAATGCCTGGCTGGCGATGGACAACCCATCACTACAATACCTAGAACCACAGAAGTGTAGCGATGGAAAAGGGTCATCCAGCAATCCACACCTAAAATTTCTCCACCAAGGGGACCTCCAATCTCTGCTTAAAAGGCCTAACCTCCTGCACAGGATTGGTGCTCTCACCCACCCCCCGCAAACTTCTCGAAGAGAAGATTAAATCAAAATACGATAAATATATTTTTAAAAGCCAGTCTTGATAGATATATGGCAGATATCCCCTTATTTTATTACTGCATAACTGTCTCGCCTGCTCATTCTGAAAATCCGCCCAGTTGAACTTACATTCCGTTGCCTGGGATAACAAAATGCAGAACCTAAGCTAGTGACATCCATGCATGCCACTACGTGCTTCTCCCATAACACAGACCCATGCATTGTACCTACACTATATGACAGCATGATTCAGAGTGGAAATTCTAATGCCATCTTTGAAATGTCAAAATTCCAATCCATTTTTTTTTTAAAATTTTTGAAGAGTTTGCATTAATGTCACTGCACAAAGTCAGCTCTGGAATTTCAAAGGCAGCATCACAGAATCCCCAGACTTTGAATCCTGAACTGCAGCCGGTTCGGTGCCGGCTATAGTTTCGAATTATTCTGCAGAGGCACTTTGTTCTCCCAGAAGTTTCCTCCTTATGAGTTATGGCTGCCAACATATATTTTTTTAAAATGTTCCTCTATTATGCTTTAAGCAGAAGAATATCATTCAGAATATAAGTAAAACTTTTTGTGATGCCAGAGATGTATGCGGACAGAAGCATCATCTGCTAAACTGCTGTGCATGAATAGGATGTTAACGGCACAGGAGCATGGCCTGTAAAAAAGTTGGCATCAGTATTTAAAATTTGAGAAGCAGGTACTTTTCAAGCGTTTGTGCAAATACAATACGCAAGGAACAGAGGCAGGATGAGGGGATACCTTACACACATACCCCAAATTAAGTTGATCCGTCTGTCTTACGAATCTGTAAAGGTTCTGTTTCTAGAAATATAAAATAGCAGTTGACTGTCTTTTAAAAAAAACTCTGTGAAATTAATTTTCAGTGACCAGCACAAACTTTACAGCATCTGTCATAAAGTGTTATATATTGACACACAAACGAAGTCTGACCCCCCCCACCCTCAGTCATCCTGCCAAATAAATGGGGGATGCCTAAAGAACCTCAATAGGATTTTTAAAAAATAAGATGGGGAGGGGAAATGGTTATAAAAATCAATTAGATCTATCCGTTTATTGGGGGGGGGGGCGGGAAGAGAGAGCTCCACCAAGATGACGGATTTCTCCTACCCGCGTCTAGAGTTATCGGAAAGTGGAGGAAACTTCTTACCGGATTTGCCCGTCCCTTCGCTGCCCAGAACAGCGACTTTCATCTCATTCATTCTTGCCACACCTCCCGAAAGGACGCCGCCGAACTCCCAACGTCCCGCTCAAGGGCAGACGGAGACGGGGGTTCGATTCCTGCCTTCTCCGGCTTCTTCGGCGCGGCGCGCCTCGCTCCTCCGATCCTCCCCCGAGAGCGCAATCCTGAACCCGGGCGGCCCCCGCGCGCGCCTCCTATATAGCCTCCCCGGAGGGCTGGCGGGCGCGCCCGAGGGGAGCGCCGGAGACGCCGCCCGAGAACCCGCCCACCTGGTCGGTCCGACCCTCCCTCGGCCGAGGCGCTCCGGCGAGGCGCGCCGCTCCCTCCGTCCTCGCAAGCCCGTGATCGCGGCTGGGAAAGAGCGGCGGGCGGGGGGCGGACGGGCAGGCGCGCCTCTCTGTAAACGCACGATTTGAACCCGGGATCGAACCCGGCGGGTCGACGAGGCTGGCCCACGCCGTCCCAATCGCTGCTTCTTCCCGGGATGCGCACGGAAGGAAAGGCGACGCGCGAAACCTTTCGCGTTCGGCCAACACGGAGCCAAAATTAACAAAAAATAAAGAAGACCAAAACGTTGTGGCGCCTTAAAGGTTGTATTTAAATATATAAGCTTTCGTGGACAAGTCTGCTTCTTTTTTTAAAATATTTCATTATTTTTAAGACATATGTACCTACAGAACAAACAAAAATTTACAAGACAATCAAGAACACATAAGAACACATGGACTGAATCAACAGGCAGCGTATGAATAGCATATATTGAAATGAGAACTTAAACCTAGAAGGCAAAAAAAAGTGAATAGAATAATTTGAAACTTTGATATGGCAATAGGTATAGAATAGATGTTAGTATGTTATTGTCGCTCCTCTTCCCCATCAACTCCAATTCCCCTTTTCCTTTCTGTCACCCCTTCTCTTAAAAAAAAAAAAAAAAACTTTAAAAAAGAACACATAAGACCAACAAAACATATAAGCGGGAAGGTATTTCCCATACCAACTTATCTATTATATAATTTCTGACTACAGGAGGTCTTATGCCTTATTCCTATACTGCATCATAGTATATCCGTGTGTATCTACACATGTTATATTTCATATCTATATTTTGTATATCTGATTAAGTGTCTAACGTCCTAAGTTTATACTAAATTTTATAGATTCTCTCACTTGCATTTCCATCTATCTAAATCACGTCATAAACATTTCTCATTTCCTCTCTAAGATTACTTGTCCACCAAGTCTGCTTCTTCAGATTGAGGCAAGTTTGAAAATCTAGTAAACCTTAGGTAAACAACAACAATAATTTGCCCCGAAGTCAATCCGGATTTATGGTAGAGAATTCTTAGAAGTGGTTTACTACTATTCCCTTCTTCTGGTGGAATCCTGGAATTATGCAGCATTACCAAGGCCAGACACGTGATGTGGAGCCGAAAGTGGGGAGTTCGGTTCCCCACTGTGCCTCCCAGTGAACTCCCCACCTCTGGCCCCACAGCCAGGTCTCTAAACCACTGAACTATCCAGCCTGCTTAAATCTTGACTGGAATACAGTTTTTGCCATAAGATGGAGGAAGCTTGAGCTTCCAGTTTTTTGTGTGTTTTTTTTTTTTTTTACTACCACTCCCATAATCCATTACCATCTGTCATCCTGGCCTGGGTTTTGGCGGCCAAAATCCAAAGCTGGGTGGGCCAAACTTCCCCATCCATTGCGATGGCACATATTAACAACAACGGTGTGATACTTCTCATGCAGTGTTGAACGTGGTCTCAGGAGACCGCTCCATGAACATCTGGCATACTTTGAGAACTCTCTTCGGCTTTGAAAGAGTAAGAGGTAGAAGGAGGAGGAGAAGAAGAGCAACAGCAGCATCAACAAGCAAGGGTACAATTCTGTACTGTTAGCAGAACACTAAGCACATCACTGAACTACAGATTTCCAGATTCCATGGGATGGAACCGTAGCAGTTTTGTGGGGAGAAAGTGTGGGAGAAGATTATCGCCTTCAAGTCCAATTTTTGGGGGTTCTCAAAGGCATCTTCTTAGCTAGTGGAGGAAATAACCTCCTGGACTGGCCTTAGCCTGTGACCTTGTGAGAGGAGCTCAATCCATAGTGCGCCGTAGTGCGTGAATGTAGGTGAGGGAGCTGAATGGGGAGGTGAAGACACGGAAGATAGAAGACCGACGGGTCAAAGCTGAAGTCTGCCTCTTGGAGGAGGGGAGACAGGAAGGGGAGGAGCAATGGGTAGAGGTCTGGGAGGAGAACGTGGAAGAGGGAACTTTTACGCGGGAATTTAGAGCGGAGACAGGAAAGAAGAGAGAGAAGAAAGAAGAGGCGGTCGCGCGTGAGATAAAGTCTTTGATTGATGACTTTCCTAACTTGTCGGTAGGGGGGATTGCTACCAGACCCCCCTCAGAAGTCGGAAGGTATCATAGTCCAGGAGACTTTAGAATGGACCGTAGTGGTCTTCCCGCATGGGCGAGGTCGCTGGAGGAAGGTGGTGCGCCCCGACCCGAGCTTCAGCCACCCATCAATCGAGGGGGATTGGGCCCGTCACCCTTGTTGCGGGACTATATGTGCAGTGCGGAGCGCCCCATTGTGGAAGCCCACCGACAGGGAATGCTTTGGGCCGGCTCCCCCCTTTTGAGGCAACGTTATACTGTTAATCCAGTTGGACTTATTGAAAAAGTGTTTCCTCAGCCGGACACGTTCATGCCGACTGAAGTGGTTATAGACACACCCATGTTAAACGTTAATAAATCGTTGAATTTGCAAGATCCCGTACAGACTCCTTTGCCTGTTTGTGGGAGCCAGCCGCCTAATGAAACCTTAGGACCTTATGACAGACCTGAACTAGCAACGTTCTTACGTTATTAATCCCCCCCCCCCCCAATTTTCAGGCATAATACTATCTCTAACTGTGGGAACTCAACTTCCATCTCTGTCCACAGTCCTATGTGACTAGGGAGCAGATGCCTCAGCAAGAGGATCAGGCCCCAGGAACAACATTTTAAGTATAAAGAACCTACTCAGAAATGGCATCTTAAAATATAAATGGAGGTTTGTCTGCATACTGTTGTGATAATACTTATTTTTAGGGTTGGAATGCTAACTCCATTTTCCTTTTTATAGCCCATGTGTTTACATTACCCTGTGAAAAGACAGACCATTTAAAGGGAGCATTGCCTAAAAATTTAACTTTTGCCCTTGGATTTTTCAAGCTGAACATTGGGACTCTTACCGCAGAGGAAGTATTTAATAAACTCCAGAAGGAAAATGGGTGTCTTGAAGATTGTGCTTGATTATAGGGATTTTTTTTTAAAGTCACAACTGTATTTGCAACTATGCTCTTTAAAAAGAGACCCCCCACACACACAGTGGATTGTTTAAAAGTTCTACCTAGCTAAAGACATTCAGCAAAACTAGTAGGAAAATATGTTCTCGAAGGCTTTCACGGCCGGCATGCGATGGTTGTTGTAGGTTTTTCAGGCTGTTTGGCCGTGTTCTGGAGATTTTTCTTCCTAACGTTTCGCCAGTCTCTGTGGCCAACATCTTCAGAGGACAGGAGCTAGAACTCTGTCTGTGTTCTGGTGTAGTGTGTGTCCTCTGAACATGCCAGCCACAGACTGGCAGAATGTTAGGAAGAAAAATCGCCAGAACACGGCCAAACAGCCCGAAAAACCTACAACAATCAAGTAGGAAAATACTTTTAACAAATAAGTTGCTGGACAACCAAGCGTAGTTAAGCATGAAATAACAGCCTGAGATAGATAAATATGGCATTCCGAATCTTTTTTGTGATATTAAAATGCCTTGGTCTTGATTTCATTGCCCTTCTCTTTTACTTACTTATTATATTGGTTTAAAATATTTTTACCCCACCTTTCTCTTCAAAAAGGACCCAAGGCGGCTTACATAATTTAAAGACAAGATGTAAAGCTAAAACCAAAAAGTATACAAATACTAAAAAAGGATCGAACAAATATCCTAAAAGTCAAACAAAAACAACATCAAAAACACATTCAAAGCAATAAAGTACAACAATTTATTTAAAATCCCCACTCTAGCAGCCAGTTACTCAGGGAAAGCCTGCCTGAAAAGAAAGGTCTTTGCCTGCTTATGGAGGGACAGCAACGATGGGGCCAGCCTGGGCTCCTGTGGGAGGGAGTTCCAACGTCTCAGAGCAGCAACAAAGAAGGCCGTTTCCCATGTCCTCACCAAAGACAACCCATTTCTTTTCCATGCTGGATGGTGAGACCTTATATTTTCTTTCTATACTGAAATGTATGTACATGTTACCTATTTTCTCTAAACATGAACATTTATTTATACGTTATACCTAATCTATGTACTTCCCCTATTGACTGAAGGAAATTAGGTGTATTTTTTCCAGTTTTTATATATAAATACACCTAATTTCCTTCAGTTGTCCATGTTTCTAAATGCGCACACTGTTTTCTGCAGATTTTATATTTTTCAGAATCTCCCATAAGCTTTACAAACATGTGTGAACCCTTTAAGTGAGAAGTACTTCTGCTTGTAATGAACATCTATGTGTACGTGTGGCGGCAGGCAGAATTAGACAGGACGCCAGCTTCAGAACTAAAAGGTGATACCGATTTCCCTCCAGAGACACATTCCTTCAAAGCTCCCTTGCTGGAGCAATCACATTTCAAATGAATGCCATGTTTATCATCTAGTGACCAATGACTTAAAACAAAGGAAGGAAGGAAGGAAGAAGGCAAGTATATCTGCACTTTACCAAGCTGAAAACTCTCATGCTAGGATAAAAACAGGAATAGATCCAGAAGGGAATTCAGCTTCAAACAATGTGGTAGGTGTACTGTCTATCTTTGGATATGCCGAAAAGCTGCTTGTATTGAAGCTGTTGAATTCAAAACCCAACCTCATCAGCATAGGCAATGTCTCGTCAATACTCAGCTAGATAGAAGAGTGGTTTGACCCAATATAAGTAGCTTTCAATGTTCCTTTTGGTTAAAAATAACACACACACCCCCCAAAAAACCACCCAAGATTATACCAAGACTGGCACTTGCCAAAGACCATGGCTGTGTTTGGGGATGTGACAGTGATGGACTGGAATCACCCAGAGTGTCTCTTCTCTCACACAGTTGTTCTATGAATATCTTTCGTGCGTTCCATCTAGTATACCCAACTGGCAACACTAGCTCTCATTTCAGAAAAAGCCGTAATTCTGTTTTGGTGATGTATAACTCCTGTCGAGGAGTTTTGAAAAACCGTATTTAGAATTTCCATGACAAGTTGATGGGTGATGCTGTCCAGCTGACTCTGAGGGAGACAGGGTGGTTCTGCAAACTACTTGTGAACCTTAAGGCAGGCCATTCATCTGAAATGTTGTCATAAAGAGACACACTTGTCTATTTTGAGGTGTGTAGGTGGGTGTGAATACTCTTCGTCAGCACTCAAGAGCCTGACTATTCTGTAGGCTTGGGGGATAAATAGCCACAACTTTCTGTTCAAAGTCATTGAAGACTCAAGGTCGCCTTATATTTAGACAGGATGTTAGTTCACCCAGCTCAAGATCATACGGTGTGACGGAAAATGTTTGTATTTTGAAAAGCTTTCAGAATCCCAAAGCCAGCATGGATTGGTGGCCTAGAACTGAGCAGACCTGGATTTCCTAAAACACACCTGATAATACCAAACACCCGAACCTTTTGGGGGGGGCGGGAAAGGAAAGGAGCCAACTTTATTGGTTACTGCCACCATCACTCACCAACAATTTGCTAATTGTCGCTACCAAGGATAACAGTCCGATGCAAGCCACACAGGTGTATGCCACTCTTCAGCCCCTGAACTAGGCCAGACCATGCGCCATCCCCAGCTTACCTTAAAGAGTTTGCTTCATACCCAGAGGTGACAGACTCCTGACTGCTGCCCATTACACCACGTGGATCCACCCCGTTGCCCCAACCACCCTACAAAGTTATGCCCGCATGAATTAAAGGGAAAGAAAGTTAGCCCATTACAATCAACATGCAGCCAATGGCCCTAAAACTTCCTTAACTTCTAAAATAATGACCTCTACTAACCAACAAAGGGATGTGGGTGGCGCTGCGGGTTAAACTGCAGAAGCCTCTGGGCTTCGAGGTCGAAACATCAGCAGCTCGAATCCACGCAACCGAGTGAGCTCCTGTCGCTTGTCCCAGCTCCTGCCAACCTAGCCGTTCAAAAGTATGTAAATGCAAGTAGATAAATAGGTACCACCACGGTGGGAAGGTCACGCCGTTCCATCTCTAGTCGCGCTGGCCACGTGACCACGGAAACTGTCTACAGACAAACTATGGCTCCATGGCTTGGAGACGGGGATGAGTACCGCCCCCTAGAGTCGGACACGACTGGACTAAATGTCAAAGGGAACCTTTACCTAATAATTAACAAATGGAGGGATGAAGGGAAGACCAGGAAGCCACACACTGGCTGCGGAACTGCTCAGCTCCCGCTTTTATTCAAAGGAGATGGGCCAAAGTGGAAACGGTGCCACTCCACCTGCCCAAGGCCAAATTTTGAATCTGTGGTTGGCCAACAGGAAGGTGGCAACATCATCAGTGTCCTCCCATCATCCTTTGCGCCAGCAGGTCATGAGGAGCTGCAACACCACCATCACTGCCATCCCACCAGGCCTCCAGCCAAATCCAGGCTGCTACTCCAGCTGCAAATTGGTGGCCCACTAAGTCACTCGCCCCCATTTTAGGAGTTGTGGTTCCAAAACCAAATGTCTCCAATCTCTGATCAAATGAAGCAATATGTAGGAAACAACTTCTGCACAGTTTAATGTCCTTTCCAGAGAGTCCTGCACAGGAAGGATGCCAAGAACTGCAACAATCCTGGTCAGCACTGTGTTTTTCCTGACATTTCCCAGGTGAATCCTACGCAGGGAAGGTGCCGTTCTGCACAAAAGTTGTCATAATCCTGTGGTGCTTGACAGTTCTGCCAGAAAGAAATGATCACAGACATCGGAGAAGTCCTGGAGATTTCCCCCAGGATTTCACAGGAGGAAAAAAAATACTGCACAAGGAAAAACTCATTGTACCTCTCAAAGTAATGGCACGATCCACATACTCAGTAAACAATATTACAGCACATGATTTTCCTCACTTACGGATCTTGCATTCAAGTTTTTTTGCTTTGTCATTGGCTATTGGAAGGTGAACCTGGGCTTAATTTGCAAGGCCATGTATTTCTGAGAAGGGGAGGGGAAAGCAAAGCAAAGTGAAGCATGCTGCTAATATACCACCCCATTGTGCTGAAAGCTCTTTCTGGCTAATTTACAATTTAATTATGAAGGGTATATATTGCCCCACTAGGAAGTTGGGTACTCAGTTTACTGATCTCAGAAGGATGGAAAGTTGAGTCAAACCTGAACTGGTTACCTGATCCCAGGATCAAAAGCAGGCTGTGGGTGGAGTCTTTACTGCAGTACTGCAGTTTAACTGCTGTGCCATGAGGCTCCATAAGTGAGTTCATTCTAAGAAACTATCTTAACATCAACTTTAATCCTAAGTATTTTTTTTCTGCAGGAACTGGCAAAAGCTGTTGGAGTTTTGCTTACAGCCTTGCATGCTGTCTGGTTTGTGTGACTAGGAGGGACCTTTCTGGACTGGGGTAATTGTCCCTATCCAGCACTAATAAGCCATTCCTTCCGGCTTTTGATTTCAAAGAAAGTCCCATCTCTCTGCTCTTTCCCTCACTTTTCTCATTTGGAAGCGGTCTGTTGTTTGTTGATCAGTTTGGCTGGTTGCTAAGTATATGTGCAGTAAAGAAAGCAGTATACACAAGTCTAATGTCAAGCAACTGTAAGTAAATTTTTTTATTCTTTCTCCGACAAATGTCTCGGAATGAGCTATTGTGACTTTAATTGCCAGTTAATGAGAAAGGGGTGAACTACCTGGAAAACTAGTAGCTATTCTCCTCTGTGGATCTCTGTACTTCTACTGCATAGCAAAAATAAATTTTACCAGAAATTCAAAACTCTGCAACAGAAGTGTGCTTCTTCTTCAAGGTCTCTTAAAGGTCTCAGGGCGAAAAAAAAGGTTAATGAATGTTTTACTGCATGAGATCTTTTATAGCTGACATCCCAGGGACTGTACGAAAGATGTGCATCCAACATTTGTCTATGTCTCTTCCCTAAATTTTATTAGAGCTAAGTCTCAATGACCGTTCAGGTATGATGGACTTATAGTTGACTCATGCTTAAGTGTGGACTTTCCTAAGAGGCCACATAGTTCTTTTGTAACACGTTTCCCTTTATCCTTGTTATCTGAATTTTCCTCAATGCCCCAACCAAATGCTACTTCAACTGTTCTTGGAACTAGAGCTTGCAAAGTTACTTTTTAGGACTACCCCTCCCAGAATTCCCCATGATCGGAGGCCATGCTGACTAGAGGATTCTGGGGTCTCCAGACTGAAAACCTAACATCTCCAAACTTTGTCTGTGGTGTTACAAGGTTTTTAAAGTGGTGGGTCAGCCCCCTAACTCAGTAGCTGAAAGTTGAGGGGGTGCATTTGGAGTGGAGATTCCACTTTATGAAAGACCTCCACCAGAGAAGTCAGCCTTTTCACTGCTGACTGCTCTCTCGTATCCTTGGCCATGATAAAAAGCAGCCAAGAAACACACAGAAAGCAACATTACCATTTAACATTCAAATTGAAATAATTCCCTATGGTGTGCTGTTTAAAAAAAAAAAAACCCAGTTCAAAGCCATCTTTCACATGCAAGGAGTTTATTTTTCATTTAAGCAATCGCTCGAAACGCCGCAGTCATGGCATATTTTTTTGGTTCTTGCCAATAATCCTTCTAAGACAAGCATTTCATCACCCTTCATGCGGCAATTAACCCAGTTAATGTTGGCTGTAATTTTTTTTCCCTAACAGTACAGCGCAGCCATGTTAATTCAGATTCATACGCGGACTGCCAAAATTCTCCTTTTATGTCCTGGTCCCAGCCATACAAAAGGCACAGTTTATTACTGCAGTTAACAATGAAAACAAATGTTTCTGAGTGTCCTCCAGAAAGATAGCTGAAATCTCAACCGCTGAGGAGTGTTGATTGAACTCCCAGGGTAGCATACCCTTGTTCGGCAACTTGCGTGATCTGACTTGGAATCCAGTGTTTTCTTAAAATAGGAAAGAGGAGGACGAAGGCAAATCCTGTATCGAGAACGACCAACAAACAGTACATGATAAATTGCCTTTATATCTATTTCACTCTGTCACATCAAGGCAAAACAGTTCAGCAGCCATGTCATCTTGGCTTTCCAGGAGCCTGATGATGCTTCTTGTCTTGTGGGGAACTGTTGAACAGTGGTAAGAAGTATTCCTCCACCAGCAGATGATGGCTATGCTCCCTGACCTATGCTCCCAGATAAAGTGACCTGTGACACTTTTCCACTTGGCATTTCAGCCTAGAACTAGGTATTTCCATTTTCCATGAGAGAGAGAGAGAGAGAGATACAGTGGTGCCCCGCATGACGATGGTAATCCGTTCCATAGAAATCGCTGTCTTGTGAAAACATTGTCTTGCAAAAAACGTTTCCCCATTGGAATGCATTGAAACCCGTTTAATGCATTCCAATGGGGAAAAATTGTCGTTTTGTGAAGATCGCCCATAGGGAAGCCATTTTGTGAAGTGCCAATCAGCTGTTAAAATGGCTGTCCTGCGAAGCATCGGTCCTGAAAACACCCATTTTGCAAAGCACTGATCCATGTCAAAATCATCGTCTTGCGAGAAATGGTTTGAGAAGCAGGGACCCAAACATAAACCAGCGAAAATCGCCCATTGGAATCACTGTTTGCGAATCGCTATAGCGATAGCAAAACCTCATCGTCATGCAGATTCATTTTGCGAGGTCGTTGTCTAGCGGGGCACAACTATAGGTAGGCAGGCAGGCAGGCAGGCAGGCAGGCAGGCAGGCAGGCAGGCAGGCAGGCAGGCAGGCAGGCAGGCAGATAGATAGATAGATAGATAGATAGATAGATAGATAGATAGATAGATAGATAGATAGATAGATAGATAGATAGATAGATAGATAGATAGATAGATAGATAGATAGATAGATAGATAGATAAAACTTTATTACGGTCAAAGACCAGCCACAAATAAAACATTGAAATATATAAATATACAGAGGTATACAAAATTATTGGGATCAAATGCAAATACTTGGTTCTGAGGTGAAAAACAGCAGCATCAAATCATCTCCCCTAAAGCGATTCCAGAATTTCTAGCCAACCACGCTCTAATTACAGAGGCTCATCCACTTTTAGGATCCTTTTTCTAATGCCCATTGCAGCAGTAAGAAATTTGGCAACCCTATGTGTAAGATTGGGATTGGAGTCAGACAGCAGCACATGCACTCACTGTTGCTCTGTACAACAGGGAAATTGGCCAATCAGAGGGGACACAAGTTCTTCACGTACATCCTTGTAAAATGTGCACTGCAACAGGATGGGTTCAATTGTTTCCGTCTGCTCCATTCCACATGGGCAAAGGCACTCTGCCCAGGGGATCTTTTTATACCCTCCCTCCTGCACTGCTGAAGGTAGAGCATTAAGCCGGGCCAGAGTTTCCATGTGAGAATCACCCATATCTCTGATGGATCAGCAGTTCTCCTACTTGGTCCATCAGCTACCCATCTGTGCTCTTGATGGTGGGCAATGTAGAACTGTTCCCCCCTTTTATGTGTTCTTTGGTCTTTAAATCAGATTTAGACTGAATTGCCCTTCATGTTGAGACGTTCGAAAATGTCCTTCCAAAGAGAACTCTTCTCTTTTAACTTGAACACATGGCACCACAGTTGAGCTATAACGATGTGAGTGATAGAAGCCCACTTGTGCAGGGATCATGGGGTGCAATAAAGAGCATTCAGGGGGTAGCACGTTTTCCAACAAGTTGCATCTGCACTCCCATAGCTAACAGCAAAAATCTGAGCTTTGAATCAAGAAGAGTTACTAGGTCACTGAATATGGGAGAGTGGTTTTGTGCCTTTTACTGCGGTTGTTCACAGTCTCTGAAAAGCTTTTCTTGTTTATTCCTACAATATCTTTGCAATTAACAAAAATTACCTGGACCTATTTTTTTTAAAAAAATCCACACAACTCCTTCTTATGCATTGTTTTGTGAAGAGCATTCAGAACGCCATTGGCATGCAATCATGTTGAGGTGTGTTCTTAATTATGCCCAGCATGAAAACTTCCCAGTACTTATGATTTATTATGAATACTTATGATTTCATAATCATTCTTTGCAATACGTGCACCTAAAAATCTTCTCGCTCCAGAGAGATGCACTTTTTTCAAGAACTGTAGAATAACCCACTGTTTCAGAAATAGTAGCTAATGCATACCACCTACTGGTAATAATTATACTTCATATTTTTACCCCCTCCTGAATATTGATTCAGAACTGAAACGTAATCCCCATTTCCATTAGTTTTTCACTGGCAGTTTCTGGGTCCTTAGAAAATACTTAACATTGATTCATAAATATCTTGCCAAAATACGTATTAATAGCTAAACGTTAATAAATTGAAACATTGGCCTCAAATGTATCTGTGCAAAACTACTATGTTTAATATTTGAGAAGCAAAGCATATAAAAACACACATATATATGCACACAGAGCAAGCTTAGTAGTGTCTGATGCATCAACAAGATGTAAACAACCCATCTGATGCTTCTAATTTTTAAACTTCCATGCAATGAGAAAGCAACTGCCATTATTTAGCTACCCAACATGTGCAACTTATCCAAGTTGTTGGAAAACAATTCTTTTAAATGCATAAAGCTCTCATCAAGCTCTCTTATATTGGATTGCATCATTGGTCTGTGGACCTAATGTTTTCAGCTCTGACTGGTAGCAGCTCTCCAGGGTTTTGAATAAGATTTAGAAATCCCTGCTGTCCAACAGAGAGAGGGCATCCATTTGCCTTATACTTGCTTGCCTTCAATAATCATGCAGTATTCATTACTGTAAGGTTGGTTTATAGGATAGATTTGGTTCCTGTGTAGACCAAATCCCTTTAGAGTTGAATGTCTTTAACTTCCTCTGTTGTAAATACCCACTTTGGTCTAGCAACCATGTCAGACCCACCAAGTTTTATTTGCCCTGTACAGTGATTTAAGCCATCCTTCCCAATTAAAAAGACAATGCCATTATCCATTCAATTTCAAAAGGAGAGGAAGGACGTTTGCAAAGGAGTCTCTTAACAAGCAAACTTCAGGCTCTCCTTTTTTTATGATTCTGCTTTATGGTTACCTCCATGATCTCCTTTTTCACATCTTTTAAGGTTGGCTAATCGAATTCAGGGACAAAGCTTTCATTTCCATTACCGTCGTCCAGGTCCCATATATCTGATGACAAGATGCAGTGAAATGGGCAAAGAAGCTAAAGGGAGGAAGAGAGGATAAAGTGACATGTTCCCTTGCAATCATTAGACCCGGAGAAAGAAGTAACAAAAAGAGAATTCTAGATGTGAGTTGCATTTGAGCACCATATTTTTTGTAACAGGGAGATAAAGTCAGCCCAAGCTCTGGCTTGACCTTGAAATGTGCTTATTCGTTCAGTTGAGTCTACAACTGATGGGTTAGCCAAAATGGCTGGTGAGCTGGCAGCTTTTCAATTCCACATCAGCAAATGCTAGATAACCCCCCTTTCTGGTTTCATCACCTCTTTGGTGGTAGTTTTAGCATTTATGGGCTTCTCTCTCCCTCCCTGTTTTCTCCTTCCTCTTGCTAGTGTATCAATCATTTACCATATTTTTTGCACCATAAGACGCACTTTTTTCCCACAAAACAGGGGGGTGGAAAGTCTGTGCGTCTTATAGAGTGAAGAAAACAGATTATATTTTCCTGTTTTCTTCTCCTAAAAAATTGGTGCGTCTTATGGAAAGGTGTGTCTTATGGAGCGAAATACGGTACTTTTTAAAAAAATCTTTGTCCGTCTCTTGTGGCCCACCAAGGCTCTGAAGCGATTTTCAAAACATTCTGGAGATGAGTTTAGGAAGGGAGAAGCTCTTGGTTTTGACGATCCTGGCTTCCTTGCTTATTTGGTACATCCCACCTTTCTTCCAGTTTGCCCAAGGCTGTACCCTTGCTTTTTCTCTTCACTGATTGCATCCTCATAATGATCTTGGTAGGGTGAGGTGAGAAAATATGGGTCACCCAGTGGAGAAGATTGAAGCTAGAGCTGAGAGGCTGATTTTCTTCTATGCCAAAGACTTATCGTGATGTCTTAACACTTTCAACTATGATGCCCCGGTCACAGGCCCTTCTGTCCTGCTCAGGCCTCAAGCTCCTGACCTCAGCTTTGGGGTCTGGTGTACCCACACCATCAACTCAGTCTATGACCTGGCCCTACCGTTTGCATAGTATTGCATTTTTTTTGTCCTAGAGATCCTGGGTTCAGAAAAGGACTGAGTAGGAATCTATGCCAAAGGGCACCCAGTGGGTTGGACACCAATCTGTTTTCCCTTATTTGGGCATGGACAGGATTTGGGGGTACATGGCACATATCTGAATTTTAGGATAGATTATGTTACTATAGGATGAAGTTGTAGCAATATTGAAAACTTGTCCGCTGTTGGATCCTCTTCATCCTGGAGTAAAGTGATGACTGGAGTCCTCCAGAGCAGTGGTCCCCAACCTTGGGCCTCCAGATGTTCTTGGACTTCAACTCCCAGAAATCCTGGCCAGCAGAGGTGGTTGTGAAGGCTTCTGGGAGTTGTAGTCCAAGAACATCTGGAGGCCCAACGTTGGGGACCACTGCTCCAGAGTTCTGTCTTGGGCCTTGAGTTGTTCAAGAATTCTGTAAATGACTTTGTTGAAAGAGTGGCCGGATTCCTAATGAAGGTAGCTGTGGCAAAGTCCAATGTCAGGAAGGAGAAAAACAATAAGAAGGTACAAATTGCTAAGTCACATATCTCTGAGGACATGCTATCTATCAAAATCTAGGAACGATATGCCAGTAAAGTAACTTTTCCCATCCCAACGAATGGTCAGCCTCAAAGCATTGGCGCAAGGATGATGCAGGTTGCAGATCAAAACCCCTGCTGTTATTTTAGTTTAATAATAATATAACATTCCAGTTCTCCTTTTCCAGCCGTTAGTCCTGGGAGCTTGTCAGTATGTGTTGTAACAGGATCGCTCTTGGCTCTCCGTTGGCCATATAAGGGCCATGCGAAGCAGAATAAAAAAATTGGGTCAACTTTCAATCCAGCTTTAATATTAATTTGAAGCCAAGAAGGTTTTCCTTTGGGAATAAATAGAAAATTGGAAAGAAAACAGCAGACGTGATAAGAGGCTCCAAGGCTGACTGCGGAGAACGATAACAATAAGCACTGATCAGGGTGCCAAGAACAAAGCTTAGAAGAATTAGGTTTTTTAAAAAAAAAAGACTATGATTTCCAGTATAAACTCTGGTTGGCAAATTCTAGGAGATGCAGTCCCAAAAGTAACTTTTCAACGCTTAGCCCAAGAGCAGCAGAAGATCTAAGAATTCAACAAGGATCGGTTTGCACAGACTATCCAAGAAGATCAGATATTCCCTAAAATAGCTCTCAGTCTGTATGTCTTATCTCTTCCAAATTCTGGACTCATAAAAAGAAGCCTGGCCACCACTGAATCCCACTGCCAGCACTGACTAGCAGATAATGGTAGGCTTTGTGTTGTTGCTTGAGGTATCCAGGTCTCCATTTGTTGTTGTTGCTACATGCCAACAAATCACTTCCAATTTATGGCGACGCTATGAATGAAAGCTCTCCAAAATCTTCTGTCCTCATCTGCCCTTCTCAGCTCTTGTAATCTCAAGCCTGTGGTTCCTTTTGGGAGTCAGTCCATATTTGATCTTCCTCTTTTCCTGCTGCTTTCAACCTTTTCCAGCATTATTGTCTTTTCCAGAGAATCCTGTCTTCTCATGATGGGCCCACAGTAGACACTCTCCAGCTTTCACACCCATAAATAGGTAAAGGTAAAGGCTCCCCTTGACATTTAGTCCAGTCGTGTCCGACTCTAGGGGGCGGTGCTCATCCCCGTTTCTAAGCCATAGAGCCAGTGTTTGTCCGAAGACAGTTTCCATGGTTGAGTGGCCAGTGCAACTTAGACACGGAACGCTGTTACCTTCTCACCGAGGTGGTCCCTATTGATCTACTTGCATTTGCATGCTTTCGAACCGCTAGGTTGGCAGGAGCTGGGACAAGCGACGGGAGCTCACTCCGTCACGTGGATTCGATCTTACGACTGCTTGGTCTTCTGACCCTGCAGCACAGGCTTCTGTGGTTTAGCCCGCAGCGCCACCACGTCCCCATAAATAGTAATCAGAAATACAAGAGTGTGGATAAAGTTGGTCTTGGTCTCCAGCGACACATTCTTACAAATCTCCATTACATTTGCAATAAACTCAGAATAATTTCTACTAGTATATGGTATATGCGATTGGCAATTGGCAGGATAGCTCCATGAGTTGGATGGCCATGGGCAAAGCTAGAGATTGGAGGTTTGGTGCCACACTGGGCCTCCAACAAGAACAGCCAGCCTGTGTAGCCTTTGGCAAGTATCACAGTCCCAGAGAGCCCCCAGAAGAAAGAAGTGGTAAATCATTCCTGACTAGTCTGTACCTAGAAAACTATGGAAAGGGTTGCCATAAGTTGAAATCAACTTGCTGACACATAATTATTATGCCATTAATCACGTCCTATCAGTTTACCACTCTCCTCCTCATCAATGTGGGATCTTCTCTTCTAATTCGGAGAACCAATGAATCAATTAAACAAGTTAACCTGGGAAGTAAAGACTCATGTCTTATATTAATATAGCTGACCTATTGCAATCCTCCTAATTCCGTTCCATCACCATCGTCACAAGTGCAGGATATTCTTGCTGAGTTTTCTGTGAGAGATTTCCCTTCTCTGTCCTGCTGAATGAGTACATAGCTAGCCCCGCCTCCTATGGACAGCACTAAAACCCCTCACCTACCCTTAACGAAAACCTATTTTAAAAGTTTAGAATGCTTTGTGCAGAAATTGGCTCAGCGTTTGGGTGAGTTTTGTTTTTTCAGACTACAACTTGGGAATCATCCTGCTAGCATGACCAGTAGCCCTATGGCCATGCCGGCTGGTTAATGCTCAGAGTTATAGTCTCAACAAGCAAAATTTTCAAGCTCTAGGCCGAACGCGGTGACTCCTTTCTTGACAGCCCTAGACTAGGAGAAATGCAAGCAACTTTGGCAGAGTGGCACTCTTTCCCCAGCTGAGGCGATGTGGGAACGTAACACGGCCCCAGAATGATTTATACAAAAGCCACAGGCTTCTGGTTAGCTTCCATAGAGGACTATTTTTAACTCTTAGAAAAATAGATTTTAAAATTTGTGTTTAAATGTGTTCTATTTTTAGGTGCACATTGCTATTTTTCCCTGGTAATCTGACTATACAAGTGCAGTTCCCAAGAAAACACTTGGAGTTTTGCTGACCATTGAATGTGTGTTTTTTTTTTTTAAATGGCTGTAGCTCATGATCCCAAGCCTTCTGGAGTCCTGTTATGAAAAAGAATTAATCAATTAATTAATTCTAGCTTCCGGGGCAGATCATGATGTTTCATTGAGGCAAAGGGTATTGAAAACATTGGTTCCTGCATGAAAGAAGACTGGCCAAAGAAGCCATTTTGTTTTGGCTTAAAACTCTTGGGATTCAGGACAAGGCCTCGAAGCAGCGTTTGATTCCAAGTCTTGTTCTTCAGTTGTGTTTTGGTATGCTCCTGAAACCATCCACCAAATTTCTTCCCATTAAGCACCTTTTGCCACCTGCTAGCAATCCTAAAGAGGATCTTCTGTGGCTCATTAGAACATCTTAGTTCTGAAGACCTCCTCACCTTCTATATTTTCCACTAGCAAAAATGTCCAGCTGTTCCTATACTCAAAACCCATTATACCACCTGCACCACTGCAGTATCTTTCTGTCTTGTCGGTTGTTCTCTTCCGCTGCTCTTCCTCCGTGCAGCTGAGAAGCCTGGTGCTTGCGAACTACTGACTCAATATGGTAGTTCGGGATACAGATTTTAAATAATCAAAACTTAAGTGATATTTTAAAAAATTACAATAAACCCCTAGAATTACACCCCTTCCATTAGTATCGCAGTCTTAGATCTATGACTGAGACAAGAAGACAGAGACCGGAAAACAGATTGGAAAAAACACATACATACACACACTTTACAGATAATTGGAGGGCAGGGCGGATAAACAATTCAGAGTGAGATCCTTTCTTTTAAAGAGAGTTAACATCTCTTTAAAAACCTGCAACAAAAGGGATCCCATCACCCTTTGAAGTAGTCTCTTCCACTCACAGGTCTTACTCTAAAGAAGCTATTTTTAACATGTAGGTGGAATCTCCTTTCTTGTAATTTGAATCCATCACTTTGGGTATTATCCTCTAAAGCAGCAGAAATATAGGATTCCTTGTGGAGCCTCATGATGGTTAAGCTGCACTACTGCAGCTAAAACCCTGCTCATGACCTGTGTTCAAACTCAGGTAGCTGGCTTGAGGTTCACTCAGTCTTCCTTCTGAAGTTGGTAAACTGAGTAACCCTGCTTTGTAAACCACCCAGAGAGTGCTTTAAGTGCTATGGGGCAATATATAAGCAGCATACTAGAGTTGATGACTCACAAAGCATGAAGTTGCCCCCATGAAACGACAAATAACAAAGTTATTCATCGATTCATGGGGGGGTTATTAAAAAATGCCCCTGCCCCCTCACTGCCACCGCCAACTCCCCCCGCTGCCGCCACCCCCACTGTCACACTTTAAGGCAGGCTAAAGGAATCCAGGCTGCCCTTTTCAAAGATGGCAGCTGCAGCTTCCCTACCCTAAATGAAGCCACAGCTGCCATCTTTGTAAAGGCTAGCCAGTTTCCCTTTTTACACATTGTGGCTGCGGAGGCCTGATGGAGACCTCGGCGGCAGCAGCGACAATTATGGTAAGGGGGTGTCGGCAGGGGTGGGGGGGCTAAGGTAGGCAATTAGCTGGATAGCTCAATGAGTTGGATGGAGAGTAGGCTGTGGAGGTGGCTGGCTGTGGGGGTGGGTGGCTGCCTATCGGCCTGAGGTGATCGGTGGCTGGTTGGCAGAATGGTTTGTTTTTTTTTAATTACGAAGGATGAATAAAAACGGGAAAATATTCATTGATCTGTATTCATCAGGACTTAAAATTTGACAAATACGGATCGACGAATATTTAACGAATCAGCTATTTCCCCCCCCCCCGGCCTAATCTCAGTGTTGAATCTTGTTTAGCTGGTGGTCAGCTAAGACTTCTAGACCCTTTTAGAATCATGGGCTAAGTGGTTCAGAGTGTCCCACTGCAACAAAGGACTAGATAATATCCGTTATTTCTCATTAATTTATACTCAGTTGATTTTTAACTGGCTATTTATAGGCTGCCTTATAGAGTGTTGGGGAACTGCCTTGGACTATACATTTATCTAGGTAAATGAAGTTGGGCCCTTCAATATTTTAACAACAGACCTCTATAGTGGGATTTCACTTTACCTACACTTTTATAACCAACTTTGCATTCCTCTGAATTATTTACATTTCCATTAAAATAACCTGAACAGACTTTTTCCTTCCACCTTTCTTGTGTGTGAAAAATGCCAACAACTTTTTGCCTGTTCAGATGACCTGCTGTTACTCCCCAGTGTTCATGTCTGACTTAAAGATTAATTAAAATAAATATCAAGTGCTCCTGAAATTATTAATAAGTTATACAATTTGCATGCAATTGTAAGTGGAATAAGGCTTTCTACTCCTTTTAAAAACAGCAGCATGGTTCCAACTAGGAAGGAAGTGGGCTAATTACATTTCCTTCATGAGGCTTTGGCGTTCATGACTGAAGAGTTGATCAGGAGATGCAAAGGAGGCAAAATAAGCATTTTAATTTTTTATACTTCAGCAGTTTCTTAATCCCAGAGCTAGCTATTAAAATACATACCCAAATGTGCCTGGCGAATTTTCTGACATTTAGATCTTCCTTGATCATTTCCATGTAGGAAAGTTATGGATACTTAATGGGCAGATTCACTCCCGCAGTCCTCACTTAAGCAATGCACTGCTCCATTTATTGCACTAGAGTTACTTTGGGTTCAAAGCAATTGGTAAAAGAACAGAGTATGTGAAGGGTCTTGAGCAGGGAATTCTACCCGCAGTTTGCTGGAGGAGAGAGAGAGGCAGCTGGACTCTGTGCAGCTTCAAAGCGGGGTTTCTCCACCTTTCTGAACTTATGCTCCACCCAATTACTTTTGTCAAAGAATCGCACCCCCAGTAGAAGGAAGAAGACTATTCCCCCTCCCCCACGGAGAAGGTCCTTTAAATGTTTACAGGCACCCCATTACTCCACTGATTATCTATGGTAAATTGCTAGGCAGGGAGAACAAGATTCAGAGGAACATTGAGTATCCAAAACTACGTACTTTTCCTGTGTCAGAAACTCAAAAGATGGAGAATCCATGGCTGAAATCCTGTTGCTTTGTGTAGCAAGTTGAGCTAGAGCAGACCCACTGAATCAGTTGAGATTTAGTGAGTCAACTACTCCATAAATTTCATTGATTCAAGTGGGCCTACTCTAGGTGTACTACACTAAAGTAAGTGCTAACTAAAGTAGACGTTGTCTAGAGGGACGGGGTAAAAATCAAATAAATAAATAAATAAATAAATAAATAAATAAATAAATAAATAAATAAATAAATAAATAAATAGAGTAGGCCTATTCGAATTCATGGAATTTACAGAGAACTTGACTCACCAAGTCCCCATGGATTCAGTGAGTCAAGTTCAGGGTGGCTTACTGTGCTAAGGGACAGGATTTCAGCCCATAACAAGTACGGTCAGTAAGAAATAGCTCATCACATCTAGAGGAGGACATGGAATCTAGGATTCTCAGATCACCAGCTTTCCATTCTTTTGA
This sequence comes from Pogona vitticeps, assembly GCF_051106095.1. NCBI lineage: Eukaryota > Metazoa > Chordata > Lepidosauria > Squamata > Agamidae > Pogona > Pogona vitticeps. The sequence continues at coordinate 183,229,197 of NC_135787.1, forward strand.
GTTTCAATGTCAAAAGGAACGGCCAGGGATTAAGTAAGTCCATATGATGTCACAGAGATAGCCTAGTCTAATAATGAATAGTATGTGTGAGAGAAAGAAGGAGAGAGAAGGGTGTGAAGCTGATAGTGTGGATTTCCTACACTATCTCCTAAACTAACATTACATGTGCAACACAAACAAACACCTTCGTTCTGGGCCAGTGAGCCCTAGCCCCAGCTGGGAGTGGGAAGGAGGTGACTGCCCAGTTTTTTATCTATCTATCTATCTATCTATCTATCTATCTATCTATCTATCTATCTATCTATCTATCTATCTATCTATCTATCTATCTATCTATCTATCTATCTATCTATCTATCTATCTATCTGTCTGTCTGTCTGTCTGTCTGTCTGTCTGTCTGTCTGTCTGTCTGTCTGTCGATGAACCCCTCACGTGCAGTGGGGTTTGCGACCCAGTTGCCAGTGCAACAGTGAGTGTCATTTTGACTTTTTCTTCAGAAAGCAGAATCCCTTATTTCGGGTCTGGATTTTCCACAGCAAGCTTCTTGGGTCACAGATCTGACTTTTATCTTTCTTCAGATGATCTAAAAACTGGGGTGGCAAACTGGGAGTTGACCTTAGCCACCAATATGACAGTTTGACATTTTTTTCCCTCTAGGGATAATAGGCGATTTAGTTCAACTTCCATGATTGCAGGTCAGGAAAACTCTGCACCTTTTTTTATGGTATGATGGAAAGTAGAGAAGACTGTCAATCATGGTCCATCTATTGGGGTTCATCAGTGTCACTAGCATCTTCTGCCAAGTACCTAATGATAGTCACTCTTGTGTCACATCTCAGTGAGAAGAAAACAGAGTGTGGGGCTGGAAGAAGAAGAAGAAGGGAAGAAAGCAAGGGAAGACAGGTGGTTTAGCTTCTCAAATGTATATGTTCCCACTCTTGGAAACTTTCATAGTGTTTAGATTCAAAATATTCCACAATTTCCCTTCATGGTTTATGATTCTTCTTTTCTCAGGACTCAGGAGTGGTATTTATTCCTGCTCTGAAACTTACAATTGAGTTATCTTTTGCTGCAGTTTTGGGACACAGCATGTCAACACAAACTAAAACAGTATCCCTATAGAGTTATATGTGTTCCTTTGCTTTTAAGAAAGACCATTAATCATCAGGGGTTGTTTTCTTCTTTACATTTAGAAGGGAGAATTTGTTCTTGTGCCAGAGTAAGCAGCAACCGACTAGCATGCTGTGCTTTGGTTTAATATTGATTCCTTTGGATGCTCTTGTTTTGAACAGCCAAAGGATTAATTTATAATTCCAGAGAGCTTATCCAAAATCTTCAAAATTTATATTGATGGTGGGAGAACATGGATTCCTGGACTGTGCTGGAACTGGGCTGGTTCTACATTTAGATGGAGCTGACCTTTCTCAGGCTCACAGTCTAGAGGAAAAAGTAGTTGTGGGACATTTTCTGAAACATAACTTAGTAAATAAGTCCCTGCTGAGACGAGCTGATGTCACAATTTCCTATCTTAACAGAGTTTGTAAATTATCTCACAAGTCAAATGGACTTACCTCTGTTTTGGATGCAAAAATGCCTGTTGGTCAAGAAGCCTGGAAGAGACCCCCCCCCCCGGTTTCATTAAACCATTCTCTTATCCTCCTTAAAATTCCTCTCAAAAAATCATTTGGGGGTGCAATGAGATGAAAACAGTACATACATTAAAAGTTCCACATTATAAGACAAGACTGCACAGCTAGAGGCCCACAAGGCATGGGGTGGCCTCATGTTCAATTTGGAGAAAGATAGGCCTCTGTTTCAAAAGCAGTCAGAGTACAGAGTACGTACCCATGAGCCTGGTGGCGCAGTGGTTAAACTGCTGCATTGCAGCCAAAACTGTGCTCATGACCAGGGGTTCAATCCCAGGTAGCCAGCTCAAGGTTCACTCAGCCTTCTAGCCTTCCAAGGTCGGTAAAAGCTACAGACTCAGCAGGCAGATGGGTGAACCTGCTCTCTGTCTTCTTCACTTAAATGAAGTGCATTTAAATTTTGTTTAAAAATAATTTCTGAGCATCAGTACATCTAAATCAGCATATGCAACTGATGAAAGAGTGCCCCCTTTTTAACTCTCTTTTTGGCAATGCATTGCCTTCTCATTGGTAACAGGTTAAATGGACATCCGACCAAGCTGTAGTTGATAGGCCATTGTGGGCTCATTAAGCTTCATGGAAGAGAAGTCTACAAGACATTGGGGTGGATGTCCAGGAACAAACTCAGAGGAATGAGAAATAACACTTGCAGGCTTGCCTTATCACATTGTGATGTAAATGAAATAACACACATGAGACCCCCAAAAGCAGAGGAAGGGAAAAATACCTCTAAGTTTTGAGCAGACTTAAAATTGCACCACAAATGACTTAAGCCCTTAGGAGGCCACAGTATATGAAATGGAGTGTGCTTATGTACAACTTGGTGGATCATAAACAGAACAATTCTTCTGTATCACAGTATAGACTGTCTCCATCCAGCCCTACTTTCAATCACAGCCAGCCAGATGCTCCCAAGTAGCCTACATCAGGGCACGTGGACTCATGTTTAGGAGCCTGGGTACTCCAAATTGCATCCTCTCCAGGGATTCTCCTTGTAAATATATTCTCAATTATCCAGGATCTCTTTTTCAGGCAATTCAATGGCCCAGTAATTACATGCCCACTTGCAGAATCATAGAATAATTGAGTTGGAAGGGGCCTACAAGGCCATCGAGTCCAACCCTCTACTCAATGCAGGAATCCAAATCAAAGCAGATCCGACAGAAGATGGTCGCATTTCCTCTTGAATGCCTCCAACATTGGATTGCTCACCACCTCCCAATGCAATTGGTTCCATTGTCGTACTGCTCTAACAGTTAAGACGTTTTCCCTGATATTCAGCCTAAATCTGGTTTCTTGTAGCTTGATCCCGTTATTGTGTGTCCCGCACTCTGGGATGATCAAGAATAGATACTCTTCTTGTCTCCCCATTCCTTCCCCAGGAGTTCCCCGTCAGCTCCCCAGCTCTCTGCTTTTCTCTCTTTTTCCAATCCAACTCATCTCCAGGATGGCTAATTTAGACACCCCTCCTGTGTCTCTCTCCACCTTTTGGGAGTTGCCTAACTTTTCCCTGGGTCTACCATTTCCTGACCCCGTTCCAGCTTCTGGGATGCTCTCTCTTTCCCAGGTGTTCTGCCCCCTCTACATTTAAGATGCTCTCAGTTCCCGCCGTTTCAAGTAACTGTCTCACTTCCCGCCAATGTCCTAGTTCCAATAACATGGCAATGTTATTTATTTGGGTCATGATACCGTGCGAGCCATCTGTCTGTACTGTTGTGGGTGTAACCTTCAGGTTTCCCTGATCAGAGCACAATGGCTCATTGACAGGAAAGTCCACACCTTTCTCCTCCTCACCATAGGTTCCCCTAATTCCGGGCCCATTCACCTGTCTTTCCCTCATGCCCATTTCTACAAGCATATCCACTCTTGCGCACACCCCCACTCAATGCCCCACTCTGCCCTGCTTCTGTGATGTCACAAAGACCCATTCCTGCTTTCAGGTTCCTGTGGAGAATTATCTCCAGAGAATGGGATGTTGCTGACATGGAGACCACATGCTCCTAAGCATCCCTTAGAGAATCCAAGTAGTGCAATTTCCATGGCTTTTTCCTCAGGGGTACATTATTGCCTGCACCCTAACTAACCCCACTTGTTTGTTTGTCCACTCGTAGGGCTAAACAGTCACCTCCTAACATGATAAGCTTACACAAATATACAGCAGTTAAGTGCAGTTGCGCAGAACACATTCCAAGCTGAAAAACAAGGACATTTCTGGGAAAATGAGCAAATAATATACAAAGATGTTTCTCTGAAATAAACTTTGCTTTATCTTAACAGTTCTAGAGGCAGAACGTTTTCTTCATGGTCTTCAAAACCAGCTTTGTATACATTTTGACATAGTTTTCCTGCCATTACTGTGAACAACTACGATCGGTGGATTCTCCACACACCCTCCAGATTGTTGCAATAAAACTGCCACAGAGAGGGAAATACGTCCGTCTTCTATTTCTGTGGTGGGTCTAAAAGATAACCAACTGATAATCAGGGTTCACCACAGCTTCCCAGAACCCACTGTTAGGAACAAAGGAAATGATGGTACATAAACTGCTTGTCAGCCTGGACCAGTGTGGCAGGAAAGTACCACGCTGAACACTCAGAGAGCAGTTGTCCATTTCTCCTGATTTAAGAGACTGAACTTGGCAGAGGTGGCTTGTAACTGAGCAAGTGAAGGGGATATCCCCCCCATCCCAGAATTTTTTTGCATAAAATACCACAAGGACCCCATAGAATCTGGGACCTTCTGTGTACAAGCATGCCACTCCCTTTATTCATCTAGTCTTTCAGTAAAGCCAGACATATAGTATTTTTTTTCATGATGACTTCAGCCTAATGAGTGCCCTGTTAATGAAGAGCCACAAGAGGAAAATAAGTTTCTAGAGGGGGGGAAACACTTTTTTATTCTGCTGTATATTTAGATTTTTTGCACCCCGTTTTTCTGCATTTTTAATACAGTGCTTATACAGTGCATTCATAGTTATGTATTTATTCCTTCTCTGTGGATGTCTCTATCATGTGTGTGTGTGTGTGTGTGTGTGTGTGTGTGTGTGTGAGTGTGTGTGTGTGTGTGTGTGTGTGTGTGAGTGAGTGAGTGAGTGAGTGAGAGAGAGGGAGGGAGAGAGGGAGGGAGGGAGAGAAATAAATGCCAGTACAAACCACAGCATCCCACACACTATAGTTATATAAGGAAGCAGTTTTCGGCCAACACCAACTAAGCATAACTTCACAATAGATAATGAATTCTATGATTGCATATAGTCCAGAGAAACATGCCAGCTTTGCATGGGTTGGAATAGCCATTAATCTAATGTATGAAGGCTTTTATGCAGATTTATGCAGCTGTCAAATTTTTGCCCACTCCATCTGTGTTAAGCCACGTGTCTTGAGAGCCATAGACATACCTGCTACCATGGTAGAGAACTCCAGAGAGGATTTTGTCCATTCCTTTTCCTCTGGGGAGAGAGCTGCTCCGCATTATTCCAACCAATTTAAAACTAACAATTGCAAAGCTATGCCCTGGTTAGAGAAATCTGCCACCCAGTGACTGGACATTGTATTATAGGCATCGAACAAATTAAAATTAATTGCCCTTCACTAATGCATTACCCCTTCATGGATTGCTGCCTTGTCGTGGCGAAGGGGCTTGAGTAACTCAGAGAAACTATGGGCTATGCCGTGCAGGGACACCCAAGACGGACAGGACATAGTGGAGAGCTCCGACTAAACGCAATCTACCTGGAGTAGGAAATGACAAGCCACTCCAGTATCTTTGCCAAGAACGCCCCATGATCAGAAACAAAAGGCTAAAAGATATGACGCTGGAAGATGGGCCCCTCAGGTCGGAAGGCGTCCAACATGCTACTGAGGAAGAGCGGAGGACAAGTACAAGTAGCTCCAGAGCTAATGAAGTGGTTGGGCCAAAGCCGAAAGGACGCTCAGCTGTGGACGTGCCTGGAAGTGAAAGGAAAATCCAATGCTGCAAAGAAAAATACTGCATAGGAACCTGGAATGTAAGATCTATGAACATTGGGAAGCTGGAGGTGGTCAAACAGGAGATGGCAAGAATAAACATCGACATCCTGGGCATCAGTGAACTAAAATGGACAGGAATGGGCGAATTCAGCTCAGATGATTATCATATCTACTATTGTGGACAAGAATCCCGTAGAAGGAATGGAGTAGCCCTCATAGTCAACAAAAGAGTGGGAAAAGCTGTAATGGGATACAATCTCAAAAATGATAGAATGATGTCAATACGAATCCAAGGCAGACCATTCAACATCACAATAATCCAAGTTTATGCACCAACCAGCATTGCTGAGGAGACTGAAATTGAACAATTCTATGAAGATTTACAACACCTTCTAGAACTGACACCAAAGAAAGATGTTCTTCTCATTCTAGGGGACTGGAATGCTAAAGTAGGGAGCCAAGAGATAAAAGGAACAACAGGGAAGTTTGGCCTTGGAGTTCAGAACGAAGCAGGACAAAGGCTAATAGAGTTTTGTCAAGAGAATAAGCTGGTCATCACAAACACTCTTTTCCAACAACACAAGAGGCGACTCTATACATGGAAATCACCAGATGGGCAATATCGAAATCAGATTGATTATATTCTCTGCAGCCAAAGATGGAGAAGCTCTATACAGTCAGCAAAAACAAGACCTGGAGCTGACTGCGGTTCTGATCATCAGCTTCTCATAGCAAAATTCAGGCTTAGACTGAAGAGATTAGGAAAAACCACTGGGCCACTCAGGTATAATCTAAACCAAATCCCTTATGAATACACAGTGGAAGTAAAGAACAGATTTAAGGAACTAGATTTGGTGGACAGAGTGCCTGAAGAACTTTGGATAGAGGCTCGTAACATTGTCCAGGAGGCAGCAACGAAAACCATCCCAAAGAAAAGGAAATGCAAGAAAGCAAAGTGGCTGTCCAACGAGGCCTTAGAAATAGCAGAGAGGAGAAGGGAAGCAAAATGCAAGGGAGATAGGGAAAGTTACAGAAACTTGAATTCAGACTTCCAAAGAATAGCAAGGAGAGACAAGAGGGCCTTCTTAAATGAACAATGCAAAGAAATAGAGGAAGATAACAGAAAAGGAAAGACCAGAGATCTGTTCAGGAAAATTGGACATATTAGAGGAACATTTTGCGCAAAGATGAACATGATAAAAGACAAAAATGGGAGGGACCTAACAGAAGCAGAAGACGTCAAGAAGAGGTGGCAAGAATACACAGAGGAATTATATCAGAAAGATTTGGATATCCTGGACAACCCAGACAATGTAGTTGCTGACCTTGAGCCAGACATCCTGGAGAGCGAAGTCAAGTGGGCCTTAGAAAGCCTGGCTAACAACAAGGCCAGTGGAGGTGATGGCATTCCAGTTGAACTATTTAAAATCTTGAAAGATGATGCTGTTAAGGTGCTACATTCAATATGCCAGCAAGTTTGGAAAACTCAACAGTGGCCAGAGGATTGGAAAAGATCAGTCTACATCCCAATCCCAAAGAAAGGCAGTGCCAAAGAATGCTCCAACTACCGTACAATTGCACTCATTTCGCACGCTAGCAAGGTTATGCTCAAAATCCTCCAAGGTAGGCTTCAGCAGTATGTGGACCGAGAACTCCCAGAAGTACAAGCTGGATTCCGAAGAGGCAGAGGAACTCGAGACCAAATTGCTAACTTGTGCTGGATTATGGAGAAAGCCAGAGAGTTCCAGAAAAATATCTACTTCTGCTTCATTGACTATGCGAAAGCCTTTGACTGTGTGGATCACAGCAAACTATGGCAAGTTCTTAAAGAAATGGGAGTGCCTGACCACTTTATCTGTCTCCTGAGAAACCTATATGTGGGACAGGAAGCAACAGTTAGAACTGGTCATGGAACAACTGAGTGGTTCAAAATTGGGAAAGGAGTACGGCAAGGCTGTATATTGTCCCCCAGCTTATTTAACTTATATGCAGAATACATCATGCGGAAGGCTGGACTGGAAGAAACCCAAGCCGGAATTAAGATTGCCGGAAGAAATATCAACAACCTCCGATATGCAGATGATACCACTCTGATGGCAGAAAGTGAGGAGGAATTAAAGAACCTTGTAATGAGAGTGAAAGAGGAGAGTGCAAAAAACGGTCTGAAACTCAACATCAAAAAAACTAAGATCATGGCCACTGGTCCCATCACCTCCTGGGAAATAGAAGGGGAAGATATGGAGGCAGTGTCAAATTTTATCTTCCTGGGCTCCATGATTACTTCAGATGGAGACAGCAGCCCTGAAATTAAAAGGCGCCTTCTTCTTGGGAGGAAAGCGATGACAAATCTTGACAGCATCTTGAAAAGCAGAGACATCACCTTGCCAACAAAAGTCCGAATAGTCAAAGCTATGGTTTTTCCTGTCGTGATGTATGGAAGTGAGAGCTGGACCATAAAGAAAGCAGACCGCCGAAGAATTGATGCCTTTGAATTGTGGTGCTGGAGGAGGCTCTTGAGAATCCCCTGGACTGCAAGGAGAACAAACCTATCAATACTAAAGGAAATCAACCCTGAATGCTCACTTGAAGGACAGATCCTGAAGCTGAGGCTCCAGTACTTTGGCCATCTCATGAGAAGAAAAGAGTCCTTGGAAAAAACCTTGATGTTAGGAAGGTGTGATGGCAAGAGGAGAAGGGGACGACCGAGGATGAGATGGCTGGACAGTGTCTGCGAAGCAACCAACATGAACCTGACACAACTCCGGGAGGCAGTAGAAGACAGGAGGGCCTGGCGTGCTCTGGTCCATGGGGTCACGAAGAGTCGGACACGACTAAACGACTAAACACAAACACACACACACAATGCATTAACACGCCAAACAGCTAGTCATGGAATTATGGCTCAGACAGATGGACATATTTTTTTTTATCCTTAAAGATCACATAAATTCAACTGAAATTCCTTTGTTGCACATCCCATTTATATACCAGTGGCTCCCAACCTTAGGTAACCCAGGTATTGGACTGCAGCTTCCAGACACTCCAGCCAGCATAGCTGGTGGTGAAGGTTTCTAGGGACTGCAGTTCAAGAACACCTGGGCTACCCAAAATTGGGAATAGAGATGGGCACAAACCTTAGTTTGGAAGTTCATGCCATTTCGTACACGTGGCACCAGAGGTAGGTACCCTGTGTGCCCCACCTCCTGGGCTAGATTCCCCCACTCATCAATCAGTACATGCTCCTCTCTTCCTCTTTGGTTGTTCAACCAGTCACTGGCAGGAACATGGACTTCCCTGCCTCACCTCCTTGGTGGATTGCTCACTCAGGCAAGCACTCAGGACATACAAATCCATGCTTCTGCCAGGGACTGGTTGAATAGCCAAAGAGGAGGAGGAGAGGAGCACGCGCTGGCTGGTAAGTGGGTCATCGGCCAGGGAGGTGGCCAATGACCCACTGATTTATATAATTTGCAGAAGTGCATTTTATATGGAATTCTGATAGCAGCTCCTTTTGTATTTAATACATGCTGCTAGTTTTAATTTTGCAATCCAATCTGATCTGGTTTTAAGGAAAGCAGGATGGAAATCAGATGGGTAGATAGAGTGTGCTTTGAGAGCCATTGGTAGATGGAGCCCAAAAGAAGCAAAAATGAATTCTAATTTTTGTTTCTTTTGATAATTAATAGGCTAGTAAAAGCTGCAAGAATATGAAATCAATGAGGAAAAATATCTCTTTCACCGAGACAGCAAGACTGTGAAAGACTTTGTTTTCCCCGTGTACTTTTCAAACACTTGCTAATTAATGTTAAAGTGAATTAATGCCATGTACCGCGACTGGAAAAAAGTAATCATTTCATTATTTGGAAGATGACTAAGCCTCTGAAAAATATGGTAAACTATGCTAGATTAAATGCAAAGAACAACAAGCCACCCATTTGAAGAAATCACAAACGCACCAGCCCATGAAGGAGTACTGTAATTGGAATTCATTAGATTTTAGTTAGTGGAAATATCTTCACACCAGAAATGATGTAAAATAAATGAAACGTCAGTCTCTTTGGCTCTGATTTGCCTCTCACAGCCCAATCATTTCGACTAGCACAGATCTCCTCTTTCTTGGCTGTGTTTGCTCTTCACGTTTTCCAAAGTGCAGAATCCAACTCAGAATGTAGAAGTAATTAGTTACAAATAACTACTTACATATCATCGTGTGCCACAGGAAACTAGACTGACCCCCATCTTTGCTGTCCTTCCACAAGCAGGCAAAGACTTTTATCTTCCGGCAAGGCTTTTCCTTAGTGACTGGTGGCCTGAGAAATGTTTTTTCTTAAGAGGATTGTTGTGCTCTATTGGTTTTAAATATGTTTTTTGCATTGATTTTTATTGACAATTTTTAACATAACACTTGTTTGATTCTTTCTTATTATTTGCATATTTAGCTTTTAAATATTGTCCTTTAATTTTTGTGAGCATAAAACCAATGGTGCATAAGCAATTTCCCAGTGATAACAGGACAGGTGGTAAGCAATCATAGATTCATAGAACAATGAAAGCTGGAAGGGCCCTGTAAGGCCTCTGAGCCCCAAACCCCTGCTCAATACAGGGATACAAATCAAAAGGTATCTGCCTGGTGGTTGTCTAAGTTTCCCTTGAATACCTCCAGTACTGGAGCACTCACCATCTCTTGAGGTAATTGAACCCATCAAGGAGGGTCAGTATGAAAAGCCTCCCTGAAAGGCAATGTTTTGAGTTGCCTCCTAAATGACAACAGGGGAGGGAGCCAGGTGTAGCTCCTCTGGGAGCTGGAGGTTGGAGCCACCACCGAGAAGGCCCTGCTCCTTGTAGACATCTTCCAAGCCTCCCTCAGCATAGCCACACAGAGGAGCCTGGCCTGGACGGATCTCGTGGGTCATGCAGAAGACATTGGGGAGGGATGCTCTGACAAGTACCATGGTCCCAAATTGTGGAAGCACATGGATTAAAGGTTGAATCTTAACTCAGTGCTGGTAACAAGGTGTTCTCCATGGAATCTGAGGAGAGCAGGACAGTTTAGGCTGCACAGCACATCAGCTTCTGCCCTTTTCCCCAGGGGAAAAGAAGGGGAGAGTGTCAAAATGAAGAGCTGGGCATCACTGCCGCTGCCCCCAGCATCAGGTGGACCAGATCTGGGTAAGGCAAATTTATACATTCAGAACTTCCAAACACTGCCTGGGTTTTGTTCGCCTCTACAGTTTTTACACATCTCTTTTCTACCTCTTGGCCCTCCGTGCTGAGTTCTGCTTCTAGTTGTGATTCCCACCCCACCCCCTGCCCACCCCTTTTCCATCTGAATCATCTTTCTGGCCTCTTTAGGGTGACGTGCTTGCAGGACTTTGATTTAACACAACATGACACATTTCCTTCGCCATCACCCATGTACGTTCTATTTATGAAACTGGAGTGTGTCACGTTTTTGAAATCTGGGCTTAGGTGCAACTGAGAAGCTGAGAAGAAAATGTGAGAAAAACAAACCTTTGCTCTCCACCTTCTACTACATTAGAGATTATGAAAACTTTCGTGTGACATCAAATACATCGTCTTTTCACATGTAACACGTGAATCTTGGGTTCCCCAAATTTTTGGATTTGTGGCTCTCTTGATTTACCGCCCACTGGCCGTGACTCCCCTTGCTTGGAGGGGCCATCAGCGATCTTGTTGCCACCAGGACAGGATCTTGACAAACACACCCCAGCCATCCCATCTCTTCCCCCTGAATCCTCACGGGCCCATCTCCTTCCAGGTCCTGATGCAGAAAACTCACAAGGCCACTGGTAAGCCCGTCCACCAAGAACACAGAGATGGGGAAAGGAGCAGCAGGCACATGGCCTCCACGTCTGGTTCCTGTTTGACATCTTCTTTCTGGCCTTCACAGCTCTATGTTCTGTCCCTTTTCCCATGGCTTGGTTTGGTAGTGTCCCACAGCGCCATAGCACACAGTGAATAAATCCTTGCTCTAGAACAGTGGTTCCCAATGTTCTTGGACTAAAACTCTCAAAAGCCTTCACTACTAGCTTTGCTGGCCAGGATTTCTGGGCGTAGTCCAAGAAGATCTGGGACCCAAGGTTGGGAACGACGGCTATAGAAAGTCTTTGTCCCCTGGCTTGCTCCAAGCTCTGTGCTGCTGCTGTCGCCACCGCCGCTGCCAGAACCTACACAAGAAGGCTCATGAGTCACCAGGATTGTGGTAAACTCTTTTTGCTTTGCTCCAAGACAAAATGGATCCAGGTGCATGCATCCATCAGCTCTGTCTCCCTCTCCTGGCAGTTCAGTGTGCCACACTGTGGAACAAGCAGAGCAGACATCTTTGTGCTCAGCCTATGTGCTTCTGGCAGCAGCTGCAAATGGCTGGAGATAAGTGTCTAGGCTTTAAAGACAGTTTATGGGTGGGGAACACTGGCGGGAAGTGATTTACTCTTGGTGGGTGGGAACCACATTCCCCTTCCTCCAGTATTGCTCACCATAAGGTTTGTCCCCCTGTCTGGATATCTGGGAAAGCAGAGCAGTTCCCTGAGACCCGGCAACCCTACGTATGAATCTGATATCTGAGCCATGCTTACAAAGCTGGGGAAAATCTTTTCGCAAAGGCGGCAGTTCACCAAAACTACTGTTTGTAGAAACAGGAATCTGAAACCACCCCTCTGCTTATTTACAGATGCAAATCCCTTTCCTTCTTCTATCAAATTGTGTTTCATGCCTGCTGAATATCCTGTAAAAAGATATCTCTGCCCACAGGGTTGTTTATGTGCTCTGCAACATGGTGTTTTCTTGCAGAGGTGGAAAAACAAATCTGAGTGACACAACATCCGCAAGTAACTTGAAGAATAATGGAGCTCATAAGCACAGTAACTGGATGCCAGCAGTGTGATATTTAGTCAGACATAGTAATGGGCGGAACTGCTCTGTTTTAATCTGAATTTCCTGAGTTAATTTCCCACACATTTTCTGATTAACTGAGCATACAGAAGAAAAATCAGGAATATTGGGGCTCATAGATATTTCCCATTGCTCTCCAAACCTCCCGTCCCTGTAGTCAGTGAACTTAGCTTTTAGCAGTACAAGCCACAGCTAAATTAACTTCTGGTTTCAGACCTTGAATTGTCAGTACAGTTAGCAGAGCAGATGCATCCATGCGTCTTCTTCTAAGAGAACAGAGAAATATTTTGTTGTTTAGTCGTTAAGTTGTGTCTGACTCTTCGTGACCCCATGGACCAGAGCACGCCAGGCCCTCCTGTCTTCCACTGCCTCCCAGAATTGGGTCAAATTCATGTTGGTCACTTCGATGACACTGTCCAACCATCTTGTCTTCTGTCGTCCCCTTCTCCTCTTGCCTTCACGCTTTCCCAACATCAGAGTCTTTTCCAGGGAGCCTTCTCTTCTCATGAGATGGCCAAAGTACTGGAGCCTCAGCTTTACTATCTGTCCCTCCAGTGAGAAAATAAATGTTTCCAGTGAGAAATATTTAGGAAAGGTCATTTAAATCCTCAGTCTGGTTGACTGAGGTGAAGATGGAAGGGAACCATGACTGTCCGCTCAGCTTTTGACAATAAAGGCAAATGCCTCTTCAGACCCCTATAAGAGGTAATCAGAAGAGAACTGTGACAAGAAAGGGAAGGGACATAATAAGCAATTCTAGCGTTACCCTTCTAGGTGTGAGGAGACTTGGCATAGGTCAGAGCGGGTAATGCACCGTCTGGAAAACCTGAGGAGGTAATTCATGTTCTCTCTTTCCCCCCTCCCTTCTCACTGTGCAAAAACATGTGCCTCCTTCAGAGTAAGCTGAGTTGCACCCAGTTACAGCCAACACATGCAAGAGATTTTCCTTAAGTAAAGACTTATAAAAATCATGATGATGGTGATGATGAGAACAAAGCAGCACTTCAAGCAAGATTTTTTTTCCCCCAGGCTCTGTTGGAGCGATGCAGTGAATCACCAAAATATATACACACTTATAAAGCATGATTAACAAACAGAAGTATTGAAGCAACATAGTTTGGTTTCTGCCTTCTTCAGCTTCTTCTGGTAAAAATTCCTTTACCAGAGCAACTGAAAGAAGTAAAAGCCGAACCTTCCTCTCCCTCCCTCCCTCCCTCCCTCCCTGTCTCTGTGTGTGTGTGTGTGTGTGTGTGTGTGTGTGTGTGTGTGTGTGTGTGTGTGTGTGTGTGTGTGTGTGTGTGTGTGTGTGTGTGTGTGTGTGTGTGTGTGTGTTTTGGGGGGTGTTTTGAAAGTTTCCTCAAAATTTCTCCCAATAGTTACACCATCTCATGCCACTTCCGAATCTTACTGAAGTGTTGAAGTGTTCACTTCCTTATTATGCTAGCATTTTTAGAAGCAGTAACTACGTCCAAAAGTACATTTAAAATTATTCAGAACAAATGTTCTTCTACCAAGAAGGCAGAGTATTTGAAATCAACTGCAGAACAAACCAACATTGTCTGTTTTGTCTGGGTTAGAAACCTGTTACTCCCACTCTCACCTTTGTGGTCTTTTTCTTTGACTCCCACTGGAAATTTTTCTTCTTTCTAGGGGATGTTTGCCCTGTCCACTTCAATATATATATTCAGTCGGCACCAGCTTTGTTTGAGATCTCGAAGGAGGCATTCAAGCCAACATCTGAAAAACGTTCCACAGAAGTTGTTCATCATGCAAAAGAGAGTGATGAGCATCTATTTCAAAGCAGAAAACTTTCCTGGACTCAGATATGTGTAACATGTCCAAATCATCTACTGAATTTGTAAGCAATTGAGTAATGAAAGTAAGGTGAGAGCCTTTTCTAGAGCTTGGAAATGTTTCCAGACTTTGAGATCTGCAGAATGCTCAAAGTACACATGGATGGAGAACAAGAACACTGAATGCATAAGACCTAAAGAATACTTAGAGATGTCAAAACATTTTGCCAACGTTTTGTTGGAAGACTGAGACAAGTGCTTCCAAGATGCACGCAGTTTGCACAAACTTTCTCCAACATATTTTTGCTTATGGTGATAAGCAGATGCACGACTTGCAGAGCAGGCACAGAAGAACAAGCTGATGACTTAGAAAGACACAAACAACCAACTCTGTACTTCCACCTTGAACACCCTGTGCAACGATACTGCAGATATTGTGACTTCGTATTCTGCACATTTATAGAAATGTGCAAAAATCAGTCTCTCAAAAGCTCCCTGATTAAATTCCCTCCAACACTACCCTCACTCCACTTGCTGATTCATAGCAAGCTTATGGTTCATTTTTGCTCTTTCTTGTTTAGCATGCAGAATTATACAGGTCACAATTTACATCTCTTAGCTGTCTGGGAGAGAAAATTCGTTGTTATGAGTGGATATTGTTGGAGTTGTTAGCAACTCGACATGCAGATTAGTGCGTGATCACCTGAGAGGAAGGTAGTGCTAACATGTTGGGTAGCTTGCATGAATCCCATCCCTTTCTTGACCAATTAACTGGCATTCTTTCTTTGGCAGGCCACAATGACCCCTCCTGTATCTTTTATTGTTTCACTGCCTTTGTTTTAGGCACCACAAGCTTTGGGACATGACAGAGGAAGCCTGCTCTGTTGAGCATCTCCTCATGTCCACCATTTATTCTCTCAATCATGGAGGTTGAGAGAACCCACTTTTTCACCTACCATTTCAACCTACTCTGTTTTCTGTGTCGTACTGAAACATCAGTAACGGAGCTCCAGCCGGGAACTTGCAAGGTCAGCGAGTAAATATTTATTTCCTATTATCTTAAAAAGTGTCTGAGTAAATGCTAAAGTTGGTTAAATGCTGTGGGGGGGGCTGTCTGTTTCTTGAGGACTTGCAGCCCAGTTTTCACTCCGAAAGTCACTAATGTTTTCATGGTGCAATTAAAGGAATTAATGATATTCTTCTCTGCTGGTATTACAAAGCCCATTAGATGGAGGGGTGTGATGTGAAAGGATGACCACCTAGATAAACAAGAGGGGAAGAGAACTGGTACGGGGTATTTTAAAAAGTGGGATGCCCCTCAACTGGAAACTTAATATATTACACTTAAAAAATGAAGAATTCAAGAAACAAGCAAAAGAAGAAATGGATCTCTTTTATAAACAGAATATAGTAGTAAACAGGTAGTAGCTGAATATATATAGTGAAATGAGAACCTTATACACAAGGCAGAAAAGAGTAAATGGAATGATTTTGGATTTGATATGGCAATAGGTATAGATTGGATATTAGTATGCTATGATTTCCCCTCTCCCTCACAAATCTCTTTCCCTCACAAACCCTAACCCCCATGTTCCTATGTCACCCTTTATGTAAAAAATAAAATAAAATTATAAAAAAAAGTGGGATACCCCTGCTAGTTTTTTTATAGTAATCAATGAGGGAAGATACCTTAGCTGGAATCCTGTAGGCAAAAACTTGCACCCAGTGGTGCTCACCCCACGGATTCCTCCTTTTGCCGCGGAGACCATTAAATGATCAATCACACCGTGGTTGTGAAAATGGTTGTGTGCAATGGACATCCTGGCAAAGAAGGGAAGCCAGCTGTACAATTAACACAACATTTCGTATTTGCTTTTTCCAACAGAATTCTGGCCTTGAGGTGCAGAATATTTTTTTAGCCTCAACTGATAAAGTGTCTTCACTGGCAGATGACAGGAAGAAGCTTCCCTTCTTTCCCCCTTGGTCCTTGTCACATGCAAGGGCACTAAAGCCATCCTGATTCTGCAGTTTGAGATGCAGGAGGCATGGAGGCACCGCAATTTCAACCTGCGTGCTGCTCACTTTTCCTCGTTGGTGACTGTTGTTCATGGCACCCTGCATTTCGTTGTTGCATGTATTGTGGAGTGTGTTTTAATAACACGTTTACAGTGGTGCCTCGCTTAACGAGGATAATCCGTTCCAGCGAAATCACTGTAGAACGAAATCCTCGTTAAGCAAAATTAAAAAGTCCATTGAAACGCATTGAAAACCCTTCAATGCATTCCAATGGGCTGAAAACTCACTGTCCAGCAAAGATCCTCCATAGGGGTGGCCATTTTCGTTGCCTGTAAAGCAAGGAATCTGTCTTAGAAAACAGCGGGGGCCATTTTGTTCACCCGGCGGCCATTTTGAAACCTGACAATCAGTTGTTTTAGATCGTCGTAATGCAAAAATCGGTTCCCGAGGCAGGGAACTGATCATCGTGAAGCAGATTTTTCCCATTTAAACCATCATTTTGCAATTGCAAAAACCTAATCATCAAGCGATTTCCTCGTTAAGCGAGGCAATCATTAAACGAGGCATGACTGTATTTCAGATGTAGGTTGTAAACTGAACTTGGAGTTCCTGGTAGGGCAAAAGGCCTTTGGCAGAGAATACAAAGGGGGGTGGGATTACATCTATGTGATTACTTTGCCTTTTTTAAAAAGGTGTTTAGTCTGAGGCACAGCAGCCTAGCTCCAGATGGTACACTATGTGGGTGGATGTAGGCTCTAGCAACACATCAACCTTTCTGCCTCACTCTCCTGTTAATAAATAGCATTTACCCAGCTGGCTCACAGCCCCTTACAATCAAGAAGCTATCAATCAGAGATGGTAAAACTTCATTTTATCCCAGTTGTAAGCTGGCGTGCGTGGAGCTGGGCCTGAGCCAAAATCAACAGGGACTATTAGAATCTTGGGAAATCAAACCGCTCTTCAGTATCAGGAACAGGGGAGGTTTTTATTTTTAAATATTCAGTTTGTGAAAAACAAAAGCAAGCTGTCATGACATGGGGGGGGGGCAGAAAGACAGATGCTGAAAAAGGTCTTTGTTTCCAAGACTTCTTTCTGCATCCTTAAATACAGCACCCCTGTTTTTAATTAAAAGGTTCCTTATACAGGATAAGCAGAAAAGTCCATAAATTCACTGATTCTGGAACTGCTATGAACCAATTAGAAGTATCTGGCTTGTATTTGCTTGGTCAAAAATTAATGTCTGACTCCTCCGAAACTCTTTTCAAGGAAGCACAGTGGAGAACTGAACTCCCAGCTTCCGGTTCTGCAGCCATTTAAACTGAGTTAGCTGGCAGTATAGCCTGTTCCACTTCCAACATAAGCAAGTTTTTTTACTACTGAGTGGAGATGGGCATAAACCACAAAGGGGGTGGGGGACATGAATTGGGATTTTTCGTGGTTCATTTCAGGGCGTTTAGGGAAAATGTGCCTGCCCAGAACAAAATGAAATGCCAAACTATTAACAGCGTTGGTATTTCATAGGCATTATGGTTCATGTGATTCAGGACTTCCAGGAACTAAAGAGCACTTTCCTGGTGGACATGTTTGGGGGGAGCGCTATAACTTGGACATCTCAAATCCAATCTTCACCAAACTTGAAGATGATGGGGAGAAAGTCTGGAGTCTCTGACTCCGGCAGGGGCTGTTCTACCACTCTTGGAAGTCCTGAACCACACAAACCACGAAGCAGTTCGTTTTGTCATAAGATTTGTGAAAGTTTGTACTTTGTGAATAGTGGCGGATAGAGATGGGGATGAATCGCCAAAATGGCAGTTTGTCCTGGTTTGTGGTCCATCAGAGTTCATGAACCACAAATCTCCCCATGAACTGATGAACCACGAATCGGTTCATCAGGGGGGTAAAAAAAAGCTGACCCGCCATGGCCTGCCCCCTTTCCCACTACCCTTGTCACCTCCCTACCTTGGCTGCTGCAGTCTGTGCCGTCACCACCACTGCTGCTGCTGCCATCCGTGTTGGCTGGTGCCACGGCAGCCTCTGGAGCCGCCATCCACCACTGCTTGGTGCAATGGCCTTTGCCACCTTAAGGGAATCCGGGCTGCCCCTTGCAAAGATGGCGGCTGTAGCTTCCCTGCCTAAGGGATCGATGGTGGCAGTCACGGGTGGTGATGGATGGCAGTGGCAGCAGTTGATGGCAGTGACTAAGGGAGGGAGGGAGGTGAAGGGGGTGGGGGACAGGCTGTGGAGGGGGCTGTGGGGCTGTCTGGTTGTCTATGGTCCCGCTGATCAGCTGATTGATGGGCCCACAGGCAGAGTGGGAAAGCCATAGCCTTCCCTCTCTTCCTATGGGGAACAAATAAAAATGGGGCAATATTCATCTCCATGTAATCACCAGGATCTCTGGAACTCACTAATATGAAGGGATGAATATTTAACGAATCAGCGATTTTTAACAAATATCGCGATTCGTTTTTTATTTGTCCCCACGTCTAGTGACGAACCATGAACCATCACAAACAGCCATTCCCCCAGTTCGTGCCCATCTTTAGTACTGTGTCGAAGTTGTCCATTCAGAATAGAATCCAAACATATATGTTACCTCAAAATGTTTTGATACATAACAGAGATCATTCCCTAGTGATCCTCCCAGAAAATGGAGAAGCTGAGGAAAGTGGCAGATCAGGCTGCTTGTCAAAAAGGTCTGTACAAGTACTGTCTCTGTGAAACACTGGGGCTGGGACTCGGAGCTAGTTGTGGTGTTGTACAAGGGGTGAGATCATGGGACCCATTCATAGGTGCTCATTCGTAGGTGCAGCGGTGTGTAGACGTGCCCCCTACGAAACACATGGTGGGTTCCCAAGAAGAAAACCATTCTCCAGACTGCAATTATTAACAGATTCTTTTGTAATCAAGGCTAAACGCCATAAGCAGTCCCATTATTGCGAAGAAGCAAAGTGGCCTTGCATTTTTGTCGAGTGCGCATCTTGCTTAGTAACTTCAAAATAAATAGACTGGGTATGTAGGCAAAGGAACCTTCCAAAAGGTAATATTACTGACAGCGAATACTATAACTTCCAGCCACTTAGCATAAGCCTCTGCTGCTAAATCTCGGCGGGTAAACTATGCAGAGATGCAAAAAGCCGCAAAGGTATTAAGAGCGATTCTGATATAAATTCCAATTTTATTTTATGACCATTTTACAGCTGCCGGTATATAGAGACTCTCATAAACTTCCGTGGCAGGGGCGAACGTTACTTTTTAAAATATATATTTTTTTCTAGAGGGTTTCAGTTAGTTTATTGTGACATGTTAGCAGCATTTCCCCTGCACGGCACATTCATAAGGAGGGATGTTAATGTGACTAAAGCTAGCAGAAGACTCATAAAAAGATGTGATTATGCTTTTTAAGTATTCATAAAATATGCTGCTTTCAATTTATACATCCACCTGGATTTCTGCCCATGACAGTTAGAACACATGGAGGAGACTATGAAGTACAGTAAATGAACATATCCTAGGGATTATGCTCGAATCAGATACAATAATGTGGTCTAACATCTTCACTGCTATGGATATATGTCAAATTCACTTCCTCCAGGGGCTGTGTTTCAAGCCTGGTGGATTTACCAACTTCCACTTCTTGGAGTGAATATGAATCATGAAGCAATTTGCAGTATGGAATCTATAGGGATACTGTGATGGCCACTGACTTTGGATACATACAAAGAGGAATAGATGAATCATGGAGGGTACGCTTATCAGTGCCTACCAGTCTCAATGGTTGGCATATTACCTCTATAGTAGGATGCCCTAGCCATGGTATCCACTGATTCACTTTTCCACTGCCTGAAAATACTAAATAACATGCCCCCAAAATACATATTTATATGTATTTACTAGAAGTGGCCACTAGAGGGAGCCTGAGACCATCCAATGTATTGTTGTTTAGTCATTAAGTCATGTTTGACTCTTCGTCCAATGGATAGCATTCAGTATTTCCACATTTCTCAGCATCCACGGGGTGGAGGGTGTTGGAACCCATCCCCAGTGGATGCCACAGTCCTATTGTACACCAATACAACAATGGAAATTATTTTTACAATGTATAGTCCCAGTGCATCTTACCTGAGTGGGGATTCCAGTGACAGGGGATCTGTATACTTGAAAATATTAAATAATTCCCCCCAGAAATATGTATTTATATGTATTTCTAGGGTGCATTTACCAGAACTGGCCACTAGAGGGAGTGAGAGACATGCAGTGTATACCAGTGGTTCTTAACCTTTGTTACTTGGATGCTTTTGAACTGCAACTCCCAGAAACCCCAGTCAGGACAGCTGGTGGTGAAGGCTTCTGGGAGTTGCAGTCCAAAACTCCTGAGTAACCCAAGGTTAAGAACCAGTGGTGTATAGCATTCAATACTTCCATGTGTTTTGGAATCTGCTGGGGGACTGGGAAGCCAATCGCCCTTGGATACCATGGTTCTACTGCAATATATAAAGCCTCACCTGAGAAGTTAAAATGTATTTCGTAACTCCATGAGGTAGCCAGACATTTCATGCCAGTACCAGTGAGAAGCCTTGTACTCACAAAAATGATCAATGTACTAATGATGTGTTTGGGCAACGGTGCAAAAGCCTGATACCTGTTGCCTTGTTTATATGGACTATTAAATTTCAGAAGTATTGGGTGTGTGTGTGTTTAATCAAATCAATCAGTTGTTTCTTTGCTGCAGAGGAGAACTTGAACGGAGAACAGCAATTGCTTGACGGACTGTCTTGTCAAGTGGGGTCTTGTCAAGTGGGGTCTCGACTTACGAACGGCTCGACATACGAACGTTTCGACTTACGAACCGCTCTTATAGGAATGTATGGACTCGACTTGCGAACTTAGATTCGAGTTACGAACTCTTTTTTTTCCTTTTTTTTAAAGCTAAGTCATCTTAGGTTAAAAGGAAAAAAGAAAAAATATCCCCCTCTAGTGGTCGAAGGCGGAATAGCAGCTTCCCATTAGTTTCTATGGATGAAAAGAGCAGATATGGATTAAATGGTTTTCAATGCATTCCTATGGGAAATGAAGATTTGACTTACGAACTTTTCGACCTGAGAACTGCCTTCCAATACGGATTAAGTTCGTAAGTCGAGACCCCACTGTAATTGCATGAGTTCCTCATTTCTCTCCATCCATACACCTCTGAACTGCCTGTGAATTTGTGCAAGGGGGTTTTATTGCTGTCATGTTCCTCCTGACAATTCCTGATAGACAACTGGCTGGTCACTGTGTAAGTAGGAGGCCCTTCTAGACAGCTCTTTGGTCTGATCCAGGAGGGCTCTTCTTACGTAACTATCACCTCTCAGGTTATGCCACTGTCTTCCCTCTATTTGCAAAACTTTCTTCTCGGGGCCAAATTACACGTTCCAGATCACCCACAATTAGAAGTTGAAAACCATGATTGTTTCAATGGCGTGATTTAGGCAGAGTGTCATGACTGAGCAATCATGCTCGCAAAGTCCTGCTGAAGTGCTGATCACTATTTACAAAACAAAGCAAGCTGATTTGCAAGCTGAGGAAGATGTGAGAACTCTTGCTTTGAGAACCACACACGTTTCAAACACATTGAGAATTTCCTCTACTGCTGACAGGTGTTGTATAATGTGTAGTTTGCCCCTCAGTTTGTTGCTGCATTGCTTTTATACCTATGGCAATTCAGGGATGTGGGGAAAAAAAGTCCAGCGAAGAGAGAACTCTTCCTCTTTACTATCCCTAAGACTGTGAAGGGGCTTTTCCCCCGAGTCCATAGTTCTGTAAAACGGAAACACTGAGGCAGCACAGGCAAGAATAAACCATACTCATTTACACCCATCCTTTTGTTCTTTGAACACAATACTAAAAGACGTATGTGGTCATTTTCGTCTTATTTTGGAGAATAGATGGATGTTACATTTTTCTAGGATTCAGCAGAAAAAGATGCCTGGTTTACTAGCTTATTTTTAAGTCTGAAAAGTAGAAGGGTCTGCTTCCAGAAGCTGAGAGAACACACTGACAGTCTTTCCATCAACTCTTAACATCCCAGCCTAGCAACAAATGTGTTTTTTTCTCTTGCTACTCATTCAGAGAGAGCACCAGCAGCCGCCTTGCCTTCACTTCTGATTTGTAGAATTTGACCACAGTGATGTCCAAAGACCAAAACTACTTGGCAACGTAACGCTCTGACAGGAGCATTAAGGACATATCCAGCGTTAACAAATATCCTTGTTCTTGCTGAAAAAGCAGGTCTTGACACATTGAGATACTCCACTGGAGGAAAAAATGGTAGCTACTGTGAGACTTTTTCACCGCTGCATAAGAATGAAAAGATTGTAATTTTTCTTTTCTTTTGTGTTTCCTGCAAGTAGCAACACGAGGCAAAGAAACTGGTGGGTTTTGTGCAAGGAGCCGTGTGTGTGTATTTGAGTGAGATTTTGCACAAAGCCCGAAAAACCTACAAGAACCACTGCACAAAGCTTTTCTGCATTTTTCACATTCAAGAAGGATGTTCTGCGATGTGAAAAAAAAAAACGCACAAAACTTCTCATACTCTCACCCAGCATGGAGGAAGCTTGTGAAGTTCTTCAGGCTTACCTGGAAGAAAGAGAACAATTTAAGATTCACATACCTAACGAGCACATTCATAATGCCATTGTTGAATGGACATGGTTCTGGTATGGAGAGGAGAACAAGAAGAAGAAAGGGAAGCTACTCCAGTAACAGGATGATGAAGATGAGCCTTGAGGATAAACCATGATTGATCAGCCACACACCAAAAACAAAACAAAACAAAATCTTGAGAAAGGGATTGGAGTAAAATATTTTCGTCTCCCCAAAAGACTGTGTTCTTCAGCCAAAAATGAAATGAAATACAATAAAAGTAAGGGTGGATGTTTGGTAAAGTCCTGCTAAAATGTGAATAGATGCAAGGGATCACCACATTTAAACACAATCACATTGTCATCTGTGGACTTAGAAACAGGAAGGAAGGAAAGGAGCTTCAAGGAGCATAAGCAAGCATCAAGTATGCAGGAAACAAAATTAAGGGCATCTGTACTTCTCTCTCGGTGTCATCATTACTTGCTCTTATCCTCTTACACTGTTAAATTTTACAACATTACCTATTATGCACCAGCAATTAATTACACCCACGATAACCTATAAAATTAAATTTTGTTGCACAGAGCAGCCGGGAATGAAGCTCTTACCCAAACTGAAACGATATGCTAACAATTAAATGTTCTAATCCCTCAGGAAATATTGCAGTGGAATATGAATGTTTTGGGAGATAACAAAGAGCACTAAACCCAGTGTTAGAGGAGTAGTTTCGAATAATCATTGTATAATACTACTACTTAGCACTAATAGAGCACTTTTCCTCTTCAAAGTGCTTTACAAAAAAACAGCCACTAATTAAATCCTTCAGCACTCCAGCAAGGGTAGGTAGATAGGTGAATATTAAAAACAGCTTCTGCTTCTTCCGCTTTTCATTCCATCCCCAGAGGATGAAACTGTATCAAGGAGCTTAAAGCCATGAAGTAGATGAAGATAACAGAAGCAAACTCAGGATTACTGTATTCTTTTTTTTTGAGGAGTCGGAGATGAAGGAGAAAGAGGGCTTTAAAATAAAGGACCCAGGTAATCTGGACTGAGTGATTGGCTTATTTAAACAGGATCGGAGTTTGGAAAGTTACTTTTTAGAAAGTAACTAGTTCCTTTTATTTTTCCAAATCTGCAGTCCAGTTTAGGATGTTGGGCTAAGATCTGTGAGAGCTGGGTTCAGAGCCCCACTTGGTCATAAAATTTGCTGGAAGAAGTTGGACCGATCACATTCTCCTCTTGGTGTACCTCTGAAGAATATGTAGATGAGAGGAGAGCCAGGAGTTCAACACAGGAGAAGTGAGATATAAATATAACAATCCCCCAAAGCATCCTTGTTTCAAAAATGGGCAAATGTTCGAAGAGGAATGAGACCAGCATTATGTCTGGTAAGCAAAAGCATTCACAGAAAATTGAGGGGAGGGGTTTAAAAGAATTTTTAAAGTGGTTTTTTTTTTGTTTGATTTTGCAAAATACTCGTTTTTCTGTGCTGAATGCAAGGCTTTCTCCAGAAAACACAGTTTTGTGTGCACCCCCCTTCCCTACTTCTGTGAAGGTTGGGGAACAAAATGTTGTAGAAAGCGAAAAATGTACAAGACTACTTCTAATCTGCAAGAACAAAGAAAGGTCATTTTAAGGAGAAAAAGTGGGGAATAAATAAATAAATAAATAAATAAATAAATAAAGAAATAAAGAAAGAAAGAAAGAAAGAAAGAAAGAAAGAAAGAAAGAAAGAAAGAAAGAAAGAAAGAAAGAAGGAAGGAAGGAAGGAAGGAAGGAAGGAAGGAAGGAAGGAAGGAAGGAAGGAAGGAAGGAAGGAAGGAAGGAAGGAAGGAAGAATGTACATCCCTACAACACTAGAATAATAAATGTCAGGGATAAACTTTTAAGCCTACCCTCTCTATGCTACGAGAGACAGTGCGTTATAGTGGCTACAGTGTTGGACTAGGACTCAGAAGGCCTGGATCAATCCCTGCTCAGCCATGGAAACTCATTGGGGGTGAGGTGAGAGTGGGAACCTAATCCTTCAACATCTCTCAGGCCTTGAAACATTTGCTGCTTCCATACAGCCATGGAACCAAACGAACCCATTGCAGTCCCACATTGTACTGAATTCAATGAATTCGGACGACGGAGGTGGCTACAGTGACACATGCCTTAATTATATCCCGCTTGGATTACTGTAATATACTCTCCACGAGGCTGCCTTGGAAGATGGTTTGGAAACTCTAACCGGTTCAACATGCAGCATCCAGGCTGAGGCCAATTAGAGGAAGTATATCACACCCCTGACGCAAGAACCGCACTGGCTACCAGTCCGTTTCTGGGCTTCATTCTTGGGACCAGGCTACTTGAAGGGCCTTATTTCCTCATATGAGCCTTCTCTGCTCTTAAGATCTTCAGAGGAGTTCCCTCCTCTCAGTCCTATTGCCAGCACTGGGACCTTCAATGGGGGGGAAGAAGAGCGGGCCTTCTCTGTGTCTGCTCCCAAGTTCTGGGGTGCTCTCCCTTGGGAAATCATTCTGGCCCCTTCCCTTTTATCCTTTCTTGGACAGTTGAAGACCCACCTCCTCGGTCAGGCTTTTAGCAATCATAACTGAGTCCCTGAATGCTGTTTTTTTTAACTTAAGTTTGTTTCTAAAGTTTTAAATGTTTTGAATCATTCAGTGTATTTTAATTACTATTATAGTTTAATTGTTTTTAATGTGTAATTTTTTGTGGTTTTTAATGCAATTTTTTAATACCGTGAGCTGCCTTGAGTCCCCTTACCGGGAGAATGGCAGTCTATAAATGAGACAAATAAATAAACTGAATATTCCATATAAAAGAAGTTGCTCTCTGCGTAAGACTATTCACTCATTCTCCTTTTAACTGTGCCTGTGGTCTAAAATAGCCGTAGTGTCATTTTCCAAGTTCCACCACTACAGGTTATGCGATTTTTTTTTTTTTTACAGAAAGCAGTCAAGTATACAGTGGTGCCTCACTTGACGATGTTAATTCATTCCAGCGAAATAGCTGTAGAGCAAAAACATCATAAAGCGAAATTAAAAAGCCCATTGAAATGCATTGAAACCTGTTCAATGCGTTCCAATAGGCTGAAAACTCACCGTCCAGTGAAGATCCTCCATGGGGCGGCAATTTTCTGGTGCCTATATAGCGAAAAATGGCTCCTAAAAACAGCGGGGAGCCATTTTGTACACCCGGTGACCATTTTGAAAACCGACGATCAGCTGTTTTTAGATCGTCATAATACGAAAATCGGTTCCTGAGGCAGGGAACAGATCATCGTGAAGCGGATTTTTCCCATTTAAACCATCGTTTTGTGATCGCTTTTGTGATCACAAAAACCTAATCGTCAAGTGATTTCCTCGTTAAGCGAGGCAATAGTTAAGCGAGGCACCACTGTATTCTAATTTCCATATTGTACTTCAAAACTTTGCAATTATTTGAAAACCTTTGTCCCCCCCCCCCATGAAAGCAGGAAGTACACCAGTGATTTTTGCACTTGCAAATGGCGTTGATGAAACCTTTTATGTTAATTTTGCCATTTAGCTCATTTGTGGTGGTAAAATTTACAGGCAGCACTTACATCCCTTCTCCCTGAGTGACACACTATTGAATTGCCATTTATACAGCACGAAGAATGTGTGTTTGCGCATGTCCGTGAGTCAGAGAACTGAAAAGGGTTCTCGTTGCCTAAAACATACAGGGTTTAATTCCCAAGTTGGCACGCTGTTATTATATATCACTTAAAAGATTGCTGCAGAAGTCGTTTGCCAGTGTCATCGGCAAAATTCAATTCGATCCAAGGGTCCTCTTAAATTTTATAGTATCGTTGCCTCAAGGGGGGGAAATTACATAAAAATAAAAGATTACCAAAAATAGCCTGCATTCAGAATATTAGGATTTATTCAATACCAGATTGCTAAAGACATCCATGAGGTGAGGGAAGGCTCTCTCCATGCAATACTGAAAATTATTGCATGGAACTGAAAAGTAGGTCAGGTTTAATTTGACAACTTTAGTTCCACAAAATAAGATAATGCTTCCTGGGCTGATGTACTCCAGGCTCCATTTCAGAGTAAAAAGAATCACTCACTCCCATTATCTGGATAGCTCAGTGGTTTGCATGGTGTCTCCTTGACAAGGGGCTGGATTCAATCATCCACAGGGTCACTTCCAGCTCTGCAGTTCTAAGATTATTATTATTGGAACCGCTGGATAGCTCAGTGGTTTAGGTATGGGGCTGAAGAGACAGAGGTTGGGAGTTTGATTCCCCACAGGGCCTCCATGATAGGCTCTGGATTTGATGATCCATAGAATCCCTTCCATCTCTCCTGAAATTATTATTATTATCTTAAAGGCCACTGATTCTTGTAGGGTGTATTCTTGCTTTCTTGAGATTGGGTTCCAAGAACTATGGTGAGATCCATACAGCCATGGTTAATCTCAGCTTCTTCCATAACAGATCTTGAAAAGTTATGTTTTTGGACTCTCATTTCCCAGAATGAAAAACAGCTGCAGGTTGCTTACTTTCCTCATCACTCATTAATTCTGGAAGTTCTGTTGATATCATGGTGCCATTCCACGTGATACTGCCCAGAGAGGTGTTTAATTCCTTGAGTAGAAACAATAAACTCTTCCTATATAACTTTGGACCACCTGCATTTCTGAGGAGAATGGGAAGGAGCTAATCTGCACTAATAGA
Organism: Pogona vitticeps; assembly: GCF_051106095.1. NCBI lineage: Eukaryota > Metazoa > Chordata > Lepidosauria > Squamata > Agamidae > Pogona > Pogona vitticeps. The sequence goes on from NC_135787.1 coordinate 183,256,865, forward strand.
AGTGACAACATCAGATGAAGCCCTAATTCTGTCTACCTTAAAATAAAACACCAACCTTTTACCAACTACTGTCCTAGCCACATACTGTATTTAAACCTGTGTTTTCTAAGTGTGTATTTTTTCATAGAGTTCTCACACATTTTACTCAGGAGAGTTTTTTTCCAAAAATAGTCACTCAAATACATGTTCCTTTTATCTTTCAACTTCCATGATAATATTTGGAGGACTGTTAATTTAAGTTGATAGGTGAGGTGTGAGCTACACAAGAAACTTTAAAGTTCAGACTGAATAGTGTCATATACAGAATTCCTTATAATATTTATTTTTATTTATTATTATTTATTTTATTTATATCCCGCCTATCTGGTCAAGTGAGGATATAATTGTATCAGAATTCCTTATAATTGTATTGTATCTGGGTTATTGAATCATGGAGCTGCAGATAGGATATTGAATCCAAATTTTGTTTGATAAGAAAGAATCTGTAGCTAGAACACTCGGCAAACAGAAAGCATCTGCTTGGAGAATTCTTGAAAAGGAACAGCAAACCTGCCACATCCGTTAGGACCCCTTCCATCAGGAGGTTTCTCCTAATCTTCAACTAAAACATACCTTCCCATAACAGACCCTGTTACCATCCTGTAATGTTACCATCCTGTATTACTGATGATGATGATGATGATGTTGTATCATCAAGTCAATTTTGACTTATGGCGACCTTTTTCAGAGTTTTCTAGGTAGAGAGTACTCAGAAGTGGTTTATCATTCCCTTTCGTCTGGGGGCGCCCTGGGACTGTGCAGCTTGCCCAAGGCCACCCAGGCTGGCTCTTCCTTGCAGGAGGCACAGTGGGGAATTGAACTCCCGACCTCTGATTTCTCAGCCGGATAACTAAACTACTGAGCTCTCCAGTCAGCTCAGAAGCTGTTGACCCTTCCCTTCTTCTGTGGGTGTTTCTGGGTCTGTGCAGCTTGCCCAAGGCCACCCAGGCTGGCTCTTCCCCCCTGGAGGCACAGTGTGAAATTCGACTTGTAACATTATTACGATCCATGGGGCTATTTGTTAACTTAGATATCTATTGATGGGCCTTGCAAAAATACAGTTTCACAAGATGAGTCTCTTCTCATTCACAGTTATGTAACAGACAACATGAGCAATTAGAACAACAAAATGCTATAGGTCTTACACAAGTCCTCAGCAACAGCACCAATACAGATGTCGCTTGTAGAATTTCAAAGTTCAAATACTGTACCTATTTTCAACTTCAACTTCAAACAAAAATCCAAAATATCATGCCTAACTGGGACGAGTATTCATAAGATAGAAGAATCAGCTTCACATGCAGTCTTCAAAAACCTAGACCAAGTTGGCAAGGGCCTTAGCAATCTGCGTGGCAACTGCAGCGATGGTCATTTCAACTCTCTTGCTCTTTCTGATTCAAATCTCTTACTCAAAGCCCTGCTCTTTCTTAGTCTCACCCCTTCAGTCTGAACCAATATTTCATAGGGGTTACAAACTGCCAACCTTTGGTTCTGCAGCCACATAATGCATTGAGCTATCCAACCAGCACTGTAACATTAGGTAAAGGTAAAGTTTCCCCTTCACATTTAATCCAGTCATGTCCGACTCTAGGAGGTGGTGCTCATCCCTGTTTCCAAGCTGTAGAGCCAGCATTTGTCCTTAGACAGTTTCTGTGGTCACGTGGCCAGCATGACTGGACACAGAACGGCATTACTGCCCCACCAAGGTGATACCTATTTATCTACTTGCATTTTTTACATGCTGGGTTGGCAGGAGCTGGGACAAACGACAGGAGCTCACTCTGTCGCGTGGATTCACTCTTACGACGGCTGGTCTTCCGACCTTGCAGCACAGAAGCTTCTGCGGTTTAACCCGCAGCACCACAGCATCTCTTACTGTAACATTAGGTGGAGTTCAATCTAGAACATCAAACAGCAATTCTTTGAATTCTTCTGTTTGACCACCCTTCGTGCATGTGAGGGCGATGGCCATGCTCCCTCAGTCGTCTCATCCGGAAACCAAGCCAACGAAATTCTTTCGCACCTTCATCAACCACCCATTGTTTTGGTTCTTGTTCTTGCCATCCACTGAATCATTTCCGATTGGGTTTGTGAAAAAACCAAGGTGGGGAATCCTTTCAGCTCAAGGGAGAGAAGTCAAAGGCAAAAGGCTGGGATTCCAAAATGGTGGCTTGTTGTGCCTTTAAGCTGTTACTGCTGGTAACTAAGCTTCAGAAGAGGGCATTCAATCTTTTAGAATGTGGGGGGAAATGCACAAAAGCTGGCATCCTAAAGAAAAGGGCTGTATGAGGAACTCTCATGGGCCAGAATAAGACCCAAAGAGGGCTAGATTCATCCACAGCCTCTATGATGTATAGGAGCATTTCTCACTCTGTAATGTAAAGGAGCATTTTGTGTCTTGCCAGCTGAACTTTTAGGTTCCAGCCTTGTCTAACTTGCTCAAGAAAGTTGCGAAGAAACCAAGAACTCCCACGCTCTTATGGCAAGGTGAAGGAAGGACTCATCTTGTTTTTTTCATTCCCATCTCACAGCGGCAGAATATCAGCTAGTTATATCGAGCATCTGTTTGCCATAAAATGGGGTATACCCTCAAGACACGCTCTTCATAAACACGGAACACCAGAAATACTGTTCATATTAAATTGGACCCCATGAATAATACAGAAGTCATGAATTTAAATTATGGCTGGCATTTGGAGAAAATGCTAGTGTTTCAGCCATTAAATAACAACTTTGCTTTATTTCTTGAAACAGAAAGTTATTAAGTTGTAAATCAGATCTGTGCCTTGTCTCATGAGGTGTTCTGAGTTCTTGTACCATTCAAAGGTACCTCAGACTCTCTGTGCTGAACTATATTTCTTGCCTCTGGGGAGGTGGTTCCTCCTTTTTTTGCAGAGTACGTGGAGGAGAAATAAATCCCTACACACACCTTTCCAGCACTAACATAGCATTATGTAGTCCATCTGTGGCTTCCCTAATTGTGAAGGGATAAACCTGTGTCAGGTGAGAGTATATTATTGACTGGAACTGGGTAAATACCTGGAGTTAAGCCAACACTACTCCTATTTTTGTGTATGAACATTTTCACCATGTCTTGCTGATTCTTTCAGCATTCCTGGGAAAAATGCTGACAGACTAGTTTGTCAACTTGTTCAGTTTCCAAAAACTACCCTCATTGGTGTCATCCTAGAACCAAATCAGACAGACTAGGTCTATGCATGTTCTCCTCTTTCTGTTACTGTTGATATGATTAATCAAGGAAGGAAGGAAGGAAGGAAGGAAGGAAGGAAGGAAGGAAGGAAGGAAGGAAGGAAGGAAGGAAGGAAGGAAAAATAACCTGAGGAAAACAATTATAATAAATAGGATTGGAAAAGCTGAATAGAAGATAAGCTGAATAGAAGATGAGTATATATGCTAAAGAAATCTGACTTAAACATCTGGAGAACATATTTGAGAAGGCCATTTAAGCAGTAGACCTCAGCTGAATATTTTCCAGTGAACATTTTCATAATGGCAACTGACTTCCTCTCACAGTGTGTCTTTTTTTCAAATACATCCAATGTTATCTTTCCTATTTCTAATGCCTTCCTCATGCAGGGGGGCAATTACTGCTGTAACCAAAATTACTGAGGCCATATGATTGGCATGGAGCTGGTTTGAATTTATTTATTTATTTATTCATGCATGCATGCATGCTTGTTGGGCATATCTCTGTCAAATACATATTCTAAATTATTTTTTTTATTTTACTTTTATTGAATTTATATCCCACCCATCTAGTCAATAGACTACTCTGGGCGGTGTACAATATAAAAAAATAAACAATTTAAAATATAACAATAATATAAGCCATCATAATCAAACTGATTCAAGATGTAAAAAGTAAAAGTAGTGGTTGGAGGGAAGGCAATCAAAGCAATGCACACAATATGAAGAGATACAGAGTAACTCAACAACTGTAATTAAACATTAATGATAATTATGTCAAGTGTAAGAATCATTTCCCGATTCATTGCTGAGATAAGAGGTCAGAACAGAATAAAGCACACAGGCCAACGAAACAAACATACAGATTATATATAATGATTGGTGCACCATACTACAGAAAAACAGATGATTTAAACAATCAGTTATGTTTAATAATCTAGCCTTAATGCATTCACATAATATTCTGCTTCATTTTCTTGGCAATGCTAATGAGCCTTGTGTGTGTGTGTGTGTGTGTGTGTGTGTGTGTGTGTGTGTGTGTGTGTGTGTGTGTGAGAGAGAGAGAGAGAGAGAGAGAGAGTTTTTTGTTTCATTTTTCCTTCGACAATCTGTCTAGAACTGAGAGAATAGGTCTTTCCTCTAAAATAAATATGTCATTCAGAGGAAGGTGCCAATTCAGCGAATGATGTGCAGTATACTAGCCCCGGGCAATGCAATTTAAATATTAGATGGGAAGCCGCTGGGCCAGAGAGTACATTTGGCCCATGAGACTTACTCATGCAGTCTATGGAGCCCTGGAATGCACTCAGTGGCACTGCCACTCTTCCCTGAAGCTCCTCCCCTGAGGAGAGAGGCATGCTGGGAGAGACCGTACTACAGAAACAAAAGGCAAATATGGCAGTTTGCTCAGAGTCCTGAAGATGCCAGGGCAGGTCTCTGCAGCTTGGTATCTAGGGTTGCCAGCTCAGCAGTTTCTCATTCTCTGACATTTCTTGGAAAAATGTGGAACATCAAAAGTCAACACCAAATTCATAACTTACAGTGATTTGTTACAGTATTTTATGTTGATTGCATGAAACCAGCAATAGGATGTTGGTCATAGTGATACTGTACTCATTGTCACTATGACTTTTGAGTCTGTTGAGACCCTCGTTTCTTCAGCGCTTAGGCTCATTCTGACTCAGGTCCATGTCGGACGGTGAGCTTACCTTCCAGAAATGCACGCCTCCTTTGCCATTTTCAGATTGGACAAAATTGTGTAGACATCTTGTTTACTGATTTGATTTGCATATCTATGCCAGCTTTGTATTTGATTTGATTTGTATGCCACCTTTCTCTCACACCAAAGGTGGCTGTATGGTTTTTTTTAAAGCATATTTTGTTCATTTCAGTTTTGTTTTTGTTCAGATTGCATTGCAAGCTTAGAAGAGTGAAGATTCTCATCATAATTTTTATACATAAGTTTTATCCCATGTTTACTTCCAGGTGATGCGAACAGGGTAACATCCCTTTAAAAGGCAACCCTAACTCTCATTTTTCCCCACCTGTCCCTATGGTTATAGTTTGTCATACATAATGGGTAGAGACATAAGTTTAGCCAAGCTTGAAATAAAATTCATGTTTGAGTTTAAGCCAGTAGTTTATATCATCATACAAATAAGTCTTCATTTGGTTTGGCAACATGCCTGTCTCATATCCTAAGAGGACATCTGGTAAGAATTTGTGGGTCTTCAAAATAGTTCCCCCACTGTTCACTTTGTTGAGTTTCCAGCTGCATAAGTTCCAGTTTTAGACACAGTGTACAGCCCAAATTCCATGCCATTTACAAATGATGGACATTGTTGTTTATCTATATTATTGATTGGATCGAAGCTCATCAGGATAAGAAGGAACTTATCTGTTCTTAAACACTTTTGAGATCTCTAGTTGATAACATTTTTGGTCTGGTCTGCTGAATGAGAGATTGCTAGTAATTCCAGTAATGAAAATATCAAGAAACAAAAAGACTGAATGTTTTTGTTCTGCAGGAGAAGAATACCAGTCTATCTTGACTAAGCACGAGTGGTACACTTTTAACCTTAACACTATACCTACTTCCTATTGTTGAAGGACAAAGGATACAATAAAACTAGGTGGAGAAAGATAAAATGAAATCTGCAATTGGCAGTAAGATGGTTCTGGGGGTCATTTAGAGATGTCTAGGACTCTTAGCAGCAATGAAGGAACTAGAAAAGATCATCAAGTGTAAAGATTTGTTACTGGAGATCAAGACCAAGACCATCCATGCTATTGTATTTCCAGTCACCATGTTTGGGTGTGAAAGCTGGACAATAAAGAAAACTGACTGAGAAAAGTGGTGTTGGAGGACAGCTTCGCAGATACCCTGGACGGTCAGAAAGACAAACAAGTGGCTCTTAGATCATATCAAGCCTGAACTATATCTCGAGGCAAGAGTTTTGAAACTAACCTACTTTGGGCAGATCATGAGAAGACAGGATCCCCTGGAAAAGACTATAATCTCAGGAAAGGTTGGCGGTAGCAGGAGAAGAAGAAGACCAAATACAAGATGGGCTGACTCCTGAAAGAAATCCAAAGGATTGGGTTTGCAAGACCTGAGCAGAGCAGCTGAAGACAGGACATTTTGGAGATTGCTCATTCATCGGGTCACCGTAGGTTGGAGGTGACTTGTTGGCACATAAAGAACAACAACAAAGCCCCCTGGAGATAACAATTCATATTAAGCTTAGATGTTGCATCATTATTCCATCATTCTTTCCTCAACTAAGGCCCAAGTCAACTGGCCTTGTCATCCCCAACCCCAACGGAAAAGCTTGGATAGACTATTTATACTTCATTTAGAGATTTGTAGCAAACCTGGCCTGAACCGTGCAATGGATTTACCAGAAACATTACTCCAGGGTTGACCTAAGAAGTTTAGCTGCCTGAAGAAAACCTGACCCTTCCCCATCATGTCCAAATCCTGATCTAGCTGTTAAATATTTCCTCAAAATTCATGGCATTTGAAGTGTATGGACTGGAGAAAATCTTCCACTACAGCTACAGACAGTAGACTAGGTGAGAGAGAAGGGGACAGGGCTGGGCGGCATAGGCATCTGATCCATGTTCCACAAAAGCTAGCTAACATTATTTCACACTTCTTCCTGCTGCCATCTCACTGTCCAAGCCAAGAGACGCTTCAATAAGTGCAGTGTCAGTGTCTATGCAGAGAGAAAGGGGCATGAATTGAAAAACGAATCACCAAATTCATTCAAAAATCATTAATTTGTCAATTCATATTTATATGAATCAGTGCCCCAAACATATACGATTTAATTAATTTTTAGTGATTTTTGATTCATCAATTTGTTTGGCTACAAAACAACCCGCCCCAGGGACCTAGAGACACCAATATTGCAGGAAAGCTTCCTCTGATTCTTCTCTAAAATCCCTCAACGGTTGGTGAAGTTTGGATTTCAGCTGACTGTGTTATGCACTCACAAAGAGGCCCCAACCAGGAAAGTTCCCCCCAGGCACCTAGAGACAGTAAAATACAGAGAAGCTTCCACTGACTCTGCTTTGCAATCTCTCCAATTTTGGTGAAGACAGCTGCTAAAGGCCACTTTCCTGTGAGGACCCAATTTCTGGGTGTATAACTTGGATGTCTGAAACCCAATCATCACCAATCTTGGAAGGATTGTAGAGAAGACTCAGGAAAAGCTTCTCTTTGATTTTGGTGTCTCTAGGTACCTGGGGGGACTTTCGTGGGGGGACCTACTTGTGGGTATATAACTCGGACATCCAAAACCGAAACATCACCAAACTTGCAGGGCTTGTAGAAAAGAATCAGGGGAGGTTTCCATGAACACTTGGTGTCTCTCGGTGCTGCAGGGGGCATTTTATAGGGTTTTAAATTTAAAAATGAATTGATAAATCAATGAATTAATTATCAGGAAAAAATCATAAATTCCTAATTCATGATTCATCAACCTTGATGCATCATGAATCAAAATGAATTACTATTTTTTATTTGTGCCCATCTCCAGTGTCTGTGACACTCCGAGGCAAAGCAAGATGGTGAAACAGAGGGCATAGGCAAATGACCATCACCATGCCCTCAGCTGAGTCAGATCGGACAAATTTCAAGGCTCAGGAGAGAAGTGCTGCACAGTTTTGAATTTCTGGTAAGCTTTTCTTTGCTACACAGTGCAAATACAAAGACTCACAGAGGAGAACAGCTACAGGTTCCCCAGGATCCACCCCTTTCTCATTAAGTGATACTTAAAGTCTCAGGAACTCACTCTGAGATATTTGTAGTAGAAAAAGTAAAAAAAAACCCACAACAATTTATTTATTTACAGTTGCTTGGAATTACAGACTGGTGTATGTTGCTTTCTCTACTGAATTCATACTTAACGAACAGATCAACAGCAAACAAACAACTGCAACCAACCCAGGAAAGGGAGGGAAAGGCACACTTGCAGAAAGATGAGTCTCAAAGACTGGAATGAACTATAAAATAGTGTTGGATAGATAGACAGTCATGTCAGTCCAGAGAATTCCCTCCCAGTCAGACAAACTGCAGATAGCATGTGAAGCTTCAAACAAAAACTCCAACAACAAGGAGAAAGAAAACATCAAAAATATGATATGGCAGGAAACTGTATTCCTACCAGAAAAAGTGCTATGGCCAACTCGCTTTCCAGCGGCTTCATAGCTTTAGTCCCATGTGTCTGACTGACTGCCTAGTAGCCATTTCCATGGAGTTTTGTGGTGCCCCATTACATGCATCATTGCTTAATATCTTCCAGACCATGTCATTTGGGCACTGATTGTTCCAGAAAGACACAACTGTCAGTTTCACTTTCTCCTGAGTTTGAGCTATTTTAATCTCAGACTTTTTCTATGGGATTTATGAAAAGGCCTGTGAAATTTGCTAAGGTGTTATAGCAGAATGACAATAGCAGCAGCAACAACAGCAACAACTGAACCCAATCAAACCTTCATATAGCTGCACTGGACAAAGCCAAGAGATAACAGCTGTTCCCAGCTTTGCCCCTGTTAGCTCCATGGTTTGAGAGTTTGAATCCTCACTCTCTCTCCCATGTGTAAAGCCAGCCTATGTAGCTTTGGGCAAGCTGCACAGTCCCAGGACACGCCAAGAAGAAGAGAATGGTAAACCACTTCTGAGTACTCTCTACCTGGAAAACCTTGAACGGGGTCACCACCACGAGTCAGAATTGGCTTGATTGCATGTGATTATCACTTACAGTATTATTATCCTGTTGTATTTGACTTCCAACTCACTACTAAAGATGAGGGGCCTCTGAGTTGCTAACCCTAATTCATCACCAACAACATGGCTGCATAAACAGGGTTTCAAAGCTACACATCAGACAGCCGAACACCCAAAACCATCTGCTCAGGTGGGCAAAAATCTGCCTTTCTTCCATGGGCATTAAACAAAAAAAATCTCCAGTTCTTTCTATCAAACCGATGGAGAAATTTGAGATGTGGACAACTCTTCCACACACATGAGAGAGAGAGAGAGAGAGAGAGAGAGAACCAAAGCACGTTCGTAGTTTACTCAGGAGAAATGAATGTGTCAAAGGTTTCTCTCTCTCTCTCTCTCTCTCTCTCTCTCTCTCTCTCACACACACACACACACACACACACACACACACACACACACACACACACACACAGAGAGCTATCCCCGCTGGAGTTCACAAATATGCTGTACTGTGTCACTTTTTTCATAGCATGATGGTGTTTCCCAGTAGTGGGCTGATGTGAATGATTTTGTTTTCTTTATTTGATATACAGTATATAAAAGGAGGAGCTCTTCAGGGACCCAGGATGCTTGAATGCATGCAAAGATGAGATGTAACACTGACTTCTCTTAAAACAAGAAGATCTTCAGATAGTCTTGTTGTGAATGAGTTTCCACATTCATGAGGAGGCCTTGAGAAGAATGAATAGAAGATGAATAATGACTGAGTTCTTCTTTTATCGTTGTAATAATCTTCTCTTGGGCATGTCAGTAATGCATTCCAAAGCATCTCTCCCCCCTCCCCCCTGCCTTCCACTCAGGCCCTTTAAATTCATGTATCCCATGCTGACTGGCATAAGATATGAAGAGTGATACTACAAAGAGAGATAGAAATATATAAAGGTCCCACAGCCTTCTCTAAATATGTTAAAATAGTCAACAAAAACATGGTAATTTTCATGCTGCCTCATTTGATCTAATATTAAATTAGCGGCTCTTGGGATATTGATACACTCCATTCAGTCAGAACATATTTGTATGCTCGTGTTTTTCTGCAGAGTTAATTACAAGTTACCTAACTTTTGCAGAAGTATTTCAAATAGAATTTGACACAGAAACAAATTTGCTTTTAAAGCCTTTCTGAACTTTGATCATGAGAGGGTGGGAAAGACGGTGACCAGACATAGATCCAACAACCAGTTTCAGTTTTGCTTTTTTGTTTCCTGTTCTGCTTGTTTGTTTTGTTTCTTTTGTTGTTATTTGAGACGTTGTAGAGATATTTAGAATCATTTCTCCAGCATGGAGTGGTTAAACTGGAAACCTGCCTTGTTGCATGCCATCAAGTGGCTTCCTGCTTCTGATGGCCCTAAGAATGAGCTATCTCCAGTATGTTGTGTTCTCAACTGTGCCACTCAGCTCCTGGAGACAAGAGTCCCATGTCACCGCCATGTCTCAAGGCCTAACTACAGGGCAACCAGTGTGGTGGCAGCGGCAGGGTGGCGGCAGTAGGGCAGCACGACAGGAACAGGTAGGTCCCTCCCCCCCACTGGTTTGGTTTTCTGGTTGGTTCGTGGTGCTTTGTGATTCGTGCCAAACCACAAATCATATACCACCACGAACCACAGCTTTCCAGGTTTGTGCCCATCTCTAACTCCCACCCTGATTTTCCGTTTCATTTAGATGAAATGAAGGCAGTCATTGAGCACTCGCTGGCACTTCACATTTGCATGTATTTAAAATTATACAGGTTGAGGTGCATGGAGGCAGAGCTTAAACGTTTCAGTTGCCAAATCTGATTCCAAAGCTTGCAAGCCATGCTAGTTTTGGATTTTAAAGACAATGTTTTTCACTTGGGAGCAAAAGCTGGTACCCTGTTTCCCCAAAAATAAGACAGGGTCTTATATTAATTTTTGCTCCAAAAATGCATTCGGGCTTATTTTCAGGGGATGTCTTATTTTTTTTCCATGTACAACAATCTACATTGATTCAAATACAGTCCTGTCATCTTCTTCTGGTTGCTGCACAAGGGTGGAGGGCGGGATTTCACTCAACTGGGGCTTATTTTGGGGGTAGGGCTTATATTACGAGCATCCTGAAAAATCATCCTAGGGCTTATTTTCAGGTTAGGTCTTATTTTCGGGGAAACAGGGTAGCAGAAGTTGAGAATGCTGAGCCAATGTGGTTTTTCTAAGAAATAAGGCAACCACAGTTAACTCAACTACACCATCAAATAACTTAAGATTTACTCTGTTTATAAAATGAGCGATTTTGAAACAAATTTTCCTACCCACATGATGCAAAGGCTGAATCAAATTGGTCCAGTTCTTTTTAGTTGTAAACTGGCTTTTCTCTCTCCTACCTAGCGGCTACTACTTTTTTCTTGGTCTAAGGATTCAAAAAGGCTTTTTTTCCCTTATACAGACAAGAGTGGAGTCTTATCTGTAGAGGATGTGGGGAAAATTGCAGAAGTGCCAACTGAGAGAAAAGAGAGGGGATGTGAGAGAAGGGGCAGTGAAAGAGAGTGGGGAGTAGTGTGTGTGCATGCCTGCATATGTGATGAGAAAAAGAGGGCAAAAGGGGGGGCAGAGCAGGCATGAACACACACATACATAAACAAGTAATACCAGTACTCACCTCTCTCTGCAAAGCCTCTGCTTGCCTAAGCTGCAACTTCCTTTTTTAAAATAGCTCCCCTCCCACAGTCTTCTTTCTTTCTTTCTTTCTTTCTTTCTTTCTTTCTTTCTTTCTTTCTTTCTTTCTTTCTTTCTTTCTTTCTTTCTTTCTTTCTTTCACAGCTTAAGAAGGTATCTCACTTGCAAGATGCTGAAGAGATTTAGAGGAAGAAAAACGTTCTTAAGGTAATCCCTTTGAACTGCACCACCCATGAGTGCTTTAAATTTAATTGTAAGAAGAAGACTTTTTTCTCTCCTTTGCTTCTGTAACCATGTATATCAGGGTGAACCAAATGCCCACTGTGACTCTGCAGCTAGAGAAGGCGAGTTAATTTGCATTCCCTTCACTGTGTAGTCACGGCCTAAGCTGTAATGTTTCTGTGCCATCCAATGTTACTCTGCATTCTAAGGCCTTTTAATAAATAAATATTCGTTCAACCTAAAAGTGTACTGCTTATATACCACTCCATAGTGCTTAAAGCACTCTCTGGGCAATTTACATTTTAATTATGAAGGCTACACATTCCCCCCCCCCCATCCCAGCAAGCTGGTAACTCATTTTACCTGCCTTGGAAGGATGGAAGACTGAGTGAACCTCGAGCTGGCTACCTGGTATCGAACCAGATTTCTGAGCAGAAATTTGGCTGCAGTACTGCAGTTTAACCACTATACTACAAGGCTCATATCTCTCTGCAGTCATGTATAGAAAATACTACATTACATACTGATCATGGGGTCCAGTAAGATGGAGCCATAACCATTAAAGATACTGTATATCAAACTGCTATATCTACGCAGTGAAGATACACTCTTGATTGCAATGATTCCTAGGATATTTGCTTTTTATTTGTCCCCTTGTTTGCTCATGAAACTAGGCTTCTCAGATCTCAGGGTGCTGAATGAAGTGAAGGAATTACTGTGCTTCACTAGTCTCCTGGCAAGGAGAGAAATCATGGTGCCTGAAGAGGAGAAAGCTTGATTTTGGTCTATGAAGTGACCTTAAACCTGAGTGTTCACCTCCATCTGTTCTCAGCTGGTGCGAGGACTCACTGCTGTAACAGAAAGCTCTTTGTTCGGTGTTGCTCCAAATGGCATGATGTCCATTGTACCCATCGTCTCTCCTGGTCCTCTTCCCTCATTCCTAGCTTTAGGCATGCTGCTTTTGGCCCCATCATGCCGTTTGGAGCTAAGGTAGCTCATGGAGCATCCATGTCACCTCTCAAGATCATTCTTGTAGCACATGACCTTGCTGTTGCTCCACAGAGCCTGGAGGAGCAAGCCTTGTCCTCAACCCTGGCCTGATCCACCTCTGTGACATCACAAAGTACCTGTGACACTTTGGGCGTACCCTGAAATCTCAAGCAAGGGGATGCTGCTGCTGTAATAACTGAAATCCCATCAATCATTTTGTATTACAGGAATAAGCTTCTTATCTAAGTCGGTGTGTCTTAGTCCTCAGCCAAAAAGCGCGGGGAAACAAACACGAGGAACTCTTAAGTCCATAAACTCCACCCAGTGAAAGAGGCTTTCCTAAGTTAGCTGGCAATCTAAGATCTCCAGTGAGCGTTCGCCACCCCTCCTGAAACCAGGGAAGCAGAGATAAAACAAAATTGTCACATATATTTGCCGAAGGTGTGGGAGGAGGCAAATCCAATCAAATAGCATTTACAACTACGTGTAGTAACTTGAATTTTAAACAAGATATGTATTATTCAACTCATTCTAAGTATGGCACCGTAAATTTTTCATGAAGGTTAAGGGGGAAAAAAAGCTGACAGCAATATCATTTAAGCTGAGTGGGTTTGATGATGCACTTGAAAGTGAGAGATTAAACAGACTTTTTTTTTCTTTTTTAATAATATGACAAGACGCAGATAACATCACATTTGGCAAAAACCTTTATTGGTTTATGGATCAGAGTTTTCTTCTTTAAAACACACACACACACACGTTTCCCTCTACAAACTAATAAAATTCATGTAGCTGTCAGCTTGGATTTGATCCCTGTTTTGTTTTACCTCAACAACATAATTCAGTCAATCAGTTAGTAGAAAACTACACTTTCTCTTCCTGCCGAATCTTGTGATTTGGTACCAAATCAGACGATGTAATCCCTGGGCTTCACTAATATCTTTAGGTGAAGCATGCCCTGATGGGTTTTAATCCCTATGTGATCCCTTTCTCATTTCTGTCAGAAAGTGGTAGAAATCCCCCAGGACTGAAGGGTACACTAGCAGGATAGTCATTATGTACAACCTGAACAGTCGTGGCTTCCCTGACACAAACTTCTGGAAATTGTCATTCTGAGTCTTCTTAGACTAAGCCTTATCTCTCCCATAGAATAACACTCCTCAGGATTCTCTGAGGAGAAAGCTGTGCTTAGATATCTTAGTAAAAGTGGCTGTATGTGTTTGAATTAGTCATTCTTCAGACTGATGTGTAAATATGGACCAAATAAGGCTTTTTGTGTGTGTCTAAGGTGTCCCTGGGAGGGAGCAAAGAGTGAAGAGGCTCTCGTGGCAATCTGTTACCACCATTTCCTCGTGTTAAATCCATCATTTCTGAGGTCAAAGGTGTTGAACTCTTAAAAAGCATCATATGATTTAAAAAGAAGAAGAAAAAAACATTCTGGCATCTTAAAGACTAGTTGCTATATTTTAATGTGAGCTTCCGTGGAACAAGCCCGCTTCATCAGCACTTTGAGGCAGTATATAAGTTCCAACAACAACAACAACAACAGAGAGGCTACATGGCAAAACATTCATACAGGGCTTTAAGATAGGGAGATAGTGGCGATTAGTAGACTTAGGTTGTATTTTACACCTAGTTATGATTTAAGACCCCTGTATGATATTCAGTTCTTTTCTTTTGAAGCTTCATTTTGTAAACAGCAACACTGATTAGTGGTTAAAGGAAACAACAGCAGAAACATTTTTAATGAATCAAGAGTCATTGGATTTACCTTTGAAGCTTGTTCTGTAAAGATAGATGTGGTTAGTTTGGAAGGGAAATGGCAACAGGTAACTAACAGCATAATTATTGTAATATTTCACATTTGGTAATGACTAAAGAACCCTTGACTAATATTTAACCCATTGAGATGGATATTAAGCATATGTATATATTTTGTCTCAGCTGTTCCCCTCTAGATTCTTGTTCTGTACTTTTTCCTCTCCAGAATACCAAATTTCGAATCCTGTGAAGAGTGTTCTAGTAGACTGAAGTGTTTAAAATGGGCTTCTGTGTGTTGCCATTCCTGATGTCTAATTCATGGCCATTTTGCATTTAGTCCCCATTGTTGTATTTGTGTTGTGTAACTCATCATGTGTCAATAGTTGCTTGAGATAGTGGGGTTGTGTGTAAACAAGTATAGGACTGCCACCAGCTGCTTGAGAGAGTGAAATATTCTTGTCAAGGATGGGTTGGAGATCATTTACAGTATGATTTATATGAATCATCTCAGTTGTGGGCTGAAAGTGACAACTAGCAGTGTTTGGTTGTTTTTTCTTCTGGGTATGTCCTGCAATATGTTGCTTCTGGGTATTAATCTTGCCTGGTTAATTTGTTCTATAAGCATATTGGTCAGGCACTTGATGGCAGATCTGTACTAGTTTTATAGACAACCCCACAATCTCAAGCAAGGATCCCACATTCATAAACCAGAGATTTTTCAGAAAATTCAGAAGAGCCTCGTGGCACAGTGGTTAAAAAACGCTGTATTGCAGCTAAAACTGTGCTCACGACCTGGGGTTCAAATCCCAGGTAGCCGGCTCAAGGTTGACTCAGCCTTCCATCCTTCCGAGGTCGGTAAAATGAGTACCCAGCTTGCTGGGGGGGAAATGTGTAGCCTGTATAATTAAAATTGTAAACCGCCCAGAGAGTGCTTGTAGCGCTATGGGGCGGTATATAAGTCCAAAAATAAAATAAATAAATAAATAAATAAAATTGAATGTTAGCCAAGGGTTCTTTAGCCATTACCAAATGAGGAATGCTGCAATAATTAAGTTGTTATCTGCTGTGATTTTCCTTCCCAACTGACCACAGTCACCTTCACAGAACAAGTTCCAGGCCCCATGTTACCACCAACATATCGCAACATATGGCAACAATGAATACAATGTCTCCAAAATGTCCTCTTCTCAATAATCCTGCAGAGCTCTTGTAGACAAAAGCCTGTGGGTTCCTTTGGGAGTCAGTCCCTCTAATATTTGGTCTTCCTCTTTTCCTGCTGCCTCCAGCCTTTCCCAACATTATTGTCTTTTCTGGAGACGCTTGCCATCTCATGATGTGCCAAAAGTAAGACAGCCTCGGTTTCAACAATTTTGCCTCTAGAGAGATACTTCTGGCTTGATTTGATCTAGGGCCCATTTGTTTGTCCTTCTGGCCATCCAGAGTATCCACAAAGCTCTCCTTCAGCACCACACTGCAAACAATTCATTCTTTTCCCTGTCAGCTGTCTAAACTGTCCAGCTTTCATACCGATACAGGGTGATCGGAATTACAAGAGTATGGATCATCTTGGTCTTGGACTCCATTATCCAGTGACACATCTTTACACTTGATGATCTTTTCTAATTCTTTCATTGCTGTCCTTCCCAGTGTCCGTCTTCTGATCTCTTGGATGCATTTGGATTGATGATTGAACCAAAGTATACAAAATTAGAAGGCTGTTTTCAGAGTTCTGGTTGGAACGCACCAGCTACCGTTCAGCACATCTAAGCCCCAATATTTACAAGGTCACGGAAGAGGACTTGATCAATCACTTATTTAGCTACAACATTTGGGCCTGCTATTTCAGAATATTATTTAAGTTAGGATTGGATCCAGTTCTTCTTTTTTTTTTTTTCCAGGCCCTTGCCCAGGCTGGAGCCAAGCTGATATATTCAAGCCCATGCTTTATGTGACATGGGACAATATGGGAGAGAAAAATCTGCAAGGGTATCTTTTTGTTACAAGAAGCTGAAAGGCCAAACTTTGAATAATATATGTCTAGATTTCTGAAGATTTAGCTTTATTCTGGATTGATTTCCTGAGGGCTCAAATTAATTCTTCCTAGGAATATTTCTCAAGCTGAACTCAAGTTTTTCGTAAGTATTGAAGGAACTGTCATTGCCTCCCCCTTTCTCTTGAAAGCAGTGCTTCCTCTGAAGTTAAGAAGGAAAGCTGGTGTGACCCCCCAATACACCTTGACCCATTTTTCTGACAGGTGGTCTCAGGGGCCTTTCACACAGTATAATAGTGGGAATTTTCTTCCGGTTCTAAGCTGATAGAAACCCTCATACCAGTGAATTTTATTTAGGTTGTGCTCATTAGCTATTGACTTTGCTCACTTTAATATTCAAAGATTTGAGAGTGATGCTTACCTGTTCATACCCAGTGAGATGCTCAAATATTCCTTTTCTCTCCTGGTTTGGCCTCAATGCACTAAAAAAATTTGCTTATCTACCTCATCATCCCATGTGTTGAGCACCAGTCATAGAAAATGAGCTCAAGCAGAAACTCAAGGGGGTATCTATTTGACATAGTGGTTGAACGATCATTCTGCTTCTTAAGGGCGTTCTTCTATGGAGAGGAAGGATTATAAATCTCTTGACAGAAATCACTCAGTGCTTCATCAAATGACAATTCTTTGGTTTCTTTCCACAGAATTACCACAAGAGTTCAATTGCTGGGGATAAAGACACATATAATAATCCAGAGATACATCCTCATATGTCATTAGGACTGGCTAGGCAGATTTGCAGGACTTTGCATGAGGCAGAGGAAGAGAAAAAAATTATCATTCTTCTTGGAAGAGGTGGTGATGAAATCCTTCATGGAGGTTTTTAAAAAATCATAATTATATATTCAAATAGTCATCATAATTATTCCAATGTCATTCATTATGTCACAAAAAATCACAGCCTAACCTAAACTTGGATACCATGAAAATGCAATTAATTGTTGGTTACTAATTTATTATTGTTGAATTCTTACTTTTGGACAGAAGGATATTGCAAGTTGTTGGACTTTTTGTCCCAGCGATCAATGTAATTTGTTTGGCCTTCAGTACTATGTACACTATTTATTTAAAATATTTTCCCCTGCCTAAGGACCTAAGGTGGCTTACAAAAATTAAAAGACAATATTTTAAAGCTAAAAACAGCACGTTCACAAATATTTTAAAAGAATTAAACAAGTATTGAAAAATGGCCAATAAAATCAATACTAAAAATACATTTAAAAAAAAAAAGAGCACAATTCATTTAAAAAGAAAACCCTCTCACGTTCCAGTCACTAAGAAAAAGCCTGCCTGAAGAGAAAGGTCTTCACCTGCTTGTGGAAGGAGAGCAAAGATGGAGCCAGCCTGGCTTCCCGTGGGAGGGAGTTCCAAAGTCAGGGAGGAGCACCAGAGAAGGCCCTCTCCAGTGTCCCCATCAAACACAACAGTGAAGGTGGTGGGACTGAGAGAAAGGCCTCTCCTGATGGTCTTAACACCTGAGCAGGCACTGCCCAACCATCTCGTCCTCTGTCCTCCCCTTCTCCTCCTGCCTTCACACATTCCCAACATCAGGGTCTTTTCCAGGGAGTCTTCTCTTCTCATGAGATGGCCAAAGGACTGGAGCCTCAGCTTCAGGATCTGTCCTTCCAGTGAGCACTCAGGGTTGATTTTCTTCAGAATGGATAGGTTTGTTCTCTTTGCAGTCCAAGGGACTCTTAAGAGCCTCCTCCAGCACCACAATTCAAAAGCATCAATTCTTCGGCGGTCAGCCTTCCTTATGGTCCAGCTCTCTTCCGTACACCACTATCCATGAGGTATAAAGCCTGTTCACACTGTGAAATTTAGTGTGATACAGCCAGTGCTTAAAAAGTCCTCATCTTCAGGGCAATCTATTTTAATTCTTGGTGCCCATCTGCAAAGGCAAAACAAAGAGCTATTTTGCATTTCAGGGCATCATTCCAAAAAAGACTGCATGCCCTAGCCCTGTGCAAAAAAGATACAGACCAGCTCTTAAAGAGGAAGGATGAATTGTTTTAAGTAGAAACTCATTTTTTTTCCCCATGCGAAACAGTGCTGTCAGGAAACCATACATCATCACTGTCTGCCACTCTGGACAGGCTCTAAGAAAAGCAAGCAGGATCACTCAGAATTTCAGCTCTCAATGGAGACTACAATCTAGATTCTCCCGTCTCCCGATCCGGTATTCCAGCCACTGCACCAGTGGGGCTCACACTGCAGCCTATGATGAGGGGAGCAGCTGGCAGTGCCTCTGGTGAGTGCATTGACTGTACAGCTTGTTAACAACAGCAACCTCTAGTACATGGTCTGACATGCCCTGCCTTGAGGGGGCATTGGGTACTTCCAGAGCATTAATCTTGGTGAAATGGTCCATAAGATGTGTTGAGCATGTGCATTACTGCGGATCTGAAAGCTGTCCTGTTTCATAAAGCTGAAGTTTAGACACTTCCAACCCTTCCATTTAATTCCCTTTTTCTACTGAAGATAAGTAAGATGAATTGCCTGTTCGGCAGCTGGTTTATTAGCTTCTCTGCCGACAAGATCCTTCATCATCTTGCTCTCCCAGTTCAAACCCGCCCCGCCCCCCGCCGCTTGTTGAGGCAAAGTGAAGTGGGAGCGGTTTTCAGAAGCCAGGAATGATAGCTGAGCACCTCTTTCTTTTGAATTCAAATCTTTTGAAAAACTTGCCTTCACTTTTTCTTTGACTGAAAACGGGAGAGAAAGCTTTGGTTGCCAATCTCCCACATGAAGTAAGACATAAGAACCCAATAAGAGGTACACAATTTTACTAGTGCTTCTGGCAGCAATATCTATTTCCTGGTCTGCTTATGGAAGTCCTGTGGTGAAAAAGTGAACAAACGTAACTCTAGATATTTAAGATAACCATTTTCTCTCCAATTTCAAAGGCTTTAGTGAAATCATGGACAGAAAGATGAACCTTAGATTCACTCTCTGATTCTGCTACGTAATGTTTGGGAATGATAAGCAGTTTCTGGACTTAATCCAACTTTTGTGACACTGCAAGTTGACTCACTGAAAAGAATGAAGCTAATCACCTCTATGCTAATATATGTTCTATTGATTTCAGTGGGTCTACTCCATCTGCTAACTTTGGTCCTCTTAAGGAGAAAGGCAGGCTTTGAATGAATGAATGAATGAATGAATGAATGAATGAATGAATGAATGAATGAATGAATGAATGAATGAATGAATATTTAGGACTAAAATAGGTTATACCTGTGTAGGTTTTTTCACCCTCATCTTTTTGATAGGGAATAATATTGACCTATATTTAAGTTGAAAAGGCAGCAATGAAGGATTTAGAAGAGATCATCAAGCGTAAGGATGGGTTAGTGGAGAACAAGCCAATACCAAGATCATCCACACTCTTTTATTTCTAGTCACCATGGATGGGTGTGAGAACTGAACAGTTAAGAAAGCTGACAGAGGAAAAAAATTATACATTTGAAGCATGGTGCTGGAGAAGAGCTTTGCAGATACTCTGGACTGCTAGAAAGACGAGCAAATGGGTCCCAGATCCAATCAAGCCTGAACTTTCTCTGAAAGCAAAAATGTTGAGACTGAAGCTGTCCTATCTTGCGCACCTCATAAGAAGGAAGGATTCTCTGGAAAACAAAAGAAAACAATAATGCTGGGAAAGGTGGAAGGCAGCAAGAAAAGAGGAAGGCCAAAATGACTCCCTAAAAGAAGCCACAGACTTGGGTCCACAAGAGCTGAAAAGGACTGTTGAGGTTGGGTTTGCCATAAATCACAGGTGACTTGACAGTACATAACATCATACTCAAGTCCGCTTAAGGAATTTGCTGGATCTGAAGTCCCGAATGAACAGGAAGGACTGTTCTAAATCAGGACTGGGCACAACACTTCGCCTTTCTTTTGAAGGCCCATTTCAGGTGCTGGAATATAGCCTGACTTGGGTCAGGAGTAATTCAGGCCCTGTTTGATTAAATTTGCACCCTTAATCTGAATCAAGTGGTAGATTTGTAAAGTTACTCCACTGGAAAACCCAAATGGTTATTCTTTTTTCTCCTCCGTTGTGCACTGATGTACATGAAACGTGGTGGATCGAGCATGTATCTGTACCCTTATAGAGTGACACTGCACATTCCATGTCTCAGCTGGAATCTCAGCCAAATGCTTTTTTTTTTCCAAGTCAGCAAGGAGACCAAGGAGACACATCTTGGGGTGATCTTTGCCTGCCCTCCTTCTGTGACATCACAAGAACCTGCCCCCCTAACCTTGAAATCTCAGGATATGAAGTGTCACTGATCAGTTAGCCTTAATGCTGAAACAATTTGTGTCCTCTTGGTCCTGCTGATGCAGCATCTTCCATCAACACAAAAGTCTGTGTGTCACAGTCTAGCTTTTCTTGAATAAACAGGTCAAGGATTTAGCTGCTGGACTTCCTTTTTTTTTTCTTTCTTCATAAAGACATTGTTAGGTTTTGAGTCATTTGGATCATTTTGTAAAAACAAACACAGACTTCATTTTACTAAACCATTTGCCTCATAATCTGTCACAGTATCTTTGCCTCAGGTTAAATGTATTTTCTGATTGCAGCCATGCAGAAAGCGGGAAAAATCATATCAATTTCAACATGAGTCTGTTTTTAAAACACACACATACATAAGCACTGACTCACTTTATTAATGGCTTGAATTTGAACAATATGCGTTAGAACGTGGAGAAGTATGTTATGGTTTCGGTAATGGTAAGGCTTTAATGAAATTAGGTCTCGGTGAAGCAAATCATTCATGTATATTCAAAACAATGGACAAGAAAAATGCTGCATAAGAAGGACGCATTGGATCCTGTAAAGGAAACTGAGCAACAAATATAGATCGCTCCGCCCACAAACAGTGGAGAACGGCAAAGATTAACAACATTAAATTGACTGTAGATGTCACCTATTCCACCCAACTGCTCAGCTCAGTGAAGAGGTAACCACAGACTTGTTTTCCCACAGAGAAAAGACATGAACAAGGTCATGCTAAGATGGAGCTTCCATAGTTTAAGGATGCGAAGAGATCTCGCTAAATGTGACATTCTCCTCAAAGCAGGCTGTCTTAACACTGTGAAAGAGTTTGCTGAGAACTGATTAACCCCTGCAAGACTTCTCACCTCCAGTACAAGAACAAGAGAAGGAATACTTTCCAGTCACATTTTCCACAATTTGCACAAAATCTCTCTCTACAAAACTAATGTGTTTTCTTTTTGTGAAGCAAAGAACACACACAGAGTGAAAAGACTGGCTGGGTGATCAAAAAGATGCCTCTCCAATACTTCTAGTTTTATTAATTGATTGGTTGGTTGATTATTTCAATTTACAGTCTTCCACAGAAGTGATTACACCCCCTCACATTTCATAAATATTTTAGTATATCTTTTCATGTGACAACACTGAAGAAATGACACTTGGCTACAATGTAAAGCAGTGAGTATAGAGCTTGTATAACAGAGTAAATGTGCTGTACCCTCAAAATAACACAACACACAGCCATTAATGTTTAAACCAATGGCTCTCAACAGCTAAATTGGACAGTTTTTAAAGGAGATTGGACACCTTATTGGATGATGAAATTATGGTTTACTAGCCATGATGGATATGTACGTAGTCTCACTATTACTGTCATTTGCTGACAAGCACAATCTGGAGAGTCTATGTAGTTGCCTTCATGCGCTTTTTGAGTAGCCAGTTAGCTGTTGCATGAGCAAAACACCAGGCTACACAGACCTTCATTCTGACACGGGCTTCCTCTTGTGTTCTTAAATTCTTTGAATGCTCCCCCAGTTGGCAATAAAGGACTGAATATCCACCCACCATGGATGGTAGATATTCAGAATGTGGACTACCCAGGTGATGCTATGGACAGTGGTTGGTTTCTTGGTGAGTGGCTAATTTTGCAGCTGGTGGAGGACACGTAGGGTTTGAAGTTGGGTAAACAATGTTGCCTTTTTAGCCTGCGCCTGGCTGTCTACTGGATGCCATGCAGCCACCTTCAGTCTCTCTCACACACATGTACACAAAGTTATGTTAAAGGGGTTCTGAGATCTGTAGTCCAAATGCATAACTTTTCCTGGCTCTAAGCTACCCCAATAAACTGTGTCCAAAACACTTATAAGACAATATCATGCCTTTTTGCAAGGATGGGGGGTGGGGATCTGATTTTGCTATTTGAACTAAGGCCTCCCGAACATTGTACTTTACTTGTACGTCTTTCCTCCAAAAATCTTTGGGAGGAACGTCCAAATCCTCTGAGTATCCAGGGTTAACGGAGAGTGGGATTTCATGACAGCTACCTGTGACAGCCTCCATTTAAACTTTAAAGGAGAGGTGAAAGAAAGGTGACTCAGAGTCCTGCTTCATGCATTGCAGAAATTGTTCGGTCTTGTGAAATGTTGACTTCTGTCAACCTGCCAAGCCGGCCAGCCGGGCCCAAGGGAAAGCTGCTCTTCAAGTGAAGGGTTGCACAACCATCATTTTGCCTGGGGGAGACTCTGAAAGGACATAGTCAAGGTTGGAATATCCTCTGACCTGTTATTTCTTATTCTTTCCCCCTTATCTCTATGGGAACGGTTCTGCTCTCTCTCTGAAAATGCTACTCTGTTATTATACTATTCAATTTTCCATCATTAGAATATTATTCTATTCTATTCTATACTTATAACAATTAAGTGATGATTATGAAGCAAAATTAAGCGCTCTTTTTCATCTCCTCTTCTCTTCAATGTACAGTGTTCAATTTCCTGCAGGGCAAAATAGAAAAGGAGTGTCTATAAACCGGAGCCATACAGCCTGGACAGAGCAATCTAATCTAATTAATATTATCAATTATCGGTTGGACCCAGCTTTACCTATGTAATGCAGATGACATCATTCTCATCAAGGGCAAATTGCCTCAAATTAAAGACTTTCTTTTTTTATTTTGGGACTGTCTCGTTGTGGGGTAAGTCATGCACACCTCAAAAATCAAAAAAGGAAGGGTTTCATTAGTGAGATTCTACTGGTGAACATGATATGATTCTTCTTGCCCAGGTGGATCTGTGCAACACGACAGTAGCCAATATTAATATTGTTGACAGCTATCAACAATAACATCTTAGATTACGGTAATGGGCAGTATATAGGGCTGCATTTGAAGACTGTTCAAAAGCTCTCTCTGGATCTTTCTGCTAGTTGCTGGAAAAATAGGCCCTGCAGACTCTCACTGGTGCTCTTCTCTCCTGCCTGCACCATGACATGCATGACCTGGCCTTCGCAAGAATGGGATTTTCTTAGAGAACCAGAAGTAATACCACCCTTGGTCTGAACCTGAACCAGATGTTGATCTGTAGGTGTCAAGGTTATCTGATGTTGTCAGCCAAGGTCTCCTGCTGCATCAGCAGAACGCCATGCCCAACAAGCAAGGTGACAGTAGAATCCCATCACTATAAGATGAGAAAGAGGAAACAGCTATGGCAGAACCATTCCACTTAAAAAAGCAACAGTAGTAACATTAAGAGTGACAGCAGCGGCAGTGGCACCAGAAGAGTGCAGGGCAGATTGGCCCCAGTCTATATTCCCTTAATTCAGGCACAACATGGATTAAAAGATCTTTGCATGACCCTAGGAAAAACCATGGTGAATAGAACGCGCTTTCACTGTAGCGTCCCTCAGTTGACAGAACCTTAAGAGATGTGCTCCATTGTGGTCACACAGTATTTGGTGGTGCTGGAGGACACATAGCACCCTCTTGCACCATAGAGCCACTGTGGTTGACGATGAATATCAGCATAAATAGGAGTTCTGGTGGCAGAAGTCTCCAAAGTAGTCACACAGTGTCCCATAATTGCCCACCACTGCTCTACATGGATGCCTCTGTTGGAACTAACATGACATGTTTTAGGAGGGCCAAAGCTGAGCTGAGATGGGTGGGTCAGAGATAACCCATCTCTCTCCCTCCCTCCCTCTCTCTCCTTCCCTTGGAAGGGATACTCAAAGGCATCAAGTCTAAGTTCCTACCAAAGCAGGAACTTCATAGCTAGGGCACCCCGAGAGATGGTATGCTGAGCTCTGTTTCAAATGAGGATCCCACCTTGGTTGGCCATGAGTCTTCCATTTGGAGAGCTGCCAGAAGACAGTCTTCCTTTTAAAGGTGTCCGCCATTTGAAGGGCTGCCCAGGCTAAGTCTGATTTAAAGATTAAAAAGCAAGAATTAAAAAAGAGGTTGGGGCCTTGAAGTCACCCACCCCGAGTGAGGAGCACTTGAACAGCATAACCAGCAGGCATATGTTCGCCTTTCCCCACACAAGATGATGCATTGTAATTCTGTCTAAATTACAAAAAAGTGTGTTTGTAATTTTGCATATAAAATGTATATGCTTGGTATATATAAATCAACATAAGCAGTTTTATACAAACCACTGTCCTTCACTGCCCTCTTTTTTTGGTGCTGTGTTAGTAGCACCCTGTTCCAACTTCGGGAGGCTTCTGTACATGAGACGTGGCACTTTCTACATGTCTGGAAAAAAAATCATTCTCAGAATACTTCTGAAATTGGTATAACTAGCCGCAGGTTTCCCACCCCAATTAATTAATACTATTTTTATCCCACCTTTCTCCTTTAAAAAAAAAAGACCCAAGGTAGCTGACTTCATTAAAAGACTATATTTAAAGCTAAGAACAACGAGTATGCAGATATTAGAAAGGAATAAACAAATACAACTCAGAAACAGTAAACAAAAGCAATACCAAAACCACATTCAAAGCAGGGAGGAACAACAATCCATTGAAAAATGTCACTCTGGAAGTCAGTCAGCTCAGGGGAGGCTTCCAGAAAAGAAAGGGCTTGGTCTGCTTGTGGAAGGACAACAAAGTTGGGGCCAGCCTGGCCTCCCGTGGGAGGGAGTTCCAAAGTCTGGAAGCAGCACCAGAGAAGGCCCTCTCCAGTGTCCCCATCAAACACAACAGTGAAGGTGGAGGGACTGAGAGAAAGGCCTCTCCTGATGGTCTTAACACCTGAGCAGGCTCATAATGGGAGACAGTCTTTGAGACAGATGTGCCCATAGGAAGAAGATACCAACACCAGGATCTAAGTGCTGTGCTTTCGAAGACCTCCTTCATCCAAATCAAGATCTACCATAAAGCTTTAGATGTCCTTGGACACCAACAGGCTTTGGACAGGGGGAATTATTGGACCACCAACACAATTTCAAAGCACTTTCTCAGACATGGGCTCTATTAAATTCAGCAGATTTTACTTCTGAGTAGATCTTTCTACTAGGCACAAACTGTCTCAGAGAGCAAACAGGTCAAAAAAAATGACCATGGGCCTGTATTTTTTTTATTTTTATTTTTATTTTTTGCTCAGCTGCAAAATGTGCAGGTATTCATTACGGCACATCATGCATCCGATGCGAAGATGGCACACTGCATATTTAAAAGGGAGGCAGGGGGGACAGCCTGAGGCCCATTTGTATAACAGCTTGTTTACATTCCATTTCACACTTCCCACCTGCCTGTGATTTTTTTTTCTTGCGCAGCCAAGGAAACTGGAAAACTGCAGCTGCACTTGTGGAGTTTTTCCTGCGCAAGATACCCTGCCAGCTGCCAAATGGGAAACTTAACATTATTATCTTCATTACCACCCCTTTCAGCTAATTGTATAGTTATGGTAATAGTGCCCTCCAGAGGAAATCTCTAGGAATTAGCATCGGAGCAGCTACTCCTCCAAAACACGGTCTGATTTTGAAAGAAAAAGTGACGTTTTCAAAGTTCTTTCTCTTAAGACGTTCTTGTCACAGAGTCGGGAAAGAGAAATGCAAACAGATTCATCGAAGATTTATCAGGCAGCCCTGCCCTTTTCCTGGAAATACTGTGAGAATTTTTCATGAATTTATGCCTTGCTCACCACCAGCATATTTCCTTTGGCTTCCATAGTACTGTAGAAAAGGGAAATACAAATGTCATTTGGACATGTCATCCATATTTTTATTTAAAAAAAAATACCAGACACAGTCAATCAAAATTATAAAACATTGACTGGTATTATAAAACAGATACAAGTTTTAACCATAAAAACCCCCCTAAATATCTGTTCAATATTGGTGCAGTATGTTCTTGTTGTTGTTGTTGATAATGATGATGATGATGTTATTAATTTGTCTTATTTATAGGCTGCCTTTTCCCTGAAAAGAGGAGTCAAGTATTAAAAAGAATAGAATTAAAAACACCAGAAGATATACACTAAGAAATAATTAACCTATAAAACTCATAGAAATACAATTGAATAATTAAAAAAAGGTAAAAAATGAAGAACTACCCAAAATCCACAGGTAGGCAATCACTTTGTTCAGGTCAGCCAGAAATTCACTCATTAGGCAACTTTATGCGGTCAGTTAGCGACTGTCCACCATTAATTGAATCCTGCCTTTCTCCCAGTAAGATAGCCTAGATGGCACCCCTGCTCCTCATTTTCTCCTCACAACTGCCCTTGGAGGTAACTCAGGCCCAGAAAAAGTTTTTCCAAAGTCATTCAGTGAGTATCATGGCTAAGTAGGGACTCACACCTGGCTCTCTATAACCCCAAACCAACATTCAAATCTTAATAACATTCAGGTTTTTGTTGTTGTTTAGCTGTTAAGACATGTCCGACTCTTGGTGACCCCATGGACCAGAGCACGCCAGGCCCTCCTGTCTTCCACTGCCTCCTGGAGTTTGGTCAAATTCATGTTGGTCGCTTCAATGACCCTGTCCAGCCACCTCGTCCCCTGTCGTCCCCTTCTCCTCTTGCCTTCACACTTTCCCAACCTCAGGGTCTTTTCCAGGGAGTCTTCTCTTATGAGATGGCCAAAGTATTGGAGCCTCAGCTTCAGGATCTGTCCTTCCAGTGAGCACTCAGGGTTGATTTCCCTCAGAATGGATAGGACTCTCAAGAGCCTCCTCCAGCACCACAACATTAGGTTTTGCTAAACTGACATGCTGAGAGACATCCAGTTTCTGGGTTGGCTCATGGTGAGCTTGGACTGTGGCTGAGTCGCAATTGGCCTGAATGCATCTGGTACACCTGAATCCAAGAGAAATTCCTTGACTGCTTCCAAGCCAGACGTTCTCCTTACTGTTGCTTCTCAATCATCCAGAGGAAGAACAGAGCAAGACAGGTGATATGGTGATGGGATGAAGTAAAGCTGTTGTAACCACAAGATCAGTACCTGTGGTTTCACTTATCCACTGCCAGACCTGGCCACTAGAGGGAACTAGAGACTATCTATATATAGGGTTTGCTATCCATTATTTTCGGTATCCACAGAAGGTGGGACCTTGGAGCCAATTCCTCCCGGATATTGTGGTCCTACTCACTGTGGTCCTACTCGCCCTCCCTTCTCTGTCTATATCCCAGCATGTTATGCTGAACTCTCTATATTCTTCTCCCACAGCTGAGATCACTAATGAAGGCATCATGCTCATGAGGAAGCAACTGAGTGCTCCAATTACCTGGCAATAGGTGTTGGACTCAGCAAGAGAGAAGCAGGATGCTTTCAAGGGCTGGAGTTGGGGAAGGAAAACACAACAGCAAGGGAGCAGCTGTGACATACCATTAAATCTTAGAGAGGCTTCCAAGACTGCACCATGGTTTGGATGGGAATGCCACAATCGGGAAGACCCTTCTCAGTCACCCTCCCATTCTATCAACCTCAGCCGCTTTCTGCCTAATGATAGAGCCGACATCCCTTCCAGTAATTTAGTTCTGGCACTACTTCCCTAGATGAATGTAACTGGCTCAATCCATCTTCACCTGCTTTTTGGCAAATGGTGAAACTTTGGCTTTAAACAGGATGCATTCTAATTCTTTTTTAATATATTCACCAGTGTTCTTTTAAGCTATTGTATCATCTAGCTTCATTTCTTAATTTTAATATTGATTTTGTGTCTTTTTATTAATAGGACTCATCTAAATCAGTTCTCAAAGATTCATTATCTAATATTTCATGTAATTATTTAATTAGTGAAATAAGAAAAAGTGCTCTTCCCAGACTTATTTTGGCCCAAAGCCAAATGCTGATTTTTTTCCCAACAGAGATTGGCAAGTAACTTTCAAATGTGATTTGTTCCTGTTACTCCTTATAATGTTTTGGAAGTAAACCATTGTTACTATTGCTGCAAATTGGAAACGTCACTCCTTGAGGATTTTTTTTGGGTTTTTTTGGGGGGGGGGGGTTGCACCGCTCAGCACTTTTTCATTATTTTATGATACTGTAGTTGTTTTTTTGGAGGGGAAAGCAATCTTACTTAGAAAAGTAGGAAAACTGAAAAATTCCTTTCAAAACATCTCTAGGATGCCTTATACCTTAAAAGTAAAAAAAAGTAACTTTTAAAAATAATTTTTAAAAAATTACTCAAGCAAACTTTAGGAATGAGATTTCCAGATATTTCTTTTTTTAAACTACAAATATCATAATTCTGATCTGGGAGTTCTACCTGAAAGACAGACATCTTGATGTGGCTCACCTGGGAAGGCTTTGTAGCCTACCTGTGCCTAGCTTCCTGTGGCCACTATTAGCTGGGAACTCCCTTTCCAAATAGAAAACAGGTTGGAGTTATGCCTAGCTGGGCCACAAAGCCTCCCTGCTTAGGCCTTTCTCCCAGGTGAACCACATTTGTGTATCTGTAGATGTCTGACTCTCAGGTAGAACTCTCAGAATGGAGAGTGATGGGATTTGTAATCCATAAAAATCTGAAAATCCCATGCATTTGTACCTTAGTTCCTCCTTACTGGATCGTTTTGTTTTATTTTGCAATATAATTTTGTTATACCCGTGTTACCCAAGTAGTAAATTATTAAAGGCAAAGTTTGGAAATATGAAGTTATTGGTTGCTATGTCATAGTTTAGGATCGAGCACAAGCTTTCCCAGAGAGGGGGACCAAAAACGTCCCTTTCTAGCAGCAAAATCTATTGTGGATGCTTGATGTCAGAAATGGTCCAATGATCTCCTGGTAAAACTATTCTGCCTGTTAGTGTCTGCTGTCGGAAAGAACTGAAAAATGTGGTGGACAAAAAGTGATGTGATGGAGGAGCTGAGTAGTTGCTGCAGATCTGAATCTTGGCTAGTCCAAGGATTCAGGTGCAATACTGGTGTAAAGTTACAATGGGGTTAGGTAAAGGTAAAGGTTGCCCTTGACATTTAGTCCAGTCGTGCCCGACTCTAGGGGGCGGTGCTCATCTCCGTTTCCAAGCCGTAGAGCCAGCGTTTGTCCAAAGACAGTTTCTGTGGTCACGTGGCCAGCGCGACTAGACACAGGACACCATTACCTTCCCACTGTGGTGGTACCTATTTATCTACTTGCATTTACATGCTTTCAAACTGCTAGGTTGGCAGGAGCTAGGACAAGCAACAGGAGCTCACTCCGCTGCGTGGATTCGATCTTACAACTCTTGGTCTTCTGACCTTACAGCACAGAGGCTTCTGCGGTTTAACCCGCAGCGCCACCACGTCCCTTACAATGGGGTTAGGCTAGTTCTAAATAATTTCCAAGATCACCAGGCTGGGAAGGGCCTGCACTCAGTAGAACAGTGGTTCTCAGACTTTTTCAGGTCATGAGGACCACTTCTTATAATAGCTAAGTAACTTGTGACACCCCCTGTCACATTTTAATGGTGTAAAGTCATCCTGTCTCAGAATGTAGAGGTTTCTTTTCCCCCCCAAAGAGCCTGTTTCTCATACATACTTACACACACTAATATCCCATGCCAAAAAATCAAAGAAAAAAATTATTTAACAAGGGCTGCATGGTATAGTGGATAGAGTGATAGGTGACACCTCTGGAGGACACGGTTTGAATCTTCACTTGGCCATTTATATTCACTGGGGGAGTGGCATTGGTAAAACTACTTCTTAAACATATCACTTACCTTGAAAATCCTATGAGGGTTGCTATACGTCGCTTGCAACTTGATGGCACAGAACACACACATAAGCGAAGCACATATAAGGTGACCCGTGACACCCCCTTGAAAACGTGACCACCACCCTGGGCTGAGAAGCAGTGCAGTAAAGTTTCAACGGGAATAGTTCATTTCAGCTGTCCGTCCATCATTTGAGCCCCTTAAGATTGGCTTGTAAAACTGCAATCTGCAGTTTAAAGGGAGCAGAGCGGCCTTCATGAATTAAGGATGCAGCTTTCCTCTGTGCGACTTTTTTTTTAACACTTTGCTTCTAGGTCATAGCCATATGCCATCCGAGGAGAACTATGCTGAGCAAAGGAGGTTGGATATTAAAGGCATGACTGTCACGGTCACATTTTAATGCACACCTACCTGGGAATTAAATCTGCTCACCGAACACCCTGTTGGCCTCCTTTTGGCTAAAAATGCATCACATCTAGAGCTTTGAGTCATTTTCCCTGCCCCAGGTGACAACGTTTAGCACCCCCCCCAACCAGCATGGTCATTCATTGGCCTTCTAAGGACTGGACGTTCTCTGTCTGTTTGTATGGCCGAAAGGAAAACATAGTCTTCATAACATTTTTCCTTGATGTAGCTAAAAATATGTTTTGATCACAATCTACAGATCTCCCGACAGGTTGTCAGGCTATATATTGCTTTGCTTATTCCAGGCTAATAGCCTCATTAAAGTCATTTATGTGAAAAACACACAGTAAACTATTCTTACATGACATGACGCAGGGTAGGGATAATTAAAAGGGAATAGTAAACATTTGCTGGCATTCAGAGAGGGAAGCTGGGGTGAATCCAAATTAGCTCTAACTTCCTTGTCTCATGTCTTCTTCTCCTTCAGAGAGGAAAGCTAGTCGGTTAAAGGCCAGCCCAAGGCATTTTGCTGCCTGAGATTCAGAACAAGATGGCGCCTCACTGCCAATTGTCTGTACAAAGGTTGAGTGGATTATCAGCTGAATCTTACTTCAATACTGGGAATAGGAGGACATGAGGACGTCCACCACACTTGAGCGCATTAGACTACTTGAGGGGATCAGGGCCACCCGGCTGTGTGTTTCAAGAGAAGGAGTTAGCCAAGATGTAGCTGTGCAATTTTTTGTTGTTGTTGTTGTTGTTGTTGTTGTTATTGTCTCCTTGCCATTCCCTAAGCATCTCTTACCAGGGGCAATTTCCTCACTCTACCTAATGGTAGGGCCACCACTCTGTTCTGGACAGGGATATAAATCTTCCCTTGTCTCGTGCATCCTGGTCAGGAATTACAGGATGGTTGTTGTGGGTTTTACGGGCTCTTTGGCCGTGTTCTGAAGGTTGTACTTCCTGACATTTCGCCAGTCTCTGTGGCCGGCATCTTCAGAGGACTGGAGTAGGAATTCTGTCCATGCTCTGTTGTTCCTACTCCAGTCCTTTGAAGAGGCTGGCCACAGAGACCGGCGAAACGTCAGGAAGAACAACCTTCAGAACATGGCCAAAGAGCCCGAAAAACCCACAACAACCATCAGATCCCGGCCATGAAAGCCTTTGAGACTACAACTACAGGATTGTTCTCCTCATCCTGTGAGAAAGGGAGGTATTTTATTGGACTCTCAAGGGGGCAGAAGGAGTAAAAAAGTTCTTTTTTGCACAAACTTACCCAGGCTGGCAGATGGCGCTGCCAGGTGTCCTAGAGGTGAGTTCAAATCAAGGCTACAAACCAACCAAGGGGCCCCGGAAGGACTCAACCCTCCCTGTGGGTGGAAAATTGCAACCATGGTACCCAGAGCGGGAGCTTGAGATCACGCCTCCAAGGGTAGCTGGCAGACCTGATTTGAGCTCACCTCCAGCAGACCTGGCACAGAAATCTGCCATAAACTTTGGGGACTTTTATTTAGTTTTTTTCTGCACTATCCATAAATATTGGTGCATAACTCTGGAGAAGTGGAATTTTATCCATGCAAGCTTGCTGTTTGATTGGTTTTTTTAGTGGTCTAATAAAGGTGTCATCTATGCTTGCCTTTGTGTAGCCTTGAGGATGACATGGCCTTTTCCTATTTTTTTTTCTTTCCAGGACTAAGTATGGCAAGTAAACCATGTACGTACAGTACTCAGATAGCAGTGCTCTCGTTGAAGAAGTTGACAGTAGGTGGCAGCAAAGAATAGCAACAGGCTGTACACAGTCCGTTTGGGAATGGAGCAGCTGCCTTTCCACCTGCTTGCAATTTTTCTGGGTTGTTGTGCTGGCCCCGCGAATTACAGAAATGTACACTCTGCTGCACTTCCTTTATTAACATTTGATGTCCAGAGAGCCTGCTCCATTTGCAGATGTTCTGCTAGCTGAAATGCTGAGGTTAAAAGAACTCCATCTGTTAGTCAAGTGTTATGTGGAAGGACATATGGGAAGAATAGGGGTGTGACTGTGTGTGCGTGCGCGCGTGTGCGTGTGCGTGCGCGCGTGCGTGCGTGTGCGTTGGCTCTAAAGAACAAAACAGGACCCGTTCTAGCAGCTGGTAAAGATTTGTTTGGAGCCTGTCATTGCATAAACTTGTCAGTCCAAAATGCTGCTTGAAAGACTGGCTTGGGATTCAAATTTGGAGCACATGGATGTGTGAGAACAAACACACAAAAACATGCATCCTAATAATTCTGTGGAAGGGCTATCTCTGTTGCAGAGTTTTGAATATTGGTTAAATTCCTCTAGCTGCATAGTAGAAGTGCAGGGATTTACAGAGGAGTATCGCTTCAAGTTCCCTAGAGTAGACCAACCCTTTTTCTCATCAACTGGCACTTTCAGTCTCAGTAAATCACTTAAAGACATTAGTAGTAAAAAGAAATAATTAAACCATTTTCTTTACTTACGGCGAACAGATCAAACAGCAACCTGACAAACATGACTGACTGCTTTTCAGCAATGGGCCACAACAAACTACTCACTGTTCAGGAGACAACAGAGAGGGAAAGAAAAACAGCAGAGAGATGAGGCTCTCTATGACTTCAGAGACAAGCAAGAAGCAATTGCTTATGCTGGGTAGATTGACAGTCACCTCAACCCAAGAAGGTCCCTCCCATACAAACTTACTAAAGGCAGAATGCAAGGTTGCAAAAACTCCAATAGTCTCTCCACGCCCTCCTACAACCCTCTGTATACATCCTGCTCTTAGGAGAGCAATTTGTATAAACCTTTCTAGGAGAGGAAGTAGGCAACCTTCTTTTTGCCCTCAAAGTCCTCAGCAAATTGGGAACAGATTGCTTTTTCTTATTTTCAAAACTGGTGGAAAATCTTTGGGAAATAAATGGAAGGGAGGAGTTTGGTGGTAGCCTGCAGGCTTCACTTTG
This sequence comes from Pogona vitticeps, assembly GCF_051106095.1. Lineage (NCBI taxonomy): Eukaryota > Metazoa > Chordata > Lepidosauria > Squamata > Agamidae > Pogona > Pogona vitticeps. The sequence goes on from NC_135787.1 coordinate 183,290,817, forward strand.
TGATCTGAAAAAGTCCCATGGAAGGAACTACCTATGATATCTTCCAAATGAAGCACTGTCACTGGAGAAGGCTACATATTATGAGATTACTTGTTTGTGCAGCAAAACATATGACACCTGTACACACAACCCTTGGCCATCTTGCAACTAAATCGTAGAGCTGGAAAGAGCTTCAAAGGCCATCACAAGCCCAGCTCTCCAGCTGAGGCAGGAAATTCATAGCAAAAGCCTCCCTTTTCCCATCCAACATCTACTTAAAATCTTCCAATAATGAAATGTTGAATGAAATACCAGTTTCATAATAAATATTTGTTGGCTCTTGGATGTATGTTATATGCTGTAATTTATGGCTTATGCTGTTTTAGGGCTCTGTTGTAAAAATTCCTCTGGAGACAGAAAACAGACACCAAGCCTGGGCACAGATGGGTGGGGGGAGAGAAGAGAGAAGAGCGTTATGTGTGGTGTTGAAGATTGGGGATTCACTGAAAATTCAAGAGGAAGAGAATAAGAAAATGTTAAATATAAAAGTAAAAGAAAATGGCAGAGGGATCACATGTGTTCATGTAGAGAATATTGACAGTTTTTACCTTTGAACCTTGTGATGAGAGACGGGCTTGGTAGTTGTGAAGAAAATAAGAGTAACAATAGATTATTAGATATTACATTTGGCAACGAATTAAGAAACCTAGGCTTATATTCAGTCCATTCATATGGGTGTCCATCATGTGTATCAATTTTATCTCAGCTGTTTCCCTCTGTATTCTTGTAATGATTCTGTTCTAAAATAGTGACTTTCAAATCTTACACAGAGTGACCTGGTAGACTGAAATGGTTGCAGGCAAGTATCTGCGTATTGTTGTTTCTGATGTCAGATTTGTGACTCTTGATCCAGACCATGTTCAGCTTGTGGTCTACTGAGATTCCCTAGACGCCTTTTGCACATATGACTACCAAACCAAGTGCCACCATCCTATAGTTCGTGCACCTCATTTTTCCTGCACAGATGTAAATCTTTACATTAAGCCCTGTTGAAACTCAACATACTGGTTTGGTTCACCAGCTTGTTAAAGTCATCTTACATCCTGCTTCTATCTACCAAAAAATGAGGTATAACCCCAGTATGGTGCGGTCTGTAAATCTGATGGGTATCCACTCTACTGCTTACATCTTTATGAAGATGTCAAACCACACCATGACAAAACCCTGTCAAATTATTCTTTAATCTTGATATAGCTGTGCATGGTTTGGTTGGGCATGGCTGGGAATTCCAACCAATTCATTTATAATAGTAAAATGTCAGTATTTGCTTATTCCTTCATAAATGTGATGGGAAGAACTAGAAGAACTTGAGTGTAGGAAGAAGTATAACAAATATATATATTAATGTGTAGCTTTGTAGGTTGATCCTGGCGGAACTGAAATGTAGCACCTTGATAGAGAGCATTCCCAAATGCCAGGCTGGTCTCTGTTAGGAAACACACCGTAATATTATGGGCTGTGTTTAATAAGCAAGAGCTGTTCTCCCATAGCCTTTGAAGCTGAGGTTGTCAAATAGTGTGTTGTGGGTTTTTTGGTGGGGGGAGTGTTCACCTTCCAGATTGAAGTTTCATCAATCTCTCAGCTGCATCATTTGAAATTTCCCTGCAGGAGGAAATTGGGTGTGTGTTTGTGTGTATTGCCCTCTGCAAACACGCTCAGCTTATGAAACCAGAGAGAAAGCTCAGTGGTTCCACAAAATGAATTTGCTGAAGCTGAGCTGAGTACATCTACAAAATTGCTCGAGGAAAGAGGTTTTGTGTGGTTTCTCCTTTCAGCCAATAATGCTTTTCAAGCAAGAAAAGGAACCAGTGTGTAGGTTATTGTCCGCTGTAGCCTCTCCTTTGTAGAAACATAAAAAGGGACTCTGCTCACTGCCTTCCTTTGAACTAGCTTTCAATAGCTCCATCTTGTAATCACCTGACATCTCATAATAGTAAACGAAACTCTTCGGAGCAAAGACAGTATCTCAAGATGTTTTTCTAACTCCGTAGAAAACTGCCAAGACCAGTGGTTCCCTAGCTTCGGTACCCAGATGTTCTTGGCCTAAAACTCCCAGAAGCATTCACCAGTTGCTGTGCCGGGAGTTGTAGTCCAAGAACATTTGGGGACCCCAGGTTGGGAACCCCTGGCCTAGACCAGGGATTCTCAAACTTGATCCTCAGATGGACTGCAACTCCCAGAAATCCTGACGAGCACAGCAAGTAGGGACAGCTTCTGGGAATTGCAGTCCAAGAACATCTGGGGACCTCCATTAGAGAACCTAATAGCCTAGGCTATTGTGGAAATTGCCATATTGCAGGTGGTGAATAAAGTAAGCTTCTCCCTTCAAAAATGTTGGGGTGCCAGAGCCCTGTATAGTTCAGAATCCATGTATAACTTCCATCAACAATCCACATCACATGCACACACCCAGACTCTCGTGCATACACACTCCTTCGCCCAGGGACCGGCGCTCATGCTGCCCTTCAACTTTCATGATGGTTCAATGGGAGCACTTGAGCACACCCTCTGTTTGTCGCATGGAGTGCAACAAAATACAGGCACCAGGCACTTAACAAGCAGTGGGGAGGGGGCACTGTGTGTGTGTGTGTGTGTGTGTGTGTGTGTGTGTGTGTGTGTGTGTGTGTGTGTGTGTGTGTGTGTGTGTGTGTGTGTGTGTGTGTGTGTGTTGCACCAGTTCTTTCCTCCTCCTCCTCCTCCTCCTTTTGCTTTGACTATGCCCCAGTTGCCCCTTCCACTCCAAAAAGATGTCACTGCCCGCAGTATGGAGCTTCCATGCCAGAAGAAGAGCCAAAAAAAAATATCTGTGCATAACCAAAAACCACACAGCTTGGAGCTGTGCAATTCAAGGGAGAAGTGTCATAAAGAGCTCAATGGATCTCATTTCCTTGACAAAAATGATCATCAGATTGAATGAGCGCTCTAATGTAGTCCTCTGAGAGAGCACCTTCGCCCACACTTAATAGAGTTCCATTACCCAAAAATCTTTTGTCTAGCTTATTGTGAAGTAGTTTCCATGTTTGGTATGTTCAAAAATGCTGGGAAATTGTAGCAATTAAGAGCCACAACCTTAACAGACATGTCATTTAGGGAAATAGAGGTGTGGTGTGGCATCTTATGCTACAGTTAGATCCATCGTCACCACTACCTTGGAACTGGGTGGCTGTTAGTGTGGCCAAGTGGTGGCACCATCCAGTAGACTAGTGTGTTCCTTGGAATAAATAGCTTGGTTATCCCAGCTTGTCTCAAAGGCATCTTCCTCCTCTGTTAGTCTCAGGTCTTCAGAGAAGGTGTCTCCTGATATCCATGTCCTGAGAAGCTAAATTGGTGAGTACATGAGCACATATGACTCTTGCAGCCTTGGGAGGGACTTCTTGATTGCAGAAATTCCTCTCAAGGAGACCAGGCCACAAAGCCATAAGCAGACTAGTCTAATTGGGACTGCCAGATTCATAGGGCACCAAAACCTAGAGATCAATCTATTGGCACAGCATGGAAACTACTGACTTTAAACCTCCAGCTATGCAGTGGGGGGAAATTCAGACAGATACCTACAGAGCATATAATTATAATTACACATCTCCCTCAAAAAATACCCCTCTTCTAATTTTCGTTAGATTTACCCCAAATCCAGCTGATGACATCTGTGTATTATTTCTTCATGACACAGATCATCTGGTGGATCAGGAAAGAGTTAACCAGCCCACACTTTCCCCTGACTTTTGAAACACTCCTTTTGCATCTACGTTGGCTCGGGCATGTCATGAGAATGGCTGATGGTCGGATTCCGAAATATCTCCTGTATGGAGAATTAGTGCAGGGAAATCGCCCCAGAGGGAGAGCACAGCTGCGATACAAGGACATCTGCAAGCGGGATCTGAAGGCCTTAGGAATGGACCTCAACAGATGGGAAACCTTGACATCTGAGCGTTCAGTCTGGAGGCAGGCGTTGCATCATGGCCTCTCACATTTTGAAGAGACCCTTGTCCAGCAGGCTGAGGCAAAGAGACAGTCCCAAAACCAGCCAAATCAGGGAGCTGGACAGGGGACAGATTGTGATTGTCTTCAGTGTGGAAAGGATTGCCACTCTTGAATTGGCCTTCTCAGCCACACTAGACACTGTTCCAAGACCTCCATTCAGAGCACGATACCATAGTCTCTCGAGACTGAGAGACGCCTTCAATTTGAAGTCATTTTGTATGTAGCTTTGCTTTTCCAAGGTTCTTTGTAAGTAAAGTACACATATACTGTATAATTAATTCCTTGCCTGCAAAAGAGCAGCAATCATTGTGATTATTTAGAGTTATGATATGATCATGATTATTGAATTTCTATTGGGAAAGTGCTTTGTATTGTTCTGTATGGACAGGGAGGAGGGGATCCAAAGTTCAACCTGTCTCTCCAAGAGAGGACTTCTCTCCCCATTTTCAGATAAGAAGATCAACTTTATCCTGTGGCCCCGGGGATGGCTGTCCCAGCACTACAGGAGCCCCAATAAAACAAGAGCTTTCACACTGACTGGTTAGGATTGAAAACCATATAGCATCCTTTTTAACCGGGTCAAATCAGGATACAGGAATTAAATGCTTCTGTATCTTATTTTACCTCCTCTTGATGGAGCTCGAATGCAGCAGTGGTTAGCATATTATATTGTGACATTCATTTTCTCCACTCGAGGATACAAGGAGACATTATCTTAAAAATACTCTTAATTTTTCTCCCTTATTATCTTTGCTTACAGCTGCTTGTGTCACCCGTGATTTAATTGCAGGCATCCTCTATCGCATCACTCAATATAATCCAACCCAGGAAATATTTGATGAGGTTTGGTGGCGATTTACAGAAAGGAATCAAAATGTGAGCTCTAAAAAAAAATGTTACGGTGAACAGCCCAAACCTTGGGAAGTGCAAGAGAAGATTGAGATGAGTTTTGTGGGAAGGCTACTCACCAGTAGAACCGGTGGTAGAGTCCTCCTGGTTTCCCATCTATAGATAGACAGATATAGTTTTTTCTTTTTGGTTAATCTAATTTAATTTAGTTTAATGTTGTTGTATGTCTCCCCCTCCCCACTACTAAGAATGGGGTAACAGAAAGGAGCACCCCCATGTCAGGGTACCCAGTCTGGATATCCAAACACCAGTTTTGAAACAAAAACAAATAAAATGAGTTTAATTAAATTTGGGCATTAAAAAAAAAATCCACCAGCTTTTTCAAAACACAAGGATTCGTGGCTGAGAAAGCAAAATGAGAAATGGAAGGAGGGAGAGGAAAGTATAGGATTCTCTTGAAGAATATTAACTACAATAAATATGAAAGAGATGGACATGAGAGACTATTCGGTTCGCTGACGAGCTTGCTTCGTCAGTGCAGAGCATCTTTGCCTCCTCCCCAGATATTGTGAGATTCTGGAAGTTTCGTGAGAGCGACCCAGGAGGGGAGGAGGAAGGAATGAGCTTCTTAAAAGGCATTTCCCCCCCTCTCTTTGCCCTCTTCTTTGCTGGCAACCCGACTGTCTGCCCTATATACCAGTGTGAGTTTATCTGGTCGCCTTTTGGGGCAGGATAGGAATTTTTGACCTGCGTCCTGATCGGCCTTTGGATGCAGGGATTTTTTTGCCTATCCCACACTGGTCAAGGTGCGATGGCATTTTGAGAGGTGGAAAATATTCGGTCACACAGGCGGGTAGTGCGGATAGAACAGGTTTCAGTGACTCCCATCACAATCATAGGTAATGTATAGCTGCTCTGATCTCCCAGCCCTGTAAAACGTGTGATTACAGTGGTGGTTGTGGGGAGATGTGCTAGGGCCACACCTGGACCAACAGTCAGCAAGGAGAAGGTGGTCAAATGTTGGCCGGCTGGGTTCTCGCTGACTTCATGACCGCAAGAACCTGGGGCTAGGGACTCGCCCATTGTTTGGTAAGGGGTCCGTTGAGACCCTTGTGCAGAACCTGATTCTGCTCTTATGGCAGGACACCCCTTTTTATGGTGGGCAATAATGATTATTCAATATAGTGTGGCCCATGTTTATCCCAAGATATTTTTCTCGTGTCATTATTCCGGGGTAGGAGGGCAATGAGTAGCTTATTAAGACTGTCAGTGCCAGTTGATGAAGCAAAAAGGGGTGGTCTACTCTGGGAAGATTTGGAGCTAATTCTGCCTTGTAAGTCCCTGCACTTCTTCTATGCAGCTAGAAGATTTTAACCAAAAATTCATAACTTTGCAACAATATTGGGACATGTGGCCCATGGATTCCATCCTGAAACCACCAGCACTTCAGAGATAGACCACAAAGCAAGCGACATCCTGTCTGTCAGCACATCAGTGTGAGTTGCAACCCAGTAAACAGATTTTACTATATTTTATTGCAAAGGTGAAATACGGTATTGATCTAATTAACCGTACCTGGCCTCATTCCATTGAAGCAAATAAACAACAACTCTTACACTACTAGTATTTTGTTAATGTCATGAGTCCTCTTCTGCTATTTTCCAAAAGTTTTAATCTAAATTTCTGAGGACGAAGAGAGTTATAGCCCATCATCATGCTTGCTCCTTTTTTCACATGGAAAGCAGCTGTAAAAATGAAGGTGTTTCTCTGCACCAGGATGTTCTCCGTGTGACTGGACTCTCAGGTTCTCCTCCTTACATTGTCATCCTTTGCATGAAGGGAACAACAGGTAGGAAAGATGGAACCTGAGAATGCTGGATAGATCAGTGGTTTAGGTCTCTGGCTGCTGAGGGACTGGACTTGATAAGCCATGGCGTCCCTTCCAGCTCTGCCATTCTAAGATGATGATGATGATGATGATGATGAAGAAGAAGAAGAAGAAGAAGAAGAAGAAGAAGAAGAAGAAGTAAATATTGTGGCCTCTCATGCTAAAAAAGGAGACAAAAGTCCTTCTTTTCTTCTGGCAGCCCCCTGCTCTCATCAAATCTCATGTTTGCACCCAAAAATGAGTTTTGTGTCCGGCCATTGCCACAACTGTCAAAGAAAAAACTGTAAATAAACAAAGGCCGAGTCTTACTACTATGCAGGAAAAGCTTTCCCAAGCACCACTGCTTCCAAAGCTCAAGCAAATGGCACCAGCTATTGAGGAAAACCTGAACTATCTGGCTGTCTCAGGCAAAGGACGAGATGGAGCCTCTCTCATCCCGCAACCAGAAGCAGACCTGATGGCCTCAAGTTGTTTGGCAGGGAGAGAAATGTGCATCTGAGGCACTTCTAGCCAAATACAGAACTCAAATGTGCTATTGACTGCTGTGCTCTGTCTAGTGATAAGTCAGACAAAAGCGATCCAGTTATAGCAGTCAAATTAAGTCTCTCTCTAAACTGAAAGGATGGCTTTAACATACTGCTATTGGCAGGCTAGATGTTGTATAAAGCAGCTATAAAATTGTTTCCACTAGCCAGTCAAGCATGCTTTATCACCACTTTGCATCAATCACGAGGCTCAAAGCTCACAAACAGACCAGGCCTGAGGGCTTTGCTCTACAACCATTTAATCTCTCCTGTAGCTACCGAATTCTTTCCTTTCCCTGTCGTTCTCCAAGCTGTCACTGGGAAAAAAAACCAACCAAATTCTTTCAGATGGAAGGAAATTGCCCAGTTCCAACCAAGAGAAAAAGAGTCCCAGGGATTCCCATGATAATCAACAGCAGGCATTATTTTTTGTATTTCTAAAACTTAGTTAATGTTTCAGTTACAAGTCAAAGCAGACCAGCTCTGAATCAGGCTAAGCAAAATCTGTCTACACCTCAAAATGCTGAACCTAGAGTTCAAAATAAATCCAGGTATCCATGTACATTCCTGCTAGAGTTATTGTTGGACTTTTTGCAACCTTGCATGCTGACTTTAGTAGGTTTGGCTGGGAGGAACCTTTCCGGGCTGGGGTGACAGTCAATCTATCCAGCACTAACCAATCATTTCTTCCCTCCCTCTGAATTCAAAGAGAGCCCCACCTCTCTGCTCTGTGTCTTTTTCCCTCTCTTCAGTCTGCTGAAGTCAGTTTTTTTGTTTATTGTTGATCTGTTTGCAACTATAAATAATGAAATGTTTTTAGTCTTTCTCCTACAAATGTCTCAAAGTGAGTTATTGAGACCTTAAGTGCCAGTTAATAAGAAAGGGGTAGATTACCAGGGGAACTTGAAGCTATTCCCCTTTGTGAACCTGTGTACTTCTGCTGTATCACACAAGGAATTTTACCAGAAATTCAAAATGCTGCCACAAAGTTCAACTGGACAAACCAATGATCTCAGTATAAGGCAAATTCTGTTCTTCCCCGTCAAGGAGGCTTGTTCTCCCAGTTCTTCCAGCCATCAACTGGAATGGCTCTGTGGCTTAGTTTATAGGAGAAATGAGTGAGAATTTCTCTATTGTGTTTGTCAACATGCACACATTTGACAAAAATGCAGAGAAAACAGCATGCAGTTTTAAAATCTGCATGGATATGATTTACTCATTGTAGTGTGTGGGGCAGGAAAAAAAGTGCAAACTAAAATCTACATAGAGTTCCACACATTAAAAAAATGCTTACTAGCCATTTGGACGGGACAAAGTTTGATGTAGAAAGAAGTCAGAGAACATCAAGAAGCATGAGAGTTTGAGAGAGCTGCACATACGTGGATATGCAGATTAATGGGGTTCCTGTGCTTCTTGTGGGTGTCTGAAGGGCTTTCAGAGCAGAGTCTGCTGTTTCCTTTTACTTGAAGGTCTACCCAGTCAAATGTGGTGCAAGAATACAGATAGAAATATTGGAAGGGAGAGCAAGGGTCTTGAGATTGCACATCAATGCTCTGCTCTCCTACAGGAGACTCCGTAGTAGAGATGGGCATGAGTTTAAAAAAATGAACCGGGAAGTGTCTGGGAAATCACTGGTTCATTAATTCTGGTGAGTTGGGGTTGGTCCAAACCAGAGAATTCAATGTGACCCAAACCATGAACTTTTTAAAGGGTTTTCCTGAACATCTTGGTATATTCCCCACAACCTCAATCCCCTCCCAGACCCTTCCCACTGCCCCCATCGCCTCCCTGCCTTGTCCTTCCATCTCCACCTCCACCACTGCCCCCTTGAGAGAAAGCAGCCTGGATTCCCAGCTGTCTTGGCCCCTGCGCCCACCTAGCAGCTCCCGGCAGGATGAGGTTTGGTGGTGAGGGAGTGGTGGGAAGGGGTTGGGGGTTTAGTTTCCCTTTAAAAAGGCGCAAACATTTTTTTTTTTAAGAATGAATCAGTTCATGGTTCATATTTTAAAGAAGTCTGAATGGTTTCTGGTTCCTGGGTTGCCACGAACTACCACGAACCATCATTTTTGTGGTTCATGCCCATCTCTACTAAGAAGCAAGCAATCAGGAGGGGGAGCGAGAGGACTCATCACCTTCAACAGAGTCAGAGGGAGAGGAGTGGAGGAGAGAGGCCTCAGAGGAACTCGACCCCATATTTTGTGCTTTCGGAATTCCACCCACTGAGACTGGAGAACCCCCTGGTTCGTGAAGGGGGTCAGGTACAGCCAGGCAAGAGCACTAGCTAGTGGAGTTAACACAGCCCTGTGACTTGTTGGGGTGGGATATGCTTTGCACCTGTTTCCCTAATTTAATGAAGTCCAGCTCAAGCAATACAGAGCCTTCATTGAACCCATGGCCAAGGAGGCCCTCCCCACTCTTCCACTCTGGATAGGGATGGATGGATGGATGGATGGATGGATGGATGGATGGATGGATGGATGGATGGATGGATGGATGGATGGATTTATTGATTTCATAAGCTTTTATACTGGCCATATATACATTTTATAGACCACTATATATACTTTTTAACACAAATGTTCTTCTTTCTTCCTCCGTCGCCACGCACGTCCTCTGATGATGCATAAAAGGCCACCCTATGCCTAGTTTCGGTTATCATACCATTTTGGAGGTGCAGACGTAGAATACAGGGAGTGAGATGAGACTTGTTAAGTTTCCAGTTCTGCAACCAACAACTCCCCTGGGTCCGTCTGCTGCTCGAAGGCAGCCCTGCAGGTATATGTGCAGACTGGATTGTACTTGTGCCAAACTGTAATTAAGTGATAGAGGCTTGAGGATAAAAGCATCATCTCCATGGCTTGCTAATGACGCAATCCCTCAGATGATCCAAGGTTTGCATAGTGGACCCTCATTACACCCTGTTGTTTCCAAGTCTTCATTTTCAATTCCAGGCCCATGACAACCCCAAAGAGAATAGGAGCTGACCGTGCCAAGCTTGACAGTGTTGGCATCTCTCCTTGGCGTCCCGTTTGGTCTGTTCTAAAGCGGAGAGAGTTATTTGCACTTTTGGAAGAAGCTATCAATCAAGGGCCTTTTAAAACCCCTGCATTTGCAGAATCCCAGCACGTCTCATTAGTGGTGAAAAAGGTCAATAATGCTCTCTCCACAGCTCACTTTGCTCCTTTAGCATGGTGCACATTCATGTGTACACAAGAGAGAGAGAGAGAGAGGGAGGGAGCATGGACCAGCCAATCTTCCCTCAGTTACTGGAGGCGATCGTTTGATGCCGAGGCACCCTTTCATCTGCTCTCCCAGCACAGGATGGCCTCAAAAAGGTTGGTAAAAAGATAACCCGAGGACAAATCTACATTTTAGAGTCATTGCTTTTGGCCTTACTTATCTGAGTAAGAGTACTTTCACACCTTGCACATTCGGCCAAAGGCTGTAAACCATATAATGAAGGTAGGTTCCTTGATCAAACTAAACTAGGGAGGATACATTTCTCAGTAGACAGAGAAAAAAGCAACTGATCTGAAGCAAGGGGATCAAGCTATACGGCTGTGTGTATTCTCTCCATGTCACCATGTGATTAGCTACATGGGCTTGTTAATATCATCAGTTTTACTAGGTGGTTGCCAAGGGTCTGGAAACACACTGTGCAGACATTCTTTCAATTCAGTTTTCAAGAGAATGAGGACAAGAGTCTTTTTTTTTTTTTTTTTGCAAGTATCAGAAATTGTGGGGAATAACCAGGGGTGCCTTGTTGCACAAATATTTGAGAATTGGGGGTGTTTGAATGTTTGTTTGAGACATTTTAAACAATCAGCAAGTCATTCTGCGCCTTCTCTCTCTCTCTCTCTATGTGTGTGCCTGTTGCTTCACCAAGAGAAAAGGACACTCCTTTTCTACACAGAAGGGGAAAAAAAGTATTTTGCACAAAAATCCTATTTTTTGCAGATATTCTGCTAAAACTTCCTATTTTATGAAATTGTTTGCCAAAATCTTCTGCAAATTTTTCAAAAAGCCCCAACTATCAAACATGATTCAAAACTATTGCTCAGTTGCAGTAGCACCTAAAAATGATCAAAACAAAAAATTGAAAAGGAAAAAAGGAGAGAAACCCTTCAAAAGGTTTTGCTATCACCTCAAAAAATGAAGTCAAGTAAACATTTACATCCATCATGAGAAACTTTCTTTTTCTTCTATGTAAAACGAACACATGCTCCATAAGGTTAATATTCCCGATGGACTCGTGTCCGACTCTTTGTGACCCCATGGACCAGAGCACGCCAGACCCTCCTGTCTTCCACTGCCTCCTAGAGTTGGGTCAAATTCATATTGGTCGCTTCGATGACACTGTCCAACCATCTCATCCTCTGTTGTCCCCTTCTCCTCTTGCCTTCACACTTTCCCAACATCAGGGTCTTTTCCAGGGAGTCTTCTCTTCTCATGAGATGGCCAAACGATTGGAGCCTCAGCTTCAGGATCTGTCCTTCCAGTGAGCACTCAGGGTTGATTTCCTTCAGAATGAATAGGTTTGTTCCCCTTGCAGTCCAGGGGACTCTCAAGAGCCTCCTCCAGCACCACAATTCTTTGGCGGTCAGCCTTCTTTATGGTCCAGCTCTCACTTCCATACATCGCTACTGGATGTAAGATGCTGTCTAGGTTTGTGATCACTTTCTTCCCAAGTGGCAGGCGTCTTTTAATTTCTGCAGTGATCATGGAGCCCAAGAAAGTAAAATCTGTCTCCATATCTTCCCCTTCTATTTGCCAGGAGATGGTGGGGCCATCAAAACATCACAAACCAAAACACATTCAAAACAGTAAGGTATAACAATCCCTTTAAAAAACCCCACTCATCAGCCATTCACTCAGGGAAAGCGTGACTGGAAAGAAAAGTCTTTGCCTGCTTGCAGAAGGACAGTAAAGATGGGGCTAGTCCAGCTTCTCGTGGGAGGGAGTTCCAGAGTCTTGGAGCAGCAACAGAGAAGGCTCTCTCCTGTGTCCCCACCAAACACACCAGTTGGAGTTTCGTTTGAAACCTTGCATGCTGTCTGTAGTTTGTGTGACTGGGAGGGATTTTTTCTGGGCTGGGGTGATTGTCTATCCAGCATCATTCCTTCCAGCCTTTAAATTCCAAGGGAGCTCCATCTCTCTGCTGAGTCTTCTCTCTCTCTCTCTCTCTCTCTCTCTCTTTCATGAATTGGCAGCAGTTGTTTCTTTGCTATTCATCTCGTTTGTTGATTGGGAAGTCTATGTGCAGTAAAGAAAACATGCACATGCCTGCAACTTCAAGGAACTGTAAGCAAAGTTTTTTTTAAAAATTCTTTCTCCTACAAATGTCTCAGAATGAGTTATTGAGACTTAAGTGCCTGTTAATGAGAAAGGGGAGGACATGGGGGAAATGGTAGTTATTCTCCTCTATGAGTCTCTGTTCTTCTACTATGTAGCACAAGAAATTTTATCAGAGATTCAAAACTCTGCAACCATCACTACACGGCAAAAACAAAAATAGTGCAGCAGTCTCTACTTGTCTAACTGCAGCAACTTGCTTTTGACAGCACATCAGAAGGTTAGATGGGCTCATCTTTAAGACACTACTGTTTTGTGTGTTTTTTAAAAATCCATTTTCTACTGTACTACATTTTCTGTGATCATCTGCCTCCTTCACAGATCAGCAGGCCAACTAAGCAGGAATGCACAGAATGCAAAATGTAAAGCTGTAAATTCCCCAGCCTGTAATTGGCACTCACATATTTGACAGTGACCTTATTGATCTCTCTCTCTCTCTCTCTCTCTCTCTCTCTCTCTTACTTGGTTAAACCCATTCTTGAACAATCAAGATGTAAATGGGCATTAGGTTTTACTCTAAATCAAAGTTCCATTGGTTAATTGCAGAAGGGACCAAGACTATATTCATGTAGACTGAGGTCATTTGGACTATACATGCTTAGTATGTGTTATGCACCCTCAAGTTGGAACTGACTTATAGCAACTTTACTACGGCTTTCAGAGTTTCTGAAATATTTAGGCAATGGATTTACCAGTTCCACACCCCTAGTGAATTTCCAAGTTTGAGCAGGGATTCCTGCCCCCTGAGTGCTAGTCCCTCAATCTGTCCACTAGACATCAATGGGTAGATGTTTACTGTAAGTTATTCTCAACTCTTAATTACAGTATTTAGATAAGTTCATTTTTTTTCTAACTCAACCCAACAAAAATGATAATTATTTCAACAGAAAATAATTTGGGAGGCGGAAGTGGTGATAGTATCAACAACAACAATAACACGCTAAATAATAAACAAGTATTCATAGCTTATGAATTGAAAAGAAGAATTCCACAGTGAGAAAATCAAAACGACCTCTTCCTCTGGGAGGCTAGCCTTACAAATAGAGGGGGAGTTTGTGGTATGTATCCACAGAGTGTCATGCATGATTTTACCCCATCAGAGAGTATGACATGGCTAATAGTAGCCCCAATCCGATTGCTTAGCATGATAAATCATGCTAGAGCAGGCCTGTGGAATCTTCCATAAGTCCCATTGATTCAAATAGGCCTACTGTAGTTGTGACTTACTTTCGTATAGTAAGTCATAATTGGAATAAGCGGAACTTTGAGAGGAGTTGCCCCACAAAATCCCCATTCATCTAGTGGGCCTATTCTAGTGCAATTCAGTGCAGAAAGCAATAGGATTTTGGCCATTTGTTTTTTTGTAAGGCATGATGAAGAGTCTGTTTCTGTGGCACTTTATTCTAACAGAAGAGTGTAAACGGCTTTGGCTGCCTTGATTTTTTGCTGTGACCTAAATAGAGGTTGTTTCTGCAAGACAGCTACAAATACCATTAACCACGATATCTCCAGGACAGAAAGGGCTAAATATGACTCTCAGATATAGTGGGACTACAACTTCCATCAGTCTTAGCCAGAATATCCAACAGTAAAGAATGCTATAAGTTGCAGCCCAACAACTGAAAATGCACCTTTCTATGTAAATGCAAACATGCATAATAGAAAATACATTTTAAAAGTATGCACTTCAATTCCAACTTCAATACAATTTTGTAAAAATCCACAAATCCAACCAAAAATGTTATGAGTGAGCATGTGTCAAACAGATGTAACTAGAGATGGGCACCAACCAGCACAACCAATTTGTGATGGTTTGTGGTTCATCAGTGTCCATGAACGCCTACTTCCACCAAGATCTACCCGTGTCACTCGCGTGAGTCAGGAGGTGAGGCTGAGGAGCCTAATGCCGAGGGAGGCCCGGAAAGAAAAGACAAGAAATCGGGCCTTCTCGGCGGTGGCTCCTCGCCTCTGGAATAATCTACCCCCTGATATTCGTGCGGCTCCCTCGCTGGGTATTTTTAAAAATCAACTAAAAACACTGATGTTTCGGCAGGCCTTCCCCTTAGCCAATTCCTGATTTTCCCTTCTTTCCTTCTCCTAGTGTCTCTCCCATCTTGCCTAAAGTTTCCCCTTATTTTAAAATTGTTTCTAATTATATTGTATATTCTTGTTGTAAGCCGCCTAGAGTGGTCTTAATTGACTAGATAGGCGGGATATACTAATACTAATACTAATACTAATACTAATACTAATACTAGTACTAGTACTACTACTACTACTACTACTAATAATAATAATAATACTAATACTAATACTAATACTAATACTAATACTAATACTAATACTAATAATAATAATAATAATAATAATAATAATAATAATAATAATAATAATAATAATAATAATAATAATAATAATAATAATAATAATAATAATAATAATAATAATAATAATAATAATAATAATAATAATAATGAACCATACTGAATTTTTTTGGGGGGAAAATGAACCAGTTTGTGATTCGTTTGGTTTGGGCCCATCTGTAAATAAGGGGGGGGGACCTTCTGTGTAACTTTATATGTCTCCCATCCCATGCCCCCCCCATGGGTCCCAGCACCTACCTTACCTGCTCTGGGCCTCCTCCACCACTTCTGCGCTGCCCAGATGAGTAGGGTAGTAGATTGTCTTGGGCCTACTTCCTGCCCCAGTGTTTCCTGGGAGGCTTAGGGTATCATGAGAAGTGTAGATATTTGAAGATTCCCTGTATATAGTCCAATGGGCAATAAAACTATACTTCCCATAACATCCTCATTATATGCCTAATAGGAACATGTAGCCTTCCAGATGTTGTTGGACTGTGAAGCTCATGAGCCATAATCTCACCAGTTCACCAACATCTGGAAGGCCACATATTCCACAGGCTACTCTGCTCTAAGGTCTTTGGGGTGGGATGGAAGAACCTGGACAGACCTTCTCCTGTGTGGTATCTTCCGGTAGTTCTCAATCCTGGGTCTCCAGATGTTCTTGGGCTAAAACTCCCAGAAATATGTGCTGGCCAGGATTTCTGAAAGCTGCAGTCTAAGAACATCTGGAGACTCAAGGTTGGGAGCCACTGCTTTAGACTATAATTCCCAGAATCCCCCATTTGCCATTCATATTGGGGCTGGTGGGAGTTGAAGTTCTAGGTGCCTAGCAGGCTCTCGGTTGAGGGAGGCTGCTCCAGTTATTTAGACACCCAAATGACAACAGATTTCGCACGCAGCAGCCTTCTCTGTGGCTATCGCAGTATCACAGAACAACACCACTGCAATTATATCTTCTGTGCCTTTGAATGAAGAGCATGCACAATAAAAAAGAATTAAAAAGTCCCTGTGAAGCAGGTGCAAAATTCATACCAGCTGCAAATGCCCAGTTGTTCTGTATCATCTGTAATTTCTAACTAATTGCATGCATCCATGAATACGGCTGTTCAATTATTTCAAATTAACCTTTCTTCCCTGTTTTAGCCTTTCCCCTCCTATGCAAAATAGATTTTTCTATCTCTTCTGACTGCTGCCTAGAAAAACAAGCTCAGACTATGATAGAGGAGTCATGCCACCTCAATTCTGAATTATTATTATTATTGGAGACACTTGTCTCATATTCACAATTTTATGCATATCTATCTATTTGCTGTACTATCTAATTGGAAACCAGGAAAAAAGAGAGAGAAATTGCTACGTGTGAACAATACATTCTATGCAGTGTTTTCTCATCCATAAACAATGTTCTTCCTTTCATGAACCTATCAGCAGGCACTGTTGTTGGCTTCAAGAGAGGAAGGGATAAGAAGGAGGAAGAGGCAGGATCCAGAGTGTTGAGGACCAGGGCGGAATTGGAAACAAATCAAGTTTGGAAAAGTTTTGTTTTGTTTTTCAAATTACTTCCCCAATCCCCCAAGCAGCCATTGACCATGATGGCTATGGGATTCTGTGAGATCTAATTGAAAAAAAGGAACTTTTCCCATTCCACGAAACAAACAGGAAGAGGAATCAGTTAGTTGCATAGTGTTGTAAGATCTCATGGCATCGGCTCTTCCAAGACAATTGTTAGGTTTTTCTAGGTCTTCAGGTAGGGACATAAATATCCACTGAGTGGCACAGGAGAAAGAGAATATGTTATCTCTGGACCAATCCACACTGGCACATAGATATGATATATGTATTGCTGTGGGAACAGTTTAGATTGGGGCAGGGGGAGAGAGACCTTGTCCACAAGTGTTTTTGCTAAGAACGATCCATTCTTCCCCTTTAAGATATGCTGTGCACCTTTCTGTCCCAGTAGTAGGGCATGCATTCTTTTTGGCATGATCTTCACCTATTTTGCTAGGAGACAGCAACCATTGTGACTGCAGATTCCAAGAGAGAAGGGATTGAATCATTCAATCCAGTTCAAAATAAACTGGGTGCACTGAAGTCTCTAAACTGAAAACAGATGGAGATGAGTAGGAGTAATTCTGTCTGCACTTTGGAAAGCCAGCCTATCACAGTGGGCTTGAGACATTGAAGTGAAGATAGTCCTGGATTCAGAAGCCCCTTTCCCAACTGAAGGGGCTCTGACAAGTAGCACTTGGTAAGCATAATGTAGATGCAGGATTTTTCTGCCCCTCCGTCTGCCATAAAATGATGGGACAAATGATTTATGAAAGACCCAGTCAACCTGGTTCACAAAGGCATACAGATTTTTGTGATGTTCTTCAATCTCACTTCGTGATACTTCCTGTTGCTTCTGTTAACAGGAAGACCACAGTTTGGAAAGTTACTTTTCTTGTATAGCAGCTACACTTCTCCCTTAAATTGCATGGATTGAGCAGCATGGTTTTGGTTATACATTTTGTTTTCCAATAAATGAATAAATATTCAATAAATAAATATTCAGTAAATACTGTGCTGCTATTCATATATTGTGTCACATGGAGGCGAGTGAGTCACTTTTGCTGTGTTTCAAGGAGGTCTGGCATCCGAGCACCTCAAATTAAATTTTGGAAAGATTTTTCAATTCATTTTTAGGAAGATTTTTATGGTCACTAGGGGGCACAAGGGGGCTTTTTCAGTTAAAATGGAAAAAGACGACTGTCTCAATTTGTGAGGGTTTTGGAGGGTGCAGGTCTTGGGAGTGGATTGTGGCCCTCCAAGACCCAAGGATGGGCATGTGTGGCCCCTAAAGCTCTTTAGATTGCCCAAAAACTGGACTGGAAATTTGGGAAGGAAGGAAGGAAGGAAGGAAGGAAGGAAGGAAGGAAGGAAGGAAGGAAGGAAGGAAGGAAGGAAGGAAGGAAGGAAGGAATGGAGGGAGGCAGGCAGCCAGGCAGCCAGTCAGCCAGGCAGAGAGCAATTATTGGCTGCTAATATTTTTTGTCTGTGTACAATTGGTAACACATGGAATATATGCAGGTCCACCTATAGGGTCAGTTCTTTAGGAAATTATTTTAATGCTAGTAGCAAAACCCTCAACACAATCCTCTTAACACGAAGCCAAAGCAGTGAAAAAGGCATCTTGAACAGGAAATATTCTAACAGGATTTTGTATACGATCCAAATATTTAATCACCTTACCCCATTCACTATCCCCCTTATCTGAGCCCTTCTGCCTCCACAAAAACAGGATGCTAGTCATGCTGCGAAGGGTCTGCCCCAACCCTCCCTGCTGACCTTTCTATAAAGCTGTCACCATTGACTGTTGAAGTTTGATAGTCAGAATAACTGAGTTTAAGGGAGGGAGGGGGAAGCTTAGGTAAAAGCGAGGACTCTGTAAAGAGCAAGGAATGTGGTCTGACATTTTAGCTCAAAATCATACGTCTCCATTCAGTAAGTGACCTTTCCTCCTTTATATTTTCTTCACTCTGAGAAATTGCAAACGACTATTTTGTGCCAAATCTTCCTGTACTTGACTTTTTTTAAAGGGTCAGCTTGTCTTTAGACCTCCCTTAAATTGTACCAAGGAGAAAGGGAGAGTGCGTGTGTCTAATTTTGCACACAAATCTCAAAACAGTATAACAAGATATTAACAGACAGGTGCCATACTATTCAATACCCAGTATGGTGAAGTGGATAGAGTTACAGACTAGGACACAGGAGACCTGGGTTTGAATCTCTACGCAGCCATAGACACTCACTAGGGGAGTGGAACTTGTAAAAACACTCCTTAAATGTCTCATTGACCTTGAAAGCCCTGTCAGGGCCACTACTGTATAAGTCAATTTTGACCGGAAAAAGTTTCTATTGAACAATGCAATTGCTCTTCCTAACTCTTGTAGACCCACTGGATGAATGGGATTTACATAAGTGTTGGCACTTGCCAATTGCAATTGGATTCGGGCCCTGATGATTATTTAACAGAAAAAGGTTGATCAGAATGACAGTCGTTAGAACTAATTTATAGTGACCCTGTGACATTTACTCACATGGCCCGTGCTTGTTTCACCCATCACAGAACTCGCGTGAGTATCTCAACACATCCTTTACCTTGCTGCCACCAGCTGATGCCTATCAACACCCCTTAATTAGAAAGACTGAGGTCCAAGCTGAGTATAGAGTTGAACAACACAGGTTTATTGATTACAGTTCACTTAAACAGGTTATTCACAGACTTTAATGTATCCATTTGATTATTAATAACTTGTTTCACAAGCCTTAGACTGTGTGGACCACAGCAAACTATGGCAAATCCTTAAAGCAATGGGAGTGCCAGACCACCTTATCTATCCCCTGAGAAATCTATATGTGAGACAGGAAGCAACAGTTACAACTGGATAGGGAAAAAATGATTGGTTCAAAATTGGGAAAGGAGTACGACAAGGCTGTATATTGTCTCCCTGCTTATTTAACTTATATGCAGAATACATCATGCGGAATGCTGGACTGGATGAATCCCAAGCCGGAATTAAGATTGCCGGAAGAAATATCAACAACCTCCGATATGCAGATGATACCACTCTGATGGCAGAAAGTGAGGAGGAATTAAAGAACCTTGTAATGAGGGTGAAAGAGGAGAGTGCAAAAAACGGCCTGAAACTCAACATCAAAAAAACTAAGCTCATGGGCGATGGTCCCATCATCTCCTGGGAAATAGAAGGGGAAGATATGGAGGCAGTGACAGATTTTACTTTCTTGGGCTCCATGGTCACTGCAGATGGTGACAGCAGCCACAAAATTAAAATACGCCTGCTTCTTGCGAGGAAAGCGATGATAAACCTAGAAAGCATCTTAAAAAGCAGAGACATCATCTTGCCGACAAAGCTCTGCATAATCAAAGCTATGATTTTTCCAGTAGCGATGTATGGAAGTGAGAGCTGGACCATAAAGAAGGCTGACCACTGAATAATTGATGCTTTTGAATTGTGGTGCTGGAGGAGAAGCTTGAGCATCCCCTGGACTGCAAGGAGAACAAACCTGTCCATTTTGAAGGAAATCAACCCTGAGTGCTTACTGGAAGGACAGATCCTGAAGCTGAGGCTCCAATATTCTGGCCATCTCATGAGAAGAGAAGACTCCTTGGAAAAGACCTTGATGTTGGGAAAGTGTGACGGCAGGAGGAGAATGGGACGACAGAGGACAAGATGGTTGGACAATGTCATCGAAGCAACCAACATGAATTTGACCCAATTCTGGGAGGCAGTGGAAGACAGAAGGGCTTGGCATGCTCTGGTCCATGGGGTCATGAAGAGTCAGGCACAACTTGACTAAACAACAACAAACTTGTTTCACTCTTACCTCTTTAAGCTCTCTATAATTTCCACACTCTTAATTACTATGCTATCCTCTCTAACAACCACAGACTAACATCTACTTCAGACCCTCATCTCTGACTCTCAGTCCCTTCTCACATTTGACTCTCCTCTTTGACTTAAACTCACTGACCTTTCTCTCTCTGACTCACCCCTCCCTCCTGGTTTCTCTGGCTCTGCCTCCCAACAGATCCCATTGGTGCAGGCCAATATATATATAGGAAGACAGTGTGTTCACTACAGACCCTAACAGAGCTCTCAAGGTAAATGAGATATTTTAAGGTGTGGTTTTACCAGTTCCGCACCCCAGTAAATGTTCATGGCTGGCTGGAGATTCGAACTCAAGCCTCCTGATTTCTTCTCTGTTACTCTGTCCAATACAGTATACTGGGTGTGCCTATTCCACACAAACATTTCTTGTGCCTCACAATAGTTGGTATGAAAACTGAAGAATAGTGGCATTAGAGTAAAAAAAAAGAGAATTAGATCAACAGGACACATTGCCTCGGGTGCAACTTTGCAAAGCAGAGAGCAGGATCGCAGAAGCCGTTTAACACCAGGCGCCAAAGTGAAGGAACTTGGAGAATTACTTCACTGCTAATATGATGTGGCGCATGATCCTCAGACGAATGTGCATATCAGAATGTAGCTATTCCCCAGATGTCACCGTCTGTCAAGCGCTGTGACAGAGTTCTTAGAAATTTAAGCAATGCTGCATACATTTATAAATGCGTGTTTTGAAATCAGCTGGGTTTAGAAACAGATGGTTTTCAGTGCTTTGGAGGCTGGTGTTAAACTTCTGAATTTCTTTTCTCTGCTTCAAAAGTACATTTAAATGTGATTTGGGAGTATGTATCCATGCATTTTAAAAAAATGCAAAATTAATACAGAAACAGGACAGAACAAATACACACTACAGAGATACAAATCAGAAAGAAACTATTCACTGGGTCATTATGTCTGAGGTCCGGGCTGCTGGTAACAATAGAAGGTGAGCCAGGAAGGAGGGAGTCCTAGGAAAATCTAACAGTAAGTTAGTTAGAACAAGTCAGAGTCAAGGGTTATATAAATTAGAACCTGGAGGTGAGGTCTAGAAGCAAGCAAAAATCTGAGAAAATCCTTCTTTCTGCTTCAGTCTTCATTTATCTTCCCAGTTCTTCTCATTATGAAATGCATTTTTTCTGTTTCTTTCAAACTGGGATAACGCTATTTCAGTATCACAGATGGGGGGAGATAACAGATCAGACCGTGAGGTTTCCCTTCAGCTCCTAAATTTGTGATCTTGGCCTCCATTACTTGACAAACCACACAGAAGCAAGCCCACATGCCAGCCTGAGGGCGGGTGGGCACAGGACAGTTGTAAAAGCTAGTGTAGCCTCTCCCCCAACTTAAAAATGAATTAAAAGTTGTCCCAAGAGGACTCAAACACCAAGCCAAAAATCATAACTACCAAATGACTTTAAACCAACTTCAAAAACTATCACCTGATTTATTTCAATAGTGTAACCACACCTTAAATCAGGAGTATTTGTGGAAATCCATGGTGATTCTTGGGCACTGCCAAGGAGCTGTCCATTCACCACGGGGTGGAGCAACACAATACTCCAATTGGAATTTGTCGGATTAAAACATGAGTCAGCAGTTTGGACGGAGGAAAGGGGAAATCAAATTAATACACTAAAATGAACTGCTGGCTCCAAAGATGAAGATGAATGGCAGCTGAACCATCCAATTAAAAAAAAATTAATGTGTTGGTTTGTACTAACCTCTCAGTCAAAAACAAAAGAGAAATAAAAAATAAAGAAGACCAAAATGTTCTTGCAGCTGAAAGACTAATTGCTAGATTTCAATGTGGGCTTTTGTGGATATCTCCTTTTCCTCAGACACAAGAGTGGGGTTACATGGCAAATAGAGATGGGCATGAACCACCAGTTTGGCGGATTGTGCTAGTTCATTTAGCAGCCGAACAGGTGTTTCAGAGCTCCACTTCTTCTGGCAGGTGTCCACTCAGAGGCCGTGACCTGACTTCCATGCCCTGCCTTCTCTGGTGCTGCCTCTGAGTGGCTGTCTCCCAGAGGAGGTGGGGCTTTGAAGCGCTGAACACCTGTTTGGCCCCTGAATGAACTACGGCGGTGCCTCACTTTACGATTGCCCCGCATTACAACAAAACCACATTACGACAATCGCAATTGCAATCGCAAAACAATGGTCTGAATGGGTTTTTTTCGCTTTGCGATGATCGGTTCCCTGCTTTGGGAACTGATTCTTCACAAAACAACAATTTTCCTCCAGCTGATCGGCAGTTTCAAAATGGCCACCGGATAAATAAAATGGCTCCCCGCTGTTTTCTGGGATGGATTCCTCGCTGCACAGGCACTGAAAATGGCCACCCTATGGAGGATCTTCGCTGGACTGTGAGTTTCCAGTCGATTGGAACACATTGAAGGGGTTTCAGTGCATTTCAATGGGCTTTTTATTTTCGCATTACGACATTTTTGTTCTACAGCGATTTCGCTGGAACAAATTAACGTCGTAATGCGAGGCACCACTGTACCATGAACCACCAAACTGGCAATTTGTGCCCATCTTTAACGGCAAATATTTATGCACAGCCCAAATCAGAGACTGTATTTGGGCACAAGTTGTTGACCTTTAAAACCCTTGTTATATATGTATTCTTTTGCAGTCACTCCATTAACCGTTTTGTGGAAGGGTAGGGTGAATAGAAAGACTTGCGGTGCTGTTTCGATCGCCTTTTCCCATTCTGAAATATTCTCCGTTTTCTTTGTTTTCTGTCTCATGTTAGTTTACAAAACTTAATGAAACCTTATTACACTAGCAGAGTGAGGTGTGTGGAAGAATCTTTGTTTCAGAGGCTTTGTGTGGATAGGTCACATAACTAACACCCTGCGTGATCCTGTTGGATCATACCCATTCCCAGGATATTTAAAAGCAAACAAACAAAGATCTGGAAACATATAGGTGTTCTCATGTACCAAGGGACGGAGCAAGTCAGATTGTCTCTTAAAAGGCAAGTCAGCCTTGGCTTGTATGTTCTCTATTTGGGCACAGAGCATGCTGGGGAGTTCCTATGCACCCCTAATATATAACATAGGTGCCAGTAACACCTGTGGATTGGTGTCCAAAATAAAGCAACAGAGTTACACATTAGCTGAAATCCTGTTGCTTGGCATAGCAAATAGCAATAAAGTAGGTTCATTGAATCAGTGGGGATTTGGTGAGTCAACACCTCTAGAAGTTGCATGGATTCAAAGAGACCTACTCTAATTGCAACTTATTTTAGCATCGTTTCATCGTTTAGTCATGTCTGACTCTTCGTGACCCCATGGACCAGAGCACGCCAGGCCCTCCTGTCTTCCACTGCCTCCCGTAGTTGTATCAAATTCATGGTTGCTTCTATGACACTGTCCAACCATCTCATCCTCCTCTTGCCATCACACTTTCCTAACATCAAGGTCTTTTCCAAGGAGTCTTCTCTTCTCATGAGATGGCCAAAGTACTGGATCCTCAGCTTCAGGATCTGTCCTTCCAGTGAGCACTCAGGGTTGATTTCCTTTAGAATGCATAGGTTTGTTCTCCTTGCAGTCCAGGGGACTCTCAAGAGCCTCCTCTAGCACCATCAATTCTTCGGCGGTCAGCTTTCTTTTTTTATTTTAGCATAGTAAGTCACAAATAGAGTTGTCACATTTGAACCTATGCAGGAACTGATTCCCCACACTCTGACCGATTCTAGTATCACTTGCTAGGTTAAGTGACAGGATTTCAGCCTCTGTATCAATGGATCCCTGTGAGATTGGAGATTGGGCGGGGTGAAAGTAGTGGTCAGAGTGGTCCTATAGACCAGATGGGTGGGATACAAATCAAATCAAATCAAATAAACAAACAAACAAACAAACAATTGTATTCACTAAACTGCAATCTGTGGTTTTGATTGGAAATAATATACAATGAACTCAATTGTGAATGTGTTGATTCAGATCAGCCTTGTGTTGTTCAGGTCTGTGCTTTTGAAACAGAAATACTCTGCAGGTAAACCAGTTGGCCATCTAGTATCTAACAAGAGCTCAACAATACTGTAGAAAGATATCTTAAAAAAAACAATGCCAGTATTCAGGAGACCAGAAACATCTATGGAAATAAATGGGAAGTATTCACACATCCCCACACACAGCATTTGACAACAGGTATAGGATTTCATTGATCAGTTTCTAGCCTCAGCACTTTGAATAGCAGCCATAGCATTAAAGCTTGCTTAAATACTAGGGACTATGGATAATCTTGAAAACTCCAAGGACCCATGTCAGTGGAAGTAGAAAGGCACACAGGACAACTCTTCCCATTCTAAATATTCTCAATGTTTCTTATTTATTTACTTAAACTATTTTAACCCACTTTTCACCTTAAAAAGACCCAAGGCAGCTCACAAAAAAGACAATATTTACGCGAAGAACAGTTAGTGTACAATAGTAAAAGGATCAATGAATACAATACCAAAACACATAAGCAACACCAAAGCACACTCTATGCAGTGGGGCACAACAATCCATTTTTAAAAAACCCACTTGACAGCCATTCACTCTGGGAAAGCTTGCCTGAAAAGAAAGGTCATGCCTACTTGTATTGCAACATGAAGAGATGCATGCAGCTAGGAAAATTCTGATAAAATACAATATTTCTTCAATACCTTTGTATACCTTCCAGTCTTCCCATAGTTCCTCCAAGAGTTAGTTAAGAGCATTAAGTAGAGGGAAGCACAGGATAAAGATGGAGATCACTTTGCAGTAGCAGTGGAGACCAAATTAAAAAGATGTGTATTATTCCTTTACAGACTGCAGTTCATGGTGTCACATTACTGGAAGAAGACAGATAGCAGGCTGAGTGTCAAAACCAGCCTTTCAAGAAAAAAAATTAAAAGATATTTTCATTTCAGAAATCAGGAAGCATTTTTATTTTTGACTTCAGGAATTTCTTTGAATGATGATGATTAATTTACAGTGGGGAGCTTTCTGTAAATTGTGACATTTTGTAGCACCGTCAGGTGAAATATTGATCACTTCTTGATGGTAACTGACACGCATGGAAGTGCTGCCAGCCTCTGTGTCGCGAATAATAGTGGAAGATATTAATATTTTTGGAGTGAGTTGCAAGCAAAAGTAAAGGTCTTTTCAAACCCCAGGGAGTTTGATGTTGAGAAGCATATGATTCTCCACGGGCACAACATTTATGACTGCCACACTGGGGCCAGGAGAAACGACAAGAGAATAAGGCTCAGATTACTGTTCAGTACAATTGCCATGAAATCCGTTGGTTTCCGCTCAGCTCCAATATAAGCTGATCATAAACTTAAGTGTTCAATAAGGAATTCTTGTTTCAGAAAAGGGCAACCTTCACACTGCACTGTTTTATCAAGGCCAACAGCTTAAATGGTACATGCAGGAGAGACCGTAATGTATGGCGGTTCCGCCTTTATTACAGCCAGTTCCAGAAAGATGCGTTCAGAATGGGGGTGGTGTTCTGAAACTTGTGCCCTCACTCTATATAGGAGGGTGTGGAAGTGAACATCCCTTGGAAGCCATTGGCCCCAGCATACAAGTATCAGGCAGCAGGAAGAGGGTTCGTTTTCTCAGGATCAGGGTGACACAGCTGATGGAGAGGCAGTTCCCTGGTGAGAAACAGCTGGAGGAGGCAGGGCCAAGGGGAATAAAAGAGCAGGACTGAGAAGACAGGGGGTTGTTACTAGGCATGGGAGCGCCATATTCATATCCCAGAGGATGCGAACATGAGGCTTGGCACCAGAGATGCCGCAGTGGTCCATTCCTGCCCCTAGAATCAGCCCGGTCTCTTCAGAAGGCTCCTCACAGCACATTTGCCCAACGGTGGCGACATCATGCCAATCACAGATGTTGTCCTGCCCTACCTCTTCCCACAGCCGACCACTCTGATGAGGAGGCAGGAAGAAGAGCCTCCCCACTCAGATGCTGAGCGGTCAGCTGAGGGAAGAGGCAGGGCCGCACCTGTGGGACTACATCTGCAATTGGCGAATGTTGCCACTATTGGACACATGCGCTCTGAGGAGCCCAGTGAGTGGGCCTGGCTGGATCTGGGGAGCAGGAATGGAACACCATTGGCAACTGTGGTGCCGAGCTTCATATGGATACAAAAGCACCTATGTCTAGTTTTTACCTATCTCTGAAGAAGGAGGACATGTAGGAATAAGTAGCAAAGGCGAATGCTGGAAGATGTCTACCTTCATCTGGCTTGCTTGCAACAGGAGCCAGACACCAGAGGTTCCAGGCATAACATAGTAAGGCTATGTTAACTTTGCCTCCACGACAGCCCTGGAGAGGCAATTGGCAGGTGTGTCAAGGGAGGGGACTGTGAGCCTGATGTCTTCTGTTCATCTATATAAGCCTTCTCTAAAACGTATATTTCCTCAACCTAAGCTCTTCTCTCCTTCCTGCTTTCCAGAACCTGGACTCCAGAGAACTCAACTGGGTCCCCGAGATAGCAACTGGTGCCCAAGGGTTAAGAAACTATAATTCAGCCCTACGTGACTGTGAAAGGAAAGACAGGGAGAAATGATGCTGTAAAGGTAATAGAAACTGTTCTGAGCTAAGAAACTGAACTGGAGCCTGTAGAGTTATGGCCGGGGGACCCCAAGTTCAGCTGGCACTGTATCAAGGAGTGCTGGTGGGGTGCACATTGAGCGATTGGTTAAGATTATGAGAGGCAGGAACAGAGTGGTCGCAACGACCAGATAGGCGGGATATAAATAAATAAATAAATAAATAAATAAATAAATAAATAAATAAATGAATAAATAAATAAATAAATAAATAAATAAATAAATAAATAAATAAACAAACAAACAAACAAACAAACAAACAAACAAACAAACAAACTTGCAGAAATATATACACATCCATCCTTAGACCTTGGAGGTCCATTTCCTCTCCCATAACCCCAGTTCAAAAAATTTCCCCCCATGTCCTCCAAATTTCATTCACTTTAAACTTACAGAATTATTTTTTTCCTGATATTTGCATTACCGTTGGCATGCATTTTTGTTTACCCTGTATTAACACGTATGCTTGTGTGCAGTTTTGTCCAATGTATATATTTCTCCAAACAATTCTCATGATATAATGTTGCATCATCATGATGATGGAAGGGACCCTATGGATCATTAAGTCCAGCCCCTGTCAAGGCAGCATAGTGAGGAATTGGAACTCCCAATCTCTTGGCTCCTGAGCAAGAAACCTAAACCACTGAATTTTCCAGCTTTATTATTTTCACTATCGTTTTATATGTACTTTCTCTGCGAGGTGCATTTGTATGCTAGACTGCAGCTGGAAAACAACAACAGAGAACTACGCATTTCAAAGGATACCTAAGTTTGGGTTCACATAGTGGTTAAGAAATGAGATTAATTAAGTTTGCCTCAAAATGTGACACAGGTCGGCTCCTTTCCTGCTCATGACACCACAACCACACTGCTCTGCTTTTCTTCGTCATCTGAGTCATGTGGGGCCATGTAGATTCTGGAGGGGTGTCTGCACTGAGGAACAAATCGGAGGAAGGCCAGCAAAGTGAACCACAAAGCTTCTAAGTTGCTCCCAAGTATAAATATTAAACTAACAAGTTTTTGAGTTCCTGTCTTTATTCATCTCCACTTTGGTCACACTCTCTTTCCTGAGTCAGCAAGAAAACAATCCTGACAGATTTCACTTGCTGCAGCAGTGTTTATTTTGAATTTTTCTATGGTCCTGTGCACATTTCCTTAGCAGCAAGTCCCATTGAAGCCAACCTTTCTTTCTCTTGCATAGGCACATAATTCAGAGCAGTGAAAGGCAATTCCATGCCATAAAGGTTCTTGAACGTATGGCAGGAAGTATAATGCCCTCCTTTGGTATTTTCTCCTTGTTCTTCTCCTGGCACAGTTGAACATCATCATGGCTGTATTGATTTTGGATGAGCCACTCTAAAGAATGATGCGTTGCATCCAAACCAGTTACCAACATTCTCCGGCAAATAAATTCTCCTTTCCTCACTTCTTTTCCCATTTATTTTATCTCGAATTATCCACTTTAACCATCTGCTCTTTTCATTTCTCATTGTGTGATTAAAGTATTCTGCCTTTTTGCATTTTATGGTTTCTTTTAGCTTTATTAATTCATCTCAATACTTCTTTGCTGGTCACCTCAAACCATGAATATTTTTTGTGCTGATTTGAGAAGCCAAGCTACTGTAAATCTGATGGGAGAAGAGTGGTAGCTATCTCTATAGGGAATTAGATAATTTGGAGATAATAGAAGGAGAAGGCTGTAAATGAGAAGATGTATTTCCTTGTGATTTTGGTATGTTTTTCCTTGTGATTTTGGTATTTTCTGCACATGGTATTAAAATATTTGGTTCAGCCTTAGGCATTCTGCAACTTAATGAAGGCCAAGGGTCATTTGCTGATTCTCCTAAGACACTAGAGAATCACATTTCAAATTGATGATGCCAGGAACCAAGGCAGTGTAAAGAATTCTCCAAGGATCTGCTAGCTCTAGCTTCATTTGAAGAAATCTTATACAGATGCCAATTTCACAAGGACATTTATCTGGACATCTGGAAGGCCTTTACTGATATATAAGCATAATATAAGATATATGTTGCAAAACTATGTTGTAAATCTATAATGGTGGTTTATAGTGAGTACGAACATGACTGAATTTACCATTTTTGCTCTGTTTTTGCTTAGTTTTTTCTTTGTTTGTTCAATTTAATTTTTTTGTTAAATTTGGAAAAATGAAAATAAAAAAGGAGAGAACAGAACTCTCCAAGAATTACAGGAAATGATAAAATTAGTGGGAAGAGATAGTCAGTAAATGACAAGGGTATTTTTGAAACCTTAGCTCTGTACTAGTAAAACATTCAGTTATTTTGCATTTCCCCTTCTGCTTGCTGTTTCTTTCCAGGGCCAATTCCTCAAACATTCATTAGTAAATGAATTTTTATTTTTACTCTGGGTTATCCTCCAGGGAGCTGAAGGTGACTTCATTAGCTTGGCAGTGAAGCTTCTTCTCTTTCTGCAAACTCTCTGGGTTTCTTTCCAGAGCAATTTCATATGGCAGTTCTAAGAGAACCATTAAATAATCAACCAAAGTAAACCCATTGGACAGCGTCTTGTAGATTATTTACACATGTATATGTTAAGTGATATAACCCACCACAGCAAATTGCCATAAATTAATAAAGTGCTCATTGTGTTACTAGAAACACATCTGTGGTGCAATTGGGCACATGCCTCATAACATGCCCAGCACCTTGTTAATTAGCAGCAATTCACCTCAGTGAGTTATACAAGATTCTGGCCATTGAATTCATTGCTGAATAGTAAATGAACATTTACACAAATCCTATTGTGCAATTACTCTATTCTGGTTGGCCGTTAGATTCAAGCCAATATTTGAGAAGCCTGATTCAATATAAAAATGCTCAACGTTTGAAAGCCAGTGTGGGAAAGAATGGGGGGGGGAATGGGCAGGAGAGAAGAAGAAATTGTCCTGTGCAAACCTATCACAGCTTAAGCATCTTGAAGGATAATTAGAACTGAGGATTCCCCTGGACTCTTTGCTCCACCACATAATCACTGCAAAAATGCACAAACAAACCTGGTTTGTATTTACACAGTTGATCCAAGATGGTGCACATGAATAAACACAAGGAAAATGCAGAATGTATTCTCGAAGGTTGTTGTGGGCTTTTCGGGCTCTTTGGCCGTGTTCTGAAGGTTGTTCTTCCTAACGTTTCGCCAGTCTCTGTTCTTCCTAACGTTTCGCCATTAGATCCCGGCCGTGAAAGCCTTCACAAATATATTCTCGAAGGCTTTCACATCCAGGATCTGATGGTTGTTGTGTTCTTCAAATACCCCCAAAACCCGCAACAACCCAAATGGAAAATGTTTGCTAAATTCCTTGCTCTTATTAGAACTATAAACCTAATTGTATTAGACTGTTTTAAAAGTATTGATATAGTATCTCAGGATCTGATTGTCATGTCAGTTGAACTCCAGTTATGCTCCCCTCTCTCACAGCTCCACAGAGCCTTAAAAGCCGCTAGGATTGCCCATTGCACCATCTCTTCCTTCCCTTTCTGCTCAGACCCCATTCAACTATGACTATGATGTAAGGCTTTTTGCTCTATTGGTATTGCTTTGGATTTCTACCAATTTTTTTCCTAATATGATATACAGTATATAGTGGCTAATGGTTCTGAGTTCATACAATTCTGCACAGGTAAATTATTCTTGTCCATCTGCATCACATTTAAATTACAGGTTTAAATCTCAGTAAAATATGTATCTTTCCTGCTCACAGACAACCCATTATTTGCAATACCAATACGTTTGTCTATAAAGGGAAAGGTGTAACGGCATATATTGCTACAGAGATGAAGTCTCTTGTGTAACTAATCCATATCCAGATGGAAAAATAAGGAAAAATATATAACTATTCTTTTCCAGGTCTGCATGGGACGAAAAAACTCTCAAACAATCCTGGATGTTCAACGTGAAATCTGTGACAAAGCTGTCGGAATCCAATGGGTCCTTACAGACTGCCCCCCCTCTCTCTGTGTGTGTGTGTGTGTGTGTGTGTGTGTGCAATTTGAATAGTAGAATGAAGGAGTGGAAACTGCAACTGAACTTTCACTATCTTGCTTGCCCTCCTTTGGATACAATCCAGGTTTCCCATAGCTTTCTTAAGTTGAAATGTCCAGGACTGGACACAATAGCCCAAGGAAGGTCTAATCAATATTAGATCACATTCCAGCTTCAATTGTTTTAATTTTTATTGTTGGCCAAAGTCTTATCATTCGTTTTGCTTGCAGGCAAACCTGACAAATCACCATAGGCATTGCCTATTCCATATCGAGTTGTGCAACTTAGCAAACAAGAAAGGTCTACATTGACTTTATATATATTTAAAATTTAAATTAATTTAAATTAATTTAAAATTTAAATTAAACCGTAATAGGATTTTGGCCATTTCGTTTAAACTGTTACTTTGCCCAGTTTCTCAGTATGACAGCTATAAGACAATGAGCACATATGCATTTTTTAAAATTCTGAAACATTGGCTGAAATCCTGTTGCTTTGTGTAGTAAGTCCCAACTAGAGTACTGTATAGGCCAATTGAATCAATGGAACTTACAGGGGAATTGAGTCACAAAAACTGCTACTGATTCAATGGGCCCACTTTAGTGTGACCTATACTAAGCAACAGGATTTCTGCCATTAAACCCTTCAATGCACAACTTTTATACAGTTCCCATTTCAAGACATAGAAGGATGAATAATAAATATATCCATTCCTGGCTCTCACTGCAGTTAATTCTTCCTCATTAATTCTAGAACTCACTTCAAGTAA
The DNA here is from genome assembly GCF_051106095.1 of Pogona vitticeps. Taxonomy (NCBI): domain Eukaryota; kingdom Metazoa; phylum Chordata; class Lepidosauria; order Squamata; family Agamidae; genus Pogona; species Pogona vitticeps. The sequence goes on from NC_135787.1 coordinate 183,322,650, forward strand.
TGACAATGGTTTTTCTTCCATTCTAGACCTGGGTCCATTCCTTCACCTCCCAGTTCTTTTCCCATGCTTAGTACAGTGGTACCTCAACTTACGAACTTAATCCATTTTGGAATAGCATTCGTACATCAAAAAGTTCGTAAGTCGAAGTACCATTTTCCATTGAAATGCATGGGAACGGAATTACTGTAATCCGTTCCAGCATTTCAAAAAATTATCTTTCGAATTTCCAGCCCTTTCTCCCCGCCTTTTTTGCCTTCGGAGCTCTCAAAGGGCTTCCTCCGATGTCGGGGGGGGGGGAAGCCCTTTGAGACCTCCGAAGGCGACGAACGGCTCCGTTCGCAAAAAAATGACATTGACTTGCGAATGGAGCCTCGACCTCATTCGTAGGTCGAAGCTCCATTCACAAGTCAATGCCAATTTTTGCAAAAGGAGCCATTCGTAAATCAAAAAGTTCATATGTAGGGACATTCGTAAGTCGAGGATTGACTTTACCTTAAACATGACGAATAGCATATACTTCTCAACATTTCATTGCCTAACATTTAATCTCCATTCTGCTACAACAGGTGCCTATTTCCTTCACCCTCTAAATTGTCAACAACTTTGGCCCCAATAGATATGATATCCCTCTCTGTAATTCTAGCCATGAGAAGAAATACAGTACAAATATATGCCTGTTAAATGTGGTAGTAATAGAGGGATTAGAGGTTCTGTAGCCATGACAGCAATATCAGACCTCGGTATCCCCCTTGCCATGAATGGGATCACAAGTTTAAAACTACGATGGTGTAAATTGCTGCTCACACTGTGAGAATTTAAGCCAGTCTCTAGAACTGTACTGCCAGTTTTGTGTTTCAAAATTCCATCCACCCTCTCCACATCCTTAATTCCTTCTCGCTCTTTCTTCACTTGATAGAAAAGATAGAAGAGTGTATCATGATAAACACAGTTCCTCAATAGCCATAACAGACATTAGCTGTCTCATTTTCAGTTCAGCTATGGAAACAGAGCTTAAAAATATAAGTTCATCTCCAGGGCAGTTTTATTACAGTTTTTTTCCGACACAGATACGGATGAGTTACAGGAGCCATTTTATCAGCAACCAGGACACAGTCGCTCAGCCAAAGGAACGTTATCTATACACAGGCACTGAGAATAATTGACAAGAAGGTTTCTGCCTGATCAGGAAATGTATTCAGAAACTCTTTAAAGAAAGAGAGGCACTAATGCTGTTCAGGGAATTGGGGGAAGTTCCTGGATGAAATTGTTTTAGATGGCATAGCATGGTCCAAGACTTAAATAGGTTAATCACTGCTGTTGTCATATAGCAAACGTCCAATCCATATCCTATATAAATGCTGTTATTCTGATTTGTACGACTGTTGCAGGTATAATTAACAATGCAATTTCGGTTGTGTTCCATTAAGGTTTTTTTTTAAGCTTAATTAGAGAATCTGGTAGACTTTATCTATGATTTCTATGAACATTGCATACATATATTTTTATCCAGACATACGACCATTTCACGTTGCAACCAGCTCTGGTCGCAAAATTTTGCTTCGACTTGTGGCCGGAGTTTTGAGTTGTGATCAAAAGAGGCAGGGAAAAAAGGCAGGGAATTCAAATTAGAGGGCTAACCATTGGTCGGTGAAGAGCTTCTTTGTAGCTCTTTCGCCCCCAATGGTTAGAGTGTGTGCGTCGGAGGAGGCTTCGGACTGCCTGGTGCTGCTTTCTGCTCCTGAGTAAGTACATTTACTTTGTTTTGCAGGGTGGGTTTGGGTTTGGGGAGGTATGTTTCTATGCTGTATGGGGGGAATGTTTTTCTGTTTTTTTTTCCAGCCCCATCGCATTCTGATGGGGTTGACTGTGGTTTGTGTATGTGTGTGTGTGTGTGTGTGTGTGTGTGTGTGTTTGTGCGCGCGCGTGTGTTGCTTTGTTTTTCAGCCCCATTGCGTTCCGATGGGGCTGTGTGTGTGTGTGTTTGGTTTTTTTAATTTGTTTTTCAGCCACATCATGTTTTGATGGGGCTGGCTGTGGGGGTTTGTTTTTTTGTTTGTTTTATGTTTGTGTGTGATTTTTTTTCCTGCTGGAACAGATTAATCCTATTCTAATGCATTCCTATGGGAAATGGTGCTTCGACGTACGACCATTTCAAGTTATGTCCATCTTTTGGAATGGATTATGGTCATAAATTGTGGAACCACTGTATTTAAAATTCTGCATGGCCAAGCTATATCTACGATCTGCTACCCAATAACCAGCTGTGCTACCCAAAAAAACAAGCTCTCAGCAGGTTATGGTAAAAATGAAAGTGTTAAGGTATTAAAATAACAGTGACAATGCATGAGAACATATAATGCAGAGCAGACCTTCCCAGCAGCAGAGAACAAATACAGCAAAACAAATCTCTCAAGCCATACCAGCAAAAATTTTAAGCCTGTTTTACACTGGTTTAACTTCCTCTTCATAGTGGTTTGCAATAAAATAAATGACAACAGTAAAGAATAAGCATTGTTATAGAACAACAAAAATAGCAGTTAAAAACAGTGTCCATATAACTTGTCTTAGCTTGTAGGAATAAAATCACTTTTGCCAAAGGTTAACAGGAAGGACAGTCACTTTGCATCCCTGGAAATGGGTTCCAAATACGGTGTGCTGGATGCGGAGTGCCCTCCCAGTTGTGGTAAGAATATCACTTCAGGATCTTTTAATTAATTAATAAATAAATAAATAAATAAATAAATAAATAAATAAATAAATAAATAAATAAATAAATAAATAAATAAATAAATAAATAAATAAATAAATAAATAAATAAATAAAAACTTACCCCAAAATTTCAAAACTGAAATGTGGGTGAAAGCAAAGTAGAAGTTTTTTCTATCCTTCTCTGTGGGTGTTGTTTGTGACCTGGGTGGCAAGGGTGCCCCACAACTGAAATTTTGGGAATAAGCCCCCCCAAATCCTTAGTCACCACCTGTCTCATTGCGGATGGCAAGGAAAGTGTCTTGGTGAACAGGTAGTTTGGAAGAATTCTGTCAGACAGAGCCGGCCCTACCATTACACAGACTGAGGCAGCTGCCTTAGGCTGTCAGATTTTGGCTGCTGTGAAAGCAGAGCAAACCGCCAGTTATTTGCTTTATTGTCGTGGTACTTTTTCTGCCAGAGAGACCAAGGAGTCTTTGTGGGATTTTCTGAGTGACTGGTCTCATTCTGGGTTCAATGTGCCTTGATTTCACTAGATTTGGGATGATACTATTTGCACCTCCACCTCAAGCCATGAAATGTTTTGAGCCGGCACTGGCAGCAGGTGTCAGAGTCCAAAGTTTCATGGGATGTTACAGGTAAGCACATTGAATGACACCTGGAAACAAAGCTGTTCAAAACACAAATTTATTCATGAACATAACACAATGAATTAGAGATTTTTTTTAAAAAAATGAATGTGGGAAGATAAAACTACCAGTCTATTAACTGTTTGTTCTTAAAAGTCAAGATTTGAATCCATGAGTATTTTCTTGCTACAGGGATGGTAATCTAAAGAACAAGTGATAATCTATGGATTAATTTGTATTCAGAGAGTTCTAAAAATAGCCTGCAGGTGTGATGAGTTATTTACAACTGTGTTTCCCAACAGTAACTCCTGAGATGCTGTTGGACTACAGTTCTCATAATCCCCGCCCATGAGCCATGTTGGCTATGGTTTTACAGAGTAGGAACCCAGCAGCATCTCGAACTTGAGTTAGGAAATAACTGGAGTGGGCGACAGACCTGTGGTGTCTCCAGACAACTTTGAATACAGTCAAGGGCCGTGCAGATGGGATATCTTTTCCAGAAGCCAGGTAGACGTTTGGGCTTAGTCTGGACTTCTTGTATCTAGAAAATGACAGTTCTCTTTTGGATTTTTCTGCCATGTCTTAATAATAACAATAATCTTAGAACTGTAGAGTTAAAATGTAACCTGTGGATCATTGAGTCCAAACCCTGTCAAGGAGGTGCAGTGGGGAATTGAACTATCAACCTCTGGCTCTGCAGCCAAAGACCTTAAACCACTGAACTGTCCTGCAATTGTTGGAATCTGCAGCCAGATACCTAAACTCTTGAGCAGTTGTTCAATTTGTGGATCCATTTTTGATACATATGTGTTCCATCTCGGGCCAGGATCAGGGAACCAGGAAGATAGGTGGTAGGAGAGAGGTGAGCACCCCTTGATTCAGATCCTAAATATAAGTTAAGACGCTTGCACTGCCCATAATTACAACAATTGTAAAGTCAAAGAACCTGGATTCTAGACTGCAGTATTTGTCATCTCTACCATTTATTTTTCCATGCATATGGTACATGTCCTGTGCTAGATTGACAGACACAACTAGAGATGGGCACAAACATACAAACCAGAAAATTTGGGGAAATGCTTTTAAAAGTCTGTGGTTTGGGTCAGTTCAGATTCTCTGGTTTTTTACGAACCTGAACTGATGAACCAGCGATTTTCCACTAACTTTCTGGTTTCTGCCTATGTCTAGACATAACTAAGTAAGCTACAGGATGGCTTTTCATACTATGAAGATACAACTGTTTCTTAAAAACAAAAAAATGTTAGACAAGTGCATATTTTTCAGGAATATTAAGACGCTTGTAGGGGCCTGTGTGGCTTCATCCAGTGCTGCACAAATTAAGAAATACTGCAACTGTGATAGGCCAGGAGTGTCAACACATAACCTCCACTTTTCATATGGGATTAGCACCACCAGTGAGGTCCAAAGGTGACCACCCTCAGCTAAACTTTCCAAAGATGCATAATACTTAAAAGTTCCCAGTCAGTGCAATTTCACTGCTTTCAGGCTGACTGAGTAGAAGCAGCAAGCTGTCTCTTGAAGGCTCCTTTGGTAGTTTGCCTCTGACCCCCACTGACCCCTTTCCCTCCTCAGAGAAGCAGCTCTGATGATCAACAAGAAAAGCCAGACGCTCAGAAAGTACTGCTGAAGTCAGCCGCCAATATGCTTCTGCAGAAACAAAGGCTACCGTTTCCTTCTACCTTTGCTGTTCCTTTTTACATATTTCTTAGAAACAGAGTTCTCAAATTGCCATACTGAAAATGCAGTTTCTCTAAGGGGGAAAGTGTTCTGGTTTCCAGGAACCACAACCCAGCTACTTCTAAGAATGCCTCAAAGCCAATGCAACTAGATGATGGACCTTGTCAGGAGGTCTGGCTGACTGAGCTGTGTGCCTTCCCTTGTATTTACTGACAGACTCAGAAACCTTAAGCTTTTCCTCTGGAAACTCTGAGGGGCACCAATTGTTCACACTCAGAACAGTGTAGTATGCCAGAATGCTGTAAGTCTAAAAGCCTGTCCACCTCTTTGTTGTGCTGAGACAGTTTTCTGGCTCAAAGGAATCAGGAGTGGTTGTTGTAGGTTTTCCGGGCTGTTTAGCCATGTTCTGAAGATTTTTCTTCCTAACATTTCACTAGTCTCTGTGGCCGGCATCTTCAGAGGAAAGGAGTTAGAACTTTGTCTGTGTTCTGGTATAGTGTAGTTGAGTATTTGTAGCTGTGGGATCAGCTTTTTGTTCTTTTCAGGAGATTGGGTGATTATGGTGATCAGGTTGTTTTTGTTATGGGTGTATTGTTGTGATAAGGGGGGAGATGATCTGTCACTGTGATTGACGGGTGTTGTTAGCTAGTCTTTTGTATGCAGTGATCACCAATCCTTGTGGCTGGGTAGAGTTCGTTGTCTTTTTGCAGGCTGTATTTTTCAGTGCTGGGAGCCAGACTTTGTTGAGTTTTAGACTTTCTTCTTTTTTGTTGAAGCTCTGCTGGTGTTTGTGGATTTCAATGGCTTCCCTGTGTAGTCTAACATAATAATTGCTGGTGTTGTGCAGTACTTCTGTGTTTTGAAATAGAATTTCATGTCCAGCTTGTTTTAGGGCATGTTCAGCTACTGCTGATTTTTTCTGGTTGTTTTAGTCTGCAGTGTCTCTCATGTTCTTTGATTCTGGTGTGGATGCTGTGTTTTGTGGTCCCAATATATACCTGGCCACAACTGCAAGGTATCCGGTATACTCGTGCAGTGGTGAGGGGGTCCCTTTGGTCCTTTGCTGACCATAACATTTGTTGTATTTTTGTGGTGAATACTGTTTGTAGGTTGTGTTTTTTCAAAATCTCCCCATGCGGCCCGTGACCCCTTTTAATGTATGGCAGAAATACTTTCCCACAAATAAAGAGAATGGTGAAACGTTAGGAAGAAAAACCTTCAGAACACAACCAAATAGCCCCCCCCCCAAAAAAACCAACCCTACAACAACCATCAGATCCCAGCTGTGAAAACTTTCGAGAATACATTGAATCAGGAGTGATCTATTTATCTTATTTATTTACATTTATACCTCACCTGTCCACTCAACAAGGCACTTAAGTGAGATGAAAGGAAAAAAATGTTATAAACACATTAAAAATATTGACTGTAATCCTATTAGTGCTTGTGAAGGGAATGATAATCAACTTCTGAGTATAGCTAGAAAACACTAGAAAGAATAACCAAAAGCCAGAATCAACCTGACAGCATCTTGCTGTTGTTTGTATAATGTGTCCCAGCTAATTGTGGTTAACTGCTGAGATGGCACACCTTGGTTGTACACTTGGACACACAACCAGACATACAATGAATACATACCCCAGCACCTTGTCAGTAAGCCACAATTATCTAGGGTGAATTACACCAACCTTACAAGAACACCAATAGGACTCTGGGCATTGGAGATAAACAAATAAATCAAAAGTGCAACAATAAGACCTTTGTCTTCAGACAGGCTTTCCCTTAGTGATTTGCTGCCAGAGTGGGAGTTTTAAATAAAGTGTTATGCCTTCTTGCTTTGAACATGGGTCTGGTGTCGATTTTATTTACTGTTTTTAGAGTGATGTTGCTTTGATTCTTTTTAAATATTTGTGTACTTGCTGTATTTAGGTTCAAAATCTTGTCTTTTAACAAAAGTAAGCCACCTCTGGTCTTTTTTTTTAAGGGAGAAAGGCAGGGTAAATGAATGAATGAATGAATGAATGAATTAATTAATTAATTAATTAATTAATTAAGTGGTGCCATGTTTACAGCAGATATCCTTGTATCGCAGCTGTGGTCTCCCTCTGGGGCGGTTTCCCTGCACTAATTCTCCATACAGGAGATCCTTTGGAATCCGACCATCAGCCATTCTCACGACGTGCCCAAGCCAACGTAGACGTCGCTGTTTCAGTAATGTGTTCATGCTGAAAATTCCAGCTCGTTCTAGGACTACTCTGTTTGGAACTTTGTCCTGCCAGGTGATACCAAAAATCCGTCGGAGACAACGCATATGGAAGGTGTTTAGCTTCCTCTCCTGCCGTGCACAAATGGTCCAGGACTCACTACAGTACAGGAGTGTGCTTAGGACACAGGCTCTATAGACCTGGATCTTCGTATGTGTCGTCAGCTTCTTATTGAGCCATACTCTCTTTGTGAGTCTAGAGAACATGGTAGCTGCTTTGCCAATGCGTTTGTCCAGCTCAACATCCAGAGACAGGGTGTCAGAGATGGTTGAGCCAAGGTACACAAAATCATGAACAACCTCCAATTCTTGTGTGGAGATGGTAATAGAAGGAGGTGAGTCCACACCCTGGCCCATGACTTGTGTTTTCTTCAGGCTGATTGTTAGTCCAAAGTCTTGGCAGGCCTTGCTGAATCGATTTATGAGTTGTTGGAGGTCTTCAGCAGAGTGGGCAACAATGGCTGCATCATCTGCGAAGAAGAAGTCCCGCATGCATTTCAGTTGGACTTTGGTCTTCGCTCTCAATCTAGTGAGATTAAAGAGCTTTCCGTCTGATCTAGTCCGGAGATAGACACCCTCGGTTGCAGTTCCAAAGGCATGCTTCAGCATGACAGCAAAAAAGATCCCAAAAAGTGTTGGTGCAAGGACACAGCCCTGTTTCACTCCGCTTCGGATGTCAAAGGGGTCTGATGCTGAGCCGTCAAAAACTACAGTGCCTTTCATTCCCTCATGGAAGGATCTGATGATGTTAAGGAGACGGGGTGGACATCCAATCTTGGGAAGTATTTTAAAAAGTCCGTCCCTGCTAACCAAGTCAAAGGCCTTTGTGAGATCTATGAAGGCCACTAAGAGTGGCTGTTGTTGTTCCCTGCATTTCTCCTGCAGCTGTCGGAGGGAGAATACCATGTCAGTGGTGGATCTATTAGCTCGGAATCCACACTGTGATTCTGGATAGACTCTGTCTGCAAGAACCTGGAGCCTCTTCAGCACAACACGGGCAAGCAGCTTCCCTACAACGCTAAGAAGAGAGATGCCACAGTAGTTATTGCAGTCACCCCTGTCGCCTTTGTTCTTGTACAATGTGACGATGTTTGCGTCCTTCATGTCCTGTGGGACTCCACCTTCCCTCCAGCAGAGACAAAAGACTTCATACAGTTCAGTGATGATCTCCTTACAGCACTTCAGCACTTCAGCAGGGATGTTATCCTTTCCAGGTGCCTTGCCGGAGGCGAGGGAATCCAAGGCCGCTTTTATTTCTGCTAAGGTTGGTTCACTGTCCAGCTCTTCCAAGACAGGCAGGCACTCAATGTTATTTAATGCTTCTTCGGTTACTACATTCTCTCTGAAAGCTGCGATACAAGGATATCTGCAAGCGAGATCTGAAGGCCTTAGGAATGGACCTCAACAGATGGGAAACCCTGACATCTGAGCGTTCAGCCTGGAGGCAGGCATTGCATCACGGCCTCTCCCAATTTGAAGAGACCCTTGCCCAGCAGGCTGAGGCAAAGAGGAAGTCACAAAAGCAGCAAAACCAGGGAGCTGGACAGGGGACAAATTGGATTTGTCATCAGTGTGGAAGAGACTGTCACTCTCGAATCGGCCTCCTCAGCCACACTAGACGCTGCTCCAAGTCCTCCATACAGAGCACGATACCATAGTCTTTCGAGACTGAAGGATGCCTAACTAACTAACATGTTTACAGCAGTGGATTTGCATTTAATAATAATAGCCTTTGAACAGCAGAGCTGAAAGGGACCCTATGAGGCATCAAATCCAGCCCCTCTCAAGGGGGCACAGTGGGGAATCAAACTCCCAACCTCTGCTTCTACTGCCAGAGAGAATTAAGCCACTGAGCTATCCAGACTGCCTTACAGCTTTCCACTACAATCAGTGAAGGCTGTTGACTTTGGTGAATCACAGCCCTCACAAAAATTGGGAAAAAACAGCCTCTGTTGTTCCCAATTTAGTGTTTTCTCCTCTTATCATTATGACCATAATATGCCACTGTATTAGACTAATTAGTTAAATGATTTCCTCCAACCAAGGCAGTGCTTTACCATTTCTAAATGAATTCCTTCGTAATGAAATGCCGTATCCCTGAGGAATGAAAGAGGAGATGTTGGGTTCTCTGTGTTAACAATAATCCTTCCTCCCCACCCATTTTTTTGCGGAAGAGCTGTACAAGGTAAGAAGAAGGGGAACGAAATTAGACACAGCTGCTGCAGACGAGAGCTCAATAGCACAGTTCCCATTTGCATAATGTTCATTTTGACTTCATGTTAATGAATCCTCACCGTGTGAGCTGTAGGGATGCTTCCTCCATAATTTGCAGAAATACATCACGTTGTGTAACTAAATAATAATTCAAGCATTAAGAAAATGAAATGTTCCTTCATTTTCATTTTCATTTCATTTTAAAGAGGGAGGGGGAAAAATAGTGTTGCTCTGAAGTTTTACTCATTTTGAAAAAGTATAGTCAGTAGTACAGCACATATATTAGTGTAGAGGTACTACATAAGGGTTGGCTGTTGGCTGAATAGCTAAATAGCTGAGTGAGTTATGCTTCTGGCTTCAAAGCTTGAGGTTGGCAGTTCAGTTCCTCAACGGTGCATCTCAGAAGAGCCAGGGCAAACTCTACAGTCCCAGGACGAGCCTAGAAGAAGGGAATGGTGAATCATTTGAATACCTGTATTCTCTATCTAGAAAATCCTGAAGAAGTTCATCATAAGTCAGAGTTGACTTGAAGGCACACAATTATTATGAATTATATATGGACATCTTGCTCCCTCTCCCTTCCTGTCTCATGCTCTTGTCTCTCTTTCTCTCAAGTAATATCTCTTTCTTGCTTGTTTGTCTCTCCATTTATCCTCCATGCATCTATCTATTTCACATGCCCAGGAGACGTTTTTAAAAATGAGTCTTTTGATCCACAGATACTCTCCATGCTGTCTGCAACACTGAAAAAAAAAACCAGGGGTTCCAGATCACATGGAGAGGAACCATAAATGGCAGAGGTTTTACATGTGCAAAGATTGATTTTGGAGGGACCGGGCTAGTGCGTTCTCTCTTCTCACATGTTTGCAGTCCAACATGTTTTGCCAATTTCCTTATCAAATCAAATCAATTATTGTTTGTTTGTGGCACAGATTTGTTCATTCTTAATTCAAAGGAATTTAATAGCAATTTCAAACAGTAAGAAAATTGTTCACACATCCCGCCTGTCCTCCCCACCGCCACGCCATTCTGTTTAACGTAGTGGTGGTTGACACAACTGAAAGGGGAGTCTTGTCGCCAAGGTACTTATACGAAGGGGGAGGGGCCTATTCTAATGTGGGTTTTTTTGCTCCCGCAGAAGCTCTAGAAGTTTCCGATGAGGCTCCATGCAGGCGCGGATCACCCAGGGTGTGAATCACAGAGGTCCACTCGAAGAACTACAATTAAAGGTGGGTAACCTGTCGTTCCTCATGTTTAATATGGGATTCTTGGGGTTAAACAGGAAGAATGATAGAAAATGTTTCTGCTCACCTTTCCTGTACCTTTCTGAGGAAAGGTGAGTAGAAGCACAACATGAGGAGGCCTCAGCTGGCATCAAAAGATAAGGAGATTAACAGTTCAACACCCCAATAAAACCCAAGAGCAGTTCTGGAAATTCTAGCTGCTGAGGGCTACACCAGCCTGTCACATCCACCCTCCATATATTTCTTGAGCTGCAGTGGATGATTTGTGTTGGGGTAACATATTCTCTAAAGGGACGTGTTGGCACTGCAGGCTAAATCGCAGAAGCCTTTATGTGCTGCAGGGTCAGAAGACCAGCAGTCGTAAGATCAAATCCACGCGACGGAGTGAGCTCCCGTCACTTTGTCTCAGCTCCTCGCCAACCTAGCAGTTCGAAAGCATGTAAATGCGAGTAGATAAATAGGTACCATCTCGATGGGAAGATAAACAGCGTTCCGAATCTAAGTCGCGCTGGCCATGTGACAACGGAAACTGTCTTCGGACAAACGCTGGCTCCACGGCTTGGAAACGGGGATGAGCACTGCCCCCTAGAGTCGAACACGACTGGACAAAAATTGTCAAGGGGAACCTTTACCTTTACCTTTTAAAAAAAACTTACTTACTCCAAGAGGAATGAATGTGTGTTTGTGTTTCTGTGACTATATGCACTCAGATGGATACCAGTACTCTTGTGATTAGATGAAGACTTAACTTGATCCGTCCTTCTCTCCCAGACCTTTTTTGCTTCTCTTTTTTTGGTGGGATGTTGTCATGGTCAAAGTTCAGGAAAGTTATCTCTTGCTTCTCTTTTCTTTGTGTTTTCTGGAATAATTCAGCCAGAAATAATTCTGGTGGCACTATCTAACCTTCTTTCCAAGTCAAAACCACTTCATTTCCCCATTCACAAGAACGGCGTTGTTGTGTTGTTGTTTTATTTCATGAAGATCCAGAAATGGACTGGGTTGGACAAGTTGTGTACTTATCTAATTTTCATTATTCATGTATTCTGGAGAGAAAAATCCTCCAAAGGATCGCAGTAGTTTTCACCATATTTCATTTATCTGCACTATATTTTTTTTAAAGTTATACTTGTTTGAGTTGTATATTTTCTGGGGGGGGGGTGGTACTATCTTTTTTGCTATTTTTGTCATGTTCTGTATGTATATTGTAGAAATATAAAAAAGCAGTTTTAAAAATGTTTCATATGACTTGTCTCCATCTGGAACTGCATTCCAATATACTTTAGAAATAATAAGATAGATATGACAAAATACAAAAGCGCCTTCTAGAGAATGCCATGTTCACCCAGATTTCCCTATATCTCCTTTCCCAGTTTTTTCAGTGTGTGAAATCTGCTGTCACCAGAATCACACTTAAGCAAATATTAATTTGCATTTTCTTTTTAAACACAAATTTCTTAGTGCATTTTCTTTAAAATGTGCACAACACACATGTACAGCAAACACAGAACAAGGGAATGATTGTTAGAAAAGCTGCAAACAACTCTTCAGATTCTTTCAACTCCCAAAACACTGTGCTCTGAAGCAGCAGCCTCTTTCATTTCACACAATTTGTGTTAACTGGCACTAGAGCATTATTGGTTTTCTTTGAGGAATGCTGCTTAAGGAGCACAAATATTCCTTCTCATTCCCCTTTTCTTCTGTTGTCAAAAATACCACAGAATACCTCAGCCTTTTGCAAGGGACCAAAATATCACTTTGCTGTTACTCAATCCTCACCTGGACATTGTTGACATAAGCAATGATGTACAGCTGCAGAGTATACATAGGTATACACAAAAATGCACATGTTAGTTGAAATCCAGTAGTAATTTGTAACTAGAGCCAGCCCTTTGAATCAGTGGAGATCTGGTGAGTCAACTCCCTCATATGTGCCATTGATTCAATAGGCCTACTCTAGTTGCCGCTTCCCACTGGATTTTGGCCATTGTGTGCAGCCCCCATCTGACACCAGTTAAAGCCCTTAGAAGCACAAGCACTTAGAGAATGGCATGAACTGGGAAGCTGGTGGTTCGTGATAGTTTGTGGCTACTCACTAACCACGACCTATCACAAACCTCCTGAAAAACAAACTGGTTCACTGTTCGGTTTTTCAGGTTCGTGCTGGGAGGGGGATATACACACTCAAGAAAACATGGCAAAAGCATGAAGCAATCTTCTAGCCCTCCCAAATGACATATCACTTTCGGAGCGCTCTTTTAACTCATTCACACTGCAGAAATGGGGGAAATGATTTAGCCACCTTCTGTTCACTGAAGGATCCCTGCAATTAAACCGCACCATCTTAATAATGCTGAAATGGCAAGAACCTTCAGGTGATAAATATCTTGTTCTTGTCCCCAAATTAGAGTGAATTAAGGTCCTGACATGACAAATCTAATGTGTGTTGACTTACTATCTTTCATAAAAAAATTCTGTATGAAAATCCAATCACTGAAAAGGTGTGTAATAAAGTAATGTGGTATGATAAGCCAGAAATCGAGCTACCAAGCACACAGATGGCTAATTGGCATGAATTCTTACTTTGTGCCATTCAAATTAGGTTTTATTAGGATGAGACTTTCACAGCTTAAACTGATGCCTTTTGCTTTATCACAAATGACCCGCTGACTCAACTTTTATTAACTTCTTTGTTAATAAAAGAGGCCCACCTGAGCAGCATGAACTGCAAATATATTATATGCACCCAATGACATGTGATACTTGATTCTATTTACCATATTTTTCCGTGTATAAAATGAGACTTTTTCCTAAAATAATTAGAGGAAAAATTAAGGACCGTTTTATACATGGTAGTAAGGAGGGTGGGTGGGATCAAAGCGCTTTGATTCCTGCTTCCCCCCTCCACTTTTTGCAAAGAAAGAAATTTTGGGTTAGAAAACTGGGGGGAGCGTCTTATACATGGGGGTGTCTTATACATGGAAAAAGACAGTAATAGTGGAAACACATAAATACAGTAGAAAATATGGCGAACAAAAATGCGTACATTCAAGAAAAGGGGGAACCAAAACATATGCATATTTCCACGAAGGAAGAGACATCTCACAACGAACCAAGTTGGGACAAGGAAGCAAGTGGCATTCTGGGAAATGCCACAGTATGAAACTGCCAGAGAGTTCATGTCCCATATACATACTGCAGTTTGCATCTCCTTTCCTATAATTTTCTGGGCCTCTTTATACTTTGCTCAGTTCTTCAGTTATCTCCTTTTTCCTGCAAGTAATGAATATATTTACACTATGATTCCAGTTTAACTGGCATGGTAGGAACCCAACAGAATTGTGGGATTTGTAATTTGAGAAAGTCTTTAAGAGGTCTCTGCTCGGGACCTCCACTGCTGTCATTCCGGGAAATGGGCTGCAGCGCTCTAGTAGATAATTTTATAATCTGAGTTGAGATGGGCATGAACTGCAGTTCGGCGGTTTGTCCCAGTTCAGCTGAGAAGGGAAGTGCACATTCTGATCGGTGAGTGGGCAGTCGCACTGAGGAGGCAGGGGTAAGTGTGTTTCACCCGGGGAATGGGCAAGCACGCAGAGGAGGCAGGAAAGGGGAGTGTGAGGCACCCATGGAATACCTGTGCAGGCACCACGCTGAACTGGGCTGAATCTCCAAACTACAGTTTGTGTCCAATAAGCCGCCTTGGCTCCCTTTCAGGGAGAAAGGTGGGGTAAAAACCTTTTACAGAAACAAACGAACATGGGGATGATTATGATGAGGATGATGCCCCATGAAGTCAATTTTGACTTAGGGAGACCCTCTGAGAGTTGTCTAGGTATAAAGTACTCAGAAGCTGCTTACCAGTTCTTTCCAGTGGTGCCCCAGGACTGGGCAGCTTGCCCAGGCCACTGAGGGAATCTCAGCTGCCCACTCTCCCAGGAGGCACAATCAGGACACAAATGCCCAGCCCAGGAGTTCCAGCATACTGAGCTGTGATTGGTCTTTCTTGATGCCTTACCAAGCTACTAAAGAACAAGCCCCAGGATTATTTAAATTGGAGCCATGACAGTTAAAGTGGAATTAAATTCCAACAGTGGCGATACACTCAGCACCGTGCCAATAAAGGAAACCACACTATAGAGAAACTAGCTCTTATAAACATCGCTCCTCAAAACGTTCAGCCTAACGGTGAGCCCTTGCATCTGTTGGAATTTTATTTGCAACCTTACGTGCTATCTGCAGTTTGTGTGAGTGGGAGGGTCTTTTCTGGGCTGAGGTGATTCTACCCAGCACATCCTCCTAGCCTTTGAATTCAAAGGCAGTTTTGCCTCTCTGCCGAGTGCTTCTTTCTCTCTCTTTCCCAGGTTGGTGGCAGTCGTTTGTTTGCTGTTGATCTGTTGAGTTGGTTGCTAAGTATAAGTGCAGTAAAGACAGCAGCATACACAGGTCTGTAATTTTAGGGAACTGAAAGTAAAGAAATAGATTTTTTAATTCTTTCTCCTACAAATGTCTCAGACTGAATTGTTGAGATTTTAAGTGCCAATTAATTAGAAAGAGGTGGACTCTGGGGAACTTGTAGCTATTCACCTCTTTGTGTCTCTGTGCTTCTATTGCATAGGAAAAAGGAAATTTTACCAGAAATTCGGGACTTTGCAACAGCGTCCATTCTGTCCGTTAAAAGAAAGTCACAAATTGAGGGTGTTTGCATGCTTGTTACTAAACTTCATATGCACCCAGACACCAACATAAAATTTATATGTATTTGCTAAAAACTGTCCATGATTTCTGGCTTTCTGAAGCATTTGTGTGTTCATAAACATAAGCCGAATCAAGAACATTGATGTTGTATGGCCTCTTTTCTTTCTGTCTTTTCCTTTTTCGAACAAGTCAGCCTTTTAATAATGACCAGATTTGAATTAACCAATTGGTTTCGCACTTTATAATGAGTTGACATAAATATCTAACATCTTGTTCCTCAGTGGTTAACTGTTTTTGATTGTCTTGCTCCTGAGAGTGCATGGATCTGTGTTATCTCAGCTCCTCTGAAAGGACAACGACCTACAAATCTCTTATATTCATCTCTTTCCTTTCTTCCTCCAAAAGAATGAACAATAAAAGATACATTATGATTGCTCAGGCCATCCAAGGAAGCTTTGGTGTCTGTTTTTCTCCTCAATTTTTTCCCTTCAGGTGAGGCACAGATGAGAAATGTTTAGGTTTTCAGCCTGTTACTCCCTGAATCCTATGGCCAGCATGACACTGGCGATGCTGGCTGTGTAATGCTGGGATTTATATTCCAAAAAACCAGATATTACCTGTCTCTGGGGAGGCGAGGGTAAAATGGTTCAGGGGAAGGCCCACTGTCGCTTTGAGGTGTGGTGGAAGACGCTATCCCAACAAATGTGATGACAAAAGATTCAACTACCAACTGGGATTTATGGAAAGGAAGTATTTTCACCTAAGGGGTAAAATACCTTAAATCAGATGGGCTCCTGATGGGCTCAGAAAATTTGCAGTCAGGTGGCACTTGTTCCCTGCAACCTACAAAGAGGAACCTGTTTTTCTGCTTTGTTTTTCATCAAGATCACAGCTGACCTGATGGATTCTGTTTCTATTGAAGGAGGAGTCAAGTGGCATTTAGTGGAAGGGGGAGATATGGAGGCAGTGACAGATTTTACTTTCTTGGGCTCCATGATCACTGCACATGGGGACAGCAGCCACAAAATTAAATGACGCCTGCTTCTTGGCAAACCTCGACAGCATCTTAAAAAGCAGAGACATCACCTTGTTGACAAGTGTCTGCATCATCAAAGCTATGGTTTTTCCAGTAGCAATGTCTGGAAGTGAGAGCTGGACCATAAAGAAGGCTGACTGCCGAAGAATTGATGCTTTTGAATTGTGGTGCTGGAGGAGACTCTTGAGAGTCCCCTGGACTGCAAGGAGAACAAACCTATCCACTCTGAAGGAAATCAACCCTGAGTGCTCACTGGAAGGACAGTTCCTGAAGCTGAGGCTCCAATACTTTGGCCAGTCAGTACTATGACTATAAATATATGCATGTAAGTATATACACAAGGTATGTAGCTTTGAAACTATTATTCAGATACATATCCTCTTTTATTTTCTTTCTCTCTTTTTAATGACACCTTTTCTATATTTTGGCAATCTGTAAATTGCATCCCACCCACCCCCCAGCTGCAGCTTGGAATGAGTCACTGCAAAAATGTGGAGCTTTCCAAGCATTTAAACGCTCGTGCTTGAGAATATTTATTTAATTGATAAATATATACGTTAAGAAAAACAAACATAAAGAAAACAAGTGTGTGTATTTTGGGGGGTGTACTGAATTTATGGGCCAGTTGCTCACTGAATCAGGGAAACGTGCCTGAGAGTTGATTCATTCAGCAATTTATTCAGCGAGGTCTGTTGTAGGTGGGACTAGAAATTGGATTTAACCCTTAGCTCCTTCTCTCTCCCACCTGAATACACCAAATGAAGGGGCACAGGAAGCTATAACTTCCATGCTATCCCGCAGAATATGACACACCTAAGTGCCTAGATTTGGAGGTCTGCAAAGCTTCTCTTGCAGCCAGTTCCCCCACTGCTCAGTGATTTTGGCATACAGCCGCAGAGCCAGAGGTTGGGAATTTGATTCCCCACTGGGCCTCCTTGACAGGGGTTGGACTCATTGATCTATAGGATCCGTTCCAGCTCTGCAATTATATGATTCTAAGACTAGATTCTGAGATTTTTCACAGTAACTTTATCTGGGACCAGAGGAATACCAGCTCAGACTATTAGCAATCATTTTTTCTGCAGCAGCATGCTTATGTATAATGGGTGTCTTTCCTTCACTGCCTGATGTTTGCACATGTGTTTTCCTTTCCAATCCAGTTTTGATCCTAAAACTGTTTTGATTAGCGGGGTACCCTTTCAGTGCACCTTATAATGAATCTCCTGTCCTTCTCTGTTCATAGATGCGGCATGACCTCAGGTTAAGTGTTGGCAATGCTTATCACGGTGTAGATGGCGTATTGAACGAGCCTGTCAGATTCATTTTCCATCAAATAATGGCTCCTTTGCAGATGATTGCTTCACAAGGTGTGTGGGAATACCCAGTGAAATAGGATCTGAAAAAAGCCAACCTAAAATGGTGTGTGGTGGGAATCTCCCCCACCTGTGGTTTTCTTTCTGAATGCCTATTATTATTTTCTTTCTGAAGGCACATTCTTGAACAAATAAGATTTCTTATTTGGAAGAACACTGAGGAAAAACACCACCTATAAAAGCGAAACCATAAACAGAGTCCCTCACAAGATGGAAACACCTGCCAAGCGTCTAATTACATTTGACACAACGCAGTTAACTTACAGAAGGAGCAGGAGGACTGGTTCCAAGCCTTTTAAAATGTTTTTTAATTAATTCAATTTAATTTAATTATAAAATAATAATGATACTAATAATACTATTATTATTATAGGAATATAATTAATTAATTAATTCATATATAATTAACATTGTTATATACTAATTCTATAGATTGCTAGGGAAGTGCCCATCAGTGTGATGGATGATCTATTAATGAAGGAAAGCCAGCAGAGAAAAACAGGAGTCAATAAGCTCAGAGGCTGCAAATTTACAGCTGATAATTTTAAAACTTAAAAAAAATGCTTGGAAGGGCACTGCTGGTTCTGTTTGGCTTTGTTTACCTTTGGCTGGGGCCTTAGGCCTTCGAAGTAAACAAAGTTTTAAAAAAGAGTATGTGAGGCCCACAGGGCACTTGCCCACCCCCACAGAACAATGCTAGTTGGTAGCCTCCCTTCTGAACAGGAAGCTAGGCCTAACTAGGCCATAATGCATTCTAGCCTAGGCCTTTCTCCCAGGTGAACCACATTTAGCTGTCTGTATGTCAGATGGGATGCTTAGTGATGGACTAAGAAATTTAGGTAGAAGGGATAGAACCCCTGTTTATGAAAGCTGCTTAGCTCTCCTCATCATGGAATCATAATTACATCCCACAGTTGTTCTTGGTTTTAGAAGAGTCAACACATTAAATGCATTCATTAAAGATTCCTACAGATGCCATTTAAACCGAAGCTCCAGTTTAAATCAAGAAGCACTTGGCTTTTTGCTACTGCCACGACTGGAAAAATCTGTTTGTCTCCTGGGCAGAAGGGTTTGGAAAGACAGACCTAATTAAGACATTTAAAATCTATCATTTTGTGCAATTGGGGAAATGTAATGTCTCTCACAGTGCTCATTGCTCAGAGTTCAGAGTGTCTAACAACACAATTTATTTTGAAGTGCCATTTCGAAGTCTGAGGAAATCTACCAGTGTGTGCGCACATCTCTAGCCATTCAGTTAGTGTACTTTCCCATGTAACTCCAGTAGGCTTGGTTGGACCTCACACACAATTACAATATGAAGTACTGTATCTATTTTGCCATGTGGAACAATGAACCTTGGGGTTTCCTTCAGCTACACTCTGAGAAAAGGAGACTATCCAATTTGTGGAGACTTCCCTTTGTCAACAACAGAGCTGGCAGAGTCATTGATCCGGAACAATTTTCTCCCTATATTATTCTCCTAAAGGAATTAGAAAATAAGATCCATCGTTTAAAGAAGCTTTTTTTTTTTTTTTTTTACAATCTCTCTTTGTCTTCCCATTCCTCAGCACACACTTGAGGGTGAAAAATAGGACCCAGGTGAGAAAAGTTTCTGCTGAAGTTTTTATTTGCAACCTCATATGCTGTCTGCAATTTGAGTGTCAAGAAGGGAGTTTTCTGAGCTGGGATGACTGTCAATTTATTCAGCACTAACCAATTGTTCCTGCCCAACTGTGAATTTAAAGAGAGCCCCACATCTCTGTTCAATGTTCTCTTTCCCTCTCTTTAGTCTGTTGAAGTCAGTTTTTTCTTTACTGTTGATCTGTTCACAACTGTAAGTAATTAAATGTTTTTTATTCTTTCTCCTACAAATGTCTCAGAGTGAATTATTGAGATTTAAGTGCCAGTTAATGAAAACAATGGGGACTCTTTGGGGATCTTGTAGCTATTCTTCTTTGTGGGTCTCTGTATTTCTAGAGCATTGCAAAAGGAATTCTGCCAGGAATTCAAAACTCTGTAACTGTTTGATGGGTGGCTGGTGGTTAGAGCTAAGGCAGTTTGTTCAAACCCATCTGCCTTTTTGCAAGTAGAGACCTGAAAGTCAAAGACCGTGCAATTAAGGCTGTAAAAAAGTTTGTCAGTTATAGGTTTCGGGGAAAATATATGGCAGGAAAAATGTGTTGAATGTATTTTCAGGAGTCAGGCAGATCGTATGAAGATGGAGGTGACTCTGGATGATCAACAGATCCTGGAACTGAGATGTTCTGATTTGGAAAACATTCCTGGCATCCCTAATCTTGAAGGTCTAGTGAATGATTTTTTTAACTGCATAAATATATTTTCTTTTCCTGCGAGGACAGAAAATCAGGATCTGACAAGTTGGTGAGAATTTAGTCAAAATAAGCCATTGTACCAGGTTGGGAGATGCTGCTAAAGAACCTCTAACTCCTATGAAACATGTGGGGCTTAGAGAGACCCGTAGGAGGCCAAGGTATCAATCAAATTTCCTTTGCCATGTTTCTACAATTTGCAGGAAATTTCTATCAGCAGAATGAGACTCTTTCCCATTGTGTGTGGACAATGCATGCACAGAGAGGAAGAGAAAGGAAGAAGGAAAGTGTGGCTGTTCAAAATATCATAAAAGTAATTTGCATTCATTGTGTGATTCACACACACAAAATACATTTTCACAAATATGAAAAGACTTGTCATTCTGCAAAAATAGAGAAAGATTTACACCAGCGCCCTGTTTCCTGAACATGGACTGCAGAGAAACCACATAAGAATCTCTCCTGTTGCCACAGGCTTCCTGTTGTCTGACCAATCAAAGGACCAACAGGCGGCCTGCCTGAATAGGCAACACACTTTCACAATTTCCCTTCTGTCGGTTCCCTTCTGCTCCGTGTTTACTCTAAGGTGAGGCTTGATCATGAACTTACCTACTTCCATTTTTTCCCTATCTAGTGATTAATGTTTCCCAGGTTTCCTCTGGGACCTTCACTGCCCTTGCAGAACAATACTAGCGAGGAGCTTCCTTTCTGAACAGGAAGCTAGGTGGAGCACAGACAAGGTTCCCTCTAAGCTGCGCAGCTGCATGGGTGCTCAGTGCTGTGCCCCCTTGCGCATAGCATTCCTCCCCTTCCATGTGCACACAGCAAGTGTTTCCAAATCGTTTGTTTCCAGTCATGGCCAGAACCCTGCACGGGTGGGGGTGGGGGTGGGGGTGGGGGTGGACTCACGTGTGCAGGAGGGTGGAGTTACATGGGGGGGGAATCGTTCATGCAAGGTGCAAAGCCCCACCCAATGGGGCCGAAAATTAAAGGGAACATTGGCCACAGAGCATTCTAACCTAGGCCTTTCTCTCAGGTGAGCCACATTTAGCTGTTTGTATGTCAGAAATCTTGCAGTTCTAAAAAAAGTAAGCATGGTATTATCCCCTCCTTTTGATAGCTCAGTGGTTTAGATATCTGACTACAGAGCCAGAGGCTAGGAGTTCGATTTCCTACGGTGCCTCCTACAAGTAGAGCCAGCCTGTATGGCCTTGGGTAAGCTGCACAATTCCAGACCACCCCCCAGAAGGAATGGTAAACCATTTCTGAGTATTCTCTACCTGAGAAACCCTGGAAAAGCCTAACCATAAGTCAGAATTGACTTGTCGGCACGTGATTATTATTATTACAGCATTTCCATTTAGGCTTGGCCTTTTTCCATTTCCCTAATGCAGGGGTCTCCAAACTTTTCAGTATGAGGGCCGCATCGTATATTTTACACATTTTCGAGGGCCAAAGTAGGGAAGGTGGACCCAAGCAATTCCTCCACCCCCACCATCTTTGCAAAGACAGCGGGGGTGGGGGACAGCTTCTGTCCGGTTTTGCTTCTTTTCCTATCTCTGTCCAGGTATAGGAAGAGGAGGGAAGAGGGATCCAAGCAGGGGTGGGGGTTCGCTCGGGTCCCCCTTCCCTCCTTTTCCTATGCCCAGGTCAGATAAAAAATCAAGGCAGGCCAGATGTGGCTCATGGGCCATAGTTTGGAGACCCCCGCCCTAATGCATTGGCTTCTTCTCCACAGCCTGATTAGTAAAGGCCGTATATTTTGGACAGATTGCTGAATGACAGGTTAGATTCCTTGTTCATTCATAAATCTGCTGCTTAGCTGATTAAAACAGAAATAAAGAACATAGATTTGATTGTTTATGCCAATTACGGTGTGGAGTTTGCAATCAGAGGAAGACAATCTGTGTTCAGCAAATGACTTAAGAACAGATGTTCATTTGCTAAAGGTCACCCAGGTAAACAACATGTGGGAATACCATCCTGCCACTACTAATATAAATTTATTTCTGGCCTAACGGTGAAAGGTTTTTATTCCTGTACCCAATTCACCAACTGTATCTTTATGTTCAGATCAGAAATAGTTGCTTTATTTGTTCTTCCAGCTGCAGCTATCTGGAAAGAGAGAAAAAAAAATGCAAATCCTTCGATTTTGATAATCACAATCCTAATCTTTATTCTTTCATCACAAAATGACCTGCTGGAATGGAATATATAATACCTTTTGGAATAATTCTGTCTCTGAGCAGTGGCTACAAAGGTAGCTCCGAAATGACTTCATTTGCATGGCAATTTTCTAAAGTTTGTTCTTCTGCACTGGATCTTGAGGTCTTACGTAAATGAGCTCCTCTTTGTCATAACATAAACTCCTTTGAATTCCTGGGACTCTAACTGGTAGATTCCATTACTGCTTAAATGCGTTTTGAGGCTTATGCACAAGAGCTTTCTAGCAGGTCATATTCAAAACATATCTGAACAGAATTATACAAGCCTATAGTAGAGCTACCTCTGAATGGGGGACATAGAAGGAGCCTCCTGAAAGAGTGCGACAGCATTGTAAGTACATTTCGGCAACGACATACAGCTGTCAAATCCTTCACTTCCAAAAGTGCTGCACTGGAACAGTACTAAACCCAGTATTTATGGACGTCGACTCCGTGGACAACGGCTGAAGTCAAGGAAAAATGTTGTTAGCACACGTGGCAAACTCTGGCCATGTCTGGTCCAAAATATTCTGATCGCCTTGACATTTTAATTGGCTTTTGATTTTGCCTCTACATTTCATGTATGTTCATGATTTTGAATCGTGCAACGAATAAAGAAAGACCATGGACTTGTAGTTGTCCCATCTCTGAAAGTATGATCAGGCACACATAAAAGGAGAAAGAAGGATGTTCAAAGTAATTTCAAGACTGGAATATCTTCCGTACATGAAGATGTCAACATGTTTCGAACTTGTCTACTTGAGCTGTCTCTGTTTTGGGAAGGTGCAGCATTGGCTGATAACAAAGTTAGATTCTCTGGCTGATGGTACAACCACATCTCAATATGAACTTGATTAATCTTCCGAATGGGACATGGTGGTGCTGCGAGTTAAACCGCAGAAGCCTCTGTGCTGTAGGGTCAGAAGACCAGCAGTCGTAAAATTGAATCCACGTCACTTGTCCCAGCTCCTACCAAACTAGCAGTTTGAAAGCATGTAAATGTGAGTAGATAAATAGGTACCACCTCAGTGGGAAGGTAATGGCATTCCGTGTCTAGTTGCGCTGGTCACGTGACCACGGAAACTGTCTTCAGACAAACGCTGGCTCTATGGCTTGGAAACGGGGATGAGCACCATGCCCTAGAGTCGGACACGACTGGACTAAAAGCCAAGGGCAACCTTTACCTAACCTTCCAAAACCCAAGATGACTCATGACACTGTTTGCTGTCAAAGCCCGTATATTTCAAAAGTTTGTGATGAAGTTTTTAAAAACAAAATGTGTATAGGAATGCATATTTTCACCAAAAAAAATCACACAAAATGTACACCTTTTAAAAAGGCATGTAAAAGTAAATACACTTGAAATTATTTTGTGAAGCAACTGAGAAGTGGGGGAGCATGGAACATAGAGTTCATCTGCTAAGAAGCTTCTTTGTAAGTGCCTAGGCAGCTGCCTGAGAAGGCAGAGGTCAGTATCAACTGTGAACAAAAGGACAATTCACACCTTCAATTGGCCTACTGTAGAAATACACATTTTAAAAATGCATACAATACTTCCCCTCCTTCTTCAAAATGTACACACAAATTCATTTTAACTTTTAGGTGTGGGGAGAAAGCCACAATCCACACCAAAAGGCAAAATTATTGAAAATATTAAAGCCCAACCTAAATTAGGCTTGATAGATCTACCTGTATATACAGAAGCCTGTCACATGACTCTGTAATTGAATAAAGAGCATATTGATTGGATCCAATTCTGTACTATTTAGGAGACATCGTTGTGCTCTGATCTGTGGGTTTCTGGATCACCATTTTTTTTAAAAAAAATGCTGCAAATGGAGAGAAACCCAAACAGCTATGATCTGGGTGGTCTATGCAGTACTCTAACTGTGTGGCTTATCACAGCTCATACAAAATCATCTTTCCATAACCACACAAACACTCAGGCCTAATTACACATAATGTTTCGGTAAAGTTTAGTAAACTAACCACAATGAGAAAACAAAGAACAAGAAGAGGATTCAGCAAGAAGGCTTTCTAAACAGCAACAGACGTCTTTCTCTTTGCTGTACAGTTTAGTGAAATGGCTGGTGGAGCAACTGTGAGGAGAACTGTCTGTCTGTTTACATTGCGTGCAACAACCTTAGTCTCAATCCACCACAGAGCCACAAGGGTTTAAGGGAAATTTAGTAGTCTCTAAAGTCTGGGTCCAGCAGGTGGTACTCTGTGAGGGTTCAGGTTCTGGCTCTATTTTTTTTTTCAAATTAATTGACAAACTTCCTTGGTTTAGAAACTGGTGTTACATTTATTGGATTGTTCAACAAACAGCCCGTGTCTACAAACGTATTCCAACCGTTTTCTCCTTCTAACGTGTTATGAGGGGGTTTCCGGTCTTCAACTTTGTAGGGATTAGTCCCCTGGATATTCCAGGGACCCGGCCAGTCCAGGGTAAAGTCTTTGTTGAGTAATTGTCTGTCCTCCCCTTCCAATAGGGGTACTGTATCCTCTTCCCGGCCATCTATCCAGATCGGTTCTCATGAGGAAGAGTCCTCCAGCCATAGTCTCCTGATCTCTCTCTCTACCCGGGGCTGCCATCCTTTTCCCGCCAAAATATTCCCCCTGTTCCAATGGTCATCCTCTTCAATTTCTCCTCCACATTCCCTGGGGTTGCCTTAGGCGGTCATCTTTCTGGGAGGGGGAATGGGTGGTGTTTGCACCTCCTTGTTGGCAGAGGGTGGGAGGGACAGCACTCCCATGAGAGGGACCTTGCTCTCACCGACAGCCTCACGTACTCCCAGAAAAGAGAGTTAGGGCATGTGTAGTCTTAAAGATCAAAACTACACATCTTAGTGCATATGTCTTGGTCCAGAAGGGTGGGTGGTGGGTGGCAGTGGAGGTAACATCTAATTTTGTGTCAAATAATGTTATTGCTGTTGATAGTTGTAGATAGAAATGGACACGACTTGCCAGTTTGGCAGTTCATACCGGTTCATTTATCAGCTGAACGGGTTTCAGTGCTTCAAAGCCCCGCCTCCTCCAGCGGGTGCCCACTCAGAGGCAGCACCCCAATCTCCCTGCCCCGCCTCCTCTGGGTGCTGCTTCTGAGTGGGCACCCACTGGAGGAGGCGGGGCTTTGAAGTGCCAAATATCTGTTCGGCTGATAAACGAACCAGCAATTTGCACCCATCCCTATATGGATATATTTTTGTATTTGTAATGCCAGCATGGCGTAGGGAAGAGAAGGGTGGACTAGGCCTTAAGAGACTTCCCTTTGAATCCCCATCCAGCCATGGGAAATCACTGAGCGTGTGGCACTGGTAAAACCACTCCTTAAATACTGTAGATCATTTACTTTGAAAACCTCTTAGAGTTGCTAGAAATTAAATGTGACTTGATGATACATAGTGCACACTTTATTTATTTATCTTGGATGTTTATACCTACCTGCCTTTCATCCTATTATGCAGAACTAGCTAAATTGGGTTATGTCTTCACACTGATGTGTCTTGAAATACAGTATCTAAAATCTTATGATGGGATGAGCTGCTCTGAGCTCAGTGGAACATGGGGAAGGCCCAGGCAAACAAATTTAGGATGGCAAAAATTATTCTGTCAGTTGACAACTCTGTCCATAATCAATCTGTGCTTCCTTCAATATTCTGAAATAAGGAGATGACTCTTGAAGGCTGTCATCCCCAGAGAAAAACAAGAGTGGAGGATCATTCTTTTTTTTTTCCTGGGAGGTTGTACTGATGATGGGAGGAAACGTGGTAGGAAGTCCCATTGAAATCAAGGAGTTTTGTCACATCCCTGTCCGCCAGCCAGGCCGTCTAAATGGTGAATGACCTCCAAAGCCCTATTCATGGACCCCTTTGTCTGAGTAACATTGCCAAGTTCCTATGAGACCTCCCTTGCCATCAGCCTCTTGGTATCTTTAAAGCCAACAGGCCTTCCAGGAGCCAAGGAGAGCCTGCTGTCTTCACCCAGCCATGCACCAGCCAGCTGGTAGGCCAGCACAGGCAGGCCCTCTGCAATAGAAAGAACGTTCTAGCAAGTCAGAAGGCTTTTCGTGATGCTCTAGCCTGCCATAGTCTGAGGACAAGCCCTCCTATTCATGTCAGTTGCCCTGGTGACTTTCCGTCCTGCCGGGTGGCAGCACCTCTTGGCTCCAGGAAGGGAGGCTGGGCCTACTGCCTTTGAAGATGGCCACCGCGGGTGGCAGCAGGTAGATTGATGGTGGCGGAATGGGCAGGCTCATGGGCCTGCTCTCTGTGTGCATGTGCTACCCTATCAGCTGAGCTGTGTGCATGTGCAGTTGGTGTCACAAGTCCCAAGCCTCACTGGGTGAGGCCGAAAACTTGGAGACTCGAACTCGAGGCTTTGGACTTGGTGCCAAAGACTCAGACTTGCCAACATCCCTGCCCATCTGTGAGGGCCTTGGAGGATTTTGGAGAAATCAAACATTTATTTTTATTTATTTTTATTTATTTATTGTATTTATTCCCCGCCTATCTAGTCATTTCAACCACTCTAGGCGGCTCAAAGCAATGAGCGCATTTGAAAATGCATGTGGCTAGAATGCACACTATTGAAAAAATGTGCAAAGGGTACAGTGGGGGCTTGACTTGAGAACTTAATCCGTATTGGAAGGCGGTTCTCAAGTCAAAAAGTCTGTAAGTCAAGTCTCCATTGACCTACAGTGCATTGAAAACCGATTAATCCTGTAACAGGCCGTTTTTGTTCCATTTTGGTTTTTTTCTGGTCTGTAAGTCAAATCTCAGGCTGCAAGTCTAACCTAAATTTTGCAGCCAGAGAAGTCTGTAACTCAAAAAGTCTGTAAGTCAAGCCGTCTGTAAGTCAAGGGTCCACTGTACTCCATGAAATGCTGGGAGGCAGAGGGGAACAGTATTTATTGCAAACACATAAATACATGTGGACTTTAATAAAGCACATTACATGTTTCACTTTCATATGAGACCGGGAGAGGAAGAAAGCACAGGTGAAACTGGAAATAAAAACAATGAAACAAAGACTGAGAGATTTTTATGCCCCAATGCTATGATCATATCCTTTACTGAACTTTGGTCCTCGTCATTCAGGCAAGCTCTTTGCTGCCGGGGTTTTTGAAGAGGGAACAGTTTTATTGTTTTATTTAATTGATTGTTATATTTTTATGGCATTTGTAGCTGGCTTTACTGCTCGGTTTTAGGCAATTTGAAACCCACTTGCTGAGTTCTTGGCTATAATAAGTGGGAATAATGTTTCTGTTGGTTGTCAAAGCAGGTGTAAATATGCCATTACAGTGGCACCCTTTTCTATGTGTTGACACTATCCGACCGAGACATCGAAAAAAATTATTGGATTCCACAGACTCAAGGAAAACATTAGTTACTCTTAATGCTCCCATGCCCAAACACTTAGATACTTTTATAACTGCAATTTTTGAAAAGGTAATTTGTTACTTCTCACGTTTTTCCAAAAGTAACTCAGGTAACTGGTTTTCCATTAATTTTTTTTTGAAAACCTGAATTCTACAGGGTCTGATTTTTGGTACAAGATATTGGGGGGGGGGGGGGGTTGAAGGCATTGGGGGTTGAAGATCAATTTGACGGTGCAAATTTGGTCCCAATTCTGTTCTGATGATTTAAAATGTGATCAAACCCAATTTGGATCCAGCTCCATTCTGAGATATGGCAGACCAAAACAGCATAGCTATTCTTGACTTGGATTAGAAACCTAAAACGGCCATAACAGTTTTGGCTTTTTCTGTATGAGGCTTGACCCTACCAGGTATCTGACACTTAAACACAGCTGCTTCTGCTCCAGCCACCTTTAATATTTCCCTGGAGAAACAGCCTTTTTGTCTGTTTTTGTTTTTCAGAAGCATGTATGAAATTTGAAGACATGATATTGTGCCAATATCTTTACATTTTGCTTTGTTACAAGGTTTTCTTATGTCCAAAGAGAAAGGACATGAGTTTTGTCTACAGAAAGTGTGCAAATTACAGGAACATATTGACTCCACATAATTACAATGGGGTGCCAGGGCTCAGCTGCCTGCCTTCTCCCAGAAGTCCCAAACTGGCTGTATTTACATCCAACCAATCAACTTGGTTGGCCAAGCTGAAGCGCCATTGGCAATTTAAGTTCCATCCACAACCACTCATCATCTCGCTATCCCCTCCATGTTTCTGAGGAGCCCCAGGATTTCCCATAACATGACTTCCATGCTAATGTGTCTTTTGGGCTTCTGTGCTTTAGGCTCTTGAGAGAAGACCTGCCTTTGTCAGGTTTTCTCTTGCAAATCTATGCAACCGCAATTACTTGGGATTAGAGATGGGCCCAAACCACTGATTTGGCAGTTTGTTCCCATTCGTTGACTGGCCAAACTGGTGTTCAGCACTTGCCAGCCCCACCTCCTCCAGAAAGCACCCGCTCAGAGGCAGCACCAGAGGAAGAAGGGTAAGGAAACCAGGGCATTGCCTCTGAGTGGGCACCTGCTGGAGGAGGCAGGGTAGGGAAGCCAGGGCATTGCCTCTGAGTGGGCGGCTGCAGGAGGAGGTGGGGCTGGGAACTGCCACACACCAGTTCGGCCACTAAGCAAACCAACACAAACCACTGAACCAGAAGTCCATGCCCATCTCTACTTCAGATAATACAAAGCTGTGTGTTTATCCTTGTTTATCCTTTGGTAAGTCTATCCTTTTGTTATATATCCTTTTATGCATGTTCTGAAATTTCCTTGACATAAATTGCTCCTTGGTGCCTGACTCACTGCTGCCTTTCTGATTCCCAGTTGATGGGGGTGATATATTCTCCCACCCCCCACCCCCACCCCATGAGCATGGCTGCTAGAGGATTACAGTTTTAACAATCGGAAATGTTAGTGTGGCTCATGGAAGCTGCTACACCTTCCATAATTCACAACAATCCATCTACCTGCACGCGAGGCCAAAAGAAACAGTACAATACACCCGCTGATTGCATAGAACAAGTCTGTTTGTTCCCCTTCAGAAACAGCATTTGATCAAGATCGTGGCAGATTGAGAGGCGAGTCGTCTTTTCCTCTGATCTGCAGCCCTGTCCAAAAAAAAAAATTCCTCCTTCTTCCCAAGCTGCCATTCATACCACGGAAAACAGCCGTTGACCTCACTGGTACCTTTCCTCACAGACAAAGAAGCAGTCCTTAGGGAGGAGTTGGCAGTCTTGAAAAAGGTTCAATTCCTTTTCTGTACACAAGAAGAGTCAGCCCGGGGGATGTTGGCAGGTCTTCGGGTCTGAGTCACAAGTCTGAGTCTTTAATACTAACTAAGTTTCAAGTCTCAAGTCCAAATCCTTATTAAAAACAAGGACTTTTCCCCCAAGAAAAAAAAGGGAAGGGTGGGTAGGTTCCGAGTCACAAATCATGTACAAGTCATTTAAAAAAAAAAACTCTAGTCGAGTTACGAGTGTGACTTAAGTCCCGACTTGACAGTGAGCCCCACGACACAAGTCCCCATCCCTGGGTCATCGGCAGCTGATATTTTTTAAACTAAATGCAATCACACATTTAGAGTGATTGCTTAAGGCTGAAATCCTATACGTATTCACCAATGACAAAATGAAATTCAGTGGGATTAAATTCTGGGCAGGCATACATAGGACTGCCCTGTTACATACGGCAAACACATGTCTAGTGTAACCAGAGGGAAATAGTTTTATCACCTTGCTCTCATCATTGCTTCATGTGACGATTTCAGGATCAGGAAGGACTGTTTTAAGCCAATCATTAATGCTCTTCTAGCCATGCTGGCTGGACGATTCTGGGTTTTGGAAGTTATTGCCCCCCCCAGAAGTAAATTTACAATATCTGATATTGCCAAGCGACATCTTCCCCAATTACCCCAGGAGGTGGTGAGCACTCCAACACTGATGGCATTCGGAAGAAAGTTAGACAACCATCTAATTTCATGTAATAAAAGTTACAGGTAGACAGATTTTGGCTGAATGCCAGGAAAAACTTCTTAACCGTTAGAGCAATGGAACTAATGGCCTCGGGAAGTGGTGAGCACTCCAGCACTGGAGACATTCAAGAGAAAATGGGACAACCCTCTGTCAGATCTGCTTGGATTTGGGTTCCTGCATTGAGCAGGGGGTTGGACTCGATGGCCTTACAGGTCTCTTCCAACTCAATATTTTACGATTCTGTTATTACCCATCCATTGGGTTTCACCCAGGCACTGTCAGCTTGGACTTTATGTCCAATGATTAATGAATTAATTAAAACATTTCTGCTCTCATTTTCCATTCCTACAGGCACATGCCAAAAGAACAAAAATAATAAAGCCACAGATCATTAAAAACAGCAGCAAGTCAATTATTCAGAAGAATCTTGAGGGGGGGGGGAAATGCTTTGAGATAATGTCAAGATGACAGGAAAAAAATGAAGCAAAACAAGCATTTTTGGGAATGGGGTTTCAGGAGCAGAGGGACTAAAGATGTGCTTGCTTTGTCCTCACATGGGCAGATATGAAGTTACATTTTTCTCCTTACCAGTGAGGAGGGCGAAACATTTCCCAGAATTTTCACTAGAATTCTTGCACTGGAGAGAACAATTCACTGTTTAAATTGTTCTTTCCTTTGCACAAAACTTCACAGTTTGCATGATTCTACTCATTGCATGAATTAACCAAAACTTGGATGTTTGCAGCTACGTATATTTAAACCTCTGAAGCACTGAATGGGTTATTTGCATCTTCCTTAACAATCCTTGAGTGCTTCCTGTGTGTATTTGTATGCTTTGCTTCTCACAGAGAAAATACCATGGGGATATTTTGTGCAAATTACAAAGTGAGGGAGGCGGAAGATTTTGCCTCATTCTTAGGTGAAAACAAGGGTTCCTGTATGATTTTAAAATTCCTGATCAAGATAGCTGATTGTATTAATGCAGGTTACATCCACAAAAACATGGCATTTGGTAAGTATTCTTTCTATCCCAATTGAAGACTCAGGGCACCAACTGAAATGTCCATGTCTATTTGGTACTTCACCACTGATTGCAGATGTAACTGAAGAAGATCCAGTGCCCTTTTAAAAAAAAAATAATTTAGATTTTTTTAAAAAAATCTTCCTCCTGAGATCCGTGCTTCCCTTTTGCTGGGCATCTTTAAAAGCCAATTGAAAACCTGGCTGTTTAGGCAGGCCTTCCCTTCAGTTATTATTTGATTTATTTTCTCTTATCTTTTTCCATCTTGAATAATTTGATTACTGATGTCTATAATGTGGTTATATTTTATATTGTTTTATTATATGTTGGAAGCCACCCAGAGTAGTCAATTGACTAGATGGGCAGGGTATAAATGCAATAAATAAATAAAATAAATAAAATAGGCAGATTCACACAGGGATGATAACCAAATTCAACAAAGTAAAATAAAATAAAAATGAGGGGGGAAAATCCCCTCAAGGATTTGCTGTGGTTCTTTTGGACATGCATCAAGTTTTCCTTGGGGGCTAATCTGAATCACAAATTTATTTATTTCCTTCAAGTCATGCCATTTCTAGCGATAACATAATATATTTCAGAAGATCATTCACCCTTAAGTAATGACACAATAAATCCATGCTATTATATCAGGACATCATGTTCTCCAAGTGGCGTGCAGCCATTTGAGTAAGGCTATTTCTATCAAGCTATTTAGGAAACAAGGGAAACAATTAGGCAGAATGTAGCTTTCACAGCGGGCATATAAATAATAAGTGAAACGGAACAAGTTCCATCATCTGCAGCAGGAAATTAGTAACTCTGGACACATATTTTCAAGTAGCATTATTTACAACCAAAAATAACAATTACACTGATAACCAGGGTGGGATAAATGCATTCATTGCTCGTTCCTTGGCATTATAAAAGTCACTGTTAGTTTTGCTTATTAATCCCTGTCTATGGAACATAAACTGCAGGAAGAACAGGAAATAGAAATAAGTTACTCAGAGTTTCATACAGCTTTATTAGGTGAGGAGATCAGATTTGTTGAGGAGGTTTCAAAATGTATATTTAAAACTGGAGAGAAACATAAGCTAACGCCACAAAAGAAGAGCACATCCAGTTTGGGCGGGAGTCAAAAGTATACACATTTCTCCCACTTTTGTTAAGTTATGTGTCATCAAATCAATTCCAACTTAGGGTTGGTGAATCTACTATGGCTTCCAATTTATGTGAGATATTTAAGGACTGATTTTACCATTGCCTCTCCCCAGGGATTTTTTTGTGACCAAAGCGGGGATTTGAACCCAGGTCTCAGAAGTCCCTAGTTGTGAGGCAGATCAGGCCGCTTTCAGTGGTCCAAAGAAAAGAATAGGTAGATGACATTGGGTACTCAGTGTGGTGTAGTGGACAGAGTGATGAACTAGTCCTCAGGAGACCTGGGTTCGAATCCCTGCACAACCATGGAAACTCATAGGGGAAGTAGAATTCATAAACCACGCCTTAGATATCTCACATAGCTTGGAAACCTGGTTAGGGTTGTTTTAGTTTGGATGTTATGCAACAACACATAACACACAACACAGATGATGTTACTTTAGGAAGTTGCCTTCTTTGGTCTCCCATCCCTACACACACAGTTTGCCTGAAGGGGTGGGTCTATCCTCATGTGTGGGGCCTTTATTAATTACTGTCATATCCACCACTTACTTGACTCTACATCCAATTAACTGCAGTGACAACTACTAATTAAATGAGAGCTTGTAGCTCTCAAATTTTTTTTCCTGCTAATTAGCTCAGCTGACAACAGGCAGGGCATCAAATGAGCCTCTAGGAGATGGGATTTCTCTCTCCTCTGTCTAAGGGCAGAAGGCAGAGTCCAGTCCTTCCATTACTGTCCCCGTTCTATTACGTCTCTCATGATGGAGTGCAAGGAGTAATGTATTAGTGGAGAAAGGGTGGGAGGAAACCATGTGACTTTCCTACACAAAATGTGTAGACTACTGGATGCATAGGACAAGATAGTTAAATGTCACTCTTTGAGTGTATCTACACTACACCGTTATAGCACCTTGATACCATTTTTAGTGTCATGGCTCCAGCCTATTGAATCCTGAGACTTGTAGCTTGGTGAGATACTTGAAATTTCCTGCTGTATTTCATGGCCCCCTCTTGGATGCCTGCATTAACATGGCAAGGAGGTTTGAGCGTATCAAAGAAGCAATAGCACCTGCTTATAAGACCCAAGGTGGAATAGTCGAAGGTAGTTATGAAGCATCAATCTTCAAGAATTAATGGTTCCATGAGCAGAAAAGAATTGAGAGTAGTGTTGACGGTGCAGTTATAAATAAAAGACAGCTATAGGACAGCAGCAATAGTGAAAGGTGACCAGGAGCAGAGGATCTTGCAAAGGCATCTAAACTGACAATCCAATTAAACACTTGTTAGCAATGTGTACAAGAAGGCAATGCTGAATATTTTATACCTTTGAAACCATCTGATGAGATAGTCCAAAGACTAACAAGACATAGGGGTTAAAGATGAGACACTCAAGTCACAAATGGGGGAAATGAAAGGTTCTGACCTGGGACTGGGTTGAAACTCAGTACCATCAACTACTGCTTGGCCTCCTTTGAACAGATAAAACTCCTTCACCAATTTCCTTCCTTCCTTCTTTCCTGGCTCTGGCTGACAGTTATGAACTTTAGATAGCTGTTAGGTCTTATTCCTAATACTATAGTGACCTAACACATTCAAATCCTGCATGGAGGCACAAATTTCGCACACACAAAGGTGCTTAGTTCATTGGAGCGAGATTGGTCTCAAAAGAATAGAAGAAAAAATCCTCCAATTCTCTGTCCCTCTTGAAAATGAAAGTGATGCTAAACTTTCTCTATTCTGGACATTCTGCCTTTCCAAAATATCCACCAGTGACATGGACAGAGGAATTCCTTCCCAGGATCTTAATGATTGGGGTTTCCAGGAGAGCCTGGGCTTTTCATAGGCACTTGAGCTGTCCATCTCCTTCTTCATTCAGCTTCGCGTTCTGTTACAGTGTTACTTTTCTTTTCCAAGGCGGGTTTAGTTTTTTAAAAAATCCTCATATTTTAAAACCCCAAAGTACCAAAGCAATACTTGATGCTTCACAGAGATCGGGTTTGATTCACAACATCCCTGCATCCCTGTGGGCTCCCTTATGATCTCTTTGGAAATGGACAATTACTCTTACTTCATTTTAGAATCTGAATAAATTCCAAAGCCAAAGTACATCCCCAGTTGCAACAAAACTAAATAAGAACCTGCCTTCGAAAAGGGTAATTTCTCTTCTTTTAAATCTTTCTGACCTTCGCTAGTAGAGGCATGCTTGCTGTCACTCTCAAACACACACAAGATGGAGTTGCTTTAGCACCTATTAATGGAACCCTCTTCCTTTTCCCACCCATGGCACCTGTTGGTGAGATTCTCAAGTCTCCATTTTCAAAGGAGCAGACCAACAAAGGAATGCACAAGCGAGTGAGACTTTTGACATTTATGCAACTGAGCAGTGATGGCAAAAAGAAAGAAAGAAAGAAAGAAAGAAAGAAAGAGAAGAAGAAAGACATAAAGCTCACACTTATTGCAGGCTGATTACAATTCAGCATTTTGATTTGTTCGGTATAATGCCATGTTCTGCTTCACTGCTTCCTGGCTTTCGGCATTGCCTCTCTGTCAAAGCAAAGCTGTAATTGGAACTCTTACGTTGACCTTGGTAGAATTCATTGGTCTCCCTACTTGGTGGAGAAGGTTAGGGTAATGAGAAGGTGTATTTCATTTATGCACAAGTAACAGCCTATCAGTCAAGTGCTTAGCACTCATGTTAGGGGGATGCTGTAAGAAGAGAAAAGAGGGGCTGTGGTCCCTATGGTGGGAAGCACCGAGTCTGCAGTTTTCTCTTTCTTTTTAGTTTTGTTGATTGGGTGTTTTAATGTTTATTAGTTATTAAAAATAATTTAAATAAAGGAACTGTGACTCCTTGGGAAGCTAAGGATGTAGATCCTCACCTCTTTCCTTCACAGATGCAAGAACAAGAAATATATATTATATATAATTTTTATATATATACACATACACATATATTCACAGTCTCTTCTCTTAGTTTAATTTTTAATAAATAATTATTAATAACTGATAAATACACATGCATTGCATGCATGCACACATGCACGCACACTCACTCACACACACACACACACACACACACACACACACACACACACACTCCTTCCTGGAGATATTTTCTGAAAGTATAAAGTGTGCTATTTGTATACAGCCCCATAGCACTTAAAGCACTCTCTGGATAGTTTACACTTTTTAAAATTATACAGGCTACATGTTGCCCCCACCCACCCCCATTCATGAGCTGGATACTCAATTTACTGACCTAAGAAGGATGGAAGGCTGAGTCAATCTCGAGGCAGCTGTCAGAATCAATTGGTCTCGAACACTGAATGTGAGCAGAGTTTTGGCTGCAGTACTGCGGTTTAACCACTGTGCTCCAAGGCTCCTCAAGTCTTGCACTTGTGAAAATGCTCTCTGTGCAGTTTTATGATCCCTGCTCCCTTGTTACCTTGGCTTTTACAAATGGGAAGCACAAGATGTGTTGTTTGTATTCTTTTGATCAATCAGCCAGGTTCCCAGACATCATACGAAACTCCAGATGGCTTCCCGTGTCGTAGAAAATCCCACAAAAAAGTTTTACATTTTTTAAAAAAACCCAAGCAAACACAAATCCACAATTATCAGCGGATTAACTAATCATAGCAATCAAAAAAATCAAGCAGATAACAAGAGCTAACAACCCCACCCATGGAAACAACTGGTTTGGGGGCTGCCAGTAAGAGCACAAAGCTTTAAAATAGGCTAAAAATTCTATCATTTTTTACACTCCAAAGAGAAGCTGGGGAACTCAAGATTTTGTAGGATTATAGCATCCGGATTCCCCCAGCCACCATGCCATGCGGGAATCTGCTTGTCATGTGCAAGAGCTGAACCAAACTTTCTCTGCAGTATGGCATGATTAGCATTTTTAACAGACACCCCTGGTCTCCTTTGTATGCTGGTCTTTCCTTCCCTCCCTCTTTTAAAAAGGTACCTGCAAGCGGCTTAATAACAACCTGGCCATTTGTGCACTTCTGGAGAAGAAGAGAGAAAAAAAGAGAGAGCTTTCATCAATTGCAAATGAATTCGAGCTACAGTTCCCAGATAAACTCTGCTCAGTAGCAATCTTGTATCCGATCTATGCATCAAGTATTTCACTTCTAAGCCACCTCCCAGCCTGCATTTAAAAACCAATTTTGAAGACAATGAACACCTGAAGGTTTCTTTTGATTGGGGGGGGGGCAGGGGGAGAAAATGTAAGAAGGGCACACCGCACGGAGTAAGACATTGCATACTTGTTCCTGGTCTCACTCCTCTAATTTCAAGCTGCAGAAAAGCTCAACGCTTATAAAGTACAGGGCAGAAAACCTATTTGAGCCCCCTTTACAGTGCAAACGGTGGTCTCTGATTCTCATGGATCACCTCCATATTCTAAAATGGCCACCCTCACTTATTTCACATGGATAGAACTTGACATGGTCACTGTGACGTTCACCCTTGGTGGCACCTACGTGTTGTGACCTCACAAAGGCTCCAGTCACGTTTTCCTCTCACTGCCACCAGTGGATTACCTCAATCCACAATATAAATGAAGTTTGTCAAAACACTTGCCTTGTGAATGCAAACAGAACTTATTTATTCAAGTGAAGCCAATTTAATAATCACAGAGGTTCTTCAGATGAACATTG
This sequence comes from Pogona vitticeps, assembly GCF_051106095.1. Lineage (NCBI taxonomy): Eukaryota > Metazoa > Chordata > Lepidosauria > Squamata > Agamidae > Pogona > Pogona vitticeps. The sequence goes on from NC_135787.1 coordinate 183,359,829, forward strand.
TACACAAGGAAATCATTAACAAGTCTCTCAATACATACTTTTATCTTGCCATATATTTACCACCTTCTCTATCTATTTATCTTAACCAGCTTTATCTCTATTAGTATCTGTTCCTTCTCTCTCTGACTAACCAGTCTCTTATCTCTCTATCTCTCTCTCTATCTGCATCTCTCTCTGACTATCTGATTCTCCCTCCTCCTGCCAAAACTTCATATATCCGCTGACTCCGCCCCTCCAATCCTCTCATAGGCTCATGCAAATTAGATCATGACTATGAGTGGCAGGAGTGACGTGGGGCAATCATCACAGTCACAAACTGCCAACCTGGTGGTGGTTCATGCCGGCTCGTTTTTTTGGCCGAACAGGTGTTTGGCGCTTCCCAGACCCCATCTCCTCTTAATCAGAACTGAATTGGTTCCCTAGCAATAGTTGTACAGTGGCACCTCAGTTTATGAATTTAATGTGTTCTCGGGACGTTTTGTATTGTGAAAAATTTGTAAACCAAAACACGGTTTCCCATAGGAATGCATGCACGGAGGGGGGGGGGCGCTATAAACCTCCCAGGCCTCTCTTGCTTCGTACTGTGAAAAAAAATCGTAAATCAATGAATTTTCTTTCATAAACCGAAAATTATGTTAACCAAGGTGCTCGTAAACTGAGGCAGGCCTGTAAATTGAACCCTACTTTCCCACTGGGGCCAATGTGAAACCGAGGTTTGGTTCCTGGACAGTTCTGAAGCCTGAATCCCACCTTACCCTCCCCTCTACTGGCCTTCAGTACCTTGCTTGCTGACTTTTTCTACAAGCTCTTCTTCTCCCACCCATCTTCCACTGCCTTCCTTAGTCCTTCTCCCTCCCCCTGTCTGCCCTATGCTGTCTTGTTTACTCTTTCTCTCCCACTCTATTACTTCCCCCTCTTCTGTTTCTTTGGTTGTTGTTAGTATGCCAGTCAAAGAAATTGTAAAACTGAGTTTTTGAATGCTAGTGGAGGGCACTGGGTCACACTGGAGTGGTTGTAAAAGCAGGGGGTTTATAAAGCAAGCTGTCATAAGTTGGGGCTCTATTGTGACTATAAAGAGCATCAGGGATCTGTTGTCTGTGACAGTACAGCTATAGCTCACATTGCTTTGCTCCCACACGCACAAGCTCCAGCTGCTTGCAAGCCGCTAAACACCAAGAGAGATTTACAGAACCAAGAAACAGTAAATCCACCCAGTATTGTACTTGCGATTAAATGGCAACATTAACTATATGAGGATTTATGCATTGTTAGCAATTGCTAACCTGCCACAATAAACAAAAGGCCAGTACAAATGTCTTCTGTGGCATTGCATTCCCATATAACACAATAAACTCCAGCGACTGTCTAAATAGCGGAGTACATCACGCTAACAGGAATAACCAGCGCCGTTGCATGACTAGTGATGGGGAAAACATTTGCTAAACCCCTCATTGTCATCAATTTAGGATGCCTTGATATGAAAATAATGAGGAACATTGATGAGGAATATACAAGAGTTGCCACCACTGCACGAATGAAACAAGAAGCACTCCCCCCTCTCAATGTTTCTGCAATGTGTGCAAAACGTCTCTGCACAAAACCTATGTTTCTGGTCTGTGTGAAGCAAAGCAAACACAGGAAGAGACATGAGTGGGCACACACCAGAGGAGGTGGAGCTGGGAAGCCACAGCGCCCGTGGAACAGCTGTGCAGGTGAAGGTCCAGATTGGTACCAACGATTAAACCAACAGCTTGTCCCCATCTCTACTGCCCACCCTTAGCCCAAAGTGGACTTTCTTCGATCCAAGCATTCTAGATAGCAATGGTGATGTCATGGGGGTAGCAGTTCTTTTCTAATGATGAGATGCCAGATTTCCAGTAATTCGTATCCTATATTCAGTATGTTAGCTGGCTGGGTTTTACATATCTCATTTAGTTTAGTTTAGATGTCTGGCTGCAAAGCGAGAGGCTGAGAGTTTGATTCCCCACTCTGCCTCCCAAGAGTAGAGCCACCCTGTGTGACTTTGAGCAAAGCTGCACAGTCCCAGGATGTCAAGGAAAATTACAGGCCTGCGCAGAATGGAGTATATTAATGAGAATCCATATTGATCAGGTGTGTTAAAGCTGAGTCAGGATGACTCAGCAGTGCTGACACAGCTCATGGATGATGCAATGTGTGATCTGATTGGTCCTGTATATGTATATAAGTGTGAATTGTACAGTCATTTGTATCTTCTTTCTGCTTGAAGATCACTTCTACATGTTATGCTGCCAGAATGCTGTAAATACTGCTGTAAATACACGTTGCTGAAGGAAATGCTGCTGGACTGTGTGTGAGTTATTTCTGGAGTGCCTGGACTGCGAATCACTCTGCTAAAATGGCGATTTGCATTAAGAAACACTGATACAGGATGCTGCCTGAAGAAGGGATGGGTCAACTACTTCTGAGTGCTCTCTACCTGGGAAATCTTCAAAAGGGCCACCATAAGTCAGAACTCACTTGATGGCACTTGTTGATGATCATTATTATTATTATCATCACCATTCTTCAATATCTTAGAGCAGGGATGGCGAACCTATGGCACGCGTGCCACAACTGGCATGATGAGCCCTCTCTGTGGGCATGCGAGATTGCTGGATTGCTGGATTGCTACCCCCAGCAGCCAAGTCTGAGGAGGCGGTTGCAGCCACAGTGCTGGCTCCCCGACAGACATCGGGCTAGGATCTGGAGGAGCTGGTGTTTGCGGTGGCGGGCTGGCTGGAGCCGAGCTATAGGTTGGGCATGACTGGAGGCAGATCCAGAGTGGGGGGCACCTTTGTGCCTGGGATTCCCCCTTCCGCCACCACTTCAGCTGCTGCCGCCGCTTCCGCCACCACCACCTGCTGCGTTGTTGTGGTTTTCAATTTGGACACTCGGGATCAAAAAGGTTTGTCATCACTCATCACTGTCTTAGAGTAATGGAAAAAGGCAAAAGAAAGGGGGTCCTCCTTTCTGTTGTCTCTTTGGTTTCCATGTCTACAGTTGCCACCATGTGTGGAAAAATAAAGGAGGTTGTGCATCTTGGACCAGAAGCAGACAGGGATAGTTTTTAGGGGATGTGAGGGCTGATGGAAACGGGCTCTTAGATTGGCTCAAAAGATGCAAGATGTTTCAGTTGGGGCAGTGATCACGGTAGTCTCTGATCATCCGCGATGATTTTTGGGGAACTCTCTCGTCTTTAGGGATAAATGACTGGATCATCCCCCCCAATAGTTTTTAAAGCCCACTTCCTTCCATTCCCATGTTCAAACTCACAGACATTTCGAAAGCCGGCACTATTGGCGGCTTGGGAGACTCTCTCTCATTTGGGGGGGGGCCACCCTTGCTGCAGAGAGTGGGGTTCGTACCCTGGGGATCCATCTGGACCCGGCGCTCACCATGGAAACACAGGTGGCATCAGTGGTCCGCTCCGCCTTTCTCCATCTTTGGCGGATAGCCCGGCTGCGACCTTATTTCGACATGGGGGCGCTCACTACCTTGGTGCATGCACTCATAATCTCTAGATTAGACCACTGTAACACACTTTACATGGGGCTACCTTTGAAGTTGACGCGGAAACTCCAAGTGGTGCAGAATGCAGCGGCAAGACTCCTTAGTGGAGCGAGAAAATTCCATCATATTTCTCCTATTCTGGCCGCGTTGCATTGGCTGCCCATTCAGTTCTGCGTTGACTTCAAAGTTCTGATGCTTATGTATAAAGCCCTAAACGGTTTAGGGCCTCGATACTTGGCGGAATGCCTACTCCCACCAAGTTCTACCCATGTCACTCGTGCGAGCCAGGAGGTGAGGCTGAGGAGCCTGACGCCGAGGGAGGCCCGGAAGGAAAAAACAAGAAACCGGGCCTTCTCGGCGGTGGCTCCTCGCCTCTGGAACAACTTGCCTCCTGAGATTCGTGCGGCTCCCTCGCTGGGCATCTTTAAGAAACAACTGAAAACGTGGATGTTTCGGCAGGCCTTCCCTTCAGCCAACCCCAGCTAATCCCTTCCAGTCAATCCCTGATGTTTTCCTCTCCTCCCTTTACTGTGAGTCACTCTGTTTTCCATCTTGTTGCAGCTGTTTATTTATAATAATTCATGTATTTATATATTTTATGTTGTACGCCGCCTAGAGTGGTCGTAACTGACTAGATAGACGGGATATACATTCAATAAATAAATAAATAAATAGATAGATAGATAGATAGATAGATAGATAGATAGATAGATAGATAGATAGATAGATAGATAGATAGATAGATAGATTGATTGATTGATAGATAGATAAATAAATAAATAAATAAATAAATAAATAAATAAATAAATAAATAAATAAATAAATAAATAAATAAATAGTTCAATTGTGTAAAACCAAGGATTGTTCATTATATTTATTTTTATAACTTCATTCTTCCCTTAAACTCAAGAAACATGGAAAAGATACAATACAAAACCATAATATTGATTATACGTCGGAAAAATTATAACCCGCAAAGGCTCTCAGAGGGTGCAGAAGTTCCAGAGAGTGTTTGGATGTTTAGATACAGATTTTCACAAATTGTCACTCCGTTAACAAGATGTATCTATTACTTACTTCTCTGAAAGAATTTGACATGACCTCCAAACGATCTTGGTCTTTGCAGTATTTACAAGCATCCAAGAACAATAAATGAAATAAACTTCTTAAAAGAAAAGAAAAAGCCATCCTTCCTGAAAAAGGCTGACCTGTATAGATTTTTCTGACAACGGCATGCAACCCATTGGCAGGTGAAATCTTTTAAAGGACTCTCAAAACATGGTATTGTCATTCTGAAAGTTAAAGATTCTGACTAGCAAGGGTAGAGGTGAATTTAGGAATAGGGGTTGAAATTCGTAGGACCATTCTGAGCTCAACCTGAGTCCAGTTCATGATACTCTCACTCCACCATAGATAACTTAAAGTGGGAGCACTAGCAAGGGTGCATGGTGCTCGTGAGAGAACTACATATAGAGTACATGAGCTGGACTTTATATATAATTTTTTACATTTTTACAAAGGAGATTCATTCAGCACCCTATCTGGAGTTGCCCAAACCTGTCTGTCTTCCTTCCTGTTATTTTATACTAGAAAGACACACATGCTGTGTCCTGCATATGCCCTTCTTCACACACACCCTTAAAACCAGGTGCATGCTGTCTTTTTCATAAGTAGAAGCACACTCTTGCAGCTCCCTCTTTGTGACCCTCTTTGTATACAAGCAGTGTGGAGAGAAATTTTATTATTCCCTTTAAAGTAAGGTGGTCGTGGTGATGATGATGATGATGATGATGATGATGATGATGATGATGATGATGATGATGATGATGATAATAATAATAATAATAATAATAATAATAATAATAATAATAATAATAATAATAATAATAATAATAATAATAATAATAATAATAATAGTGTGCTGTCAAGTCAATTTTGACTCACAGTGACCCTTTTCAGAGTTGTGCAGCTCTGATTATACACCGTGGCAGAATCCAAAAGCTAGATGGAATAGAATTTAAAAATGGCAATATTATAAAATCACTATCAAGTGATGAAAATTATAAATACCATGGAACGCTCGAAGCAGACAACATTGTGCATACAAAAATTAAAGAAATGACAGAAAGGGAATATATCAATAGACTGCAGAAAATCTTAAAATTAGATGGGAAAAATACAATCAAAGTCATAAAGTAATTAGATACCCAGCTGGAATAATAGATTGAACTTAAAATGAGTTAGGAGAACTGAATTGAAAAACACAGAAACTAATGAACATGCATCATGCACTACATCCAAAAAATAATGTGGACAGATTATCATAGATGATGATGATGATGATGATGATGATGATGATGATGATGATGATGATGATGATGATAATAATAATAATAATAATAATAATAATAATAATAATAATAATAATAATAATAATAATAATAATAATAATAATAATAATAATAATAGTATGCTGTCAAGTCAATTTTTACTTATGGTGACCCTTTACAGAGTTTTCCAGGTAGACAGTACTCAGAAGTGGTTTACCCTTCCCTTCTTCTGGGGGTGCCCTGGACCTGTGCAGCTTGGCCAAAGCTATACAGGTTGTCTTTTCTGGGACGCAGAATGAGGAATTCAGCTCTCAGCCTGTGGCTGCACAGCCAGATACCAAGGTCCTCATCCAGTTTTTTAAAAGAGGGGAAAGGATACATTTTTCATTGTCAAGGCAAATTTGGAGGCGGCAGTGGTGACAGGGGCTGGGCAGAAATAATTAAGGTGGCCGCAAAAGGGGGTGAGTGGGGTCACATTCAGGACAGACCATGTGTGTGTTTCTGGTGTCAAATGTCAGAGGATGCCAATGTGGCCCTACAACTCTGGAAGTTGCCCATTTCTGATTCATGTGCTGTCTGCTAACTAAGGTTAACGACACAATTCATGGTATATTTAGAAAGTAATAAAACAGACAATCATTCTTCGAGATCTTGGTTTGTTACACTGGGCCACCGCAGATCTTAAATGCCTGCTGCGGTAGCAAAATACTAATGCATCACAGGGTAAGGCTTCTTTGTCTAGGCCGCCACTGCTCATCTCTCTCACAGTTTGGGCGCCTCATGCCTGATAATACAAGTATCTTTGGAGATTAAAAAGCTATTCACAAGCCTCACCTGTTCCCCAGATATTCCAGCTAGAGATGCGCTGAAATCTATCCTCCAGTTTCCCCCTTCCATTGTATTTTCATTTTTTTTTTACTTCTTGTCCAAACTTTTGAGAGATTGTGCACACAGTGGATCAAGTGTGAGTATTAAAAAAACAAACACAGATTCTAATTAATATTCTCCCTTGAAACATATACGTGTGTGCCTGCAGGTGAAAGAATATTACTTCAGTCTTGGTAAAACTTTAAGAACGTTTACTGTATAACATGTTGAAGAATAAATTAACAGGCCTTGAAGATTTTGACTTGATATAGATTTGATTTGTGTTTGACAGACTTATAACAGTTTCATAACACCTTCTTTTACTAACTTAATAACAGCAGACACCTAGCAGCAGAAGGTCCTCACTGAACACCTACATATCAACAGACGTATTAACACACGAGTTCTCAGACACTAATAGACAAGACTCATCTTTGCTGTCTTCTTGTCTTCCATCTGATAGTTAACTTTCTAAGCACTTATTGGCTGACAATAGACAGAATCTGATTGGCTATACACATTTTTTTTCTTTTGCCAGTAACTTATCTAATTCATTCTGATATATCCATATATACATGCTGGGTTGCATAATTATATATTCTAACAATTCTGTGGGTGCTTTAGAAGTTCTTAAACTTCTTTTGGTGATGCTTTGGAGATTAGCTTGTTCTTCAGAGGTGGACAAGAATGCCGTGGGGTTCTTTTTCTGTATGTAATCCATATCTCAGCTGCAGGAGCCTGTTGTTCCTAAATCTGAAGAAGTCCCATCAGAGAAGTTATCTTGACATGTTCCCTTGGGCTTTAATTAAAGTGCCAGAGATGAGGAAGGTACAGTTTGCCAGAGAGATGATTATACAATGAAAGACAGGACACTATTTCTCCCAATCTCTCTCTCTCACTCTCTCTCATACAAACACACTCCTCAGCCACCTCATATTTCAATCACAAACAAAGAACTCTATAAACATAAAGTTCATACAAAATGTCAGCTTGCTCGAGTTTTCGAAAGGTCCCCATTTACTGTCCAATTGAACTCCATGACAGCTGCCAGAAAAAGTGGGAAAGAGTCAACACAACATGCTGACTTTGCTTCTGGGGCCTCAGAACTTGGTGAATATAAAAGAATATAAAAATTCTTTTCTGGAAATGACTGTCACAGTAGACAGCTGTCAATGCTTTGTGAGGTGCAGTGTCTCTCCATTTATACTTCCCCTATAACCCTGCCGCTCCTCCTATTCTCTCTTTTTTAGGTCTCCTCAGGTCTTCTAAAGATGTTCAGTCGATAATCCCCTCACTACCTCTCATGCCTTGAAATATTTCCTAGAATGGTAACCCCACATTCAGATTAGACCTCAGAACTGATGCTTTCTATGATGCCATTAGTTTACTCCCTTAATGCTCGGCCTCAGTTTTTAGTTCTTAGGCATTCTTCAGTCTCCAGAGACTATGGTAACATGCTCTGTATGAGTGTCCTCTCCAGAGCACAAAGCCTGAGTAAAATAATATGGAGGATAGGCTGTTACCCAAGCAGCAAATCCCCCCTCTCCACATCGCTGAAATAGTCCAATGGAAAGGCAAGACCCAATACAACTGGTTCCAGCGATGTCACAGGAGTTGGCAGAATGACACAAACTGCCTCTGGGACTCCAGCTCCGGATTTTGCCTCGAAGTTAACTCCTGAACCCTTTTCCATAAGTGGATATAACCACAAGGCAGTGGAGGTTTGAAATTGGAGTTTTCCTTCTCCTAGATGGGCTGCCTTCCAAGGCTAACGAGCCCCACCTAACCGCATCAGTATGGCCTCTGTAAATAATGAAGGACTATCATGGGATAGTCTCCTCTATGGAGAATTAGTGCAGGGAAAGCGCCCCAGAGGGAGACCACAACTGCGATACAAGGACATCTGCAAGCGAGATCTGAAGGCCTTAGGAATAGACCTCAACAGATGGGAAAACCTAACATCTGAGCGTTCAGCCTGGAGGCAGGCGGTGCATCACGGCCTCTCCCAATTTGAAGAGACCCTTGCCCAGCAGGCCGAGGCAAAGAGGAAGTCACAAAAGCAGCAAAACCAGGGAGCCGGACAGGGGACAGACTGGATTTGTCTTCAGTGTGGAAGGGACTGTCACTCTCGAATTGGCCTCCTCGGCCACACTAGGCGCTGTTCCAAGCCCTCCATACAGAGCACGCTACCATAGTCTTTCGAGACTGAAGGATGCCTAACTAATAATGGGAGTTCAAACACTGACTCCTACCATGCCTCAATGATTAAAAAAAGTCATAAATACTATGAGGCTCAGACAATCTCTTAAAGCTGATTGCATGACCACAATGACTACACATACAGAGCCAAGCAAATATCTTAGGGGACTTCTGAATTGAATATTGAAGGATCCAGAATGATCATTCCCATTGCCTGTAGCTTCCATTGCCACAGCGGTCTGAAGGCTGCACTGATTGATGGCTGCCATGTTTTAATTCCATTACAGGCATAGAGTGAAGGCAAGAGCTAACTGGCTCTTGGGCATCTGCTCTCATAGATATGTACCATCAATTTCTGGAGTTTTGCCCACAATTTTTTCACACTATCCATGGAGGAATTGTGCTAAGCCTGAAGAAGGGGAATTTTATTCACAAAGGCAGGGTGAATCAGGTGGAACACACAGCTCTGTCCCACAACAGAGACAAACAACCAGGGATGAAGGGGAGCTTAGGAGGAGCATTCTGGAAATTGTTCTGAGTGCCACTGCCACTGCCTCTGGGGACCCCATTCAGCCTTTTGCTAACGCCAGCTCTGCTCTCTTTCCATGATTTGAAACCTGAATAAGAAAAGTCTGTTGTTGTTTAGTCATTTAGTTGTGTCCGACTCTTCATAACCCCCATGGACCAGAGCATGCTAGGCCCTCCTGCCTCCCAGAGTTGGGTCAAATTCATGGTGGTCGCTTTGATGACACTGTCCATCCATCTCATCCTCTGTCATCCCTTTCTCGCCTTCACACTTTCCCAACATCAGGGTCTTTTCCAGGGAGTCTTCTCTTCTCATGAGGTGGCCAAAGTATTGGAGCCTCAACTTCAGGAAAGTCACATTAATCAAGCAGGGCCTTGGTTTATCTCTTTTAGCTCATCAACTGAGCTCATTACACATCATAGCAGTGAGGATTTCTCACACCACTTTAATGAAAAGAGATATTCTCTTCGTTGTCTTGGCCAGCAACCCAGTTTGTCATCATAAACATTTCATGTTCTGCCTGCCAAACAGGGCGAGCAAGTATTGATGAACCACTTCATTTTCTGCTTCAGTTGTTACCTGCACAAAACATATTCCACCCTCTAACCTGTTGGATGTGGAAAGAAGAGGAAGGGAGGCACAGATTCTCATATTAGTTTCATGCCTATAGCTTATGACACCTTGGGGAGCTGGTGGAGCTCATTGAGTGGATGGCATAAAGGGGGACTGGGACGTTTCATTTCATTGAGTAATCATTCAAGCACATTGCATTCACGGATGCCATCTGCAACTTAATCTGGTGGTTCTAAATTTCTAACAGGTATGAGTGGAAATTAAAACCAATTTGTTGCTATGGACTTCAGCTAATTTTGGACCAAAACATTAGTTTATTTCTTAAATGCTCCCTTCTTCTCCATTTGGGTTTTCATGGCTCTGCACAGACAATTAAAATGGCATTACGAACATCATCAGAAAATGAAGTGTAATGACAGTTGAAGAATTAGAATAAACAGTGGGATCGTTTAGAAGAAGAAGAAGAAGAGAACAATGCTTGTTGATTATTTCAGGCAATGCATTTCTTTGAATTTGTTCCAGGCTTTGCAATTAAAATGTGATTAAATTTAAAATACGATGACATTTACCAGTATATAATCTGGACAATGGAGAAAGCAAAATTGGAGGTGTGGGGGTTACATTTTTCCTGCCCCGGTACTGACTAAAGTGTATTCAACATACATAAACAAATGGATTTCACAAAACATACAGCCCCATCAATTCTCCATTTTTTTATTCCAACATGCTTGATTAATCTTTATATTTATCTGCTAGAGGTTCCTACATTCCTTTAAAGAACTTGCGTACCTCTCTTGACAGATTTGGTTCCTGGAAGTTTTACAAATTTCAGTCCACCAGTGGTGCTGACTTATCATTCCAATTTACTCAGCTGCTGATTTATCTAGCACATACTGTAAGAGGTATGTTATAAATCCCAAAGGGGCAGTCAGGTAAGAGACAGACACTTGACAAAAAGGGGTGATTCACTAGTAGCAACAGATCTCACCAAAGAAATACAGATCCAGGAACTAGTTTCTGTACAAGATCCAGATGTGAATTATGTCCCTTTGTCTGCTCTGGCCATACAGTTACAGACCCTGATAACGCTTTCTGTAACGTCAAGTGTTAGTATTAGTCAGCAGTGCATTGCTGCATATCAGGCATGTGCACTGTCTTTGGACGAATGTGCAAAATAATGGCAAAATCAGGTGTTCATGTGTGTTTCTGGAGTGACCACAGGGCAGAGCAAAGAGCTGTTGGTTGTGCACAGGGGAGAGAACACTCTCCCAGAGGTGATGTGTGAAATCTGATTTTCATAGATCATGATTAGAAGTGAAAGGTCAAAGGAAGTTACTCCAAAAGGTTATGGGGTAGCTCAATACCAATTTGTTTGCTCTTTAATCAGGCACAGACTGGGTTGCATACACTGGCCAATATCCTGTTGCTTAGTGTAGTAAATTGCATGAGAGAAGACCCACTGAGTCAATGGGGATTTAGTGATTCAACTCCTCTGTAAGTTCCACGGAGTCAAACAGGGCTACTCTAATGGAGATTTACTGTGCTAAATCACAGTTAGAGTAGACCCATTTCAACCAAAGGAAGCAAAGGAGGAGTTAATTCATGAAATCCTCATTGATTCAATGGGCCTCTTGTACATAGTGTCATTTTGTATGCTAAGCAATAGGATCTTGGCCATTATGTAGGGTAAACAAACCAGTTCCTATGCAAAAGAATAAATGGACACAAATGTGATACCTAAGATGTCAATATTCAAATAACAAGACTATTTCAATCTCTTGGAACACTCATATTTCTCACTTTAGCACAGCTATCCTATGTGGGAAAAGTTTAAAGGAGAGCCAAATGAGAGGGGAAAGAAACTGCACATCAGTATTTTTCATGGTTTGACCAGGGGCAAAAATGTTTTGTTTAGTTTTTTTTAATCCTCTCATTACATCATCTCATCTGTTTAAAGATGTGGATGTTATCACCCCAGTACTGTTTGTTAGTGACCACTCTTAAATAATGATTCTTGGCATTACAGTTGCTTCCATTCCCCCTGATTTACATGCCTTCAAAACTCACCCACGGCACATGTAATGATCTGACAAACCAGGCAACAATCCATACGTGTGCTGACATCTGCTGGAGTTCACAAAAGCAAAGGCCAGACAAAATGTGTCCGTCTTTAAGGCAACACAAAATGTTCTGTTACAAACGCCATATCTGCTTGAACTTTAAGGAATGCAGAACCAAAATTCTTTGGTCCTTTGGCAGTTGTCATTTGCATTAAAATAAGAGTTGAAATAAGACAAGCCATTCTGGGAAGCATGCCTGTACACATGTACACCGGGAAAATTAATGAAACACTACACAAAGCCCTGGTTATTATTATTAATAATAATAATAAAAACACCATAGTGTAGAAACATTCTTTTTAATGGCACGTTATCTGCTAGTATGGTCATGAATCATGCTGACTGCAAGATTCTGGGTGGTGTATTAAATACAGTGGGGTCTTGACTTGAGAACTTAATCCGTATTGGAAGGCGGTTCTCAAGTCAAAAAGTCTGTAAGTCAAGTCTCCATTGACCTACAGTGCATTGAAAACCGATTAATCCCGTAACAGGCCGTTTTTGTTCCATTTTGGTTTTTTTCTGGTCTGTAAGTCAATTCTCAGTCTGCAAGTCAAACCTAAATTTTGCGGCCAGAGAAGTCTGTAACTCAAAAAGTCTGTAAGTCAAGCCGTCTGTAAGTCAAGGGTCCACTGTAATGAGTTGAGTCCAGGACATTTAAGGGATTATCTCCTCCCAAATCATTCTGCATATAACCCAGCTAATAGGCGGGCACATGCTTAGAAGCAGTAGGCCTGATTCGTGGCAGGGAATCTGGGCTCACTGTTTCTGAGGATGGCAGTGGTGGGGAGGCAAGACCAGGTGATGGGGGCAGTGGAAAGGGGGCAGGTGGGTAGCAGAGGAGAAGGAGGAAGCAGGAGGAGGAAGGCGCGAACCAGAAAAATGAACCACAAACCAGTCCATTTTTCTGGACGTTTGTGCTTAGCCACAAACCATTATGAACCACTGTTTCTTTGGCTTGTGCCCCTCTTTAGTTAGGATGCAGCAGAAAGTGTGTTTTCCCCCCATGCTACATCCAAGTTGTGTTATTCTCCCTGTAGGAAGTTTATCTGGTGTTTTCCTTTTAGTTTCTGCATTTTGGTAAAGCCAGAATTATTGAGACGTGTTTTGCGTACCTGCGGGCTATTGTTCTAAGGCTTAGTCTTGAGCTGGCATGCATAAAATTGAGCTGTGATTTGTTTACTTGGTTGGACATAATCAATTTCATCTGTTTCAGGAGCGTTGCTTTCTCTCCATCCATTCTTGCTCAAATGCATCTTTGTGGCCTACAGTCCCAGCGGAAGACTTTTAGTATCCCTGTTATAAAAATATTATTCTTGGTGGCTATGGAATTCTGGGAGATATAGTTTTAAAACTATATTTTTTTTTACCTTTGGGCTTCTCTCTCTACAACACTGCTTCCCAACCTTGGGTCCTCAGATGTTCTTGGATAACAAACTTCCAGAAATCTTGGCTGGCACAAAAAAGTGGTGAAGTCTTCTGGGATTTTTAGTTCAAGAATATCTGGAGACCCAAGGTTGGGAACCATTGCTCTATAGCTATAATATACAGATAAATAACTTAAAAGGCCATTTATGCAGATACAAACTGAGAACAGGATGGGAGTTCACAGCAGAGATGGGCATGAACTGGAAAATTGATGCTTCATGATAGTTTGAGTTTTGTAGCTACCCATGAACCATGAACCATCATGACCCTCCACCACAAACAAGCAAACAAACAAAAAACACCAGACTGCCATTTTGCCCAGAGACATTTTACACAAACCAGAGAAAGCAGGGTGGGAAACTAACCCATATTTATTGTCTCATTCAGGTGTTGGAAATGAGACCTCTTGCAGAACCAAGCAATTTATTGATTTGTCAGCAACTAGTCCTCTTGTATTGTACACATCCTTAGCCTCGAAGGACCTGCACTGCTACCAGGATTTCCTGCTGACAGCAAAATCACCTATTTGCTTTCATTTAAGATCCAGTTCAAAGGCAGACCTCATTTACAGAAGCCTGACAGGTGGGAGGAAGAGAAAAATGAGCCTTCGCCACCATCACTTTCCCCCGCTTTGACCATTCTAACTCACACAAAAAATACCGCACAAGAATATTACTTTCTGGCAGCTCTCTTGTTTGAAGTAGAGAATGGCCTCAAGGCAACTAGACCAAAAGCTGTATGTACAGAAATGTTAGGAATCAGGATTTACCCTAAAATACCAGACTGGAAGGCTGAGAGATCCACTGGAGCAGCCTTTTTTACTGCATATACTGTATATATATATTTATATATGCACAGTATCCCAGGGGAAGGGGGAAGAAAGTTCTAAAGCGATTGCATTGGTAACATTGAAGCCGGGCCATGGAGTTAAACGCATCCTTTCACTGAGGTCTCTAGCATGCTTCTCCATGAAATTGCACAGAATACAGGTGGAAATGGCTTTCATTGTGATATGTTCCAGATGCAAATGGAATTCAAATGGAAATGAATTTTAGAGGGAGTGGATTTCCAGGTCAGCTGGGTCAAATAATTTCTGGGGGAGAACCAAGAATTTCCCCCCCACCCATTTCTTCTCCATTGTTATACCATTCAAATTAGCTACGCACATATTTGCATGAAAGAAAGAAACCAGAAAAGGCCAGTGTGCTTTGGATGCAACCCAAGACCATTGTTTAGAGCTCTCACGTCCATAGCCATGAAGATGTCTGCCAGCTAGCTCAGTGGTTTAGGAATGTGGCTGCAGACCCAAAGGCTGGGAGTTTGATTCCCCCATTGTTCCTCCTTCCCAGGGGCTGGACTCAATAATTCATAGGGTCCTTTCCAGCTCTGGAGTTCTAAGATGATGGTCATGACGATGATATGTCCAATGTAAGGTGTGTGCATGTTTGGCCTGGATAAGGTGAAGAACCAGGGAGAGAGAGAGTTAGGACACAAAGATGGAGACCAATAGAACCAGAGGAAATATGGGACTTTGTATTTCTGGCTATAAAATACCTCATTGTGAGAAATTCAACTCTTGAACTGAACGTTTTGAACTATGCTTTCAGTAAATTGACAAAAAACATCTGCTGCTAATTGAGGGAGTGGAGCAAACTCAGGGGTTAAGAAGACCCTGGTACGAGGATCCTCCTGAGCAAGCAGATTCCACACCTGTCCACTAAGTCAGTGGTTCTTAACCTTGGGTTACTGAGGTGTTTTTGGACTGCAACTCCCAGAAGGCTTCACCACCAGCTGTGCTGGCTGGGGTTTCTGGGGTTGCAGTTCAAAAATACCTGAGTAACTCAAAGTTAAGAACCACTGCACTAAGTGATGGAAGACACATTAAGCACTGCTTACTTCATGATAAGTGATAAGGACAATATACAGTGGTGCCTCGCTTAACGAGCACACCGTATAACGACAAAATCGCATAGCGATCTCTTTTTTGAGATTGCTAATGCGATCGCTTACTGATGGCCTCTATGGCTAAAACTTGCATTGCGAAGATCGGTAAGCGTTTCGCTTACCGATCTTCGCATTGCGACGCCGGGAAATCAGCTGTTCGGCGGCTCCAAAATGGCTGCCAGATGACCCAAAACGGCCGCCGCAACCATTTTCACGCCCTGCCCTCGCTTACCGAGGGCGCGAAAATGGTGGCGCTATGAGGAAACTTCACTTAACGGTGAGTATAGAAGCCATTGGAACACATTAAACTAAGTTTAATGCATTCCAATGGCATTTTGCATCCCGTTTAGCGATGTTTCCTCATAGCGAGGGTTAATCCGGAATGGATTAACCTCGCTATGCGAGGCACCACTGTATCTAGGGGGAAACAAAGAAACATCTAATGTGCATGCCCAGCTAGCAACCTGCCTAAAAAGAATATATGGCCTGGGCAACCACATTTTGTCTGTTGAGAACAAAAAGCTTTTGGAACCAACTACCTTTTTTGGAACTTGGACAATGCAAATAAAGCATTCTTCTCTCTTTGGTGAGTATGTATGTGGTGTGAATGTGCTGAATGCATGAAACCCCTTTATTTAGAATTGTAATCAATAGGTAATAAAGTATATTCATTTTGTATTTATTAATGTGTCTTGTGAGGTCCTTTGCTGTTTAATATTGTTCTATCTGGGATACAAAGATCTAGTGGTCACCCTTTTGTGACATCCAATATCAAGGAGGAGAAGGAGGAGAAGAAGAAGAAGAAGAAGGAACAAAGGTTTTCATTATGAGCTTACATCTATCACGGCTATTGTCTTTTGGTTTTGTATGTATTATGCTCAGCACCATAGATTCAAAGGCATATGCAAAAAAAAATATGTTTCGATTTAACTCCCCAAAAGATACTCTGGTGATAACTGCTAAATTACAATTCATTAAGAAGTTCCAAACCATCAGAGGTTTGAGTCAGGACAACAGACTCTTATCACCAGAGGTTTGAGCCAAGATAATGGATTCTTATCACACTGCACGTGTTAATTGGCTTACTCGTTCCATGATGTTTCTTTTGTCAGGAACCATTTTCTCCAATGGCCAGGGTTAATAATGTAACTGCCAGTCGGTATGTTCTGCAGATTTCCACTTATCTTGCTGTCTGCAGTCCCACCCTCAGCCTTGTGTGCTGTATATACAGATGTGATTTCCAACTACAGCTCCCAGACTCCCCCAGGGATGTTGGACACTGTAGTCCACAAAACTAACCTACAGATTAGGCATCCTTCAGTCTCGAGAGACTATGGTAACATGCTCTGTATGGAGGACTTGGAACAGCGTCTAGTGTGGCTGAGAAGGCCGATTCGAGAGTGACAATCCCTTCCACACTGAAGACAAATACAAACTGTCCCCTGTCTAGCTCCCTGATTTTGCTGCTTTCGGGACTGTCTCTTTGCCTCAGCCTGCTGGACAAATGTCTCTTCAAAATGGGAGAGGCCATTATGCACCGCCTGCTTCCAGGCTGAATGCTCAGATGTCAAGGTTTCCCATCTGTTGAGGTCCATTTATAAGGCCTTCAGATGCCACTTGCAAATATTCTTGTATTGCAGCTGTGGTCTCCATCTGGGTCACTTTCCCTGCACTAATTCTTCATATAGGAGAATCAGCCATTCTCACGACATGCCCAAGCCAACGTAGACACCACTGTCTCAGTAACATATACATGCTAAACATTCCAGCTCGTTCTAGGACTACTCTATTTGGAACTTTGTCCTGTCAGGTGATACCAAACATCCGTTGGAGACAACGCATACGGAACGTATTCAGCTTCCTCTCCTGCCATACACAAAGGGTCCAGGACTCACTGCAGTACAAGAGTGTGCTCAGGAGACAGGCTCTATAGACCTGGATCTTGTTATATGCTGTCAGTTTCTTATTAAGCCATACTCTCTTTGTGATTCTAGAGAACATGGTAGCTGCTTTGCCAATGCGTTTATCCAGTTTGACATCTAGGGAGAGAGTGTCAGAGATTGTTGAGCCAAGATATGCAAAGTCATGAACAATTCTTGTGTGGAGATGGTAATAGAGGGAGGTGAGTCCACGCCCTGGCCCATGTCTTGTGTTTTCTTCAGGCTGATTGTTAATCCAAAGTGTTGGCAGGCCTTGCTAAAATGATTCATGAGTTGTTGGAGGTCTTCAGCAGAGTTGGCAACAACAGCTACATCATCGGTGAAGAGGATGTCCCGTATGCATTTCAGTTGGACTTTGGTCTTCGCTCTCAATCTAGAGAGATTAAACTTTCACAGGCTCTGTAAAAAGAATACCAATGCAAATACATGTACAAATATACCTGAAATTCTAACTCACACCTGAAGAGCATCTGATGAAGGGATTTGTAACCCATAAAAGCTTATTCTATACCATATTGGTTGGCTTTTTTTATTGGGTGTATTTTTCCCCCAAACAATAAGCTTGTGTTGACATAAAAGCATGGCTCCTCTGTCAGTAATACATTTCCTTTTAATACATTGCTCAAAAATTGCTGTATACTTTGGAACACAGCTTGCTGAGTGTTTTCACTTGTTCTCAAGAGTGCCTGCTATCGGTATACCAATTACTAGCGTATGTCAAGCGGATGTGACTGATTCAGCATTTTTACACAAACTGTTTTCTTTGCTATTTAGCATCCTTGAAAAGTTTGGTGGAGCTACAATCCATCAGCTGCAACTCAATAGATCTTATGACCTCATTTGGTTTAGCCCAATTTTCCAGATCAAGAGGTTCCTTGAGCCTCCATCCCATAAATTGGAAATCTTTCTAATGATGAATTGTTAGTATACTTCCCACAGCTGTCTCAGGTAAGCGGTGGGAGGGGGGGTGGGAACCATGGCCAAATAAGTCTCCTATTCGGGTCGATACCTTCATTAACTACATTTAATTCATCCAGTTTGATTGATACATTAGCACAGAATGAGGTCAGAGTAAAGTCCAATCAGATGGTACATTGATTCACTGAAGTCCAGAGCTGTTCTGTAGATTAGGCTCTTGACCTGAGGGAGCAAAGCGTGCTCCTCAGCATGGATAATTGGATTTCTGGGCACCCAAAGAGAAAGCCTTTCATCTTGGAAAAAAAAATGGAAAATGAAAATCACGTTTCAATCCAGCACCTTAATTGTAAGTCTGATTACCGAAGCCACTGTGGATCAGTGGATGCGGTCTTGGGTTTGAGTTTTGAAGATGCAGGATCTGAAGTCAGCCACAGAAAACTTTGGGTTAGGCAACAGATGCAGAAAATACCTGTTGTCTTTGTTCCCCCACAGAAATGTAAATTCCAGCCTGCTGCAAAACATGGGTTGGAATCTAGTTGGCATAAATTACAGCAGTCAAAAAGGATGACATCATCACACAGAGACGTTTAACTGCATTACTGTTTATTGTAAGGTAGTTAAAATTTTCTTTCCCTATCCTTTCAGGGTCCAAAGCTCCCTAGGGATCCCTTTCTCCCTGAGGAAGCTTTGGAAAAGAGAGAAGCCTTCCATATTGGAAAATCACGGTCAGATCCTTGCCAAGGATCCCATCACGAGGTGAGGAGAACTCCTGATTCTCTGATATGAAAGTCTCTGATGTTCCATCCAATCATCCTGTCATGTGTGTCTGCTGCTGTCCCAGTGTTGCGCTGTATACATTATGTATGCCATTGTACTAGCTTCCATGGTGGGTGACTGCAGATGATTGACAGTTGTATGAGGGATGGGTGGTAGGAGTAGCAGCCAGGATAGCTGAGAAGTGTGAAAGAATATTTATGAATGGAACTACACATGATTTGGTCTGTATAGTTCCTGAATGGAGAGGTTCTGTTTTGTATGTAAGAGTATGTGACAGAGGAAGAGATTCAATTAAGTAAAGCCTAGGGGTTAGTTAATGTTGTCTATTATTGCTGTGTAAGAATGAGTGTGATCTGTCGTGACAAAGCTGTTAACAATATGTGCTCTCATTAGTATTTTGTGTTAAAGCAAGTGTCTACTTATCTATCTGTCTGTCTATCTATTAGGCACAGGAAGGAGGAAAAATAAAGGCTTATGATTTTATAGTGATGAAACCGACCTCTGAAATACTGTTCTTATATTTCATGTGCACCTGTACATTTTATTATTTCTTTTTAAAAACAAGGTGGTTTTGATTTACAAACCCTGCTTATTATTTGTTGGATCGCAGTCCTAAGATATTACACTCATGCAGCTCCCTAGTTAGCTTTGGGATAATGGCAATCTTGCATGCACTAGGCTATTAGTGGAAGGAGGCTTTACAACTTAATGTGATTGTTCTTTATCACTTACATGATTAGTGAAGTCCTTTTCCTGCCTCTTGCATTTGCCCCTCTTCCTGTATGTTTCTGCTGCCATTGCTGTAGATTGCCCTCCTCTGACCATCCTTCCTCTGACCATTCGTCCAGCAGCAAGCATGCAAAGTCTCCTGCATGCTGGAGACTCCATCCCTTTCCCTATCTTCTGACTGTAACAGCAGGTGATAATTGTAAGTGAAGATACATTTTTCTTCCTTAAATGATTCTAGAATAATTTTATCATACAAAGTGCTAGTTTGTGTACAAAACCAGGGATGGCATTGATGAGACTGGGCTAATCTCTCCACGTTTCTGTGTTGTTCTTTTCACTGGCTTTTTCTTTGCCTTATACTTTGCCAACTAAAAGAATAACAAAACTCCTAGAAACCTCCCTTTTAACAAGCGTCCCAGTATTTAAGGCTGGGACACATCATTTATGTGATGATGTCACCAAAGTAAAGGTGGCAGCGTTCCACCAGAGACGTCCATTCTTTCAAAACAGGGCAGTGAGAAGTCCTCCCTGAACAGTGGCAGTATTAAAACAGTCGTGTAAAAGGGAACAGTAACCTTTTGTCTAGGTTGATGACAGGGATAGTACAATGGAAGGAGTCTTCACCAGTTGAAACAGCAATCCCAAATGTAGTGGAGGAGTTTGGAGGTGGCTGTCATTTGAGAGGCAGCACATACAGGTGGAGAAGTTGCGTTGCAAGCACGTCATGTTGCTTGCCTATATAATTTCTACATATTTTGTACAAATTATATAGCATGCAACCAAAACAAAGCATTTATTTTTCCATCCCTATACAATAGGACCTCAGTATTCACAGGATTGGTATCTGTGGTCTGAAAATATTTAAAATATTAAATTAAAAAAAACTCACACACAACATATTATTTCCTTGGTGCAATTACCAGAGCTAGTCACTAGAGGGAACCAAAGACTAACCACTAGGCTACAGGTATGTTATATATAGTGTTCACTATTATCCACAGTTTTCAGTATCCGTGGGAGGGGGTGTTAGAACTGATACCTTGCAGATATAGGGGTCCTACTGTACTGGAGAAAAACGCTCACGGAGGCTGGAGGTTCCTCAACAAGCTGTCATACCATATAAAAGACTGTTTATCTCAATCGGAAATGAGGTCCTGATAAGATTTCTTTACATCTCCTGTCAACCACTATACAGAGACATGTAACCACTGCAGACCCTTTGGTTCAGCCCAGTGGGCAGGGAAATCTTAGGAAGGGGCTGTGATTCAAGATATCAGATGAGAAAGAGTGGAAAGCTGGAGAGGAAGGGCCTGCTGTTCCCCTGGAGGATGATAATTCCCTTACCATCTTGTTCTAGGTTGCAGGTAGCAACATTTCCTGATCTTTAGGTAGGACTGGCACTGAGAGGGAGAATCCATGCAGAGATCTTATGTATTTGGATTTGGATTTGTATTTATTTTAGAGCTTTGGAAACTGTCTATTTGGAGCAGATTCCTTTATGTTGTGAGTGCCCTGTCTTGTTTGATACGTATATCTGGAGCTCTGTTCTTATTGGGGTTCAAAGAGATATTTGCATTCTTCCTTTCTTCATCATCCTGCTCTGGAGGCGGTGAAAAGAATTTGGGGTGTAGAAACTGTAGCATCCAGTTTTGGGATGAATTATATCATAGTTGTTTTATATTAGGTTGAAATTTCATTTGGTTCACTGTTCAACCTCCCGCCAACCTAGTGGTTTGAAAGCATGCAAATCCAAGTAGATAAATAGGGACCACCACCTCGGTGGGAAGGTAACAGCGTTCCGTGCCTAAGTCGCACTGGCCATGTGACCACGGAAGATTGTCTTTGGACAAAACGCTGTCTCTATGGCTTGGAAATGGGGATGAGCACCGCCCCCTAGAGTCAAACACGACTGGACAAAAATCGTCAAGGGGAACCTTTACCTTTACCTTTACACTGTTCAAAGTTTGTACATTTCCTAATACAGTCAAGATAAAAACCTGGAGATTTTAGAGACACAAATGTGGAGCACATATTGTCCCTGCCCACTTACCTGTGAGGGAAAAGGATTTGAAGGTCAGCTGCATGCCATAAATTTCACACAATGCACCGAGTGACCCAGGGAAGTTTGCTCTGACCTTATTTACCCTTTATCATTGTTTTCCTACTACAGTGGAAACCTTTGCTTTCATCCATTGCCCGAGCCACTCTGCCATGTGCGATTTTTACTCTCTGGCTGTCCTGGGACATTACATTTAATATATTTTAACAGCACAACAACAGCAATTGAATCACTTTGATCCACGACATTGTGCAGCTATAGAAATATGCTTTATTGCGATTTATTTCCCTGTGAGAACTGGCTGTTATGAAAAGGTTACAGAGAAATATATTCCAGCCATTCAAATGGGAAACTGCCCTTTTGAGAGCACCCTGTTAAATATGACTGTTGTGGTATTTATTAGAGATGGGCACAAAACACTGTTTGTTGTTACAATGATTTTAGCTTGGAGGAACAGGAAACACTGGAAGAATAAATATTACTTGGTGGCTTGTTACCTGCTTCAATTTTTATTTTATAATAATCATATAACAAGCCAGAATTCTGGCTTATGGCTCATCGGAATAGTCATTTCATAGATGTCTTCCTCTGTCAACAGACACTGACTATGATTTTACAGAACTTTCCTATATGTACAGTTATTACTACTACTACTAATGATAATGATGATGCCATTAAGTCAATTCTGACTATGGTGATTCTTTTCATGTTTTTTTTTGGGGGGGGAGGGTAGAGAGTACTCAGATGTGGTTCATCATTCCATTCTTTTGGGGGTGCCTTGGGAATGTGCAGCTTGCCCAAGGCCACACAGGCTGGCTCTTCTCCCATGAGGCACAGTGGGGAATTGAACACCCAGCCTCTGGTTCCACAGCTACCCAGAAGCCACTGAGCTATCCAGAAAATAATGCCAATGTTTTTAGGCAAAAGATTGAGTAGACAACAACAAACCAATTGTTCACTATTGGTTAATTTTCCTAAAACATGCACAGAGCCAGTCCATTGAATCAACAGGGATTGAGTGAGTCAATTTCTCCATAACTTCCATTGATTCAAATAGGCCTGCTCCACTGTGGATTTACTAAGTGAAACTAACTTGCCATTAGAACAAACTTGTTTCAATCTCTTCGCCAATGATGCAGCTGTTGTCGGCCATTCTGCTGAAGAACCCAACAACTTATGAATCGTTTTAGCAAGGCCTGGCAAAACTTTGGATTAACAATCAGCCTGAAGAAAACACAAGTCATGGACCAGGGCGTGGACTCACCTCCCTCTATTATCATCTCCACACAAGAATTGGAGGTTGTTCATGACTTTGTGTACCTTGGCTCAATGATCTCTGGCACTCTCTCCCTAGATGTCAAGCTGGATAAATGCATTGGCAAAGCAGCCACCATGTTCTCTAGACGCACAAAGAGAGTATGGCTTAATAAGAAGCTGACACCATATATCAAAATCCAGGTCTATAGAGTCTGTGTCCTGAGCACACTCCTGTACTGCAGTGAGTCCTGGACCCTTTGTGCACAGCAGGAGAGAAAGCTGAAAATGTTCCATATGCGTTCCCTCCTATGCATTTTTGGTACCACTTGGCAGGACAAATTTCCAAATAGAGTAGTTGTAGAATGAGCTGGAATTTTTAGCATCTATACATTACTGAAACAGTGACGTCTACGTTGGCTCGGTCATGACATGCCAATGGCTGACGGTCAGATTCCAAAATATCTCCTGTATGGAGAAGTAGTGCAGGGAAAGTGCCCCAGAGGGAGACCACAGCTGCGATACAAGGAGATCTGCAAGCAGGATCTGAAGGCCTTGGGAATGGACCTCAACAGATGGGAAACCTTGACATCTGAACATTCAGCCTGAAGGTGGTGCAGCATGACCTCTCCCAATTTGAAGAAACACTTGTTCAGCAGGCCGAGGCAAAGAGGCAGTCCCAAAAGCAGCAAAATCAGGGAGCTAGACAGGAGAGACTGTATTTGTCTTCTGTGTGAAAGGGATTGTCACTCTCAAATTGGCCTTCGCAGCCACACTAGATGCTGTTCCAAGACCTCCATTCAGAGCACCTTTCCATAGTCTCTCAAGACTGAAGGATGTCTAATCTATCAAATTTTTGAAGTGGTCAACTAATTAAATTCCCATCTATATCCCATCCTTGTTCCTTACAGCCATATCTTTTCAGTGATGTCTATCATACAGTTGGAAAGAGCATGAAACATCCACTTACAAAGAGAACAGCAGCTAGCTAAACTTAAACCAAGGTTGCTGAAATTAGAATATCAGTTCCCAAGCTGACCTTTAAAATGTTCCACCCACCCAGGCATCTTTTAGTTGTCTTACCAACTGTTTTCGTGGCACTAATTTCAGGTTTGGTCAACAAATTGTAGTGACTGTCACTATCAAATTAGAGGTGTGTGCCAGCGAAGAAAGAAAACTGCCTATTGTAGACTCATAAAAACAGTATTTACAAGACTTCAGCTTTGTGCAATCAAATTTAATTGATCGTACGTAATCTAAGAATAGCACAATCCAAATTTAACAAGTTGTAAAACAGAAACATATTTTTTATCCAAGGTTAATTGGCATCAAGTACGGAGCTGATAATCCATTCAATGCTTACAACATTCTTTGTACTGAAAATATATAGTAATATCAGGAGGGTTTCTAAAGGGTTATCTCACATTCTGCTGCAGAATATATGGTGTGAGTAAGTGGAATTTAGAGATACAGCTTGCAATTGAAGTGGAAATAATTTCATTTCAGAGTGATGTATTCTTTATGCTAAGTCTGGGACATTTCCTTCCATTTAGGAAGCTATAGCAGCCCAGGGCCTCGGTAAGGCTCCTGATGCTTGCTTTTGCTACTATCCCCTGGGATTTCTGCTGCCTCCTGTTGCCATCTCTCTTTTTGGGGACACAAATAAATTTGGCCAATATTACCTGTTGAAGATTCTCCTGAAGGCTCTCCGCAAAAAAAACTCTCCTCCAGCATGAGACCGAGACACATGTGTTTTTTCTTCTTCACCCAGTTTGTGCTATTCATGCGACATGTCTTCAGCCTTTTTTCCTCTTGTGAAGCTAAGGATACCTACAACATGCGTAGCACAAAAGCACGGTCTGACTGCTCAGAAAGACACAAACAACCAATTCACTGCTCAAAGTTTGGACATAACGAGTTACAAGTAACTTGGTTACCTCTAAGCAACTGCTTTAAAATATTTTCTAGCTAGCTAACTCTAGTAAATAGTAATGTAACCGGTGGTCATAGTTGCTCTTAAATATAACAAGGAGCAGCTAAGTTACTTAGGTATGAGGAATGATCTAGTTACTTGAAAAGTTTACTTTTAAAAAGCATTCTAAACTATTTTTAGAAGTATTTTCATAGGAATTTTTCAGGCTGCTCGCCATTCTCTTATCCATCCCAAGCAGAAACGGACATATTCTTTAATTAGTCTTTTGGTTGCATGAGCCACCAAATGGCAGCATAGAAAATATAATAAAGATGCTTGTGTTAGCAGTTAGTGTCCCTCCAAAAACATCATGTGCACACACACATACGCTGATATTGAGGTCATTCATTCATTCCTCCTCATGTATTTACTGTACTAATTAATGTATTCGCGAAGGCTTTCACGGCCGGGATCTAATGGTTGTTGTGGGTTTTTCGGGCTCTTTGGCCGTGTTCTGAAGGTTGTTCTTCCTAATGTTTCGCCAGTCTCTGTGACCGGCATCTTCAGAGGACAGCACAGAGTGTTACCATTAGATCCCAGCCATGAAATCTTCTGCGAAAACTCTATTAGTCTTTGCCCTGCTTCGTTTTGAAATCCAAAGCCAAACTTACCAGTTGTTCCTTTTATCTCTTGACTCCCTACATTTGCATTCCAATCCCCTATAATGAGAAGAACATCTTTCTTTGGTGTCAGTTCTAGAAGGTGTTGTAAGTCTTCATAGATTTGGTCAATGTCAGCCACTTCAGCATTGGTGGTTGGTGCATAAACTTGGATGACTGTGATGTTGAAAGGTCAATAGTAGATATGAAAATCATCTGAATTGAATTTGCCCATTCCTGTGTGACAGGTTTGAGATAAACCTGGAGAATTGTTAAATCCAGTTTTGTATAGAGCAGTCAAAGAATATAAGTAATTGTAAGGATACATGCTAAAGTAAAGTAAAGCAAGAATTTCTGCAGCTGGGGTAATGTAAGAATTGTAACAGCTGAGAAAGAAATCCCAGGATTGGCTAACCCTGGGATAAAGCAAGCAGACCCAGCACACATACTCTGTGTTGTTGTTGTTGTGGTGGTGGAGTGGTTGTGGAAGGTGCTGTGTCGTCGTGGAGAATACTGGAGAAGGACTCTGACTGATGGACTGAATATATGGTATATGACTACTGAATTGATTTACAAGTACTTTAACCTGATTTGTGCCTGAACTCTGTTGGAACTGCTGTGTATGACTAAGGGACTGGAAATAAGGACAAAGCTGTATGTGTATGTATATATTCTACAAACAAATTGAGTTAATACAACTTTTCTGCTATCAACCCTGTCTTATTGCCTGGTGTCTTCATCTCTCTGGAGAATTCTACTGGTTAGCGCCACCTAGCGCATCCTGGTAATACTGGAATTCTGTCACCATGCATTTTAGTTCACTGACGCCCAGGATATCAATGTTTATTCTTGCCATCTCCTGTTTGACCACATCCAGCTTCCCAAGGTTCATAGATCTTACATTCCAGGTTCCTATGCAGTATTTTTCTTTACAGCATTGGACTTTCCTTTCACTTCCAGGCACGTCCACAGCTGAGCATCCTTTCGGCTTTGGCCCAACCACTTCATTAGCTCTGGAGCTACTTGTATTTGTTCTCTGCTCTTCCTCAGTAGCATGTTGGATGCCTTCCAACCTGAGGGGCTCATCTTCCAGTGTCTTATCATTTAGCCTTTTGTTTCTGTCCATGGAGTTTTCTTGGCAAAGATACTGGAGTGGCATTGCCAGTTCCTACGCCAGGTGGATTGCGCTTAGTCGGAACTCTCCACTATGACCTGTCCGTCTTGGGTGTCCCTGCACGGCATAGCCCATAGCTTCTCTGAGTTACTCAAGCCCCTTTGCCACAACAAGGCAGCAATCCGTGAAGGGGTTGATGCCTGTATTATCTAGTAAAGTTGAAAATGAACTATCAAAGTAGAGGTGACATACTTTTAAAAGCAAGGCTATACATATAAATTTTTCTCATTCAGGTGATAAAGTCCAGCTGGGACTCCACTATTCCCGAGCAGACATGGTCTAGAGGGGCGGGGTAAAAATCCAATAAATAAATAAATAAAAATATTCCACACTGAAGGTGGGGGCTCACATGTTTGAATAGTTCAGAAGAAGAGACACCTACAGCCTCGAACCAGGGGCCTAGCAGGGTAGGTACCAATTTTGAACTTCCTGAGAACCTGCTATCCCTGATCGAAAGACTGCAGGTTGCTCAAGCTACTGTGGGTCCCTATGGCACTCTCAACCTCTGTTTGTGGCAATCAGCTTGTTGTTGAGAGCTTAGACAGAATGAGGCTGCTTTCTTCCTTTTTTTAAAGAAAGATCATATAAACCTTCACCCATCACAACATGGAAACTGAAGAAAATCTAACAAAAGGCAGCAAATTATTGCTTATGCAGTTTTTCATTCTTATATTTTTATTGCCAAGGATGGGGAAAGAGGCATTTCTGAGATTTTCTGCCTCGTTGTCAAAATAACCTGATTGGCTTTAGGTACTGCATGCCATACACCATAATTGATGTGTGTGCTCACACCTGAGGAACTTTCTGCTGCACTTTAGACAGCAATATGTCTTGTGCTTGCTATATGTTCTACTACCTACTCTATAACCACCGGCTTACTGCATTGCTGAAGTCTGAGTAAAAAGGGCCACTTAGATTATCTCTGGAATGGCCAATCCAAAGAAGGATTGTGGTGTTTCATACAGCAGTTTTACAATCCACCTGGAGCATAACGCCTACAATTAAGCTCACATCATTTCATGTGTATTCTGCATAACGTCATCCATTTTGATCCCTCCATACACCACTCCAATCATCTCCCTCCCAAATCCTCTGCTGACGGCCCTTTTTCCTAGCTTTCATACGGATAACCAGAGACAGCCCATGGATTCCTACCGACTGAAATGAGTTTAAAAGGCTAAATCAGATTTAACATTTGATATATTGGATACAAAAGAACTGGCAGTTTCATCTTCTAGCTTCAGCAGAGATGTGGGATGATACCAACTATCCTTTGCGATACAGAAGCCTCTGGTGGTATCCTCCGTTCCAAGGTTGCAACATACTTTTTCGATGCTGTTCCAAATTCCTTAAGGTGTTTTTTTTTTTTTACAGCTGCTTACAGGGTGGTACGTCAGAGGAAGAATTCCACAGAGACCAGTAGGATTTCTAATTCTATTTACTTTTAATTTTAGTTTAATTTTCCAGTACTCGGTAAATCACATCGCTACATCCATGCACATACACACATGCAGTCTCACACACGTACATCCTTATAGCCATTCATGCAAAGGCACACACACTCATCCTTACACCCTTCTGACCTTACATCCATCCTTATCTCCACCACTGCTGGTTGGTCAAGCAAACAAGGGCTAGGAGAGAGGCAGGTGTCCCTCAATGTTTCTGCAGGTGACTCTCCAAATAAGGGGTTTTTACTTACAGGTTTTTACAGCTTTGGGGGCCTTCATCTTAAATTGCTTTTTTCATCATCTCCAAGCCGCATCTTCCCCCGCTGTTTTCTTCCCATTCTTGTTGAATCTTTGTTGTTTATCCGCTTTTCTTCTGGTGACTTATTTGTTCAAACACCTGTTTACAGTTTCTTCACTGCATGGAGAGCTCTTCCTTTTGCACAAATCAGGCATCTTTGTCAGGAAAGCCAGCCCTCTTGTCCCCAAAAATGTGACCACTGGCCCGGCTTTATCCTGACCCACTCCATTATCTTCTATTATTATTATTAATGATTCTATATCCCATTGAGAACAATGCTTACATTTGTATAGGCACTTCTAGGTTCTTTGAAATGATTTTTAATCCTTTGATTTTAGTGTGAGAATATATTTGATTTTTTTTCTAAATAGTGCAATTGGTTGCATTTTTAAAATTTTATTTACCTTTTGAATATTTGTAAGCAACCTTGAGTACATTTATTGGATAAAAGGTGGGGTATGAATGGAATCAAATCAAATATAGCAAATAGCAGATGGAGTACAACGTCCAACAAAATTATTTAATGCGGCATTCAGGTGTCCTTGGAAGAAACTCATAAGCCGGATCCATGTCAGTCAAGGTTTAGGCTGTGACATGGTACTGAAACAGCACCGGTTGCCCTGCAAGATGATGATCTACTGAAGGAGACAGACAGGGGGAGGGTAACCCTGCTAGTCCTGCTGGATCTTTCTGTGACCTTTGGTACCATTAATCATGGTATCCTTCTGGGATGGCAATTGAGTTTAGAGTTTAGAGATTGGGGCTTGGTATCCATCCTTTCTTGATGGCTGATCCCAGATAGCACAGCTTGGGAATGCTGTGCCCACCCCTTGGGACCTTTGTTAGGAGCATTGACGGTCTCCTCCATGCTTTTAAACTTCTATATGATGCTTCTGGGAGAAGTCATAGAAAGATTTGGTGTTCGCTGTCATCATTTTGTTGATGACACACAGGTTTGTCTCTTCTTTTCTTCATCTGCAGGTGATACTGGATGAGCGCTGCCTATCTTAGATAATGGACTGGACATGGGCCTATAAACTAAAACTGAATGCAGATAAGATGTAGATCCTATTGTTAGGAGAATTGTTGGAATGGTTAAGAAGGAAATTTACTTGGCCTCAATGGGGTTACATTTCCCATGAAGGATCGATCAAGCCTGCAACGTCACGTTACTCTTGGACCCAGTATCCTCTATGGAGGGTCAAATATCTGCTGTGGCCAAGAGTGCCTTCTGTCAACTTCAGTTGATTGCCTAGTTGCACCTAGTTAAGAAATGCCAGCAACAGTGGTTAATGCACTGGTAATCTCAGAAATAGTCTACTGTAATTCTCTCTATGTAGGGCTGCCCCTTAAAACAGTATGGAAACATCAACAGGTCCAAAGGGCAGCAGTGAGACTGGTTAACAGGACTAGTGAATTCAGTCATATATCCCTGGTCTTGGCTTACCTTCTTTGGCAACCTGTTAGCTTCTATGCTCAAGTCAAGGTGCTGGTTATGACCTCTAAAGACCTTTAAGAGTTTAGGCCCTCAATATGTAGCAATTCAACAAGAAACATGAAACAAAAAGTGGACAATATTCCAGGAAAGCTTACATTAGAATATAGCAGTTAGCCCTTAAAGTGCCTTTTGCTTTTATTTTGTTTTGTGCCTCTTGTTGAAAAGCTTGCCCAGACAAACTCAGCCCCAGCTCCGAACTCTTATCAAAACATCTTTCCCAGAAATCAGCTCTCCATCCCACCTGCTCCTGTCGATCCGTGTTGTTAAAAGTTACTACACCAAGGGAGTAAAAAAAAAAAAGGTGAATGCAAGGGATTGTGCCTTTTCAATTTTGGCCCGTAATCTCTGGAAGAAAATTCCAAGTGAGATACACCAGGCTCCTTCCCTCCTTATGTTTAGGAAGATGATAATGACCAAATTATTTTAAGCTGCTTTTAATAACTACATCTCCAGAATATTGCCAATAACAACCTATTAAATTAATTCTAGATTTTTAGAGGGTTATTTATATTTATGTTTATAATTATTGTCTGTTGTAGCATCGTATTGTTTTTGAATGTGTTCTTGGTTATTGTGGGGTAACTGAGGGTTGTCAATTTTAATTTTGTGTCAACTGCCCGGTGTAGCGCTTGCACTAAGAAGGCAGTATGTACAATGAGAATGAACAAATGAATGTTGCTAGATATGAGAACAGGCCTCTTGCTATTTTCGTAAGTGACAGGTGTAAGGATATGTAGTTGTCAGCCTCTCATCCTATGATCCATGGTGTGAGAGAAATTCCCCCATCTTTTCTGCTTTCCTCAACTGTTACTGAAGCCACAAAACCTGTCAGTGTCTCACAAACAGTGGTAGACAGAATAGGAGAGATGAGTCTATTTCAGTTTGTGATGGTTTCTTATTCTTCCATTACATCCCATTTTCTTCAATTTTCTGGTTATGGAGTCCCAGTTATAGCACTGTCTTCTGTCAGAGATCTGGTCTTCCCTCATATTTTTGTATTTCAGGTGTCAGTTAAGAGCATATCTGTTTCAGAGTGCTTTCAGGGAATAAGCAGAAGGTTCAATTTTAGATGTGTTTGTGTTTTTGGCTTTAAAGTTTACAGATACTGTACTTGTAATCTGGGCCTTTAACTCTGCTGTTACCCTGTTTCCCCGAAAATAAGACCTAACCTGAAAATAAGCCCTAGTAGGATTTTTCAGGATCCTCGTAATATAAGCCCTACCCCCAAAATAAGCCCCACTTAAGTGAAACCCCGCCCTCCACCCTTGTGCAGCAACCAGAAGATGACAGGACTGTATTTGAATCAATGTAGATGGTTGTACATGAAAAAAAAATAAAAAAAATAAAACATCCCCTGAAAATAAGCCCTACTGGGTTTTTTGGAGCAAAAATTAATATAAGACCCTGTCTTATTTTCGGGGAAACACGGTAAGTGCATTGGTAGCTGCCTGAGGTCTTATGAGTCAGGGAGACAATAGACTGAATTAATAATGGAGGAGGAGGAGGAGCAGTAGTTTAAAAAAAAAAGAAACTGAATTAGACCCTAAGTTCTATGCATTTCCTAAGATACAAGAATTTGAACTCATTTCCTCCTAACGTTATGCATATTAGTACACCCTTTCCAAGCCAAATACCATTTTGTAAAATTTGGAGAAGTGTATCATCCAAAGGGTAACCATGTTCCCATTCATCGTCTTAGAATCATCTTTTTAGAACCACAAAGCTGGATCATTGAGTCCAGCTTCTGTCAAGGAGGGACAGTGGGAATCGAACTCCGAAGTCTGACTCCCCAGCTAGATACTTAAAGCACTGGGCTGTTCAGCTGTTCTATCCAGCAATTCATGCTTTCAGTCTAAAAAAGGGAAATTTAAGGTCCATCCACTTAAAAAGGCCTCTTTATCCCATCCTGCCTCATAGGGATGTTGTGAGTATAAAATGGGAAGGAGTCAACATCATATACATCACTTTAAGCTCAGTGGAGGAAACACTATGCATGTAACTCAGAAACAAAATATTTTGTTGGAGATAACACTTAAAAATGCTTATTTTGAGGGAAAATGTTTTTAGAAATGTGCATAAGGAAAAATATGTTTCAAGCTGGGTCTGGAAATATAAACTAGATGTGAATTTTCAGCCAGTTTTCTTTATTTGTATCAGACCATTGCACAATTTAAAATTATGGATGTAAATGCAATATAGGTAAAGTTAAAACCCAAATTAAAATGATTTGACTGCCGGATGCCCAAAAGCTAAGAGGATAAAGCCATTTATATTCTTCACCATCTCTCTGAAACTGGGGCAGCAATGTGCTTTCCAAATCCTTCCTTACATTTCTGTATGGACCTAGGTATAACAGTTATCCTAACCACTGCCATTTTCTCATGACCCTGCATCAGGGAATTATACAAGCTGCAAAATATTTACTGCAAAGAAGGATGTGGGTAAGAGAGACATTCCAACCACCAAAGAAGACATGCAATCGTCACCTGTGCTACGGTTGAACCACAAAGGAAGGAGAGTGTGGTGTACTGCAAGTGCTGAAAGGTACAGTATAAGAATGTCTGGAGAAGAAAAGTGGGCGTGGGACTCCTTGCCTGTGTGCAGACGACTGTCCGCCTGGTTGCTGTGCTCAGCTGAATAAAGGAACTAAAACTGATCTATTTTTGTCCGAGCTTAATTGGGCTTGTGAGGTTCAGGCAGGTGATTGGGTGCTCAATTTGCAAGACCCTACATTACCAGTCAATGTTTTTATAATTTTGACTGGGCCTGGCATTTTCAAACAACAACAACAACAACAACAACAACAACAACAACAACAACAACAACAACAACAACAACAACAACAACAACAACAACAACAACAACAGTATGCTGTCACGTCAATTTTCACTTATATTGACCCTTTTCAGGAGTTGCCAGGTGGAGAATACTGGAATATACTCAGAAGTGGTTTATCATTCCCTTCTTCTGAGGGTGGGCATCTTGGAACTGTGCAGCTTGCCCAAGGCCACACAGGCTGGCTCTTCTCCCAGGAGGCACACTGAGGAATCAAATGCCTAACCTCTGGTTCTGTAGATAGAGACTTAAACCACCGAGACATCCAGCCAACTAACAGGAACATAAAGGCGACTTATGATGGAGAAAGGAAGCAAACAAACATTGCCTTCTCAGCAAGATGCCAGGAAAGTGTGGAAGAAGGAAGCCCAGAGGCAACATTTTTTTAAATAAAGATATGGCAAACGAGCATCAAGCAAGCAAAAACTCAATTTAACATGGAAACCACAGGCTTCTGAGAAGGGCAGGAGGATTTATGAGGGCTGTGCGTGAGTCTCCTGATTCAGTTTGGAGGCTAGTTCCAGACTTCAGAATCTATCTTCCTTCAGTTTGGAATTATTTCTGCTGCCTCTGACTTGATTTGTACCCAGGATCTGAATTGAGTTGTGAATTAGTAAAGTCAATGCACTGGGAAACCAAAAGCTAGTTCTTCCTCCTCTCCTCGTTCTCCTTCTTCTTCTCCTTCTTTCTGATGGGCATTTATTGTTATTATTTTTATTTAAAACATTTATATGCTGCCTTTCTCTTAAAGAGCCCAAGGCAGCTTGCAGCATTAAAAGAAAAAAAAGTTAAAAGCTAAATAATAATTTATTGCATTATTTTGAAAGAATTAAAAACAGATATCTCATTAAAACTAATGATAAGGTAAAGGTAAAGGTACCCCTTGACAATTTGTCCAGTCGTGTCTGACTCAAAAATGCGAGTAGATAAATAGGTACCACCACACTGGGAAGGTCACGGCGTTTCGTGTCTAGTCGTGCTGGCCACGTGACCACAGAAGATTGTCTACGGACAAACGCTGGCTCTACGGCTTGGAAGCGGGGATGAGCACTGCCCCCCTAGAGTCGGACACAACTGGACTAAATGTCAAGGGGAACCTTTACCTTTACCTAGGCACATAAAGGGAGATAGATAGCTTGAACCCACAGCATTGAGGGCTTTATGAGTTAAAACCAGCACTTTGAATTGTATCTGGAAATGGACCAGCAGCCAGTGAAGTTGCTAGAATACAAAATTTGAGAACATGAGAGATTTTAAGAGGGGAATAAATCTGTGTCATTTCTAATTTAAGGTGTGCTCCAAATCCAAATCAATCTGTACATTCGTTTTGTCCGGAAACCAAAATGGCTCATCTTTCTTTGATCTGCACCTCTACAGATTGGCCCAAACCAAGATGACTCAGTTAGGAATTTGGGATTTGTTCAAATCTAGTACACAGCTTTAATTCTTATCACTTTGTATTTAAGCCTTTTTGTGTGACCTAAGGGGGAAAGATGGAGCCGAAGGAAACCGTGAAACAAGATTTGTATTCGGTGAGAAAGAAAGGCCTCTGTCATGTCTACAGCGAAGGCTACTGAGCTATCTTTGACCTTCTGGGATTAACAGTTCCTATATCATTCATGGGACCATGAAGTGGAGCTCAAGGAAACCCCCCAAAAGGAGGATTCAGGCTATTTATTTATTTATTTGCTTACTGTAAGCTTTTTATTTCCCAAATGACCCAGCTGGTTTCCAGTTTCTAGGGGATATGTCAAAAGTGCTTGGTTGTGCTGTTACCTATAAAAAAGAAGAACATTTTTTTTTTGTCCTACGTTTTACTAACAAAATTGTTTACGGATTCACATGTTTCGGCCCCATTTAACCTCCAAGAGACAGTAAATTGTTTTCTGCACGGTTGGTTACTGCTTTACAGAACTGCTGGAAATAGTGACAGAGAGAAACCTTGTATGAACACCCTCCTCTCTTTCAGGGCTAGGCCTTCTGGTTTTAATATCTCCCCTGAGAGAAAACTGTTGAAAACCCTGACTAATGTACTGTGGCGTGTGCTTTTATACCCAGGAACTTCTTTTGGGTATGTGAAATGGAATAAAAAAAAATGGTAGGCATATCATGAGCGTTTAATATGAGAATCATCTTCATATTTGAATTCTTATGCTAGTTTATCATCTCACATAAAGCCAGTCTCTGTCTGAGATCTAACACGATGCAAGATACTAAGAAGCAATGAGATCAACAAAATTTGAGAGCTGGATAAACGTATCATGAAGGATTGGAAGGAGAGGGCTGGAAAATGATTTAGGAACAGAACTGGTTGGAATAATATTCATTTATTTATTTATTTCCTGCTCCTGTTAGTGCCAAGGCACTATTCTGGGTGGTTACAACAAATATAAAAGAAACAACAACAAAAAAGGATAAAAGCATTAAAAGTTACTAGAATTAAAAACAGATGTCACAGAATGATCATTCAAAGATTCATTAGGCGTTGATAATGAAGCAAGACTGTTAGTTACACAAAACACCTTGTTGTCTCTCTTTGGACCACCCTATGTACAATCTTTAAAAGCTCCTATAAATATCAGGCAGAGAATTCAAAAGAGCAGAAAATAGATTTCAACACACAATTAAATTGGGCTCACCTGTTCTGTAAAACACAGTGATTGGAAGACATTCCTGTCAGTCATTCAGTCTATCTCTCTCACCTGCTACCTCTAGCTCCTTGCCATGTGCATTTTCTAGGTGCGAAAAGAAGAACTTTTAGAGCAACCACTCTGCAGTTTTGCTGACAGTAAAAATGTTAGGCAAAAAGTAAAATGGTTGTTGTGGGTTTTTCGGGCTCTTTGGCTGTGTCCTGAAGGTTGTTCTTCCTGACGTTTCACCAGTCTCTGTGGTCAGCATCTTCAGAGAACGATCTGATGATGCCGGCCACAGAGACTGGTGAAACGTCAGGAAGAACACCCTTCAGAACATGGCCAAAGAGCCCGAAAAACCCACAACCACCATCAGATCCCGGCTGTGAAAGCCTTCGAGAATACAAAAAGTAAAGTGTTTAGAGAAAGAGCAGCTTGCCTGTCTCTAATTCTTCAAAGCCCTGAGTTGCTCATACAATTTCAAGAAGGTCCAAGTTCAAGTCTTATCACTTTGGATGGACTCTTACTTTACCCCAGAGAGCTGCAGGATCTTTCCAAAGCAGCCCGACTCAACTCGGATATTGAATTTGGATGAAACCAAAACACAGCCCTAGCCAGAACCTATATTGAGTGTAATGGAGTAAAAATATATGTGAGATCAAGCTTATTTCTGTATTTGAGGGAAATTCGTACAAAGCAAATCTAGCATGTGATGCAAACTTCTCGTTCTCGTGTTCACTAGAAGGACAAGGAACATTTTTCATTGTCCTTGAACACATTCCTATGGGCTACTCTGGTGGTGGTGGTGGTGGTGGGGTCACTTGCCAGAGATGGCTGAGGACATGGCCTAGTTTCATCCATTACCTTCTCTCTCTCTCTCTCTCTCTCTCTCTGCCATCTGCTTTATCTCAAATATGTTTTCCAGAACCTTGTTTCTCATACTGTATTCTTGCTCATAACCTTTGCCCCTCAATGTCTACTCGCCTCCAATGTTCTCGTGGCCCTTAAGTTAACTCTAGGTAGCATCCTTGTCCTTTTTTTCTCTCTTCGATTTCGGCATTCTGATTTTTCTGAACCCTACTGAGGTTTTACTGACTCTGCCATTTTTAGAGGCCAGTTCTTAGCCCTGCCTGCTCTGCTGCCATTTTGGAGTCAGAAGAGATGTTCCTAAGCATGGAGCACGGAGTCTGAAGAGAAAACGTCACTATGCTCATGGTGGGTCTCTAAATCTGGTTCTTGCTTGCATAGAGAGCCTGCCACATAAAGCAGAAACCTACTTTTTTCTTCCTACAGTTCATGATGAAACCATGAAGGAAGAGACAGTGGCAGGGATACATCCAGACATTCTTCTTTAAGTGTGTTCAACACACAGCAATGCCTGATTTTGTTTTCAAAGTGGAACCAATGCATCTGCCAACATTTGTTTTGCCAGCTCTGGTTTTGGACAGTCTGCCACACTACGAATCTGATAGTTTCAGAGCAGAGAGGAATACAAATACCCATGTCATGATAAAAGTTATTGAAGCCAGCATGTAATTTCTAAATGGGTTTTGTAGTCATGGAATTAGCCAGAAGGAATCCATCTTAAGTCTGTGTTATTCTTACTGGAAATCTCTAGATGCTGTTTTCTTCACAGCAGCTAGCAATGTTATCTCGTAACTAGGAGACGACCTCAGAAGACTTACTGAAGTCTAAACATTTCAGCAGAGAACAGTAAATAACACCTGCAGTTCCATGAAAAAGAAAGGCAGAGAGAGACAACTTTTTCTTCACCCTGATTGGTTAATAACAGTGAAGAGGAAGGAGGGGGGTTTCCGGCACGAGAAGAGATGATGGAGGATTACTGAAACAGAAGAGAGACTTTTGCCTGATGGATTTTTAGAGGGACTTTGTGACTTTTGGGACATTGCTTTGGATTTATGGATTCTTGAATGGACTTTGGAGTGCCCAGAAATTCTTAGGATGTAGTTCATAGTAAGAGAATAGAAGGAGGGCTTCGGCCTTACCTATTTTACTTATTTTTCTTAGATCATAACTTTCTTATTTTATTTTTGTAGCTGGAGTTTGCTGAGTTTCTAACTGATGAGTTATGGAAATGATTTTACTTGTTATGCTTTTGCAATAAACTGAATTCTTCTAAATCTTTATTTTTCTAATAAAAACAAATATACATAAGAACTTATGTTTGATCTCTTGAACAGACAACCTACTACCATTCTTAATTAATTTCTTTAGGCCACAGAACTAAGCTACCTTGAGTCCAACATTTTCTTGAGTACTGAGAGATCTACATGACTCTGAGACTCCTGATTATATTTTGGTTTCTCAATGGTTTTTAATCGGGAATAGACTTGGGAAAAGAGTGCAGTGGGACAGCCTGGATGAGACAAGGACTCATCTCATCCCAAATAGGAGTACACTAAACTCTGGAACCTCTCTATTCCAGCTGTCTGATTCTCTTAGGAAGACGGACAAGCTTACAACCCACACACAGCTAGATGTAATGAGGGTCTGAACCCTGGGGCCAGACCATCCACTCATGTGTCTTTTGTTGCTGCCTGCTCAGCTTTCCCTTCCAATCACTCCAGAGCCCCCGGTTGGCTATCCACTCATCAGCCTGGTAGGGAGATTCATCTTCTCTCCTTCTGCCAGGAGTGGATAGCTGACCGCGAGCCCTGGAGTGATTGGAAGGGAAGGCGGAGCCAGTGGCGGCAATGGATGTGTGAG
This sequence comes from Pogona vitticeps, assembly GCF_051106095.1. Lineage (NCBI taxonomy): Eukaryota > Metazoa > Chordata > Lepidosauria > Squamata > Agamidae > Pogona > Pogona vitticeps. Next base: position 183,398,205 of record NC_135787.1, read on the forward strand.
TGGATTGTCTGCCCCCAGTGGGCTGGACCCTCGTTACGTCCAGCTCTGCGGGGGCATTCGTATTCATATGCAAATACCCCCATCTCTGTTTCAGAGCCATCAGATCCTTTGCGTTCCCCACCCACATCGATCTTACTAATGATCACATGTGCACTGATAAAATATAGTCCATGTGTGCTGTAGTGATGGCAGTGGAAGATATAAATGAAGTGTAAGTTATGATGACATACACTTCTTCCCTATTTTAATTGGTGTCATGCAATTTTCCTAATCAGGCAGAATGGAAGACAGGACAGAGCTAACCCAAGGAGGGGGAAATCAAGATGTGCAGTTGGAGAAATTATTTTCTGCCAGAAATTCTGTCTGCTGCAATTTTAGGTGCCTCTTGCAACCGTCTTTCAGAATATTTTCATGGCGCTTTCTCATTTCTTCTACCAAAGACCTCTCCTAAGCCTACCTTTGCAATGAAACTGTAAGCTAGGCTGCTTAGTAAAAATGAACTGAAAACAGGCACAGAGAGGCTAGAAGGGTTGTGCTGAAAGTTTCATTTATAACTTCTCTCTCTCTCTCTCTCTCTCTCTCTCTCTCTCTCTTTGCCATATTTGTGAGAATTGGGACAGGTCACAAAGAGGTGGGACAAAAATCCAATAAATGTGCATTGCCTAAATTCAACATCTGCATTGCACCTGCCAGACATACAGTACATAAGATAAAAAATAGGAAAAAAATAGCTGGTCACATTATGTCTTGATAATTCAAGCATGAACCATAGATTTTTAAGAGTTAAACCCTTACAGTGCTGGACCCAGAGGGACGAATGTCAGTTGTCCTTTCTCACATACAGTATTCAGCTTCTTGAAGTTCAAAGTACTTTCCATTCCGAATATGAAGATGTTTCTAAGTTTGAGTACATTTCAGGAAAACTGAAGCAAAATTCTCACTGCCCCTAAGGGTTGGGAAGGACAATTCTAGCCCTTCTCTCAAAACTACAAACCTGTTTTCCTCCTGTTACTGAAGGAAGAGAATTGAGCAGAAGTTGCCGAGAACAATGCCAGCTACACATATTATGCTCTCAGAGCTAATATTCTGCCTTTATCTGATCATAAAGCTCACCAATCTAATAGTTGAGGGTCAACTTTTGGAACCCTAACATTTAAGTAACCCTTAAAAAATAATGATTTTGAAAAAAAAATACCTCTTACAATGTTATTCAGAGAAAAGCTATCTCTTCAGCATAGCTCAATAGAATGAGGAACTCCTCCCTCTAATGAAAACTTCCCTCTTTCTTTGCAGACATTCAACGACATGCCTTCCTGCATAGAAAGGTCTTTGCCTCTTAGAGAACAGACAACAGGGAGGGAGTCAACCTGGCCTCCCTTGGGAGGGAGTTCCACCAGCTGATTGTGACCATTGAAAAGGCCCTCTCTGGTGTCCTCACCAGGAATGCCTGTGAGGTTTGTGGAACAATCATCATTATCATCATGGTCATCTTAGATCTGCATGGCTGGGTTATCGACTCCAACCGCTATCAAGGAGACAAATAGGAAATCAAACTCCCAGCCTCTACTTAAACCACTGAGCCACTCAGCAATTTTCTATGAGAAAGACCTACCTTTCACACTCAGGCAAGCTCATCTAGAAAGATATGGTTTGTAAAGATAGGATCCAACATTGGATCCCCAGATGTTCTTCTATCTCCCAGAAACCTTCACCACTAGCTGTACTGGCCAGGATTTCTGGGAGTTGAAGCTCAAGATCATCTGGGGACCTTCAGGTTGGTGCTAGACCCAAGGTGCAATGTGTGTTACGAACTATAATCAGTGCTTTGCGCGGTAGAGAGCAGAGATTCTGATTTTGCAAGAGCTGTAAATCCACACTGCATTTCGGTCTGAACTCTACAAGATCTATCTCAGGTGTTCCACCAGACTCCCAAAGCACGTTTAACACGTTAGATAGCTCGTGTAAAGCTTGCACAAGAAACCAGAGCAGCATCACTGAGTTATGTCCAGAAACAGGCTGGTAGCCAGTTAAGCTGTTGTAGCAGAGAGAGAGAGAGAGAGAGAGAGAGAGATTCTCATTATAAGTGTACTCGTTCCCTCTGCAAATAGCTTCTCTTGCACTGATTTAAAAGCAAAGGGAATGTTTGCCCTTTTTTGGATTAAAGATTTTATTAGAAAAACCTAACTGTCCTATAATGCATCATCAGTAGTTCAAAATTACCATTCTCTTTCTCTGAAGTGGATGGCACAGGCTGTTCATTACATGATTCTTTCGTCTACAGACAAGCCTGCTTACTCTGTAAGTGTTTTTAGAGGCAGAAGCACCCCACCAGCCTTCTGCTGAGGTATTAATCCTCTGTGAACTTTGACTGGGAGGGCAAAACTACCCCAAAAAAGTCACATGTAGGTACCCACATAACCATTTTACAAGCCATTCCACAAAACACACACAAAATTTGGAATCAATAATAATAATAATCATGTGTTGTTACATGATTCATCTTTCATTCAGTGCCCTGAGGACTAGAAACCTGGAAGGGGGGGGGGACAACAACAATTGCAGTCTTCAGAATTCTAATGAGTGATCACATGTGCCACACACACAAAACAACTGAGTGGGGAAGTGACCACACATATGGGCCACAGACTGTGGCACATGGGCTCACCATCTCAGGGCTGGTTATCATTTCTGGATCGTGACTGATAGCATGCTCATTTGGAAATAAGATGGGAAAATGAGATGTAGCCACTGGAGGCCTTCCTGGCTCCCACTGAACAGCTGCTGCACCAGCCAACAATTTAAAGAGGGCCCAAATCAGAAGCATCATTTAAAAATTAAAGCAGAAGCAGCAAGAAACCACATTGCTAATCATCGCCTTTGGAAGCTCGCAGAAGATGTGAGAGGAGGAGGTGGAGAAAGAAGAGAGCCGATAAGTCCCTAGAACAAGGACGGGAAAAGAGGAGATAAGAGCAACAAGGCTCTGTAGATTCTAATTGCCTCTTTGTGGAGTCTGGCCCCGTCAGGCATGAGCTGATAAGGCCTGTCTCTCTGTGTCTCTCCTATTTAATTAGAAGAACGGGTAGATACTGTCTTGTTGGAGAGAGAGGCACGGCGCTGTAACTTAGCGCACAAGGCGAACGGCGGTTGGAGGCCGCTTCTCCTTCAAATGGCTAGAATCAAGAAAAGATGAGCATGCATTATTGAGGCCCACGAGATTTCCCGGCAGGAAGGCAGCTGTGAACTGGTATGAGGAGATCAGAACTGTTAACTCGCTCTGTCTGCTTCTCCCAGCCAGTACAGTGGACCCTCTACTTACAGAATTAATCTGTATTGGAACGGTGGCTGCAGGTCGAAAAGTCTGTAGGTCGAGTCTCTATTGACCTACGGTGCATTGAAAACGGATTAATCCGTAACTGGCCGTTTTTGTTCCATTTTGGTTTTTTTCTGGTCTGTAGGTTGATTCTCCGGCTGCAAGTCGAATCTAAATTTTGCAGCCAGAGAAGTCTATAACTCGAAAAGTCTGTAAGTCAAGCCATCTGTAAGTCAAGGGTCCACTGTACAGGCATTTGATTGCTTTGTCATCTAAAACTTGCCCCCTCACCTTTCGTTCCCACAAAATGCTCTGGGGAAGGAGGGTCCCAGAGACCTCTGTTCTTTGGGGCACCTTCCATTTTGTTGTTGTTTAGTCGTTTAGTCGTGTCTGACTCTTCGTGACCCCATGGACCAGAGCACGCCAGGCCGTCCTGTCTTCCACTGCCTCCCAGAGCTGGGCCAAATTCATGTTGGTCGCTTCGATGACACGGTCCAGCCATCTCGTCCTCTATCGTCCCCTTCTCCTCTTGCCCTCACACTTTCCCAACATCAGGGGCTTTTCCAGGGAGTCTTCTCTTCTCATGAGATGGCCAAAGTATTGGAGCCTCAGCTTCAGGAGCTAATCCCTCCTCACTTTCTGCCATCAGAGTGGTATCATCTGCATATCTGAGGTTGTTGATATTTCTTCCGGCAATCTTAATTCTGTTTTGGGATTTCTCCAGTCCGGCCTTCCGCATGATGTATTCTGCATATAAGTTAAATAAGCAGGGTGACAATATACAGCCTTGTCGTTCTCCTGTCCCAATTTTGAACCAATCATTGTTTCCGTATCCAGTTCTAACTGTTGCTTCCTGTCCCACGTATAGGTTTCTCAGGAGATAGATAAGGTCTATTGCGAATTGCTTCTGCTGCCATGTGACCCCCTAAAAAAAGACAAATGGGCTTTATTTTGGCATCCTCTTTCATGAGTTGTGGATCTTTTCTCCTGAGAGAGAAAGAAGGGGGCTGCAGTTGACGAAAGCATTTCACAAATGAAAGTCCTTTAGAGGTGAGAAAATAATAATTTTAGAACTGCAGAGCTGGAAGGGACCCTATGGATCATAACATCCAGCCTTTGCCGAGGAGGCCTTTGGGGAATTGAACTCTCAACCTCTCCTAAACCACTGAGCTACTTTTTGCTGCAACAGCTCCTTGTGTCTCCTGTAAGCTAGGTTCACTCTAATCAAATTACGGCAGCTTATTTAAAAAGCATGCAGAAAAGGAAGCTTCCCCCCCCCAAAAAAAAGAATTAAATTTAGTCAGCCTCATGTAGGGCTGCCTCCCCAGACCAGACATCCACTAAAGGTATCAGACTACAGCTCCCATCATCTTTGAGCAGCATGACCAAATGGGATCACAATGAAAATCCCCCCCTTCCTAACTACAAAATGGGGTGGGAGGGAGAGCTGTCATCATCATGGCCAGTTCTCCAGGCAACTGGCTGAAGTTTCAAGGAATTATAATGCTTTCTCAAGTCCCCAGCAGAGAATGAAACCTCAGGCTGAACAATACTGGGAGAGAACATTGATTTTATCGTATAAAGACACTAATGCTGGGAAAGGTGGAAGGCAGAAGAGGAAGACCAAATACAAGATGGATTGACACCCTAAAGGAAGCCACAGCCTTGAGTTTGCAAGAGCTGAGCAGGTCAGTTAAAGAGAGGACCTCTTCGAGATTGCTCATTCATGGAGTCACTATGGGTTGGAGATGACTTGACAGCACCTAAAAACAATAACCAGTTGCTTTGATGCCTATGCACTCATCTTCCCCACGTTCCCAACTAATGCCAAGACAAAAGCATTGTATTTCTGCATATTTGTTAAGGAAGGTAGTGCAGGGAATCGACATTGTCTGTCTCATACACATGCACACATTATTTTGTAGTTGTACACATGTGCTCACCCTCTGATATCAAAAAGGCTTATCCCATGATTTCCTAAGAACTTTGTGACTCCATAAGAGCCTGCTCCGGTCTCTGGTTTTTGCACAGATATCTCAAGGAGTTAGGAAGTTGCTAAGCAGGTAACCCTAACTAGGATTCCACCTTTCTCTGGCTGCCATCTCAAGAGGTGAGAACTTGTACAATACCTGCTAAGGGTGATCCTAACATGCGCCGTGTGATCAGAATCCCTTATCACATGCAATACCTATTTCAAACAGATTCAGGCTCTGGAAAATGCTCTCAGTTTGAGTTGCTCGGTCTCGCAGGTCTCCTCAAATTAAATGTTTCAGCACAGAGCAGCTGCATCTTGACTTTAGGGCATGCCTGTGCATGATAGTAAAAAGGGAGCATGGTAACCATTTGCATAATATCAGAGAAGGGGAAAAAAAGGGAAATACAGCATCACAAATGAGACAATAGAAGATACAGATTCACATAACAAATGCATGTCCTAATCTTTGCACCTTGTACAGAGTGAGAAATGAGAAATGATGACCTGTGGCACTTCTTCCTTTTGTGGTCTAAGTGCTCACCATTAATAAAGTCGATGACTTGAAAGTCCACCCTCTCCATTTTTATCTTTCTTTAGTTTTCAACTGGACTTGCGCGAGATCTTTCTTCAAAGAAAAGACACTATCAAAGAGCAGACTGCCCTCTGACAGCTCTTCAGGTGGATGATGATTACTCACATTAAATTAGGCACGTGGCCACCTTCGAGGCAGAGCCTTGAATTCACATTTGGAAGGATCAAAGCTTTCGTTGCCTCATTTTTTTTCCCCCTCAGCAAATGCATCACCTACTTCCAGCTACTGCCTATCAACCCACCAGATAGAGCCATATTTGAAAATGAGCTGATTCTTCCCCTCCCTCAGAACTGGAATACCACGGAGATGTTTAATGTCACAGTTTGACAAATGTATATTTCTCCTGTTCTGATAGGCACGCAGATCGTCCAGTGAGGCATCCACTGTACAAACAAAGTCACACCATCTCTCAGATGACAATTACTATGAAAAAGTATGCTCATCCACGAAGTCAAGATAAGCTCATGTTAGAGTAAGCAGATGGTGTTTCTCCTCTTATATGTGATGTCCAATGATGCCCAAAGACTGTAACACCCAGGCTTTTTCTGATCCTTTGCTTTTCTTCTTTCCCTGTCCACTCCCGTGTGTACCATCTTTGGGAACATCTTATCAGATGAACGGATCTGGTCATCCCAGAAGCTTGTGTGCACAGTGCCATGCTCTTTTGTTGACTATGAGGGCTACTCCATTGCTTCTATGAGATTCTTGCCCACAATAGTAGATATGATAATCATCTGAGTTGAATTCACCCATTCCTGTCCATTTTAGTTCACTGACGCCCAGGATGTCAATGTTTATTCTTGCCATTTCCTGTTTGACCACCTCCAGCTTCCCAAGGTTCATAGATCTTACATTTCAGGTTCCTATGCAGTATTTTTCTTTGCAACATCGAACTTTCCTTTTACTTCCAGGCACGTCTGCAGCTGAGTGTCCTTTCGGCTTTGGCCCAACCACTTCATTAGCTGTGGAGATACTTGTACTTGTCCTCCGCTCTTCCTCAGTAGCATGTTGGATGCCTTCCAACCTGAGGGGCCCATCTTCTAGCGTCATAACTTTTAGCCTTTTGTTTCTGATCATGGGGCATTCTTGGCAAAGATACTGGAGTGGCTTGCCAATTCCTACTCCAGGTGGATTGCGCTTAGTCGGAACTCTCCACTATGACCTGTCCGTCTTGGGTGTCCCTGCACGGCATAGCCCATAGCTTCCCTGAGTTACTCAAGCCCCTTCACCACGACAAGCCAGCAATCCGTGAAGGGGATTTACACATATGTTGGTTCATTTAATTTTTAATCACAGTGTAACTGTTTATTTAATTCTCTTAACTTTCACTTCTTTTAGTTCTCTCATGCATTAACTTTCCAAGTGTTCTCTTTTAAATTCTATCTTCCCTGTTTATCTATCCCTCTATCTACCCCTGTCCTTCTCTCCAACTCTTCCCCTGTCCTAACGTTTCATAACTGTCCACCCTGATTCCAACTGCCTTCCTTTTCTCCTACTCCTTCTTGGTTCTGCCCTCCTGTCCTATCATTGGCTCCCACATCAGGATTCTAACGTGATGGGCAGGTGTGACATTTGGACTGTCCATCACACTAAGTTTCTCTTGAATTCCTACAGTGTTGGAGCACTCACCACCTCTTGAGGTAACTGGTTCCACTGTCTTAATGCTCTTAACAGTTAGGAGGTTTTTTTTTCTGATATTCACTCAAAATCTGGCTTTCTTTAGCTCGAGCCCATTGTTGCGTGTCCTGTACTCTGGGATGATCAAGAACAGATCTTCCCCCTCCTCTGTATGGCAGCCTTTCAAATATTTGAAAAGTAGTTTGATCTGGCCAATGGCCATTCTGGCTGGTTTCATAAGGGACCTTATGACACCCTTTCAAGTATTTGAAAAGTGTTATCATATCACCCCTCTGTCTTCTCTTCTAAAAGCTAAACATGCTCAGTTCTTTTAGTCTTTCCTCCTAGGGCTTGGTTTCCAGCCCCCTGATCATCCTTGTTGTCCTCCTCTGAACTTTTCCAATGTGTTGGCATCCTTCTTGAACCGTTTGTTCTCCAGAGCTGCTCTTTTTATCCCCTCCTATTTTCCCACCAAAATCATTTCCCAGGCTTTTCCCTTCCTTCACCCTTCACTCCTTCACCCCCTCAGCCAGGCCTTCTACTTCCAGCTGACAATTCCAGCTGAGGGAGGAGATGGCACACCAACTAGTAGAACCTCCTCTGGTTTCCTTTCTCACAGAAACAGAGGACACCTTGAGTACAGCCTATATAATTTTCTGTATCCCTAGGAAAGAGCAGCTGCAAAGAACAGGCTACCAGCCTCACACCTAGAAAAAAAAAGGATTTTCCTACTGCTGTGCCCTGAGACTCCAGCTTGAGAAAAGCACATAAGCCAGGGCCTTAGAGCTGTTTGACTGTGTTTAGAGGGGAGACAGGGAGTTGTCTAGAATTTTTGCAGTCTGCAAATTGCCTTGAGGGCCGTTCCATTGGAAGGCAGGGTATAATGTATATATTTTCAAAATATATACACTACTAGGCAATTTATGAACATGCTGAAGCTTTCAGAAGCTAAAACAGAGCAAGCTGGAACGTAATTAATGAACACACTATAAGGCTTTGAAGATATCTTGTTTCTTCTCCTCCTTGTGTTGCACTGGGGCTATCAAAGTGGTCTTTGTGCTTTGTTCAAGCATTGAACTGTGTGTGCATTCGAAATACATTTCTCCTAATGTGGTGGAGTCAAAACCCCTCCCCACAGCCACGTCTGCCCCAAAAGCAGAGTTCATAGCCCTCACACGGGCCTGTGGGAAAGAAAGTGAATGTACATTTTACCTAATTTTATCTAATGTACACAAGAAATCCTATTAATTATGATTGCAATCATTGAGTCCAATGGTGTAAATCTAAGCAGCAAATTTCTGGCAGTTTACAAGCTATTTATTTATTATTTATTTAAGCTAGCAGTTGTCTTTACTATTGCTCACCAGTGGCATGACTTGGTGACCAACAAGAGTTAGGAACACCAACTTCTTAGCTAGTGGCAATTTGCTGCATAATTATTCTATACATTCTGGCCATTTTTCTCAATCACGTGTATTTGGGCTGTACTTAGTACAGTGGTGCCCCACTTGATGATTACCTTGTTAGACGAGGAAATTGCTTAACAATGAAGTTTTTGCAATTGCTTTTGTGATTGCAAAACAATGTTTGAATGGGTTTTTTTCGCTTTGCGATGATCAGTTCCCTGCTTTGGAAACCGATTCTTCACATTACACCGATCAAAAACAGCTGATCATTGGGTTTCAAAATGGCCACCGGGTGTACAAAATGGTTCCTCGCTGTGTTTAGGAAGGCTTTTTCGCAAGGCAGGGAGCTGAAAATGACTGCCCTATGGAGAATCTTTGCTGGACGATGAGTTATTCAGCCCATTGGAACACATTGAACAGGTTTTCAATGCATTTCAATGGGATTTTTTATTTCGCTTGACGAGGATATTGCTTAACAGCGATTTTGCTGGAACGGATTATCCTTGTCAAGCGAGGCACCACTGTATTTAAATATCTCATTGTTTTGTCCACATTTTTATTTATTGGAAGTCTTCTATAAGCTTTGTGTGGATTTGTGAAGTAAAGTGCATAGAATCATAGAATCACAGAGCTGGAAGGGGCCTATAAGGTCATCAAATCCAACCCCTGCTCAATGCAGGAAAAAAAACTCACCACTTTCCGCGATAATTGGTCCCATGTTGTACTGCTCTGACAGTTAGGCTTTTCAGCCTAAATCCTGTAGCTTGAGTCCATTATTACCTGTCCTGCATTCTGGGATGATTGAAAACAGATACACTTCTGTACAACAAACTTTCAAGAATTCAAAGAGCATTATCATATCTTCTCTCAATCTTCTTTTCTCGAAACTAACATGCCAGTTCTTTCAGTCTTTCCTCATAGGTTTCCAATCACCCAGTCATCCTGGATGCTCTCCTCTGAACTTATTCCAGCTTGTTTCCATTTTTCTTAAAGTGTCCAGAATTGTACACAATACTCAAGATGAATCTCCTAAGAGAACAAAACACACCAAATGCTCAAGCCACTTAGGGCTCCAGCCGTTCAGCAGGCGCAGTGGGGCATCTTGGCACCTCGGCCGTCAGAGAGCCAAGCTCTTCTCCACCCTCACCCCCCCCATTCTTCTCTTATGAGCAGTCGACGTTTGGAGGAGATGGTTGGCCCTTCACTTGAACAGCGCCACCTGTTGGGTAGTTGTAAAAAATAAAAATGAAATAAAGCTGTCACATAGCGAGGTGCTGGAGCAAAGCTAGCATTGCCATTTACGATTGCCTGGATAAATTAGGGATATAAATAATTTTAAAATTGGGTCAACAATTTTAAAATAGACACACACACACGAATAATTAATTAATTAATAGTAGTAATAATATTAATTAAGTAAGTAACTAGTTACTTTTAGGTGAGAACAGCAACCCTTTCTGATAGAATTTAAATTGACTTAGAAAACGATTAATTAACTATAATTTTTTAAATTAATAATTGCTATAGGAAATGTTCAATATATATTAAGTGCATTGATTCATCTATTAGCAATAATTTGATTTCCCTTTCCCACATCTTTTCTATTCTATTTTAGTATGTTTGGTAATGTAAAACTGTTTTATATGTATATTTATTGTATTATGTGTTATGTTGTTAGCCGCCTAGAGTGGTCCTCACATGACCAGATAGGCGGGATATAAATAAATAAATAAATAAATAAATAAATAAATAAATAAATAAATAAATAAATAAATAAATAAATAAATAATGACTGAAAAATGTTTATGGAGGCCAGCTCCTTGAAGGTGTAGTTTGGTTAATTAACAAAAAAAGTAAGTTAATTATAACAATTAATCACAATTGTGTTGATTTAAATAAGTGTTTCTTACTCCTAGGATAAGAGTGCATCACTATATCACAGGCCACATCTGGGAGTATTAGCTGGTCCCCGTCTTTTCTTTCTGGCGCCCTGAGGATTAGTGAGGTCGTTGCTGCCGGAAAGGGTGACAAGACTAAGGTGGCTTTGCAATGGCAGGACGTTAAGGTGGTAGACGGGACGGTTCAGATTCACATACGCGGATCCAAGGCCAATCAGCTAGGTAGGGGCATGCAACTGACACTAGCGCGCTGCCATATAGAGAGCATTTGCCCGGTAAGAGCCACAAATGCATACTTAAAAGTCAGGGGACCAGAACAGGCATATTTCTTTCAACATAGAGATAATTTGCCATTAACAAAGTACCAGTTTTGGAAACTTAGCACTGGGCAAGGTGGGAGTGCAGGGTTTGAAATTCAGCACGCATTCCTTTAGAATTGGTGCAGCCTCTACCGCGGCAGCCCTAGGATACAATATGGATGAAATTTAGCGCTTGGGTCGTTGGTCTTCATCCAACTATCGCAGATATATCCGAGCATAACCTTCTGTCTAGGTAGGGGCCTGGCTTTGTCTTCTCTTTTGAGGTCCTGTGGTGACAACAGGGTGGGGGCACGTTTTGATCATGGGACACAGTTATGTTTTTTGGGGGCAGCGAGATATGCAGCTGCATCCCCGTGGAGGAGCAACCTCAGCCTGAGAGCCAGAGCCCACGTGGAATGGAAAGGGCTGCGTGGAATGCTGTGGATCCAGCTCTGCAGAGCGGCTGCCTTTGGCCCGTTTGTGCCAGATGTTTTGGTGATATATCTGGGTGGCAACGATCCGGGTGGCCAGGTATCGTGGAAAGGCGTTGATCCTGGATGTGCTGCGTGATCTGTCATGGTTGAAAGGCACGTATTCAGCAATGCAGATCATGTGGTCAATGATTGTCCCTCGGTTGGCATGGAGAGATGCCAGGAGCTTTTTCTCCGTTAACACTGCCCGCAGAGTGTTAATTGGGAGGTTTCGCAGAGCGGTCTGCAGCAGCCTTGGATCAGCGATTGGTCACCAGAGGATCCGCATGGATAGGCCTGAGGGGTTTTTTTTGGAACAATGGTGTACATCTGTCTGATTTGGGTTTGGATGTCTTCTTGGAAGACATCAAGGGTGGCCTGCTTTTTGAGCTTGATTGTAGTGCAGATTTAACAGTTTCTCTGGTGGGTCCCATTGCAAACTGAGATAAGCTATAGCCCATCGGACCTCCCAGCACTGCGGATTGTGCAGTTACAGTGATTAGGGGGAAAGATTTGCTAGGGCCAGAACCAGACCAACAGTCAAGAAGGAGAAGCTGTCTCGAATTGCAGCCAGCCAGGTTCTCGCTGTCTTTAAGACCGCAAAAACTTGGGGCCAGGGACTCTCCCATTTATTGCTGAAGGGGTCCTTTGAGACCTCTGCACTTTAACCTGATTCTGTACTATGGCAAACCCCCCCTTTGCCAAAGGATGGCAACATTTATTATGCTTAATAATGTGTGGCCCGTGTTTTTAATCCATAATTCTTGTCTCGCGTCTTTATTCTGGGGTCGGGAGGGCAATGAACAGCGTTTTTCTCAACCACACCCTCCCAAACAAATTGAAACCCTTTCAGGAAACAAATCAAGAGAGACTAGGGAAATAACCCTTTCATCTGAACTCAGCCGTCATATTTTCTTTTGATTTAAGTCCTTCATCCTTCATTTCCTCCCACACCCACCTGCCCGGTTTGGATTAGACATCTTGCAACAAGCTATGTTGTTAACAGGTGAGATGTAAGTGCCTGGAGGGACCAAGAAATTCATAACTATTGCAAGATCCAAGTGATAAGAGTCTACCACATACACAGTGGGTTGGCGGAGAGCCATTCCTCACAAAAGATAATAAAGACAGGAGACAAATTTGGCCCTCCTTCAGGGCCTAAGTGTACTGATTTGTCTAGACATATCTGATTTATACCTTCCTGCTAGTCCCTGCTAAGAGTAGATCCGCTGAAATCAATTGCTGAATGAAAAGTCAATACAGTGGTGCCTCGCATTATGACGTTAATTTGTTCCAACGAATTCGCTGTAGAACAAAAAAGTTGTAATGTGAAATTAAGAAGCCCATAGAAACGCATTAAAACCCGATTAATGCGTTCCTAGGGTCTTGAAACTCACCATCCAGTGAAGATCCTCCATAGCGTGGCCATTTTCGCTCCCAGAAAACAGCGGAGAGCCATGTTTTTTACCCGGTGGCCATTTTGAAACCGCCAATCAGTTGGCCGAAAATCATCACTTTGTGAGAATTGGTTCCCGAAGCAGGGAACCAATCATCGCAAAGCAAAATTCCCCCATAGGAAACATTGTTTTGCGATCGCTTTTGCGATCACAAAACCTTTAATGTAAAGCGATTTCGTCGTAAAATGGAGCGCTCGTAATGCGAGGCACCACTGTACTTATGTGCCTCCAAATAGGTTTACTTTCAGATACTGGCCACAGTGTGTAAGTGTGTTTGTGTCTGGATAGCTCAGTAGTTTAGGTATCCGGCTGCAGAACCACAGGTTGTGAGTTCAGTTCTCCACTGTGCTTCCTTGATAAGGGCTAGACTCAATGATCCAGAGTGTCCCTCCTGGCTCTGCAGTTCTAAAATGATGAGGATTATCTATATTTGTCTATCACTAGCTGAAATCTGTTGCTTAGTGTCATAACTTTGCAGAGCCGGAAGGGTCCCTCTGGATCATTGAGTCCAGCCCCTGGCAAGGAGGCATAGTGGGGAATCAAACTCCTGACCTCTGGCTCCACAGCCAGGACTCTAAACCACTGAGCTATCCAGAGGAGAAGACCCTTGTACTTCTGGAAGCCTTGATGAATTTAATAGGTAATTCTTTGGCTTCACAATTGCAAGCTGGAGATCTCTGCAGAGAGCTGCACCCTCTGAGTTATTTGGAGAAGCATGTTATCTTCCAGTCTCTTCTTTATTATTATCAAAACCCATCTTTTCCTTTGAATTACTAGGCTAATGAAATCGGGCTTCCAGGAGCATAAATAAAGCAACATAGTACATTAGGTCCTAAATTCTCTTGAAACAACCCTCCACAAGAAAAAGAAGAGCAAAGCCTGACAAAATATAAGAGAGTGATTAGTTTGATCACAATGTTTATTATAACTGCACATGCCCATAATCTTTGTGTAGGGCTAGAATATATAATATATCTGTTACAGAATATATCTTTTATTACAGATCAGCAGGGTGGAGATAATGAACCACCATCGTTGAGCAAACTCTGGGGGGGGGGGGATCCAGGATCAAACTTTCAAACCATGGAGGCATGTATAAGGAAGGATTCTGGGTCAGGTCCTTGTGATGTTATGGTGGTGGGCCTCTGTCATGCCACAAGGCTAGGTCTTTGTGATTGTTGCAAAGTTTTCAATGTCTGGCAAAATCCTCATTTTGCTATGCAGCAGAAGTACGGTGACCCACAGAGAACAATAGTTTCAAGCAACCTTGGATCCTTCTGTGGGAGAAAGGCAGGGTAAAAATATTTTAAATAAACAAATAACTATTTGCACATATAGGCACATATCGAAAGAAATGCCATGCAAAATTTAGCCGTGAAAATTCTGATATATATTCTGATATCAGCAGCTCTTGCAAAAACGGGCTGAAATCAATTTTAAGGGTGGGAAAATGGACTGATTCATCCTCCTCTGTAGCAATATTCAGAACAATGTTTGGTGGAGGAAAGCTTTCACCCGGGAGCTGCTTAACAAAGCCTGCCGAGCAGAGTCTAATACTTTTAACTTTTCAGTGTACAAAATAAGCAGGAGGCTATAGTGAGAGATATTCCCTTTGGGAGACTCCCTGGGCTTTTGAGTCATCCTTTAATTACAGCCCATTGTAAATGGCCATCAATGTGCATTGGCTGGCCTGGTCTTGTCTTAGCAACATCATTCCTGATGTGGGATGATCTCATAGGGCACAGCTGCCACTGTCTTCCTCCCCGATCCTCTGATCGCCCAAATGCACAATGTATATGACAACAAGGGCAGGAATCATAACCACTTATTTGTACATTTCTTGAGCAATGTCCAGAAATGTCAAGTGCCATTAGGCTGGCGGGTTGGCGGGTTGGGAGGGGGGAACCCAGCAGGCACCAGAATGAATCATCTCAATTAAAGCCTGACCCTTGGCATCCTGTCTTGCCTTCTCTTTTTTTGGAAGAGGAAGATGAAAGTCAAGCTGAGCTAATTGCTATCATTTTGCAAACGATGGGGCACAGGGTGGTATTTGAGAGAACATCTGCTTTGCGGGAAGGGGAGCGGCGCTCTTTGCATGGCCTCCTGTTCTATCTGGTGGGTCCCCAAATGGATGGTAGAGAGCTAGAATGGGGAATTAAAAGATTTTCTTGTTAAGGGGAGATGACTTCGCCTTGTCTCCTTGGTCCTGCAATGCACTGAATGGATCTAGGCTGCTGCAGAGAGAAGACAAGCAAGTGGTTTGGTGGGTGTTTCTTTTGGATACAGTGGTGCCTTGCTTAATGACGTTAATTCATTCCAGAGAAATCGCTGTAGAGCGAAAACGTCATAAAGCGAAATTTAAAAACCCATTGAAACGCATTAAAACCCAGTTAATGCGTTCCAATGGGCTAAAAACTCACCGTCCAGCGGAGATCCTCCATACGGCGGCCATTTCCAGTGCCTGTATAGCCAGGAATCTGTCCCTAAGCACAGCGGGGAGCCATTTTGAGCAGCCGGCGGCCATTTTGAAAACCTGACAATCAGCTGTTTTGATTGTTGTAATGCGAAGAATCGTTCCAAAAGCAGGGAACCAATTTTCGCAAAGTGAAAAAAACCATTTAGACCATCGTTTTGCAATCGCAATTGCGATCGCAAAAACATTGTCGTGAAGCGGATTCATCGTAATGCGGGGTAATCGTTAAGTGGGGCACAACTGTACATAGAAACACACAGAGAGAGAGAGCTTATTTATTTATTTATTTATTTATTTATTTTATTTTATTTTATTTGTACCCCGCCTATCTGTCACCAACCAGAGACCCATTTTTTGCACCAGCTTCCCACAGTTGTAGTCAACAATTTCCTACTCTGAAAAACACTCCTCGGTTCTAGGCTATAAAGCCAGGCTCATTTCCATGCTACAACTTCCTGAGCTGCAAACTAGAGCTCAGTTCTTTTCTGCAGCCCGGAGCTGAAATGCCATACGACTACCCAGGTCTCCTTATCTCTTCAATAGCTGGGAAAGAAAGGAGGAGAAGGGGAAGGAGAAGCAGATTGCAAGCTGGTAAATCCACCCCATTCTGCATCTACCGTCTATCTCCAATGTACCATCTCTCTAGTTCTGGAAATCAGATCTGCTTCAGAGGAGCTGGAATTCCCAACCCACCAAGAATACCAAGTGTTAACCATGCCACCACCTAATCTCATATCCGAAAAGAGTGCTTTGTTTTCAAAAGCTGAGAAGCCTATCTGTGTGCTGGGATTTACCTCTTGCATCCAACTGTGCTGCAAATTCATGTTCTCTTTCGGTCCCAGTTGTAATTACTTGTTTGTAGCAGATGCGGATAAGACATGTCAATTCAGGCCCCTGCTGAGCCAGAGGATGGCAATGCTTCCTATATCTCCTGTTCATGTTGCAGCCTGGCCAACAGAATGCTACGAGTACTGCAGCGTTTGGCAAACCATGTGATTCGTCATTCCTTTCTCTCTTTGTCTTATTGGAGAAGACTCCTGAAAGGCAGCAGGAGACATTGTTCTATGTAGTAACATTACTTTGTTTGGGTGGCGGAAAAGCATTCCTTTGGACAAGTAATCCCCTATCCAATTATACACATTTAATTCCCGCTCAGTGAGATTTTAAGCACACAGCCTGGTGCAAAGCTGAGGCACAGCATGGGGAAAACAGGCAGAAACTGAAATTTGCCAGTTACGGATTTAAGGGTATCCACGACTCTCTGTGCTAAGATTTTGCAGGAATACAGAAAAATAAGCCATCGGGATGGGATGCTGCGCACTGATGTCTGTTTTGATACCGAGAAAAGTGAAGTTTCTAGTCCTTATGATTAATCACGAAAGAGATTGCATGGCAGAATGGTTAGAGAGTTTGATTAAGATTGAGGAGAACCTTCAGCATTTTAGAGGAAAGGCCTGTAAACCTAATGGCAAGAATCCTATTCTTTGCCCCTGCCAGCATAAATCCATCAGCCTATATCTCAGCTACAGATTACTGCAAATTAAGTAGTCAATGTAGGTATTTCCTGTCACATGTCAACCATACAACTCTTTTAGACTGACGCATAGGGGACCTCGCAAGACGATTTTTTTCACAAGATGACGATTTCCGCGGAACCAATTAAAATTGTCTTGCGAGACACCACTGTATATTGGATGATGATAGAAAAATAGAAGGTTGCTTTATGCTGGATCCGATGTTTGGTCTGTGGATCTCAGCACTGCCGACGGCATGGATTGAGCGGTTCCCTGGCTTTCAGCCAAGGGACCTGTCTGAAGACCTGAAACTCAGATGCAGCAAGAGCTGCATGCGAAGTATTGTAAGTGGAAAGCATCTGCTGTGCTGTGGAGCTACAGGCCTCCCTTTAAAGCTCAATTGGCCAACACCTCCACCCTCAAAGGCCATACGTAGTGCTGGGAGCTTGGATGACACACACAGACAGACATGTACAGAGCCGTCCCCATTTACACTCACAAACATATGTGCGCACATCCTACATCCAGAACTAACACACTTTGTGGCTCTCTCTCTCTCTCTCTCTCCAACTCACATCTCTAGCTATCACAGAACTCATAAAACAATAGCAAGGGAAGGGATCCTGAGGTTAATCTGGCCAAACTCCCCAGCCAAGCAGGAGACTCACAGCTCAGACACCTCTGACAGATGGCGATCCAATCTGTTTAGAAACCACCGGTGAAGAACGGTAATTCATTCTGCTTTCGAACAGCTCTTGCGATCTGGAGGTTGTCCCCAAAGTTTAGCCAGTTTCTTCCTCGTTATCGCTTGCCTTCGTGAGCAGCAGAAAACACGATGAAGATAGCTGCCACATCTCATCTCTATCATCTCAGTGCTGAGCACACTCTCCTTTCTCAATTATTCTTCACAGAGCTTGGTCTCCAGCTTTTCTGCCACCTTGGTCATTCTTGTCTAGACCTGTTCCTGCTTGTCAATAACCTTCTTAAACTATGGCTCCATGAATGGCTTCCTAGGTTGCTCTATCTAAACTGGTACTACCAAAGTCTTGACATAGCCGCTACACTTCTCAGGTCTTTGTTGTGATTAGCACAACATTAGCAACTCAAATGAACTGTCTGATACAGGGAGTCCTTTCGGCTTTTTAACAGCTCTAATTTGGAGGAGGCAAAGCAAAACAGGTTTTGCTCTGGCTGCTGAAATGGGCCTCAGCTATGAGCTGACGTAGTAGATTTTGTTAGCCATCGTTTAGTCGTTTAGTCGTGTCCGACTCTTCGTGACCCCATGGACCAGAGCACGCCAGGCCCTCCTATCTTCCACTGCCTCCCGGAGTTGTGTCAAATTCATGTTGGTTACTTCGCAGACACTGTCCAGCCATCTCATCCTCAGTCGTCCCCTTCTCCTCTTGCCGTCACACTTTCCTAACATCAAGGTTTTTTTCCAAGGAGTCTTTTCTTCTCATGAGATGGCCAAAGTACTGGAGCCTCAGCTTCAGGATCTGTCCTTCCAGTGAGCACTCAGGCTTTCCTTTAGAATGGATAGGTTTGTTTTCCTTGCAGTCCAGGGGACTCTCAAGAGCCTCCTCCAGCACCACAATTCAAAGGCATCAATTCTTTGGTGGTCAGCTTTCTTTATGGTCCAGCTCTCACTTCCATACATCACAACAGGAAAAACCATAGCTTTGACTATTCGGACTTTTGTTGGCAATGTGATGTCTCTGCTTTTGTGAACACAGAAACATATAGATGACAAGTCTGTGTGCAAGGATTACAGCATTCCCAGAACACTGTGCTCATGGAATCTGCTGCTACAATTTTAGTTCATAAATCTTATATATCTAATGCATTACTCATTTGAATTGCTCATGCTTGCACACAGTGATGCTAACTCTTAATGTTTAAATCAGCTTGAAATACTGAATTAATGAAGTCCTGGACAAGATAGGTCTCAGCCTCATCTGTTGATCCCTCATGTCTTGGAAAAGTAACCTTTTTAAGACTAGAACTCCCAGAAAATCTGAACTGTCTTGCTCATGGCCATGCTGGCCCGAGGATTCCATGTGTTTTACTCCCCAAAAATAACTTTTCTACGTCAGAGTTGTATTAGCCTTTGAATCCAGCATGGGAAAAACAGTAAGGAACACATTTTCTTCTTCCTGTCTCATAAAATAGTCCCTGATGGAATGAAATGTTTGGGGGCAAAGGAAGTAAACCAAAAACAGAATTGTAGAAAGCAATAAGAAACATCAGGCCTCTATTGATTCTATGCTCTTGAAATTCCATTTGTTATTAGATGGAACGACAAATAAACAGCTTTTCACCCATTCTCCATGCTGTTGATCTGCCCTAAGCCAACAAATACAAATTAAAGAGGAGTACACATTATTTTTGCTACACATAGAGGTTCTCTTGGAAAAAAAAACCTTTCTAATGCAGAGACTTTGGGCTGGATTTTGAATTTTGTTGCATGTTTTTTTAGACCTCCCCCTCTTACTTTCCCCAGCCTTTTCCTTCGGGCTGTTAAATGATACTCAGAATGAAGCTCATTTCAAAAGCTGCTCCCTAAAGCCAATGGCAACTCTCCAGTTTCTGTGCTGAAGAAACTCTGAATGATGAATTTTTTTATAGAGGGGACAAAATCTGATTAGGATTCTGGGGAGGCCTGGCTTAACAGTGTCGGGGGGGGGGGCTAGCAGCCTTAACAGAATATTTTATTGAGATTTCTGTACATTGCTTTACATCTATTTAATTATTATTATTTAATTATTATTTTTTTAACTGGCCAGAGTTGAAACCAGTTGGGGAGAAGGATTTTTTGCAACATACATACACCCCATGCAACGCGCTTTCCATTTTGGGGATTCCATGCAGACAGCTGTAGTGTGAGATAAAAGGCTTAGATCATTCAGACTGATGATAGCATAGATTTGGCACAGCTTAGACATGGCTCGGTTTTTTATTTGGCATCAGACAGTCAGACCTGATTGCCTACAGGCCTTCTGACATCATCATGATGGCTGTATGCTCCCTGACAGCTTGGATTACATGGAGCTTGGACAAAAGTTGCTTTTCAGACTAGGGATACTGGAGTTGCAGTCCAAAAAAAGTAAATTTTCAAAACTTCGGGATCTCTGCTTTTAGCATTTTTGTTGTTCTTTAGTCGTGTCCAACTCTTTGTGACCCCATGGACCAGAGCATGCCAGGCCCTCCTGTCTTCCACTGCCTCCCGGAGTTGGGTCAAATTCATGTTGGTCGCTTCGATGACACTGGCCAACCATCTCGTCCTCTGTCGTCCCCTTCTCCTCTTGCCTTCACGCTTTCCCAACATCAGGGTCTTTTCCAGGGAGTCTTCTCTTCGCATGAGACGGCCAAAGTATTGGAGCCTCAGCTTCAGTAGCACCCACTAAGAAGAGACCTAAAAAAAAAACAGAAATGGGGAAGGTCAAATAATAAGCCTGGAATTGCAGAACTGGACGGGGCCCGATAGATCATTAAGTCCATCCCCCCTAATCAAGGAGGCACAGTGGGGAACTGAACTCCGAACCTTTGGCTCCATAGCCAGATATCTAAAGCACTGAGCTATCCGAAAGAAATAGACATGTGAACTGAAATAGAGGACTTTGAGTGATGTTCTGTAGAATGTTCTTCATGTGAAAATGAGGGACTGCCAAATTTTATTCCTTACCTATAAGTCAGCACAACATTTTCTACTGATTGTGGTAAGAATATTTGCATTTGTACGAGACATTAAACATTGAAAGAAACATTAAAAGTGCATAAACTGTGTAGCTAATCTGCAATTGTAGCTGCCTTGCTGGGTGAACGTTTGGGAAAGTTAGATGGGTCGTTTGCTTCTGTTTGATCAATCAGCCAGTCCTTCTGGGCAGGTATCTACGTGTACATGGACACACCTTGCCTCTTGCCCCACCTTGCCTTGCTTTGTCTTGCCTTGTGTTGGTCGCCAAATTAAGTTAGCCTATAACTTCCATCATCTCTGTCCATAGACAGTGTTGGCTAGGGATTATGGACATGGGCTACACTGACTGGGAAACATTTTATAAGGTTCGAGACAGAAGCATCCCTCCCCACCCCCAGCCTTACCTAACACACAAGAGACTGAAGGTGGGCTAAGAGGGAATGATGAATGTCTAGAATTTTAATTCAGAGTTGTTGGGGTTTTTTTTAAAGTTGCTAATTTGAGTCATGTTCCAAAGACCCAAAAGCATTGGCTGATGTCTCAGGAAATTGTGATACTTCTTTGAGTCTCCAAGCGAAAGATAATGGCAAGCAACACTAGCAGGGGAGAAAATGTGATTTTTGTGTGCGAGGTGGCTTTCAAGAGTGGGCACAAAGAATCCAGTGTGTTTTATGTGTGTGGTCCTTTTTCCCCCTCTCAGCCCCTGCTTCTGCGACACCACAGAGATCCACCCAGTGACATCATCACAATACACCTCTATGACATGATGAGGATCTGCTCTTTGGTCTCGGGACTTAGCCCTGAAATCTCAGGCCGTGGGATGTTGCTGAGGTACCAGTTCTAACTTCTGAGAAACACTGAGGTAAGTGGGAAACAGTGTGTCCTCTGGAAAGGCGACCTCTGCCGAAGCCACAGGTTCCTGCGCTACTGATGCCTGAGACCAGCACTGACTTTGCCACACTAGCCGTGGCATGCCCTCAGACCGTTCTTTAGACCAGTGGTCCTCAACCTTGGGCCTCCAGATGTTCTTAGACTACAACTCCCAGAAGCCTTTGCCACCACCTCTGCTGGCCCAGATTTCTGGGAGTTGAAGTCCAAGAACATCTGGAGGCCCAAGGTTGGAGACCACTGCCTTAGACGTTTCCTCCTAGTGCCCCACCTCCAGGACTGCTGCTTGCTCTCTGCCCTTGCTTTCTTTCCACATAATTGGGAAGACAGTCAGCAGACTGGGGTGGGGAATGCTCTGAGGTTGTCATTGTGATTGATAGCTCGCTCGCAGGAGGTGCCACAAAGATGAAAACTGACAGGCTCGGCTTTTCTCCCCCCCTCTCCTCCTCTGCAGGATGTAATTGTTTGACAGCTTCCCACGAATATACAGTATGAAAAAGAAGGGGAAGTAATGAGGCAGTTTAAGTCTCCTTTTGTTTTTCTCCTCTTTTTAGCTAAAGTTTTATTAGTTCATAAAAGAGAAGTTTTACCTGGGGGGATGGAACGAGGACTCACTAAATTCCTCATTCTTATCCATTTAGGCAGTCTCAACCGGATGAGACACCTTGATATGGAATTTTAAAGCCCTTTAAAATTCTTCACCTCCAGCCAAGAGAAAGTCAGAATGCTTTTTAATTCTCCCCAAGATCTCCCTGGTTTGAATTCAATCATTCTAATGCTCTTTCCTTTTAAGGGAGAAACGGAGAGGTTGTGACCCATGGAACCCCCACATTGGCCCAACCCTGCCCTACATGGGACTTTCCAGGTCTCTGGAGTGTATTGTTTTTCATATATTCTTTCTTTCTGATTCTTCCAAATAATCGTGAAACCAAGATTTAAGGACAGGGAAATGTGTTAATAACAATCACATTGTGTCTGTCATATATAAGAAGACAGGCTTAATGGCTTTCTCTCTCCTGAGATTCTGATGACAACCGTCTACCACCCACATAAGACTTTGCCTTGTCAACGGAACCACAAAAAAAAAAAATAAATCCATTATCACCAACTGAGATTTCTCCTCCAGACCCATGAAGAATAAGGATAATCACAAATCATTATCAGTATCACAGCAGGGTATGATAGGGAACCCCCCCCCAAAAAAAAACCTGCAGTCCCATCAGAAAGCTAAGAACCCTATGTGTTCTGTCTTTTTCATAAGTACAGATATTCGGAAGACAGTAACCATCCTGGCCCAGCTAGATTACTGTAATGCACTCTATGTGGGGCTGCTTGTGAAAAGTGTCAAGGAACTTCAATGGGTCCAAAACACAGCAGGCAAATTGCTAACTGGGACTGGTTACAGGGCTCACATAGCCCCCTTCTTATAGCAATTCCAGTGACTGCCGATCCATTGCTGGGCACAATTCAGAGTTGGTTCTTCTAATCTATAAAACCTAAAATGATTTGGGCCCAAGCTATCTCAAGGACTGTGTCTTCCTTTATGAGCTTGTCCAGCTCTTAACATAATTTTTCCTGTTCTTCCACAAGCAGGCTGGCTTTCCCTGAGTGACTGGCTGCCCTAGTGGGGATTTTAAATGAACTGGTGTACAGTGGTGCCTCGCAAGACGAACACCTCGCCGGATGAAAAACCCGCAAGAAGAAAGCATTTTGCGATCGTGTTGGTGGCTTGCAAGACGGCGTCTTCTATGGCCGTGCTTTGCAAGACATGTTGTTGTTTTTTTTGCAAGACCGATGCCTTGCAAGACGATGCTCTGATGTTTCCCACAGGAATGCATTACAATGTATTCCTACGGGAAACCGTTTTTCACAAGACGAAAATTTCGCAAGACGGTGCTACTTGCGGAACGAATTACTTTCGTCTTGCGAGGGCACCACTGTACCTTACTGCTTTGAATTTATTTTTGTGTTGCTTCTGTTTTTTAGCATGGTATTTGCTGGATCCCTGTTTGTATCAATAATGTAAGCCACTTTGGGTCCTTTCTCAGGAGAAAGATGGGATATAAATACCTTTAATTAATTAATTAATTAATTAATTAATTAATTAATTAATAGTGACATCTCACATCAGCCAAAATTGCGTTATTTATGAACACTGGTGTTAAGTCAAACAATACGAGTCACAGGCCATTGGTTAAGAAGCTAAGATTTGTATTTCACATTGTGTGCTAAACCATGGGACTAGTATACAGTGAGGAATGCAAACGTTAAACTCTTAGCAGGAATTCAGCAGTATGATTTGTGCCGTTCAACTTACGCTGGCATTCGTAAGTAATAGGATCCTGGCCATCATGTCTGGCTGGGTCCTTTTTTTTGTCAGAGCCTAACAAAGTTATTTTCCTTGGTGAAACAGTGAACAGTAAAATCAAAAAGTTGCAACACCTGAATGTTTAACAAGTTTTATTTGCCACCCACTTTCGTGGGTGGCAGGCCACTTCTTCAGATGCATATAAACAGGGGGTCGAGAACTACCTGCAATAGAGTAGAACCTAATGAAGTTTGTTTGTTTGTTTGTTTGTTTGTTTGTTTGTTTGTTTGTTTGTTTGTTTTCTATACCACCCACCTGACCAATGGTCACTCTGGGCGGTTCACAGCCACAGCAGTAGAATAAAAATATAACCTAATGAGTGCAATAAAAATTAAACTAAATCATTTTAAGCCACATCCTCCACCCACGAGGCCTCTTGCTTGTTGTTGTTGTTGTTGTTGTTGTTGTTTAGTCATTTAGTCATGTCCTACTCTTCATGACCCCATGGACCAGAGCACGCCAGGCCCTCCTATCTTTCACTGGCTCCTGGAGTGAGGTCAAATCCATGTGACCCTGTCCAACCATCTCATCCTCTGTCGTCCCCTTCTCCTCTTGCCTTCACAGTTTCCCAACATCAGGGTCTTTTCCAAGGAGTCTTCTCTTCTCATGAGATGGCCAAAGTACTGGAGCCTCAGCTTCAGGATCTGTCCTTCCAGGGAGCACTCAGGCTTGATTTACTTTAGAATGGATAGGTTTGTTCTCCTCGCAGTCCAGGGGACTCTCAAGTCCAGGGGACACTCAGGCCTCTTGCAGACTGCAGTTATTTCTATCTAAGAAGCTAAACCTCATCCCAACAATGGTTGTTAGACTTTGTGACTTTAAGAAAGGCATATAAATTTGGAACTACCCACAATAACTGAGGAAGATAAGTTCTCATGAAAAGCTCACTGTTTTTTGTTTAATTTTTTTAGTGGCCCAATAAAGGTATTGCCTGTTCCTGTATTTGTCTTGTTTGGGGGACCACACAGCCTTTTTCTAAACTATCATAATGTATTAAAAACACATGAGAATGGATGTCACTTCATTATGAGAGGCTAGTGTTTTCAGCGGCTCTTCACCGGCAAGTTTTGAGACTCCTGTTGGAATAAAAATGTTTTAAGAGACACTTCAAAGACACCAGGGAGGAAGCCAGATGAGTTCCTGATGGCAGTCTGTTCCATAGTCATGGCGCAAACACTGAGAAAGCCCGGTTCCTTGTTATCTCCTTGGGGTTAGTGCCCTCAGTTGTCCTGGCTGGGAAGTGCAAGCAGGAGAGGCAATACCTGTTGGAAGTAGGTGTTCTGCCATGTACAGTGGTGCCTCGCAAGACGAACGCCTCGCGGGATGAAAAACCCGCAAGACGAATGGTTTTTGCGATCGCTGTGGTGCCTCACAAGACAAATGAATTATTTTCGTCTTGCAAGGTTCCCATAGGAATGCATTGACCACCCCAGTCAATAAGGGCAATAGCCGGGCATGGAAATGTCTCAGGAGGACATGCCGGGGGGGGGGGAGTGTTAAGCCAACCTGCCTTCCTTCCCTTTTCTGAGAAGCATCACTCAACCCTTCACATGTCAGCATTTGGAAATAACTTGGGATAGCTGTGTTTGCCCTGTAACATGGTGCAGTTCTGTCTGCAGTTGTTTGAACTGCAATTTTTTAAGAAGTAGTCAGCCATATAAGACTAACGTAAGGGCAACACTGAAGTATTAAAGCAGCACATTTTACCTTCTGTCTTCTTCAACTGCTCTGACGTAAATCAAAGACCACTGCAGCCAAAAGTGGTGGTTAATATTTAATTCAGTACCTGTGTGAGTCACTATAATAAATATATGTTTTCAGGGATGAAAGTGAATGCTTCTGAGGTTCAGAGCAAATTTGTCTAGACTGCGGTGCAACGCTTTTAGTAATCGCGTCTGTGTCTGTGTGCACATGCAACAAGGTGTGTGCAAATGTAGTATTTATGTATATATATACTGAAGAACAACTATTTTGAAGGCTTTGGGCAGAAACTGGTCTCCTAAGGGCTATGACGCACCTCTCAACAATGTTACCATGAATTGAAAGAAGGTTCTGAAGAGACCAAGGGCAGAAACTGATGGAAGGACAGCTTCATAGTTAGAAGCAGAACTCCATTGAGAGTGAAAAGATGTTTGTTTTTCCTTCTACAAGATTTCATAGCTGCACAAGATACACACTAGCTCATTTTCATTCCATGATCAGTCATGGGGAGATAACCATAAGATCCATGTGAAAGTTGGTTACAGAGATACGGCAGCTTTTTTTAAAAAAAACTTGGCCTTGGGAGAAATAACAATTTGTCACGTTCTAACTGTGAAGTTGCTTTATCATCTTTTTTTCTTTCCTGAGCACGAGAGTCACAAGACATTTTCACTGGCCACGAGGGTCCTCCCATCCCCACTATCCTCCCAAAATAACCTTTCAGCAAAAGGGCTAGATTTTGACTTTCTTGTTTATTCAACAACATATCGATCCTAACTGCTCATACCTGTGTCGTTTTTCAGAGTTCCAGATTGCTAGCTTACAAGGTGTCAGTCATCACTAATGGGTGCTTATGGTGGATAAGAGAGAGCAGATGATGTTGAGAAATTTCTACTGCATAATGCTTCACAAAATTTCACTTGGTAATAAACTTCGATCCAAGCGGTGAGATTTCCCCCCCCTCTCTGCAACTTATATTTTCGTAGGCTGAAATCCAGAATCAATTTAGCCACAATTTACTGAATGAGTCTTTTAGATCTAATCAATATGTCTCCCTGGAGAGGAGTAGGAAGAAGAGAAGAGAGCCTTATACCTCAGCTGATAATATTTTATATGCTACACAATCAGTGAAATTGCACGGTAGTTCGCTCCTGATAAATTGTGAAACTTTAGAATACAGTGGAAAAACTGCATGTTGAAATATCTTTTTTTCATGTTCTGTCCTCCCATTGCCATTTTTTAAAAAAACTGTCTTTGCTCTATCTTCCTCATTACGAATTCTGTTCGTTGCTTGCCAGATGATATTTCTTGACTTGAACATTCAGGTACTGGAATGAAAATTGCTGCGCACATTCATGACACAATTCCAAGACACAATGCCACCGTATCTATTTTCAAAGTGGAGAAGATAATGCTAAAACACAGTGTAGTCCTCTATGGAGGTGCTAGAATGACCCTAGAAGGTTTGTATTCTGGACAACATTTTGCATGTTGGCTTCATCCTGACTTAAGATGGAGGGTCAGACTAGATGACACACCTAGGAATGTTGAGAAGTAGTTCTTTCTCACGCGGGTTGTTGTTTCAAAAACTATTCTCAACTTCGTATCTTGCCTTCAGTATGATTGATTTTGTGACTGGCCATGGGAAAGTAAATACACACTAAATCTGTAAGTCTGATTGCTGAAACATGTATCTCTAAGGAAATCCCAAAGGAAATACTCAAAGGGAAAGTGGAGGAGTGAGTGGGATCATCAAGGCAAGGCCCTGTCATGGAGGCATTGTAGAACATCAAACTCCCAAACTCTGGCTCCACAGACAAATATCTAAACCACTGAGCTATTCTGCTTAACAGACTTGCAAGCTTTGTAACACTGGATATCAGTAAGAGGGAGGCTTTTAGGACCTAAAGGGATTCTCTCCTTTCCTGCTATCCTGTTGCTAAAGTACTTTTTCTTGCTTCTGGTTCACCTCTCCTCTCTTTCTTTCTTTCTTTCTTTCTTTCTTTCTTTCTCCTCCTTTACTTTCTTTTATTTTGTTAGTTCCTCTCCTTTTCCTGACTTCCAAGCATGTAGGAAGCATGGAGGATATCTCTTCCACCCGTGGAGACTCCATTTTTCCTGTCTTTCTGCTAACTGTAACCATAGACAGCAACTGTAAGTAAAGATACCCTTTTTTCCTAAAATGCTTCCAGAGTGATCTTATACTGTAAAGTGTTAGTCACTGTGAAAAGGGTTGGGTTACTGAGAGTTAAATTCTTCTCTCACACTTCCTCTGTGCAGTTGATGTTTGTACCTCATACTCTGCTAACTATAAAAGGAATTAATCGAATTCTCCAATGGTATTGCACTGACCATCCAGTCCTACACTGAAGTCTGAGCAGCTGCACAACTGCACCAAGTTTTGGAGCAAGAGGAAACAAATAATATTTTGCAATGCAAAATTTATTATCAAGCTACATTGTCTCTTACTCATCCTCAAAAAAAGAAAGTGATCTGAAGGCAAAGGGGCATCAGTTGTGGGAACATCATTTCCTGTTACAGGTGCTCAGTTGAAAGGAACTGATGCCCCCCACAAGCCCCTCTTTGACTTCAGATCAGGCAGTTATGCTCAGTGGAAAGAGGACAAAAGCAATGTCAACCCAATCAGAGCATATTTTTTAAAAAATAAATGTCAGCTAAATAAAAGAAAGATGATCTGCCATTTAAAAAGAGATGCTCTCATAATGGGCTTCTCCACACTGAGTTTTACGTCATGCAATCACCAGGTTTTGATCTGAATTTATCTGTGCCTGATCCATTGCAAATTGCAGTGTAAATGGTCAGTGTAGTCCCCTCACCCCCCAGGATGAAGGAACAGAGACAGATGAAGCAAGCAAAGGTCCTCAAAAACCATCTCCATGAGGAGAGAGCATTGTCATGGCCAGGTGTTTTCAGTAGCCATGCAGTGCAGGGTGACATTAGGTGGCAGCGGAAGAGGGAAGAGTGAAGAGCCCATTGTTAGAAAGGAGCAGCTAGCTGGAATACTAACAAGCACTCCTTAACAAAGAACAGGGATACTGCAACACCCTGTTGCAGACCTGCAGATGCTGAAAGACACTCAGCAATCATTTTTCTGTAATTTCATTTCCAACGGTCTGAAAAGTGGCAGCTTTGATCATGCCTGCACAGATTCCCTATAAAATTGCTCCGGCTATTTCAGCCTGCAAGGGGGGAAAAATCTGAAGAGAGAAAGAATTCAAACGAGGTAGGAAAGCCCCCCATCTTGTTTTCTTCTTCTTCTTCTTCTTCTCTCTCTCTTTCTTTGGATTCAAAGTGAAATGTATGCTTTCATGTACTCACTTCACAGATTAAAGGGTGTGTGGGGGGGAATTGAAGAATGGGAGGGGGCCCATTGTGGAAATAGTTTACATGATTGACAGCGTTTGGCTTGAAATGGGATGGGATATGCAAATGATCATAATAGGTGCTTATCTAGAGAAAGAGGCCAAGGTCAGCATAGATTGGAAAAAAGGTGCGTGTTTTACATTATTCATACCATGTACAATAGCAAAGTTTGCATCTACGTTTTCAGGTTTTTATGTACACCGACTTTTAAAACAACAGTCCTTGAAGTGGAAATACACAGGTTGGTACCGAGCCATAGATCACAGACTTTGCAAAAGTGGGTCAACCCTTGTACCTCTTGAAGACAGCCACTTCCTGAATTTATTGTTATTATTATTTGGGATACTTTTAACCCCATCTTTCTATTTAAAAAGGACCCGAGGTGGCTTTCATCATTGAAAAACAATCATTTAAAGCTAAACAATGAGTACATAAAGGTGGCTTACATCATTGAAAGACAATAATTAAAGCTAATAACAAGGAGTGTAAAAAGGCAGCTTAGATCATTAAAAGACATGATTTAAAGCTAAAAATATAGAATTATTAAAAAGGAAGGAACAAATACCACTCAGAGAACTGGTAAGCCCAAGAAATACTAAAAACACAGTCTAAAAGTCCTGCACTTTTTCTGGTCCACCAGTGTACACAACTGGTTTGGGAAGTGCCAAGAGCAGGTCCTTCTCTGTGATTAATCTTATAGCTCTGACAGAACCATTTGTGTCTGCTTCTCCTAGCCCAGTGGTTCCCAATTTTGGGTCTCCAGATGTTCTTCAACTAAAAACTCCCCCAAATCCTGGCCAATACAGCCAGTGGTGAAGGCTTCCAAAAACATCTGGTGACTCAAGGTTGGGAACCACTGAGCTAGCCCTTAGAGAAGGTCGACAATCTTTTAAATGTTGTCTACATTTGGATCATTTTATGGTTCCTATTAAAAAAATGATGTTATCTATTGCTATTCTTTCAAGATTGCTTGCCATATTAACATTCTATTAAGGCAGCATGCCGCCTTTGCACCATCTGCCACTCTTGCACATAGGAGTAAAAGAAAGGGACAATGGTTTGTGGGAGCCCTAGGCAGTGTTGCCTGAATGGGAGGATCCCCTCTCTGAGGTTCTGAAGCCACATGGAGGATCCTTATGATGTCAGGAGGATGGGTCATTATCATGTCACAGGATAACTTCCTGTGACATCACAGAAGCAGGGCTTGCAAAGAGAGTAGGGGACAGGAGTGCTTCTAGACCAACAGATTGTGGATTGTAGGAGGAAAATCCAAGTTCCAGTAAAACCAAGCCAATGAGAAAATAGCACAACAAAGAGCTGTTTGGAGAGATGTCTCAGTGGCTGGATACATGGCACAATGTACCTGAAGCAGTTGTCATGATACCCGCCAGGGCTTCCATCCTGTGCAGGTTTATCCACAGCACATGAGACACCCCGTGAGTTTTTCCAGGCTGCTTTTGGAAGCCTCACAGGCAGCAGGAAAGCCCTGCTTCCAGTGCTCATAAAACAAGATGGCTGCCATGTCACAGTCAGGCTCCCCCTATGTGTCTACTGTGGGGCTCAAACACAGGCCCCCACCAACTCTGTTTCCAAATCTTCTCCCCTAAGTCCTGGCTTTTGGATCCTCCAATGTTGCACAAGCATAGCAGATATAAACAGTGCTGAACCAGTGAGCCCTTATGTCAGTTGGAGATGGGTAGAGATGATGGCCCAGACTTTAAAGCAGCCTCACACACACACACATATCAAACTGTCCTCTCATGTACTAGTGCTGTCTCTACTTGTCTCCTACCTGAAGACCTGCCATGTGTTGCAATTCCCCGAAATTCTGGCTGGTGCAAACATAATCTGGGGTCCCTGATTGTCTGGCAGGAGGGAAAAAGCTTCTTATAGTCTGTAGTGCTGTTTGTTTTTTTAAACCACAGAAGAAGCTACTCTTCAGGTCATGAACAGCTCACAAACGGGTAAAAGAAGGGATTAAAAGAGACCATGAGAAACCCTACGCCTTCTGAAAACGTTACTTTCACACCAGAAATCTCCCCATGCAAACATTTAGTCAAGGCCAAGTCATATATTATCATTTGTCTCATCTGGAGAGAGCCAAGAGTGAATTTCTGTGATTCACTTCACAAAGGTTTGTCAAGCTGTTCCTCCCCAGCTCCACTGCGGGAAGCCTCAGCTGTGCACCAAGGTTCTAAGGAAAAAGCTTCACCACATCTTCCCATGGAATCACAGATTTAAAAAGCAGATTTTTTTGGTTGATCCTCATAACCATGTCTAATCAGAAAAAT
Organism: Pogona vitticeps; assembly: GCF_051106095.1. Lineage (NCBI taxonomy): Eukaryota > Metazoa > Chordata > Lepidosauria > Squamata > Agamidae > Pogona > Pogona vitticeps. Next base: position 183,429,542 of record NC_135787.1, read on the forward strand.
AGAACTTGGAAAATTTAACATTTTTTTACTACAGCAACCAGCTATCCATATTGTCTCAGGAATTCTGGAGAATTCTGGGAATTCAGTAGGTATCTTTCAGTCTGGAGAGTATGGTAACGTGGGGGGGGGGGGAAGCTACTTCCTGTGTTGTTTCGACACTGTATGCGAAGCTGAAGTGTCCTCTCCAGAGCATGAAGCCTGGGTAAAATAATATGGAGGATAGGCTGTTACCCAAGCAGCAAATCCCCCCTCTCCATGTCGCTGAAGTAGTCCAGTGGAAAGGCAAGAGCCAATACAACTGGTTCCAGCAACGTCACAGGAGTTGGCAGAAAGACACAAGCTGCCTTCGGGACTCCAGCTCCGGATTTTGCCTCAAGGTTAACTCCTGAAGCCTTTTCCATCAGTGCACATAGCCACAAGGCAGTGGAGGTTTGAAATCAGAGTTTTCCTTCTTCTAGATGGGCTGCCTTCCAAGGCTGACGAGCCCCACCTACCCCTGACTTCTCACCTGTTCTCAAAATAGTAGTCCAAAAAACAATTTTCCCAAGCTATGTCCATAAATAGGCCCCACTGTTTTCCCCTGAAACTCACAAATATGTCCAGACAGTGCTTATGTTCTCGAATTCTGGGGAAACCAGTTGTACAATGGGAGAGACCTCTTCAGTTGCAATGCAGCAGAAACTCCCTCCAGAACTCCATTGGACCAGACAGATGTCCAGAGGGATATGCCCAGTGTAGAGCAATTTATGCTCCATCTCCTTTCTTAGAATCATGATGTGTACCAAGGATTTCTGTCCATTTTATAATTATTGATTGAAATCCTGTTGGTTAGCATAAGCCAAACTGTAACTTTTGGTTTATTTCCCTGGTAAACAAAACATCCCTGCTGCTATTCTTGGTACATGAATATGGGGGGGGGGGGCTTGGTGTATGCACATGTGCATGCATGCACATGTCCTGAGAATAATAGCTTTCTTTACCATGGATAAGTGGACCAAATATTACAACTTAGCTTACATTAAGCAACAGGAATTTGGCTATTGCTTTATGATAGTATTGCTGTCTTGTGTCATCAATTTGTTTCCATCTTAAGACCACCCTGATAAGATTGGGGAGGGGTCTGTATGATGCTATAGGAGTGAATAAGAGACTTGGATCAGAAAGAGCAGGAGAGCTGAAGAGGTCAAAGCTGCTGTTGCCATTTTGACTGTTAAGGTCCTTACCAACTTGGTCTAGGTTTAACTCCTACGTTTGTGTTCGACAGGTAAATCCACATAGTGAATTCATGTACTGTATATGCAACTGAATTTTCAAGTTTTGAAGATTGTACATGTGGAGTCAATTTTTCTACGTTATGGAAACCCATCTCAGTTGAGGAAGATATCTTGGATTTTTCTCTGAATTTGAATTCAAAGGGCCACAAACTTTGCAGTTCTACAAACAGCTTCTGTAATTGGTGCTTCTGCTGAGCATTTGGTGCACAACATTGTAGTATTTTGTTGTTGCTCATGTTGTCTGTTATTTAACTGAACAAGAAGAGACTCAATCTGTAAAATGTCAAGATCCATCAACAGATATCTCAGTATAGCCCCATAGAACTCAAAAGTGTTACATACGATCAGTACAACAGTTTTTGACACCATAGGGTATATTTTTGATTGATACTTTTGAAAACATATTGGAGACCACATCTATGGTGTCTAAATGTCACTAACAACATCTTCTTCTAGTCTTCTTTGGGGGAACACTGGTCAAACGAAGAGGCCTTCCCTGGTGCAAATAACAGGGCTGGCAACAACACACCTTCCTGCTGTGTATAACATTTGAAACGTAAGACCATGCATCAGTATGTGCCTAATCTGAGATCTCTGAACCAACTTGTATTGATCTAGCCCCCATTTGTAGATGATCTGGATCAAAGCAGATAAACATGAATGGGGAGGTTCATATCAGAGTGAAACAAAGCTGTTTGGACTGATGCAATAAACATCTCAGATGGGTTTGGAAGCCAGACTGCAGAGAGAAATGATGGGAATGAGCGATAAGAAGGAAAGGGATCTGAAACACAATCTGAGTCAGATTTTTTTTTTAATCACTTTGCTTCCAGGGAGCAAATGTTAGAGGGAGTCAGTGCACAAGTTCCCTGATGCAAACTGTCTGAAAATATGATGCATTTACTCCTCTTTTTTAGGGTTCATCATGTTTCCAAAATTAAGGCGCGGGTGCAAGTCAACATGAGGCTAGCAATCATAATGTACAAACTGATCCCTATCTGGGGACAAACTGAATGTGGTGGAATGCAGATCACTGCAGGCCAAAGCTGTCCAAAATTCAGAAGAGAACAACAAAGATGATTTGTGGGGGGAGGGGGCCCTGGAAACCAAGCCCTAGGAGGAAAGGCTGAAAGAACTGGGCAGGTGTAGCCTTGAGAAAAGAAGACTGAATGGAGATACAATAGCATTTTTCAAATACCTGAAAAGCAGTCATACAGAGGAGGGATAAAATCTGTTCTTGATCATCCCAGAGTGAAGGATTTGTAATAATTGAGTCAAGCTGTAGGAAGCCAAATCTAGGTTGAATATCAGGAAAAACGTCTTGACTGTTAGAGCAGTACAACTATGGAACCAATTACCTCAGAAGATGGTGAGCGCTCCAACGCTGGAGGCATTCAAGATAAAATTGGACAACCCTCTGTCAGATCTGCTTTGATTTGGATTCCTGCACTGAGCAGGGGGTTGGATTTGATGGCCTTATAGGCCCCTGATCAACTCAATTATTTGATTATTCTATAAATAAGCCAAAACCAGAACCAGGTGTGGACTGGACACAGTGATGGGGAAAGGAGAAAGCCTGTGGAAACTGGCTTTACAGACATGCATATACTGGTGAGATACATATGGTTTTACTGGCAATCTGAAATGGGTGTGATACCCCCATGTGTCCTGTGGAAGAAGAGCCAGCCTCTGCGACTTTGGTAAACTGCACAGTCTTCATTTCACACAGAGAACCCAAAGAGGAGACTAGCAAACCACTTCTGAATACAGTGGGGTCTTGACTTGAGAACTTAATCCATATTGGAAGGCAGTTCTCAAGTCAAAAAGTTCTCAGGTCAAATCTGCATTTCCCATAGGAATGCATTGAAAACCATTTGATCCGTATCTGCTCTTTTCCGTCCATAGAAACTAATGGGAAGCTGCTATTCTGCCTTCGACCACTAGAGGGGGAATATTTTGTTTCTTTTTTTTCTTAGGTCAAGAAAGGTTCAGGGAAGGCAGGGAAAATACAGTCCAGGCAGTACAGTACCAGGCAGTCTGAAGACTGTCTCCCAATTCACTCTCGAAACGCTGGGAGGAGTGAGGAAGCAGACAGGCACCCTTTTCACTGGCCAACAGTTAACTGAAAGTTCAAATTTTGCACTTTCCCTGCCTCCCACGTGGGTTTTTTTCAGTTCTTAACTCAAATCTAAGTCAATATTTTCCTATGAGAGTGGTTCTTAAGTCAAAATGTTCTTAACTCAAGCCGTTCTTAAGTCAAGACCCCACTGTACACTTCTGAATACTTTATCCCTAGGAAACACAGGGAAAGGTCACTATAAGTCAAAATCAACATGACAGCACATAATTATTCATCAGCTGAATACGAAATAACTATATCCTTCTCAGAGAGAAAAATTAAGCCCCTGGAGAGTTTTTAAACACGATGTAGTCAATCTATACTGGTGATCGTAGTTGAAAAGACTATGGCTGTCAGTTCAGTCTTTGAGAACCTATTGAAAATTCTTGGAAATATGGATTGAAACATCAGTAGATTGGAGTCCCTGGACTCTGTCAGAACAAATTAATAACAAAATAGCAAAGTTTGAGTTCTCGAAACAAAATTAGCTTAGTAGTTGTTTTCATTGTTTCTTGTTTATTTATATTCACAAGTATTTAAAATGAATATAACATAGAAAGGATAGCTCAGTAGACTTGTACAAGAAAGCTCACATTAAAATATAGCAGTTAGTCTTTAAGATCCCTCAACTTTTTTGAGTCCTTGATTTTTCTTTCGCTTTTTTGCCTAATATGCTTAGCACAGACTACCTCTTCTAAAATTGTGACCACCACATTTCCCTTCCGTTAACCCTTAGAAGGCGACACTGTGTCATCAGACAGGATTTTCTGCATGCAGAAAAATAACAGTGACTAGAAAGGGTTCTTCTTGCTCATGATGAAAAAGGAATTTATTGGGTTTGCATGAATCTGTCCATTTCAGACCTTGCACGTGCATCTTGTCTTGGATATCCATGTCTTGCTGAGGCATGTACATGGATGTATCTCAGCAAAGAAGAACGATGCACAAACCTGTGCATGCATTTGAAAACTGTGCTTGGTTTGAAATCTACATCTTTGAAAAATGAGTAATGTGGCTTTAGCCCAAATGGGCGGTGCACTGAAACATATACCACAAGGTCAATATATACCAAAATATGCATGAATTTGCCTAAGAAGAAAAAGTCAGACAATCTAACGGGGAACTAAGATGGGATAAAGATGCTGATTAGATTCTGGGAAAAAGCGAGAAAAAGGAAACTGACATTTTACCTCATGTTTTTGTGACAACCACAGTAACACATAAAATGGAGAACAGGACCAATTTTCCTCCCCCGTCTCCAGATTCTTTTCAATTTGGACCCGACAAAAAAAGGGGAAAGAAAAGGATATAAATCTTTGTTTCATTTTTGCAGGTGAAAATGAAAAAATTCCACAGTTTTGTCCTCACTGGGCGAGTTTATGAATTAGCAAAACACCTTAAATCTCTCTCTCTCTCTCTCTCTCTCTCTCTCTCTCTCTCTCTCTCTCTCTCTCTCTCTCTCTCTCTCTGTGTGTGTGTGTGTGTGTGTGTGTGTGTGTGTGTGTGTGTGTGTTTACTGTCACTGCTAAAGGCGAGCCTCAACAGAAAGAAACAGCTGGAGAATTTCTTCCCCTATGGAAGAAATGCAGTTAAGTGATTCTACCAATTTCTCTGCCCACAATTAACGTGGGGAATTATATGTGGCTGAGTGGCCAGCTCTCAAGCTAGTCACAGCTATGGCTCTGCACCAGACTTCATGATTTGATAAACTCTGGGCTTTTTTTTATTACCCTGAGCTTGTGTCGGGCTTCTTCATTCCCATCTACTGTACTTTCAAAGCAATTTTAGATTGGTAGCAAAACACCTCCATAGATTCTCGAGGGTGTTCTGTGCTAGCAGAGTCGGAGACAAATTGAACAGTAGCGAGACATGAATATCTCTGTATCAGAGTAAATCTACAACTGTCTGGACATGACCTGATCTGTCACCCATAACAATGTTGTCCTGGGTTTTGGAAAGAGAATTATTTGTTGCTTTCTGTGGAGGCTGCAAGGAAAGCAGACATTTTTATGACTGGACTCTCTCTCTTAGCCAGCTTTCCTAACTTAGTCCAAATGGACAACAAGTCCCCTCATCGTCAGTGCTAATGGGACTTGTAGTCTAGCATACCTGGAAACTGGGTTTGTAAGAGCTGAGCATGGCTCTTGAGGAGTGAATATTTTGAAGTTCTCTCATTTGTAGGTCGCCGTAAATTGGAGGCAACGTGATGCCATACAACAACAAAATCTGGACACTACCAGGTTGAGGAAGGCCACCTTAGTGCAATCCATGAGTAATCCAACATTCCTGTTAAAATGCAGATATTACAAGATGGCTTCCCCCACCCCCACGTCTTTAAGGAGAGACAAATCCCCAGGGGAAAATCCATTCTGCTTAATATTAAGTGTCAAGCAGCTGTCCTGGATTAGTCCAACCATTTGTCTCTCTTACAGCTTTGCAATGTTTAATGGCTTTTCAATAATTAGGACACAGGCTGTTGTCTTTAGGAATTATTCCAGGTTTCTTAGGTAAACAAAATCTTTCCACAGAGCAAAGACCTGTTGATATATCTTGGTTTCGAAGATGGATGTAAGTTGAAACAATTATTACTGAGGAAACTTTTCTTTTTCTTTCTACTAACATTGACTGGTTCCAGGATTGAGTGCATTAATATTAGTTAAGTTTGCTTTTGAGTGGTTTAGAGTTGTTTTAAGTTTTAAGGTATGTGTATGTGTTACTTATGCTGTGTTGTGTATTGCAGCTGTGTTAGTAGGAAACTTTTCTGTACAACTGTCTCCCCAAATCCTGGGAAATTATCTTTTGAACCATGCCCAGGATATCTGAAAGGCAATAGTCTACCATACAAGTCTGTCCAGACTTTGAAATTTTGTAGGTAGGCCAAACTCATGTTCCAATGGTTAAGAGTCCACTGTCAGCTGGAACTCCCTACTAAGGGAAGCTAGACTGATCCCCTTCCTCTCAGCCTTCTGTTGGCAGGATAAGATCTTTTTGCCTTTTTGCCAGGCCTTTTTGCCAGGTAGCTGATGCATTTTAAATGATGTTTTTAATGTCTTTGTGTTTTAATGTTTGAACTTGTTTCGTGCTTCTGTCAGTTTTTTTTTAATTATTCTTATTATTCTTACTGTGAACCCCCTTGTCTCCCTCTTGTTAAGGAAAACTGAGATAAACAAATGGCAGTAAATAATTGTGGAAAACCTTCCATTAATACTTCTTTCACACAGTATGAACATTGAAAGGATGTGGGAAGGAGGGTGAACTTCACAAGTTTTCCTCAACTGTGCCTCCACATACCAAGGCCACACAAACCCAGATGCCATAGCAGAAACGGTTCCTAATCTCTATGGGTTTCAAATGATGTAGGAAAGTGCTCTATCAAGACTGTGTGAATGGAGATGCATAGAATTCCATATGAGGAGGAACACTGTCATTTGACTAGGGGTTGTGTGAACCTCCTTAAAGTACTCACATACAGAACCTCTGCATCTTGTCATACCATGGCAGATGGACTCTGTTATTAGCCACAAAGATGGGTTGTAAATCACCCAGGAATTGGAGAAGATTCTGTTTTGAGTAAACATGCTGCATCAACTGTCTGAAGGAGGAACCACAAGACAGAAGGGAAGTGAGTCCATGTTTTGCTCCATCCCACGAAAAACGTTCTGGAGGGAAGGTGGCTGTACTTCCAGAAACTTCTCCAGACAAGCAAAAGCGTTGGTTGTACCTGGGTCCTATGGAGGAAATAAAGCGGTGTCTTCCTTCAGACATTTTGTCAGCAGGAAGGTAAAGGTACACTGCTAAGTATGGGCTGGGGTCAGCCCTAACGTTAGGCAGAATGAGGCAGTTGCTAAGGGCAACAGTAGTAGTCTCCTACCCATTCCTCTTCAGTCCCGGAACATTCACCTCACTTGGAGAAGAGCCTGTTCAGACTAGTTTTTCTGTTTTAAAAACTAGTCTGCTGCTTGCAGGTGTCACAGAAAATGTTGTCCTTTGGCCAGTACTGAGGTAATATTCAGCAGCCTCCCCTTGGCGTGGATTGGTTGTTTGTTTGGTTGGTTGGTTGGTTTTTGGTATGTAGCATGGACCAATGGAGGCTAGTAACTCCAACTCTGTCCCCCACACTCAAAAGAAAGAAAGAAAGAAAGAAAGAAAGAAAGAAAGAAAGAAAGAAAGAAAGAAAGAAAGAAAGAAAGAAAGAAAGAAAGAAAGAAAGAAAGAAAGAAAGAAAGAAAGAAAGAAAGAAAAAGAAATGAAAAGAAATGAAAAAGAAAGAAAAGAACTGTGCCTTGGATAATTCCTTTAAAGTCTGCACTAAAACCAGGAGTGTATTCACTACCCCCATGGCATTGGGATGACTAGCTGCCACTCGGATGGAAGGAGATGCTGATATGGAATTTATTTCAGCCACTCAGTTGTGTCAGACCAGTGCTTGTTTGTGGGCCTATTCTCATGGAAGGGACAGGAGGCAAGGCTCCAGTCCCTCTTATTCACATATCACAAAATTAACTTATGGGGGGGGGGAGAGATGCTCCTGCAAGAAGGACTTCCTGCTCTGTTGCATCACCATCCCGTTAGGGATGTACATTTTGGATTTTTCAGAATTACAAACCCCATAATTGTCCCTTTTAGGAGTCCCACCTGCAGGACCTAGACCTAAATTGTGCTCACTTGCAGGAGAAGGCCCATCTAGCAGACTTCATCATTTGGATAGGCCTAACTTCCTGTTTGAAAAGGAAGCAACCCAGCAACCCTCAGGGAAACGTCTTTTTCAGACTCAAACCAGACTTCTTCCTAGTTGGAGAGCAGGTGTCTTTGACAAACCCTCACAATGATTTGGCATCACAAGGCAATAACTCCTCATTAACTGCTGATGAAACTGGCATCCCTGCCTCGGTCAGGCTGTCCCATTTGACTCCTTGACAAACAGAAGCCAGGTGACTGTAAAATATTATAAGTGTATGGATTTGTGATTAAAGGCATTCAGTAAAAGTAGCAAATAAAATAGATGCAGGAATGCTTCTGACATTTTTCATTCTCTAAATGTCTCCACAGATTCCAGGGTTTCCAATTGTCTGGCCGTCTTCCAGAGGCAAAACCAACACGCTCGGGATTTCCCATTATTCCCATTATTCCAGATTGTGTACCCAGCCCTCATTCAGCCATGGAAACTCACCAGGGGCTGGCAATGGTGAACCACTCTTCAAACATCTTACATGCCCTGAAAACTCTCTTTGGCTCATGCTTAGAGATGAGCATGATTCAAGCGGTCATGCTTTTATGAAGCAGGTTGTGCAGTACCACAAGTGTCACACACATCAGCCCCCTCCCCAACCAGCTCCCTGGCCCATTCATCTTGCATTGCGCACCCCCAGGCTCCTCCTTCCAGAGTACCACTCCAGCCTGCCCTTCCCTGCCTCCTCTGGCAGCCGGCCACTCATCGGCAGCATGGAGAATCCTTGTCCCACCTCCTCGTCAGAGTGGTCAGTGGCCGGACAGGGTGGCGAAGGGCAGGCTGAGCTTCCAGCCAGACTGGAGACCACTGGAGGAGGACCCCGGGGGTGCATTATGCAAGGTGAGTGGGCCAGCTGGCCAGGGGAGAGGGGGTGGATGCCATGCGACATGCTTTGTAGGAACTGTGACGATCTGAGTCATACCCATTTCTTGACTAATCCTAAATTGGAAACAGCTTGAGGGTAGAGTGCAGCAACAGCAACCTTGGCAGTTCACCATGCTGTAACATGATGCTCATCCTGTCTGTTCATATAGTCCACACACTCTACTTCCCATCCCCTTTGAACCGAACATTTTAGGGTGAGCATGGGAGCAATGATTGACAAAGTGAAGCTGCCCTGTTACTTATCTGTTTTAATCAATTCCTGTGTCCGACCAAAGAAATGCCAAGAAGGGGAACCAGCAGTTATATCTACAACTTGTGTCCCCATCACCACCAATCAAGCCCCATATGTTGACAATCTGGTATAGCTGCAATACAAGGATATCTGCAAGTGGGATTTGAAGGCCTTAGGAATGGAACTCAACAGATGGGAAACCTTGACATCTGAGCTTTCAGCCTGGAGGCAGGCTGTGCAGCATGGCCTTTCCCAATTTGAAGAGACCCTTGTCCAGCAGGCCGAGGCAAAGAGGCAGTCCTGAAACTTCTCAGCCACACTAGATGCTGTTCCAAGACCTCTATTCAGAGCATGCTACCATAGTCTCTTGAGACTGAAGGATGCCTACATGCCTACATGTTATAGCCTTACCGGAAAGCCTTTGTACAAGACATGCTAAGGATTAAAACCGAGGTCACAAGCACATATGTGGTGACAAATTTATGGTTAGTCTAAGTCAGGGAGGGAAGAACAAACAAAGAAAAAGAAACTCACAACAGCATCTATGAGTGAGTCACCTGATCCCACCATCATTTGGGTTTTAATTAGTTTTTGCTATTTGCATTGTGTGTGTGTGTGTGTGTGTGTGTGTGTGTGTGTGTGTGTGTGTGTGTGTGTGTGTGTGTGTGTGTGTGTGTGTGTGTGTGTATGTGTGTGTGTGTGTGTGTGTGTGTGTGTACAGTTTAATGTTTAGTTTTTGGGGTGGGTCTATGAATTAATTTTTCTCTTGATTGTAAGCTGCCGAAGCCAATGCCTGCCACTATGTCAATAAATATAAATATTTGAAATAAACAAACAAATAAACAATCTATTCTTGATGGCTTTCACGGCCGGGAGGCCGGGATCCGATGGTTGTTGTAGGTTTTTCGGGCTCTTTTGCCATGTTCCGAAGGTTGTTCTTCCTGACGTTTCGCCATTCTCTGTGGCCGGCATCTTCAGAGGACAGGAATAAATACTTAATAAAAGCCTATGTGCAAGGAGCGAGGGAGTCCCAAGATGTGAAAACATGGATTTTTATTCATTATAACAGCTCAAGATGGGGAAACATTTGGCCCTGAACTGGTCTTGAAATCCAGCTCTCAACCTCTCTTACTCCTAGACTGCTGTCCATTTCTGGTGAGATTTGAAATCCAATTATATCTAGGGAATCATACAATCCATATCTCTCATCCAAACAACTTCCCAGCAACCCCACAGAGCTTTTAACTGCAGAACCCCTGGTTCCTCTGATTACAAAGGGATCCTATGCAAGGAGTTGTGATATTCTTTAATAAGAATATGCCAACAAGTGACTTATGGTGACCCTTTTTGAATTTTCCAGATAGAAGATAATCAGAAGTGGTTTATCACTCCCTTCTTCTAGGGGTGCCCTGGGACTGTGCAGCTTGCCCAAGGCCACCCAGGCTGGCTCTGCTCATAGGAGGCACAGTGGGGGAATCAAGCCCCCAACATCTGGTTCCCTAGCCAGATACTCAAACCATGGAGCCATCTAGCCAGCTTGCAAAACTCTTTATACCGTCATAATTTTTGACTCTAAGATCTTTGTAGGTATCGTTATGGGTGCTTTGAACCAATATTTGCCATGGGCCACATGGCTTTAAGGCAATATGGGTTAAGATCTACCAAAAACAACCGACAGCTGGTAATATTCTGTTGCTATATTGTAATGGGCTGGCTCAAGAAGGCATTGGCGATGGCCAGAAATGATTCATTTTCTCCTTTCACAGGTAGGAATATAAAGAATACTTGTACATTTTGTCATCCTCAACAACAAAGGGTGTTTCAATTCATCACACTGGGTGCACATTGAAAAAGCTTTAGACCATCGTGATATTTTTCATTCCTTCACAACAGTAAAAGAGCCAGTGTTTATTGACCAATAGCTGCAAGAGTGAAAAACAAACAAGCTTCTGTTTTCTGTGTTAAGGTTGTATTTCGTGGCAGAAGCTTTGTGTTGTTTTTTTGCACATGGTATTTTTTGCATGAAAGGACTTTCGGGGGGGGGGAATCCCAAGATGCAAAAAATGTCTCTTGTAATCTAACCCAGCGTAAAGACAAATTTGCAAAATTTTGCCTATAAGGGAGGGGGAAAATGAGATTTGTATACTAGACAAGAAGAGGAGGCAGGCAAGGTCTATATGTGAAGCAAAGAGTCCTCTGGGGTCCATTTCAAATCAGGATCTGAGAATGAGACGGACAAGTGGCTCTGCTCTTAGAACTAAATTCTATTGCTTTACGGGTTCCCCTAGAAATCAGATGGGGATGGAGGAAGCTGAAGAGTATGAAAGTTGCAAATAAGTGCTTCTGTCTCCAAAATTTCTTACTGCTTTTATACCCCTACCATGCTACTAAATTTATCAGCAAAGTCAAGAATGTGGCAGCAGGATAGGTGTCAACTTGTTCATTCATGGTGACCCCATGAATGAACAATATCCAAAATGCCCTGTCCTCAACTGCCGTGCTCAACTCTTGTAAACCCATGCCTGGGGCTTCCTTTAGAGTGTCAATCCATTTCATATGTGGTATTCTCTTTTCATGCTGCCATCAACCTTTCCCAGCATTATGGGAATCTCTCAACCTCTTCTTGTGGTTGAGGACACAATATCTTCTTGTGATGTAGTGACAGTCTCATTTTCAACATTGTTGCCTCCAGAGATAGTTCAGGCTTGATTTGAATCTAGGACCCGCTGGTCTGTCTTTCTGTAAGGCCAGGGTATCCACAAAATTATCCTCCAGCACCACATTTCAAATGAATTCATTTTTTTCCCTGTCAGCTTTCTTTACTCTCCAGCTTTCACACCCATACACGGTGACTGGAAATACAAGAGCGTGGATGTTCTTGAACTTGGTCTCCAGCAACAACCGGTCACCACAGGGAATAAGATCTGGCCCCCTGACTCAAAGGAGTTGACTACCCTTTTTATAAGTCCTCAAATTAAGGTCCCATACATTTTAAAAATCCCAGATCCCTCAGACATGAAACCATCTAAAGGTCCGTTCTCCTAATTCCCGCTCTCTTCCGTTCTTTTCTCTTCTGCTCCCTTCTCTTCCTCCCTCCCTCCTTCACCATTTGCTTCACAAGAGTCCAGGTTCCTTCCCCATCTGAGCACCACGGGAATTTTAGATGGATTCAGGGGAAACGTTTTGCTCTCTTGCTTGCCCTGGGCTGCCAAATAAAGAAAGATGAGCAGAATGTTCCTCTCAGCGGATATGCAGTGTTGCGAAGAAGCGTGGGATCATAATAGCGAAAATGGACTTCTTTGATGACCTTACAAACTTTGTTCTCATTGCATTTCACATGCTTCATACCGCTGGTCACAATCCTCTGGAGATCTCTCTCACTGGCAGCAAAATAGACTGTAATCCCGTTTATGATGTAACCCTATATCCTACTCAATTCTCCCCCCATGTTTCCAGCTTAGTAGTCATTTGTAGCCATTTATTTGACATTTCCTTCCTTTCTTCTCTGCTCCCACTGGTGTGACGCCATGCAAACAATCTTTGTTTCCAGAGAGACACCAGAAAGCACCGCCCCTAAAAAACGACTATGTGAGCTTCCAGATCTTCTTTGTTTATTTTCCGTAGCTTAATACAATTTGTCTCATGTCACAGCTGGCAGCAAATATAATTCCCAGGACACTGCAGGGCGTGAGAAACGATGGCTATAGTTTCAGCAAAGGGATTTCTGTGGTTACATTTAGGGAACCTCTTGTGGAACTCATGCAATTTGTTTCTGGATGGAATGCCAAGAGCCAGAGTTAACCTCTAAAAGCCTTCAGAGCTTCCGATATCTAGTGGACCACTTCGTCCAAGATGGATCTGCTCACCTACCGAGATCATCATTTGGGACCCACCCGCATAAAGAATAAGGAGAATAGGTTGGTTAAATTTGACTGTCTCAATGAAAATATTATTTTTCAGCTTCTTGAGAGTCATCGCAAGAAGAAACTCTTCTACCTGTCTGAGCGCCTCTCCCTCAAAATGTCTTTACCCATCCCACATGCATTGGGATGTTATGGGCAGTGACCCTGAGGGAAGCCCAAAAATCTGCTACTCAAAACCGAGCCTTCTCAGTGGTCACTCCATCACTCTGGAACTCACTCCCGCCCGAGGTACAATTAGCCCCATCCCTGCTTGGTTTCAGGAGACAAATTAAAACCTGGCTTTTCTCACAAGCCTCCTACAGTGCTACCCTGGAGTAATCTTGCCAATTGATAGGGTTTCCCCCCAATCTGTTTACGTACTTGCCCTGCTTTCCAACCTTTATTAAATATAATAAAGGTAATATTTTATAGTCAATGTTTTTACTAGTTATTTTATCTTCTGTCATTATGGTTCACATTTACTGATTATGTGGGTGTTGTTGAGGTTATTTGTATTGTGTTATTATGATTTGTTTGCAGTCCAGAGTGGTGGCTCTGCCACAAGTTAAGTGGAATACATACATACATACATACATACATACATACATACATACATACATACATACATACATACATACATACATACATACATACATACATACATACATACATACATACATACATACATACATACATACATACATACATACATACATACCATCTTGCCTCTAGAATTCACACATTTGTGAGGATTGCAGGCCCTTTTCAAGAAATGAAATAAGGATCAAAATGTATGCATAATTTAAAAATGCAAATGGCAGAAAGGTGCATGGGGAGGAGAAGGCATACAAAAAGACTTCAGTCCTTGAATTAGGAAGTATTGCATAGATTAGATAAAAAGCACAAATATATGCACACATTAGGAAAGTGCATTAAAACAGTTATACATTTCAGTGTGGTAAGGAAACAGAACTCATGTAACTTAGTAAGGCACAAGGATGAGAACGAAATGTTGGTAGGATTTGAAGAGACTCGGCAAAATTGAAAAGAGATTTTCGCATCCCATATGCGGGGGAGGTGAAAACTGTGTTGCTGATGGGCATTTCATTAACTCCAGATTAATTTCTGTGGATAACACTTCTGTCTAACCCAATGTCAGTGCAAATATTATACACTGCAATATTATTCAAATAATAAAGACACTGAGGGGTGTGTTAGAGATAGTAAGAGTAAGAGAGATAAATGGGATGGGCTCCATTTGGTCCCTCACAGAGCAGCTGCTGATATGATCTTTGAGCTTTTGACTGTTTCTCTCTCTTGGTGGGCAGATCTATGGATTCCATACAGCCTGCACTAGAGATGGGATTTTGTTTATTTCTTGGATGATATAACCCATAATTTCCAATTATGTGAGTTCTACTTGACTTAAAACATCCTGTTGTTTTGTTGTTGTTAAGTCATTAAGTCGTGTCCAACTCTTCGTGACCCCATGGACCAGAGCACACCAGGCCCACCTCTCTTCCACTGCCTTCCGGAGTTGGGTCAAATTCATGTTGGTCGCTTTGGTGACACTGTCCAACCATCTCGTCCTCTGTCATCCCCTCCTCCTCTTGCCTTCACACTTTCTCAACATCAGGGTCTTTTCCAGGGAAAACACACCCTACAGACACCTATATATGGCTCACGTGGGAGAAAAGCCCTACATTGGAAGGTGGAGGCTGAGCTAGGCCTAGCTCTACCTAGCTTCTTGTTTAGAAAGACAGCTTCCAGCTAGCAGTGGAGCAGGAGCAGGAAGCTTGAGCAGAGCTAGGCCTAGCTCAGCCCCAAAGCCTTCCAGTTTAGGTCTTCTCTCCCAGGTGAGGCACACTTAGATGTCTATAAAGTGTGTGTAAGTTGGGTAGGAATCTCAGAATAGGAATTATAGCATTTGTAATCACAGAAATCAAAAACTTCCATCCCTATCCTGTGTCACTTTAGCCTTCCTCCCACAGATGTCATTCTGGACACTACCCTGACTACTATTTTGAAGTAAGACTCATGTGAGCTTCTGTACCTGGAAGGAAAAGGGTACTCAATCTTGTTTTTTAAAAATGTTGGGGCAGTAGACATTGCAAATTAGGGATGCAAATTCCTGCTTCTGTCATCCCTGCAGAGGAGGCTGAGGACATGCAGGATGATTCTTCTCATTCCATATTTCCTCTCAGCTTTCTTAACTGTTCAGCTTTCACACCCATCCATGGTGATCAGAAATACAAGAGTGTGAATGGATTTACACCTCTATAGTTTTTCAGTTGGATTCCAGCCATTAACTAGCTCTCACCTGGTGGCAAGGAGTCTTGCACCGCTTGAAAATTCCTCATGGCAGGGTCTGGTCTAATTATTCAGTGACAAAGGATTGTTGTTGTTGTTCTTTAGTCATTAAGTTGTGTCCGACTCTTCGTGACTCCATGGACCAGGGCGCTTCAGGCCCTCCTGTCTTCCACTGCCTCCCAGAGTTGGGTCAAATTCATGTTGGTAGTTTTGATGACACTGTCCAACCACCTCGTCCTCTGCTGTCCCCTTCTCCTCTTGCCTTCACACTTTCCCAACATCAGGGGCTTTTCTAGGGAGTCTTCTCTTCTCATGAGATGGCCAAAGTATTGGAGCCCCAGCTTCAGGATCTGTCCTTCCAGTGAGCACTCAGAGTTGATTTCCTTCAAAATGGATAGCTTTGTTCTCTTTGCAGTCCCGGGGACTCTCATGAGTCGCCTCCAGCACCACAATTCAAAAGCATCAATTCTTCAGCGATCAGCCTTCTTTATGGTCCAGCTCTCGCTTCCATACATCACTACTGGAAAAACCATAGCTTTGACTATACGGACCGTTGTCGGCAAGGTGATGTCTCTGCTTTTTAAGATGCTGTCTAGGTTTGTCATTGCTTTCCTCCCAAGAAGTAGGTGTCTTTCGATTTTGTGACTGCTGTCAGCATCCGCAGTGATCATGGAGCTCAAGAAGGCAAAATCTGTCACTGCCTCCATATCTTCCCTTTCGATTTGCCAGGAGGTGATCGGACCAGTGGCCATGATCTCAGTTTTTTTGATGTTGTGCTTCAGACCATTTTTTGCACTCTCTTCTTTCACCCTCATTAAGAGGTTCTCTAATTCCTCCTCATTGTCTGTCATCAGAGTGGTATCATCTCCATATTGGAGGTTGTTGATATTTCTTCCGGCAATCTTAATTCCGGTTGGGATTCATCCAGTCTTGCATTTTGCATGATGTATTCTGCATATAAATAAGCAGTGAGGCAATACAAAGGCTTTAGCAAGTATTATTTACATCACTGAACACTTGATGCATTTACTAGAGAGTAGGCCCAACTAAACACAGAAGTGCTTATTTCTGATAATTGCTCTGGACAGCAAAGAAAAACGTCTAACAAAGCAAACTCAAAGATTGCAGGCCATTTTGAATGAGCCACAGGAGAGAAATAAGTCAGAGTTCTCTTTGACTTTTATTATTATTTTGTAACCAGATTAGGCTTCCTTTGTGAGCCATTATCTTGATCAAATACTACCCAACATAGACATTCAAAATTGGCTGATTAAAGAGAACTGTGCATTGTCATAGGAAATGTAAATCCGAGTGCTTAAATGGTACTGGACCAAGATCAATTTTTGACTCCATATTTTCCGGGCAAATAGAAACAGAAAGATGTAGGATCCTTGAAAGATGAGTAAGAAGATTCCCTTCACCCCAACACTTCCTATGCTTTGTAGGGGGTTCATCTCAAGCTGTATGGTGTTGGTGCAAATTGTGCATTTCCTGGTTCATTGCACCTTTCCACATTGAGTAGGGAACCAGCATTTTTGTTTGCTTGCTTTGCTGGAGTTTGTTTCAATGTGAATAGGAACCTCAACTATAAACGCTGAAAAAGCAAGGCTGCTAATCATCTGTAGACATTTACTTGAATGCATAGAGGGTTCAGACCTTAGTATACCCACTTTTGTCCACCTGCATAGAAGAGAGCAAGGAGCTACATACAGTGACCAAGAAATTTGAAGGTGAGACATTCCTGCTTCCATGTAGGCTCCACATACAACAAAATAACTGTTGGAAAACTGGAGTTTGACATGCATGCTTGTTGGTGCACTGAACTCAAAGGATGGACACATATAAGCATATAGAGGTGCTACTGGGGGGGGGGGAATCTCTGATGAATTCAAGGAAGTCCATTAACTTAGAGATGTGAAAATCCATCAACCTCACTCATGTTGTATTTCTCCAAATCCTACCACCATTCTCATTCCACCCCAAGTCCATGTTAAGTTACAAGACTTTCCCCCCAGAACCTTACAGAAATACATGTACAGTGGGGTCTCTACTTAAGAACTTAATCCGTATTGGAAGGTGGTTCTCAAGTTGAAAAGTTCTTATGTTGAATCTGCATTTCCCATAGGAATGCATTGAAAACCATTTAATCCGTATCTGCTCTTTTCCGTCCATAGAAACTACAGTGGAACCTCTACTTAAGAACTTAATTCGTTTTGGAATGGTGTTCTTAAGTTGAAACGTTCTTAAGTTGAAGCAAAATTTCCCATAGGAATGGACTGAAAACCAATTAATCCGTTCGGGCTGTTTTTTTGTTATGTAGAGGTGCGTTCGTACATTGAAGCATTAGTTCCCATAGGAACTAATGCAAAGCTGGTTAATACATACTCTACCACTAGGGGGAGAATTTTTTTTAACCAAAGATGACCTAAGGTTAAAAAAAGAGCAGGAAAGTTTTTTTTCCTGTTCTTATCTTGGATTTCTGTTCTCAAGTAGAAGCAAAATTTAGCAAATGGAGCTGTTCTTAAGTTGGATTGTTCTTAAGTAGAGACGTTCTTAAGTAGAGACCCCACTGTATACTTCTGCGCGCTCGCACACACACGCACACGCACACACACACACACACACACACACACACACACACAGAGAGAGAGAGAGAGAGAGAGTCCCAAATATATTGCTCTCTGCATGTGTTTTTCCAACTGCACACATGTTTTCTATCCTTTTTTCCAATAGATTGAAATGTGTTTAGGGGATTTTTTTAAAATTCCAAAGAGTATCAAGCACAAAAAGTCACAAAGGTTTTTTTTATATGCCCTTGTAAATACATTTTTAATTGTGCATATTTTTAAATGAATGCTTAGCCTTGCCTGCATTTTATTATTTGCTGATATGCACTGCAGATCTTTGAAATGTATAGATTTACAAGACAAGGTGAGATCCATCTCATTACCTGTCTTGGGAACATGAGAAATGGCTATTTTCACAAGGAAATAAAAAGCCAACCATTTTCCATCCATACCGCTCAGTTTCATAGGGTGTAGCGAACATGAGGGTTCTATCAATCGAAATATAGTATCTTGAGGATGCTTAACTTTCAGGGTAAGGCTGGTTGTTAGTGCTCAGCCAGGAAACTGTAGTTTTGAACCCATAAAAGAAGACTTATAGCCCCCAGGAAAAAAGTCATCTAGAATCAATAATGGGCACCGTTTAATAACATCTGATATATAGAGAAAGTCAGAACAAAAACCACAATATTAAAAATAGCGGGGAGAAGATAGCAGGAAAAGTGTTGAAGACCTTGAACTATACCACAATAATTCAATTCATAAAAGAGAGAAATGTTGTGAGCTTAGAGAAAAGTAACTGAGATTCACTGATTTAACATCCAAGGGTTGTGGGGCCTTTTAGAATAAAATAAAATTAAAAATCCTTTGTCAGGAACTGTGGGTATTGCTACCAGTAAGAATCCAATACATACCAGTACTAAGTTTCTAGAAGGGACATGGTGGCACTGCAGGTTAAACTGCAGAAGCCTCTGTGCTGCAAGGTCGGAAGAACAGCAGTCGTAGGAACAAATGCACACGACGGAGTGAGCTCCTGTTGCTTGTCCCTGCTCCTGCCAACCCAGCAGTTTGAAAGCATGCAAATACAGTGGTGCCTTGCTTAACGAGCACCTCGGTTAACGACGAATCCACATAGCGACGGGTTTTTTGCGATCGTAAAAGCGATCACATTGCGATGTTTTTAATGGTAAAACATTGCTTTGCAATGATCAGTAAGCTGTTTCGCTTACCGATTTTCGCATAGCGATGTTTTAAAAACAGCTGATCGGCTGTTCCAAAATGGCCACCGGGGAAAAAATGGCCGCCCGCTGTGTTTTCGCGCCCATTCCTCGCATACCGGGTAGCGAAAATGGTGGACGTATGGAGGATTTTCACATAACAGTGAGTTTTAAGCCCATATGAATGCATTAAACAGGGTTTAATGCATTCCTATGAGCTTTTTCTTTTCGCATAGCGACGAATCCGGATAGTGACGATTTTTCCAGAACGGATTATCGTCGCTATGTGGGGCGCCACTGTAGGTACCTAGATAAATAGGTACCACCATGGCATTCTGTGGCTAGTCGAACTGGTCACTCAACCATGGAAACTGTCTTCGGACAAATGCTGACTCTACGGCTTGGAAACGGGGATGAGCACCACCCCCTAAAGTTGGACACGACTGGACTAAATGTCAAGGGGAGCCTTTACCTTTACTTTACCTTACTAAGTTTATAAGACCTTAGATTGAGTGCCATTAAGTATGTTGTTGTTGTTATCTGCCAATAGTGACCTTGACAGTACTTTCAAGGTAAACAAGATTTCCTGGGTGAGCGAGGATTTTGACCCCTGGTCTCCAAAGTCCTAGTCCATCACTCTATCCATTGGATTTGTCCATTCATCAGCTTCCAACAGATTAACCAATTCAGTCTTATCTACTCGTAAAGACCATGTAGCAGGTACCATCAAGATGACAGTCAAGTTCTATAGGTCAGGAGTGATTTTTGCTTCTGATATCTCCAAGACTGCTGGCACAAAAATGTAGTGTTCAGTCCCAGATGGGTGTTCTATCTTCTATTGATCTGAGATAGTCATTTTAACTATTTCATTTTTCTTGTACAGATGTCAACAATGGATCAGGTTTCATTGGTTGTCCCTGGAAGATTTCGTTGCTGTACTCAGGAACTCCTCCTGGTCTTCTAAGCACATTGTTTTATCTTACCAGTCTTTTCTTGCAGTTTTGCAAGAGGTTTTCAACCAGGATTTCCCCAGTATTACTATTTCCAGTTCCTATGTATGGATGCGAAAGCTGGACAATGCAGAAAGTGGACAGGAAATAGATGGATTCATTCAAAATGTGGTGCTGGAGGAGAGCTTTGTAGAAACCATGGACTGTCAGAAAGACAACCAAGTGGGTCCCAAAACAAATCAAGCCTGAATTCCCTTTAAGAATTACGAAACCAAGACTGTTATACTTTGGGCACATTATGAAAAGGCAAGACTTGCTGGAAAAGACAATAACATTAGGAAAAGAAGAATGCCACGGGAAAAGCGGAAGATAAAATATGAGACGGATTGGTTTAAAAATGGAACCCATTGTCGGGAATTTGCAAGAGCTGAGCAGAGATTTTAACGATAGGACATGTTGGAGGTCATTCACTCATATATTCACTGTCAGTCAGAATTGACTTAACCATACATAGCAATGGCAAAGAAGCCCGATGCTATAACTATTACACCATATTAGCCATTGATCAGACATTGGAGTCCAGGGGAATGAGAAGCATTGTGTGCTTGTTCCTACCCTGTTTCCCCGAAAATAACCTGGAAATAAGCCCTAGTATGATTTTTTCAGGATGCTCATAATATAAGCCCTACCCCATGTTACAGCCAGCTATGATGTCTCCTGTCCTTCAAGGTTTTGGAGGGAGTTTAACATCCAATAGTGGGAGGAAGGCGGGACATCAGTGGGTGGAGCTGGGATGGATATATATTGGGGAAAGTGTGTCATGAGGAAGTTCTGTTTTAAGTTCTGCTGGAGCAGTTCTGTATTGAGTTTTGGGGAGTTCTGTGTGAGCTCTGTGTTCTGTATGAACAAACATTTAGAATCTGTTTATGCTAGTGCCTTGATTTAAATAGTCTCTTGTTTTATTTGTTTACCAATCCAAGTGTGTACCAATCAATAAATTTTAGTTCTTTTGTTTTTGAAATCCATTCCTGTCTGTGTGACTCATTATAGGGAATGGTTGGTGGCAGTCTACCTGAAGTGTGAGAGAGTGTTGATATAGTGTAACAGGCCTCTTTGGTGAAATAGAGAAGGAGGTTGTTACACCCCAAAAATAAGCCCTAGTTAAGTGAAACCTCACCCTCCACCCTTGTGCAGCAACCAGAAGATGATGTGACTGTATTTGAATAAATGTAGATTGTTGTACATGAAAAAAAATCCCCTGAAAATAAGCCCTACTGCGTTTTTTGGAGCAAAAATTAATATAAGACCCTGTCTTATTCTCAGGGAAACACAGTACTGAGGCGGAGAAGAGAGACACAAATCGATATAACTGGCTGTGCAAGAAATAAAAAATAAATTAATAATAACAGGTAGAAGAAATAACAATCTTGCCATATTTAGATGTACGTATCTGAGTCTGGTTTAATCACAGCAGAAGCACTTGATAAGAGAAGACCAATTTCATGCTTCCTTTCTTTACCTTTTCCCTTCTTAAATGGTATTTGCCTGCTTATATCTTATTTATATCTTGTTCACTTCTCCTAGAACAGCTTTTGAAGGTTTTATTGTTGGCCTGGGGTAATCCAAGAAGGGGAACACAGCAAAGTGGTTGGAGGGATTGGGGTTGGAGAAGACCTTACGGAGTCCTCCCACTCTCCCTTTTATGCTTGTCTGTTGCCTCCAATTTGCTGTATCATAATGAAGATCACATTGCAAGCGCTGTTCCTGTCACAGCCAATCAGCCTCAGCAGGTGCCAAAGCAGGGAGTAAACCAGAAGGGGAAGGAGGAAGAGTCGTTCTCCTAGAAAAGGACAGTATAAATGCACAATTAACCCTTCTCATAAGTACTGGAAAGAAAACCCTTCAGGGAGAGATCCTGGATAGCTTCGTCAAGGCGTCTGATCCGTGTTTTGGTCCCCCAATCTACTATTTAGAAAATCCACAGCTCTCTGGCTATTTAATGTTGCAGAATTTTAAATTCTCTTTTCATAGGCAGAAGTACAGAGACTTCCAGAGGAGGACAGCTTCAAGTTCCCCAGGTAGTACACCCCTTTCAAATTAACTGCTGCTTTAGGTCTCGATAACTCACGCTAAGACATTAGTAGGAGAAAAAATTAAAATGTTACATTATTTACAATTGTGAACAGATCAACAGCAAAAACAGAAACTCAGCTTCCAACTAGGTAAGGTAAAGGTTCCCCTTAACATTTAGTTCAGTCGTGTCCAACTCTAGGGCACGGTGCCCATCCCCGTTTCTAAGCCGCAGAGCCAGCGTTTGTCCGAAAACAGTTTCCATGGTCATGTGGCCAGCGCGACTTAGGCACGGAACGCTGTTACCTTCCCACCAAGGTGGTACCTATTGATCCACTTGCATTTTTACATGCTTTCGAATGGCTAGGTTGGCAGGAGCTGGGACAAGCGACGGGAGCTCACTCCGTCACGTGGATTCAATCTTACGACAACTGGTCTTCTGACCTCTCAGCACAGAGGCTTCTCCGGTTTAACCCGCAGCGCCACCACGTCCCTTACAACTAGAGATGAGCATAAATCACCTGTTCAGTGGTTCATGCCAGTTCGTTTATCAGCCAAACAGGTTTTCGGCACTTTCCAGCCCTGCCTCCACTGCCCTGTCCATTCAGAGGCAGTGCCTGGAGGAGATGGGGCAGGGAAGCCAGGGCACTGCCCTTTCAGTGGGCACTCGCCAGAGAAGGCAGGCGTGGGCATTACTGAACACCCATTCGACCAATAAATGAACCGGCACACACCACTGAACTAGTGGCTCATGCCAATCTCTTCATCCAGCACACTAAAGAGAGAGAAAGGAACACTCAGCAGAAAGGCGGGGCTTCCTTTGATTTCAGAGGCGGGAGGGAATGATTGGTTAATACTGGATGGATTGATAGTCACCCCAGCCTAGAAAAGTCCCTCCCAGTCACTCAAATCACAGGTAGCATATGAGGTTACAAATAAAATTCCAGCTTTTGGAGGGGTAAGCTTTTGCTGCCTCGGGTTACTCCAGAACACAATGGGAACTTAATGAATGGCAATTTGCTGTGGAGACGTACGCTATTTCCTTCATGCAAGCATATATTCACAATAAGACTCTGGCCTGTACATTCAGAAACTTGATGCTGCCAGTGTCTGCCAGCCAGTAAGCCAAGGAAAGAAAGGAAACATTTGAAGGTTTTCATCCTCTCATATAAGAATAAAAGAAGCCAAGATATATAGAAATCTCCAAGCTTTATTTTTTAATCTCCAAGCAAGATAGGTTTTAGGCTTATTGTGTTTAAACTAAGAAAAAAATAACTGCATTCCTTATTGAAATAAGAGAAACAGGATAAAGCTGTATACAAACTTAGTTAACAGAAAAAAATGTGTATAGAGAATGTACATGCATGTCCCTGTAGGAATTTTAAAAAATGAAATACAAAGGATGAACACAGGGGAAACCGGGAGAAAAGCAGCAATATGTAGGGAAAGGTTTCTCCTGCTTCCCTACCTGTGATTATGTGCAAACAGTTTCTTAAAATGTTCTTTTTTCTTCTTCTCTCCACATCTCTCTGTGTCCTGCTTTGAACCCACTCTGAACATTTCCTTCCTTAGCGCAGAGCTCCGATGGCATTTGCTCCTGGGAGTACCTTTGGTCTGTAAAGCAGGAACATCTGTAGGAGACCCCTGAGCTTTGCCCGTGGAGTTCGGCAGCAGCAAACCCTGCAGTTCATCAGCTGGGCACTCATTAGGGAATCGATGTGCGCTATAATCAAAGCTTTCTAAGGGACATACACGAGCCATTCAGCTCTGTGAAGCAAGAGAACAAATAATTCTTTTTTAGTCCTAATTTCCCTCCCCCCTCCAAAAAAAATCACTGGCATCCTGCCACAAAAGGGATGCATTGGCTATGTTGAAGAGGTTTTAATACTCAAGGGCAAATACGGGCAAGGGGAGCTGTGAAACTAGAAGAGGAGCGGAGGATCAGCTCATAAATTATGACCTATAAAGTTGACATCCAGTGCGTCTGAAAGACTGTTATCTCCTCATGTGAAGCTCTCTGGGTTTTAAGGTCTTCAGGGAGGCTTTTCTCCAGATTAGAGATGGGCACAAACCAAATGATGATGGATCAGAGTGGTTCGTAGTTCTTGGCCACCCACGAACCATGAACCACTCCCTAATCGCGGAAAAACAAACCAATTCGCAGTTCATTTTTCAGGTTTGTGCCTGAAGGAAGGGGAACCGAAGGTCCAACCACTCTGCTGCAGGCAATAGATAAAGTGGAGAGAGGAGAAGCTTATTCACACAATACCAGAACCAGGGGACATCCACTCCGATGGAGTCTTGGGAGAGTGAGAACAGACAAGAGAAAATATTTCTTTACTCAGCATGTTGTAAGTCTGTGGAACTCCTTGCCACAGGATGTGGTGATGGCATCTGGCCTAGATGCCTTTCAAAGAGGATCGGACAGATTCCTGGATGAAAAGTCCATCGTAGGTTACAAGCCATGATGGGGATGTATAATCTTCAGGCTTTGAAGGAAGGTACCTTAAAATGCTAGATGCAGGGGAGGGGGATCAGAAGACAGGTTGGACTTAGATGGGCCCTTGGCCTGAGCCAGGAGAGCTCTTCTTATGCCCGACCACCTCCTTCTGATTGCCCCCATCGCCTCCCTATCTTGTCCTGACTCCTCCAGCTCCGCCATCTTCAGAGACAGCAGCCTGGCTTCCCTCTTGGAGAAGGGAAAGGAGAGGAAGGTTGTCTCTGAAGATGGTGGACGAAGAAGAGAAGGAGGCAGCAGGACCTGTTAGGGGGGCAGTGGGGGCAGCCGGAAGGGGGCAGGGGGCATCCATTTGGCAAAAGCAAAACAAAGCACCAAGTGAAAAAAAGTGTGCTATTTCATTTCGGCAAAACAACTTGAACAAGCAGAACCATGAACCAGCCCCGTTCAGTGGGGTTGGTTGGTTCGTAGTTTGGTTCGTGCCCATCTCTAATCCTGATACTATGCATTCACATTTATTGATAAAATCATGACACAGAGTCTTCTCAGGAGTTGCTCCCAGGCTGTGAACTCCCTTCCAAAGGAGGTTACAGTGCCCTCCTTTGGGCTATTTTTCCCCAGCTGATAAATAGCTTTTTATTAAGACAGGCCACTGGCCAATTGAAGAGGAAAGTCTTTTAATTATGGATACTTTATTTTTTACTTTTTCTCCTGTTCTGCTTTTCAGTTGGTTAAGTCAGTGCCCGTTTTGGCTGTGATGGTTTGTTTAATTGTGCTTTAGTAATGCACAATTAAATGTCGTACCTGTTTTAATCCAGGCTGGGTCCTGTTCTGGGAGAATGGCAGGATTTTAAATCAATCCCTCACCAACCCCCTCAGTCTGGAGATTCGCTGTTTATTGTTTAATGGGAACAATTTTTAAAAAGGGGAAAGATTGCTAAATGTATTTACAGAACTCCTACCAAATGCTTCTGTGTATACAACTGCTTTAATCCATATTGGAAACTGTTTTGGGTCCTGCACCAAGAGAAAGGCAGAAATAAAATTAAGAGCCAATCAAAACTCAAATTGCACATTGCAAAGAACATCTAGAGGAAGGGAGGTGGTGGCCAAAACTGTGCTGAATTTGTTCAGTTCTTTTAAAGCTAACTGCTAAGTTGGGGGATTGTGACTTTATTTGGATGAATGCAGAATAATCAAGCTGTAACATCCAGCATAATTTAAGAAGGCCACAATCCTGCTTCTTCCACCTGCGCATCTGTAGAGAGTATATTGCCAAGTGGGTTAAAGTACATTAAACATGCATAAATGTGCATAAAACCCAATATGAACCAGATATGAAATGAAGACAGGAACAAAATGCAGGTGTGATTTTCAGGAATAGAATGGAATCAAAACTGAAAGATGTTCACATGTCTGGAGGAGAGTTCAAACAAAAAGAGACAAATGGATTTAAATAGCACACACACATTCTCCCCAGGTGACCAATGCTGGAAGATGTAGATCCCACAAAGTCTGTTTATTAAGACTACAATCAGAATCAGAACACAAGAAATTCCCAGTATTAAATAACCAACACTGAACAAAGACTGTATTTTATTTTATAGAACGTTGAAGGAGGCACAATTATCATCTATGATATGCTATGGTGTCCAAAATCTAGAGATAACAGAATGACAAAAGAACTTTGTATGCGTAATGACATCAAAATCATATCCAGTGGTGTAGTGGAGCCGAGGGTGAAATCCTGGGACATTCTGATTAGCAGTGACTATGACATCATTTACTAGCTGCCTCAGGTGTCCCTGTTCTCTCTGAGTTTACCTGCAGTCCTCCTAGCAGCCAAGATTTTCCCACGGAAAGTCTATTCATGCAAGCTTGATTGTAATGCAAAGCATTGGAAGGTGGTTTGCTTTTGAGCACACAATTAGGAGCCATTAGCTTTGCAAAAGACCTGCTTTCGGTAGACACAAAAACTACATGTTGGTATAGATTAACCCTGTTGGCTACATTCTTTGATTGCAAGAGGGGGCAGAACAGAGGGGTTAGCACTCACACTTGCAAATTTACTACTACACCGCTGATCATGCAGCCTTCAGCAGTCTCAAAAATGTGTGTGTGTCTTCAACCTAATTATGTGCACAATTGCTTTGCATGAAAAAACAGAGTCATCTGCCCTACAAGCAGTCACTGCTTTATGTTTCAATTCATGGTGATTCCTATTGTTCTCTTTTTGCCCACTGATAATAATGCTTTCAACATAGCTTTAGTTTCTGAGCTCCCAGGCTTAAAATAGACTTGAATCTGTTTGGTGTCTAAGGCGCTTCTTCCCTCTTTGCGTTCTTGTGCCTCATCACAGGGCACAAGCATGCCTTGAAGTATTCCCAATCCAGAGTCTGATGTTTACTCTCTGTTAATGTAGCACATAAGTCACATTAATATTAATGAGAATTACTTACTGACTTAACATCTAGGCACCGAGCGGGAGGAATTGTTGGGTGTGTGTTTTTTTATAGCGCCTTCTCCATGATATATATAATCACATGTTTCATTTCACAAGCAACAAAAAGTCGGATTGTAAGCAACGTTGTCAAACAAGACACAAACCCCCCCCAAGGACCGCATAAGTCTGCAGCTGTACATATTTCAAAATGCAGCAAAACAGAGTCACAAACTGACACAGAGTTAAGCCTAGTAAAGCCTCTGTACTTAGTCTTATGGAATGTTAAAAATTGGAGTCCAGCCAGAAGAACTGTAGGGAATCATCTTTTTATAGACATGTCTGCATGAATGTAGCTCTATTCGAAACCTTAGCATCTCGTTTCTCAGTGTTACTGAACATCTATTTTATTCTTCCGATTTTGGGCTCCAATGGTGCGATCCATGGATGTGTTCAAATCATTCAGTATGTTACTGATAAAGGCCAGTGGATTAATTTGGGCCACAAAGTTCCCTACCTTAAGCTTGCCGTTCCAAAGAGGATCAGCAAAGAATAAGGCCGTCGCTATAGCTGTGCCCTCTAAATTTGATAAACTGCCTTTGATCAATGACACTTAATTGACCTGCTGTGCCCCTACCTTGATAGGAAACATCTAATAACTGTGGTTCACACATTGGTAATCTCAAAAATAGACTACTGTAATCCTTTCTGTGTTGAGCTGCCCTTGAAAACAGTACAGACGCTTCAGCAGGTTGAAAATGTGGTGGCCAGATTGATTTCTGGGATTAGTAAATGTGATTTTATATTCCCAGTCTT
This sequence comes from Pogona vitticeps, assembly GCF_051106095.1. NCBI lineage: Eukaryota > Metazoa > Chordata > Lepidosauria > Squamata > Agamidae > Pogona > Pogona vitticeps. The sequence continues at coordinate 183,457,508 of NC_135787.1, forward strand.
GGTCTACCTTCATTGGCCCCTTGTCACTTTTGGTGCTCAGTTCATGGTGCTGGCTATGACCTATAAAGTATTGGAGCCTCAGCTTCAGGATCTGTCCTTCCAGTGAGCACTCAGGCTTTCCTTTAGAATGGATAAGTTTGTTCTCCTTGCAGTCCAGGGGACTCTCAAGAGTCTCCTCTAGCACCGCAATTCAAAAGCATCAATTCTTCGGCGGTCAGCCTTCTTTATGGTCCAACTCTCACTTCCAGACATCGCTACTGGAAAAAACATAGCTTTGATTATGCAGACACTTGTCAGCAAGATGATGTCTCTGCTTTTTAAGATGCTGTCTAGGTTTGCCAAGAAGCAGGCGTCTTTTAATTTTGTGGCTGCTGTCACCATCTGCAGTGATCATGGAGCCCAAGAAAGTAAAATCTGTCACTGCCTCCATATCTGCCCCTTCTATTTGCCAGGAGGTGATGGGACCAGTGGCCAAGATCTTAGTTTAAACCATTTTTGCACTCTCCTCTTTTACCCTCATTACAAGGTTCCTTAATTCCTCATCGCCTTCTGCCATCAGAGTGGTATCATCTGCATATCTGAGGTGGTTGATATTTCTTCCGGCAATCTTAATTGGAGATTCCTCCAGTCCGGCCTTTCGCATGATGTATTCTGCATATAAGTTAAATAGAACTATTCAATAAAACCTTTACGTAACCAGGAATGTCCTTGTTGGGGCTTAAGACCAAGACTTTCTAGACAATGAAGCAATGCTGACTCTGTGAGCTTGGATTTCATCCAGAGACTGAGCATGATTCACCTGCAGAGCACTGTGTTGAGTAAAAAAAAGGTGTCAGTGGATGGGAACTCTAGCAGGCTTTCCGGAATATCAGATGATGGTATCTTATTTCCTGTACCTGCAGGGCTGTACTTCTGCCCCAGGCTTTGCACATTTAGTTCTGTTCCTCAAGATAATTACGACTGTCTGACAGCTTGGCATCCCAGCCATGAAGGAGTCAATCAGACAAAAGTGAGGAAATTTGAAAGGTTGGGAATGATCAGTTTAACGGCCAGATAAGGCCAAGCTGTGGATGAGTTTGGATGGGTCTAATTTTCAAGTCTAATTTCAGGATTTCCTCAGGTTGAGAACAAGGAACTAAAAGGTGGGTTAGAGAAAAGTCAGAATGCTCCCTCTAGGAATGGCTGATATTTGGTGATGCAGTTTTATGTTAAATACTTGGAATGGGGTCAGCAGAGTCTGACCCTCTAGAGAGTGGTTAACACCGAAACTGCGTATCTGCTGAGTAATACATTTTGGGCTTAAAAACAGAGGAAACTGTAAAACTTTAACCCTCAAGGAGTGCTTTAATAGTAAAAAATAGTATTCATGTTTCAGATATTTCTTAATTTATGTTTCTACCCAAGTCAGAGGCTATTTAAAGAACCATAAAGGGTTCAATGTTATCAGAACGAGCGTGAATGGTACACCACTACTACTATAATCAGTCAAAGCAGGTCCAGAAAATACAGAGCGTGAGTAATTTTATCACCCATATTCAGTCACATTGGATCTTTTCACCTCCAGTTAGAGGGTATTGTAGCCATGATCAAGAAAATATATCAATAATATATATAAAATGTTCTACAGATGGTATATAACTCCCACAAAATTAGCCAAAAAGGATATAAACATTTCAAACTTCTGTTGGAGATGTAAACAAAAAGAAGGTTCTTTCTATCACATGTGGTGGTTACGCCGGAAAGTACAAAAATATTTGAAAAGGGTCGAACTGCTTTTGCAAGAGGTTCTAGAAAGTCTGATAACTGTAACCCCTGAATTCTTTCTTCTAAACATAATTCCGGACTGAATAGAACCAATGAAAACATATTTAGCCACCTATATCTTGACAGCTGCAAGAATTCTCTTTGCTAAACACTGGGAAGACCCAGAGAATCCATCACGACATGAGTTAATAGCAAAAAATCTGGACATGGCGGAAATGGATAAATTATCAGAATGGTTAGATCCGACAAGAAAGACAAACCATGAGGACTGTTGGCATGAATTTTATAACTGGCTCAGAAATAGAATGCAAATTAATATTTGATAATTGAAAGCCGATGATAAATTTAGAAATAAAATATATATCATAACTACCGGTAAGTTGTACCGGAAACGTATGTACCTATGAAATGTAACAGATGATGATGAGTATTTTAAAAATGTTTAGGTTGATTTGCACCCCCTGTTTATCCCATGCCCCTTTTCCCCATCCCTACACCCAACACTTAAAATTAAATAAATTTATATATATATCAATAATGAGAAATATACTAGGATCACAACTCCTGTCAAGAGAGCTGCCAAGGTTCCCAGGGTAGTAGCATCTTGTCTCCTGAGATTTACAGCCAAAACCTGAAAATAAGGGGCAGGCCCTTATGATATTATAAGGGGGGAGGTCCTTTTGATGATGGGGTGGGGAACCAAAAATGCTTTTGATTGGAACAGTGTACCTTTGAAAAGTGTGAGGTTGGTGAATAAATCTTCATGCTCTAAGTCAATGAGCAAAAAAAGTACCTTAGATGAAATGTAAAAAGGTCCCTATGAGGAAAATGAGTCAAAATATGTACACATTTCATTGTGGAAAGGGAAAACAATATCTTTACAACTAGCTAAAAATAAAGGGCGAGACATGAATGCAGTTATAATTTATCAAATACAAAACAATCAGGAATGATCCTTTTGGTGGTCTTTGGCCTTACTCCTTACATAGGGAGCTTCATTAGATACATTTCCACCATCTGTGAAGAGGACTTTGAGGTCTCTACCTTCCCCTTTCTCTCCTGGGAAGTAGGCACCAGCTTTTCCCTACAGCATGTGGAGGGGATTTGCCAGTGACACTACCATGAAGGGGGGGATGATTGCTATCTCCACTGAGATACCACCTATGAGGATAGCTGAGGACCCTGCCATATCATCCCTGCTCCCTGCCTAACAACCTCAAAAACTCCCTTTTGACCTGAACAATTATCTCGCTAGTAGAGTCTTTGGTCTTATTTTCTGCCCCATGGTGCAATGTATATAATGCTTTCACTATTAGATTCTTTAGTTTGACCTCCTGTCTATCCAGTTGGGACACTGATTTCCCCACTTGACCTCTGCCTGTCTTGTATTGTGTTGGCTGCCTCTTGTCCTATTGTACTGAAAGTTGGCACACACACAAACTAGAACTGGGAATCTGGCCATTTGGGCTTCAGCGCCCCCCCCCCAGGTCTTGAGAAAGAGACTAAAAGAGAACATAAACGTGCTTTGATTCCAATGTTTGTTCTTCATGATGTTCTCCTTTGGTTTTGTTATTTTCCTTGGCTTGGCATATACCTAACGAATGGAAAAATGATCTGGATACGCTGACCTCGAAGGGCTGAGACGAATGCCTTTTTTAAGGAGCCAGTACATCTTTGGTGCCTGACTTCGTATCATCATGAGCCTTAAAGCATCTATTGCTCCTGTTCATTCCCCACCTCTCAGCTTCCTAGATGTGATGTAACCCCCTGACAATGGGTCACTAACACTATTATTTGTCTCTTTTTGCATGGCTCTTTGGGGATGTCAGCAGTCTTGGCCATTGTGACATTTGAGGTTTTAAGCAGGGGCAATCCACAATTACCTTTGTTCATCTCGACCTTCATGAAGTATCCTCATCCATCAATCAGCAGATTAAAAAAAATGAAAGACACTTTTCCAATACTCTGTAGTAACAACTACAAGCTTTTAATAGAAAGGGAACAGGAAGTAAACTATCCATCAGTGTTCGCAGATCTGCTGATGCTATGGCACTATGGCAGCTGACACTATGGGACTCATCAGCCTGGGAAGGCAGCCCATCTAGGAGAAGGAAAACTCTGATCCCAAACCCCCATGCCGTGAGGAGAAGGAGGAGGCGCCGCCACTACCCATGCAGCGAGGGAGCAGTCCATGTAGGTGGGGCTCGTCAGCCTGGGAAGGCAGCCCATCTAGAAGAAGGAAAACTCCAATTTCAAACCTGCACTGCCTTGTGGCTATATCAACCGATGGAAAAGGCTTCAGGAGATAACCTCGAGCCAAAATCCGGAGCTGGAGTCCCGGAGGCAGTTCGTGTTGTTCTGCCAACTCCTGGGATGTTGCTGGAACCAGTTGTATTGGCTCTTGCCTTTCCATTGGACCATTTCAGCAATGTGGAGAGGGGGGATCTGCTGCTTGGGTAATAGCCTATCCTCCATATTACCTTACCCGGGCTTCATGCTCTAGAGAGGACACGCCAGCTTCGCATACAGCATTGAAGTCCTCCATACAGAGCACGTTACGATGGTCTCTTGAGACTGAAGGCTGCCTATGATGATGGCATGTTATATTGAAAAAGGAAGTGTGATTTTTTTTTCAGTCTATTTCAGCTCCAGCTAAGGAGATTTGAGTACAGAATGGATTTATCAGTTTTGTGAGCTAAGAGACTTTTCCTGCATGTGTAAGACACACCCCATTTAACTTTTTGATAACCTTTGAACCACAGAGCTGGAAGGGACTCTATGGAGTTCAGCCCCTCCCAAGGAGGCACAGTGGGGAATTGAACTCCCAACCTCTGTCTCTGCAACCAGAGACCTAAGTCAGTGAGCTCTTTAACAGTTCTATCCTATGAACCTGAAGCCACTGTGAAACTTCAAGAGATACCAGGATGGAGTCTTCAGCCCATACAGAGGATGTTCTTTTAGGAGAAATTGGGGAACAGAGATGATCATTTGGACACCTTCTTTCATCAGTGCTTTGCGGAAGTAGCCAGCCAACACTTTGATCTCTCTACGGTCCCCATGCAACAAAATGTTATTTTGATGGTGACATCTCACTTGTAGACAGCAGAGAGGAAAAGAACACCACCTGCTGTGAGTTTATCATGGATGGCCTGAAGAGCACTGTGGAACACTTGAATCTCCCTTTGCCATGGATGATCATCCATCAGAAAGCTCTTATTCCATCTCATAATTCCCGGGAGGTGCAGCCAAGTCCTTTAATAGCCAAGGAGCATACTGAGATTGCGAGTGACAAAGGTGGAGAAAGACTGGCCTGAGATCAAGCAGTGATGTGTGTATGCATCCTATTTCTTCCTGTATGCATGTGCATTGTGATCCTCAGCAGATGACCTGTTGCAAGGACTTAGGTTGGTTGGTGCATGCTTTCTCTATAATGGTATCTTGATTGCCATGAGTAGAGGTAAACTGAGTCCAATAGAGCAATGGCCCCCAACCTTGGGCCTCCATATATTCTTGGACTACAACTCCCAGAAGCCTTCACCACTACCTCTGCTGGCCAGGATTTCTGGGAGTTGAAGTCCAAGAACATCTGGAGGCCCAAGGTTGGGGACCACTGCAGTAGAGCATTGAGGGTGATGGGTAACCATTCGTTTTCCACCCTAAGACTTCAGAGACAAGCTATTCTCCTACTATATTTTGTGTGTAATAGCCCAGAGTGTAATAGTCCAGAGTGATAGCCAGTCTCAGCATGCCTGGAACATACTGAGATTGCGAGTGATAAAGCTAGAGAAAGACTGGTCCAAGAACCAGCCAAGAAATGGCTCTTTCATAAATAGTTTCTCAATAAAGCTTCTGCAGAACTCAAAGCATCATTGAACTTTCCTTAGAATAATGAGTAATCCTTGTGGACTCATTGATATCTTCTTACACATGGACCTGACTGGTGACCCTCACAGCAGGTCATTTCCCTTTAATAAGAGGGAAGTCAAAATGTACATTTTGGTTTTTGATGTTCCTTTTTTTTTTAATTCACAGCCTCCTCCATGCAGACTAATATTTAATAGTAATGAAGCTGGGAAACAGCTTAGGAAAATGCTTCGTGCTTTGTGTGATTCTGCATTTCTAGTTTGGGTTGAATGACAGCTGAGAATTGCTCCTTTTCCAGCCTGATCAATAAATGATACTTCCACTAGCAACACAGAAGAGGGTGCTGACACATCCTGTCATTTCAACTGCACTTGGAACAACAATTGTGTACAGAATTGTACAAGAGTTAGGAAAAGTCTTATAAGAAAATCACGATGCTTTCTTTTTTTAATTCGGAGAGTGAGATTATTGAATGCAACATGTGATAAATTAATACTTGTGAAACTTAGACAGAAAAGATATAGATCTAAGTCCAGTTGCTAGACCCAGCTAGAATACACCCCACTGAATCAGTTGGCAAATGTTAACATTTACATCAATGGGTATATGGGAGTTGGGATTAGCAAATATAACTAATAATTGCATGCCTTCAAGTCTGGCTCTACTTGCAGGAGGCACAGTGGAGAATTGAACTCCCAGCTTCTGCCTCTACAATCACATACCTAAACCACTGAGTTATCAAGCCAGCTATTATTGTTGTCATTGTTATCAAATATATTTAGGTCATAAATGAGGGGTAGGTATGGGCAACCTCAAAGATTTGGGCTAATATGCTGTTCTGTGATAAGCAAGGGGGGCAGGTACTGAAGAGCTTATCAAAGCAAACCACCATAGTAGAAAAATTCAAAGCCGAATATCAATCCAGATGCCAAAGTTTAGTCAAAATCTACCATAATCCACAAGGAGGTCCAAAGGCATAACCCAAGGTGTCCAGTAGCCAGCCACTATCAAGGAACCAAACCAAAGGGCTCAGAGACACAGAAACTAGGAGGCATGTTGCCTCAATTAGCCCGCTGTCCTAACTGTTTCCTTTCTATAGCTGGATTGCTGGAGCACCAGGCAGTGCTCAGCTGTAGAAGTTTGGGCATCAAGGAAGAACTTGAATCTCCCCAGGAGGAAATGCGTATTTCCCAGTAGATCTCCTGCTTCAAGAGAAGAAGAGTCCTTCCCCACAGCCAGACTGTCTTGAGCTTCAAGGTGGGCCCACGCCTTCAGCCTTCTCCATTTCTGCAGACTAGATGGGGGTTTCACCTCCTCCTTTCTCTTGCCATCCATAGGCTCAGCCTCCTTGAATCCTCAGGGGTTCAGTGTCCATTTGGCTGGGCAGTTCTTCTTCCCTGCTGGCTTCTGGAGTGGTCAGTGCATCCTTGCTGGATGAGTTCTATCACAGAGACATAACATTACAGGTGAAAACAAAACTAAAAAAAAATACACTTTGTACCTGTGATGATCGCCCACGTCACTCATGCTGTTCATATTCATGAGCTGATTTGCATGTACCTATGAGAGGACTGGAGAGGCGGAGTCAGCAGCTACATGAGGTTTGGCGGGAGAAGGAGGAGTCAGATAGGGCTGGTTAGCTAGAGAGAGAGGGAACAGATACTGAGAGAACTAGAGATGGTTAAAAGAATAAGTAGAGAAGGTGGTAATGATATAGCAAGAGAAAAGAAGTACATACTGAGAGAACTGTAGATGATTTGCTTATGTATAATGTGTATCTGAAGAGCTGTTTTTATTCAATTTGTTTCACTTCAATAAATAAATTCTGTTTCTGTTCACAAGACAAGTGTTCAGACAAGCGTCTTTTATATTGTGGATTGGGATAATCCATTGGTGGCAGCGAGAGGAAAATGCGACATGAGCCTTTGTGAGGGAAAGACAAGCGGGGGCCACATGGCTGAACGCCACAGTACCCCTCATAGAGCACAGAGGGGATGAAGAGGGCCTGCTGAGAAGTGCCCACTCCTGTCCTAAACTAATTTATATATCCTCAGTTTCGGAGTATATTTCTTCTTGAATCCAGTTATTAATTAGTAAATCATGGACTGATGTCCTTCACAAATTCCCCATTTAGAGGACTCTAGCCCTATGGTGACCCCTTGCTACATCTTGCAGCCATGAATTCCTTACATTAAAAGAAGTACTTTGATTTTCCTAGATCAACCCAACATGTATGCCCGGAGAAATGTTGTCTTACTCTTGTGTCAATCATGCTACAGGATGGTGGCTGCTAGAGAAGATGGGAAGGATTCTGACCACGTATTCTATTCTGTAACTTCCATCTTCTGGAGCTGAAACATTAGCTGCTTAGCCTTTGGTTTCCATATTCTTTTTTCAACATGAGATGTGCTTCCGTGACATCGACGAGGTGGCCTTTTTCCCACAGAGGTGCTGTGAGCAATAAGTCCGGGGAGAAGATTGGATAACTAGCCAAGCTATTAGCAGGGCACCATTAAGGAGAGCAGCCCTGGCTTGATAATTGGGAAATAAATCACCCAGTAATTAAAGCATCCAAAAGAGAGTGCAGTGCAAAATGAGGAAGGCTGGGGCACTTTGATGCTTTGACTCAGTAGAAGACGGTGGCTGTGTTCATTCTGCATCTGTTTTCCTCAGCCAGATGCCTTGCAGATATTTTGGGTTACAGTTGCCCTTTGCCATGGCTGGAGCTGGTGGATGTTGTAATCCAAGCCACCTGAAATATACAAAGTCAAAAATTTGATATTCTACACATCTCTTTCAATATATAAACTCTTTTGCTGTCTGCATGGACATTGGCATTCTAGAATATGCAGTCCAAAAAAGAAGCTTGTGACATTTCTAGTTGAATCATACACCACTTTTGGTGCTGGGACATTCTCCTCCATTGTACATGAGCAATGCATTCTGGAGTTCGGGAATGGTTGCTTTTATTGGTTATTAATGTTAATGGTTTGATTCATTTTTTTTTCTTTTTAGTGACGGTTGAAAAAGTTTCATTACTTAATCATGTTAACTAGATTGGGAGCTTCTCCCCCACCCCAGTGGAAAAGTGGGATAGAAATATAACCCAGTACAGTGGGGTCTCTACTTAAGAACTTAATCCATATTGGAAGGTGGTTCTCAAGTGGAAAAGTTCTTAAGTCGAATCTGCATTTCCCATAGGAATGCACTGAAAATGATTTAATCTGTATCTGCTCTTTTCCGTCCATAGAAACTAATGGGAAGCTGCTATTCCACCTTCTACCACTAGAGGGGGATATTTTTTCTCTTTTTTTCCCTTAGGTCAGGGAACAGTGTTAAAAGCACTTCTGACGAAGCTAATTTTGAAGCAATGGACTGAAAACCAATTAATCTGTTCTGGCTGTTTTTTTGTTATGTAGAGGTGCGTTCGTACATTGAAGCATTAGTTCCCATAGGAACTAATGCAAAGCTGGTTAATACGTACTCTACCACTAGGGGGAGAACTTTTTTTTAACCTAAGATGACCTAAGGTTAAAAAAAGAGCAGGAAAGTTTTTTTTCCTGTTCTCATCTTGGATTTTTGTTCTCAAGTAGAAGCAAAATTTAGCAAATGGAGCTGTTCTTAAGTGGAATTGTTCTTAAGTAGGGACGTTCTTAAGTAGAGACCCCACTGTAACAAATCAAAGAATCACTGACCTCCGAAATCTCCCATCCAGCGTGGTCATTAATAGAGATGACAGTCTTCGTACATGAATCCGAATACCCACAGCTGGACTGAGGGTCCACTCATGCATTTGCTGCCGGTGGCAGCCTCTGTCAGCCTTCCAATCGCTCCCAGAATGCCGCTCTCTTTCCGCTCAACTAGCCCAGTGGTTCTTAACCTTTGTTACTCAGATGCTTTTGAACTGCAACTCCCAGAAACCCCAGCCAGCACAGTTGGTGGTGAAGGCTTCTGGGAGTTGCAGTCCAAAACTCCTGAGTAACCCAAGGTTAAGAACCAGTGATCTAGCCAACTCCAGGTAGGAGGAGGGAGGACAAATTTCCCTGCACAGCTGACCAGTGGTTAGATGAGCAGAAAGAGAGCAATGCTCTGGGAGCGATTGGAAGGCGGAGCAAAGCTGCCACCATCAGACACGTGAGTGGACGGTCCGGGCCCAGGGGCAGGAGCCTCGTTAAATCCAGCTGTGCCCAATCTCTAGTCATAAACTTTCCCAAGCTTTGATCAGGCTACCTTAACAGGCCACATAACAGTTTGTACAGTTATGATAGAGGCATGCCATTTGTTATTGTTTTGTTTTATTCCAACTTTCCAGAATCCTCCAAGAATTCCTCAGCAGAATTCTGGGAGTTCCAGCGCACAGACAGACACGGGCAAATATTCCACTCATCAGGCTTCTCAGTTGTCTTTGGCTTACTCTTCTTCATGTACAAAAAGGAATCTGTCTCGGTGCTTCTGGGGAGGCCTAAGTCTTTGTGGGGGGCTGTAACTCTTTGAAGGAGCCATCAAACAGAGCAGAATGAAAGCAGGACTACAGCTCCCACAAAGACTTGGGCCTCCCCAGAAAACACTGGCCATTTTCTTTTTGTGCGTTAACAACAGAAGGCCAGAGTAATCCCGAGATTGTCAGGTAGCCTGGAAGACACAACATGTTCCAGTGAAATGTAGGTGTCTGTAGGTGTGAATCTGTGGGCTTGAACTCCCAGAATTGTATTGGGGTTTTATTTGTAACCTTGCATGCTGCTTGCGGTTCGAATGACTAGGAGGGACTTTTCTGGGCTGTCAATCTATCCAGCATTAACCAATTGTTGCCTTGCATCTCTGAATTCAAAGAAACCCTCACCTCTCTGCTGAGTGCTTTTTTTCCTCTCTTTAGTCTGTCAAGGTCAGGTTGCTAACTTGCTGTTGATCTGTTCACAACTGTAAATAACTTTTTTTTCTCCTACAGATGGTTCAGAGTGAGTTATTCATACTTTAAGTGCCAGTTAATGAGAAAGGGGTGGATCATCTGGGGAAACGGGTAGCTATTCTCCCCTGCGAGTCTCTATGCTTCTGCTATGCGGCAAAAAAAGAATTTTACCAGAAATTCAAAAACTGTAACAAATTGTGCCTGGGGAATTCTTGGAGAATTCTGGGAGTTGGAGTTTTTTTAAAAAAGAAAAGAATCAAACACAACTCTGCCCCACATTTCTTCCCCTTCTCCCAGCTGCAGTCACATCTGAAGAGATAGCCCTCATCCCTTTCCTCCATCCTGGCATCTTTGAGCTCAACACGGCACTGAGGCTTTGAAATTGCTGTTCAAGCAATGCTGCCTGACTGAGCTCAGGAATTAGGAACAGCCTGTGCAAAGAAAAGGGATGTGACCATCAATATTTCCAAAGGCCATCCAGGTGGTTTTGGAGTGCATTAAACAGCTGGCTAGCTTTCCCAGATTCCGCATCAGCTGCATTTGTTTTCAGCTTGCTCAAACACTCCAGAGACTTTTCAATAAACAGGGTTGCAGTAGAATGAAATAAGAATGCAAATGAACCATTGTTCCAACCTCCTGCCCGGTGCTACCGAAAGATGGAACAGAGCCACATTGGAACCCAGATCGTTTACACTGGAAGACACAAAGCAGTTTGTTAATTTAACTAACTTGCAATGATATAAGAAGCTGACGGCATATACCAAGATCCAGGTCTATAGAGCCTGCGTCCCGAGCACACTCTTGTACTGCAGTGAGTCCTGGACCCTTTGTGCACGGCAGGAGAGGAAGCTGAACACGTTCAGTATGCGTTGTCTCTGACGGATGTTTGGTATCACCTGGCAGGACAAAGTTCCAAATAGAGTAGTCCTAGAATGAGCTGGAATGTTTAGCATGTATACATTACTGAAACAGCAATGTCTCCGTTGGCTTGGGCATGTTGTGAGAATGGCTGGTGGTCAGATTCCGAAAGATCTCCTGTATGGAGAATTAGTGCAGGGAAATCTCCCCAGAGGGAGACCACATCTGCAATACAAAGACATCTTCAAGCGGGATCTGAAGGCCTTAGGAATGGACCTCAACAAATGGGAAACCCTGACATCTGAGTGTTCAGCCTGGAGGCAGGCGGTGCATCATGGCCTCTCCCAATTTGAAGAGACCCTTGTCCAGCAGGCTGAGGCCAAGAGGCAGTCCTGAAAGCAGCCAAATCAGGGAGCTGGCCAGGGGACAGACTGTATTTGTCCTCTGTGTGGAAGGGACTGTCACTCTTGAATTGGCCTTCTCAGCCACAGTAGACGCTGTTCCAAGTCCTCCATTCGGAGCACGTTCCCATAGTCTCTCGAGACTGAAAGACGCCTACACACAAGGATATTAGTAGCCCTTACTGCTAGGCCAGAGATGTGAACCCTCATTTGTCAGTAACCACAATTTCTTTTTCTTTCTCTCTACCCCTCTCTCTTTTTTTCCTTTCCTTTTCTTCTTCTTTGTTTGTATGTTTGATGAGGAATTTGCAAGCCCATTTAAGATAGATGCCTTGCCTTCAACATACGGGCAAGAAAAATGGGTGCTTCCTGTCTCTTCCCCCCCCCCCGCCATCCATGGTTTCCACAATTCGCATCAAATCAACAAATCGCACAAGCAGTGACAATGTGCTATTCTCTAAAACGAGCGATAGCTGCATCAATTTTCATAAATTAACCACTTCTCACCCAAACACAAAGCAGTTGTCAGGGCTGTTTCCCAACAATTGTGTATGTGGAATTTCTCTGAACACAGTGATCTTCTCAGGTTGGGATGCATTGTTATTTTCAATTTTTTAGCTCCATCATTGCTCTGACACCCTCTGTCCCATCATTTATGTGGTTAGATTGTTATATTGTTTTTATTACACTGCTCCATTCTGATTGTGTATGTTTTTATTGTAAACCGTGCAGAGTAGTGCTTTGGCACTAAAGGAAGCAGTATACAATTTAAAATAATAGCTAAACAAACAATAAATGATGCTAAGCAGGTTGCGGCCAAATTAGAATAGGCCAGGTTAGTAGCTGGATAGGAGACGAACAGGGATTGTTTTATTAATCACTGGCTCATATCCAGTTAGTGAATCACAACTAGAGCCTATTGAATCAGTGGGGATTTGATGAGTTTCATTCATTCCATGTACCTACCGAGACTTACTATTGGATTTTAGCCGTTGATTCATAGAGCCTAAGTTTCTGAGCTAGATGGACAGATAGTCTTTTGTGGGTTCCTGCTCTGTTCTGGATTCCTGTTCTGGTTTCACAAGTTTTGGGAGCCATTTTTTAAAAACTTTCTGAAACTTTTTTTCCTATGAATTTGGCATCTCTAACTCATGCAGCAACTGTTCCACCACTCCTGGATGTCCAAAATCACACAAACTACAAACTGGTTTGTTTTCTTGAAAAGTTTGTGAAAGTTTGTGGTTTGTGAAGAGCACCGAACCGTGAGCCATCATGAGCCCATCTCTAGCCACAACCAATAGAATTTGATTCTTTTTAAAAGTAAAATGAACCAGTCTTCTGACAACAAGTGGTCCATTGGCCCAGATAGCCGGGGTACAAATCAAATAAATAAAAATAATAAATAAAAAGTGTTTGTTTGTTTAATTTATATATTCCCCATAGAAATCATAGAAAAGTGAAGTTGGAAGGGGCCTACAAGGCCATCAAGTCCAACCCCCTGATCAGTGCAGGAATACAATCAAAGCATATCTGCCAGGTGATTATCTAAGTTTTTCTTGAATGCCTCCAGTGTTGGAGCACTCGCCAACACCCAGGGTAATTGGTTCCACTGTCGTACTACTCTAACAGTTAGGAAGTTTTCCCTGATATTCAACCAAAATTTGGCTTCCTTTAACTTGAGCCCGTTGTTGCATGTCCTGCACTCTGGGATGATCGAGAACAGATCTTGCCCCTCTTCTGTAGGACAGCCTTTCAAATATTTGAAAAGTGATTTGAGCTGACCAATGGCCATTCAGGCTGGCTTCATAAGGGTCCAAAGAGCATAAAAACAGTAAAAATCCATTAAATTAAATTCAAAACAAATATCAAACAACGTGAAAACAACAACAAAAACTACAAGTGCACATTATATGAACTTTGGAGAAGCAGTTCCAAAGTATCTGTGCTTCTGAAAAGTCAGTTTCTAACTGAAATACGAGAACTTTGCTTCTGTGAAATCAGTCATCATATGTGAGATAAAGGCTGTCACTTTGCCTTGTTTACAATACACTTGAGGAAGCAACAGTTGTTTAATAGAGTTTTTACTGGCACCCAACAGCCAAGAATAAGTCCCACTAACACATTTGGAAAGGTTTGGATTCCTGTTGTGTTGCTTTATTACTCGACAAGAGAAAAGAGGTGGTATCACATTGGGGCAAAGGAATCCTAATCACAGATGGAACACGTAGGAAGAATAAATTGAAGAGCTGCAGCAGAAGACTGATAAAATTGCACATTATCACAGTGTAAATCAAATCTTCAGCTTAAAAGAAGAGGGACCATGTCTCTGAAACCCAATCTGATTTTTTTAGCACTATTAATTCTACTTTGAGCAACTGAAGAAATGGAAACTGCAAGAACTCACCAAAGTATATGAGATAAAAGACATGAAGTCTGACACAGGATTCCTCTTTCTTTGTTGCAATGCAGATTAAGACTACAAACAGAGATGGGCATGGACTGCGGTTCAGCAGTTCACCCCGGTTCAGTGCGGCACCTGAACAGGTGTTCAATGGGTACCATGCGCTTCTTTCCCCTGCCTCCTTGGGCAATCACCCAGTCACTGGCAGCAGCACAGCTTCTGTGCCCTGCCTCCCTGTCTGAGTGGGCAATTGCCTGAGGAGGCGGGGCAGGGAAGCCCGCCCTGCTGCCAGTGACTGGGTGATAACCCAAGGAGGCAGAGAAGAGAAGCATGCTCCTGCCAGTGATTAGGTGATTGCCCAGAGGAGGCAGGGAAGGAAAGCGCATGATGCCAGCATGACAACCATTTTAGCATGGGCTAAACACAGTTCAGGTCCATCTCTAACTATAAACGTTTCCAGCATGCCATGGATGAAAATAGGGAAATGGTTACAACACCACGATTTGCATAAAGGGGAATAAAGGCCATGTGTTTATAACCTGTCCGCTGCCATGGATGCTGACTTTCATTTCTAAGGGATGGTAAATGTTCCAGCTTTCAGCCTGAACTTGACAGGAACTCTCCAAGACGTTTGTATCTATTTGTATCTAAAGTTTGGCTAAAGCCTGAAGCAGATTTGTCATCCCTGCAAAATTGCAGTAATCAGCCTCTACTGTGCTTTCATCATTCTGCATGGTTAAAGTCTTTCATCCACTACCGGGAAAAAATTATTCACATCCTCTGCAACAGCTGGTCGTGTCCTGATTTAAACGGCAACAAGGTAGTTGTTCTTTTCTGGTAGGAAACTAGGACTGTCCTCCAGTTTATTATCAGCAGTTCAGAACATGCCTCCGCAGCTATAAGGATGCAAACTGGCAGGCTGTGTAGAGAGCCTCTGTACTTACTTACATGTGCCTGTTAGAGAGAGGCTTCTACTGGGAAGCCTTAGAAAAAGACCCACAGGCTTGGGTACTGATAGGACTCCAGCTTTTGGGGAAGTTCTCGTGAAAATGCTCATGGTGGCCCTCTGGTTCCTTGTCATTGACCTGAAAGAGGACTCCTTCAGCAATGATGATTTGAACCCCTCCCCACCCAAAATAAAACACAGAAGATGTTAAGGGGATATTGTGCAGACATAAAATCTTTAGGAGTGTTGGAAGTAAGTGGGTTCAGCTCAACTTGAGAAATGCATGTCATTGCAATGGCGAAGAGTAGACAGATATATACCTCCTTGGTTTTCCTAGACTGTCCAGTATCTGTTCTGACCTAGTATGTTGACCTTCCTTCCACCTTAGGTTGCTATTCTTAGGGCTGCTGGTGTCACTTCCTTACCCTCTCACATCTCTCATCCCTCTAAGGGGAAAACATGTTGCCTTTATTATCTAGAGATGAAAGAGGCAGCAATGGCTCCTGGCATCTCCAGCGTGGCTACTGGTCACCTCTCCTGTCCCAATTATATTTCTCTAAGAAAGTTTCCAATTCTTTTAGTAAGAAATACAAATATGATTCCTTTATGAAGGTGGAACTGTGGTCAGGAGAGAGATTCCAGATCTCAAAAGCTGAATCCAAGCTAATGTTGCTCTAGTAACACTGTATGTACTCTCCAACAAGGGATATAGGAGGCTGAACCCTCAGAAAGAGGCAGTTCTTCTCTAGAGTTAGAAGAGGAACCTTCCAGCTCATGAGAATGGCACAAACTGAAGGCATGGGCTCAGCTTGAGCTGCCCCAAAGGAAGTGTTCAAGTACAAAGGAGGAGAGGCATCCTCAAGAGTAGAAGGCCTCCATGAGGTAAAGCTCTTCCTCCCAAGGAGGCTGGCTGTCCAAATGCCTGAAGCTCAGCAATGTAAACATCACCTTTGCGATTGTAAAGCTGTTGGAAAACTACGCTTGACCGACAAATTTTGCCTGCCTCACTTCTTGTACCCTGACCCTTGCTATCATTCCACTGCTAAGTTTGATCATACTCGGTCTTGACTGTGTGTGCAAGATCAACTCTTTGGGTTCATCACCCTCCCTGGATAGTGCCGTGATAAAGATAGAAACAAATAGGCAGGGCTAGTGCCCTCACTTCTATCACGGTAGGTCTAACTGCTTTAATACAGTGCTTCTGTAGCTCCACCCTGGAAATTCTCGGAATTGATTTCTCTAGGATGGTTTGAAGCAACACGGGTTGCTGATGGCTGCGCTGGGGGAGGGCAGTATTCTTACACCTTCTTTTCTTACTATTCTTCAAGCAGTCTCCATGGTTTCCATACGTGCAGATTTCTGAACAGATGAATAGAACAGGTTCATGCATGTATTCTCAGCCTCCCACACACCCCATACATTTACACGCACATGAACAAAAAATGTCCATGCTGCTGTGCTCACCAGGGTCGCATATGGCCACTTTTCACTGTTTTCCTGTTATTTTTAAAATCTTATCACGAGATGTTACAAAGATGTCCCCCAACAAACAACCCACCCACAAGACAAACACACACATACTGTGTTCATCATCAAGGTCGAATGTTCCCATTTCTCCCTATTCTTTATTTTAAAATCCTGCCATAAGACTCTCCTTCTCTCTCACACACACACACACACACAGGCTTCAACAAGTGACTGCTCAAGCATCTCAGGGAGTTGTTCCCTCTGAAAACAAATCGGGAGAAGGTGCAGCCATGGTAACCTGAGCTAACCCCCCATTAAGTGAATCCTAGTCAACCCGCCTATTACTGAGCGACTGAAAAGAGTGAACTGGAGAAATCAGACTTGTTTGAGGAAATGTACGCTTCCTTCCTTTTCAAGCACAATACTCAAGGTTACTCTCTAACTTCCTCTGTGTCATGTATCCCGGGGTCTCCTTTCAAGTTCTCAGAAGTAGAGTGATTATTTTTTTTATTTCTTTGTATGCTTTTCATGCTGTGAAATAAAACTGGAGCTGCTAGAAACACACCTCTTCAAACACCTTCGGCTTCTTCGTTGGCTAACTTCTGGTGGGCTTGTACCAATAAAGCAGCTAAGAACACCAGCCTCGGAGTCCCTCAGGCTCCCTCCCTCCTTCTTTTCTCAGAAATACACTCATGGAAGGATGTGAATATTTATAAGTTGCTTATATTCAGAGATTTCTGAGCTGTGTGCAACAATGATCAATAAAACTACCACATAAAACAAACCATTAAAGTACAACATTTACATCACCAGAAAATAGATGGTAAAGCTGAACTAAACTGAACATACTTACAAAAACGTAGACTAGTTTTCCACATGCTCCTAAGTGTAAGAACTGTTGGAACATGGCTGTTTTCAGAGGAAAGCCTATTTTGTGTAATGGGTGCCACCATAGTAAAGGCCCTGCTCCAAACAATGGTGGACTGGACCTCAGGCAGAGCATCTCTCCAGATAACTGCAAATCAGTCTTTAATTGAGAAAACAATCCCTCAGATAAGTAAGCACCAAGCTGTTTAAAAAATTATATACAAGCAATTAAACCTTAAACCTGTCCCACCAGCAAAGAGGAAGCCTCAAGATGCAGGTTAGAAGGCTAGTCAAAGAATTGTACACCAGCTGAATTGTATTTGTGGCAGACTCACAAATGTGAAATGAGCTTATGTGTGAATTAATGTCAGGAGCACTGGGACGGCAACTCTCATAATCCAGAACCACTGATCATGTTGTTGGGAGTAATGAGAAGCATATTTCAGCAAAATCTGGAAACCAAGGTCATCTCATCCATGAAAACTCATGAGGAGGGTTGAGCTAGTAAAACTACTCCTTACTTTGAATTCTTATTAAGGTTGCTTGCGATAAGTCATTTCTCACTTGACAGTGCATAGCACACATACCGTCGTTTGGGAATTCTCTGCCAGATTGCTCTAAGGTGCTCCATTTAACTACAGTGTTCGAGCTAATTAGTAGGTGGATTTTACTTGCCCGCCTCCATGATTCTTACTCACCCTTGTCTCAAAGAGCCTTCCATAAATGGAGGGACAGACACTAAGGCCTATATCTCACACACACACACACTGGCAAAAATAATTATGTTACTTTGTAAAGTTTGCCTGAATACGCAATAAATACTTTCTGTCCAACAGAAAAATAAGTTAAAGTAAGTATTATTGATTTTTACTATTGCCAGTGCTTCTCCCTGTTTCTGTCATGTTTCTGACACTCTTGCTATATTTTGTCAAGTTGAAGCAAGTTGAAACATAAAGCATAGCTAGATCTGTTGATAAGAAAGATGTCCTATTTTGTGGCCTGGTAAAAACACAGCTGACAGTCAAAAGCTATTAGATGTGTGTGTGTGTGTGTGTGTGTGTGTGTGTGTGTGTGTGTGTGTGTGTGTGTGTGTGTGTGTGTGTGTGTGTGTGTGTGTGTGTGTGTGAATGTTTAGCAACAGGCTATTCTTCCTTACTCACCCACCCACCCACCTACCCCATCAGCCTTAGCAAAGGCAAGATGAGGGGATTTGTGTTAACCACATTAGAGAATGGCCACTCTGAGGCAAAAAGCTTTATGAAAATGCCAATAAATATAATTACACCTCATCTTGGATTCAGGACCCTTCTACAAGTTCATATCATTAAAAAAATTTTAAAAAATCATCACTCTTATGTTTCTACCTCTCTGACATATTTCCAGACTACAGTAAAGGGACTTTAGTTTATCACTAATTTAGGTACATTTAGATACGTTTGCCAGAATATCACCCAGTCAAATGACATGTATAAAATCTGCAATCTTCCTCAAAAACTGAAGAGAATGGAACCAATTTGTTGCTTATTTTATTATTTATGTCTTGATTCACTGCCTGTATCTTCACTCTGTATTATCATTGTCTTGTTATATGAGGCCAACAGCTCTTATGGATGTGTCCATATGCATATTCTTCATCCACATGACGAAATGTAATATGTTTTAAATATAAAATGGATGTCAATTAAACAGCCTGCTTGCTTAGAAATTAAGAGGTTGGTAGCACGATTTTCCCACCCTTTTTTTTCTTTTTCTTTTTCAGAAGGTATAGTTTGGATGATCATTTCCAGAATCTCTTGGTGTCTTGTCTGTTGGAGCATGCAGATCAATTGCGTCCCAGTATGCAGTGGTTGATTCTGTCAATCCCTCGGTTCTCCCCTGCTATCGGGGCGCTATTGCGCATTGGTCACTTCCTGCCCCATCTCTCTCTCCCTTGTGTGACTTCTTCCTTGAAGAAGGGCCTTTTCCAAGTTGGAGATTACCTGAGCACATGTTCTCTGGTGGCTCTCTCTCCATCTACACTTGCATCTATGCTATCCAGCTTTAGGGGGTGGTTTACATGGTGGCGCTGCAGGTTAAACTGCTGAAGACCTGCAGTCATAAGATCGAATCCACGTGACGGAGTGAGCCCCCATCGCTTGTCACAGCTCCTGCCAACCTAGCAGTTCAAAAGCATGCAAAATGCAAGTAGATAAATAGGTACCACCTCGGTGGGAAGGTCATGGCGTTCTGTGTCTAGTCACGCTGGCCACATGACCATGGAAGATTGTCTGCGGACAAACGCTGGCTCTATGGGTTGGAAACGGAGTTGAGCACCGTCCCCTAGAGTTGGACACGACTGGACAAATTGTCAAGGGGAACCTTTACCTTTACCTTACCCATTTTAGAATTGTTCTTCAAAGCTAAAGAAACTTACCTGGAATATGTAAGAGAAATGCCTTCTTTGTTTTTCACTCAAATGCTATATTTTGGCCTTTGCGACTAAAATACTAAAGTCTGTAGTTAATAAATCTTTTCTAAAGTTAATACAAGTTCACTCCATGTTTTGGACTCTGTAGTTCATTTAGCTCATTGAAGATAATTGGTCAGAACACACGATGATCTCTAACATTGTCAAGGCTGGCCAGAGGTTCTTTTTTTTTTTTTTTTGATTCAGTGACAATGAACCCATTCAGCGCAGGCAAAGAGAAAACAAAAGTTATTAAGGAGATGAGAGAACAAAGAGTAGCAGCAACAGAGTCGCAAAATACTGAAAAATATCAGCATTACATCTGGTCCACTCAGTGGGAGCTTCAAACAATGAACTTGGCATTTTCCCTAGTGACCTTCCTTTATTCAGCTGCATAGAACTAGTTTGTACCAATTTCCAAGAGTTGCAGTCTTCCTCAGGTGACTTCTGTAAACTCTGCTGTCTTGCCAGAGTCCAGCAGTAGCTTAAGCACCTACAGTATCTTTAACATTGGACATTTACCATTTAGAATTTGAAGTATACTTTTAATGGCCACACAACACAAAGGCTGTTGTTGTCCAGCTGTTTTTGCTGCCAAAATGACTTTCTCTCTTTGCTGCTAAGGGGCTTCTACTTTTTTTTCAAGCCAAAACAATTCAAACAGGCTTTTCCCCATGCAGTGATTGTGATGTGTTCTTTTGAAGATGAAGGGTTGTGCCTGTAGGTGGTATTTTGGCGACGTGGCAGTTGGGGCGTGAGAATAGAGCCTTGTGATGCAGTGGTTAAACTGCAGTA
This sequence comes from Pogona vitticeps, assembly GCF_051106095.1. NCBI lineage: Eukaryota > Metazoa > Chordata > Lepidosauria > Squamata > Agamidae > Pogona > Pogona vitticeps. The sequence goes on from NC_135787.1 coordinate 183,478,223, forward strand.
CTGCAGTGAAAACTCTGCTCATGACCCCTCAATCCACTAGAGCACTGGTCCCCAACCTTGGGCCTCCAGATGTTCTTGGACTTCAACTCCCAGAAATCCTGGCCAGCGGAGGTGGTGGTGAAGGCTTCTGGGAGCTGTAGCCCAAGAACATCTGGAGGCCCAAGGTTGTGGACCACTGCCTTAGAAGCCTGAAGGAGACTTTCTGAGCATCTCTTTTTCAATTTTTAATGGGATTTTTTTGGAGAGGTTAAGGGGCTACGGGGAGCAGAGGAGGACAGAACGACACAAATAGCCTTTGGATGAGCACGTAGAGTCCACAAACTGCATTCTGTCCATCCCTGCTATACAACACCAGTTATGGTGACCTTGGGGAGTTCTGTGCAAGGAAGGGTTATAAAGGCTTCCTTGCTTCAGTGGCCACATCTTCTACCAAGACCAGGATAATCTTCATAGATCTGACATTGTTCATCTCTGGTGTCCCTATACAACTCCCCGATCAAATGTGATCCCTTTGGCTTAGACCCGGCATGCAATCAGGTAGCAATAAGGGGAATAACCCTTACCCCCTCCAAATCTTTTGGATTTCAAATCCCAGGAGCCCAAGACAGCACAAGCCTTGTGGATTATGGAACTTGTAGTCTGCAACATCTGGCCAAGCAAAGGTTCCCTATGTTTTCTTTAATAGAAGTGGGCTACCTACCATGTTCAGCATTTCCCCCCCTTATGTACTCAAAAGCAAAAGAGGGAAGGCTATGCGCTTGTTTAAAATCTGCATAATTTTTAGCAAACCAAACCTACACATTTAGAGAAATTAGAGTGTTACTATTTTCAGGAAGGCATGAAGTCGCCCCGTTTCCCCGGAGTGTCTCGAAAAGAGGATTGCCTTGGAGGTTCAAGCGTCATGCTGGCGAGGGGGAGGAGGGGGCAAAGGTTTCGTTTTGCTGCATGCAAAATGGGGAGATGAAGGAGCACTGAATGGCAGCAGCCAGAGGCAGAGTCTGTGACTCATCCTGTCTTGCAATGTTCAGAGGATTCAAGGACTGCAATGAATTGCACCCTTTCACTGCCGGTCCCCAAAATCTACAGCAGCCCAGCATCTTTGCCCGTTATGGAACTAGGAGAGTAAAGAACTGGTTTTTCCGGGCAGTCTCAGCTCAGCAGGAGGGAATTTTTGAGCTACTTGTGATAAAGATGAAGAGCTAAAGATGGCCAAAGTATCCCTGGACATGGAGTATTTCTGCATTTAAGGATCAGATACAGGGCAGTTCAAGAATCCCCCAGACATCATTGAAGTTTGAGCTGATTTTTGCTTTTTGTTTCTAAAATGCTGAAATTTGAGCAGGGGAGGAAAAATGACACTCTTGGAAACACAAGATTAGCAGAGGAATTTTAATCCTCCTTCTAATTGAAACATTTGAAGCTCCCAGGAGCTCAGCGATTTCATGTCCAGTCATGGCAAAAGGACAGCACTCCATCGCTTACTAGACACTCTTGTCCTAGAATTCTTTTCCTTTAAGCAGATACATTGAGTCTTCATTACATGTAGGATGGAGAACATGTGTGAATGTGAGTTGGGTGACTGACTCTCTTGTGCCAGCTTTGATAGGATAGGTCAAAGGAGGGCCTGGGCATTATCTTTGTCCTCCACCACCATTGTCAATTTCATTTTACTGTGTATTTCTTTAATATCTGTTCCTGACTAGTAAAGGGTAGCTTCATGAAAAGATGGCAGCTGAATGAGGAGTAGAGTGCATAAATCATAGGGAGAAAGGCAGAAACAAGTGAGTTGGTGGGAGCTTTACTTATCTACTGAAGTTCCACCAGCTTCCCAAAATTGATGGCACCGTGTAGGACACTTTCCCATCCCAGATGCTGGCCCCTTATTTCAACATTTATAGCTCCCCACCCCAATCAGGAAACATACAAATACCTAAAATCACAGACAGGAAAGTGGTTCAGGTCACCTCCAAACCAGTGTAGGCCAAGTTGGTCCAGTTCTATGCAGCAAAATACTCAGATACAAATTGAACCAGACAATCTTTAAAACCTCATTTATTCCCTTTTCTTGCAAACATGGAGGGACACAGAGTCCTTCCTGTTCTTCTGATTAAGGATGAACATGATCTTGAGAGGAAAAGGTGGAAAACTGAGGGAATCAGGGGTATTGGTGTCTTTTTTTGGTTGATGAGAGCGTGGATCCATCCACCAAGAGACCCTGGGGAAGGCTCAGAGCAAAGTCACTGAAGTCTATATATCCCTCTACAGTTGCTCGTGTAGTAATTTTGCATTTAGCAAGGATGCAGGGAGCTGGCTGGACAGCTCAGTAGTTTAGTTGTCTGAGACAAAGGTTGGGAGTTCAATTCCTCACTGTTCCTCCTGTGTGTAGGGCCTACTTTCCATAGTCCTAGCCCGTCACTCTATCCACTATGCCAGTGGTCCCCAACCTTGGGCCTCCAGATGTTCTTGGACTTCAACTCCCAGAAATCCTGGCCAGCAGAGGTGGTGGTGGAGGCTTCTGGGAGTTGTAGTTCAAGAACATCTGGAGGCCCAAAGTCGGGGGCCACTGCACTCTATCAGACTGGGAACAGTAAGTACACACTATCAGATCAGGTTGGACTTATGGGGACCTTTGCTAGTGTTTTCTAGGTACGAAATACTCTGAAGTGGTTCATCTGTCTCTACTTCTGGAGACACACTAGGCCTTTGCAGCCTGTCCAAAGCCTTTATATGTGACAAGGCATATAAACTTATATATGCTCCAGGTGGTCATCATCATCTCAGCTAGCCCCTGTTCCAGGAGGCATACCGGGCGTTCAAGCTCTCAGCTCAGGTGCTCAGACTTCAAAGGCAGAGGCGCTTACAGACTGAACTATACCAGCTCATGAAGAAAATGTTAGGAGCGTTCAATGTATTCGTGAAGGCTTTCACGGCTGGGATCCAATGGTTGTTGTGGGTTTTTTCGGGCTCTTTAGCTGTGTTCTGAAGGCCGTGTTCTGAAGAACAACCTTCAGAACACAGCCAAAGAGCCCAAAAACCCCACAACAACCAAAATGTTAGGAGCTTATAAAAGTGTTGTTTCCCCCCTTTGGAGAGTGTTTATGAGCACCTGAAGCTTATATGTGGACCCCTGAAGGTTAACAATCGCCACTGCTATCCCCAGTCTTAGTGCACTTAAGAGTCAGTCTGTTTTGTGACAACTGGAAAGATCATCGAAATGGAAAAATGTAAGAGTCTAATTGTTGCACACTGAATGTTAGTGCAGCACTGTAAAATTTAAGTATCTCCTCCTGCAGTCTAGATTTTCCACATGAGGGCTGCTTCATAAGTTACAAAATATCTATACCTAGCTCTAAAAATCCCAGCAAATTCCTGTGTGGAATTATCTTCTATGCAGGTATTTCTGTACACTGTTAGAAAGAGTGTTGCTCAACCTCTGGAGATAGAACAGGCTGGAAGAACCTCACAGTGCAGTGATTAAATTGCAGTACTGCAGTGAAGACTCTGCTCCTGATCTTAATTCGATCTCAGGCTCAGATTAACCGGTTGATGACTCAAACTCCCACCTTTCTGAGGTCAGTAAATTGAGTACCCTGCTCATTGTGGGGGCAATGTGTCGCCTACATAATTAAATTGTAAACCACCCAGAGAGAGCTTTAAGCACTATGGGGCTGTATATAAACAGCACACTTTGCTTTTGGAAGAAATCCTGTGACGATACTTATTTCATACTTCCTCAGAAGTTTTGCCTCAGAAATCTGTACATTTCCAGCATATGTGGTACATTTCAATGAAGGATCAAACTGTCCCAAAGCATTTTTACATTTGAAAAGAGTGCCGGGGGGGGGACCTTTATCTGAATAGTGCAGAAACACATTATTTAAAGCTCCGTTCAGATGTGTTTTACAGTATGTGGAACCCCCATGACTCAAAGGGACTGCAAAAGCCTCCCCTTCATCCTCTCCTTAATCACAGTGACTGTACCACAGTATCTCCTTCACATGAGCTAACACTTTAGGGGCAGAAGTGTCTTGGCTACTGAGGTACAATGGCCTTCTCCTGGGGGGGCAATATGCAGAAAGCACCAAATCTGCATTGTCTAAATCAGTCCAATTCCAAGTGCAGAAGCACTGGTAGACCTACATTTTCGAGGCTCTGAGGCTTGAAACGTTATTCAGGCCCCTTCATAACCAGCAACGAGGTTTTGATAACCACTGTTATCTTCTTCAGCAGGGTTGTTCCATGACAAATCGCCGCAAATTTTTAATCGATATGGACTCAAGTCACTTCTGAGCCCCCTATGGGACTAGGGGCCCTGAAGCTCAAGCTTCATTAGTTTCATTGTAGATCCACTCCCATGCAGAAGATCGGCACAGACGGCGAGTCAAACCGTTATTCCAGTCTACTAAATCAGTCGCCTTTACCATGGAGAGCAGACAAAAGGATGGGCATTGTTTTGGGTCCCTTCGTCAAAAGTTTCATGAATCTAAACAGGCAACATGGATGGCAGGTGAAAGGTAAACTTTCACATGATCTCTCATAAACACTCTGCTGGAAGCACACATAGCATTTACAGCTCCCAGTCAACATCTCCCAGTCTCTGGTGCTTTCCAATTAGCAATCAGACAGCCTGGAAAGGCTGGCTATGCATTTGCTTTAATCTCTTCATTCTGTGCCTCTCCCTTGAACAAATGGCCCTGTCACGTTCCCAAGGGTTTTAACAAGCAAAAGTCCAATAAACCAGTCCAATGTCAGAAGTCCACTAGATGCAAAACAGATACAAAATGCCAGAGCCAAAACACAAACCGTAGTCAGAAGTCAGAGTCCAAAGCCAAGGGTCCAGAAGACAAGGTCCAAGATGAGCAGGTGCGTGGATGCGAGCCAGAAGAATTGACTTGTTGCTTCCACGAGCTTCCCAGCTGTCTGGGAGCTGCTTATATAGTAAAACAGTCATTGAACTGCTGGAAGCCTTTCATTCTGTCAATACTCAGGGCTAGCTGATCTGATGTTTCTGTGGGCAGCATTCAGGTGATCTTCTGACCTTTGCATCATAAGTCTTTGCCGAAGTCTAGCCCTTACCCTGGCTACTGGGGAAGGAGAGTCTGGTGGTGATTCAGTTGTCTGTGCTTCTAATCACTCAGCATTCTCCTCAGCTTTACTTAACCTCTCATGTTCCAGATCTTCGGCTGAACTCATGACAAGCCCTCACATTTACTGTACCCTCTGACACTTCTCTGTCACCTCTCTTGCTTCCAGAAGCTTCTGGAACAACATTGACTATTGGGACATGAGTTCCCCTTCCATAGCAGCCACCCATCAACTATAGGCACTCTTTCTCCTCTTTGGAAGCTGACTTAGCAAAGTGAGGCATGAGACTCCTCTCCAGGAAATTGAGTTTGTGCAACTGCAGAGGCAACAGAAGGGCCAGGAGTAGTTTGATCCCCTCTATATTCTTGAATATATATATATTCATGCGGGCTCTATGTTCATGTGGGCTCTATATTCTTGAAAGGGGCTTTTGCGTGTGGGAAAAATGCATTTGGAAAAGTATTCAGGAGAATGCATGTCCTGGTAAACATGAATTTCTGTCAGAGGTGAAATAACCAGGTGGGACAAGAATGGGACAGGAACGTCAGTGAGAGTCAGAGAACTGCAGCAGAAATGAAGTGACAAGTTCTCACATCCTCAGCAGAGAGAAGGAAGACTTGTCAACAGGGTTGCTTCACACTTCAGACAGTGGCATAGCCATCGTGTGCCACTAGGGTTGAAGGAACAGTTCCAGAGCCTTGGGACTGATCTAGAAGCTTCTTTTTTGTGGTAAATACAGAATATCTCTTCTCCACCATCAGCTTTTCTGTACTTTAGAAATGTACTTAGAAGGCTTCGTTCTTCCCTGCAGTAGTTTTCCTCTTTGAAAAAAAAAGAAAGCAAAACGAAACAAAACAAAAAACTCCATACACATAAATCCTTGTTGAGTTTTAATTAGTATGAGATGAATGAGCAGGGTTTTTTTTAAAAAAAAATTAAATGATTGACAACCCAGCTGAAACCACAAAGAAGGAGCAAGCATGAGAAGAAAGCTAATATGCAATTCAACGGTGAATTGATTCATATAGAAATTCATTCACATATTTAAGGGTTCCTACCCACAGCTTTAAAAAAAACCAGAATTGCTTGAAATTGACTGCAAACCATCTGTTGATTTAAAATACTTCTGTGAAGATGTTTAGAGTATTCCTAGAACACCTTATGCATGAGCAAACAAAATAAAAATGCCAATAAAAATGCGTGCATTAAAGCAGCGACATAAAATGATTCATAACTCAGCAACACATCCATATAAAGCAGTTCAAACCATTTAAGGAAGAACAATTTTGTTATCAGGAAATGCAGTAAACAATGGTTTTAGAAAGCAAAAGAGATGAAAAATTAGATTTCACCCTAAGTGGAAGAAGCAAAACAGCTTTCATCTAGTAACCAAAAGCTTTCCTAAGTCCTAACCTACAAAATACCGATAGTGTTGTGTAGCTCAGTTTTAGACTACTCCCTGGGAAATCCGGGTGCAAAAATCCAGGCTCCTCTGTATATTTCTGCCGATGATATTGAGGCTATCACCTTATATCACCTGAACACAGGTCAGTTGTGGATGGTGGAATTCTGAATTAGAATTGTCTACTCTTTTCTCCAGAAATGCACCTCATTGTAACAACAGGATAATATGGTCCTTCTCATGCTGGAAGGAGTTGACTGGCTTGGGAGGGGAAGGGGGCTGCAGCAGATGAAGGACACTGGGGAAACGGGGAGGGGACCACCTACTAGCTGGGGTTCTAGAGGAGACTGAAGGGAGATGAAGGACATGTGGCACTACTGAGGGAGGCAAAAGATGCCTGAGAAGTGGAGGAAGAAGGTGCTTGGAGAGAAACCTGGGAGGAGCTGGAGGAAGCTCTGAGTGCAGAGGAGATTTGGAGTGCTGAGGAGGTCTGAGATTGGACATAGCAGGAGGATGCCCAGAGAAGTGTACTTATAGAGCTTTGCATGCTTCATGGAGAAGCAGCAGTCAAGGGGTGCCCTCCCCACTCAAAAGCTCCAAATCCCAGCATTATGACCAATGAATGTCGGGGCCCACAATGACCCAGAGGAGATGCTGGAAGTGGAGAAGTCAAAAGGGAGTGATGCCTCCAGCAGTGACCAAGGTGAGGACCTGTAAGCCTTCCCTCCTTTGAGTTCCTATCTTTGGTTCCCTGTGGAAACTCTCCCTGACAGAAACTAAGGACTCATGGCCCCCAGTGGAATTAATTTGGGGCCTGGACAAGACTGAGTCACCCCAGGGGCGAGTCCCAGTAACTCTGCTATCTGGGAGTCTCCAGAGAGAACTCTGGAACCAGTTGTTGAAGAGCAAGACCATCTGGAGTCTATGGATATGGGAGCGGAGGATGGTTTGCCCACCAACCACGCACTGGGTGAGGGCAGATGGGTGCACTGCACCCTACAATAAGATCTGGCCATATAGCTCAAATACGTTGTTGTTGTTGTTGCTGACCATTACCGGCATGTTATTTTTTACTTTATGGTGACCCTATAAACCCATTAACTCCAACAGTCAGGCTGTTACCAGCCTCACTCAGTTCTTGCAAATTCAGAGCCATAGCTTTCTTCACTGTATCCATGTCATTTCCTGCTGCCTTCAACATTTCCCAGTATTATTGTCTTTTCCAGTTGAGTCTTCTCATAATATGCCCAATGTATGACAGCCAGTTATTTTGGTTTCATCTGTGGACCTTAAATTATTTATGTTCTTCCATCAATTTTCACTCCTTCTTCATATTAATTTAATCTAGTTTTTTATATCATATTTTCTGTGTATAGATGAGAGGTGAAATTCTGGATAGCTCACTGATTTAGGCATCTAGCTGCAGAGACAGAGGTTCGAAGTTCAATTTTCAACTGTGTCTTCTTGTCAGGGGCTAGACTCAATGATCCATAAGATCTCTTCCAGCTTTGCAGTTCTGAGATTATTGTTATGATGATGGTAGTGGTGGTGATGGTAAAATATACCTTACCTTTCTCTATAGGAAGCCATTCTGTTTCTTCATATTAAGTCCTAACAAAATATGTCTAGTGTTTTGATTATGCATCATAATCATGAAACATGTGGCACACACATTTCTTTTAGAAATGATCTGTCTATACCATCAAAGGCTTTGCTGTAGTCTATGAAACATGAATGAATGATTTTCTTCTGAAATCCTTTGGCATACTCTAGCAACCATTATATTTTTGCCATATGATTTCTAATGCATCTTCCTTTTTTTCTGAATCCAACTGGGAAAGGGGGCATTTCTGCCTCTCTATATGGTAAAATATTGCTTCCATTAGTTTTAAGTAAGTTTTCTAGAACAGAGACTTGACTATTTCTCCTTTAGCTTTCCTGCATGGGTAAACACTGGCACCGAGCTAAGGTGAAGATAAAATAAAACCAGAACCCAATGGGAAGCAGCTCTTGGGTGCTGATTAGGAAGCCATCTCCTAATTAGTGTCGTTTTTAATTTTCCAGGATTACAGGTAATTACGCTTAGTAAAGTGGGTAAAATTAAAATTAAAATGCATGAATTTGTACTCTGCTCCTAGCTATAAAGGCTTTTAAAAAAAAAGAAGGAAGGAAAGAAAACATCACCAGTGCCAAATTCATTTTGACATGAATAGCAATCCTGCACTCCCATCAGGGTGTATCCTAAAATATGCAGAAGGCTGTCAGCATCTTGTTATATGAGTTAGACTCTTATGAAATGGAGGAGCAAGTCTCAGGAAGTTGATTATTTTCATAAGATATTGCAAGCTTCTCCCCTAAGCAAAATATGTTTGTTTTTTTCCCACTCAATCACTCTGCTGCTAATATTAATCCTACGTTTATGTTTAAATTCTGTTGTTGTTATCATCATTGTCACTGTTGTTGTTATGGGTTGGTGGCAATGGAACACAGAAAAAATATATGCATTCAGATAAAGATCTACAAAGGTGACAAGTAAGGTACAATCATGTACTTTTTAATGTTCTGTGGCCATCACACTCATTAAAACTGCAACATTCATTTTACAGACACTAACTTAGTCAGAACAAAATCTTAAGAGACATGTCCAAGGTAAGGGAAAGGGAAAGGTTCCCCTTGACAATTTGTCCAGCCGTGTCCAACTCTAGGGGGCGGTGCTCATCTCTGTGACAATCTTCCGTACTCATGTAGCCAGCGCAACTAGACACAGAACGCGGTTACCTTCCCACCGAGGTGGTACCTATTTATCTGCTCGCATTTGCATGCTTTCGAACTGCTAGGCTGGCAGGAGCTGGGACTAGCGAAGGGAGCTCACTCCTACATGTAGATTTGATATTACGACTGCAGGTCTTCTGACCTTGCAGCACAGAGGCTTCTGCAGTTTAACCCGCAGCGCCACCACGTCCCTATCCAAGATATGTCCAAGACAACAATCCTAATATAAGAGGATAACAGCTATTTATTTTCCTAGGAATACATTTCTCTCTGTGTCTTAAACATCTCCCCCTCCCCAGATTTGAGCTCATTGATTTGGCCACTAACTTCTCCACAAATGTGGTGTGGGGAAAAGAATCACACAAAAACATGAGGGAAGAGAAAGCTGGTGCCAAAAGAGAGAGAGAAATGTGGATAAAACAGGAAGGTTGTGGGCTTATCTTTTAAAGAAAACTTCAAATTGATCCTGAAATGTAGCAGAGCAAACTCAAAATGGGAGATATTACTAATGGGCCTTAATTAAAACAACATGCAAGAAAGAAATTGATGCTACAATGGTAAATACACCAGGACTCTGTTTTTGTACTGTGATTCAGTCATGGTGCCCATGAACCTTTGTACACTGGATATCTGTTTTTTTTTTAATGATAACATCTGGAAATGGACTGATCTTTGCATGTACTGTAGATCAGTTGTGAAATATAGAATCCATCCAAGTGAACCTGGAAAGTAAGTGAAGCAGAATGTGGAGATGACCATAGAGTCATAGAATAATGTGGTTCGAAGGGGTCTATAAGGCCATCATGTCCAAACCCCCTGCTCGATGCAGGAATACAAATACCAAAGGATATCTGCCAGGTGGTTGTCTAAATTTCTCTTGAATGCAAAGTGTGCTGCTTATATACTGCCCCATAGCGTTTCAAGCACTCTCTGGGCGGTTTACAAGTTAATTATGCAGGCTACACATTGCCCCCCCCCCCAGCGAGCTGGGTACTCATTTTACTGACCTTGGAAGGATCGAAGGCCGAGTCAACCTTGAGCCGGCTACCTGGAATTTAACCCCAGGTCGTGAGCACAGCTTTGGCTGCAGTACAGCCGTTTAACCACTAACTGGTTCCATTGTCATTACTACTCTAACAGTTAAGATGTTTTTCCTGATATTCACCCATAGTCTGGCTTCCTGTAACTTGAGCCCATTATTACATATCCTGCATGATGATGAGTCGACCCATAGATCAAAAATGAAGCGAATCTGGGAATGGATACTGACTCATTATTAGTACTGTAGAATTGTCTGTAAGTCTGACAGGCATTGCCTTCTTGATTATTCATGAGTCAGGCAACTCTGACATCGGCACCAAGAAGGGTCGTCATAAGGGCTGTACAGATTTTATGCAAATCCATTCCTCCAAAGGCTCTGAAATGTGAATCTTGAAGCAAGGTAGTGGGGCGTCTGGAGAAACAGAGAATGGCATCCATCAAGACCGAAATAGGCAGAAAACGAATATATGAACCGAAAGGGGGTCCCCACTCTCAATTCCTATTCCACCGTCTCTGCTGAGTCTTCCTCAGCATTTCCAGACCTGACGTCGTATGCAAATTCAGTCGATACATTTTCAGCACAGAAAAACAGGTCTTGCATGGCTACTCGGAGGAATGGATACTTCCACTTTAATTCAGTTCTGATTAGCTTTAAATAAGTTTTCCGAAACTAATAACTTGACAGTAGCCTGTTACGAGACAGAAATAGGCCGGGAGGAAGCTTATGTAGCACTCATTCTAGCTTTCCGGGGGCAGGGGGGGCAGTGCAATGTGCAGACGGTTTTCTATTTTTAAAGAAAGGTCTTTTGAAAAAGAGATGACTGTGCAAATTATTGCAGCAAAAAAAGCAGCACCTTCTTGCAATTCCAGCGACTCGCAACCCATCCTTTTATCAGCAGCTTAGGCTGCTTTTGGACTTAACAGTGTGAATCGATGCGCCTAAACATAGCTGCCAATGTGGGGCAGAGCTTTCCCTTCCCTTAAAAGTGGGGCAGAAGAGACGTTGTAGCAGGTGTGTGCCTTCAGTTTTCCATTAACCTCTCTGGTGATGGAAAATTGCTTCTGCAAAAATTTTTTTTAAAAAAATAGTAATAATACATGTAATGCTATTTTTTGGCAGCTGAGAAAATAGAGATTGGGCATTCGGCAAGCTCTGGCAAACATTTGCTTTTGGTCAGCCTCTAGAACAATGATACCTGCTGGTCCTCACCCTATACAGGCATATAATTGGAAGAAAAGCTTAGACAAAAATCATGCATGGTAACTGATGGATCAGGTGAGAACAGTGAACAGGGATGCTGTGGTACCTGAATGTCCAGCACCCCAGATTTGCACCTTTGAAACGGAGAAATCAGGTGCAATTGTGTAAGGTTTTTTGGTCTGGGAAACTATCAACTAAAATGCTTTCGTATCTTTGTAAAAAGAGGGTTAACTAATGTCTTTATCAGGATAATAAAACTTACACAGACACACAGACACACACACACACGTATATATATATAAGAAAATACAGCTCACACTTACATAATTAAAGCCCCATGGTTATTTTGAAATTAAGTAATTGCAGTTCCTATTGCTACAGCATCTGGTTAGGATGAATTTTGAACTTAGCTGCTTCTGACCATCCCTTCTGAACATGATGGAAGAGATCTGAAAGACTTGGAAACTTAGTTATTCATTTTATTTTATGCCTCCTTCCTCCCAGAAGTGTGACCCAAGGTGGCATACAATACAGTTAAAAGCAATCTAAAAAATTAAAGCACAAGACGATGAGAAGCATTAAAATAAAACTAATTTTGCTGTATTATCGAAATAGAACTAAAATTAACATGCTGCAAAAAAAAAAACCAGCATTAAAATACTAATATTTGGTTGCCTGAGGGAAAAAGGGGGGAAATTATCAACACATGGCTAAACTCCTAGGATTTCAGGAATCTCAGTTGCCAAAGAACCAACAGATTCCTGCCTGGGATATGTAGCCATCATTGTTGTTATGTGCCACCAAGTTATCCCCACCTATGGCAACTCCATGAAAGAGCAATCTCTAAAATGTCCTGTCCTCCAGCCTGTGTCTTCCTTTAGAGAGTTGATCCATCTTATTTTTGGTCTTCCTCTTTTCCTGCTGCCTTCAACCTTTCCCAACATGATGGTCTTTTCCAGAGAATCCTTCCTTCTCTTGATGTGCCCGAAGTAGGACAGCCTCAGTTTCAACATTTTTGCTCCCAGGTTGGATACATTCCGTGAGGGTTCTTTATTCAACTTTTAGTTCTCCCCCAAACCCTGCCCCACTCTGAGGCTCTACTATTTTTCCTAACCCAGTTCTGAGAAAGAAAGGGTAACCTATTCAGTTGAAATTGAATCGTATCGCATTGATCTGGGAGGAGGGGAAGCATGCCATTTTGCTCTCCTCCCTCTCTGGTTCCTTCCCCTTCTATGCATGGAAGTTGAAAGGGCCCTCTGTTGCCTTTGGAGGCTCTCTGTGGGATCAGAACCCTAGAAAACCAGTGTCTTAATTAGGACAGCCACATGGAGAGGAAGAACAGTTTCTTCATTTTTATCAGCTGGGTGGAAGAGAGTTTCGTCAAATCTAACTTGTCATGCAAGCCACACCAGCTGAAATTCCTTCTTCCATTTAATAGAAGACCTGTCTTCCTTTTCATGTGGCCACTTTAGTTCTAAGTCCCATGGAGTGTCTCCACACATAACAGAAGCTTTCTGGTTGAGAAAGTCAACTTCTATGCACAGAAAAGTGGTGGAAACAAGGATGGAGGGAGACAGACTAAGGCACCCCCATGCATCACATGCTGGTTAAACATACCTTAATTGTGACAAAATGGCTGAAATCCAGTAGCAAGGTGCAATTAGAACAGGCCTGTTGAATTGACAGTGCTTACATAGTAGGGATATCACCAAATCCCTTCTGATTCAGTGGGCCTACTTTAGTTGTAACTTACTTCTGGATTTCAGCCAATAAGGCTATCATTTCCTTACTGGTATTTAACCTTTGAACTGTAGAACTGGAAGGGACCTTATGGATCATCAAATCCAGCTCCTCTCAAGGAGGCACATTGGGGAATTGAACTCCCAACCTCTGGCTTCGCAGCCAGAGACATAAGCAACTATTCCCTCCACAAAATCAACTATATCTTGTCTGTAATCATTTATCTTATACACTGATGATTGTTATAAACAATGAAACAGGCCTATATATTTATTTACTCATTGCATTGCATTTACATTCAGCTGTTTATCAATGAAGAGGAACAGGACTCTCCTCCTCCTCACTTTATCCTTATGATGACTCTATGAGGTGGTTCTGCCTGAGAGAAAGTGACTGGCCCCAAATTAGACAGGGAGTTTCATGGCGTTTTTGGGATGAGCAGATGCAAATGACCCTGATATCATGGGAAGGTGACTCCACTCTGGATTGTATTACAAAGTTTCCAGAAGCTATTCATGGGTCCACCAAGCTCTAGTTCCACAATCAATCAATCAACCAACCAATCAACTTAGCGTTCCTAGGATTGCTCCATTTAAAGTTTGCACTAAAACCCAGGATGGATTTACCACCACCCTCAGCCGGAGTTACCAGCCTCCACTGCTTTGGGGCATGATCTCAAGTCTCAGTGCAGTGCTAACTTATCTTCTGGGAAATTGCCCCATAAATCTCTTGTGATGCCCCAGGTCATTTGACAACCAATCAGTGGGGACCATTAGGACAAAAGTAAAATGGCGGCTTCCCCATTACCTCCTGTGCTGTGGCCATGTGGCGCCATAGGTAGGGAAAGTCACTAACATGAGGGATGGCCCCCAAACCAACATTTTCCTGAGGGCTCTCTCAGCCCCAAAGATGATCCTGAAAAGTCCAGATCAGAAAAACTTGCTATGCATGACCCAACACCCAGAAATCCTCTCACAAAAAAACAGCTGGATCTGACATCAACCAACTGTGGTTCTTTCCATTTTGACAACAACATTTTTATTCTTAGGCATACGTAGCGAGCGGAGTATCTCCGCCATAACCCTGGCTGCTATATTTAGGCTGTTGACAACTTAATCGTAACTTTCCTGTTGACATTGAGTCTGATGAAGAGTGGAAATTTAAAACTCGTGCAGGAGGAAAGCTTTTAATATGTAGTGAAAGAGAGATCAGCAACCTGTCAGTAAATTACTGAACTGCTTCTTCTCTAATGTGTTCTAATTTATGTCTCTGGGCTACCACAACCTTGTCCTTCAGTAATTTTAGCTTTATCTTGAGCTTGGATCCTTTACTAGGAGTCATTACAAATGAAGAGGTAGAAGTGATTTTCACTGTCCACTTCAGGCAGCAAATGAGGGATTACATGACTTGAATATTTCCCTGCAGATAGAAAAGTAGAGGCCTGTGGAAAGACAAGTTTGCAAACCTATGACATCTAGCTTTCTCCCTGCAGGAAATTACTTTGAAAAATATGCATTATGTCATTTCAGCCTGTCCCATCCACATTCATGATGGACTGAAATGGGACACCCCGGACACAGATTAAAATGATCATCTGCTATCTTGTGTTTAAATGGTTGTAACGTGGTGGGCCACTCCAAAGTCACTGCCAACTCCAGGCCTCTCAGAATGCCCGCCACGCCACTAAACACTCTTGCTGCCACCAACCTTTCCTTTAAATGAAAAGGACAAGGATTTCTTTCAAAAATAAAACTTGGTTTATTGATTACAAAAATAAAATAGGTAAATCACTGGAAGATAATCACAATGTAACTCACTTCTACTTGTTTAACCAATAACACATAGACTTTCCCTCACTGACACCTCAGGCACGCAGGCCTCTTTCACTCTCACACTAGATCTCTCCAGATCTCACTCTCTAACTCTATCAATCTCCCCCATACACACCTTCACCCCC
This sequence comes from Pogona vitticeps, assembly GCF_051106095.1. Lineage (NCBI taxonomy): Eukaryota > Metazoa > Chordata > Lepidosauria > Squamata > Agamidae > Pogona > Pogona vitticeps. Next base: position 183,493,421 of record NC_135787.1, read on the forward strand.
CTTTTTATACCAGCTCCTCCCCTTCAGTTCCACCCTCCGTCACACCATTGGCTGATGATTCACTGCCCAGCTATGACGGACAGGTGAGGTCATGGCTACCCGTTACAATGGTCAAACAGCTGGCATGATTTACTAAGATGTGCCTCTTGCATCTTTTACAGATTCATCGTTCTTGAGGGTAAGGATGAACTTTTCTCTTTGTAAAAGCAGAAAATTAAATACCAACCATAAGAATTTGGGGGGAGGCCCTGGATGCCGTGGGGGCAGTGGATCCACTCCAGCTTTTAGTCTATGCTTTGGAGGACTTATCCAAGGTGTTGGATCCGTTTGGTAGATATGGTGGAGCATCTTGAATAGTTCTTGTGAAGTTTGGAATAAAACCTGGGATGAATTTAGTGTCCCTCAATATCGGAGACAAGAGCCTCCACTGGGGTGAGGATGTATGAGGCCAGTGTTTCCCATAACTTGTCCCTGTTTCCCATTTCATAGAGGATAATTCTCTATTATGATTATTTTCAATGGACCTCTCTCTATTTCAGGGGTCTCTCTATTTCAGGGTCAATGTTGGTTTAATGATAAACACTAGCAAGGAAAACAGACAGAGACTTTGAAGATGCCTATATTCATTGAGGGCAAGACCCACCTCAACTGGTCATCATACTCTTGCCCTCCACAATGGTACGGTGTACTAGATTTTAAAAACGTAGCAATAAAATGTACATTCGCATGTAGAAATTCTAAATCATCATATTTTCCCTTCCAAAATGTGAAACTCTGCATCCTCCTTTTTGATTAAGCACTTCTTCTTGTTTGACAGGGTGTTAAGTAGCAACCTTAACACCCTGTCAAAGAAGAAGAAATACTTAATGAAAAAGGAGGATGCTGAGTTGTACATTCTGGAAAGGGGTATATGCTCCCATTGATATCCAGTGTTACAAAGCATGCAAGATTGTTATGCTGGATAGCTCAGTGGTTTAGGTATTTGTCTGCAGAGCTAGAGGTTTGGAATTCGATTCTTCACTGTGCTTCCTTGACAGAGGCTGGATTCAATGTACCATCAAGCCTCTTCCAGCCCTGCAGTTCTAAGATGTTGCTGATGCAAATGTGTCATGTCCATTTTACTTCCTTCTGCCTTTTTTAGAGATGTGCACTCTTTCAAAGACTTCCCGGACACAACTGCACACACGACAGAATCCACCTTCTGGGAAGGAAGGAAGGATCCATGTTGCCTGCAGAGTTCAGAAAGATATAGTCCAAAACAGCAGCTTTTCCACATCCTACGTATTAATAGTAAAGAAAGGAAAAGAAAGTCATAGAGCTGTATGCAGTCCCTGAGTGAGGTCCTTATTACCTAAACGTAACTAGTTGCAGATCACTATGTTACTGGTAACTAGTTATTTTCAAGCTCCACATTGTATAACATGGATTTCTTATCATATGCTGTATTTAACCAAGCATATTTGTAAGTGGAGTGGTTCAAAAAAGGTTGAGTCTAAGCATTCTTGACTTGACCTTTTTCAGAGGGCAAGTTGTGGGTCCTCCACCTATTTGCTGCAGTCCTTGGGTGCACCAAAGTAGGATCATACTGGAAGGAAGTGTTGAGGATTTTTTCTTGCTTCTAACATGAAAGCAACTTCTATTGAAGCAATTCCAAATCTGGATTTGTAGCTCATCCTCTTGAAGTTTATTGAGTGCACGTGCAGAGGTAGGCAGCTAGAGAAGGTTTTGGGGAACAATTTTTCCTCCTAGAATCCACTGTAAAATCAAAACCAGAAGTCTACTTTGGGTTTTGGAAATCCTCTTTAGATGATTAAGCAAATTAGGCAAAATGAGGGACGTGGTGAGTGCATCTTGTTCTATGGTAAACACCCAGGAAGAAAACCAGCCAGTTTTAACCATCTTCCTTATAAATGTTTGAAATTATTTCCTTCGCTTCCTTGTGTGATCTCCAGGGTCTGTATTCTTTCTGCCTACTTTCCTTCTTTATAATATTTTGACTCCATTTTCCTGCTATATGTAAAACACATTTCAATGGGCTGTTTTTCAGGTATTGACCAATCAGTGGCTGAAATCCTATCACACAGCTCTATGTGTGCAATGACGATGATGTCATCATCAGTCGCAAATTACTGCTAGTTAAAGGCAAATTCTCATGAAGACAATTTGGGGGTGCATGTGACTCGTGTGCAATGTGACAAAGTGATCCCCAAAGGAAGTCTTTAATCAGCAGCAATTTGCTGCTGTTGCTGACATCATCACCATTACGCATGTAAGAGCTGCACAACAGGATTTCGGCCAGTGGGTCCAACTTGGTTTTTTTTTGGGGGGGGGGGGTTTAACAAAACAAAACATAGTTTGATTCTCAGAATTAATGGCATGTCCTTCCTCAGAGGACAAGTAACATGCGTTACTACAGCTTACTGCAGTCAGGGGTTATTGTCTTAAGCAGCAAACTGGGATATGATTTGTACTAAACGTTCCAAGCAGGGAACCCCCCAGAGAAAAAGTATCTGAGCAAGGTAGAGTTGGCTTTCCCTGAGTCATGTGCAGCTAACATACCCCCCTGTTCTCCAGAGTCTAAGAGTGCTTCCAATTTACAATTTAATGTATGCATTCTGATCTGCAGAGCCAGGTAATATGATTAGGTCTGGAGAGGGACTTGTCTTTTCTTCCTGATGCATCATGCTGACAGCTGAGATCATTTGGGATGCACCAGCTGACAGATCCTGCTTTGGAAGGTGACTTTGATATTCTGGACTTTTCAGGCTGTATTTGTTAATCTGGTTTAGTGGATTTATTTTCTCTTGTCAAAGAATATTGTGTCAAAATAGCCATAGAGATAAGAAGGCCCCTGTTGTATTCCGATAAAGGAGAGGGCATATGAGTTATCCTGCTGTCTACTAAAATTGATTTTTTGCGAACCTCAAGTTCTTTTCGTACAAGAAAATGAAAATATTGAATTTGGAGAAATTCTTTAAAATTGGAGTAAAACGAAATTCGCCTGAAGGGCTGCAGTCCCCAAAACTTTGTGCCAGACAAAAATTTAGTAGACTTGAACGTGCCATTGTATTTGTTACTATTAGTGCTAAAGAGGCAGAGATATGAGACAGCTCCTTTGAGAAAGTTAAGCATTAATTTTGTAATGCAAAAGTGGGAGCGTAGGAGGGAGCGAAGGTGCTCCCTGGTCAAACTGACAACCAAGTATGGGGCATGGCAGCCCATCTGCTCAGAAGGATTTCACTCAGAGGATGATGTGGCACAGCCTTCATCCCAGGCTCTTGCCTCCTTCTGCCTATCCCACCCATCGCACAGAACATTACAAGAAAACAATAACCAGCACAAACAGCTGAAGAGAGTATGTAAGGATTGTATACAAGTATACAAGTACAAAACATGTACAAGAGTAGTTTCTAGGTAAACACAGTCTGACTGGAAGGTCCCGCTGATGATGAGGCAAGTGCTCCAGGGAACTGTGCCCAGTCTGAAAATGGCACTATGGCCGGCATGGAGGACATCCCTTCTCTGGCCTCCTAGGGTGCTCAGCATATCCTTGGGTCAACCCACAGAAAGCAAAGATGGAAGAGAAGGTTGGGCTGACTGGAAAAGGGATGGAGGCCTGCATGGATGGCTCTTTTAAGAAAATGTTGACATTGAATCTAATTCAACATTTGTCATAAATGCACACAGTAAAAAGGCAGATACTTGCTGTCCAGAACAAATGGCATTCAATTCCGTTTGGTTGTTACAGGCCATAAAGGTTGAAGCACCTATCCTTCATGAATGGGTCTAATTCTCATCTAAGTCCTTTGATGCTAGCACCCATCAATATACAGCACAGCAGCAAATTTTGTTGGTTTATTATACATTGCTTAACAAAGGACTTTTATTTTGTCTCTCATTCATTGACTGCTGTTCAAGTGAACTGGATGACTCCATGTTTCCGTCTTCATTTTCCACCTCTGTATATAGCCCCTGTGATGAGCGACACATGCATGCTGTTTTATCTTTAAGTGAGAAGAAGAACAAAAAAGCTTTATTAAGCTGCCAGGTTTCATTGTTTGGGCATATTTATTTATTTATTTATTATTTTATCCATTCATTTACTTTAGATGAGAACACACTGAAGATTATACCAAGGTTATATCTTATGCATGACATATTAAATCCGTTTCAGGAATAAGTCACTGTTAGCTTATCCTAATTATTTTTTAAAAAAATCCATCTTTATAGAAACAACTTTGCCATCTCTGGGTTTTTTTTCATAATTTATACTACATTATTTTTGTTCCATAGTTCTCCTACATGATAATCCACCTCTTATAATAGCTTTCATAATACTTCTGGAGCTTAAATTGTTGCAGTAGAACAGACCGTACTTTCACTCTGCTTGATTCCTATCACTGTTCTTTGGACAACTGATAGTTTTGATGGCTCTGTGTTTATTAATTCCCATTTATAGCCTATAATTATAAAATCACTGCAACTCACATCAAAGGTGATCAAAACAAAGCCAACAAAATAAACAAAAGTGCCCCATTATAGCTGAGATACATTTTCAGTAATTTGTGAAGGGTTGTTTCGAAAGCAATTTATGTGCATGACTGGCGTGAACAGTGGCTTTTCAAATCTATGACATAAATCCAATTACTGATCTTCCTTTAATACCCAAAAGTGAAAGCCTCTAATGAAAGAACTACATTTGGATTAAAAAAATATATATTTTGGGTGACTTGCTTTTGAACAGTGAGATCCGTTGAGAATGCTGCATATAAATTGTGACCAATCTTAGAGATCCTGGCTAGAAACTAGAGGTCTCTAGCAGCAGATTTTAAGTAATTCATCAAACTAAAAATATTCAGAGTCCATAGGATGCGTGTAGTCATCCTTCAGTCTTGAGAGACTATGGTAACGTGGTCTGTGTGGAGGTCTTGGAACAACATCTAGTGTGGCTGAGAAGGCCAATTCAAGAGTGACAATCTCTTCCACACTGAAGACAAATAAAATCGGTCCCCTGTCCAGCGCCCTGGTTTTGCTTATTTCGGGACTGCCTCTTTGCCTCGGCCTGCTGTACAAGTGTCTCTTCAAATTGGGAGAGGCCATGTTGCACCACCTGCCTTCAGGCTAAACGCTCAGATGTCAAGGTTTCCCATCTGTTGAGGTACATTCCTAAGGCCTTCAGACAGACAGACAGACAGACAGACAGACAGACAGACAGACAGACAGACAGATAGATAGACAGATAGATAGATAGATAGATAGATAGATAGATAGATAGATAGATAGATAGATAGATAGATAGATAGATAGATAGATAGATAGATAGATAGATAGATAGATAGATAGATAGTTTTTCTGGATTGTTTTATTTTAAATTTTTAATATTTTCAGACTGTGGATAAGTGAATCAGTGGATATTGATCCCATGGATAAGAGGATCCTACTGTACATAATCAGTATTCTAGGCCTAGATCCAATTGTCAGTTCAAGCTAGAGCAGACCCATTGAGACCACTGACTTTTTAGAAGGGTGAATTTCACCATGTTCCTGGTGTTTCAGTGTGTGTGAGTAACAACTGGACTCCGATGTTTAATTGGATCATTAATCATCATTTAATATATTATCATCATTTTTCTCACGTATATTTGTATTTCAAGACTGACTGAAAGCCAGTAGATACAAGTTAGAAGGGAGGGAAGAGAGAAGATGAGAAGAAAAAGAATGGATGGATAAGGAAGTATATATACACTCTCACACATACACACATGTAAAAAGGAATAATAGAGAGTGTTTCCAGCTGTGTCCACCACTGGCATACTGTCTATGATAGCTTTCACTCAATGGGAAGGAAAGTCTCCCAACTATGACATCATCTGTACGAGCCTAGCTTCCAAAGCAATCCAGCACTTTTTTCCCCCTTGATGCCTTTTGGAGTCAATCTGCGAGCGTTTCACTGTTCTCCCCATGACATGCGCCATCACTCTCGACCACTCAGCCAAGCTGCTCTCAAGTTTCCAAAACTGCTGAGTTCGGTCTTTCTCATTATTTTTGCTTCCAAAATAATTGTCCTTTCCCCCCCTTTTGGCTCACACAATAGCACAAGCATCACAACACTGCTGACTTGGCAGGCAAGACAGAGGACGGACGTCATCCTTCATTCACCTCTTCTCATGACCTGGTTTCCCCTCTGAAAAGGTGACAGCAAAAAGCTGAGTCCACATGGAGAATAAGAACATGTCTTGCCTTTTTTTAAGGCTTTCCTTCCTTATGGGGGCCCCATCATGGGCTACCCACATCCCGCAAAGTGAAGGTGTTGGAGGCAGAAAACAGAGGCTCGCCAAATGAATCTCATGTCAGTAATATAAAATGGGATCACATCTCAAGGATGTGTGTGTCTGAGGCATTTGGAATCAATTTGCCTAAAGCAGGATAGAGGGGGGAAAGATATCTTATCAGCCCTTCAAAAAAAGAATCATCCATTCTCTCTCTTTTTCACCTTTAAGAAGTTTCACAGTAGAGCATCTTTCTGTCAGAAAGATAAATAAAACATTTATTTTTATTAATAGATTCCTACACCAGCTTCTTTTCAAAGGTTCTAAGGCAGTTTATAAAATCCAATTTAGAAAATACAAATAATATGGAATGAACAAGGGAAAGCATATGTAAAACAAGGGGATGCCAGAAAAATCACACTCCCAGGGCTAAGAGAATGAAAAGGTCATTGCTTGGCATCAAAAATCTCAGAAGGCAAACAGGAAGTTCCTTTATAATGGGCAACATCACAGGTCCTGCTAGTTTAGTCCTGGCTATAAGCAGGGAAGAGGAGCCTGCAGGCCCCAAGTGGCTTCCATGAATTCATATTTAGGTTTTGGTTTGTTTTTTTAAATTTACCGCTAGCAAGAGTGAGGGGATGTTTCATTTCTAAAAAAAAATAAGAAAAGTATTTTGAATGATGGGTGGCCCCACCCTCCAGAGACAGGCATGTGGGGCCCCAGATGTTCGGAAGCTGACTATCCCCAGTCTGTCAAGGAAGACAATAACTCTCTCGGTCTTCAGAAAAGACTCAGTCACAGCCCTACGGTGCAGGATTTTCAGCCTGAGTCCTCTATGCAGAGGACATGTTCTACCAGAGGCTATGTTTTCCTTCTGGCAGCAAGACCAGCACTGAGCACTATAATTCAACCCCCCCCCCATTTTTAACATTTTGTTGTTTAGTCGTTTAGTCATGTCCGACTCTTCGTGACCCCATGGACCAGAGCACACCAGCCCCTCTTGTCTTCCACTGCCTCCTGGAGTTGGGTCAGATTCATGTTGGTCGCTTCGATGACACTGTCCAACCATCTCATCCTCTTGCCTTCACACTTTCTTAACATAGGGTCTTTTCCAGGGAGTCTTCTCTTCTCATGAGATGGCCAAAGTATTGGAGCCTCCACTTCAGGATCTGTCCTTCCAGCGAGCACTCAGGGTTGATTTCTTTTTAAATGGATAGGTTTGTTCTTCTTGCAGTCCAGAGGACTCTCAAGAGCCTCCTCCAGCACTACAATGTATGTATTGCCATCTAATATATGCAATGCCATGTAATGTACCGGTATATAATGATGAATGTAATGGCATCAGATTTTTTTTAACATGGCATGTACTTTTTAAGATGGCATGGATATCTCAGTCGTTGAGAGTTTGATTCCCCCCCTGTGCCTTTTCAGCAGGTGCTCTGGAGTTCTAAGATAATGGTGATTATTTGGTCCCAGAGCTCCTAACCAATATTTTTTTGGGGGGACTGTCACTTTAAGAATCTTTCACCCAGCACAGCTAGTGGCCATACTACACAATAGCCTCCATTGATTCCCGGTCAGCAAGGGCAGTGGTCCCACCAGCTTGGAATTCTGGGAGATGTAGTTTCAAAGATTAATATTTCCATGTCTTGTTCTCCCTCTCTAGAGTTCTTCAAGCAGAAGAGAGAGAGAGAGCCAGCTGTTAAGGATGCAGTAGTTCTAGATTGTCTTTAATGAGACAAGATGGTGGACAACTCTATAATTCCAACTCTATAATTCTACTATCCTTGTTTCTCCTTCTACTCTCCTTTCCTCCAGCTATAACTATCGTAAATGGTGCAATAATGATTTAGATTTTTTTCCCCTTCTCCCATCCAAAACCAGTTTTTCTGTCTTAAAGAAAAAGAAGAAAAATGGAGCTTCCTCATTTAAAACATGTTTACAGATTAAGCCACTGAAATAAGATTTCAAAATCTGTGCAGCAGAAAAGGCCCGTTCTTTATTCTTATTCAGAATGCAGTTGAAAACCATTAGCAGCTCTAATCATCTTAATGAACCTCAACAAAATGAGCAAGAAATGCCGCTTTCATTACATGAATAAATGTTTATACAACTCAATGGCCCTTTGCCTAGCAGAGCCCTAATTTGAATTATCTGTGTTAATATATCACACAAAGCCTATTATACACAAGACAAGTTTCGGACTGGCATGGGGAGGATCAATCTTCATGGCCATTTTGAACCTAAAGAATGGAACATTTAGGGTGGCTAAAAGGATCTACAGCCCCAAGAGAACAGCATTCATATCACCAGTGGCAGTAATAATGGGAAGAGTTGGATCCATCATTTCTATGGGCCTGATGCTAACACGGTAAACAGACACATGAAATAAGCTTATTACCGCCATGTGATTTGAGACCACCCTTGAAAAAGATGAGAGATTTTGCTGAGAGATGTGGAAATCTCTCAGTTTATTGATGTGACAACATCTATCTATTGCTACTGCCTTATGAATTTGCCAGAATATTTTTTTCCGGTTTTCCTCTCCTAAAAATGAGGTGCGTCTTATTTGGAGGTGCGTCTTATGGAGCAAAAAATATGGTAATATTCTTCAGCCATGACTTTTCTGAGCTCCTTTTTCAAAAGAGGACACCTGTACTTATTCCCCAGAAGCACTGAGAGTTTGTGATGGAAGATCATCTCTTTTCAAAATTGGGAGAGCCAGTTCTCTGTCCTGGTCCATGAGCCACCCCTGACTAGCAACATACTGGATGCCTGTAATGCCATCCCAAGGCTTCGGACAAAACATCGCTTAGATGATGGTCTAGCATCCAGCAGTCAGCTGCTAGCATGGTACTAAGCCAACAGTACAAATGGTCTGGTCAGCACTAGTGCATGTTGGAGAGAAAGACAGGAATGGGTGAAAAGGAACTGAAGTTGGATCAAGGCGACTGAAGCAGCAAGCCTTGTGGTGAAACAAACCATTGGATTGGCAAAATTTGAATTAAGGGTAATAGAGTCCATTGAGGAGATGCCAAATAACATGTGGCCTGCATGTTGTGGGGAAAAAAAACAGCAATTGTGATTCAGGTACTTAAAGAAGTCTGGCGCAAAACCTCTATAGGATAGCAGCCATGGTTTTGCTAACTTGCCAAGGAGATATGATACTGCACTGAACACCTTCAACAGTGGAGGCACCAGAGGTCCACTCTGACCCATGAAAGATCCATGACCCAGAGTCTTCATTCATCTGGAAATATAATCTCAGCAGGTGCTTCCAAACCTCCAGAAATCTTCAATGGAAAGCATTTTGCTTCCTTACCCCCTTCTCTGTAGAGGGAGAGGGCAGGAAAATGAAGCTGGCAGTTTTCTGCTGGCACTTCCAGGTTTTGTGACCTTGCCAAGGAGCAACTATGAGAACCTCTACACTTGGGGAAGGTGAGAGACCTGCCACACCTGTCTGTGGAAAGAAAGAGACAGAGAAGCAAAGCTGGTAATTCTTAGAAGTCCCAGTGAGAGCAATCCATTCCCCTTTCTCTTTCCACATCTTGGAATCTAGTCAACAAATAGTTTAGAAAAGCCAGTGTTGTTTATATCAACTTGCTTTCGTACATACCTTTACAAAACATCCTTCCTTCCTTCCTTCCTTCCTTCCTTCCTTCCAGAAGCTTATTTTAATTGCCATCTATGAAGCTTAGAAAACCATAGCAACTGAAGTGAATCAAGCTAAACCAGGGGACAGAATTTCAAAGTAGGAGAAAGAGCACTGAATTTGGAATGGCAAGCGTCACCTGCTCAGATTTGACGAGACCAATAAAATAGGGATAATACCAGGACAAGAAAAACAGTAAAAATGATCCCACTTCTCATCTTCAAGAGGCAGCATGATCCTTCTATGCAAACAGTTGATCTACTCTAATGGCATGACTTTGTTTCAAAATTGTATGGATGGAATGTAAAGGGGGCAGATCTGATTCAGGGGATCAGCTAAAGACTGAAATATCATTACCATAAAAGAACAGGTTTTCAAGGTTAGCTGCATCCCATTCCCTAATATTTCAAGGGCAAAACCTGAGTACAGAGTTCAAATCCTCGTGACATTACTAGGGAAGACCATTGTAATTTAAATACAGACCAGGCAACCAGAAATAGGAAGACGTTAAGGAAAGGGAAATAAAAGATGCTAATCAATTCACCCTCTTTTCAAAATTCATAGGGCTTGTCTGAGCATAGTTCAGGCTATGCCAATTTTGTCTTTGGAGTATGAACTAGAAAGAGTAATCTACTTTTGGAAGACAGTTTATTATTTTGCAATGAAAAATGCCAGAACAATAAAGTTTTAAAGGAAATTGGCTGATTTATGGAACACTTTTAGTCTCATTGGTCTAGTAGAATAAATAAATCAAAGCATCAACAAAATGCTTGACAAAGCAAATTGGCTGCATTGACGTCTTTACTTGGGCCACCTTAAAAAATGCAAAATCTGCCAACAAGCTTTGGGGGGTTGTCTTTAGTCTAAACGCTGCAGTAAACAAAAATAGTTGCTTTTTATTAAGAAAAAAATAATACTGTTTAGGAGGGGATAGAGAAAAGCCTCGGGGTGGGCTTTATTTTTCAGAAATGTTCAAAAAAAAAAGCAACTTCAAAATAAAAATAAGAACTTTCCACCATAACAGAAAAATAAATAAATTATATTATTCATTGATTATTTATTTATTGGATTTCTGTCCCGCCCATCTAGACCAAAGGTCTACTCTGGGCGGTTTACAAATTTAAAAACAATAAAGCCAAGAACATATATTATAGGTCCAAGATAGCAAAGTATAAGAAATTAAGATACGGCAGGAGGGAAATAATGCCTCCATGCCGGGTTGGCCTGGTTAGGCCAATGTCTGCAATGGTAACTTCCATAAGCTCCACATTCTGAGTAAGATGCAAAGTCGTCTTTATTTTATTTTATTATTTTATCATAGGTTAGACATTTCCAAGACCAGGTTCTCCTCACCCTCCCTTGGTCCGCTCTTGGCCTCTGTTCCAAGATCCTTCCTGTCTCCTTGATGACGCCCAGCTGGCTTCACAGAGGCTGGCCCCATCCAAAATTCAGTAGCCCTTCTAGGTTGGCTTAGGCTAATGGTCTGACACCGTTTCCCCCCCCCCCAACATGCTTGGAGGTGCGGCTGTCTCACCATCTGGCATTTGCACCTCACTCGTTGCTTCTGGGTTGGGGTCAAGTGGTCAGTGGAGGCAGTTATCCCTACCAGTACTAGGCTTCAGATTGAGGTTGACAAAGAATTAGTTCAAAGCACCTTCCTTGTCCACCGCCATGTGGGAGCCAGAGATCAACAAGAACACTGGTCCTGGGGCCCTTGATCCAGGAACACCTCCCTATAGAGAGCTTCCTCTCGCTACTCCACCACGTCACTCTGGTCTGATGCCCTCTTCTTCCGAACCAGATGGACCTGCTTGTTTCTCACCACCTGCAGTCCCTAACTCCCACCTCACCTCTGGTAGCATACAAGCCCCTGATGTTGCTTCCCCTTCCCCTCACTCTTCCTCCAGATTTGTTCCTGCCAGTTGGGTGCAAAGTTCCTCCCCTGACCTGTAACCCAGATGGCCTTCATGATCTAGCTCCCAGCTTTGAGCTGGTCCACTGGCATCAGGGCTTGCCCAAGGACCAGCAGAAAGCAATTCTGAAGGGCTTTCCAGGACATGTGGGGCAAGACCAGATGGCCCTCCAAGGATGAATGAGGCAAGCCCCTCACTCAGTCACTCACTCATTCACTCTTTCTGCCCTTACCTGTATCTAAAAATCTCAGGATAAAATACAATCGACCAAAATCATGAGAACAATTATAAAACAATTGAGATACCCGGGTATGTGTGTGTGTGTCAATGTAATTTAAGGAAGAGACACCCACAAAACTTCAGGAATAACTTCCTTTTTTGAACTATGTACATTTTGTGGGGTCTTGAATGGTGATTCTTACATTTTAATGCATCTTCTGTGAATGTGTATTAGGAGATTCTGGCAAAAATGAAAGCCAGTTTTTGCAAGCAAGAATAATATACTTTTGCTTTTCATTTTATCATTAAAAGACACCTCTCAAAAGGCCAGTTTCATTTATCCTAATTCTACAATATTTTAATTGCTTAAACGACTGAAATAAACATAGAAATCCTAACTGGTTCTCATTGGCTTCTGGTGCCAAAGATAACAGAGGATCAACTCCTAGCTATTTAAGCTGCTGCAGTAAATAGCTTCTATTGAAACTGCGCTTTCCGTCTGCCTTGGAAAGCCAAAGTGTGGTTTATATGCATAGATCGACTACATATATTTCAGAGTGGATTTATGTTTGGCGTCATTGGCAGTTCGAAATGGAGTTTGCAGAGTGTTGTTTCCTGCTTTGCCCTTTGCACACCAGCAAACGTTTGGTCCTAAGGCCCTGGACAGCACCTGGCCCACAAGGTGACTATGCCCTTTCATGGGCTGTATGCATTTAGCTGTGTTTGTGGACAAAAAAGAGATCCACCACTTCTACTACTACTACCACTACCACCACATCTGTATTCCCTGCCAAGAAAATGATGACATCTGCTCTGGGGATAGAATTTCCTGATTAATTAGACTACAAATTCCATAAATTTCCATTCTGGGAGCTCTGAAAGACATATAGGCATCTTGCCGACATCTAAATGTGGTTCACCTGGGAGAAAGGCTTCAGCTGTGTGGAATGCTTTGAGGCTTAGCTCTACCAGCTTCCTGTTCCTGCCCCTATGCTAGGTAAACGTAAAGGTTCCCCTTGACATTTAGACCAGTCGTGTCTGACTCTAGTGGGCAGTTCTCATCTCCGTTTCCAACCCATTGAGCTAGCGTTTGTCTGCAGACAATCCTCTGTGGTCACGTGACCAGCACAAATCGACATGGAATGCTGTTACCTTCCCACCGAGGTAGTCCCTATTTATCTACTTGCATTTACATGCTTTCAAACTGGTAGGTTGGCAGAAGCTGGGACAAGCAATGGGAGCTCATGGATTCAATCTTATGACGGTTTGTCTTCTGACCTTGCAGCACAGAGGCTTTGCAGTTTAACCTTCAGCGCCACCACGTCCCATTGGCCGTATGCTACTCGGGAGTTTTCTTTCGAGACAGGAAGTGAGGTGGAGTTAGACCTAGGAGAGTCTCAAAGCATTCCATCCACTGAGGCCTTTCTCCCAGGCAGGGCACATTTTGGTGTCTTTAAAACGTTTGTCTGTTAGGTAGAATTCCCAGAGTGGAGAATTATGAAATTTGTAATCCAAGAAATTCAAAAACCCCATCCAAGTCTGCTATTCCTTTGAATTTGATTCTGGAAGTGCTAATACACTTCAAAACAAGGTCCACGTGTATTATACTCCAAAGCAGAAGCACTTTTTATTGGTTGGTGCAGAGGTTGCCACCCTACCACAACTTTTTTTGTTGGTGCAATGATAGTGGAAGGGGCACTGCTTCTGCTAGCTTGTGGTGGCAGTGCTGCCCCCAAACACTGAAGATTGTCAGGCCTGGTTTAGGAGAAAGACCTTCTTCTCTCCCTGTCCTTGAATCCATGTGTAGCAGTTCAGCATCACTTCAATGCATTATTTCACCATGTCCATGTTAATGTGTGCAGAGTAATAGCTTTCACCAAGCGAAGCTTTATAGAAGACCTGAAATGGCCAATTCTCCTCCTTCATCATACTCCAAGAAAACTAGGAAGGGAAAAGTAAATTACAAGGGAGCAGAAGAGAGGGGGGGTTGTTTGCCCCCAGCTAGTTGAACCCTGTCATTTCATAAAAAGTAAAAGCATTGCTGGTTCATAGCCAAGCTGAGGGCATTTATTTCATTGATTGCAGGCACTGGAAGCCTGCACCCAACGTGTCAGTGCACCAATGGCTGTGCATTTTTTGAGCAATGTCCAAAGATGGTATCTAATAGGTTGTGCAAGGAGCTGCATAACTGTTCACACAGTCTCTTCAACAATGGCTCACACTGTGCAACTAGCAACTATGCTGGCAGGGATTTTCACTCCATTAATTTTATTTTGTGGACTCCCAGTGTGGTATAGTGGGTAGAGTGATGGACTAGGAGGCTGGAGAACAGGGCTTGAATCTCCATTTGGCCATGGAAGCTCACTGAGGGGAGTGGAACTGGTAAAGCCACTCCTTAAATATCTCACATAGCTTGAAAGAACTATTAGGGTTGCTATTAGGTCGCAGAACACACAGAGAGTGTGCTATTTTGGAGTTTTAGGACAAAGGGCACTGCTCACCCTCCCAATTAGGGCAACAAGTGGATGAGGGATGTTTTGACCATCTCCAAGTGACACCTCTGTGAGGATGGCTAAGCCCAGTGTTATCTCCAATGGAATGATGAGGGAGACAGACTCCTTATGCTCACAGCAGTCTGTCACATTTGGGATGGGATTCTACAGGGGCTTTCAGCAACACCTTGCTTGAAGGGTGGGACTTTGGGGGAGAGCCTGCGTCAGAACTTTCTGTGAACTGGATGGAAGAGCTTCCACAGGTTATAGTAGCCCTCCTTCCAGAAAACCTGGAGTTTTACCTCTGCTTCTCAAATGGAATCATTCTATCTCCATTTTCTGTGCCTGAGGCTGCAATCAGAACAGAGGACTGCCCCGTTTCTTTCTCACATCTACTGCTTCCTGTATAGTCACATGTTGTGGTCACGTGACATATATCCTGTGATAGTGGTTCATAATTTTTTTAAACTCTTCTGCTTTTGGAGGGCGAATTAGACATGGTACATTTGTCTACTCCCCCTTCCTTTCCTTTCCTTCCTTTCCTTTCTATGCCCCTTTCCCTTCAAAAAGATATATAAGTGTGGGTAAATTGCTGGCCACATACTGATCTGGGCCATTTCCTCCTATTCCCGTGCTTCATTACCCTCGATAGAGGAGAAACCATGGTGCACTGCAGTGGTGGTCAAAAGCCAGTAGGGGAACAGATGCTCTGTATTTGACAGAAGTATACCAACAGGCGACATTCCCATTTGAAAATTAATTTTTTTTAAAAAAATTAAGGGAGTTGAACAACAGGTGAGGGAGGTGGGACCGCATGCCAGATGCATAGGAAATGAATTGATTTTGGAGTAAAAACTCAATGAGATGTTGGTTGTACTGTGTGATGAAACAGAGAAAAAAATATAGTAGTAGCCCCCCAATGACAATGGGTAGAGAAGGACTGCAGAGATGGGATTTTCACTCACCACCACCCCCCTTGTCCATCTAACAAGCCTATTCAGACCACGAGAAAGTGAAAGCAATGTGGAGGATATCTCAGGAGTCTCCTGCCAACTCTCCTCAGACTGAAGAAGCTACTTGGATGAGTAGCGAAACGTTTCAACCTCACAAGAAAGAAGTCCGGTTGCCATGACTCAACTTCCAGATAACCTCACTTGGATGACTGAGTATCGTCACAGATATAGGCTCCCAATGGACTGGATTTGAAGTGGAGATAGCATGGAAGGGGAATAAAAGAATTGATAATGGCCCTGCGCCGTCTGAACCCCCCCTCCAAAAAAAGGTTGACATTCACGAGGAGTAACTCAAAAATGTTTTGCTGATTTGACCACAGCCTGAGTCTGAGATGCATAGGAAAAAGTGACTAGGCTGATGTGAAGCCCTCAGAAACAGAGAAATCAGATATATAAAAGTGGGTTTTGTGCGTTTGCAGTGCCCAAGAAATAAGCCCCTTTGAGTTCAATGGGAGTTTCTTCCAGGAAAATGAGTAGAGGATTGCAAGAACACATTTAATTTTGCAAGGCTTACCTTTGAGAAGATATGTATAATGCTACACTATTAAGCGTCTTCTTTTCAAAAGGCACACACTCCCCCGCCCACCCCTTAAGAGTTTTTCCGTCTTTCTTTCTTGGACACAAAAAGCAAAGTGAGAGGCAATTTTTTTTAAAAAAAATGCTTTCTCTACCAGAACCAAAGGAAAAACTTCAGAAATTTGCTTCTTTTGGATATTGGGTTTTTATTTTTGTACTCTTGCTTTCTGTGACTGCCTGCAGCAAATAAACCTTCACCAAAAGAATGTGATGGGGGAGAGAAAGGAAGGAAGAAACTGCAGCATATTCATATTTTTTGTTTCCCTTTGCCTTTTCTTTCAGGGTGAGCCTGAAGTTAGCTGGGAGGGAAATGGCTCTGTTGGAAACCTACTGGCACTCATAGGATGATTTTAGTGAGAACTTTTTATTTACTTCCCTCTTGTTGCTGTTCTTTGAACCATCGCAACAACTTGGGAGATCTCAAAATGAAATTGCATGAGATCAGCTCTAGATATTGATGCCAGTGATAACTTCTCCTCGCTGTCCAAAGGGCTTGGAAGTCATTGATCAGGAAAAAAAAATGAACTACTTGTAATTAATTCCCTTATTACATTGGCAACATGGTATAGTTGTTACAATATTGGATTAGAATTTCAGAGGCCCCGATTCAAATCCCTGCTTCGCCATGAAGCTTGATGGGTGTTGTCCAGTCTGTTGTACTCTCTCAGACTGACCTGTATCATGGGATGGTTGGCAAATTTAAAGTGGGAAGAAAGAGACTCATGTGGGCCTCTTTACATTAATTACAGGAAAGCTTCGATATAAATGTAACCATCAATCAGTCAATACTGAAGCATAATGAGGAAGAACTCTGTGGTTGTGTGTGTTCAAGTCACCTCCGACTTATGGCAACCCTATGAATGAACAATCTCCAAAATGTCCTCTCCTCAGTTGCCCTGCTCAGTTCTCGCAAACTCATGTCTGTGACTTCCTTTAGGGAATCAATCCATCTCGTATTTGGTCTTCCTCTTTTCCTGCTGCCTTCAGCCTCTCCCAGCATTACTGTCTTTTACAGAGCACCCTGCCTTCTCATGATGTGCCCAAAGTAGGACACCCTCAGTTTCAATATTCTTGCCTCCAGAGATAGTTCAGGCCTTGTTTCACCTAGGACTCAATTGTTCATCTTTATGACAGGCCAGAGTACCCACAAAGTTCCTCTAGCACCAAATTTCAAACAATTCAGTCCCCCCCCCCCAACATCAGCTTTCTTTAATGTCCAGCTTTCACACCCGTACATGGCGATCAGAAATACAATAGTGTGAATGATCTTGGTCTTCAGCCCCAGTGACAAAGATAATGTTTTAATGTTCCCCTCACTGTCTCAGCTGCCTTTGTTGTTATGGGACAGTGTGTGGCCTCACCGAGGTGTGTTTTTTTTATCATGTCAATAACTTGTAGAATTCCAATGGTTACTTAGAATAAATAAAAAGTAACTTTTGTTACTTCTGATTAAGAGCAAGGCACAAAGTTCTTTTGCTTTTTAAATAGAACATAACTAACTACTTGATGGAGTAACTACTGTAACTATAATTTATAATGCATTGCAAGTAATTTTTCAACCTCTATACTATTGCGAGGATTACAATTCGTCACTGCTGGAAGAAACTTCATGGCTGGTATGCTACTGAATGCCAGCTCTTAGATAGCAAGAATGGAAAGATAAGGTGGCCACGTGTCCTTATTCTTTAGGGGACAGTCCTCATTTTGAAGGGATCCTTTACTTGAAGTGCTGGCCAGATGAAATCTAATTTTCAGACAAATTACCACCAGAAAGAAAAGCAGAACCCTTCAGGTTGCCTGTCAGAGGTTATCACCTGGACAGCAGCAAAATAAGCAGGCAGGCAGATGCTTTAGTCACAGTCTGCTCTGTTACACTGAGAGGTAATTGCACTGCTTCTTAAATTATAGGCTACCTCTCTTAATGATCTATATGAAGGGTGGAACAAAATTTGGCAAGTTTTTCAACCCCATTGGGAGGGGAAAAACATGAAAAACGATGGCTATATTTTTCATTCCTATATTAGACGGGAGGGGGAAAAAACAGATTTTATTCAAATTCTGAAGCAGAGCAGGAGTATTTGTCCATTTCTGACATGAGGGAATCTGAAGCAGGTCTCTTTGAAGCACCCAAAACTGCTTCGCCACTTTGGGGATTTGCAAAGCAAGAATTAAAAAGCCAAACAACAACAACAAAAAAGCAAGCCCATGTACATGGGAAAATGGAAATTATATTTTAACAGACTTGGAAGCTCAAAGCACAAAAAGATTGACAACTCAGGTGCTAATGAAAAACCTCGGCTCTCCTGGAAACCCCAATCACTGGGAGGAAGTCTCTCTGCCTATGGGGTGATGTTTGTGAAAACAGTATGTTGTAGAACAGAGAAATGGTGCTACATACCTTGGGTTCTTCTTCTCTTTCTCCTTCTTCTTCAGCTGCAGATCTCCATCCAATCAACTGCCTATATAACTGCCTATATAATGCCCTATGGTGCTTAAAGCACTCCCTGGGCCGTTTACAGTTTCATTAGGCAGGCTGCAGATTGCACCCAACTCCCAGCAAGCTGGGTACTCCATTTGCTGACCTCAGAAGGATGGAAGGCTAAATCCATCTTGAGCCGGTTACCTGCGCTAATTGTGATGAATCTCAGGTTGTGAGCAGAGTATTTGGCTTGAGGCTTGGGACTCGGGACTCAGGCCCACAGACTCAAACTTGGACTTGGGGAACTTGAACCCGAAGACTCGGATTCAGACTTGGGACACAGACCCAAAGTCTTGCCAACATCCCTGCTCATTGGTTTAGAGAAAAACTTGATCATACAAGCAAACACTAACCAGGGACTAGCAGTGCCTAAAGATATTACTTTCTTAGACTACCGTTTCCAGAATCCCCCAGCCCTTTGTGATCCACAGTTTTCACTAATGTAGTGATAATTTTTTCCTTCATGGATTGCTGCCTTGTCGTGGCGAAGGGGCTTGAGTAACTCAGAGAAGCTATGGGCTATGCCGTGCAGGGACACCCAAGACGGACAGGACATAGTGGAGAGTTCCGACTAAACGCAATCCACCTGGAGTAGGAAATGGCAAGCCACTCCAGTATCTTTGCCAAGAACACCCCATGATCAGAAACAAAAGGCTAAAAGATATGACGCTGGAAGATGGGCCCCTCAGGTCGGAAGGCGTCCAACATGCTACTGGGGAAGAGTGGAGGACAAGTACAAGTAGCTCCAGAGCTAATGAAGTGGTTGGGCCAAAGCCGAAAGGACGCTCAGCTGTGGACGTGCCTGGAAGTGAAAGGAAAGTCCAATGCTGTAAAGAAAAATACTGCATAGGAACCTGGAATGTAAGATCTATGAACCTTGGGAAGCTGGAGGTGGTCAAACAGGAGATGGCAAGAATAAACATCGACATCCTGGGCATCAGTGAACTAAAATGGACAGGAATGGGCGAATTCAGCTCAGATGATTATCATATCTACTACTGTGGGCAAGAATCCCGTAGAAGAAATGGAGTAGCCCTCATAGTCAACAAAAGAGTGGGAAAAGCTGTAATGGGATATAATCTCAAAAATGATAGAATGATGTCAATACGAATCCAAGGCAGACCATTCAACATCACAATAATCCAAGTTTATGCACCAACCAGCATTGCTGAGGAGACTGAAATTGAACAATTCTATGAAGATTTACAACACCTTCTAGAACTGACACCAAAGAAAGATGTTCTTCTCATTCTAGGGGACTGGAATGCTAAAGTAGGGAGCCAAGAGATAAAAGGAACAACAAGGAAGTTTGGCCTTGGAGTTCAGAACGAAGCAGGACAAAGGCTAATAGAGTTTTGTCAAGAGAATAAGCTGGTCATCACAAACACTCTTTTCCAACAACACAAGAGGCGACTCTACACATGGAAATCACCAGATGGGCAATATCGAAATCAGATTGATTATATTCTCTGCAGCCAAAGATGGAGAAGCTCTATACAGTCAGCAAAAACAAGACCTGGAGCTGACTGCGGTTCTGATCATCAGCTTCTCATAGCAAAATTCAAGCTTAGACTGAAGAGAGTAGGAAAAACCACTGGGCCACTCAGGTATAATCTAAACCAAATCCCCTATGAATACGCAGTGGAAGTAAAGAACAGATTTAAGGAACTAGATTTGGTGGACAGAGTGCCTGAAGAACTTTGGATAGAGGCTCGTAACATTGTCCAGGAGGCAGCAACAAAAACCATCCCAAAGAAAAGGAAATGCAAGAAAGCAAAGTGGCTGTCCAACGAGGCCTTAGAAATAGCAGAGAGGAGAAGGGAAGCAAAATGCAAGGGAGATAGGGAAAGTTACAGAAAATTGAATGCAGACTTCCAGAGAATAGCAAGGAGAGACAAGAGGGCCTTCTTAAATGAACAATGCAAAGAAATAGAGGAAGATAACAGAAAAGGAAAGACCAGAGATCTGTTCAGGAAAATTGGAGATATTAGAGGAACATTTTGCGCAAAGATGAACATGATAAAAGACAAAAATGGGAGGGACCTAACAGAAGCAGAAGATGTCAAGAAGAGGTGGCAAGAATACACAGAGGAATTGTATCAGAAAGATTTGGATATCCCGGACAACCCAGACAATGTAGTTGCTGACCTTGAGCCAGACATCCTGGAGAGCGAAGTCAAGTGGGCCTTAGAAAGCCTGGCTAACAACAAGGCCAGTGGAGGTGATGGCATTCAAGTTGAACTATTTAAAATCTTGAAAGATGATGCTGTTAAGGTGCTACATTCAATATGCCAGCAAGTTTGGAAAACTCAACAGTGGCCAGAGGATTGGAAAAGATCAGTCTACATCCCAATCCCAAAGAAAGGCAGTGCCAAAGAATGCTCCAACTACCGTACAATTGCACTCATTTCGCACGCTAGCAAGGTTATGCTCAAAATCCTCCAAGGTAGGCTTCAGCAGTATGTGGACCGAGAACTCCCAGAAGTACAAGCTGGATTCCGAAGAGGCAGAGGAACTCGAGACCAAATTGCTAACTTGCGCTGGATTATGGAGAAAGCCAGAGAGTTCCAGAAAAATACCTACTTCTGCTTCATTGACTATGCAAAAGCCTTTGACTGTGTGGACCACAGCAAACTATGGCAAGTTCTTAAAGAAATGGGAGTGCCTGACCACTTTATCTGTCTCCTGAGAAACCTATATGTGGGACAGGAAGCAACAGTTAGAACTGGTCATGGAACAACTGAGTGGTTCAAAATTGGGAAAGGAGTACGGCAAGGCTGTATATTGTCCCCCAGCTTATTTAACTTATATGCAGAATACATCATGCGGAAGGCTGGACTGGAAGAAACCCAAGCCGGAATTAAGATTGCCGGAAGAAATATCAACAACCTCCGATATGCAGATGATACCACTCTGATGGCAGAAAGTGAGGAGGAATTAAAGAACCTTGTAATGAGAGTGAAAGAGGAGAGTGCAAAAAACGGTCTGAAACTCAACATCAAAAAAACTAAGATCATGGCCACTGGTCCCATCACCTCCTGGGAAATAGAAGGGGAAGATATGGAGGCAGTGTCAAATTTTATCTTCCTGGGCTCCATGATTACTTCAGATGGAGACAGCAGCCCTGAAATTAAAAGGCGCCTTCTTCTTGGGAGGAAAGCGATGACAAATCTTGACAGCATCTTGAAAAGCAGAGACATCACCTTGCCGACAAAAGTCCGAATAGTCAAAGCTATGGTTTTTCCTGTCGTGATGTATGGAAGTGAGAGCTGGACCATAAAGAAAGCAGACCGCCGAAGAATTGATGCCTTTGAATTGTGGTGCTGGAGGAGGCTCTTGAGAATCCCCTGGACTGCAAGGAGAACAAACCTATCAATACTAAAGGAAATCAACCCTGAGTGCTCACTGGAAGGACAGATCCTGAAGCTGAGGCTCCAGTACTTTGGCCATCTCATGAGAAGAAAAGAGTCCTTGGAAAAAACCTTGATGTTAGGAAGGTGTGATGGCAAGAGGAGAAGGGGACGACCGAGGAGGAGATGGCTGGACAGTGTCTGTGAAGCAACCAACATGAACCTGACACAACTCCGGGAGGCAGTAGAAGACAGAAGGGCCTGGCGTGCTCTGGTCCATGGGGTCACGAAGAGTCGGACACGACTAAACGACTAAACACACACACACAGTGATAATTTTGATATACAGACATTCATCGCAGCATTCCAAATAGACACACTTTTGTTGTTGTTTATTCCTTAAGTTGTGTCCGACTCTTTGTGATCCCCATGGACCAGAGCACATCAGGCCCTCCTGTCGTCCACGGCCTCCCAGAGTTGGAACAAATTCCTGTTGGTCGCTCCGATGGCACTGTCCAGCCACCTCGTCCTCTGTCGTCCCCTTCTCCTCTTGCCTTCACCCTTTCCCAACATCAGGGTCTTTTCCAGGGAGTCTTCTCGTGAGATGGTCAAAGTACTGGAGCCCCAGCTTCAGGATCTGTCCTTCCAGTGAGCACTCAAGGTTGAATAGACACACTACTAAGAATGCTTTGTCATAGCGAAGGGGCTTGAGTAGTTCAGAGAAGCTATGGGATATGCCATGCAGGGACACCCAAGACGGACAGGTCCTAGTGGAGAGTTCTGTCTAAACGCAATCCATCTGAAGCAGGAACTGGCAAGCCACGCCAGTATCTTTGCCAAGAAAACCCCATGAACAGAAACAATAGACACACTGCTAAGAATAATTTTAAAAAATACCTGCTGCTGTGCTGGCCAGTATTTACAAATGAATTAAGACATTTCAACCAGTCTTTACTTCCATGAGGAGCTGTTTGTTTTTACCAAAAATCATAGATGAATGAGTTTTAATTGCTCAGTCAAAGCCAACCCTCCCCATGCTTGGATTACAGTTGGGATAGATCATAACAAAAGACATTATTGCTTGGTAAATCTTTCCTCATCTGCATCCTGAGGGTGGCAGGAAAGATTACCAGAATACAAGGAATTCTGAGAGGGGGGGAGATCATTTTATAATCCCTGCTAATCAGAAAGTCCCAGTGCTTCATCCCTGTGAGCCCCGCTCCATTACCTCCTCAAAGAATTTAATGTGTCACAAGATTCTTTCTTCTCATTGCTACAACAGACTACTAAAAATCTTCTGTCAGAAATTGCCCTCCTGTTTTCACAATATAAATCTGATGGATTGGGTTTTTGGATCTTGCTTGCTTTCTGACATAATTTATTTTAAAAAAAAAACAAATTATCTGTTTTTCAATCCAACACAAATATATGCTTGGCTTGCGTTTTCTGCTTGTAAATAAATTTGGAATTCACTGTCCTCTGAAGATGCTGGCCACAGAGACTGGCGAAACTTCAGGAAGAACAACCTTCAGAACACGGCCAAAGAGCCCGAAAAACCCAGAACAACCAAATTTTGAAATTGTCATTGTGTAAATGAGTGTGATGTTTTATATGTGCCTTTTGTCTTGTCTTGTATGTGCATAGAATATTTCCAACCTTGGCCACAACTGTGAAAATCCAAGACAGAGTTGAAAATAATCACCAACTCACAATGGAAAGAAAACAACATTTCCGTAAAAGATTCGAATGAAAGAATTGCTGAAGGAGCATTTTCGTCCCGTTTCCTTCTCACATTTTATGCTTGTGTTAAAGCATCACAGTTGTGTTCTAAAACAATGCAAGCTGTCTCTTGTTACTGTGTTATGTTCCATGCCACCATATCATGCAGCCTCAGGGAAAAGTAAACATGAAATGCTTAAATCTTCCACTAGAGAAGTTTTAATTGTTTTTCTTAATTGCTTGAACTAAAAACCTCTACCTTGCTGGGAAAAGCCCATGATAAGCATTATACCATGGAAGCATGTATGAACCGGCTTGCTAATTCTTGCTCAGTTTATCATCATTGCAACCTTAAACTGTTTTTTGTTGGAAACGGGAAAATATGCAAACAGACACTTGCACAAGTGAGTATGTAATATTGGGGGCAACTGAGGTAGAGATGTGTAATTAGTGTTCAACAACATATCCCCTCTTTGTCTTGCCTGCTTGGATGCTTACTCTTCCACAGATGGCTACTCTTCTTACTCCCACATCCCTACTCCTTTCTCTGTCTGTTACTCACATAGCTGGTGGTAGCAAACACTGCCTTTTCTCTCACCCACATATGTAACTGTGTTTAATAAAATGTTAGCATCATTTGAACTGCTTCATATAAAATCATTCCATGCAGAAGAATGACTGATCAAAACACCAACTAGCCAAATGGCTACTAGTCAGTTAAGTACCAGCTACGAGCCAACTTTTGTGCACTGCTAACTATCTATGTTTTCTCCCATCACTGATTTCCCAGTTCTAAGTAAGTAATTTATATAGCTGATTATTTCCCTGTTTCCCTAAAAATAAGGCCTAACTTGAAAATAAGCCCTAGTATGATTTTTCAAGATGCTTGTAATATAAACCCTACCCCCAAAATAAGCCCCAGTTTTTGCCCTCCACCCTTGTGCAGCAACCAGAAGAAGATGACATGACTGTATCTGAATAAATGTAGATTGTTGTGCATGAAAAAAAATCCCCTGAAAATAAGCTCTAATGCATTTTTGGAGCAAAAATTAATATAAGACCCTGTCTTGTTTTCGGGGAAACACAGTAAATCTATGGTAGGACATAGCTGCCCAAGTTTTGCACAGTTTTTGAGATAGAAAATTATACATTTAAACTGAGAACAGAGTTGAGAGCAAGAGAAAATCTTGAGCAGCCTTCACAGTTGAGGATATGAAGTTTGCTCTTCCATGTCCTCTCTTATGAGGATGGGATCTGCAAGGATTTACATCCTTGGTGCGTATGCGCCTGTGTACTCATACCTTTTATGCATGTGTGCTCAGCACTCTCAGAGAGAAGCTTTCTCTGTAACCCAGTGCAATTATTAAAATATGCTAGCTGGTCTTTTTTTGCTTTCTCCTTGAAATAACTCTTGGTGCTTGAGGAACATAAGTAGGATTAATTGTAAAATGTTAGCTCTGTATTCCCAAATTTCAAAATCTGTAGAGAGCTAACAAGACGATGACAGTGTGGTCAGGACTGTACTGAATGCATAATAAGTCTTCCTCTCTTTTTAACGAGAAAGAGCTGCAGGAGGAACAGACCATCAATATTTTACATCATATTTGACACTAAGTCTTGGAGCCTCATCTCAGACATTTCAATTGTGTAAAATGGATGTAATCTGAAATATTGTGGGGGTTTTAAAAATCATTTTAAAGACCTTTGATTTATCCTGTTCCTAACAGCTTAAATCTGGCAATCTCAGGATGACTTTTCATAGTGACCTCGTGAGGCTATCCCTATAGAAAATCATCAGAGAAATTCAAAAGCTATAAAAGCTTCCCTTGTGCAAATAACAGTAAGATCCCTGGTTCCTGAGAGCTGATATAGGAGATGAGCTTGATGGCTCAGCAGCATCCCACTGTCTGAGGTCATAGGTCTAAAACCTGAGATAAAAGCAGGACTCTGTGATGTCATAGAGTCAGAGAAGGCAAGCGTGGCATGGAGTCGAATGGCTTTTGTGTTCATTGTGGGAAAAGACACAAGGCAAATCCAGCCAAATAAGCCCAGAATCTGATAACCAGGTAGTATACCAACCCAGATCAAATTCAGGGTGAGGGTAGTGATGGCTGCAGAAATTACAGCCCAGCAGGTATTTATAGCACAGACGGCATGCGGGGAGTTTTTTTTTAAGGACCCCATTGCTGTTGAGAGCTGTAGAAAGCTGCCCACTAGGGTAGGGATAGCTTTTTGCAGCTCCCACATCAGTGCTACCAGAACTTATGCAGCAGGAAAGTTTGTGAGTTGCAATGCTGGTGCTTCGTTCCATGTCTTTGTCTCTGGTACAATGGACCCAGTTGCATGCACCCACCATCTTTCTCCCCAGTCCCCACCTCTCACTCCTGGGGAGACAACACTGTGCAAGTGCAACACAGGTTATACACACTTTCAGCTTAGCTAGTGAGCTCTAGTGCCGGGTGAGAACAGGTAGAGAATGTTGGCCATCCTTCAAAGTCACTTCACATGGAAAAGCACAATGCTCTCCTCATTCAGCATCACTGGCCTTCCCACTGGGATCCCCACCAGAAAGTGTAGGAAGCATAAAGCTTCTTTGAGGCTTCAGCCAGTGCCTCGAGACCTGGTAACTCTTAAACAGAACCATGAGTTTACAGTGGGAACATTGAACTTTGAGGGGCACCAGACAATGGCTGAAATCCTGTTGCTTAATAGGTTGCAACTAGAGTAGGCCCTCTGCCTCAGTGGGGATTTGGTGGGTCAACTCCTCCATAGGCTCCATTGATACAATGGGCCTCTCCTAGTAGCAACTCACTATGCAAAGCTAGAGGATTCAGCCATTGACCAACAAGAATACTGCAGTGATTTGATATCTTCATAGTTCTAATTCCAGGATACAGTTCGAGTTCTTACAGTCTCATATGCTACTTGTCGTTCGTGTGACTGGGAGGGACTTTTCTGGGCTGGCATGACTGTCAGTCTATCCAGCACTAACCAATCATTTGCTCTTGCCTCTGAATTCAAAGAGAGCCCCGCCTCTCTGCTGAGCGTTCCTTTCCCTCTCTTTAGTCTGTTGAAATCAGTTTATTAGTTTGCTGTTGATCTGTTCACAATTGTAAGTAATAAAACACTTTTATACTTTCTCCTACAAATGTCTCAGAGTGAGTTATTGAGACATTAAGTGGAGTTCAATACTGGTTTTAGTTCAGAGTCCTTAACATTTCTCCCTGCATCTAGTCCCCTTTATCATGAATAGGGTGACAGTTTCGGTCATGTATTGGTTTGTCCCATGAAGCAAGAAGTCCAGTTTATCTTTCACATCCCAGAACTTCCTTTGGTTTAGCAAGTAATCTATAGCTCTGAGAATATAATAACATGAACATAATCTGATAAACTCACTAACTGTCGTGTCTCTTAATACAATCACAATCAAATACCACCTGTAACTGATTAGTCTATATCATAAAGTATTGTTTCAAAGGTGTCTAAAGTACTGACTTAAAGGTACCTAACATGCATGTATATTTATTATGTCTCTCACCCTAATTTTAGCTGTTTTTACTGTGGAAGACAGGAGGGCCTGGCATGCTCTGGTCCATGGGGTCACGAAGAGTCGGACACGACTTAATGACTCAACAACGACAACAACAAAAAGTTAGTACAGTGGACCCTCGACTTACAGACGGCTCAACTTACAGACTTTTCGAGTTACAGACTTCTCTGGCTGCAAAATTTAGATTCGACTTGCAGCCAGAGAATTGACTTATAGACCAGAAAAATACCAAAATGGAATAAAAATAGAATAAAAACCACTGGTTATGGGATTAATCGGTTTTCAGTGCATTGTAGGTCAATGGAGATTCGACTTACAGACTTTTCGACTTGCAGCCACCATTCCAATACGGATTAATTCCTTAAGTAGAGGGTCCACTGTATGACTGATTGTAACTGTTTTATCTTGCCATGGTCTTTGACTGGTACAATAAATATTACTGAGAGAGAGAGATTAAGTGGCTTTTAATGAGAAAGGGGTGAGCTATCTGTGGAACGTGAAGCTATTTCCCTTTGTAAATCTGTACTTCCACTGTGTAGCAAAGAAGGAAAATCATATTAACCAGAAATTCAGAACTTTGTAACAGATACTTCATATACTAAGCAGCGGTTAGAAGCGCAATGTAAGTTGTCTCCTGCTGTTTCCAGATGGTAAAAGACAGGATATATTATTATAGAAAAGAAAGCCTGGAAGCAATTCCAAGTAAGCCCGTCATTATAAAAGCCGCATTCAAACTATCATTGTATTTATGCAAACTTATATCCCACTGAGTTTGTATTATCACTGTATTTTTGAATGTCCAAATCTCGTAACGTTTTGCAGAAGCGGCATCATTATATCAGAACAAGTAGTAGCAACCTGAACTGTTTGGTAATTCTAGGCAGGCTCTTTTCCAGAGCAGTGCAGATTCGGAGTCAGCTTAGTAGTAAGGGTCTCAGAGAGAGAGAGCATTCTAAACCTCTTGCAGATCAGCTGGATTTGTGTCTGGCAAAATTTAATATAATTTCATACCATTAAGGTAAAAATGTATATTTAAGAGCACCCCACCTTGCCCCCCCCCCTGCAGACACCCGTAATCATTTCTCAGAGCAAAAGATGTGGAAATGGATCTGGGCTTGCATTTATGCAACTTATTAGAGCCTTCTTGCATCTGCTATGCAGATAATGGGATGCTGATCCCTCTTCTGTTCTTCTCTGCTTTTGTGGGGAGCAAAGAGATAACAAAAGTTGAGCCAATGTGTAGCTAAGCGTTTGATGGGGCTTTTGTTACATGAAGGGCTGGCCCTGCCTTAAGGTGGAGGGAGAAAGCTGTTTCACTGTGTAGATATGGGGAATGGAAGTGAAAGCAGAGTAGTAATGGGGCAATGGCCATAGCGACTAAGGATCTGGGGGGCTGTAGTCCAAAAATTATCATTTCTAAGCTCTGGCTGTGATTGAGGAAGACGTCGGGCGTCAGCTCCCTGCATTCCTCACCATTGGTGGTGTGGATTAGGACTGCTATAACAGAGGTATAGTCTCCAAATCCTGTGAGGTACTAGTCTCCCTCTGTTCAGTGCTGGTTACAGTTCTGGATAGCACACTTTAAGAAGGATGGCAACAAACGAGCAAGTTCAGAGGAAGGCAAAAAGGACTGGAAACCAAGCCCTGTGAGGAAAAGACTGAACGAACGGGGCATGTTTAGTCTTGAGCAAAGAAGAGGGAGGGCAGATATGATAGCACTTTTCAAATACTTGAAAGGTAGTCATACAGAGGAGGGGCAAGATTTGTTATCAATCATCCCAGAGTGCAGGACACCAAATTATGGGTTCAAGTTACAGGAAGCCAGATTTAGGCTGAATATTAGGGGAAAGTTCTTAACTGTTAGAGCAGTACAACAAGGGAGCCACATACCTTGGGAGATGGTGTGTGTTCCAATGCTGGAGGCATTCAAGAGAAAGCTGGAGAACCCTTTGTCAGAATGGCTTTGATTTGGATTCCTGCATTGAGCAAAAGGTTGGACCTTGATGGCCTTAGAGGCCCCTTACAATCAATTATTCTATGATTCCATAGGTTCCACATTTTGCTCACCTTGTGCTCATTGGGGTATTCTGAGAATTGTTGTCTGCAAAAGAAACTTTCTCCGTCTTTGCTGCAGACCCCATAAGCTGTATCTTCCCATTCGCAGGCTACCACAAATAATATTAAACCCAGACAGATGTACAGACATCCACAGAACAGTCCTTCTTTTCTACATTGCCCTGCTTTGACCTTCTTATAGAGAATGTTCTTTTTTCTCCACTTGGACCGCAGCTCTCCATACTTTAAATTCATATCTGCACAGCTCTCCTCCTTTTGTGGTTAAGCTACAGGGCTGACCTACAGGAAGCTGAAGATGCAATCTGTAAATATGACTGATCTGTCCCTGGGAGTGGGGTCAGGCGGACTTGACCCAGCACTGAAGATCAGATCAAACCAATATGCTTATCCCATGGTGTAACAGGAAAGTGGTGACATTGAAAGATCATGCTGAAAAGGTCCTGCATCTTTGGTGGTGGGTGAGTCGGGGAACAGTTGCTTAGTTGACTCCTTTTTCTATTGCTTGAACTTTTGTTGACACCATGGTGGCAAGTGTCATAAAGAGGGAAAGAGAGCTTCAAAACATGGTTTTTGAAAAGGAAGCAATTTATTATATAAGTCATTCTGAACGGGGTGGAAGTGTGCCTTTTTGCCATTAAGGGTGCATTGGAATGCTCCTGAACCATTTTAGCTCCTTGCTAAAATTAGGACGGAAAGGACTGAGTAATCATCAACATGATCTTAGAACTACGGAGCTGGAAAGGACCCTATGGATCATCGAGTCCAGCCCCATCACAGAAGCACAGTGAAGAATTGAATTCCTAACCTCAGGCTCCATGGCCAAAGAGCTAAACCACTGAGCTATCCAGCAGTTCTTCACTACTTGTGGCATGGAATAATAATAACCATGCGCTATCAAGTCACTCTAACTTCTGCCCACCCTTTTCAAGGTTTTCTAGGTAGAGGATACGCAGAAATGGTTTTCCATCCCCTTCATCTGGTGGCATACAATGTGTGGCTTATCCATTTGCATGGACAGATGGATGGACAGGCACCAATACATATATGGGGGAGTTAAGTCCTTGGTGTAAATTCTACATGGTTGGTTGGCAAACAGGGCAGGAGGCCAAATAATTCAGGGGAAGTTGCATTCAAAGGCCTCTGAGAAGATAAAGCTAACAAACTCTACACAAGCCACTTTGTTCTAAAAATATCTGCCAAGAATAGACACCGACCTGAAAGCAAACAGCTACTGCTCTGATCTGCTCAGCAATATTTCTTTCTATAACATGTTTCCTGCTTGGATTGTTTAGACGAGACATTCCCAAACTTTTTTGGGCCACAACCATAAACACAACATGAAAGAAATATAGGCCAGCTCAGGATTGTATAAATCGCATAATGAACTTTATAAGGTGGTACATGAAGAATTGTTACCAGTCTGTGGCCCCTTTCTAAAGTGCCAAGGACCTCCAGGGGTCCATATGGTCCCTGTTAAGAATGGCTGGTTTAGACATCTAATGCTGTTCTTCACTCAGGTACTGTCCATTGTGCACTTTGTGTCCTCTGATTCACTCCACTGCAAAAATACTCAGACATAGCACAACATAGAACTGTCATGATGAGATGGTTGAGGTCTTTGGAACCTGAGCAACTGTGGCTCTAGTCCATATTGATCCATGAAACTCGCTGGGTGACCATGAGCTATTCACCTTGACTGGTAGGTATTGCTGAATTCTTCTGAGAATAAGATGTGGGGAGGGGGAAGACCTGTGTATGACACGTGGAGCTCATGAGACAGGGAGAGTCAGGATATGCATGTGACAGGCAAACAAACAAGCACCACTGAATGTAGCATCTGTGTTTGCCAAACACATGTGAATTTGTATTCCAGATGAACATCCAGCAGTTTTAAGATGGAAAGCTTCTCATTCTACAACTAACAGCCAAAATCTTGGTGGCATTTATGCATGGTGTGTGTAACTTGTTGGAGCTAATTGTGGCTAACTGATGGGGTGCTAGGATGCATCTTGATCAAATGCCTGGACATCTACCTGCTTATGCAACCAAGATGTACCTCATCAGTTAGCTGCAATTAGCCCTGGCATGCTATACAAACCTGACACTAACACTGATAGGATTCTACCAGGAAATAAAACTGTTAAAAAATTACCATGTATCCTAAAATCCCAATCTTGGCTTTCTCTCTGATTGAGAGGGTCTCTGGGACAAGGAGAAAACAAATGACTAGTATATGAAAAATTCCACTATAGAAAAACAAGTAGGCATAGCAGGAGGAGTCCTTCAAACAAATACAGAACTCTAGAGAGTAGAAATCTTTTCCTTCTACATCCATGTGCCTCATCTGTTTTTTCAGACTTTCATCGTTTGTTCCCAGATGCTCCCTCAAATCCATAAAGGCTAGAAACTCAACTTTAAACAAAGCCAAAGATGTTAAGATGCTACTCACATCATGGGAGGCTGCATAAAAACAACCACACTGGATAAACCCCACTGTGTATACACCATTGTGTATTTTTGTATAGAAAGGTGAAAAATTCTAACCTTAGCAACTTAGGATTTAAAGTTTCCAGGTCTCAGAGCACTGACTGAAGTCTTGGGGAGTAGGTACGTCTCCCTGGGTCTCCAGATGAGGAGATATCTTTCCAGGTAAGTAGTGCTGGAAGAGGAGAAGGCTTGTTTTTTGCATATGAGGATGGTTTTAAAGTCTAGGTAACCATATCCACTCCTTCCTAACTGACCCCCCATGGCTCAGTTAGAAGGTGTTTGAAGGTATGTTGCATTTGCACAGTAGGGAGAGAACTGGACTGGAGTACACACCTGGCGAGTACACACACACGGTCCCATCCTGGCATCCCCAGACAGACAGACAGACAGATCAGTATTCGTGGTAGTTTATGTTTGAAGGTGGTACATGTTTCAGTCTGTAAGTTCCAAAGGTCTGCTCTGCCTTTGATGGTAAAAAATAAAAAGGATTTTTAAAAACCCAATGGAGGTGCTGTGTTATTATCATTCTGTTAAACAATGTCTAATTAAATGCAGGAAAGCGCTGCCCACCGGGGAGTGGTGTAATTTGAAGATTGTCATAGGCAATTGCATTTGTTGTTCATGAGGACATCTTTCCCCCTTTTTTCCTCATGAGCTCCTTTGTCACATTAACGGGAGCATTTGATTCAGAGAACAGAACCGTAAAGGAAGGTGGTAACCACACACAGCAAGCTGCTAATCACGAGGAAATTATAATGGCTTTTTTAATGGTCCATTGTCATTTAGTTATCTTCGTGGAAGGACTACCTTCCATTTACAAGATGCTTCCATTAGCAAGGGTGCATAAGAGGTCTACGCTGTGTATATATTTTGCACATGGAGGCAAAGGGCTGAGTACATATTGAAAATTAATTCTGTTAGTATTGTTGCATTTCCCAAAAGAGATGATAGGAACTGAAGAAGCAGCTGCTGTGCTTCACCCTTTCCTTAACTGGCTTATGTTTGCTCCAGACTGTTTCTCTCAATGTTTTTCTCCCTGCAGCATTCAACAGAAGTGCAAAAATAAGTTTAGAGTACAATTTCACAAATGTCTATGGGGCTTAGGAGTGGGGAAGCGGTAGATAGATTTGGGCACCTCCTCATGGTCAACACGGTGGCGCCCAGGGTAGGCAGCACTGCCTGAGGGATGGGCAGGAATCTCTCCCTTCCAATACGCCAAGACAAAGGAAGAGGAAAATAAGATTTCCATGCCCTCTAAATTTTGGGGTCCTACATTAACCCATGATGCTCCACGGGTCCAATTCCTTCTTTGCTTGGACAAAGACTGTGATAGCACGATTGTAAAGGTTAGCAAAAACCGGCCAAAATCCTGCTGCCAGTGTAATTCAAATGGCAGAACGTTAGGCAGCATATTGCTGCAAGTTAGAAAATCAGAGTAAACATTATTTGTAATGCACGGAGCTGCACAACTAAGAATCGTAGAATAATGGAATTGGAAGGGACCTATAAGGCCGTCGGGGCCAACCCCCTGCTCAGTGCAGGAATCCAAATCAAAGCAGATCTGGCAGAGGGTTGTGCCATTTTCTCCTTAATGCCTCCAGCCTTGGAGTGCTCACCACTTCCCAGGGTAATTGGTTCCGTTATCATACTGCTCTAACAGTTAAGTACTGTATTTTTCTGTGTATAAGACACCCCCATGTATGAGATGCCCCCCACTTTTCTAACCCAAAATTAAGAAATCTAAGTGGGGCTTAGCAAGTGTAGGGGGGAAAGGATCAAAGTACTGCAGGATTGCTTTGATACCTGCTTTCTCCCTTTGTGCCTAGCCCCACGGGGCTTAGCAAAAGGAGAGGGAAAGGGATCAAAACAATCCTGTGACTGCATGATCGTTTTGATCCCTTTCCCACTTATACAGCCATGGGATTGCTTTGATTCTTTCCCCCTACACTTGCTAAGCCCCATGGGACTTAGTAAGCAGAGGGCAAAACAAGGATCAAAGCCATCTTGCAGCGCTTTGATCTCTGCTTTCCTTTTGCTAAGGCTTAGCAAGTGGAGGGGAAAACAGGGATCAAAGACCTGCAGGATCACTTTGATTTCTGCTTTCCCCTCCACTTGTTTTCTCTCTCCTCAGCTTACTTCCGTGTATAAGACGACCCTCAATTTTTAGTCTAAAGATTTTAGACAAAAGTATAGTCTTATACATGGAAAAATATGGTAATTTTTTTTTCAACAGAGCCTATTTCAACACAGACCAGTGCTTGACATGCAAGTGGCAACAGGCACAGCAAAAGAGAACTGCAAGACAGCCAGTGGTGTGGAAACCATTTCCTGTCACTCACCTCACTCACTTACCAATCCTCCCCAGATCAGGACTCATGCTTCCTGTACACTTCTCTGGACCTGGACTTTCAGGGACACTAGTGAAGCCAACTGGGGCCCCAGCTGGACAGACTGTGCCCAGGGAGTTAGTGCCAGAAACTCAACCCCCTTGGAATGTGAGGGAAGGGGCAGAAGGAGCTGACTCTGAGCCTTTAATAAAAGTCCCACGTTGGCCTTCAGCCTCCCATAAACCGCCTGAATGGGGATGATGATTTATTTTACCAGATGATTGTAGGTATTGGAGTATGAAATGCTAAGCAGTGCAGCAGGGTATAGGGTAACCACTTTTTATAGTATTTTGGCTTGGCCTAATAAAATTATTGCCTGGATCCAGATTGTGTGTTTCTCCCTCTCTTCATTTCCTGATGGCCGACATAATTTCTCCTGCTTGTTATGCAAGCAAATCTGTATTTGATCCGAAAACTCCCTAATCATTCCTCATACTGTTTCTTGTATATATGATACTGTGGTGTTGGCCCTTGTGGCCCCAGCTTGTCTTTCCCTCACAAAGGCTCACGTCGCGTTTTCCTCTCGCTGCTACCAGTGGATTACCTCAATCCACAATATAAATGACACTTGTCTGAACACTTGTCATGTGAACAGAAACAGCACTTATTTATTGAAGTGAAGTAGACTGAATAATAACATACTGTAGGTTCTTCAGATTCACATTATTCCGAAGCAATTCATCAACAGTTCTCTCAGTACATACTTCTTTTCTCTTGCTATATCATTGCTACCTTCTCTACCTATTTTCTTAACCAATTCTATCTCTCAGTATATGTTCCATTTCTCTCTGACTAATCAGCCTTATCTGACTCCTCCTTCTCCCACCAAGCCTCATGTAGCTGCTGACTCCGCCTCTCCAGTCCTCTCATAGGTACATGCAAATCAGCTCATGAATATGAATGTCATGAGTGACATGGGTGATCGGCACAGATGCCAATTTCACTTTTATTAAAATATGCTGTGGAGCAAACCCTCCGGGGAAACATTTATCAGATGATTTATTCTCTTGGTGAGTATTCTCATATCCATGGGTTCCAAATTGAAATGTAACTATAATGCTTCTGAGTGGCTCAAAAACCAGTTGACTTACACTGTAGCATTAGATTCATTTGCAACAATGAACTTTTCTATTCATAAGGAAAGATCACTTGGCTTATTCTCCTTAAACAGAAACACTGCATCACATTTATTTACTGTTGATGTTTATGTGTGGCCTATGAATACAATTCCTGGAACAGTTTTGAACACTCCAAAGCAAAACAAAGAGCTTTAAGAACATACAGTAACATGACCTTTTCCCCCCCTGCACCAAAAGCAGTGAATAGAAGAGAACACAGTAACAACATACCCAATAATTAATGATTATATACTGTCAAATTGATTCCAGTTTATGGCTACCCATTCAATTTTTTTTTTTCATGGTATAAAGTATGGAAAAGATATTTACCTCTCCCTTCTTCAGGGGGCACTCAGGAATTGTGTTGTTGTTGTTGTTTAGTCATTAAGCCGTGTCCGACTCTTCGTGACCCCATGGACCAGAGCACGCCAGGCCCTCCTATCTTCCACCGCCTCCCGGAGTTGTGTCAAATTCATGTTGGTTGCTTCGATGACCCTGTCCATCCATCTCGTCCTCTGTCGTCCCCTTCTCTTCTTGCCTTCACTCTTTCCCAACATCAGGGTCTTTTCCAGGGAGTCTTCTCTTCTCCTGAGATGGACAAAGTATTGGAGCCTCAGCTTCAGGATCCTTCCTTCCAGTGAGCACTCATGGTTGATTTCCTTCAGAATGGATAGGTTTGTTCTCCTTGCAGTCCAGGGGACTCTCAAGAGTCTCCTCCAGCACCACAATTGAAAAGCATCAATTCTTCGACAGTCAGCCTTCTTTATGGTCCAGCTCTCACTTCCACACATCGCTCCTGGAAAAACCATAGCTTTGACTATGCCGACCTTTGTCGGCAAGGTGGCGTCTCAAACCACACAGGCTGGCTCTTCGCTAACAAGGTACATTGGGGAATCAAATCCAGCTGAGGATTTTTTTTAAAAAAATCAGAACAAATTACATAAAAATGCTTGATTTTTTTTAAAAAAGGATTGCTACTACACAAATAAAATTGAAATAGGAGCTAGAAGAGAGCATTGCAGCCACCAAATGCACCCTCTGTGTGGGCACATTCATCAGCTGTTCTACGAATGGTATATGAATGGCAGACTCTGCGATTCTGTGGCACGCTTTTTGTTTAAAGGTATCAAAAGATCCCTATGGAATTTATGCAACTCAAGAGTGTGATCCTATAGGAAAACAGGTTGTATTGGGGACCACCTCTATTGAACAGTGACAACAGAAAAATAATGTTGGGTCACATAG
Organism: Pogona vitticeps; assembly: GCF_051106095.1. NCBI lineage: Eukaryota > Metazoa > Chordata > Lepidosauria > Squamata > Agamidae > Pogona > Pogona vitticeps. The sequence continues at coordinate 183,529,966 of NC_135787.1, forward strand.
TAGTTACAGAAAGCAAAAGTCTACATTTATTTCTAGTAAAAAGTAAGGAAACTAATTTTTGTAAACCCCCCCCCCAAATGCCCCACGTTTATTGAGAAGCATCCAAAATCAGTATTTATTGAGTGCTAATAACAAGAGGAGGTTTTTTTGGTGGGAGGGAGGACAGCCAAAGCAGGATGCCAAGAACACTTTTTTTCCCAGTGTACTAAACCAGCAATCAAAATATTGGCCCTGCTCCTCACTTTCTCTCTCTCTCTCTCTCTCTCTCTCTCTCTCTCTCTCTCTCTCTCTCTCTCTGTGTGTGTGTGTATGTGTGTGTGTAAGCCAAGTTTTTTATTTTTTGTAGAATTCAGAATCATAAAGATGGCATGTTGTTTTCTGAAAACGATGGAGCCACAAGAAAGCTTTTGCTTGAGTAGCTCCTTATTACTCCCTTCACTGAGTGGGAGGTTAATTTCCCCAGGCTGTACGGTGGCTTAGCTTTAAGAGTGGTCCAAAAAGTTGGATAATGCCAGTCATTCCATTAATGCATTGCACTCTGCTCAATACAAGTCCTGTTTCTTGTCCTAAGCCATGTTTATCTCACAAAACCACCAGCTCTGGACTGTGCAAGCCAACTGAGCTCAATTTGAGCTTATGTGTCAATTCTCTAGTTAGCCCCTAATCACCAGCCATTTCTCAGCAAAAATGGTGGCCCAAACTGCCAGGAAGGGGCTCCACACACAACCCGGGACAATTATGAGATCCTCTCATTAATATGTATTTTATTTTTTCAAAGCTAATTTTAAAAAAATTAACATTTTAAAAACTGCAGAGTTCAGAAAGTTTAGTCATTTGGGATATATTTCCAACGTAGCATGGCCTGTCATTTTACCCACTGTGTATGCTGGGACTTATGTATATTTCAGGAATGCAACTTAATCAAGGGATGATCCTTCCAGACAAGGGCTGCATATCTGAAAGCTCTGCCCTGAGAGCAGAATAGTTAAATGCCTTGCTGGTGTGCTGCACAGAGGGCATAATTATCTTCTGGAACTGACTGCCACAAGGCATGGCTATGATGGGCTCTAATTTAGGTGGTTTTCTTAATGGATTGACAGGACTTGGAAAAGTTCCCTCTTTGATCAGTTGAAGGAAGTTGTTCGTTGCTGCTGATCTGTTCAGTTGGGTGCTACTATATGTGCAGTAAAGAAAGTAGCATGCAGAAGTCTGTAAGTTCAAGCAAGTATAAGTTTTTTTGCTGTTGTTCTTTCTTCTGCAAATGTTTCAGAGCGAGTTATTGAGACTTTAAGTGACAGTTAATGAGAAAGGAGCGGACTCTGTGTTACCTTGTAAGCTATTCTCTTCTATGCAGCAAAAAGATAATTTTACTAGGAATTCAAAACTCTGCAACAGGGACAAGCACAGTGGGCTGTGAAACTTGCTTTCCTCCCACACAATCTTAGAAAAAGAAATCCTAAAAAAGAAAATCTTGTCCTTACATGTAGCCTCTTAAGTCACAGCAATCATCACATTAACGTCTGTAACATATTGCACATGTATGGCACCTCTAGGAGGAAGGAATCTTGTAATTTTGCTGCTTTGATCATGGTTGCTTTATTGAAATGGCAGGCAGGGGATCAGTGGTGACATTATTGCGGAAAGTACCAAATGTACACAAAGAGGGAGGCAGGCTTGAGGGTTACCCCGAGTTTGGAGACCAGCGGAACGTGGCGATAACCTAAAAGGCAACAAGAAAGTAAGATTTAAATTGAATTCATCGTTGCAACATACACCCGAAGTCGAAAAACATTGCTCTCTCTTTTTTGAAATATAATTGTGCGCCATCAAGTCGATACTTATGGCAACCCTTTCCAGAGTTTTCTAGCTATAGAATACACTGGTTCACCGTTCCCTTCTTCTGGTGGCACCTTGAGACTGTGCAGCTTGCCCAAGGCTACCCAGGCTGGCTCCACTCGTAGGAGGCACCGTGGGGGAATTGAGCTGCCAACCTCTAGCTCTGAAGCCAGAGACCCAACTGACTGAGATATTCAACTCCAAAATTCCACAGCCAGCATGGACCGAGCATCTTTTTACATTCCGTCAGTGCATGGCTAGAGTCCAGGAGTTTCCCTGAACAAATAGAGGTACCAATTAAAATAAGGGTGCGTGAGAAGACCTTTATTTTCAGACCTTGAATACAATATAAAGAATGCTGGGCTGGTTGACTCTCAGGCATTCCATCTCTCTTATCACTGTGTTTCTTCTAGCCTTTCCCTGATCTGTTTCAGCAGTTCCTTTTGACTTTGCCTGACATCAAGTGACTCTTCTCTCTCTTTCTTTCAGTTGTGGCTACCCTGTGGAAATTAACCGGGAGCTCTAGATGGAGGTTTTTGAAGTCAGATTAAAGTCGCGTGTTTTTTGTGTCAGTTTGCGCGTCCTCTTGGGATAACTCTCGAATCAGAATGGAAGCTGCGTTGTACTGTATATCAGCTGAGCCCAAGAGGAGATGGGGCACCAGTGTTCTCTGTTACAGGTAGCAACCCCCTGAGATTTCAGGCAGCCGTCTGAGACCCGGCTAGTTTATACTGTAGGTCTGATGACTGGCCTGATCTCAGGACTCATTTGTCTGTAAAGTTCAGATGTTGGAGCCCATTCTCCAAATCTCAGGCTTTGGAACTGAAACCTGAGATCATGGGTCACTGCCCAGTTCAGAAACCTTTGCTTTGGAGGTTCACTGTCGTTCACATGGTTGGAAGACCTGCCATTAAAACATCTTCATTGGCATTCCAGCCTTTTTAACTACCTTGCATGCTCTAGAGCCACTTCTGCTCCAGGAGCGTACATCTTGGCCTTTAAAATTCACTTGGGTGTCGGCATTGTTAGTCTGTCTTTCTCACACATAATTATGCCACTGTTGCCAATGGTTCTCTGCCCACCACAACATCACAAGGGCCTCTGGGCCTCAGGTTCTGTTCCTGAGACCTCTACAAACGGGATGCCCCTAATCTATCAACACTACCCATACATAGGCCAGTATCCTATCCGCAATTATAGATTGAAACATGCGTAGGATTCACACTGCCAAAGCCCCTCTTCCACCACTTCAGTACAACACTCACAGAATAGGATAACAGCAGCTCCCCGTTTTTCCCCCTTTGAATTGCAAAAGCAAAACATGATGCTTCACAGCTGCCCATGGGGGTAACATCTGGCTTCCAGGTTCTTCACAGCCAGAAGCTGCAGGGGGCAAGGCAAGATTCTGGCTTCTTTTCCTGCCGTGTCTTAGCCCCAAGGCCTATTGAAGCCTAGAATTGTCCCCGTGGTTGGCTGAGAAGCAACTGCATTTGGGAAGCTGATGGGTGATAATTTAGAAAAAGCCCAACCACGTCTACAATTTATGGTTGTCCAGGTGGAGTGGGCAGACAGGATACTAGCCTTCAGCTGTTGTCCCTGTGCACATTTCTGTCCGGCTTGAAATATGTGTCCCATACTTTTAATACCTTCCCCTCAAAAGATTTAAAGAACATCCCTCTGCTTGTAGAGCATAACTCATGGCTTGCCACAGGCTACAGGCCTCCGAAATGGGCAGATCCACCAAGGTTACTGTGAGTCCGTTCCAGAACAATCAACTCAGAACAGCAGGCACAGATCAACTGAGACTGGGGAGAATACCAGAACAGCAGAGAAATTGCCATGACAAAGCTTCACTCATTCTGATTCTGAATTGAGAATGCAAACAGACAGCAAGCCAGTGATCTTGATAATGCACCCAAAGAACGGAGCGTCGATTCTAATTTAGATTAGTGGTAGAGGTATTCCACAGGCATTTTTTTAAAAAACGGCTGTGTTCTGAACAATGATTGCAAAATTGTACTATGGAAAATGGCTCTGCAGGCTGAGAAGTTTTCAAAGGTCCAAAGTGTACCTGACTTGTAATTGCATGGAAGAGTAAGTCAGGAAATTAGAGATGAGCACAAACCTCAGTTCGGTGGTTCGGCCCCTTTTGGCGCAGTGCCCTCATAGGTGCTCCTGTGGGTGACACACACCTCCCTCCTCTGACTCCTCCACATGACCACCTGTTCATTGGTGGCACCTTGGGCTTGCCTGCCCCACTTCCTCATCTGAGTGGGTGGCTGCTGGAGGAGGCGAAGGAGTTGTGCTGTTGCTAGTGAGTGGCAGAGGAGGCAGAGGAAGGAAGCTCACTGCTGCAGGTGAATGGGCAATTGCCTGGAGGAGACAGGGGAAGGAAGCGCATGGTACCCATGGAACACCTATGCGGGTGCAGCACCAAACCAGTTTGAACTGCCAAACTGCACTTCATGCCAAGCTCTATTTGAAATTGTTCTCTACTTTTATTTCATAACTATTCATTATATTACTTGTTACGCCGCAAGTAAGTAGGTAGAAGAACTCATAACTAGTTATTTCCAAGCGTTGGAAGGTACGATGGCCTGCAACGACACACAGGTGAAATCTATGAACCAGAAAGGAATGTTTGTCATGCAGCTAAAACTGACCACCTAGAATTAGTCTCCTTCAGGCTTGGCTCAAGATATTTTGCTGCTTAAAGCAAAAGATAATATACTGACTGCACTTCAACGTTCAAATGCACAAGCTTGTATGCTGATGGTTGGGATACCATACAGTGGTGCCTCGCTAGACAATGATAATCTGTTCCACTGAAATCGCTGTTTAGCGAAATCATTGTCTAGCGAAAAGCATTTCTCCATTGGAATGCGTTCCAATGGGGAAGAATTGTCGTTGTCTAATGCGTTCCAATGGGGAAGAATTGTCGTTGTCTAGCAAAGATTGGCCGTAGGAAAGCCACTTTGCGAACCACCGATCAGCTGTTTAAATCGCTATCTTGCGAAGCTTCGGTCCTGAAAACACCTGTTTTGCGAGTGCAGAGGGAGCTGTCAAAATCATCATCTAGCGAAAATCAGTTTGCGAAGCAGGGACCAAACATTGTCCAGTGAAATTCCCCCATAGGAATCACTGTTTTGCGAATCACTATAGCGATCGCAAAAAGTCAATGTCTAGCGAAAAAACTGTCATGAAGGGTACAGTAACTGTCTAGCCAGGCACCACTGTACCTGAAACAGTAGGTCAGGTTAGGGAGACCCAGGACATGTTGTGTGACACACACAACTGTGTTCAAAAAAAGAAAAGAAAAAACTACGATGTTCAGGAAGAACAATCAGGAAACTGCTGTTGCTGTGCTCCAGTATCTGTGGTCTGAGGTTATTGCCCCACTTTACCTAATGATAGGGCCAGCTTTCTCTCTATCATATTAAAATAATGAATATCACCCTGAGTCTAACAACTTGCTGTGAGTGCAGAAGCTGTGTAGCTACAACATATATAGAGGATGATCCTTTCATTGTAATTGAGGTGGCATTTTCAAGTTCACATCCTACAATTCTGGTTAAGGGAATGGGTCGGCTGCACAGGCAGGAATGAAATGTTCACAGTTCAACATAAGCTTAAACCAATTTGCCATTGATTGTGTTAAGCACACTTAAATCTCCTTTGGCTCTTGGGCTATGCATTCATTGTGAAGAATGCACTGAGGGTCCCACAGCAGGGGAAAAAAAAGTGATTTAATTTTACAAAACAAGAAGAGGCTTCATTGTCTGCTTTTGTGCTTTTGGCAAATAGTAGAGATTAACTTGATTTAGCTCTTCTAGAAAATTACCTTTCCATTTAGTGGCACTGCTAACTTCCCACCAGTAGATTTTAAGGCCTTTTTATTTATGGTTTTCCTGATATTGATAAAGAGACAGCTTTCCCTTCCATAATAAGATTGTCAGATGCAGTTTGACAGTATATAGATGTTGCCATTTTGTTACAGCCTAAATATTTCATGATGGTTCCACACAATGGAGGGAGCTCCTGTCGCTTGTCCCAGCTCCTGCCAGCCTAGCAGTTCGAAAGCATGCAAATGTGAGCAGATAAATAGGTACCATCTCAGTGGGAAGGTAACAGCATTCCATGTTTAGTCGCGCTGGCCACGTGACCACGGAAACTGTCTATGGACAAACGCTGGCTCTACGGCTTGGAGACAGAGATGAGCACTGCACCCTAGAGTCGGACACGACTGGACTAAATGTCAAGGGCAACCTTTACCTTTACAAGTTGCAAAAAATATAGCAAACCAGTTGACTGAATCTGATTCCACAACCATCGAATTATTTTTAGTAGGTAAAATTCTGCTTTTGTGTATGGCTCATTGGAAAGGTTCCCTCTAAGTTGTATGGCGTGACTCCACTCCCTCTGCACATCCATAGTGAGCGTTTCAAGCTTCTTAGGTTCTGGTCATGATGGAACCCCACATGAGGGGCAGAGTTGCTTGGGGGAGCAGAATCACACACAATGGGGGTGGAGGCCCACCCAGCAGGGTTGAAAATTAGAGGGAATGTTGTTTCATTGGGCTCATTGGAGATATGCAATTAACATCTAATAGGTCAACAGAAACAAACAAACAAAAGCAGGGAGAACTGTAGCCCCAGGATGTAGAAATTCCTTCTGTATTAAAATTGATTTAATGGAGCTGACCACAGACCAAATAAACAGAAAAAGAACTAATTAGAGTAAAATAAACATTGTATGTCTAGATAATAGTTATAATTACAGATTAAATGAAATATTATTTTAAGGTCCACTAGAGATGGGCATGAACCAGAAAAACCAACAAATCAGGCTTGTTCATGACCCAGTTCAGGGATCCTGTTTTGCTTTGGCCAAACAAAGTGCTGAACTCCTCCCCCCCCCAGCACTTGGTTTTGCTTCAGCAAAATGGATGCCCATCGGCCTCCTTCTCACTGCTCCCCATCCCCCTCCCTCCCTGTTTCTGCCACCTCTGGTGCCGTTGCCACCACTCTCCTCAGAAACAGTGGGCCTGACTTCCCTTCCAGGATCTGGGCCTGCTGCCCTTTGTGCATGTGCCCAATCGTAAGGGGGTGCATGCACAGAGGCAGCAGGACTGGCTCCTGGAAGGAAAGTGAGATCGCTGTCCCTGGGTGGAGTGGGGTGGCAGCAGTGGCAGACACAGCGGCAGAATCAGATCGTGAGATGACAGGGCAGCGGGAAGGGGGTGGACGGGCAGGGGGTCCCCCCAACACAAACCTGAAAAATGAACTGCAGGCCGGTTCATTGGGGAGGCTGTGATTTGTGGGTAGCCACTAACCACAAACTATCACATATCCCCATTTTTCCAGTTTGCATTTATCTCTAGTGTCTACCTATCCTAACACAGAGGTTTTGCACTAAGTGGTAAATTCCTAATACTCGACTGTACCAAGCAACCAGTGAGTTTTACGAATGGGAGAAAATTTCAGATTCTTTAAAAACCAGGATTCAAGAACATTCACAGCCTTCCTCATGTTCAAGATGGAAAAAACTGGGGGTTTTAAAAATGTACATGTGTGAGAAATCAAAGCAGACAGTTTTATCTAACCAGCCATAAGGTTTTGAGGGCTTAATGCTTAAAAGCCTTGTTATCAGGCTGCAGATCAAAATAGTCATCCTTAATGGGATAATCTGTAGCAGCAATAAATTTTGTTAACATATGGAGGAGAAGGGAGGTTCAAGGTCCGTTTTCAATCACACCTCATTATAAAATTTGTCGCTGTGTAAATCTACCATAACCCGCCTATGCTTTTTTGATGGAAGCCGGGGTGTGTGTGGTTTTGCAAAGGGGGTTTGCAGTTCTTAATTCTCACTGACTGATGAAGTGGGTTTGATCCACAAAAGCTTGCGTTAAAATACAGCAGTTAGTTTTTAAGGTGACATAAATGTTTTTCTCTCTTGTTCTTTCATTTTTGTGTTGCAGTTGTTGTTGTTTTGGTCTGATATGGTTGCACACGGCTACTTCTTCCTTAACTCTCCCTGTGCATCTTTCCTGCAGTGCAACACTTACCTTTATTCATGCTTAAAACTGGCAAAGTAAATTGACCAAGGAAGTCATTAGAAGTTAATGCCATCTGATCTTCTACAACAAAGCGTACTAAGGCAAGATCTGGTACATGGACGTTAAATGTGAAAGTTTCATTCCACTGAGGATTCAGAGCTGAAATAAAAAGGGGAGAAAAACATGTCTGATATACATTTTTAGTACAGTTTTTAACTTTAACCATGAGGAATGTAATGCTTTTTGAAGATACATGAAAATCCTGCCTCATTTTGCCTCTTCCACAAATGTCCACTAGACATTTTCAAGGCTTACTGTTAAGTCGAAAGCAACAGAAAATTGGTTGTTTTTGAAGTGTGCTTCTTCCAACGAAATCACCAAAAGACAGTTCAGAAGGAGGCAAAAAATTGAGCATTCATTATCTAAACGAGAAGCTGGGTTGCACAGATAGCATTTGTTTTCATGAGGAGAGGGCATTGGCCACAGTGCCTGCCTACCGGAGAAAAAGATGGTGGACACCACAGCAGCAGTGGCCGAACTTACCAGGCCCTTCCCACCCGCCCCCTTTGAAGAGGAAGGAACAGCAGCTTTCAGACCCTATCCTGTCCACAGAAGAGACGGGCACAGTGGTCCAAAGGAAGAGAGCACAGTAGGATCCAGGGCACCCTCATCCCAAAGAAGGAAAAAGAGGATTAGGTAATGGTAGCCTGTTCAGCCTTCACTGTATGGTATCTTCAGAATCAGGCCCAATGGTCTTGGTTAGATATGCAAATTTACACTTGTTTTTGTGTGCAAGAAGGATAAACTGTAGAAATCTTCCTTGCCTACAAAAAGGGGAAGGTATTTCCTAGACCCTGATGTTGGGAAAGAGTGAGGGCAAGAGGAGAAGGGGGCAACAGAGGATGAGATGGTTGGACAGTGTCACTGAAGCGACCCACATGAATTTGACCCAACTCTGGGAGGCAGTGGAAGACAGGAGGGCCCAGCGTGCTCTGGTCCATGGGGTCACGAAGAGTCAGACAAGACTTAATGATTAAACAACAGTTTCCTAGAATCTTCACATTTGAAAGGTGGTTTTAAAGTAAATGGTGCACAGATGACGCACATAGAGCACAAACTGCCTACATTTATAGAAACAGCTAGAGTTGGCCCACTGAATCCGTGAATGGTGAGTCTGCATTTAAGCAAATCCCACTGATTCAGTGGGTTTCCTGTTGGCCTCAAGAGTTGTTGCATGTTTGGATGGGTTGTTTTTCTCTTTCTGATCAGCTACTCATTCTTTGCTTGTTGAGGGAGAGGATCTCTCCTACTTTTTTAAAGGAAACAACACTGGTTTTGTGCAGAGAGAAGCTTGCACAAATTGCAAACAGGCTTCAAAGGAAGCTACAACTCCCACTGTCTCACTCTCAAGCAGGTGAGGAATCTGACAGGGATTGAAATTTCATCCCTGAGGTGTCTCGTATTTAGACAGTCTTAACAGACAAGAATGAAGAAGTATCATTCCCATCCCTTGTTTTCAAAAATCACCGGAATGGGTACTTTTCCTTATTCCTCCCAGAAGTCCTATTGCGAGGATCCCCCTCAATTCAGGCAGTAAAGAAGTGTGGAACAGTGACAAGTCAGGGCAGGGGGAGGAAAAGCAGCAAATTTACTGCCTCTATCATCCTGTGCCTGTGGCTGAATATCAGGAAAAACATCTTGACTGTTAGAGCAGTACGACAATGGAACCAATTATCTTGGGAGGTGGTGAGCACTCCAAGGCTGGAAGAATTCAAGAGAAAATTGGATCTCCATCTGTCAGATCTGCTTTGTTGTGGGTTCTTGCACCGAGCAGGGGGTTGGACTCGAGGGCCTTATAGGACCCTTCCAACTCAATTATTCTGTGATTCTATGAGGCAGGCACTTTTCCCAAGATAAAGGCAGGACTGACCCTGGTGAATTCACACTGAAAAGCAGACTGAATGTATTTCTGACCCATCCCTAGACAATTTAGCTGGGTGACTTTGACAGGCTTTGTAAATTATTTAATTAAATCAATGAGCCTCTTATTCAGTCTGAGGAAACTTTTTTCCCCCACTTTAACTTACCGTTGTTCTTTATGACAGACGTCTGATGTTTGGCGATATCTGCTGGAACACCATGGATTTCAACTTTAACTAAAGGGTCAGCTTTATTACTCTTAGACAGGTTACTTGGTGGCAGCTGATAACCACTAATGATCTGCATAAAGAAAAACTATACATCAGCGTGCATGCTTTGCTTATATTTCTAAAAGTGGACCCCTCACTTTCCATTTCATATAATACATCCAGCGCTGCGTCCCAGCCGAGATCAATCCTCGGATGAGAGCTTTTTTAAAAATATAGAACAGAGTTCTCTCTAGCAGCATAATCTTTAAATCTCCTGAAAATTCGAGCATTATAGCCATTAGCTTTACTAAGAGGATTGCTATAACATGGACTCCTATAGAGTTCAATCATCTGCTCAGTGGCAGCAGCAAGAGGTCTTTGTAAACTGCCTTGGAGGGAGGAAAAACATTTCTATAATAATATATGATTTAAATTTTTGAGAAAGTACTTCATCATTTTACCCTTTAAATATATATATATATATATATATGGTCAGGAATGCATTGTGTACAATGAGTAAAGGCAAAACTGCAGAACAGATGGATGGATGACATCCTGCATGTACAATCTTCTTGTTTGTTGATATGGCAGCTCAGTGGCGTTCAGATTGTCTTGGTCTAGGGTTCTTTGGAAGCTAATCAAGGATTCCACAGTTCCTTAAACAAAATAGCTTGCTGGACATCTCAGTGGTTTAGGTATCTGGCTGTGGAGCCAGAGGACGGGAGTTTGATACCCCACTGTGCCTCCTGGGGGAACAGCCAGCCTGGGTAGCCTTGGGCAAGCTGCACAGTCCCAGAATGTCCACAGTCAAGTCACTCCTGACTTACGGTGGCCCTTTTCACAATCAAAAATGGCTTATGATTCCCTTCTTCTGGGGCCATCCTGGGACTGTGCAGCTTGCCCAAGGCCACCCAGGCTGTCTCCTCTTCCAGGAGGCACCGGGGGGGGGGGGATTGGACTCTGAACCTCTGGCTCCACAGCCAGATACCTAAGATACTGCACTATCCAGCCAGCCTATGTAATCACAGTTTAGAATGCTCCATTTTATGAAGTTAAAATGGAAATCACTATGATATAGTGGCTAGCATGTTGGATTTGGGACTGAGAAATCCATAGTCTGGTCTCTGCTGGGCCATGACAGACGTGGTGTAAACTTGGAGCAGTCCTTCTCTCTCAGTCTCCCCTACTCTATAGAAAAAGGGGGGGGGAATGAACCGACCAAACAAGCATGCACTGAGGGAAAGAATACTTCTTTCCTTTCCTTTATGGAATCAATGACTTCCTGTCATTTTCATCAGGCCATCTTAAAATTTCCATTTTGACGAGGGAAGAAGGGGTGGGTAGAACCCTCCTATTCGGTTCAAGAGCATTTAGCAAAATGTTCATTAAAGGTCAGCACACATACTGGCGGAGAATGCATGTTCTGTGAAAAGACCTAAAAAAGAAAAAAAAAGGAAAAAAACACTCCAAAATGTACAGCACTGGCATTTAATAACCTGTCAAATGTCTTTGATAACTATTTGCAATGAGCTAGCCATGGAATTTATAGTATTCAAGGTATTTTCAGAAGCAACTATAGGAAACAACCAGGAAATATTACAGATAATAAATCAAACTCATTGGATTTATTTATGTCCTAACAGGCAATTTTCCAAGACCATCTCCACACATGAACATTGTCGCTTGCCCTGAAAGGTTTAATTCAATTTGCCATTTTTTACGCACTCGTGGTAATGTTCTAAATTGTAGCTGCAGAATGATCTGAGTGTGCTGAAAATGAGATCTACGTAAATAGCAGCATTTAATGGGGCTGTCTTACAAGCAGACTGCAGGAACTCCGTGCCTATATGCTTCGTAGTACCTCTCATCCCAGTCCTGCAATATTTTGCAAGGTCTGCAGAGAAACGAAAGTTACATTACTAAAAAATGAAGTAACTTTCCAAGCTCTGCCCATGGCTGGGGGCAGAAAATTTTGTGGGATGCTCAGAATCCTCCCTGCCAAGAAGGGTTTCTCAAGTCATAATGAATCCACTCGATAAGCCCAAAGGTTTGTGAAGCAACCAACATTCAGGAAAAGCCCTGGGAATAACCTCCTTATCAGACATTATTTCCCATCGTCACTGTAGCTGCCTCAATAACTGGAATACGGTCTTGCTAAGCTGGATACGTATGGAGTGGAAACAAGCAGATTGCCCACTCCTGGGCTGACAGAGACATAAGACCGTTCCCCTCTCCCCCATCACCAAAATGTCAAGCTTTAGCTATGTCATGAGAATCGGAAGATGGGTGGAGCCCTTCCAAAGGACTGCCAAGGACTATCATTGATTATCTAGGAGAAAAGATGCCAACTTAATAGCTAGTCAGCAAGGCCAAGGAAGATTTGGAACTGTGGTTTCTTAGCAAAGAGGATGTATCTACTACACCATACAGTTACAGCAATCTGATACCACTGAAATGACCATATTGTAGTGTACTGTAGATAGTGTATAGTAAATAGTGTATAGTAGATTGTATAGTATAGTGTAGACAGACTCTGAAGGTAAGTTTGGAATAAAGAAGGAGAAATTTGGGTGTTGCAAACCTTTCCTCCGATATGGCCATGGGGAACAGGTGTAGACACTTGTTAAATTCCTTGTTCTTCTAGACTTGGTCAGTTTCTATGAGAAACTTCAACAGGCAACTTTCAAGCCCTGTGAGATTCCTCACTTCCAGCCAGAGCAAAACAAAGATCATTTCTTTCCCTCTCTGTGATATATGTAAATGTAATCCAGTATCTTACGTGCACACAGCATAGAAAGCTAGTTGATTCTTGGGAAAGATGCAAATAATCCATGTAGTGCTTCAAGTTCTTAAATAAAGCAATGGTTGACCTATTTTGGGGTACATGACACAATTCTGTGCAGAAATTAGCCTTTTTGTGCAAAACACAGTGCTGTGAATATCACTTATTAGGGTATTTCTTACAGTCTTCGATGAACAGAAGAAATCCCTTGTCAGTGCATGGATAAGAGAAGCAAGGATCTACACCCTCAAGCAGGAGGCTGTCTGCAGGGAACAGAGTCCCTGTCCACCACAAATATGCTGCTGAACTACATATGAACCATTTAATCTAAAATGAATTTGGGAGATAGAATATCTAATAATAGAATATCTAATAATTGCTGATGAGAAGTGCAGAGTTGGATCCATTATGCAAAATAACGGTTCCATAAATGCTCAGTAAAAGTTTCAACAAAACCATCTTACCTTTATTGTCAGTGTAATGGGGCTGTATTTCGCAGCCATCTGATGTGGGTCGTAGGTTGTGTCTCTCCTTCTCAGAAATTCTGGCTTTAACACAAAACCACAACCGCCATTGTCCAAAAATTTTCCATTTAGTAAATCCATTTGGACTCCTGGTGTTTGGAAATTTAAGGCCACTGGAAAAAAAAGTGGTTTTTTAAAAAAAGATATATACACGTGCAATTACACACCACAGTAGAAGCAAGCCAGGTGTAGGTGTGAACGATAGAAGCAAGCCAATGGAATTTTTCCCCATTCCTTCATTCAGTTTCCATTGCCTGCCTAGATATTTTGTTTGGTAAACCTGATGACAGGGGCTTCCCCTTTCTTTTACATTGATGTGAGTCCTTTGGAGAGCAACTAAATATCCGGACAAGCATCGGAGAAGTGAAACACCTTTTTGCAAAACAGAATATTGTAACATAACTTAACATAATTTGTGTATGTACAGTGGTGCCTCACTTAACAACGATAATCCGTTCCAGGAAAATCGCCGCTAAGCAAAAACATCATAAAGCGAAATAAAAAAACCCATTGAAACACATTGAAACCCGTTCAATTTGTTCCAATGGGGTAAAAACTCACTGTCCAGCGAAGATCCTCCATACAGCAGCCATTTTCGCTGCCTGTATGGCGAGGAATGCGTCCCTAAACACAGCGGGGAGCCATTTTAATTACCCGACGGCCGTTTTGAAACCACCGATCAGCTGTTAGAAAAACATCGTTTTGCAAAGAATCGGTTCCCGAAGCAGGGAACCGATCATCGCAAAGCGAAATTCCCCCATTTAGACCATCGTTTTGCGATCACAATTGCAATTGCAAAAAGATCGTCGTAAAGCAGATTCGATGTAATGCAGGGCAATCGTAAAGTGAGGCACCACTGTATCTTATTTAGAGCTGGCTGGATACCTCTGTGATTTAATTTGGATGTGGAGCCAGAGGTTGGGGGTTCAATTCTCTACTGTGCCTCCTTGGAGAAGAGTCAGCCTATGTGGCCTTGGGCAAGCTGCATAGTTCCAGGATGAGCCCAGAAGAAGGGAATGGTAAGCTATTTCTGAGTGTTCTCTACTTTGAAAGCCCTGAAAGGTTTGCCGGAGTAAAACACTAATATGAAGGCATTAAACAAAACAGAGATTTCAAATAAAAACTGTTCATGATCTGGCATGGAAGATGGTAGACTGCTGTGCACTAATATATGGGAGTAAGTCTCTCCAAACTCAGTGCAACATCCATTGAAATAAAATATACATAAGAACTCTGTGTGCAGAACAAGACATTCTTAATGGCTGCGAAGAAGGGACTTTGTTCTAGTTCCTGTAACACAAGCTCAGTGATGAATAACACAAGGAGCGATTCAAATATTTATATCTCAAAAAGAAAGGCTCTTGGGTCCAGAACCTTCTTTCAATTCTCATGGAAATCAAGTCACTCCTCCTATGTGACCCATTCACTTCTGGCTCCTGCAGTGACATTTATAAAACATCCAATTTTCTACAGTGCGGTTTGCACAAGCCTCGAGTGGCACTCAATTAATGATCTTTTCATTCCAGCGAGATGTTCCCTGCCAGCTACACATTGCACCAAAGCTTTCGGTGCCAAAGAGTTAATATCATCATAATAAATCAGCTTGTCTTTTGTTCTATGTTATATGCAGATTCTGTTACGGATGATGAAGATCAAAACAACCGGTAGCTATAGCAGAAAGGAAATACAATTATTTCCTCTGCTTTCTTGGACGCTTCAAGTTGAAACAAACTGTACAATTGCATACAGGGATTCGCTGCAATTCTGTGGGACAATGTGGGACATAGTAGGAAGGAAACTCTTAGCCAAAACCCTGTTCCTTAGAGTCATAACTTGCACTAGAGTAGGCCCAAGGCCAAGATCATCTACACTCTCCTATTTTCAATCACCGTGTGCGGGTGGAGAAAGCTGGACAGTTAAGAAAGCCAACAAGGGGGAAAAAATCCATTCATTTGAACTGTGGTACTAGAGGAGAGCTTTGTGGATAACCTGGAGTGCCAGAAAGAGGAACACGTAGGTCCTGGATCAAACCTGAACTCTCTCTGGAGGTAAAAATGTCGAAGCTGAGGCTGCCCTACTTTGGGCACATTGTATGAAGGCAGGATTCTCTACAGAAGACAATAATGCTGGAAAAGGCGGAAGGCTGTAAGAAAAGAGGAAGACCAAATACAAGATGGACTAGCTCCCTAAAGAAAGCACAGGCTTGAGTTTGCAAGAGCTGGGAAGTGCTGTTGAAGATTTTGGAGATCACTCGTTCATAGAGTTGTCACGAGTCGGAGGGGGCTTGATGGCACAAAGCAACAACAGTAAGTCCATTGAATCACTGGGGATTTAGTGAGTCAACTCCCTCTTAAGTTTTATTGATTCAAGTGGCCCTTTCCTTCTGAGATATAAATGTTTGAGAAGCAAATATCTGTTGCACGCTACTGTTCTGAAAGAGAAGCTACAACGCCTTTGCATTCAGATTTCTGTGCTAGACAACCTTTCTTTTTTACCAGCGGCCCATTGGAGCAATGCCTCGTCCAACCAGTTTGGGTTGAGGTGCTCCTCCGTGCTTGGGTCATGGACTGTTCCTACTTGCTCCAAAGGAAGTCCTATCAGTTTTGATGGGCTTCCCCCTCAAGAAAGACAGCCTTCCTTGCATTGGCCCAGCTTATCATTCAGTTACAATTTAAAACTCAAATTAGAAGCGAACACCAAAGGAAAACAGGCGCCCTGTCGGAAGAGCCCTAACCTTGGAAGTGAGTAAACAAGGAAACAAAGGAAAGTGGTTGGCAGAGAACCGTGAAAGAAGGAGATCTGTTCTGCAAAACTGAGGTGGACATTTGTACCTAGGAGCTGGAGGAGAGCCAGTTGATCCTCTCTTCCTGATATTTTTTAACAGCAATTGCTAACTCCTGGACTTTTGCCTATGGGATGGATCCAAACTGTTCTTTCTCCTTCCATTTGTATTTCTAGGGCAAAGAACAGTTGCAGCTGAGTGCCTCTTGTGGCATCCATTTATTGAAGTGCAACCTTATTTGCAAATGCACCATCTCCGCTATGACAATCTCTACACTGAGGTTAAGCAAACTGGGAAATGCTCTGCTGAAGGCAATGAGTCTGTTCATTTGCACAGTTTTTTAAAAAATTTCCTCTTAGGGCAACAACATTCTGTGTCTAGTCACGCTGGCCACGTGACCACAGAAACTGTCTTCGGACAAACGCTGGCTCTACGGCTTGGAGACGGGGTTGGGCACCGCGCCCTAGAGTCGGACACGACTGGACTAAATGTCAAGGGGAACCTTTACCTTTACCTTAGGGCACAGTGGTTAAACTGCAGTACTGCAGTCAAGACCCTACTCCCAACCTGAGTTTGATCCCAACAAGCTCAGGTAGCTAGCTCAAGACTCGCCCAGCCTTCCATCCTTCTGAGGCTGGTAAACTGAGTACCCAGCTTGCTGGAGGGGCAGTGTGTAACCTACATAATTAAACCGCCCAGAGAGTGCTCTAAGCTCTATGAGGCAACATATAAACAGCACACTTTGCTTTTGCTTTGTTCAAAAGGTAGAAACCACACAGAGAAAAAGACCGTTCTGTACAGTTTATGGCAAACAGGATAGTGGTCATTGCATTTGACTTCATTTCAACCTCGTTCTTACCTCTGCCCCTGAGTCCCATGGAAGACTTACCACCTCAAAAACTGTACCGTGTAAATGTGAGGATGCAATATGATATTTAAAAAAAACACAAAACCTACCCATTTGGCAACCAACATTCCAGAATTCCTGTGGGTCATAATTTGAAGAGTCCGTCCTGGTCCCTTTGGGATAAATTCTTGTAATGAAGCGGACAGTGTGTGAGACGAAGTCAGGGGCTGAAAGACACATTTTCAAAATCGTACTTCAGGGGGGGAAATGGTTAAGGTACAAATTAGTGCAATTTTCTTCTTAATAATGTTGTTAAAATGTAGAATGTTGAGAGTATTTTATGTATACACTAGGACTCCTTTATCTGCCGGATCAGTATCCACTGATTCACTTATCCAAGGCCTGAAAACATTAAAAATATTAGAAACATCCCCAAAATATATATTTCTAATGATGAACTTACCAGACCCCACCACTAGTTGGAACCAGAGATCATGTTTATAGTTAACATTTGCTGTTATAATAGTGTTTGCAATAATATTTTTCAGCATCCACAGCCTTGGAATTGACCCCCTGTGGATATGGGGTCCTACTGTATTTGTGAACGAGACAGACCTTTTATTTGGCAAGGCGAGTCAACTGCAAATAGATGTTTTCAAAAAATTGTTCCATAGAGATGCACAGGCAAGGGTGTGCCCATTTTTGAATAATGTAATATTTAAAATAGTTGGTAATTTATGCATACTTATAATAGGACCGGCCCAACTGTTAGGCAGAGTAAGGCTACTGTCTTCTGCTGCTGATAAACCAGACATACTGGTTGTGTGTAACAGGGTATCAGATCCTTATTTATCACACCTTTGTCGGTGATAAATAGGAATTAGTGTGATTCTTTTCTGTACCGACTGAGATTTCCTTCTGCTCTTAACCCACCCTCCCAATGATGAGGCCATGTTTCATTTGCTTTCTTTTTCTATACACGTCTCCAGCAATCTGAGCAACTTCATTGTACAAGACTGGGAGGATTGCTGTTTAGTTTTATGGATCATCCAAAGGCTTGAACTGGGGTTGCCTACTATCGATAGATGCTTGGCTTTTCATTGTGCACCAGCTACAGAAACTGTAAGCCCGAGTTTTTGTCTCAGTCTTAGCAGCAAACAAGGACTCTCACTCAGCTGTGAAATTCCCCATCCAGGTGCACCGTTGGGTTGAGATAGCAAAAATCAATGAGCTTAAAGAGTTTTCCAGGTATTTCTCGTATCCCTTGTGTCATGTCGTCTCTGTACTATGCCTCTTAAATGAGCTGGCTGCCCTCCTGGGGTATAGAGGTGTTACTTGCTTTTCAGTGTTATAATAAGATTCAGCAAGCCAGTTTAGTCAGTTTTTCCCTATGGAATGGTGGGGGAGACAGACAGAGAGAGAGAGAGAGAATCCATGCTGGCTTTGGGTCCAAGCTTTACAGAGACTTACCACAGTGCTGAAGTACTTTAAAGGATAGGGTTTAGCACCTGGGATAATTTCTGTAAAGTTCAGACTAAAATCCAGAAGAGATTCCTTACTCACGTAGACTCAGAAACAGCCATCTCTTTGGGCCACTGGCAGATTGATTTTTCGCTGCCTTTTAAACTGGTGGGGCCAGTCTTATAGTTCCTGTCACTTGGCAGGTAACTAGCAAAAGAGTATACTTATTTAATGATTTTTAAACCCTTGGAATTACCTTTCTTTTTAATAAGTTTTTGGCCCTTCACTTCTCCGATGGAATTATTTTGGTAAAATTTCTGTTTCTCCCTGGAATCTTCAAAGCTGACGAACTTTCGGGATGCTGTGAAAATCACAAGTTCTGACAGCAACATGGCTACCTTCACCTTATGGCCCTGGAAAGAAAGGTTAACAAGTGTTATAGCCCTGCAACGTGAGGTAGTCGAGGGTGACCTTCTCGCCAGCTGTCTGCATTGGATGTTAAGGATGTATATCTTCTTGCATTTTATTCTTGGTAAGAATGAGAACTTTCAAAATCATTAGTCCAGTAACCCAATGTCCCATGAAGGGCATTTGTGTGTTCCACCAAAAGTGCTAAACCATCCACTGCTGAATATTTACCTTGTCCTTGTCCTTCTTTGGAGGTGCCTTCTTAGGGAGTGCCTTCTTTAGCAAATGCCCTTTAGCATCATCTTCTTCCTCTGATGCTGATGTATCTTCAGTTTCTCCAGTCTGGCCCCGACATCTCTCACCTCTCCGTTGAAGGGTATCTTCCAGTGTACCAACTTTCTTGTTCTTTATTAAGATCTTGAATTTTAGTTCCTGCAGAAAGAAATATTAGAGCATTCATCATCATCATTTTATTTTATTTTAATCTGTGCCACCTTTGTCTTGAAATAGAAAACAAAGGCAGCTCACAAACAGTTATAGAAAGCATGCAAATAAAAACACAGGAACGTATGTCACTAAAAAACCTAATTACTCATATAATAATATTAAAAGGCTAGTGAACAGAGCAATGTCCGTGCAAAGTTTTCTAAATTACAAGCAAACTATATTAGTTTAAAACACGACAAAGAGCCAAGGAATATTCTAGGTCTCACTGACTAGACCATATGAAGAATTCATGTCTGGAAGGAGTGCTCCCTCAACTACAAAAAGAGGTATAACTGTGAGCAAATATTAAAAGGAGAAACACTGCTACATTAAAATAATATCTCTACTTTCTTCTGTCCTCTCAGGCACATGTTTCAGTAGGTGTGTTTGGCTGCTGCTTCACAGGCAGAGGGGAACCAGCTGTATGAAAATGGAGTACGATGCAATGCTAAGCAGAAAACAGAAAAACGTAGGACTGTATTGATGCCTGATGTTAGAATTGTGCCATTTGAGCACATTCATATGTCCATTTGATTCTTTGCTTTTACCCGGAAAGTCTGTGTTTCAAATTGTTCCTACTACTTGAAAAACAGTATGCCTGTGCTGTGCTATGTTGTTCTATACTATACTATACTATACTATACTATACTATACTATACTATACTATACTATACTATACTATACTATACTATACTATATTATACTGTACTATTTGAGGCCTAGAAGAGGTCAAGGTGGGGGTGAAATATCCTTCCAACAAGCAATTGAGCATTACAGTATTTTTAGGCCAAATTTGTTCTTGTATTGCGGACCACAGAGCCTTCACAGACTTGGGGATTTGTGAGGTACACGGGCCAAACAATTCCCATCCCTGGCCACGGGCTAATGAATCCATGTTCCCATGACCTCACATCCTTTGCAATACCGACCATTACTACAGGCATATGCTAACTATCTCTCCAAGAAATTCAAAACAGTATTTGTGGTTTCCCAGCTTCTCCTTTTTTTTAATGTTCTAAACAAGCTTGTGAGGTAAATTAAGCTGAGAAGTAAAGACTGTCACAAGGCAGTTTTTTTGTTCATAACCATATTATTTTATGAGGAAGCCATTTGGACACACTAATGAAATCAATTAATCACACACACATAGCTTACAGGAATAAGCTTTTAAAAATTTTCTCTCAACTCTTCGGCAGAAGAAGAGATAAGTGAGATTAAGATAGTTTAGAACAAGAGTTTGTTTGATCGCATGAGGGATAAAGACAGCATTCTCCCCTCCTCCCCTCTCAGTTTGTAGATAGTTCCAACTTCAACCACTTCCCATAAAAGCTCATTGTTTAATTTTCCAGAAGATGAAGGGGGTCATTGGGGGAGGAACAACTGTACCTCTGGGGAGGGTAGTGCCGATGGCATCGTATCATCCAGTGTTGAAGTACACAGAGTGTCTCTGAGAATGTCCAGCATATGAGCTGCCATCTTCTCCTGTTGTGGTGGGCTGCAGTGGTTCTCCAAAGATAAAACAATGGGATAATCTGATGCCTGAAAATTAAAAAATGCAACATTAAGGCCATTGAGACTAAATGTGTAAATCTTGACTTCATCTTCTTCTCACAGGTGAGAATGAAACAGTTCAAAGGTTTCCTTTTTGCTGAGCAAGATTATAAGGCATTTTGTGGTTGGTTGGTTGATTGGTTGGTTTTGGTTGGTTTTGCATTCCATGTTGGCAAAACATTTGCTAAAGTTGTTGTGGGTTTTTCGGGCTCTTTGGTCATGTTCTGAAGGTTGTTCTTCCCAACGTTTCACCAGTCTCTGTGGCCAGCATCTTCAGAACACGGCCAAAGAGCCCAAAAAAACCACAACAACCATTAGATCCAGGACATGAAAGCCTTTGAGAATACATTTGCTGAAGTGTTTTTGGATTTTGTGGAGAAAACCTTAAGCTTGGCACAGACCAAAAAAACAAACACCCAAGAGTTCTGACGTAAAATGCAAGTTTTCCACACAGTTTGTTGGTGATTTCTATTGCTGGTTGTTTTTGCTATTGTTGTTACTTGAGATGGCTTGTAAATATTCGTTGCATCCTTGCTTTGGACCCTTTCTTTGCACCCAGAAACAACAGCAATGAAATATAACAACTGCTAAAAAGCACAGAAGTATGGCCATATTCATTATACTCTGACATTGTTGGAAACTGAACAATGGCACATACAGTGGTGCCTCACTTAATGATTACCTCGTTAAACGACGAATCCGCTTGACGATGAGATTTTTGCAATCGCTTTTGCGATCACAAACCAATGTTTTAATGGGCAAAATTCCCTTCCTGACAATTGGTTCCCTGCTTCGGGAACCGATTCTTCGCATTACAACGATCAAAACAGCTGATCGTCGGGTTTCAAAATGGCTCCCCGCTGTGCTTTGGGACGGATTTTTCGCTGCACAGGCATCAGAAAATGGCCACCCTATGGAGGATCTTCGCTGGACGCTGAGGTATTTAGTCCATTGGAATGCATTGAGCGGTTTTCAATGTGTTTCAATTGGCTTTTTTATTTCGCTTGTCGAGGATTTCACTCTACAGCAATTTTGCTGGAATGGATTATCCTCGTCAAGCGAGACACCACTGTATAGCAATTGATCTATATCTATGGGAGGAAGGGGAATAGGAAGATAGATAACCAAGTATTTTTCTTCTTGTCTTTTCTAAATCTATAGGTAGATTGTGAGTTGTGGGCTCATTTCCTTCCTTCTCCTCCCACTGGGGCCACTTTACTGCTCTTCTATACCAGTATAAAATACCAAATAATCCTAATATAAATTAAACAAGGAAGTGCATGGCAATGAACATAAGAGTTCAGAGCCATATGTCAGGTGGAACGAAGATTGAAATCCTGTTGCTTAGTGTAGTCACTCCCACTACAGTAGGCCCACTGAATCAATGGGAATTTTAGGAAGTTCTGTTGTCTCAATTGGATCTACTAAAGTAAGTTTCAGCTAGAGTAGCCCATTTGAATTATAGTGCTTAAGGAAGAGTTGACTCACTAAATCCCCATTGATTCAGTGAGGCTATTCTAGTGCAACGTAGTACGCAAAAACAACAGGACTTCATCCAAAGTGTTACTAAAATTGACTATGATAACAATGGAGGTAGCGTTTATGAGATCCTCATGACATCATAATTCAGACTCCTCAGAAATCTGAATTTTTGTCAGTTTTTACATTTCCCTTGTGAAATTTGGTAGGGAGATATATTTTTTTGTTGCATGCTGTCACATCAGTTATACCTTATGACGATACTTTTCAAGATTTCCTAGGAAGAGAATACTCGGAAGTGGTTTATCATTCCTTTCTGGGGGATCCCTGGGACTGTGCAGTTTTCCCAAGGCCACACAGGTTGGCTTTTCTCATAGGAAGCACAGTGGGGAATTGAACACCCAACCTCTAGCTCTACAGTTAGATGCCAAACTCACTAAGCTATCCAGCCAGAGATATATTTGTAGCCTATAAATATTCAAGTATTTCTGTATAAGTTTCAGAACAATAAGGGCAAGCTGTGACGAAGTAAATGCTTTTGCACTATGTCTTCTGTTCTTCCTCCACACATTCCCCAAGACATTTCTAAATCTTTAACAGCATGGCTGAGATCCAAAGAGCCCAAAGGCTTATCTGGCATGCATTCAACAAACAGTATTGCTTTGGTGTCACTCAGAGAGCTTTTTTTAAAAAAAAAAAAAACAACACACACACATTAAAATTCCCATGCCCTTACTCTGTTTCAGGTTGAAGACATTTTTGCTGTTTCTGCAACATATTTTTATGTTGCCTTATACTTTAATTGCTATTTTTTAAAATTGTCATCAATTTTCAACTTCTTTCTTTCTCTTTTCAAGCTGCTTAGAAACCTCTGCCAAGGGTTGCCAAGTCAGCAGCACCCCGTTTCCTGAAATTCCAGGCCAAAATGATGGCAGCAGTTCATTGTGATGTTATGAGGCTGCCCCTGATGATGACAGAGAGATAGGGCAGGCAAGGGTTGAAGGAGAGGTTTTTCTGGAGATTTGCAATGCTCTTGCCAGCCTTTGTGCAACAAGAAGGCTCATGAGTCATAACCCCGGTGCTCCACTCTGGAGTTCCATGCCCAACTCACTCAGAATCAGACTTTCCCCCCCTTCAGTGCTGGGTCTTTTTAAGTGCTTTTAAAAGGAGAAAGGTGGGATATAAAGATTATGTATTTAATTATTTGGTTTTATTATATATATCTCAAAAACAGAAGCATTAAAGTTCCTCTTCTAGGGTTAATGGAACAGGTGAGGATATATATATACGCATTGTATGTTTATAACCAGAATATATAATTCTGGTTATTAACATACAATGCACCTCAGATTTCTACACTCACACCACTCCCCCCCTGTTTCATTAACCCTAGAAGATGAAATTTAATGCTTCTGCTTTTTTAAAAAACAAACCAGAGTTTCCCAGTATAAGTCACCAGAGAAAACTGTGGTTAGTTCAAACTGCTGAGGGTTATTGCCAAATGGAACTGAACCATCAGAGAAAAGTATGGGAGCCAAGCTCATCATCAAGCATTCTCCAATATGAACCATTTGGTTTTTTCTATGCCTGAACAAAGCTACTCTGCCCCTTTGTATTATACTGTCCTTGGATAAGTAAGACAACAGAATTCCATGATTCCTTTAAAAAATTCCCTCGGTCAACCAGTCATTCAGAAGAAAGCGTGCCTAAAGTGAAAGGTCTTTGTCTGATGGGGGTGTGGGAGGGAGTTCCAGAGGCTGGGAGCAGCAGCAGAGAAGGCCCTCTCCCATGTCCCCACCAAGCGCACCTGTGAGAGTAGTGAGATCAAGAGAAAGGTCTCTCCTGATGATCTTAATACTCAGGCAGGTTCATAGCAATTTATTTCATTGTTAAATCTTATATTCTACCATTCCTCACCCCGCTCAAAAAGAAGAAGATTATCAACCCACCTCAAAGGCATGCTTGTGGATCACATTGATGACATTCTGGAAGGTGATTTTGCTTGTTAAAGTATGTCCATGATAGACAACGGGTTCTTCATTTGGCCCATCCCAGCAGTCAATTTCCACACAGCGGCATCCCTTCTTTAGGGAACTTATTATTTTTTTTTAAAAAAAGAAAAAACAAATAAAGGCAAGAGTAATAATCATTTTAATGTAGAAGCCTCTGTGTCCTGTTATAGAGGTCATACTTCATTCTAGACATACAGAAGACTGCAGACTCTGTCCATAGAACCTGCAGGTAAGGCTAGGAAAGCATCTGGCAAAAGACCAGGAGAATCACAGCCCGTGTATACTATTTGGCTACAGAGACCTATTTATATTCTCTGAAGAAGGCAGCTTCCTTGGATCTTACACGAACATTCATGTTGCTTTTTGACTCCCAAGAAGCACGTGTTTCAGTAGAGAGCCTCTATTACTCCAAGGGTTTGAACAGGAAGGAATATTTTCCAATAACTTACAGCATTTTTCAAAACAGATCTCTGTCACAAATGAACTTGAGCTATCAGAACAAAAATATTCAAAAGGACTGTTTGTTGCAGGGGAATAAAGCAACAACCAAGGGTCTTTGGGGCTCTGAAAGACTTTTAGTTATATTTGGCACAGGCCAGAACATACTGGAGCTTCCAGTACGAAATTGGAGACCTCTCTGGGTCATAACTGCCTGTGCGTTCAGACAAAAATCTTAGTTTCCCAAAGCACAATCTACATGCCAAGTTCCATGTCTTCATTTAGTACTAAAAATAAGAGAGATCATGTTAGAAGTGGATTTATTCATACATGCAAGCAAAGATGGGCACAATCTGGAAATAAGGTGAATCAGGGCTACCCACAAATCACGAACCACTCACGGACCCTAGAAAAGTTAACAGGTCCATGGTTTGTTTTTTCTGGTTCATGCCTTGGGGAGGGGAAACTAACGTCTCCAGCCCCTTCCGCTTCCAGGAAGCCAGGCCACTGTCTCTAAGGATGGCGGTGGCAGAGGACAAAGAAGAGGAGGCTTCAGGACCGGTTAGGGAGATGATGGGAACAGTGAGAAGGGGGCAGAGGGCTTCGTTTCATTTCGCTGAAACAGCTTGCAGAACCCAAACCAGTTTTTTTCAGTTCTTAGTTCAGTTTGTGAGTAATGGGCTAAGACTATTCACCTGCCACCTATATTTCTGGACTAAATCCAGTTGTTAGTTTCTACTAGAATAAATGTATTTAAACAAGTGTTGGCTAAACAAATTGCTTTCATTTAATGGGTCTACCTAGGTGAGAGAAACAACAGAGATTAGATCCCTAGCTAGCTACATAGCTACATAGCTAGACAGATAGCTAGATAGCTAGACAGATAGCTAGATAGCTAGATAGCTATAGAAAGAGACAGAGACAGAGACAGAGACAGAGACAGACAGACAGACAGACAGACAGATATCTGTCCACCTTGCCTTTCTTTCAATCAGCTCACTCCTTTGTGGGGTAAGCCAATGTAATCCTCACAACAACTCTGGTAAGTAGGATACTAAATTATCAAAAGCCACATAGTGATCATTACAGCTGTACAAAGATTTGAAGCGCCTGTAGTGCAGGGAAGCAACAGAGAAGTGCTTAATCTTAATTCAACCCAGTGCATTTCAAGCAGCTTTCTTTCTTCCAGGGCTGATATATCTTCATCACACATGCCTGGGTTGTTGTTATGTATTGCCAAGTCTCTTCCAATTTATGGCAACCCTGTAAACGGTCCTATCCATTAACAGTCCTGCTCAGGTCTTGCAGATTCAAGACTGTAGATTCTTTGGCTGAATCAATCCATCTCATCTTCAGCCATGCTCTTTCCTGCTCCCTTCAGCTTCTCCCAAGATTATTCTTTTCCAGTGACTCTTGTCTTCTCACAGTGTGTTCAAAGTATGATAGTCTCAGTTTAGTCTTTCTTGTTCCTAGAGAGAGTTCAGGCTTGTTTTGCTCCAACAAGCCCATATTTCTGACACCTTGTTGTTGGTCCTGAGGTTTCGACTTATATACCACCTTATACTGCTAGAGCACTCTCTCAGTAGTTTACAATTATGCAAGCAACACTTTCTTCCTCAATACTCATTTTACCAACTTCAGAAGGATGGAAGGGTAAGTCGGCCTTGAACTGGCTACCTCATCCCGTTGGGATTGAACTCAGGTTGTAAATAAAGGCTTGACTGCAGCACTGCAGTTTAACCACTGTACCCATGAGGCTCTTTTACATTTGCCATGAAGTCACTGTCACATTAATAAAATGTGATTTGCCACAGCAAATCGTAAGAAGGAAATTGCACAAAGAAAAGTGAACAAAAATGCATCAAACAGCACTGAGACGGCGCCTGTGTTCCACAAAGCAATATTTCTTCAGTCTTCTGTTTGGCTACATAGATCATCCTAATGTCAAAGTGAACACTAAAATCAAGATATTTTTGATGCAACATTAGTCGTGAATGTTAATTTTATTCATAGTCTTTCCATATACATTGCGCTGAAAGCATTTGACATCAAAACTGCCAAAAATATGCAGAAATACAAAATTCAGCCATCAAAATAATGAGTCCTTAATGTTTCAACAGACAGATCATTATGACCGATATCAGTTGTAATTATTTATATATATGGGGAGCTATTAAACCATAGCAGTTTGTTAAATCATACTTCAAAATACAGTAAAGCATATAAAAACCAATCAATAATTACTAGATAATTACTAAGTATTCAGAAGAGTAAAATAAAACAGGTCAACAAATATAAGTAAACAACCATATTGCCCAATAGGGTGAGATATGTTCAACAGGAAACAATCAACAGGCCAAGAAATATTAAAATAATTAAGATATGCTATAATGGGCTGGAACAGGACACAGACACAGACACACAGACACAGACACAGACACACAGACACACACACACACACACACACACACCACCGAAGCAGATTCTGCCAGTGGAAGGGCCCTGCTGGAGAATGATAGCTATGATCAGCATCTTCCATTGATTTCATTGGGACTAAAATGTGGCTCAGTTTTGTCTTGGTTCAACTTCATGAAATCACAGCACCATTAACAAACTCCTTAGGTTCGAAAATGTGTTGTTGGCAACCAATGAGAATACATTATTGGCAGAACTAGGAAAAAGTGCTTCTTTAGACTTTGGCCAGAATCCTATTGCGATTCACATTAGGGTTGCACTTTATTTATTTAACATAAATTTACCCCACCTTCCTCTATAAAAAAAGGACCCAAGGTGGCTTACATCATTAAAAGGCAATAAAAAAAAAGAATCAAACAAATGCCACACTAGAAATGGTACACAAAATCAACACCAAGAACACATTCAAAGCAACAAAGCATTAATACTCCAGTTAAAACCCCCTCTCAGGTAGCCAATTACTAACCCTGCTGAAGGGAAAGATTTTTCATTTGCTTGCACCAGTGGGACCAGCCTGGAGTTCCATGGTCTGAGACCAGTGACAGAGAAGGCCCTCTCCCATGTCCCCACCAAACACACCTGTGAAAGTGGTGGGATGGAAAGGAAGGCCTCCCCTGATGATCTTAACACCTTGACAGCCTCATAAAGGGAGACACCTTTCTTGAGATAGCTTGGACCCCAGCCGTTTAGGGCTTCATAGCTTTAAACCAGGACTTCGAGCTGTGCCTAGAAACAGATCAGCAGCCAGTCAAGGGAATGGCAGCTTAATTGCACAATCAGGTCTGTGAGCAGATGTGCAAGCAAGGAGCTTTGTGGCAAAATTAGCCATGGCAAGTTATGCAGATCTTACACACCTGAGTAGGATTCTGGCCAATTGTTCGGAAAACTTCTCCACCTCTGGGGGATTATGAAAAGCTGTAACTTTTCCCAGCCCTGAGAGTTAGGTTATAAATTAAGTAGATAAGGAAGAGAAATGTCTCATTATGATCGTAACCCATATTTCAGATTTGTTTTTTCCTGTTGCTCCTCATCGGATTTTCCCCCTTAAGATCTGAAAACATTTCTTCTTAAAAGACATATGAAAGAAACCTATCTGCACAGATTGTTTTCCCTCCTCAAAGATATGTACATACTTGGCGTAGCCCCACAGGTGACTCGGCCCTATGAGCTGGTCTTGTATCAGGTAGGTGTTGTGTGATGAATTTATAAAGTAATCACACATCGGATGGCTCATATCCTGGTAAATGGACTTGTGCTCTTGTTTAAATATGTTGCACTCTTCCGAAAGCATGTATCTTACGAAGCCTTCAATGGTCATCTCCTTTTTGCTTCTTGCTAAAATTGAAATATATTTTAAAAAAAGAAATATAGATAAAATGTTTGAAATGCCTTTCTTTGTACATGTACTGGCATTAAAGGATTACGTCCGGTGATTAATCTCAGATAGAGTACACTCAATGAAACCACAGAACTTACATAAGTGTTGACTTACCATCAGTGTCGCCTTGTGTTTGGTCAACTCAACATTCTTTCAGTAGGCAGCATCCAAAAACAAAATAAGCATAGTATTGCAGACACCGAGGGAACAAACATTAACCATATATCTCATGCGCTCTTAATGCCTCACACTTTCTACGGTCTATCACTGATTTTCCAGTGAGAAGATCACTAATCGTGGAACAAAATGGACGCCCTTCCCCATTCGCAAGTTTCTTTTGATGTGGACCTCCCTAGATGTGGTAGTGATATATTCTAGGCAGAGCTGTTTGTAGGACTTGGGGTCCAAAGAAAGTAACTTTTCTGACTTCTTGTTTTCAAGCAGGGGTGGGAAGTATGGAGGTACAGATCTCTGGGGTCCAGGCTTTTTGTTCACCAAAAGAGGGCGAAATGCAAATCAGTGCCTCAATACCTTTTGTCTTACCTTGAATCTGCAAACTCCCAGCAGGTCTTGCTATCATGCTCCATTCAAAAAGAACAGGCATGGCATTCAACCTAACGTTGTGGGCCATTTGTTTTCTCCCTGGCTCCAGATTTTCCACCATCTTTGTCTGGCAAAGTGTTCTGCACTCAAAATCTAACCTCGTTTCTGATGTTTTATTGATCCAACTAAGGTATTACTCAACCTCATAAAGGCATTACTCAGTTCAAGCTATTACTCAGCCCAGAAATGGTATTATTGAACCCAAGTTCAGAACTTTAACTCAGTGCCAACTTGACAAATTCTACTGCCAATCTTTCCCATGTTTCCCTTTTCATTATTACTAGATTTATTCTTTTTTTAATCTAATGCAAGAATTATGTTTTTGTTGTATTTTTGACTCAGATCACAGAAGTGTTACTTTCTAAACTCTGTCTCTCCCACCTCAGAACTCTGACAACAGACCTGCCCTCGTTCCTGATATGTACACAAGCAACCATATCTTCATCTCTATTATATTTTTCATACTTGCTTTTTGCACGTTAATATTGATGGCTCCTCTTCTTATGTTCTTGATGCTTTTATTTTACCTTTCTGTTTGAATTCTTCATTTGCCTGAGTCTTCTCTCTTTTTAATGTCTGACACCTTTTGTTCTGTCAAACATCTCCAGTTTTTTTCTTTCTCTCTCTCTTTACCTTACTGAACTTATTTGGCACTTTCCTCTCTCTCTTTTTATTATTATTATTATTATTATTATTATTATTATTATTATTATTATTATTATTATTATTATTATTATTATTATTATTATTGAGAGGCATCTTAAACTTTATTATTTTGTCCTCTCATTCTTATATAAATGTACAGGTAATTAGAATTGAAGTGCTTATCTCACCAACATTAGATCTTTACCTAAACATTATCTATACTACCACCTATATCTGCAGTTCAGAACATATTTCCGCACAAACAAAATCAGTAGCACTCATATCTAACATCGAAACCCTATGTGTATCTTGTCAATTGTAACTAGCGCTTAGTTCAGTGGCCGAGGGTGTGATCAGACAGTTGTTAAAGCATGCACCTGATTGCATCAGAAAGGGTCACTTTCCCAGGACAAATCTCATTAAAAGTGCCCCCTTCTGTTTGTTCCAGCCTCACCCTTAAAAGTAAAAGCCCTACAAGTTGACCAAAAAAGGGCCAGCTTGGCTATGGATCAAGGTAAGGGCGGAGCACATGTCCTTGTGTGTCATGTGATTGGTGGGAAGTATAGCGCACTAGAGCAGTGGTCCTCAACCTTGGGCCTGCAGATGTTCTTGGACTTCAACTCCCAGAAATCCTGGCCAGCAGAGGTGGTGGCGAAGGCTTCTGGGAGTTGTAGTTCAATAACATCTGGAGGCCCAAGGTTGGGGACCACTGCACTAGAGCACTCCACTAGCAGTCCGAACTGTCAAATCCTTAGTGATCAGACAAAGAAATCGCTCACATTGTGCACGACTTGTGGCTTGGTACAGAGTGAGCTATTTCCTGGCAATCTCACATATATGGGCAATAGTGATCCGACCCAACCCTAATCCATGCCCAAGCTGGATCTTTTCGGTCCAATGGCAGGGCTACTTTTTGGGGTGATGGATTGGAGTGATTCCTGCCTGGATGAAAGGGTTCATGTTAAGAGAGATCATTCCCCACAAGGTGACTCTTTCTGGTGCACTCAGGCACAGGATACAACTACAGTATCAAACCAAATCAAAGGGATTTGGCTTTGCTGCAGCTTGGCTCGCGGTTAGAGATAGGCATGAACTGCTGGTTCGGCAGTTCAGCCTGGTTCGTTAACCACCACAACAGGTGTTCAGTGGTTTGGCACCCCGTCTCTTCTGGTGGGCACCCGTTTGGAAGCACCGTCTCAGCTTCTCTGCCCTGGGCATCGCTTCTGAGTGAGTGCTCACTGGAGGAGGTGGGGCACCAAACAACCACTGAACACCTAGTGCGCCAGAAAACGAACCAAGACAAACCACCAAAATAACAATTTGTGTGCATCTCTATTCACAGTCTATTTTATGCTTGTGTTCCAATGAAGTGATTACACAGAGACTATGGATTGTTTAGTGGAAGATTGCAGTGGAAGATAGGAGGGCCTGGCCTGCTCTGGTCCATGGGGTCGCGAAGAGTTGGACACAACTAAACGACTAAACATCAATGGATTGTTTTGGTGCCAGTGTCCGTACTCAGTGCTTTGATCCACATCACAACCCACAAGCCCCCTCCCTTTGATGTTGCCCTCTGCCGATCCTCAGCTCTCCTTTTATGGTTCATGGTAAAGCTGGGAAGCTGTTTAAAGTGTTGTACGGCACTAGAGAAAAGGGGACAGTTGTCCAAAGTTCCCCTTAACATGGAAACAGCTACCCACAAACCACAGCATAGTAGTTTGCTGAAGTTTGCTGGAGTTGTTTCTATTTCATAATTTTTTAATCCTTTTTTTTCTTTTTTCTTTTGATCCATGCAGAGGTGATCTAGTGCTAAACTTGGTAGTTTTTTAAAATAAAAAACAGCACTTCCCCTCCATCCTTTTGAACAGGGGCCTCCAAACTTTTCAGTATGAGGGCCACATCATATATTTTATACATTTTCAGGAGGGAAAGGGGACTCAAGCAATCCCCCACTCCCACTGTCTTTGCAAAGACAGTGGGGGATCGCTTGGGCCCTCCTTGTCTCCTCTTCCTATGCCCGGGCCAGATAAAAAGGCAAGGCAGGCCAGAGGTGGCCCACCAGCCGTAGTTTGGAGACCCCTGCTTTTGAAGAATGAAACAGCCGATCACATGAGGAAAAGCCTGTTCAAATTGTTCTGGATTGAAAAATGTAGAAGCCCCCAGCCGTAGGGGAAAAAAAACCCCAACAACTCTGTATCGGGTGCAGAAAGGACCATACTAATTCAAATTGATCTTTGCATCCTATGATCTGTTAAAAAAATACAAATTCATCTATTTTACACCTGCAGCAAATCCTGCAGTATTTGACTGTGTAGTTGAAGTCACAACTTTCCCACCATCTGATTGCACCCCTACTCATGGGTAAGCATGTGTATGTGATCCACATTACAAGATTGCAACACAATGCTGCAGTCACAAACATGCTTCAGCCGCGCTGTGTTCTGTGTAAATTAAAAAAAGCAGTTCACCTATATTCCTTTCCCCGTTTTTACTTTTTGTTCATTCCCTGTATTTTAAAGCTTATTATAACACTCCATCTTGTGTTTCCACCTCATTTTAAACGCTGAGTACACCATTATTTCCATGATCCCAGTCTGTCCCACCCACCCCTCACTTTTGATTCATGTCTGTTTAAGCTCCTTTATTATCCCGTCTTTTTTCTTAAGAGCTTGGTATATTTTTGATGCTATTTAAGTACGTAATAATAATACCATATGTCATGTTGAACACTGAGCCACTCAAGACTATTGTCACTGGTTCCACCCATTACATTGGTTGCAGTGATTTATTTAATCTATAAATATAATTCAATCACTGAGGAAACGAAATTGCTTCCAACACTATTAGCCTCTTGCAAAGCAATAAGTAGACCTTGGGAGGCCAGGATATGACACAGCTTGAGCTAAGGTAGCCACAATCACACTTAGGCAACCCATTCTTTGTGATTTTGGAGCCTGAACTGGAGACCAATGAGTATGGCCTTGGGATGTCATAATGGGGAGGGGACCTTCTCCTTGTCCTCCTCCTCCTCCTGACTCTGCTTTCACTGCTATACAGTGGGGTCTCGACTTACGAACGGCTCGACATACGAACGTTTCGACTTACGAACCGCTCTCATAGGAATATATGGACTCGACTTACGAACTTAGATTCGAGTTACGAACTCTTTTTTTCCCTTTTTTTAAAAGCTAAGTCATCTTAGGTTAAAAGGAAAAAAAGAAAAAAATATTCCCCTCTAGTGGCAGAAGGCGGAATAGCAGCTTCCCATTAGTTTCTATGGACGAAAAGAGCAGATACGGATTAAATGGTTTTCAATGCATTCCTATGGGAAATGCAGATTCGACTTAAGAACTTTTTGACATGAGAACTGCCTTCCAATACGGATTAAGTTTGTAAGTCGAGACCCCACTGTACAAGGTAGCACAGGAGCCCTAACTGGTGTGTTGTATCTCCCAAGAACACTCTCCTTCCCTGTGGAAAGATGTTACAGGCCAAACAGCATGTGAGGACAGGAATCAACAGCTAAGGTTGGTATCCAGTTCGCTGAAATCCATGAACGAGGTAGAGGAGTAGCAGGAGAACTTTCCTTCTCCCATTGCACCACCACCAGAGCTTTAAAAAGTTTCGTTCTTGAGAATAAATCCAAGAATAAGGTACCGTTAACATGAGCATGGGTTGTAAGTCCCAGCTTGCATGGCCTGTATATTATTATGGATGGTATGAACCAACAGTGTGATGTGGCTACAAAAAAAGGCAAATGCTATTTTAGGCTGCATTAATAGAAGTATAGTTTCCAAATCCCATGAGGTGCTAGTTCCCCTCTATTCATCACTGGTTAGACTTCACCTTGAGTAATGTGTCCAGTTCTGGACACCACACTTCAAGAAGGATGCTAACAAATTGGAACAAGTTCAGAGGAGGGCGACAAGGATGATCAAACCAAGCCTTATAATAATAATAATAATAATAATAATAATAATAATAATAATAATTTATTGTCATTGTAAGTATATACACATACAACGAAATTCACAGACACCCAGAGACCAGACACATGCACACACATAAAATTCCCAAACACTCCCCACCCACTAAAAGTCCCCCACTAAAAATACAAACATCTACACCGCAGGCCAAGTTACACAGTCCAACTAATTATTCACTACTGGTGGTCTTTAAGCTCATTATTAATTGCAATTATAGCTCTGGGATAAAAACTATTGAGAAAACGTGTGGTCCGAGTCTTAATTGTTCTATATCTTCTGCCAGATGGTAACAGTTCAAAAAAGTTATAAGCAGGATGGGAAGAGTCTCTCAGGATGCTATGTGATTTCCTTAGACAGCGGGATGTGAAGATGTCATCCAGGGTTGGTAGCTGGAGCCCGATGATATTCTGGGCAATTTTAATGGTTCTCTGTAGAGCTTTTTTGTCCGCTACAGAGCTACTCCCAAACCATGCCAGAATGCCATAGGTTAGGACACTCTCAATGGTGCTACGATAGTATGACAGAAGCAAATGCTGAGATAAATTTAACTTGCCGAGCATTCTCAGGAAATACAGCCTCTTCTGTGCCTTCTTCATTAGCATGTTGGCATTTATAGTCCATGAGAGGTCCTCTGAGATGTAAGTACCCAGAAATTTAAAACTACCAACTCTCTTATGAGGAAAGGCTTAAAGAACTGGGCATCTTTAGCCTTGAGAAAAGAAGACTGAGGGGTGATATGGTAGCACTTTTCAAATATTTCAAAGGATGTCCTACAGAGGAGGGGTAGGATCTGTTCTCGATCATCCCAGAGTGCTGGACACGCAACAATGGGCTCAAGTTAAAGGAAGGCAGATTTCGGTTGAATATCACGAAAAACATCCTCACTGTTAGAGCAGTACAACAGTGGAACCAGTTACCTTGGGAGTTAGTGAGTTCTCCAACACCAGAGGCATTGAAGAAAAACATGGATAATCACCTGGCAGATATGCTTTGATTGTATTCCTGTGTTGAGCAGGAGGTTGGACTTGTTGGCCTTGTAGGCCCCTTCCAACTTCATTTTTCTATGATTCCATGATTCTATTCTATTGCAACATTTCTGATGAAGGAAGACAAGACAGAGGTGCAACAGGTGACGAAAGAAAAGCAAGAAGGCAAACTCTGGGTGTGACTGGGTGGCTCTCAAGCCATCCTGTCTAGTATGATCAAGTCTTCTTTTCCTTTAAAGGGAAAGCTTTCCATTTCTCAAGCAAAGCAGCTTAGGCAAAGCACAGAGGAGAAAGTTGCTTAACTATTTTGAGAACCTGAAGTCACGTAGTGATCTTCAGAAATAGGAAGCTTCCTTGCCACTCACCTTTGGAGGAGCAGGGAGAAGAAGTTTTGCATTTCTTTTTAATTGTTGCAAACCGACACAGCACATTAACAATGCTTTGAAAGGGCTTTTTTTCTAAAGCCCTCTCAAAGCATCACTGATGTGTTAGCCACAATTAAAAAGAAATGAAAAACTTCCTTGACTTCCAAAGGTAAGTGGCAAGGAAGTTTCCTGTCTCTGAAGATCGTTAAGTGGCTTCAGCAAAAGGCCAGCCAGTCAACTGCTTTGGTTTAAATCCAAGTAGTCACATACACTGCAGCCAAACAAAAATGGAACAATCCTTCCCACACCTAAAAAACGTAGCCCTTGACAGAGAGCCAGAAAGATGCAGGTAGGAATACTCTGGGGTCAGGCTGGTTCATGCTGGCAATTACTTGTATTGTACGGTCACCAGGAGAAGGAGCACACTAAACCACCAAACAAATCCCCATGCAGTCACCCTCTGTCTGTCACCCCAAAAAACAAATTATTTGACTCCTTTGGGGAGGGGGAATCACATGCTGCTGTTGCCTCCCCAGAGACCTCTGTGTTCATAGCTGGGCTTGAGACACATCCAGTATCTGTCAATTTTCATCGGTCAATTTCCCTTTTCATCTTTATTCTCTCCCACCACCTTGTCTTTGACCATCACTATTTGAGAAACCCTTCTTGCATTCCTCCTTAGGCCCCATTATAAGCTGTAGGTAAGAATGTCAACGTTTGTTTTTTAAAAAGAATTAACATAAAATTTAACTCAGTTTCTTTCCAGTTAAAGTTCCTGATGATCAAGTTGATGTCGGGAGATCTGAAGTTTTCTGAAAAAACTAAAGGGGTCTTACGATGCCAAAACATTGGGAAAAGAGATCGGTATGAATCACAGGTTCAGCAGTTCAGCCAACCAGATCAGCCACAGAGCTGATCTGCAGTCCGGCACCTCGCCTCCCCCAGCAGGCACCCACTGAGAGGCAACACCCAGAGGAGGCGGGGCAGGAAAGCTGCTGCTGCTGCCTCTGAGTGGGCACCAGCTGGAGGGGGCGGACCAGCTGAGTGGCTGGTCAATGAACCAGCACAAACCACCAATCGGGTGGTCCATGCCCATCTCTAATTGGGAACCTCTGCTGCAGAAGAGTGGGATGGATCTGAAACAATTGCACATACTAGTTTCAAGATAATGTACAGTACGAATCAGACTGAAGCATTCCAAAATGTTACCATAGCCTTCAGCCTTCATCAGACTGCCCGTTTTGAGTTGCGAAGGAGGAACAGCACTCTTCAAATTAGCCTTTGTTTAAAAGAAGTTGCATTTCATCATGGTATAGCCAAGACTGTCATCATGATCTCTTCTATCCACAGAAAAGGATCTTTTATGGGAAATATCTTTTGATTATTCCATCACTGAATTGGCTGACAAAAATAAAAGCTGCCAAAAATATAACTTCTAAAATATTCTGAAAGCATTTCATCATTGTGTGTAAAATCCTTTCTTTGCCTTCAGCCACAGTATCTGAACATTCTGGTGTCAAATATACCTGGTTTTGAACGTATTGTGTGACTAATTTATCCAGATGAGAGAGTGAAGTGAAATTGACACAAGGGGATGTGAAAATAAGGCAGCGGTAAGCCACTTCAAAATAATGTCCAAAACCAAGCTTTTCAGTTTTGTTTTGTTTTTTAAAAAAGCTTGGGTTCCATTCACCTAGGCCCATTTTGCATGCTTAACCCTTAAGAGTCTGGCATTCAACCATCCTAGTGCTATATTAAAAATGCCATTTCTTTTTCCCCCAAACACCTTTTCAGTATGTCAGGTAAATGCAACACTATGGTGGGAAAAACTGTATCTATTGCTCAACTAGTCTAAATGAACAGCTGGATAGCTGAGTAGTTTAGGTTTGTTTGGGAGTTCAATTCCCCACTGTGTCTCCTTGAGAGGGACTGGACTCAATAATCCCCCTTTCCAGCTACGCAGTTGTAAGATTATTAAATGCTCTTTTGAGCTTGGGTGAAAAATTCACTTTTGCAAATGATTTCATATTGGAGATGGGCACGAACCACCGGCTTGATGGTTCGCCCCGGTTTATTTATTGCCACAACAGGTGTATGGCAGTTTGGTGCCCCCAACCCCTCCAGCAGGCACCCAGTCGGAAGCAGCATTTTGGCTTCCCTGCCCCACCTCCTTCAGGTGCTGCTTCCGGGTATGCACCCGCCAAAAGGGACAGGGCACCAAACCTACAAACACCTATTACAGAGATAATCAAACCGAGACAAACTGCTGAACTGGCAGTTCGTGCCCATCTCTATTCCATATCAGTGGCAGAAAAAAAAAACACGTGAGATTTAATCATTCCAGTGCAGAGAGGAAAGCAATATTTCTAGATTTCCTCATCCTCGCCGAATGATGCCAATTGCTGAGAGGCAACCACTCAAAGCAAAGCAAAGCGTGCTGCTTAGATACTGCTCATCAAATGCCAAGTTTTGTTTTGCTGGTCTTCTTCATTGGGCAGCCCCTGTGAAAAATTCTGGCCCTTAGGACAAGCACCTGTTTTCTTGGATCCTTTAATGAGCCATACTTTAAAAAGATGATGATGATGATAATGAAGGAGAGGGAGGGGGAGGAGGAAAGCTTGAATAATGTTTCCATGTTTTGCAGCATGAATAATACAAGTACCTCTGCCTTTACATTTATTGCTAATAAACACGGTGACACTTTATTACTGTTCATGCTGGGAAATCTCAAAAACCAGCAGAGCACACCAAAAAATACCAGACAATGTTTTAAAACAAAGTCCAAAAGTTATTCTGTTAAGGGAAAGACTGTCCCCCTGAATCTCATTAGGATTTTTGAACATTTGAGGTCAGCAACCTATGAATTCCATGTGGGCTCCTTTCTATTTTAGAGACTGTTTTACCCTTTGGTGTGTGCCAATTCTCAAACGGCTGTCGAGACAGGAAAAATAACTGTGTTTCTAGCATAAAGTGGAAAGTGGCTCTCTTTGAATCTCCACAGTAATAATAATTCCAAGCTACGAACCTGTATTATCACTCACGCCCCCACCAAAAATTGATTCTTTTTGTGGCTGAAGAAGTCTTGTGAACGTGGTGTTAATAAGATAGAGGATACCATGCTCAATATTTCAGCTTCCCCTTTCTGTAACCCTCTTGTTAGCTTCCCTCCCCCGACAATTTACCACCATAATATTTGCTAGGAAAGTTAGCAAAAGCTGCCCCACCGCAACTACTTCCATGAAAAAAAAATGTAATTTTGTACCTAAACTAGAGTAGTTCAAACATGATGTCTTCTTATAGAAACAGTAACCCCTTCAAGTGGTTAGGAAAACAACATGGTAGAACCAGCATCTTTAATTCCAAGCAAACTAAGAACACAGTCTTATACATGTTTATTAAAACTTATTCACATTGCTCCTGGTGTGCTCAGAGAAACTTACTCCTACATAAACAGCCACCAGTTTGCAATCTAAGACACAATTCTATGTATGCATTGGTCACACTGTCATAAACTTCACTGAATTCACTGAGATGTATGTATTTCAGAGTAAACATACTTAAAATTCTGTGCACAGTTACTATCCCATTTAATTTCTTGGTAGTATGTCCCATTATTGGGCCTTTATTCTAAGGTGACATGTTTAAGCCTGAGCTGTAGATCCCAATTCAGACTACAGTCCAATGCACACTAACCTGGAAGTAAACCCACCGAATGCAGTGAGTCTTTTAGCTGAGTAAACATCCAAAGGAGAGCAGTAAATTAAACCGGTTTAGTAAGGAATTGCCAACTTTTCCAAACAAAATTACAACTCGGTATCTATTTTCGTACAGCTGCTTATATCTCCAATGTGCCTATATGGATCTGATCCTGCAGAGGAATGGTTCCCAATCCTGGGTCCCCAGATGTTTTTCGGCTAAACTTCCCAGAAGCCTTCACTACTGTGTTGGCCAGCATATTTGGGTGTTATAGTTCAAGGGAACTCAAGGTTGGGAAGCCCAAGTAATGAACTGCTTGTTAGTGTAATTTGTTAGCCATCTGACCTTCTAAGTAGTGGTAGAGCTGTTGCATTCAGGTTTAGGACCAAATGCTGTCCATCCAAACTGTGAACCTGAGTCTTTGTAGAATATGACCTTATCTAACACAGTGCTAGTTCTTTGATCTGCTTTTTGATTGCCCAGAAGCACCTCTGTCTTGTTTGTATTACTTATATTTGCTTCCCCTCATCCAATCCATTATTTAGAAACTTCAGTTACAAATTAAAAAAGCAAAAAAGCAAAGTGTGGTGCTTCTATACAAATCAACAGTGCATAGCTGCAGTATTCCTCATTATCAACTAGGAGTCATGCCTGTTTAATTTAGGAATCTATTTAAAAAAGATGAGACTGTTGCACACTACCTCCAGGATCTACAGAAGGTGTAAAACATAAGGCGAAAAAGGTTTAGGCTATGAGGGAACAGCATACACATTAAATCTGTGAAACGTCTCCAAATCAAGATTTTAACACATTTTATCAGGGGTTTAGTTTGATGTTAAGAAGTATCTTACTTTAATCAAAGCATGGAGCTAGAAAATGGGATTTTTACAATACCTGACTCTTCATGTCTGATGATACAGCAACATCTTATTTGCACAAAAGAAGCAGATTTATTTTAGTGGACAGTGGAATGAAATACACTAATGCACAGAGTGTAAATTCTTTTTTGGAAGTCAGTAATTGGCATATAGATAAGATTGTCTATATACTGTAAATACTGTCACATGGACAAAATACTGTTTCTGTGATGGTTTTTCCTCTGCTGTCCATCAGATATTTAAGTCTTGCAACCCAGTGTTTTCCAAAAATGTCATACACAGAATACCTACAGTGCTGTACCAAAAGAAGGTGTGTCATCTTTTAATTTTATTTCATGTCATTCTTGACTTGAAAAGCCAAGATCTTCAACAAAACATTCAATGTAAAAAAGGAACACTCGGGCAAACAAAGGAGGTAGTAATGATTCATAAAAAAATAGACTGAAATGCAAAAATAAAACCCATTGTAATTAACTAGAGAAAAGAATATGATACTTTACAGAAGGTTAAAATGTACCAAATAAAATAAAATATAGTAACCAAGTTCTGTACAACATAAACTGTGCAAGAAAGAAGTACAGATAATTGTGAAATAAAATAAGCACAACTTTTGAGCTACTGACTTTTTTATTTGTTATAACCTACATGTTATTCTTACACAAATATACAAGAATGCACAATATGGGCAATGAGCCACTGTGTTCATGTCACAAAATAACATACAAATTTTTAAGCACTCGCATACAATGTTATTTGTTGCTAATTTGAATTTACATTTACTGACCAGAAACCTATCACATATTTACAGCAGTCTTAATCCCACTGGTATTGATCTCACTCATGAATTGCTGCCAGTTAAGAAGCCTGCACTTTTTCTGATTATGCACCAAGTCATGTGACTGCTGCATAATGAGAAAGACCACTGCACCTTTTTACCTGGCAGCAATTCACCAGTGAAAGTCACATGAACGGAGTTATGCTGGTAGGCATACCTAAACAGTACATTTGTATACACCAAACTGTACATCCCATAAATGAAAATGCACATGATGAACACTTTGAAAGCAAAGGCAGCTATGGTGGCCAATAGAAAAATTTCTAAATTTTTTAAAATTGCATTTTATATATTTTCGCCATATACTAATATGTTTTATGCACTGGTCACCTGACCATAATAAATAAATGCACTCATTCATATTGTATTTTCATTAGGCCAACAGAAAGGTCATTAAAAAGTGGCCTAGTTTGTTCAGAGCAAAAACCTGTGTGTCTTCTATATATGCTTTAATTATAATGGGCTGCAAAGTACCAAACATTGATACTGTTCATTTGATACCATTCATACATGTTCATGTTAAGATTGAACAGTTTTCAGTCGACAGTGTACTACTGAAAGGCAGCGAAGTTGTGCATGCACACTTAAGCACCTTTACATGTTTTATTATTGATACTGATGGGTAAACAGTAGGAAAAAGCACTCATTTTGTCGTATCTCAAAATTTGATTGAAGAACAATTCTTACAAAACAACACAAAACAATTTTCTCATACAACTGGTTATACTGCAGCAATACTTGGGGTAGAATCTATGTGTTTGCAAAAATAAACTTGTCCACCTTTCCTCAAAGTGCTGTAAAAAGCACAACTACAATTCAAATTAATGAGGTGTGCAACAACACAGAGGTGTATAACATAAAATCAAAGAATTTGAAAATTTCTTTCTGTGCTCTTTTTTTAATCACGTGATAAAGGTATGCTTTAACTGGAAGTCTGTATATTATTCTTTACATTCATGGGAATGAGAATAAATCATTTAATGTGATCTTTGTTATGCAAGAGATCAACACAACTTCACAC
This sequence comes from Pogona vitticeps, assembly GCF_051106095.1. Lineage (NCBI taxonomy): Eukaryota > Metazoa > Chordata > Lepidosauria > Squamata > Agamidae > Pogona > Pogona vitticeps. The sequence continues at coordinate 183,571,624 of NC_135787.1, forward strand.
AGGACCACTAGAATAATACTCATTGAAAACACAGTGGCCAGAATCCTGTTGGTATTTGCATAAAGTCTGTGTAACTTGCAAACAAATTACAACTAATCGAAAAGGTGGAGGATACTTCCCACTGTGTTGGTCATACGCCTGACCACACAACTGAGATGTTCTCTGGTATCTCGGCAATTAGCCCTGTTAAGTTACACAAACTTTATGTGAATTCTGGTGAATAAACAGTGGTAGAGAACATTTAGCTCAAGAGATACACATAATAGGTACACAAACTGCTTAACTACATTCATACATCATTTGATTTTGCTTCCACTCTTTTATCAAGTTGCTCTTGTTACAGTCTGAGCAGTAAAATTTTGAGCCAGCACTGCAGAACAGCAACTCAGAAAAGTTACTCAGCAACATACTCATATCATTTACCATTCCTTGAAACAATACATGTATGGTTTCATTTGATACATAAATTGAACAACAGCTTACACAATACACACAAATTATTAAGCAGCCACAATACATTTGTCAATAAAATGTGTATGTCACTTTTAAACTTTAAAATACAGTGGTGCCTCGTATAACGAGTGCCCCGTTTAACGACGAATTCGCATAGCGATGGCAAAAATGCCATCGCTTTTGCGATCGTATAACGAAGGTGCCTATGGGGAAAAATCGCTTTGCGATGTTTTCCCCGTAAGCACCATTTTCCCCCAGCTGAGCGGCGGGAGCCTCCAAAGGAGCGCTCCCGCCACTCAGCTGGGGGAAAATGCCTGCGGTGGCCTTTGAAGGACCCTTCCGAAGGGTCCTTTTGAGGCCACCGCGGGGGGAGGGCGGGGGGATCCGATGCCTGTCAGGCATCCCGGGCTTGTATCCCACCCGCCGCCGGTTACCCAGCCTTGGGTAACCGGCGGCGGGTGGGATACAAGCCCGGGATGCCTGAAAGGCATCCGGATCCCCCCGCTCTCCCACTCTCCCCCCGCCGCCTTGGATCGGACCCGCGGGGGCTAGCCCTGCCATGGCTGGACTCTCAAGAGTCCAGCCATGCCCGGGGTAGCCCCCGCGGGTCCGATCCAAGCCGGATCCAAGCCGCGGGGGGAAGGTGGGGAGACCCGATGCCTGTCAGGCATCCTGGGCTGGGCAGCGCGGGGCGGCAGGGACAGGGTGGAGGGGTCCCGAAGGTTTCCAGGCTTTTGCCTGGAAGCCTTCGGGATCCCTCCCCCACCCTGTCCCCTTCGCTGGCAGCCACCCCTCGCTGCTTTTCCCAGCCTGGATCGGGCTCCTGGGAGTCCGATCTGGGCTAGGGAAGGCAGCGCGGGGCGGCGGGGACAGGGAGGAGGAGTCCTGAAGCCTTCGGGATCCCTCCCCCACCCTGTTCCCTTCGCTGGCAGCCACCCCTCGCTGCTTTTCCCAGCCTGGATCGGGCTCCTGGGAGTCCAATCTGGGCTAGGAAAGGCAGCGCGGGGCGGCGGGGACAGGGAGGAGGAGTCCTGAAGCCTTCGGGATTCCCCCTCCTCCCTGTCCCCTTAGCTGGCAGCCACCCCTCGCTGCTTTCCCCAGCCTGGATCGGGCTCCTGGGAGTCCGATCTGGGCTAGGAAAGGCAGCGCGGGGCGGCGGGGACAGGGAGGAGGAGTCCTGAAGCCTTCGGGATTCCCCCTCCTCCCTGTCCCCTTAGCTGGCAGCCACCCCTCGCTGCTTTCCCCAGCCTGGATCGGGCTCCTGGGAGTCCGATCTGGGCTAGGGAAGGCAGCGCGGGGCGGCGGGGACAGGGAGGAGGAGTCCTGAAGCCTTCGGGATTCCCCCTCCTCCCTGTCCCCTTAGCTGGCAGCCACCCCTCGCTGCTTTCCCCAGCCTGGATCGGGCTCCTGGGAGTCCGATCTCGGCTAGGAAAGGCAGCGCGGGGCGGCGGGGACAGGGAGGAGGAGTCCTGAAGCCTTCGGGATTCCCCCTCCTCCCTGTCCCCTTAGCTGGCAGCCACCCCTCGCTGCTTTCCCCAGCCTGGATCGGGCTCCTGGGAGTCCGATCTCGGCTAGGAAAGGCAGCGCGGGGCGGCGGGGACAGGGTGGAGGGGTCCTGAAGGCTTCCAGGCTTTTGCCTGGAAGCCTTCGGGATCCCCCACCCACCCTGTCCCTGCCAGTTTTTAGTCCATTGGAACGCATTAACCAGGTTTTAATGCGTTTCAATGGGCTTTTTAATTTCGCTGTACGATGTTTCCGTATAGCGATGTTAATCCTGGAACGGATTAACATCGCTATACGGGGCACCACTGTATCTAAAAAGAAAACTAAATAACAAAATGCAAAATCAAAATGACAACCTCAAAGCTTACTATATTCAAAATGCACATTATTTATACTATTGTACAATATTTTTTTCATCCTATAAAATTTGTAAGTAACATCCAGTAATGAAATATTAAAACAGTTGGGTTGTTTTTTGTGTGTGTTATGCTTTTCTTTAATATTTCAACAAAAATAATGTGATGGATTAACACAATCTGAGTTTTTATATTAAAATGCAATCAGTGTCATTTCCAGGTTTTTACAGTTTTTAACAGTCTTTAAACATAACAGACACAATTCAGACAACTAAGACCACGTCCATAACCGATTACAAATTTAGAAATCCGATGATGCTTATTTTTTTTTTACATAATACAAAGCCTCTAACAATACATCACAATGCGTAGTAGACTGACCACTCTTCATATGATCATTCTTTTCCCCTCAATTATCACGTTATGGTCCTAAATTCATCCATTATTAACCTTAAAGCTCTAGTGTACCTTCATCAATGGGTTCATATTTATTAATGAGTGAAACAGCCCTTCGTTCATCAGCACCAAGCTCAAACTGTTCCTTCTTCAGAAAATCAGCTAGATTTGCTGCTGTAAGCACTTTCTTGTTCTGCGAGTAGCTGTTGAAAAGTTTGCTAAATTCAGGCCTGTGCAGGAGTGTCCGATAAATTGCCCTAAAATCTTCCATGGTAAGAAGTCCAGACTTCTGTTTGTCATTTTTCTAAATAAAAACAAACCATTCTGGATTTAGTTTAAATAAAGGCATATTAATATGAACATGGATAAACGGATACTTGATTTCATTATTTAAAAGTACAAGCCCTCAAGATTGTGAAGATTAAACTTACAATGGGAGAAATCTGCTTTGTCAACAACACTAGAGTGGAAAGGAAGTGGAACAGTGGAGACAAAAGTTGTGTCTCAGATATTTGCCTGGAACCTTGTCTTTAAAATTCATAGATAGATAGATAGATAGATAGATAGATAGATAGATAGATAGATAGATAGATAGATAGATAGATAGATAGATAGATAGATAGATAGATAGATAGATAGATAGATAGATAGATAGAGACAGAGACAGAGACAGAGACAGAGACAGAGACAGAGACAGAGACAGAGAATACCATAACCCAAAATTAAGAAACCCAAGTGAGGCTTAGCAAGTGGAGGGGAAAGCAAGGATCAAAACCCTGCAAGATCACTTTGATCCCTGCTTCCCCCTCCACTTACTTTTGTTCTTTCCTCAGCTTACTTCCGTGTATAAGACCCTCAATTTTTAGTCTAAAGATTTTAGACAAAAGTATAGTCTTATACATGGAAAAATACGGTAGTTATATTAAAAGAAGATCTAGGAGGGCAAGGCACCAGACTGACACAAAGTAATTAACAGTAGGCTCGTTTCTTAGGTGTGGCCAGGGACCAGTCTTAGGAGAACGTCAGTCCAGCCCTGGACCATGCCTGCCTTCTGTCCTCGTGTTCAACTTTTCAAGACCATTCATAGGAATTACGGGACTTGCAACAGCTATTGGTGGCCCTCCCCTTTCCAAGGTCCATTTATGTATATACCAAAGTGGGACTTCAATGCAAAAATGACTGCATGCACTGACTGCATGTGTAAGCATGCTGGCATCCAGGTTTTCCTTCCTCTGGGATCAAGCAAAAGGATAATAAATAAATAATAATCACGTTCCATGAAGCCAATTCTGACTTATGGCAACCCTTTCCAGGGTTTGGCAGGTAATGAACCCTCAAAGGTAGTTTAACATTCTCTTCTTCTGGGGCTGTGCAGCTTGCCCATCCCTGTTAGGTTAGGTTGTGGAAAAAACAGACCCCAGGTCCTGTCACATCTGCCACTTAATTAAATCTCTCCTCCAGCTCGCCAACTTCCTGCCCTGCACAGTCATAAACAGAAATCTATCTGAGTAGGAAAGCAGCCATAAATCAGAGGGGAAGTGGATCTACGTGTTTAATGAGCTTCCGAACATTTCCGTTCCCAAGACCATTAAGGCTTTGGCATGGGATAGCACTACCCTGGCTTTTAAGCTATTCCCGTTAGTAAAAGAGTTAGCCAGTGTGACAAAAGTTATCAACCCATCCCAGCCTATCAGGAATTGGCTCCTAAAAAGAAAACACCACCTAAGGGCACTAGCCATATCGATGAAATATAAGCACCCCATAGTTTAACTGTAGTGAAGTAATTTGGCTGAGCAGCAAACCTCCACTCAAAAAGAAATGAAAACTTTAATCTAGAAAACCTATCTACTTGATTTGCCCACCAATTCTACTCCAGAAGTGGAAGGATCTACTCTCACCTTAAACAGTTTTTTCACATGAACGTAGTCATAAGAGACTTCAAACTTGTTGAACAATTTCAAGGTCTTATCTATGTTGATCTTGCCATCCCTAAATTCATCAAAGATCATGTCCATGAACCATGTAAAAGAAAGCTCATTAAGGAAATTTTCAAGCACCAATGGTAGTCTTATAGAATAATTGAGCTGGAAGGGGCCTATAAGGCTGTCAAGTCCAACCCCCTACTCAATGCAGGAATCCAAGTCACGGCAGACCTCATGGATGGTTGACCAATTTCCTCTTGAATACCTGCAAGGTTGGCGCATTCATCATCTCCTGCGGTAACTGGTTCCATTTTTGTACCACTCTAACCATTAAGAAGTTTTTCCTGATATTTAAATCTGGCTTTCTGTGGCTTGAACCCATTATTACATGCCCTGCACTCTGAGATGATCAAGAACAGATCTCTGTATGACTGTCTTTCAAGTATTTAAAAGTCTCCTCAACTCAGAAAGTGTGTGACATAGGACAATAATAAGAGAGTAAAATAATTGTTTTATCAAGCGGATAGTCTAAACATCTTGGCTGCTTTTACAATGAAATCTACTTTTTCATTTGTGAAGGGGATCTGGGCCAGATATATACATAATATATCTACAGTAATTTATTATGAATCCAGGTGTTTTATTGATTTAGTTTACATTTACATCCTGTCTTTCCCCCAATGAGCTCATGATGGACACTGCTTTCTTCCCCACTTCACCTTCACTATCACTCTGTAAAGCTGCTCAGGCTGAAAGTATGACTGGCCAAAGTTGTCATGAAAGGCATTGCAGCACAAGTTAAAAACGGCAGTCAAGCATCTGAGTTTGATCCTGACAGATTCAGGCAGCCAGCTCAAGGTTGGTTCAGCCTTCCATCCTTCCAAGTCATTAAAATGAATACCCATCTCACTGGGGAGCAAAGTATGCCTTGAATAATTATGTTGCAAACCACCCAGAGAACACTTGAACACAATGGGGCAGAGTATCAGTTCAAACAACCCTGCTGTGTGGGTATTTTTTAATGAAATCTCCTAAATTCTTACTGAACACTATAATACTGTACAGTACTTATATAGAATTAACAAATGAGAAACTTTGTAAAAATGGAAGTGAACAGCCCTGCTATGATTTTCTGTATATTGCGGAATCTCTCTGGAGAAGTATCCTTTACTGGAAAACAGAGGAGTTGAGGGAATGGATAGGGTTATGTCTTCCTCCTTGGATATCAATACATATTTATTTGCCATGAGAACCAGTGTATTGTTGTATTTAGACTCTAAATGTTAAGAGTGATGGACTAGGTCTCGGAAGACCTGGGTTAACAATTAACAGGCTGACTTTTCTCCTTCTGACCTACCTCGCAGGGTTACTGTGAGGAACAGAGTGGGGAGGAGAAATACCAGGTACAGGGGCTTCAGCTTTTTGGAGAAAAGGCAGAATATCAATGAAACAAACGAGTAAATATAAATATAAATAAATATAGGTTGCTTGCCCATGGCATTTCCACCTTGCATTTCGAATGACAATGGATAGAGAAGGATGCTGTGCTGCTTCCTTTCTCCCTGGGATGAGCAAATTTTCTGCGCCAAGGAGGCAGAGAAAAACCCTCTTACTGGGGAAAGGAGGGTCCCATTCCTCACGTTTTTCACCTGTGCCGATGAATAGCGTGGGGAGGGAGGCGGCTGAAGAAAACCTGCCTTTCCTACCAGGGTTGCTATGGAAAACTTTTTTTTTTTTTTTACGCTGCCGCCTTCTCCTTTTTCAAGAGTGCAACTCGCTCCTGGTGCATTTTAAAAGCATTTCAAGGGACGTCAGTTGGGAAGTAAGAGGATGATGACTCCCCTTATACACAGCCCAGCACGTGCTGGCTGGGTTTCTTTGGGTCGTTCCCTAGGAATAGTAATAATAATTATTATTTTATTATTATTATCCCCGAGAAAGGCTTCCCACCGTTCCCTCTACGAAGGCTTCGCTTCCCTTCTTCTGAGTGCGTGGGGCGGGATGGGGGGGGCAGCGATGGGGAGGGGGTTTCCCCTCTCGTCCTGCCCTTCCCCCCCCCCATCATCCTGTTAAATAAGGATATTTGTTTTCCATGTTGCCGTTCCTCCTGCCTCCTCCGCCTGTTCCTTACTGCGATGTTCTCGGCAGCTCCCAGCGCGGAATGGCCTGCCTGCCTCCCCTCCCGCTCCCCGGTCCTCCCTTCCCTTCCCTTCCCCCCCCCTTTCCCCTTCGCCTGCGGGGCGACCGTCCCCGCCGGTGTCCGGGGCCGGCGGGGAAACCCATCCCGCGCGCGCCCACACGCCCACCAGGCGGCCCGCGGGGGCGGGGCGGGGCGAGCTGACGTCACAATCGCCCGGCAAAGGGGCAGCCGCCTTCGGCTCTCGGGTCCCGCCAGCGCCTCCCCAGCGTCATGGATGGCGTCATATACGGGCCGTTGCCGAGGCAACCGTTTCCTCGCGCCCGCCCCACTCCTGCTCCCGAGGGCCCGAGGAAAGCGGGCCAAAGTATTTAAAATGTTATTTAAAAAAAAATAAAAATGCCCACCCAAATCAGAGAAATTAGGGGCTATAAATAGATAGATAGATAGATAGATAGATAGATAGATAGATAGATAGATAGATAGATAGATAGATAGATAGATAGATAGATAGATAGATAGATAGATAGATAGATAGATAGATAGATAGATAGATAGATAAAGCATCGCACTGTGGGGCCAGACCTATCTGGTTCTGTATTTGCACCACAAATCTGCAAGGTCGATTTTAAACTGGGAGCCAATCCCTCTTCCACAGCAGTGTAGTGAAGATCTGTGACTGTGGTTTTAAAGTCAGGTGTTCTTGTAAATCCAACATTTTTGAATACCTATACCTACAACCACAACCCCAGAACTTCTCTATAGGTTTGTTTTGGAGGGGAACATGTATGCCAGTTCGCTGTGCTGAACCATACCCTGATGTTTCAGATTTCCATCTGTTCTGTATGATGAACACTGATGCCAGACGTGGGAACTGTAATCTGTGGTTTGGCAACCTTTTTTAATTGTGAAGGCAGGGGGGAACACACATTTTACCAAAGGAGAAGGCCACACCTAGATTCCCTAATAAGGAGATCTGCAAATTTACCAGTTTAAAATGTGAGATATTCTGCTTTATTTCTATGTATACAAATTGTTGCTGAAAATATAGTCTAATATTGAAATGTGTCTTTTCCTGCAAAATGCAGGAATCCTGCCCCACATACTTAATAAAATAGACAAATTATTCTGAGGGACACCTCTCACAGCCATTTTCCACATGCAACTCAGTAAGTTCAGTTACAGTGCCAGAAATTGGGAATTCTATTCGCCTGAAGTGCTGACTGCTAATCATGTGCGTAAATAGTGAGGTGGCCTGAACATCGTTTATTAAGCATTTGGAATAATGCAAATTGCTGCAAAAAAGAGACACCAGCGTCACACATACATATATCATAATAGCCTCCATCTTCTGGCCAGTCAATGGGGTCAGAATATGTTCCTTCACTTCTGCAGACCCCAATCAACACTTTGGTTTTCACTCAGCTAAAGCAACAGAAGCAGATGTTAGAGATAGACCATGACCTGGAAGACCATGACATTTTTTACCATTTGGGATTGCAGCCTAAAGGCATTAAACAAGGAGGAAACATGCCAGATTTTTCTTAAAATGCATAGCTCTAAGCTATAGGTTTTAATGGCAAGAACTATTAAGAGCACAAGACTTCTGGCAAATCTTTATACCACACACCACTAGTTCTTTACAGCTGGAGTAAAGATATGGAAAACTCCAGTGAAATTTGGCTGAATTTGGTGTCATTTGGAAATACTAATTTCTGCACTTTCACTTCCCCTCTTCAAAAGCCCTTGGAATACACAGAAGGGTTTTTAACCCAATGAAAGTGTTCTGCTATAATTTTTTTTAATGACACCTGACTTCTGTTAAATTGGCCATTTTTATGTATATGAATACGCCTTCAGGACCAGTAGATGGAAGCTAAATGAGGAACCGTCATTCCTTAAAGAACACGAAGTTAGTGAAAGCTGAAGCTGGCTGGAGTCTGAACAGACCATCTCATAGCAATAGAACAAACTAGTCAGTCTCTCAGAACTTTTATTAGCATAAACTAAAAATCACATATACAGGATAACAAACTATTAATTAACTGAATCTACAAATTCATTATGTCTCAGTCTGCAGTCTCACTGGTTCAAAAAGGCTGTCACATTCTTCACTATAATAAATGACTCTCCTGTTGAGAAAATATACAGTAACTCCATGTGTTACTATCCAGACAGCTCCTCTTCTTGAACAAAAATGGATCTAAATATTTTCTGCAGAGATCCATAGAGAATGGACCATACAAAATCATGTGAGAGAGTGACTCCGTCCCACTCAGCTTGCAGGAGCATTTCTTCTCGCTGTATGGAATCTCCTATACAGCATTGCCAATGGAATGGCATTGCATCTTGCAAGGCTAAAGGCCCTGCATTCCAGGGTATTCTAGCAGGTAAAGATACTGTGCTGGTTGGCAATCTGCAGGCTTATCGGCACACAGGTCTTATTTGCAGCATTCTGCAGTTCCTGTGCTTGTTTGTCCAACAGCCTACATTTTATCATTTGATATGCTTCCAGTTGGGACTTTGAACCCAGGGAGTCCATTGTGACGCTCATCGGTCTAATTTTCTCAACCAAATTAGATGAGCCTATGGGGGCATCCTCTAGAAGTTGTAGTAGACTCTTAACCCTCTAGCAAGGGTTGACCTGCTTCTAAACACAGAGTGGCATAAGAGACACATCTTGGCATCCCGTAAGAATGAGGCTTGGATCCATTCCATTGAGCAGTCCATAGCACTCGTCCACATGGGAACTCCATAGAACACTTGCAGCATAATTTTGGCATTAAACAAGAGGCACTGTTAGATAAAAATTGTCTCTGTTAAAATGGAAATGGGCAATGGCCTGCACTGTCACCTTAGCACAGCGATGGCAAACCTATGGCATGCGTGCCTCAGTTGGCATGCGGAGCCCTTTCTGCTGGCATGCAAGCCATAAGTCGCTGGATCGCTACCCCCCCCCCCTGCACAGCCAAATCTGAGAAGGTGGCTGTAGCCACGGTGCTGCCGCTTCGGCAGGCAGATCCAAAGTGGGGTCTTGAGGCACCTCCGTGCCAGGATTCCTCCTTCCGCTGCCACTTCCAGTTCTGCTGACGCCACTTCCAGTTCCAACGCAGCACGCTGCCCACTGGGTTCCCCCCCCCCAGTTTGGGCACGCGACCCCAAAAAATTTTGCCACCACGGCCCTTGCAGAACTCAATATTGCTTTGCAATGCTGAAACAGGTGTGTTTGTAGTAAAACTGTATACCTAAATATTTAAATTGCTTAACCTGTCCAATATTATTTTCCTTGAATGTCCAACTGAATATTTTCCATTTTTGGCAAAAATCATGATTTCAGATTTGCTATAATTCAATTGGAGTTTATTATTTGATAGGTGCTCCGTGCAACTGTTGATTAATCGTTTAAGTCCTTGGCGCGTCTGAAAAAGGATTACAATATCATCTGTAGGGGCTAGCACACAGTCCTGTTTTACTTCCCTGTTGAGAAGACTCTCTGGAAAAGACCCTGATGTTGGGAAAGTGTGAGGGCAAGAGGAGAAGGGGACGACAGAGGACAAGATGGTTGGACAGGGTCATTGAAGCGACCAACATGAATTTGACCCAGCTCCGGGAGGCAGTGGAAGACAGGAGGGCCTGGCGTGCTCTGGTCCATGGGGTCACGAAGGGTCGGACATGACTGAACAACAAACAACAAATCATCTGTGTAAAGCAATATTGATACATGGTGTGGTCTGAATTTAGGGGGTGTGACACAGTCTACTCCATCTAGATAGGGGGCTATGTCATTTTAAAAAAAGGTTGGACAATGTACGGGCTAGCACACAGCCCTGTTTTACTTCCCTGTTTGCTAAAATTTGCTTGGATAAGTGTGCGTCTGAAGAAAGTCTAATCTGACAAGTAGTACTGGAGTATAAGTTTCTAATGAGATAAAGCAATCTTTTATCTATGCCTAAATTGTACAGTTTGTCCCATAACAGTGCTTTTTCTACTGAGTTGAATGCGCCCTTCAGATCCAGAAAGGCCACATGAAGCTTAGCGTTGTCCACCTTTATCTGTTTATTAATAAGATGTGACAAAATAAGGCCATGACCTAGCATTGAGTTGACCAGTCTGAAACCTATTTGTTCTACACCCAGTAATATCTGATTCCTAATCCAATGGTTGAGTTTATTTAATAAATGTTTTACGTATAATTTGCCAATGATAGATAATAGGCTGATAGGTCTGTAGTTATCTGGTGATCGATGCTCTCCATTTGTATAAATAGAGACAATACAGTAATTGTTTTGTCTATCATTGAAAAAAGGAGGGCCAGAAGCAACACCCACCAATCAGGACCAGATTTTAGTAAATCCAGTGGAAAGAACAAACTAGAAGGATCAATGTTCTGAATCCCGGCGCTTGCTAGTTCAAACCATTCATAGTAGGAGCACATCTCTATACATAATAAATGGCCACACTAGATCTGATTCAATTCATCTCGCCCAATAGTAGTTAGTCAGATAAAATCAAGAAGCCCATAAAAATATTGATACTATTTTATTATTATATTGCTTTGGTGATTTTAGTATTGTTTTAACTCACTGTTTTTTCCCCTTTTTCTTTCATCATCAGAGGTATGGCCACAGCAATTGTGGTTGGCCACTGTGGTTGACTGGACACAGCCACTACAAAAACAGTAATGCTGTTCAGTACTGGTTGATCTGCAGAAAGAACTGCCTGCACTGATGAAACCATGGATTTTCAACATATGCAAGGGTTTTTTATTTTATTGTGGTAAAGATGTATGCAGTGAACTGCTTCAGGAGAGTGGGATTTGCTTCAAAAGCAATAAACTATTTTTAATCAATTAATATAAATCCTGGCACAGAATATTCAAGTTCTTTTTAGTTATTATGGCAAACAGCCATTGACAGATAGGTAGTAAACCATCTATGGACATCAGTTATCACCACATCTTAGTGGCAGTAAATTTCATAAGTTAATTAGACATTTTGTGAGGAAAACCAATATTTTGTGTGTCATAAACTGAGAAGCAATCAATTTCTTACAGTGACTCCCATTCTGTGTTATCACAGGATGGTCTGTTTCTAAAACATGTATGGTTTAATAATCCCATGTCATGTCTCATCTCCCTTGCCTGTTGACTTTTTCTCAAACAAGAAAACCTGACATGATAAATTGCTATAGGTTGATATGATTTTAATGATGCTATTCATGACTGTAGTGGATTTTTTAAAAACTGCTACTGTTTATTTGATCCATTGTTTAGGATAATCTTTAATTTGTGTAAAATATATGTGTAAATTGTATTTTTTTTCTAAAGAAGCAGGATGAACGTTTATAGATAAACAAATGAGGTACTTAACTCCTTTATTTTTCTTGCTATTCTTTGTATATTTTCAAATATCAGTATTTTCAGATATCTCAGTATCATAGATATGTGGAGTGAAATCCAAGTACTCATTCTGTTTCTTAAAATTAGACCACCACTTCAGTCATCAAACTGCTACAGAATTGTTTTAGGCTGGGTGCTTGATTACAATTACTATTTAAGTATATTATTTAAGCATATCAAATGCTTTACTCTCCTTATTACACCTGAACATCTCAAAGTTTATTTTTCCTAATTGTTGTTGTTTTGATTTATACATCTCCCCATAGTCCTAGAGCACTCTCTGGGAAGTTTGCAACATCATCACGCAAATACACACTCCCCCCCCCCCCCCGCAAGCTGGGTACTCATTTTACCAACCTCAGAAGAATGGAAGGCTGAGTGGACCTTGAGCTGATATAAAAACAACAAGAAAGTATTTTGTTCAAATTTATGGTATCTTTGAACCAACTACGTACATCTAGTAGCAGACCAAACAAATTCTGCTGTCCTCTTGCCCAAGGGCTAGTTGTTTTCATCTGCTGCAGTGCTACAGGCTATGTAGTAGTGAATTTGTCTCCCTTTGTGACCTCTGCGTTGCTGATATCACAGTAAAGATGACTAGATTTTCACTGCAGAGACAGGTTTAGCTGATAACAACATGAAGACCTCAGACCAAGGCAAATAAAGTAATGCTTGGAAACTCCATCATCACAAGAACTACTATGTGGTCTGCTATCTGAGTGTACTACCTGCAGGCTACTAATAATGTTCTCAGTCCTTTGATATTCAGGTAGGTAAAAAAAAGTATACCACAATCAAAAAATCAACCACCGAGCAATTTCCAGAAAACCTAATAGCATCTTGGATTCTTTCAAATGTTGTTATACTAGGTGGACCTGCAATAAAATCCTGCAGGACAGAGTGCTCCTATTTCATGTTTCAGCCAGCCTACATGTTCCATTCCACCCAACACCTCAAATGTCCATTTCTCTTTTCCAGATGACAATTTCTCAATCCATGGTTCCTGAACATGGTCCTCATTGGGTTGTGCTTGGATGGGATGAGGGATGAGTTCCCCGTGGGATTTTTTCTCCCTATATATTTTATTATTCTACAACTCTTGAGGTTTCCCCATGCCTGCTGATGCCTTTTTCCCTCCGCAGCCTCAGCTGGCTCACACAGCCAGTTTCTGTTAGCTATGACTAATCTCTGCTAAGGGACCTTGAGCCTGTATACTTGCTTTGTACATTTGAAACAACAAGGATTCTAGTTTTTCAGAAACCAACCCTACAAAATATGAACTCATTCGTTTAGTCGTTTAGTTGTGTCCGACTCTTCGTGACCCCATGGACCGGAGCACGCCAGGCCCTCCTATCTTCCACTGCCTCCTGGAGTTGGGTCAGATTCATGTTGGTTGCTTCTGTGACACTGTCCAACCATCTCATCCTCTGTCGTCCCCTTCTCCTCTTGCCTTCACACTTTCCCAACATTAAGGTCTTTTCCAGGGAGTCCTCTCTTCTCATGGGATGGCCAAAGTAGTGGAGCCTCAGCTTCAGGATCTGTCCTTCCAGTGAGCACTCAGGGTTGATTTCCTTTAGAATTGATAGGTTTGTTCTCCTTGCAGTCCAGGGGACTCTGAAGAGTCTCCTCCAGCACCACAATTCAAAAGCATCAATTCTTCGGCGGTCAGCTTTCTTTATGGTCCAGCTCTCACTTCCATACATCACTACAGGAAAAACCATAGCTTTGACTATTCGGACTTTTGTTGGCAAGGTGATGTCTCTGCTTTTTAAGATGCTGTCAAGGTTTGTCATCGCTTTCCTCCCGAGAAGCAGGTGTCTTTTAATTTCTTGGCTGCTGTCTCCATCTGCAGTGATTATGGAGCCCAAGAAGGTAAACTATGAACTAGCTCACCGTATTTTCAAGAATTTGGATCTTGGTTTGTAATCCAGCCTAATACTTTGCAATCATCCCTTACTGTTCAAAATCACATTTAGAAGTTTCATGCTGACAAGGATGTGGAAGTGCTGGCTGCCAAAAAAAATTTGTTCTGTGATGCAGGACTTTCTTCTTTTAAACCACGATGGAAGTGTTTTGGACCAAGAAATTTCACGGCTTGGAAAATGCTATAGATCTCAACTCTCAAATCATGACCTCTGGCAAGACTAACAGCTGGTCCTGAAGGAGCTACCTTCAGAATGGTTGTAAATACAGCACCATATCACTGTGCCTTGCCTGCTACAGACTTGCTGAACATTTGACTTCTACAACATTCATAAGACTATTTTTATTTAAGAGAATAAATACTGATAAGGTTGCAGTTCACTGATAAACATGTTTGCTAAGAAATAGGTTCCACTGAATTCAATGGTAGGGGCACCTCAGATCTCAAGGGTGACAGCAAATGCCTTCTATTAACGTCTTAATTTATAGCAATTTGACAATGAGAATTATGCAAACCGAGTCACACCAGCAAGCATAATAAGATTTAGGCCATGGTGTTGACCCTCAGAAGTACTAAAGCGAACTGTAAGTTGAAGTTAAAATTGTAGATTAGTTCTAGATTGTCTTGATCTATTTTAGTCTTGGAAAGATCTAGAATAAGCTGTGCAGATGCATGTTTGAAAAAGAAGCATACATTCAGTGTTGTTTGGACACTATTATCAACAAAAAATAATTTCCATGCTCATCTGAAACATAGAGATGCTTGGTGCCTTTTCCAAAAACCACGTTTTGACCACATCTTTTGCTTGTTTATTCCAAAGACAGATCATGACATCTAAAGAAGAAGATGACCTCTCTACAGAAGAGAAAATAAACTTAATCTGTGGTTTGCTGCAACAGGCTCCACCAGGGGAATTCAGGAATGTTTTCGAAGATCTTCGTCTTCTGGTTTGTGACGATCATCTCATGAGGCATGAGGCTGCTCAGGTGTGTGCCAATCACACCAGGAACAACTTTACAACTGTGAGCATAAGAGGGGAATGTTCCTTAGTGACTCGGCACAATGATGTTGGAGGGAATCGGTTCTTTGATCCACAGAGCAAGGTTTCTTTCAGATTTGATCACCTAACAAGAAGAGCTGATAAAATTCTGCATTATCAAGGGGCCAGAAGAGATGGTGTAGAGTTATGGAGAGAAACCCTTAATGTCACTTTAGAAAACTATGTGAAAAAGCATTTCTCTTCAGGAAACTGTCGTGTTTACTGGAAGACCCTCAAAAGCAGCCCATTTTTTGTGGTGTGCATTGAAAGCCATCAGTATAAGCATTTCTGGAATGCTCTTTGGAAATCTGAATGGACCCTTGCTATTACTCCCCCAGTTACACAGGTCACTGGGAGTATTACTCTGCAGATACACTACTTCAGAAAAGCTAATCTCCATTGGACAGCAAGCCATAATATTGAGGAATCTATATACTTGATTAACCGGACTCAGTTTGCCTTGGATTTTGAGAAATTAATTGAATCTGAAGACAACAAATTTCAGATTGGCTTGGTGGAAAGCCTCCAGGTTTTATCAGATGAAATATGGAAAATGCTACGTAGACGACTCCCAGTCACTCGTACTGAAATCCGTTGGAAGAAACTGCTGACTTCTTAGAGAAGAGAGGTTAAGGCATCTGGAAGTGATATATCATTAAGCTTGCTGAAGTGCATTCTGTAGCAAACAAAAAAATGATCACCAAGTACATTCCCACTGATTCCCTTGATTTATTGCCTAATGGTTCATGGGAATGGGGAATCATTCAACTTAATGGATAATATTCAGGTCAGTAGTGTCTAGGCTGGATTGTACTTTTATTTAATTTCTCTTTATATGCAGTGCATCTGAGCGTTCAGTCTGGAGGCAGGCGGTGCATCATGGCCTCTCCCAATTTGAAGAGACCCTTGTCCAGCAGGCCGAAGCAAAGTGGCTGTCACAAAAGCAGCAAAATCAGGGAGATAGACGGGTTACAGATTGTATTTGTCCTCAGTGTGGAAGGGATTGTCACTTTTGAATTGGGCTTCTCAGCCACACTAGACGCTGTTCCAAGTCCTCCATGCGGAGCATGATACCATAGTCTCTCGAGACTGAAGAATGCCTATTCCTATACAAAAGAATGCTCCTTAAGTGAAACAATTAAAAAAAACACAAAAGGTTGCACCTTTATGCCAGAATGAACCCAGAGGAAAGACCCAAAAGTACCAAGGTGTTTAATATTATCTTTTAAATCAATTTCTATTTAAACATTTCATGCTTTTAAAGCTGTACACTAGCTACTGACTCTTCTTTCAGGATTTTTAAAAACATTCTACAGGAGGAGCTCTCCCCCACACTTCCTGTATCCAGCCTTCTAAATGCTCTTTTGTTGCACTTGAATAATTGGTAATCCTGGGATGTTTTTGCCTTCTGCTGTTTAGAGAAGGAAAAGAGATTGGATTTACATTTTCTTAAAGAAATACCCGTTTTGGCACCTGTCAGTGAAATGGATTGCATCTGCCTCAGAAACGTACACATTTGGGAGCCTTGCAATACATTTTGAATGGAAAAATATGAACAATATCATGTGTACATACATTTCAAAAATGTGACTGATTAAATGAATCCATTTGCATTGAAAAAGGCTTACAAACATGCTTTAGGCAAAGTTAACATGTGTACAGAAAGGAAAATATGGTGGTGGGGAATGCTCACTCAAATATACAGAGAGGAAATATCCTCTCATAACCCAGTATGGAAAAGTTATGGGATGGGAATGCCAATGGAAATTGGGAAACTACATAAAATGAGTCTGTTAGATTTTCAATCCCAACTCATGCTACATATGACACCAGGTGATTACCTGCATTGAATGTTATGTTAATCCTCTCCAGTCTCTGGAACTTGCATGGTTTGCCAGCTGAGACAGACAAGTTCCAAGAAATAAATGCCTAAAAATGATTATGAGGAATAAGAAAGTAGGGGGATTCTGAGAGATGTTGACATACGGCTGGGATCCAAGATAACCCTGTGGCAGTCAGAAGGTTTTTCGTCGGGGTCTTGAGTGTGCCATGTTTTTCCTACAGAAAACAATTGTGCACATGCATTGAATTCATACTGACTCTAACATGGTAGGACTTTTTCATATCATTCTGGACATGTTTGATCCATGATAATGGATCCATGGAAGGAACAATGAAAACTCTTCTCTTGTACACACATCAAGTTTTTCAATGCTCTATATAATGTTGGCATGATTTAAGGAGGATAATTTTCATTTTCTGTCCATTGGAACTGTCCATTGGGCCCACTCAATAACAAGCATGACAGCTCCATGTAGACTATGAAGATAGCAGGCAGGGATCATGCTGAGGTCGAGCTGAGGACCAAAAGCTCACCAGCAGGATAGCATCAGTGAATGCAGATACTGAAAAACAGGTCCCTCATATTTTTGGTAGGAAGTGAGGACTGTCTTTTTTCAATCAGGTCTTTAATGGAATTTAATGGCTTATTTTACTGTCATTATCTAATGGTATTGTAGTGAAGTACGAATTCCTGTATTCCCAAGTTAATTCAAACAGCTTCTGAAACAAAATGCAAACTGGGTCTTGCATTTGGTACACATTCTTCATAACCATCCTTTTGGTGGATGCTTTGGCAGACTTTCAAGAGAAGAAATGCCATATTCCCTTAAGTGTATTCTCAAAGGCTTTCATGGCTGGAATCCAATGGTTGTTGTAGGTTTTTCGGGCTGTCTGGCCATGTTCTTGAGGTTTTTCTTCCTAACATTCTGCCATTCTCGGTGGCCAGCATCTTCAGAGGACAGGAGTCAGAACTCTGTGTTCTGGTGCAGTTTTGTGGGATAGTTGAGTATTTATAGCTGTGGGGTGACCTTTTTGTCCTTTTCAGGAGATTGGGTGATTATGGTGATCACTGTGTTTTTTGGTGGTGGTGTGTTGTTGTGATAACGAGGAGAGATGATCTGTCACTGATGGGTGTCGTTAGCTGGCATTTTGTGTGCATGATCACTGGTCCTTGTGGCTGGGTAGAATTTGTTGACCTTTTGCAGGCTGTGTTTTTCAGTGCTGGGAGTCAGGCTTTGTTGAGTTTTAGACTTTCTTCTTTTTTTGTTGAAGCTCTGCTAGTGTTTGTGGATTTCAATGGTTTCCCTGTGCAGTCTAACATAATGATTGCTGGTGTTGTCCAGTACTTCTGAGTTTTGAAATAGAATTTCATGTCCAGCTTGTTTCAGGGCATGTTCAGCTACTTTTGATTTTTCCAGTTGTTTTAGTCTGCAGTGTCTCTCATGTTCTTTGATTCTGGTGAAAAAAACCTAGAACAACCATTCTCTTAAGCCCTTGCTGTGTTGACAATGCAGCTTAAAGGCAATGTTCCTAAAAACTGGCTAAAATCCTGTTGCTTAACACACTAAATCACATTAAAGTAAGCCCATTGAATCAGTGATGTTGTGATGCTCCTCAATAGGTTCCATTGATTCAAATGGGCCTATTCTAGTTGTGAAATTCTATGCCGATGTAAATTGCAAGCAGTAGGCCCATTTGGATCAATGGAGTTTATGGAAAAGTTGACTCAACAAATCTCCAGTGGGCCTACTCTAGTGCAACTCACTATGCTAAGCAACGAGATTTCAGCTACTGTGTTGGTACATAGCAGTAACTACAGTATATAGAGGAAACCACTCTGAACTGTCCCAGAGGCAGTCATCTGGAAACATTACTTCTTGATTCTTACAATAACTGAGGGAGGGGGGAATCAGAGCTAATTCATGAAGACAGTAGTCCTCTGGTGGATGTCCATTCAACTTTTTTCCCATTGCTCAACTTGGCTGACAGCCTCTCTCCCATGAAGAAAGAGGAGGCTGTTGATGCAGAAGTGGAACACTGTTTGGGCATGTGATGTCAAGATTTTTCTTTCACCCTTCTGCTCCTTCCCCTTTTGCAATTCTTGGCACCTCAAACTCTGTTTGCTGCATCACAATTTGTTGTGACGGGGGAGTGGGGTGGTCAAATAGAGAAAATAAAGATTTGTGGTGGCAATGGGTATGCATCTTGCTTTGGGCCCAAAGCTGGCAATAAACTGTGACAGTGCAGACCTAGTTATTACTGAGATGGTAAATCTACGCCTGTGTGTGCCACTTACGACAAGTAGGTGGAACCACACATGAGTGCATTCTACTCCCCTGCGGAAGAAACAAAAAGAAGAGAAAGGAATGAAATTCCTCTATAGCAGCCGTTTTTCTCAACATGCTAGTCTTCCACACATGGAAATTTATTTATAGAGCCCACATTAAGGCTCATCACCTTGGTAAGAACCAAATGACTGTCATGCCGTACTAAAGGGTATATTTTACAGCTTATCATGAAAAGCACAGGAACAGCTGCAGGAGCCATTAACATTCAACTGAACAATGTCCAGTTAGACAGACTTGTGACACCCAAAGGGGAGCTATGTAATATGAACATTGTCTTAGACAATTGAATTATTTATTCATTAAGATTCTTTTTTCTGGTTTCCCCACTGGCACTTCTGCTACATTTGCTAAAGTGTGTGCCTTAGAGAATGTGTGCATAGGGGAGTGACTAAATGCACAGAGCAGGCCACTAATCACAATGAAATTATAATGAGTTTTTCATGGTCCATTGTCATTTACTTATCTACATGGAATTACTACCTCTATTTTCAAATGTTTCCCATTAGCATGAACATTTAAAATACAGATGTATATATTTTGCAGTGTGCAGTTTTCAAAGATAGAGACATTTCTTGTACATTTGGTAGGATTTCTGTTTCTCCAGAGTACAGTACTATTAACCAGGTCGATGGATTGAAACTTGAACCAAAGTCCATCCTTAGTCATTAGGTGGTCCCATCAGTGTAAATTACAATGTTCCTATATAAAATATTGGATGATTCATTAGAAAATAAGAATCTTTCAAAGAGGAGCTATGTACGTTTGTTGAAGGAAAACATGGAGTCACGTGACACCTCAAAGACTGCTAAGTTTTATTTGGCATGAGCTTTCTTGGACTATAACCCACTTCAACAGGTTTGAATGCAGAAGGGCCCCATTGTGCAAGTTTGCAAGATTGATTGCATGATCAGGACCTGCTTAGTGAGGAAATATTTATGTGAGTGCCCTTTCACTCCAAACAGGTCATTGACCATAGTGTATAGCCTCATTATATGTAACTTTATACAGTAAAGGAAAGGTGGAAGCAATGAAATGCAAAAAGGTCTAACATGATGATAGTAATCAGTGGTCATCAAGGGTCAGAGACTGTCCTTGAGGATGACAGAGATCTCATGGTGGTCATAAAGGGGTATTTAAGATCCTTAGTGGGTGATCAGTACATCTAATCCAGGAAGGTTAACACTTACTGGCCAGGATCCAAATCATGATCTATGCTTGGTTTAAGTGCAGTCCTGTAAATTGGAGTGGCAAACTACTGATCATTATCAAAGTACCAGTTGTGTTGCCGGGCATGTATCTAATTGCTCAAGTGGGAGTGCATTCCAGAACACAAGCACCATCTCATTAATTAGCAGCAATCTGCCACTGTAACATACGTACATGATTTCAGCTACACAATCATAAATCAAAGTTGGATTCTGGCCATAGTATGGGGGAAAGTGTTTTAAGTCCATACAAGGTCGATAGTTCTGATCCATTTAGTACTAACATGCACAGAGAGGTGCGAGGAGATTCAGACTGTGATTATAATGACAGATACTTTGGGATTTGCTCTACAACTTAGCATCGGGGAATTCAAAATATTGTTCAACTATCACATGACACAAGGCCAATTTGAATCAACCCAGCTCTTGTTTTCAATTTGGAATTCCCCCGCCCCCGGTTGCCCTTGTTGCTGGAGGCCTCTTTTTTTAAAGCTAGAATTACTGTATTTGAATGGTGTTTTGCCTGTGTGATTGTTTTCTACAAGAGAATGGGGGACAAGATTCTTTGTGGTATTAAGGTGATGGTGTATTAAGGTGGGGTATGATATTTTGGGACAATGGGAATACTCACCCCTGTGATCTTTGTTCACCCTATAATGTTTTTTAAACAAACAAAATAACCACCAGGTTTAATGCTATATCATGTTATCACTGCATTGATACAGTAATTTAGCAGTAGATCACCTCTGCACAGGAAAGGAAGAAGAAGAAGAAGAAGAAGAAGAAGAAGAAGAAGAAGAAGAAGAAGAAGAAGAAGAAGAAGAAGAAGAAGAAGAAGAAGAAGAAGAAGAAGAAGAAGAAGAAGAAGAAGAAGAAGAAGAAGAAGAAACGAGACCCAAGGATAATCTGGTGGGCAGTTTCAAAAGAAGGGAAGCTGTGGGTACATACCAAATTCCATTGGATTGAGAGCCAGTGCTATCAAAACAGTATGGGATCTTTGTATGATTATCTTAACCAAATACAATTGTGAAAGAGATTGTGTATCATGCTGCATTGCAGTCACACCTTCAAATGGCTTGAAGGTAACAGCCATCCTCTATAGCCTTTCTTCAATAATTGGGTGATTTGTTACATCTAATAATTGGGTTGCCATTTAGGTAATATAGTTAAAGCGATTCAAAGACTTTCATAAATATCACTCATTCTAATTTATAGGCACCTAATTTATTAGACCATTAAACCAACAGGAGGCCACTACTCAATTCTTCAAAAATGGCAACATTTTGTTCTCTGTCATTCTTTGTAGGCATTCAGTGGGGTGCCTGGACAATTCAAGGATTTTATGCTAATGTGAATCAGAGACAAACTCCTGAAGAAATCCATTTTGTTTCCATGTGCTGTCAACTTAAATGTCTCTCAGAACAGAGATGTTTAAAAATATAGGTATCCCCTTCAACAGGATCAAAATGGTTATGTTCTTCCTGTCATGACCTGTGTCCCTCTATGTGCTTGCTTGTGACTGTGAATGCCAGCTATGCTTGTACCTTAAGAGCTGCCTTCTCCTGTACTTAGCTCCTTATGAGCTCTGCTAAATGTTTGAGGTCCTAAACTATGTGTGTTGGCCAACTTAAGTTCAGCGGGTGGCAGCTATGAAAGAGGTTTTCCAAAACCAATGCCAACTCTAACACTTTCATTAACAAAAACTGTTTAGCTCTATGATGAGCCTTAAGGTAGTTGGCCACAATCGACATCTTAAGGAAGACTTTGGAGATGGGTGGCAATGTATTCTTCTGACCTTTCTACAGGTTACTTTGCAGTCACTGATGAAATGAGAGTACCCATCTGTTTTTCTGCTATGTATTTCTGCTTCTTTAAAAATATTGTTTTGAAGATTATATTCAGCTTCCTGCTGGCTGGCTGGCTGACTGACTGAGTGCACCCGGCTATGGAGCCAAGAGTTGATGGCTTGATCCCCACTTCGCTCTCTGGGAGAAGAGCCAGCCTGTGTATCCTTGACTGCACAGTTCCAGATTAATTTCCAATAAATAAATACCTTTTGGTAATAGCCACTTTGAAGAAGATGAAGTACCTATTTTGAAGATAAATAAGTCCTACTGCAAAATTAGGAGAAAGTTATGCTGAGTAAGGCTGAAAAGTTCATCTTGTCTAGCAGTCTGTTTCCATACTGACTGATCAGGTGTCTATGGGAGGCCCATAAGCAGGGCATGAGGCCAATAACATTTTTCTCCCATCTTGCCTAGCAACTACGAACAATTCACACAGCCACCATTGCTGGTGGGAATCAAGCATTATCATTCATGAATTTGTCAATCCCTATTTAAAACAGTTCCAATTGATGGCCATCATATATTATTGTACCATTTCCACTGTTTATGCAGTGGCTGAAATCGATCATTTACTGCAACAGTTTCTTGTAAATTAAAGACTCCTCCCTTCCTACAGCTTCCCCAAGACCAAAGGGATCCCAAAGGAGTCTTGGGAAATTAATTTCTGAAAAACTGCTGCAGCTGATTATGTCATCAGCCTTTCACAGCATATGTTGTGCTACTGGATTTCAGTCAGTGTACAAAGTAGTACCCTGGTGGCTTTTTAAAAAACAAATATGAATAAACCATTTACATTTAAAGCTTAGCACATAGTTAAAACTATGAAAGTCACTGCTGCAAGATGTAGGGATGGATGCCAAAATGGATGGCTTTAAAATAGGTTTAAATAAATGGTCCTTCATGGAGATTAAGGCAATGGAAGACTACTGGTCAGGAAGGTTCTATCTCACCTCCAGCAGGTGTCCAATCCACCAGTTTTTCTTAGGTTCTTATTTTAATGATGGCATCCAAAGACTTATATCTTCTCAGTGGCATTTTCGATTCCATTGCCTTCTCTCATTTGAACAGCAGGTTCTATGTCTGTTCAAACACCATTTGACACAATGCCAGAGATGGTTTATCATATCATAAGAAGTTGTTGTTGAGAAACACAATTCCTTATTGTCTTAAGCAGAGGGAACCTATTTATGTGCCTCTCTGGATCATGGTCACATGGCCATGTAATAACAATTTATTTTGGTTTGTAAATAACATTTTGTTAACTTGGGATTCAATAAAAAGGATTGTCTTTCTTTTTCCCTTAGCCAAAAGACAATAGTTTCAAAGAACGTAAATCAGTCTTAAGGAGCTTATAGCTTAGAAAGCTGTTGTAGCTGATGAATAATTGTAATGTAGGAATAGAAACAGAATTCACATAAAAGTAAAATATACTTTGCAGTGCCAGAAAAGCTGGGCTGTTTCTACCATTCTGGTCCACACTTGGAAGACAGCCAAACATTGCCTGGGGAAATTAAGCTCTCCCTGATGAAGAAAGAGAAAAGCTACTTGAGCAAAGACATTAATATGCCTTCACAGTGCTGAAAAAGACATGGACTATTTACCATAGTAAAAGAAAACTGGCTGCAAGCAAACACAGACTACAAATAGGACATCACAGCCAAGGTTTTGATTGGAGGCTGTCTGGGATGAAGTTGACTCAGATTATTTCTGTCTTTCAAAATACAGAGAGATGTGTTGTGTGTCTTTGCACTGGGACCTTCAAAATTAAGATGCATCAAGATGTGAAGCTTTAAACAGCCAACACCAGATAGCTATAATGTCTCTGGGTACATGCAAGCATACACCTAAGGCTTTCTCTGTTTCCACTTTCTTCCAGCCTAATAATAAAAATTGTGTGGTGTCAAGTCAATTCTGACTTACAGTGACCCTTTCCAGGGTTTTCTAGATAGCGAATACACAGAAGTAATTTACCATTCCATTCTTCTGGAGCCATCCTGGGATTGTGCAGCTTGCCGATGAAAACATGGGGTGGCTGTTCCCCCAGGAGGCAGAATGGAGAATCAAACGCAAACCCTCTGCCTAAATCACTGAACTATTTAGCCATCCAACAATAACTGTGTGCCATCAAGTCAATTCTGACTTATGGCAACCCTTTTCGAAGTTGTCTAGGCAGAGGTTTACCATTCTAGGGGCATTCTGGGACTGTGCAGCTTGCCCAAGGCCATAAAGCTGACTTTTCTAGGATGAATAGTGGGGAACCAAACTCCTAACCTCTGGCTCTGCAAACAGATACCTAACTCACTGATCTATCCAGCTAGCATTTCAGCAGAAGACTGGAACAGAGTGGCCCACAACCTATCTCCAAGTAATGGACCCATCATAGTGTAAGTCTAGCAGCCCCCCTGGCACTGATCCGTTGGTTCTTATAAAATTCCCCACCACTGAAGTTTAATAAACCTTGATCATGGCCTCTTCTACTGTAAATAAATAGTATTTTCCCCAAAAGGCACTGTGTCCCTGTGAAAACCTCAAGACATTATCCATGCAGTGACAGAATTCAAATTTTAAGCCACGCAGGAATGCATACGAGAGATATTAAATGAAAGGATTAAAATGACAAAGAAGTAATTGTAGAAGAGCTCCCTCCATTTCCTCAGGAGAGCTCCCTCCATTTCCTCAGGAAGTTTTGTCTAGGAAGGAAGCAGAGGTACTGGCTCTATGGGCTTTTCTGGCTTATTCTCTCTGTCCCCACCCCCCACCGCATGGTTAAATTGGGACTTCCCAGGAGAGCTCCCTCCATTTCCTCAGGAAGTTTTGTCTAGGAAGGAAGCAGAGGTACTGGCTCTATGGGCTTTTCTGGCTTATTCTCTCTGTCCCCACCCCCCACCGCATGGTTAAATTGGGACTTCCCAGGAGAGCTCCCTCCATTTCCTCAGGAAGTTTTGTCTAGGAAGGAAGCAGAGGTACTGGCTCTATGGGCTTTTCTGGCTTATTCTCTCTGTCCCCACCCCCCACCGCATGGCTAAATTGGGACTTCCCAGGAGAGCTCCCTCCATTTCCTCAGGAAGTTTTGTCTAGGAAGGAAGCAGAGGTACTGGCTCTATGGGCTTTTCTGGCTTATTCTCTCTGTCCCCACCCCCCACCGCATGGTTAAATTGGGACTTCCCAGGAGAGCTCCCTCCATTTCCTCAGGAAGTTTTGTCTAGGAAGGAAGCAGAGGTACTGGCTCTATGGGCTTTTCTGGCTTATTCTCTCTGTCCCCACCCCCCACCGCATGGTTAAATTGGGACTTCCCAGGAGAGCTCCCTCCATTTCCTCAGGAAGTTTTGTCTAGGAAGGAAGCAGAGGTACTGGCTCTATGGGCTTTTCTGGCTTATTCTCTCTGTCCCCACCCCCCACTGCATGGTTAAATTGGGACTTCCCAGGAGAGCTCCCTCCATTTCCTCAGGAAGTTTTGTCTAGGAAGGAAGCAGAGGTACTGGCTCTATGGGCTTTTCTGGCTTATTCTCTCTGTCCCCACCCCCCACCGCATGGTTAAATTGGGACTTCCCAGGAGAGCTTTTCTCCATTTCCTCAGGAAGTTTTGTCTAGGAAGGAAGCAGAGGTACTGGCTTTATGGGCTTTTCTGGCTTATTCTCTCTGTCCCCACCCCCCACCGCATGGCTAAATTGGGACTTCCCAGGAGAGCTCCCTCCATTTCCTCAGGAAGTTTTGTCTAGGAAGGAAGCAGAGGTACTGGCTCTATGGGCTTTTCTGGCTTATTCTCTCTGTCCCCACCCCCCACCGCATGGTTAAATTGGGACTTCCCAGGAGAGCTCCCTCCATTTCCTCAGGAAGTTTTGTCTAGGAAGGAAGCAGAGGTACTGGCTCTATGGGCTTTTCTGGCTTATTCTCTCTGTCCCCACCCCCCACCGCATGGTTAAATTGGGACTTCCCAGGAGAGCTTTTCTCCATTTCCTCAGGAAGTTTTGTCTAGGAAGGAAGCAGAGGTACTGGATTTATGGGCTTTTCTGGCTTATTCTCTCTGTCCCCACCCCCCACCGCATGGCTAAATTGGGACTTCCCAGGAGAGCTCCCTCCATTTCCTCAGGAAGTTTTGTCTAGGAAGGAAGCAGAGGTACTGGCTCTATGGGCTTTTCTGGCTTATTCTCTCTGTCCCCACCCCCCACCGCATGGTTAAATTGGGACTTCCCAGGAGAGCTCCCTCCATTTCCTCAGGAAGTTTTGTCTAGGAAGGAAGCAGAGGTACTGGCTTTATGGGCTTTTCTGGCTTATTCTCTCTGTCCCCACCCCCCACCGCATGGCTAAATTGGGACTTCCCAGGAGAGCTCCCTCCATTTCCTCAGGAAGTTTTGTCTAGGAAGGAAGCAGAGGTACTGGCTCTATGGGCTTTTCTGGCTTATTCTCTCTGTCCCCACCCCCCACCGCATGGTTAAATTGGGACTTCCCAGGAGAGCTCCCTCCATTTCCTCAGGAAGTTTTTGTCTAGGAAGGAAGCAGAGGTACTGGCTCTATGGGCTTTTCTGGCTTATTCTCTCTGTCCCCACCCCCCACCGCATGGTTAAATTGGGACTTCCCAGGAGAGCTCCCTCCATTTCCTCAGGAAGTTTTGTCTAGGAAGGAAGCAGAGGTACTGGCTCTATGGGCTTTTCTGGCTTATTCTCTCTGTCCCCACCCCCCACCGCATGGTTAAATTGGGACTTCCCAGGAGAGCTCCCTCCATTTCCTCAGGAAGTTTTGTCTAGGAAGGAAGCAGAGGTACTGGCTCTATGGGCTTTTCTGGCTTATTCTCTCTGTCCCCACCCCCCACCGCATGGTTAAATTGGGACTTCCCAGGACCGAAACTGTCAAATACTCCTATTCTATCTACGATCCCATCTCCGTCCTTAACATGGTAGATATGCATGGCCTGTGGGAAGGTGGAGTTTTAGCTTTGAAGGAGGCTGAGCAGGAGAGCGTGTCAAATGGCGTGCTAAATCTTCAAATCCTATCTTTACCGAAATTTGATACATTGGAATGACAACAAACATAGAACACTTCCACACTATTAGAGAGGAGGCCGGGTAGGTGGGGCTCGTCAGCCCTGGAAGGCAGCCCATCTAGGAGAAGGAAAACTCCGACTTCAAACCTCCACTGCCTTGTGGCTATATCCACTTATGGAAAGGGCTTCAGGAGATAACCTCGAGGCAAAATCCGGAGCCGGAGTCCCGGAGGCAGTTTATATCATTCCGCCAACTCCTGCGACGTCACTGGAACCAATTGTACTGGCTCTTGCCTTTCCACTGGACAATTTCAGTGACGTGGAGAGGGGGGATTTGCTGCTTGGGTAACAGCCTATCCTCCATACTACTTTACCCAGGCTTCGTGCTCTGGAGAGGACACTCCAGCTTCGCATACAGCGTCGAAACAACACGGGAAGTAGCAGTTACCGGTTATAAGTCCTTGCTCAATTGGCGTAGAGCATGATGCCAGGGGCTACTTCTGACGGTGGGAGAGGTCATTACACCTCACCAGGTAGATACCGCCCGCCTTAAGCTGGGCAGCCCCCAGCCAGTAAGGTGCTACCTCGCCACGGTCTGTTAACTTCACGGGGTGCGTGGGGTTTAGGGTCAAACCTGACAAGCAGATCGATAACTGTGCACCATGCAACAATCGTAAGAAAACGCCTGCCCTAAAGCTGGGCACCTGGAATGTACGGACAATGACCCCTGGCTTTCCTGACTACGGCTTTCCTAATGACCTGCAAGAAATAGACGATGTGCGCAAGACAGCTGTCATTGACATGGAACTGAGTAGACTGCAGATGGACATTGTTGCCCTGCAAGAGACAAGATTGCCAGACTCGGGATCTGTCAAGGAAAAAAACTTCTCATTCTTCTGGCAGGGAAAACCATCGAATGAGACCAGGGAATATGGTGTTGGCTTTGCAGTCAGAAATACTCTCCTGAGATACATTGTTCCACCTACTGTGGGGAGTGAAAGAATCCTGTCTCTGCAGCTCCACTCATCAGCAGGACCAGTAACCCTCATTAGTGCATATGCACCAACACTGTCATCCACTCCAGAAGTGAAAGACAAATTCTATGACGATCTGGCAGCTGCTATCAAAAAAGTCCCTGAAAGAGAGGCACTGTTCATTCTTGGAGACTTTAACGCTAGAGTTGGTGCTGATCATAATTCTTGGCCCACTTGTCTAGGTCGCTTTGGCACTGGAAAGATGAATGAAAATGGCCAGCGCTTGCTGGAGCTTTGCTGCCATTATGGTCTTTGCGTCAGCAACACATTCTTTAACACGAAGCTGCAACACAGAGTTTCCTGGAGACATCCAAGATCCAAGCATTGGCATCAGCTCGATCTAATCCTCACTAGACGTTCCAGCCTTCCTAGTATTACGATCACACGCAGTTACCAGAGTGCTGATTGTGATACTGATCACTCCCTGGTGTGTAGTAGAGTAAAACTGCGAACAAAGAGAGTATATCACACGAAAAAGGAAGGAAGACCACGTATTGACATCAGCAAGACTCGCGATCAAAGAAAAGTGAAATAATTTGCCCAAGCACTTGAGGAAGCCCTTCCAGGTCCGGCTACTGCAAATGCACCTGAACGATGGGAACACTTCAAGAACACTGTCTATAACACCGCCTTGTCCACCTTTGGCAAGAAGACCCAAAAGGTGGCTGACTGGTTCGAAGCCCATTCAGAGGAGTTAATGCCAGCCATCGAGGTTAAGAGAAGAGCACTAGCAGCATACAAAGCCTGTCCTAGCGAGTACAACTTGCAAGCTCTTCGAGCTGCTCGCAGCCAAGTCCAACAGGCTGCCAGGAGATGCTCCAACGACTATTGGCTCCAGCTCAGCTCTCATATACAGTTAGCAGCAGACACAGGTAACATCAAAGGAATGTATGACGGTATCAAGCAGGCCTTAGGTCCAATACAGAAGAAATCTGCTCCCTTGAAGTCTGCTACAGGTGTGCTCATCCAGGACCGAGCACAGCAGATGGAACGCTGGGTACAGCACTACTCTGAGCTATATTCCAGAGAGAATGTAGTAACCGAAGAAGCATTAAATAACATTGAGTGCCTACCTGTCTTGGAAGAGCTGGACAGCGAACCAACCCTAGCAGAAATAACAGCGGCCTTGGACTCCCTCGCCTCCGGCAAGGCACCTGGAAAGGATAACATCCCTGCTGAAGTGCTGAAATGCTGTAAGGAGATCATCACCACTGAACTGTACGAAATCTTTTGTCTCTGCTGGAGGGAAGGTGGAGTACCACAGGACATGAAGGATGCAAACATTGTCACATTGTACAAGAACAAAGGAGACAGGGGTGACTGCAATAACTACCGTGGCATCTCTCTTCTTAGCGTTGTAGAGAAGCTGCTTGCCCGTGTTGTTCTGAAGAGGCTCCAGGTGCTTGCAGACAGAGTCTATCCAGAATCACAGTGCGGATTTCGAGCTAATAGATCCACCACTGACATGGTATTCTCCCTCCGACAGCTGCAGGAGAAATGCAGGGAACAACAACAGCTGCTCTTAGTGGCCTTCATAGACCTTACAAAAGCATTTGATCTGGTCAGCAGGGATGGCCTTTTTAAAATACTTCCCAAGATTGGATGTCCACCTCGTCTCCTTAACATCATCAGATCTTTCCATGAGGGAATGAAAGGCACTGTAGTTTTTGACGGCTCAACATCAGACCCCTTTGACATCCGAAGCGGAGTGAAACAGGGCTGTGTCCTCGCACCAACACTTTTTGGGATCTTTTTTGCTGTCATGCTGAAGCATGCCTTTGGAACTGCAACCGAGGGTGTCTATCTCCGGACTAGATCAGACGGAAAG
Organism: Pogona vitticeps; assembly: GCF_051106095.1. Lineage (NCBI taxonomy): Eukaryota > Metazoa > Chordata > Lepidosauria > Squamata > Agamidae > Pogona > Pogona vitticeps. The sequence continues at coordinate 183,601,837 of NC_135787.1, forward strand.
CTCTTTAATCTCTCCAGATTGAGAGCGAAGACCAAAGTCCAACTGAAATGCATGCGGGACTTCCTCTTCGCAGATGATGCAGCCATCGTTGCCCACTCTGCTGAAGACCTCCAACAACTCATGAATCGTTTCAGCAAGGCCTGCCAAGACTTTGGACTAACAATCAGCCTGAAGAAAACACAAGTCATGGGCCAGGGCGTGGACTCACCTCCTTCCATTACCATCTCTACACAAGAATTGGAGGTTGTTCATGACTTTGTGTACCTTGGCTCAACCATCTCTGACACCCTCTCTCTGGATGTCGAGCTGGATAAACGCATTGGCAAAGCAGCCACCATGTTCTCTAGACTCACAAAGAGAGTATGGCTCAATAAGAAGCTGACGACACATACAAAGATCCAAGTCTATAGAGCCTGTGTCCTAAGCACACTCCTGTACTGCAGCGAGTCCTGGACCCTTTGTGCACGGCAGGAGAGGAAGCTGAACACGTTCCATATGCGTTGCCTCCGACGGATTTTTGGCATCACCTGGCAGGACAAAGTCCCAAACAGAGTAGTCCTAGAACGAGCTGGAATTTTCAGCATGAATACATTGCTGAAACAGCGACGTCTACGTTGGCTTGGGCACGTCGTGAGAATGGCTGATGGTCGGATTCCAAAGGACCTCCTGTATGGAGAATTAGTGCAGGGAAATCGCCCCAGAGGGAGACCACAGCTGCGATACAAGGACGTCTGCAAGCGAGATCTGAAGGCCTTAGGAATAGACCTCAACAGATGGGAAACCCTGACATCTGAGCGTTCAGCCTGGAGGCAGGCACTGCATCGTGGCCTCTCCCAATTTGAAGCGACCCTTGCCCAGCAGGCCGAGGCAAAGAGGAAATCACAAAAGCAGCAAAACCAGGGAGCTGGACAGGGGACAGATTGGATTTGTCTTCAGTGTGGAAGGGATTGTCACTCTCGAATTGGCCTCCTCAGCCACACTAGACGCTGTTCCAAGTCCTCCACACAGAGCACGCTACCATAGTCTTTCGAGACTGAAGGATGCCTAACTAATTGTAGAAGATAATCACACTAGATATATCATACCATTTTAGAAATGTGTTGAAAATGTCACTTCAGACTAATGCTCTTCCTATTCTTGTCTATTCCTAAAGCACTCCTCTTTGTCCTAGTTTCTCTTTATTTTATCCAACATCTGTAAAACTGGCATCTTTCATTAAATCAAGACATCTGTGCAGTGTGTTTGGTTAATTCCACTGCCAAATTTTTGAGACATTTTCCCCCTTTTTACACATAAATAATGGAATAAAATTGTGATCTAAATGATTTAGTTAATTCATCAATGAACTCTTTATCTGTACTTTTCAAGGAACAAGGGCCATGTCTAGATGGAGATTACAGTATGAGTCACTGTCACACAGAGTAATAAGCTTTATAATTCAGTTAAACGCATAGCTCAACCATTCATCATATTGTTAGGTCAAAGCGAGTTCAAGAGATTTCGTGCAACCAACTATAATCTTGGGTTATCTATGTATTTAATTTAAAGTAATAAAAAGGGATGTCTCTCTGATAGACTCACAGTTCCAAAACCACTAACTGAGACAACTGAAATGTGGCACTAAGAGTGCCCTATGGATGGATGTCTTGAGGGTGATTTTATTTTAAAAATTCATTTATTAATTCTAACTGCCTCCTCTCCACTGCTGTGATGCAAATCCTCCCATTCAAATGAAATGGGCAGTCCTCTCCCTCACTTCAGGAAGCTATAGGGCTGCATTGCTGAAGGAAGCCTGACTAGTTTCACAGCAACCATGGCTTTGCTCAGATAAAATGGACATCATGTGTCCAAGTTTCATGGCTGTGTAACTGTGCTCTAAGGCTTTGATGCATTAAACCAAGGGCGAAGAAGCTACTTGGATGAGTAGTGAAACATTTCAACCGAATAAGAAAGAAGTCCAGTTGCCATGACTCAACTTCCAGACAAACCAAGGGTTTTTTCTAAACATGTGCAAATCCAGGTATTTGTACTAACAACTGAAATGAAATGGAAGACAGAAACAGGTCATTAATGCCTAGTGGTCATCATGGCCCTTATTATTTGATGTAGAATTTTTCTCTCAGAGTGGGATGGCCAACACGAGTATTTATATTCCTACTTTTTAAAGAACACATACTGTTGTTCTTACGATGTGTTCTCTTGTTCTTTGCAATAGCCTTCCTTCCATCTTCTTTTAAAAATAAGGGTAAGTATGATTCGCATTGTCGAGAACCTCCTTTTTTCTGAGGGGAAAATGAGAAATTTAAAAGATTGAACCTAACACCCAGAATCCAGTGATGTACATTAAATTGGCCTCAGTTGCCATCAGCACTGATTATCTGCTCTTCCACACAAGCCCCATATACCTTAAAACCTGTAAAAGAGGGCTAGGAAACCCACACAGGGCTACAACACGAGGGTGACAGAAGTTCTGCTTTTGCTGTTCTTGGATAACAAAACACACCATTAGATTTTTGCCATCATTTAATACATACTCAGCATTAAGGCAGTACATCTGAATATGAAGCAGAGGAATTTGAATTTGCAAGTTTTTTCATCCACTGCCTTAGGATTATGATACAGGCCCTCAAATATAGGTAGGCCATAGAAATTAGGAACATGAAGTAACTTTATGTCCATAAAAAGCACCAATATCCAAAAGCTGAGATATAAGGTTTTGTAAAAACCATCATCTTCTCTAAAGAGATTGCCTGATTGATTGCACTCAAGAATTATTTTCTTATAAATGTCTGGTGTATATATTCATTTTCTTATTAATACAAGCTGCAGGCTCGAGCTACCTTTGCTATGGAGACCAAAGATTTAAGACAAAATATTTACATACAGTAGTAATTTATGTTATGTAAAGCAACCACAGTCACTGATGCTTATTAGTTCACACATTAAGTGAGGGGATCTATGCAGGCATTAGTCCACACAGCTAGAAAATGTTTAGACAAACAGAGTGACAGTTGGCTGGCTACTGAGAAAATTATTTACCTTGTTTAATATACAGCCAACCTGGGGCTATGCATTTGGTTTGGAGACCCTAGAATTTGGGTTTGTAGTTCTGGTTGAAGGAAAAGCTTTGCATTCATACAAAACTGCTTACTGGCCTCTGATATCAGTCTGGTTCAGCTACTGTATATAGTCCACTGCTCCTGTTGCCTGCTGAAACTTTTTGTTAACCAAATTGTGTGGTAGAATTGTGCCTGCAATGGTAAAGGTATGGTACAAAAGAAAAGACAGGTTACTTACCTATAACCATGGTTCTTCAAGTGAACCTCTGTGAATTCACACAAATGGGTAAAACAGCGCCTGTGCTGGTCCTCTCGGAATCTTTTAGAGTTTTAGGAAAAAGAAACAAAGTTTAGGTTGCCGTCTACAGCACACGCTCCGCCCGCCTCAGCTCTCAGTTCCACTTGTCCGCCACAGAAGCTTGAGCTTAGACTAGACTTAGTCAGTGACGTACAGTGGGGAGAATGGGCGGGATGTGTGAATTCACAAAGGTCCACTTGAAAAACCATGGTTACAGGTAAGTAACCTGTCTTTCTTCAGCGTGGCCTCTGTGAATGCACACAAAAGGGGGACTAGCAAGCTCACTTACCGGAAGGAGGACCATCACTGAAGAATGGACATCAGCACTGCTCTCCCAAAGTTGGTCTCTTCCTTGGCCCTGAGGTCCAGTCTATAATGTGATATGAATGTAGACACATTGGACCATGTAGCTGCTCTACAAATGTCAGGGATGTCAACTCCTCGCAGCAGGGCCGTAGATGTAGGGAAGCTTCAGACATCATATCATCCTCTTGGTCAGAGAGGCCTGAAGAAATAAGTTGCTCCTGCTCTGAAGTCGAATGTCTCTTGGCAGGATGTCCAGACTCCTTTTGAGATGACTGTCCCTGGGCAGAAACTGCGCCTTTGGAAGTAGTTAGTGATTTGTCATGATGAGAGATCGCAGTCTCCTTCCTATGGTTTTGCCTCAAAGACTTGCGACTCTCGATGTTGATGTGATCTCGACGTTGATGCTTGCGAGGAGGAGAGGCTAACGAAGAGAACAAGGAATAGTCGTAATGCCTTCTTTTCCTTCTCCTCCTCTAACCCTCCGATGTCGAAGAGGAGTCTGATGTATAATCCCGTCTTCGACGTCAATGCTGAGATTTCCTTCGGTCCTCACTATAATCTGAGTCAGAAAGAGATTCATCTCTTCAGCATCGTTTCCTCCTCTTCTCCATGTCGGAGTCCGAGCTATTCCACCTGTGCTTATGTCGGTGCTGAGATTTTCTAGGCAAAATGACCACCTCCTGCTCTGAATGTGGACGTTGAGGAGGAGAGAGGTTCTTGGCCTTCGCTGGTCTCTTACGGGGTGGAGAATTCGAAGCCAAAGACCTCAACATTGAAGGAGAATGTGATGCCCACCCGGTAAAAACAGAGCTGCAATGGGCCAAAGCCGAACTAGCAACAGTCTGGGCTAGTTGGCTTGTGGAAGGTGATTGTCCGGTGTCGATAGGTAGTGATTCTTGTTGTTGGGGTGGTAATGAAGTCCCCGTTTCAGAAAACGATTCTCAGTCCTGAGAAGAATCTTCCAGAATAGGTGAAGGCACAGATGCTGAAATTGGTGGGACTGAAAGGGTATGCTCCCCTTGGTCTTAGTTGTTTTATCCTTTTGTTTCAGCTCAGTGGCTGCATTGGAAGCAGAAGAAACAGTACGTGACTTCTTAGCAATAGCTTTTTTCTTGGGTTTGTCCACAGTCTTAGTTTTTTGAAGAGGGGGTGGTGAGGCAACCCAAACTTCAGACCGTACAGTAGATGTAGTTGGAATAGACCATTTCAGAAGGTTGAGAGGCAGAGAGTGTCTGGTTCCAAAGAAAATATTTCAATCGTTGCTGACAGGCTTTGGAAGAGCAGCTTTGGAAAATCCTTTGCAGTGCCTACAGAGAAATGGGCTGATGGTTTTCTCCCAGGCAAAAACCACAAAGACTGTGGCCGTCAGAAAAGGGTAGCTTTCGGGAACAGGCAGTACAGCGGCTGAATGGTCCTGAATGGGACATAAGCCGGCAATTACGGGGAGGAAGTCCAATAATGAGGTGTTAAAAGGATTAGGAAGATGGCGCGTGGCGCCACAGCAGGCGGTCTAATAGGTGGGAAAAGACAATCAACAAGTACTTGCAGGGATTAGCCAGTAGAGAAGTTGTTCAGTCCGATGTCAGAGCAACAGAAAAGCGGAAAATCGATGAACAAGCCAGGTCAAATACGAACTAGCCAAAATAAGAACACGAAAAGGAGAGCTCTAGTCGAGAGATTCCAACTCCACTGGAAGAAAAAATGGAACTGAGAGCTGAGACGGGCGGAGCATGCGCTGTAGAGGGCAACCTAAAGTTTGTTACTTTTTCCTAAAGCCCTAGAAGATTCCAAGAGGACAGCACAGGCGCTGTTTTTACCCATTTGTGTGCATTCACAGAGGCCACGCTGAAGAAATACTACTTCCAGTACTACTTTTATAATTTAATTTGTAATCTTCATGACAGTGTCCCTTCCCATAATAAAAGACATGTTACCTGTGATGGGCATCCTGTAGTTTGGCACTCAGTGATTCAGAGGTAAAAACCCTACATCAAAGCCACCTTAGGCCTTACACTATAGTAAATTATAAACAACAAGCTGTTTTCTTCAGGAGTAATTTTATTTTACTGGCTGTGGAATATATAGCACAGCAATCTCTTACAAATAGCCGTTCACAAAAACTGACAGCCATTTGACTTCAATGGTACTGCTGTCACCCAACATCAGACAAGGAATACTGTACAACGTACAAAGAAAAATTGAAGCGGCATCCGTCCCAAATGGCACACATCTCATTCTGAAGACCACTAGGCACTTGTTCTTATGTTAAAGATATTGCATATTTCACCTATTGACATGCCTTCCACATCTGAGTAGCGGGGAACATGCTTGAGAATGGAATAGGAATGAGGACAGAAATGAATGTTACATTATAAACACTTTGTCACAACACTTAAAAGCACACTAATGTTGGAGAGATCTGAACAAGGTAGTTTTCGTGTTTGGGAAATCAGATTTCAAAGGAATCCCAGGCTTAGGTCCAGGAGACCTCTCATAAAATAAAACAAGCTAATTCACAAACAGTGGGAGACGAGGGAGGCATCTTCTATTATTCCATTACTATTACTCAGCCCTTAGGGATTCACCTTTTCTAATGAAGGCTCGCTGTAACATCTTCTTCTCTCTCTAAGAAGTCTGAAAGACCACACACTTTAATCTGGGTATATGATAACATGCAATTAATTGAATTCACTACTTCATAATGTAATTATGATCATTGACTTGTATAGGTTTAAAATTAAACAAATGTGTAGAGTCCTACCAACAGCCATTAGCTATGATTGCTTTTAAAAAAAAACTGTCACTAACAATTCATACTTTTGAGAACTCAGAAGACATATGTCCAGCAACTGTTAGGAGAAAAAAAAACCATTCTGTTCCAGCACAAGTCTTATATTGCCCTTGTATGTCCCAAATAATAACAACTTCTATGCATAAAATCATATATCAGGCAATTGGCACTACTAATTGTTAGTATTTCACCATTGTTTCTTTATTGAGGAAATCAGCAGTAACATTAACAAGGATTATTGGTTAAAATACCAAATATGTACAAAGAGTGAAGCAGGATGCAAGCTGACACCAAGTTTGGAAAACAGTGGAACCTGGTGATAACCTGCAAATGAAATAGCAATGTATGAGTCCTTTGCATACAAAGTGTTGCACGTACACTAATATATACAAAGAAAAGTTCTATGTTTTCCATTATCATCAAGAAATGAAACCTAGAGAAATACAGATTGACATATTAGTGAACAAGATAGATACGTGATCACAATGGTACAGTAGTCTTGAAACAATGATAATTGATTTAGGATAAGGACTGGATCTAAATGGTAAAGCACATGCTTAGCATGCAAAAAATCTCTGGCATCTCCATAGAGGGTTGGGAAAGACTTCTGTCTGAATCTGCAGAGAAACATAACCAGTCAGTAGATACCACTAAGCTAAAAGAACTAGTCATTTCACTCAGGTAAACAGCAGCCCCCTGTATTCTTAATCAGGTGGTGTATCAAAAGGTTGACTCACTCTTCGCAAACCCATCTTCTAACTCTTTGTTTGGGGTCCACATCTTTATTCTTTCTTTTTGGCCCAGTGACTTATTTCCTCTTATCTTCAATTTCACAGCTAACTCAATATTTATGTAACTATCTTCTTTTGTTTTCTTAAGTTCCTGATGTATGAAACTATGTGAATGAAAATAGTGCTGAACAGGAACACCCCTTTCATCTCCCACTGCAACAAAAGTGCTGCAATTTACAAAGTGCTGGCTTGGCCAGATCAAGGTCCAATTCATACAAGAGGGTCCCAAATGGTACATAGAGCAAGCATTGCTGAAAAAGTGGCTGCTGCGATCCTCAGAATCAAGGTGACTCCAAATAAATTGTGTGCATTTAGCTGCAGATTCACTTAAATGAAATCTGAGGTTGTAAGCACTCAAAGTGGATCTGCATGCTTCTTAGATTATTGCTCGTTATCCAATAGACCCTGATGTTGGGAAAATTTGAAGGCAAGAGGAGAAGGGGACGACAGAGGATGAGATGGTTGGACAGTGTCATTGAAGCTACCAACAGGAATTTGACCAAACTCCGGGAGGCAGTGGAAGGCAGGAGGGCCTGGCGTGCTCTGGTCCATGGGGTCACGAAGAGTCGGACACGACTTAACAACTAAACAACAACAACATCCAATAGATGCTGTGACTGGAACGGAACAGATTCCATGAACTAAATTCATATAGTAGTATTTTAAATAAACAAATTTATAATTCTTAATACCTGTTGCAATGCTAAGAAGAATACCATATCAGATCAGCACTGTCATACTAGTATTATAACAACCTTTCCCAAACTAGCACCCTCCATTTCTTTGATCTGTAACTCCATTCAGCCACAGCTAGCATGGCCAACGATCTTGGAAGATGGGAAGCATAGTCCGAAACACCTGAAAGGCATCTAGTTAAGTAAAGCTGCACTACGTAGTGGCTGCATCCAATTTAAACCTATGTTTCAAATACAAGAACAATGTAGAGAACAGTTCATTGATAGAGATTTAGAATATTTTGCATATAGAATAGTGAATACCTTTCTTCATGCTCAAAAGTGGCAAAGTATATTGACCCAGGAAATCATTGGAAGTGAGAGAAAGCTGATCTTCAACAACAAATCGTACTAAGGCAAGCTCTGAAGCTTGCACATTAAATGTGAACGTTTCATTCCACCTAGGACACAAAGCTGAAATAAAGAGAGCAATATAAGCCAAGTAGTGAGTTTCATTGCTCATAAATGAGTTTCACCTTGCCAGTTAACTGCAAGAGAACAGGTCTGAAAGGCTCACAAAAGCAGGAGAAATTCTAACTATGCAGAAACCCTTGTTACATAATTTTCATCAATTCTTCAAGAATTGCTCCTTGGTTATTTTCAGGGATGTGGTGGTGCTGTGGGTTAAATCACAGAGGCCTCTGTACTGCAAGCTCAGAAGACCAGCAGTTGTAAGATCAAATCCATGTGATGGAGTGAGCTCCCATCGCTTGTCCCAGCTCCTGCCAACCTAACAGTTCAAAAGCATGTAAAAATGTAAGTAGATAAATAGGTACCACCATGGTGGGAAGCTAACGGTATTCTGTGTCTAGTTGCACTGGCCACGTGACCACAGAAACTGTCTATGGACAAACACTGGCTCTATGGCTTGGAGACAGGGATGAGCACCGCCCCCTAGAGTTGGACACGACTGGACTAAATGTCAAGGGAAACCTTTACCTTTACCTATTTTCAAATGCAAGTTCTATGTGAATATCATTCTTGGAAAACCCACCAGTCGGTGGCACTTCTACTGAAAAACTGCCATTGTACAGATGTAACATGCAAAGGTTGTTTATGGAAAAATAACCATGCACTGTACTTTGAGAGAAAGTTTCTCCAGGGACACATATTCACAATTATACTGACACCTTCACCCTGTTTAATTCTCTAATGAAAAACTAAATACAAATTTTCTTAAGATGTTCACACTTCTAGTCTGAATTATTTACAGAGGAAAAATCTGACAAACAAGTAATTCCTATTAAAGGATTAAAAACAAAAAGGGTACAGATGTCCAGATCACTCTGTCCTCTCAGGAAGTATTTCACAAGGCCTTTTACACATGATAAATCTAAAACATCTGCAACTTTTTATTGTTTTTTTTTTCTGTGCTGTCAAGTCAGAATTAACGTATAATGACCCTAACAGGACTTTCAAGGTTATATGAGATATGTAAGGCATGGTTTCACCAGTTCCACTCACTCAGTGAGTTTCCATGACCAACTGGGGATCCGAACCCTGTTCTTCAGAGTCCTAGTCCCTCACTCGATCCACTACATCATTCTGGGAATCTCTGCAACTTACCCTATCAATTTAGGAAACATAAATATCTGAATATCTGCTATTCAGGCTGAACAGCAAGAAAGAAATTTGCAAAGCACATGTATTTCAAAAACACTACCACAGATTTCCTACATGAAGCATTACAAGAATATTCTGTTGTCCTCATCTGTGACCATCTCTTCTTCCTCTACTCAAGATCAAACCTGAGGTACTTCTAGATACACAGTTCCTAGAACTACTCATTAAAAGGCATTATATAACTATCCTGTTTTTGCCCCCTTAACGGCCATTTTGGTAGAAATAAACTAAACAAAACAAAAACTGTGGCAAAGCATGGGGGGAGTAATGAATGAGAGATAACAACGTTGCTTTGCTACCACCCCTAAGGAAAACTCTGTCTGAGAGAGAGAAAATTGATTCTGAAAGCCTCATCTGAAAGCATCCCTAAAACCTGCATTGCAGTTCAAAAACACCTCTGCGATTTTAGCACAGGAATCTATCAAGATTCAAGTAATGGGATTTCTATAATAATAACAAATCTGGTTTTGCAAAGTTATGGCTGTAACAAAGTGTTTCTTCTCAGAAAGTGGAAATTTTCTCAATGTCCACATGTAAAAAATAGACCTGTTAGGTCTTCAGTTAGAACTTCTAGTCACTGAAAACAGAAAGTATGTACAGTATTAGGATTCTGTATTTAGAATCTTTTGGTGTTACTATCCTTGATCTTACTAGTACTAATTACCCCAGGCTTTGAGTTTGGAGTTCCATTGGTCATACCACCTATCTTTTATCCTATTTTTATTTATTTTTTCTCCCTTGACCCTCTTTTGTCCTCCTTACTCTACTGTACATTTGTTGTTAAATATGGGTCTGGAGCTATATATAACAGAATGAGAGACTATATAATATGTCAACATGGGAAAGTGTGTCATAGGTAAAAGTAAAGGTTCCCCTTGACAATTGTCCAGTTGTGTCCGACTCTAGGGCGCGGTGCTCATCCCCGCCTCCAAGCCATAGAGCCAATCTTACGACTGCTGGTCTTCTGAGCTTGCAGCACAGAGGCTTCTGCGGTTTAACCCTCAGCGCCACCACGTCCCTATAAGTGTGATTATGTTACAACCTGAAGAAATCAAAGAAAATTAAAATGGTCAAAATTAACATTACAAATGCTTCCAGTGCTATTTTTGCTTCTCCTATTGAATTGTACACTGCTTCTTCTGTACACTGTCTCAACTGCTCATCCAGTAACTTTGATGACCTTAACCTATTTAAGTTAATGAGCCACATTTCTAAATTACTGAGTCCTTACACATTCAATCCTTGTACTTACCATTACCCTTAACTACACAACTGTGTTGCTTTGTCTGGTCTTCTGGAATACCATAAATTTCTATTACAACTACTGGGTCAGCTTTATTAGTCCTTGACAAACTGCTGGGTGGTAGTTGATGGCCACTGATAAGCTGCACAAGCAAACACAATACACAAACTTCAAACACGGCATCAGACATAAATGGATGCTATTTTGGCATCAACTTTTTTTAAACTGAAACTTACTCAACAAAGTCTAACAACAAGCTATTTTTTTAAAAAAGCTACATAAATTCTATTTATTCTGAACTATGAAGGTAATAATTCAGAGCATTTTGTTCTGCCACCCCATCATGGCATGGAGGTTACTTTAGGTCAGTGATGGCAAACCTTTTTGAGCCCAAACTGCCAAAAAAAAAAGTGGGTGGCGGGCAGTGGCAGAAGCAGTAGTGGGGGAAGTGGAAGTGGCGGTGGATGCAGGAATCCTGGGCACGGAGGTGCCTCCAGACCCCACTCCAGATCCACCTCCAGTCATGCCCAACCCCGCCACTACCTATAGCTTGGCTGGCCCGCCAGCTGCTCCAGATCCTGGCCCGCCGCCTGTCATGGTGCTAGTACTGCAGCTTCAGCCACCTCCTCGGGTTTGGCTGCTGGGGGTAGTGATTCAGCAACTTATGGCTCGCGTGCCCACAGAGAGGGCTCTGCGTGCCAGCTGTGGCATCGCTGCTCTAGGCTCTTGAAGACCTACTAGATTCCACCAGACTAATAAGGATTCCAGTATGTTCACCACAGGAGATATAAGTACAACAACGGTGTAAAATAATTGTAATCACCATTGGTGGAGCCACTATCTGCAGTAACACAGATTTTAGTGGCATGAGTGAGAATCCAGTACAAGTAACTCAATATATTAAGCTTCCTGCTGCAACTCTAAACCTATTTGCCTCACTGCAGTGACACATACAGTGTCCTTGAGAAAATGCCGAATGTATCAGGATGCAAATCTCCATATAGCAATCTCCTTTGAAATGACAATACAAGTTTTTTCGGTTTTCAGTCTCATAGGCAAATTAGACATTTCAGAGCAGCCATATGTAGGGCTTCCATTTTGTTTTTAATTGAAAATGGTGAAGAGGATTGGATTTTCCTGAAATGAGAAGAAATGAATGGGATTGTTTCTTCATAATATTTCACTCATGATTGGGAAGAGAGCTTCCTATAGCACCTGTACCTTTTTACTGCAGATGAAAATGCATTCAGGAGAAGCAATTCTAACTGGAGGGAAATGGTAAGGTGAAAAGGATTAAATAGTGGCTAATTTTTCATTTCTCCATTCCAGAACACAATTCCATTGGCTACAAAACTGTTTAACTTATATGCCTTGTAACTGTGTAATCTGTTCTATCTTCTCATTAATTCATATAGTATCTTTACCTTGTTCCAAATCACAGAATATCAGTGAGTCTACAACTAATCATCATCTGCTACTTAAAGTAATCTTAAGTACACGAGATGAGCATGTATGTATTTTTTCTCCTCTTGACTTCATCCCCACCTTTTTTGCTCCTTCTCTTTATATTGTCTATGTCAAAACACTGAATGTGAATTTCTATGGGTAGTAACTTCTTCTATTATGTTTCTTTGCAAATTGGAGTGTTAAAATCCTTTGTATTGGTAGTTCATTTGTACAACATCTATAATGTTACTGTTGCTGTTATTTTAAATGTCTTATGCTGCTGTTTTGGTTGTATTTTTATATTTGTGGTTAAAACAAAATTATGTTGAAAAGTGTATTGAGAACTGCCTTGAAAAGCAATTCTATTTTAAATACATAAACATCAAATATTTGCAAGTTGTAGTGTACATCTTATCCTATGTCCTGTCCTAAACACTGCTTCCACATCTGCATTTCTCATGAAGACTTGCCCTTTAGACCTGCCCTTATTTGCAGGTCTGGGACTAGCAACCATGCTCTCCAGATTTGGTGCTAATCCACTGTAGCCCTTCTATGTGTCCCCAACACCAGCTCTCGAAAGCTGGAAAACCCACAAACCAGTTTTTGGGTGGCAGATCAGATTGTGGGGAGAAGGCAATAAAAATCTTTTGCAACTGCCAGCGCTATGTTGGATTCAGTGCAATAGATTGCCATCATGGACTATAGCTATTTATAATCATAGATTAAACTGATTCCTCAAACTCTTGTTTTGCCTACATGGTTATCCCATTTTTGTTTTTTCCCTGCCCTTATCAGAAAACCCAGACATTTTACGGTGCTTCCCAACCTTCCCTGCAGGAACCATTCTCTTACAGTGGCAAAACTATGGTATCTGAAGAAAACCATAATCATTCGGTATTGTTTCCACTCTACATCTAAAACCCAATCTAAATTGTTGCAAATTATTTAAGAAAAATGTAAATGAAAATAAACAAAATAGTTTAATCATATTTGTAATCAATAGGGTAAAATAAACCTTCATAGTTGGATTTTCAAAATTTTGTAACTATTAAAGCCAGCTAATTATCACATGCCGCAGAACATCCACTGTCTAAGTAGACAAGAAACAATAGCAATGGTATTTAATAACTTGTCAAATGCCTCTGATGACTACATTGCACTTAAGGGAAGCTAATCTCAGCATCTGTGGCACTCAAGGTATTTATTTCTAACAGCAAGCAGACAAAAGTAGAAGGAAATATTGCAGATAATAAATCAAGCTGGTGTGGTTTATTCTAATTCTGACTGGCAATTTTTCTACGTCATTGCTATAGTGAGCATTGTAGCTTGAATCAACAGGTCTAATACACTGGGATTTAACAGATAAATAATATTTATAGGTTATAGCTGATGAATAAGCTTGTTGATCTTATTGTCAAGAAAACTATAGCTGGGAAGAGAAAAGCAATATTTTCCCCTGGTGGGGAGGAAACAGATAGGAAAGGAATTTCTGGAATGAGACAAGCTTTTCTTTTGGACCTTCTGGACAAAAGCAACATAGTGACCGATCAATCTGGGAGCATTATCAGGCACCCACCTTTAACTCCTTTGTAGCTGTTAAATGATGAGTCAACAAAGAAATTGAGAGGACCTTTGTAACTACTCCCCAGGCCAGACAGAAGCCAGTATTCATAGCCACAACAAACTCTACCATCTTATTATGCTCTAAATGTGATGAATGACTTTAACTTTTGCTAGACACCTAAGCCACAACAAAATGTGCATCCAAATGATGTGAAAACAGAAATTGAAAGGTATGCTAATCCCTGAACATCCAAATTCCTTCCTCCCTCCCTTCCTTCCATCCATCCATCGTTGATTACTTAATGATTTACCTATCTCATCTTAGACATGTTTTCACGCTATCATTAACAATATCATTAACAATTCATCTAGACAATAAAAAAATAAGAGAAAATGCAGCCAATATATATAAAGAACATGGAGCTGATAGGCATGAAAATCAAATGCCACCAGATGCCTGAGTAAACAGGAATATTTAAAATTACATCCTAAAATTTTATAACATAGGCATATCTCTTCACAACCATCAACTAATCATCTGCTTCAAATCCTTCCCAAACATATTCCTAGCTGGAACGTTCAGCAAGGCTTGTGTTTGTATGCTAATCAGTCCTCATGGCATACTTCTCACAGTGAATCGAATCATGTTCAAAGCTATGAAAACTAATAATCTATTACCATCTTCACTAATCTACCTGAAAAAGATAGTAACCAGGTGTTAAGACACAGATCCTGCCTGATATAAATAGGGTACCTGTGAGTTATCAAGCACAAGTTACCTAAAGTGGCTGTGGAGAATTTTGGCTATTCACATAAGAATAAATATTTGTAAAAGCAAGTAGTCTAGCAAATTAGCCATGAGAATGTTACCAGCAAACTGAACTGACCTTGAGTGTAAGCATAACACGATGGTAATTTTCAGTTAGATCATATGGGGAAAACTTTGTGTTCTTACTTCTTAGGTATTCAGGTTTTAGGATATAACCACAACGACCATTATCCAAAAATTTCCCAGTCTGAAGATCCATTTGTACTCCAGATGTTTGGAAATTTAAGGCCACTGTATGAAAAATTAATGCATGTAGTTATAAGGGGAAAAGAGTAAGAAATTAGTTTCAAAATATGTTTACAGTAGTCAACCTAAAACCTGCTTTGGGTTCTGAAATTGAAACTCCAAGTTTTCACGCAAGTCTCTTAAACAAATAGAGCTATTAAACCACTTTCCTAGAAGCAGTCTAATTTTTAATCATGCAAATTATGGAGAAACCTGACATTCTTCAACACAGTACAGCAAAATCAGTAGGACATACTGCATTGTTTGCTCTTTTAAAATTACAATATTTGTCATGTGTTTTAATTTTTTTTAAATGTCCTAATCACATTGTTTCCCATTCTAGGTATCCTTAAACAGAAGAATGGCACATAAAGAAAGAAAGAAGAGGGCCTGGTTGCAGTTAATAGTTATCTTTATTTTTTTATGCTTCATTCAACAGGCCAAAGATTCTTAATGTTCAAGGTAGTTTGAAAGAAGAATCTCGGCTCAGGATACGTACTGATAACCAGTTTCAACCAAGTCTTTGTATTGCTTCAAAACCTGAAAAGAACTGAGGGGAGAGCCTTGGCTCCAAGGTACAAATAGAGGGGGAGGCTATACTAATATATCTTTCTTTGCATGTACACATTCTGGTCAAGCTCCACATGCCTGGAATATCCTCAACATGATTCATAGAGGCCACGATGACAAAGAAGATGTGCACACAGCACACAGGACAGACAACTTCCTATTCCCTAAAATAACTATTGTCTACATCTAGCCATACTTTAGCTCTTATGTAAAAAGAAGAGCTCACTTTCTTGTAACCATGGTGAGTGATCATCTGTACATGCATGCAATTGTGCTCTTGCACCTATATAGGGGCTCCCGCAGAATGTTCTATAGCTGAGCAGTCTTTCAGAGATAATCCCATCTCCCCATCCATACCAGGTATTTGCAAGTGCACCTTGTTCACCCCTCTTAGTTTCTACTCTGATGTGGGAAAATAACAGAGCTGTAGGGGGATTCTGAGATCCATCACACAACTGGATAACTAGGAAGCTACTTTACTGTAGTGGACAAGTTTGGAGTATTAAAGGCAAGACAGTACACCAAAGAAAGCATTGTTCCATGCTCTGACATCTGATCTACAGGACCATGAATGTAGTCTAAGGGCTTCAGTGGCCACCACCATCTTGGAGGTGCAATGTACAACATGCCAAACACTATGGATTTGCTGACAATAAGCCTTGTCGAGGAAATAAGGTGCCATGAAAAGGTGTGAAGTATGCTATACAAGCTACAGCTTCTTCTATAAGAATTGCTGATAAGCAGCTATGCAGGCAACACCTTTTACTCTGCTTGGAATACCAATAATGCTTTACTCAGTCTCAGTCTCATGGCTCTGACTCTTGTTGCTTTTAGCCACACTACAACTCCTGATTTGTGCAGTTATTGGACAAACTATTCACCTGACTTGAGATCTTTTACACATTATCTTGAAACTAGTATTCTGAAGCAGTCACTGCAAAGGACAAAGTAAGCACTAGAATCATTGGTAGGATATGACTGACAGAGAAGGGGTCAGAATCAGTGCAAGATGAAATAAGGGTGACGGATATGCTAGGAGTGCTGCTGAAACAATAAGGGAAAGACATGTGATCAGTGGAAAAAACATGAGTAATGAAGGTGGTATCATGGCCAGTACCATGGATAACGAAAAACCTGCTGGGACTGATGTCAATACTGAGGAACAGCAGCACTGTTGCAGTGCTATGTAGTTGTTGGGTAGAAGTCTAGAGTTGGTAGTCGATAGTGGATATTAACATTGGTGTTTCCAGTGACTAGTCAGCTGGTAAGAGGGTGATCCAAACTGGCATAGTCATATGAATGCTGGGCTCAATAGCAAAGTGATGGGGACTTATTGTTATAAGTAGGGTGAACACTGTTATGGTGGGGGAAGTAATCATGATAATAATGATAGTTCTGCAGTGGTTGCCAGTGGCAGTCAGCTTCAGGGGTGATAATAAGAGAGTAATCTGGAACCATAATATTTGCTTCAAGAAGATGTGTAAAAAGATTCTAAGTCAGGTGACTGTTTGTCCAATAATGGTGCACAAATCAGGAGTGGTAGTGTGGCCAAAGCAACAAGTGTCAGAGCAATCAGATGAAGAAGGCAAATGGCATCTATGGTGGTAGATGACATACACCTCTAAGCCAACTTGATTTACTTCAATGATACTTCCAGGCCCACTGTAATAAAAATGACTTTTTAATCATAGGAAACAAGACCTTACGAATTGGTTTATTCTGAGCTGTCTGGTCTGCTGCTTTTAAAGAGGTATTTGGGGCAAATGGTTTTATTGTGTACTCTGTTATGAAAGCCTTACATAGTGAACTCCCTGCACTAAACAACGTGATTGAGTCAGATGACCTTCGCCAAGACAATAAAGGCACTGTGATCAATAGAAGGGGCGATCTTTCCTTCCCAGAAGGTACAATTTTCAAAGGAGGCCACAGAAGTATTACAAAGAGATGAAGTCCAAAATCCATAGAGCAGGCGAAAGGGATTATCGGGGGGGAGGGGACCCTAGACACTGGTACTATTTTAAATAAAGCTGGTAAGTACTAAACAAGCATACAAAAGGTTGTGCACATCCTGGAGATACTGGTGCCAAAGGATGAGCAGGCTGGTACATCTGCACATCCATGGTGTGGGTGAAGGGATACAGAACTGCTCAGCTACAGAAAATTTCATGGTACTCACTGCACAGGTCCAAGACCCCAATTATGTGATGCACGGAGATGACAACAAAGGCCACCGAATATCTAGTTAGACTGATTTATTAAATTTGATATATTTTAATAAATCACATTCTGATTGACCATTGCAGCACCAAGTTATCCAATGCAGCAGTTTAAAATTACAGTGTGAGGAAATGATTAACAAAATAATAATATGCATTGGCTGCAATCCTGCTCACATAGCTCCATGTGTAAGACTGAAATGTCATCAGCCATGAACTTTAACCTTTAATTAAGTTTCCTATCAAACCATTACAGGGCTGACTGGATAGCTCACTGAGTTAAGCATCCAGCTATGCAGCCATAGGTCAGAAGTTCAGTTCCCCACTATGCCTCCTGTGAGTTTAGAGCCAATGTGGTCCTGAACAAGCTGCACAGTCTCAGGATGTCCCAAAAGAAGAAAATGGTAAACCACTTCTTAATATCTAGAAAACCCTGAAAAGGATCACCATAAGCCAGAATTGACTTGATGACACATCACCATCATCATCATCATCATTATTATTATTGCCTATCAGGTTATGAGGGTCTCTAGGAATCCTTTTTGACCGAGAGAAGCCTTTGGAGTCCCTGGGGCAAGGTGAAGCCTTGAGAGTTTCATAATCTCCATCACTGGGACCTTCAAATAGTTTTGTACCTCAAAGTCTCCCCTCTCCAAGGACCTCAAGGGCTTTCCCGGGTTGAAATGAATCCCTACAGAGCCTTGGAACCCAAGGGAGAGGTTTGAAACTTTCAAATAAAAACAGAAGTCCATAACCCATAACATCATCAGCATAGCATATGGAGCTCTGTGGACAGGATTACAGTTATTATATTTTTACAAAACAACACTCACGTCTTGAGACTGATTTTTTAAAAATCATACTCACCAATATGTGCTTCACCTAGAGGCACCTGTCCCTGAAATATGCTGAAGGCTGAACTGATTTGTTTTTTTCTGAGACATACAATTTTACTTTCATGAAACAGTAAGAAGAAACTACATCCATAACCAATTTTTCCCTGCTTATTATGGGCAACAGTACTTCCTAAATATTATCAGTCTATAAAAATTATGGAAATGCAGCAACGATCCATCTTTGGAACACCGTGATGAAATGTCTCTGGTTTCTCTGCATCTCTGGTCTATGGAATTGCATTGTATGGTTTACAAAGATACAGGAAGAAAAATGTTTTGAATAAACAGTTCATTCTCCATTATATGCATTCCTGAGAACACACAGGACAAAATTATGTTGCTCAGTTTAGGGAATCACACTACAGTAAGCTCACTGAATCAATGCTGATTTGTTGAGTCAACTCCTCCATAAGTTCCATTGATTCAAATGGACTAACTGTGAATTATTTTAGAATAGTAAGTCACAGTTAGATTAGGGCCATTTGAATCAACACAGGACTTGACTCATCAGTGGAGTCTATCTACAGAAAAGCAAGATCTGTTTGTCACAAAAAAATGAGGGCAACATAGTGGTAAGCACTGCAGGCTGGGAAGATGAAAGGGACGTGGTGTACGGTCCACACTCTCAACCTAATAGTTGCAGGAGACAGGCACATACCTAAAATAACTGAGTGGGCCAGAAAGGTGACAGGGCATTTTCACCAGTGTCCATGGCAGTGTGCTGTTGCAGTAGAGGCAAGAAAAATTGGGATTGCCACTGTGCCACCTAATCCAGGATGTAGCAACTCAATGGAACTCTACTTTATGAATGTTTGAAAGAATGCTAGAGCAGTAAATTCTACGATTTTGCACTTGAGACTTCAATTGGTGTGGCTGCTCCTCTGGACAGAGAAGAGTCGGCAACGTGGGTCAAGTGGTCTATGTCCTCTGAAGCATTGAGAGCGAAACACAGTGAAATGACAGCAATCCTTAGCAAGGCAATCCAGGGCTTGGTTCACATGATAGAAAGGCATGAGGGGGGTCTGGATAGACAGGGCGATTCTGTAAAAGGAGAGCAGTATTTTTTTTCTGGCCTGAAGTGGTGGCCCTGGCCAGCAAGCTAAAGGATCTGCTCCAGTACAGGTTTGCTTCCTTGTGAAAGAAAGAGGAACATGTTCTAGCAACCCTCTTGGGCCCCTGAGTTAAACAGGATACAATGGATATTAAGCAGCAGCAAGAGATGCTGCAATGCTAGCCAAATTTCCATCACATGCAGCAGCAGCGGCTAGTGAAGGAGGTCTGACTAGTACCAAGGGGTCGAGAGAACAAAAAGAAACTAGCAACTTTTATAGCATCCGAAACAGAAGTACCAGCAGTTGCATTCTAGGGTCCAAGTCCAGGTCTTGCACCCCTGCAACAACAGAACAAGTTTTCTGGGACTCTGTCTTGACAAGCATGACAGGGGACTATCCTCCAGAAACACCACCCTAGATGAAGGACATGGCAGAGTTAGAGGCATATATGCAGGAGCCCTGCAAACCAAAAGAGACTGGTCCCTTGTTTTACTGGGTTGAGACGGAGTCTGTTTCGGGCAATCTGTTCAAGCTGGCAGTGGGACTGCTATCTTGCCCACCAATTAGTAGGCCCAGTGAAAAAATGTTTTCTCAGGAAGGGGACATTGTCAGTTCCCACCATTCTCGCTTGTAACCTGGATCTGTAGAAAAACTTATTTTCCTTAAGGTCAACCATTGCTGGGCTTGCTTTAAGTTCCCTTTAATAAAGGGTGGCACACTCTGCTCACAGTATTCGATATGCCATACTTCAGTTTGCTGCTCCCTCCTTCTGTCTCTTTTGCTCTTCCAACTAGTATTCTAAGATTGTGCTCACTCACTCACTCATCTGTACTGTGTCCCCATGCTGCTGTCACAGTTCCCAGCCACCACAGATTATCTGCTGTATATGTACAGTGGTGCCTCGCATAGCAACGATAATCCGTGCAGCAAAAATCACTGCAAAGCGATTTCGTCGCTATGCGATATTAAAAAGCCCATAGGAATGCATTGAAACCCCTTCAATCCGTTCCTATGGGCTTCAGACTCAACTTTAAGCGAAAATCCTACATACGGCAGCCATTTTCGCTGCCCGGTAGGCAAGGCATCCATTCCAGAAAACAGCGGGTGGCCATTTTTTTAACCCGGTGGCCGTTTTGGAACCGCCAATCAGCTGTTAAAAAATAATCGCTTTGCGATGATCGGTAAGCGAAACAGGATACCGATCATCGCAAAGCAATTTTTCCCCATAGGGAACATCGCAAAGCAATCACAAAAGCAATCGCAAAAAGTTAATCGCTATGTGATTTCATCGTTAAACAGGGTGCCCGTTAAGCGAGGCACCAGTGTATATGGAACATTTCCAGTCTGTGGACCATTGTTTTTTTCCCCCCCATATTTGTTACTTTTATTATTGGTTACTTTTATTATTCTTTTTATTACCTTCATTTTCTATATTAATTCAAAATTTGAGACTACCACAAAATAATGTTAAAAAATTATCATTCATGATTCATTGCCATTTTCATGATGATCTCTTCCTGGAGTGTGGGGAGGAATTTCTGTTAAGGGAAGAAGTCTGACCTAAAGTTTTGCTAAAATGGGCTAAGCGATTTGTTGTTCCTACCACTGCCTTTAAAAAACCTGCTTAATGATGTTACTGTTATACAGTATTACATATTTCTGTTTCATTCGTGCTTACACAGTACCTTAGATATATGTTGGGCTTTTTTATTACTCTATTGTGCTAAGAAAACTAACATGAAGAATAACATTCTTACTTCAATAATCATCTCAGATTTTCTTCCTACGCATAAACTGCTGTTTTTGAATCCTCTTCATAATTAAAAGAACCGTACTTGTTTCCAACCATTAAGTGGTGCCTCGCATAGCGAGGTTAATCCGTTCCGGATTAACCTTCGCTATGTGAAAACTTCGTTAAACGGAAAGCAAAAAGCCATTGGAACGCATTAAACTTAGTTTAATGCAAGTTTTAGTTTAAAGCAATTTTTCCCCATAGGCAACATCGTAATGCGATCGCAAAAGCGATCGCAAAATCCGCATCGGTATGCGGATTAATCGTTAAGTGAGGCACCACTGTACTGCAATTGCTTGTGGGAGACATACTAATTTTTACCAAATGTAAAGCTGTATTATGTATGTCTTACTACTTTAGCAGTAGTTAGCTTTTAAGGCCCCTGTTACTACAAAAAAGTGTTATTTTAATCTTATATTTCATCCCTGCAATTTCTTCCGTGTATATAGTGTCCTTCTATTTATGGACTTGAGATAGTGGGTTTGAGATATCTGTCTGTGATTTATCTCAGTATCATTACAGTACATCTTCAGCAGTTTCATGCCATTCTGTTAAAACAATTGTTTTGCTCACACATTTCTGAGCTAAGAAATGGCACATGAAAGTTAACACATTAATGTAAACATGTCATGCAAAAACAAAAATTAAAAAAATTAAGAGGACAAAACATGGCACCTTAAAGACTGTTATATTTGAATGTAAGCTTTCATGGACAAGTCCACTTTTTCAGAAGTAGCAATCTGAAGTAGACTTGTTCACGAAAGCTCACATTAAAATACAGCAGTTAGTCTTTAAGGTGCCACAACATCTTTGTCTTTTTTTAATTTGATTTTTGCTTGACATGCTAGCACAGACTAACATGGCTACCTCTTCTGAAACATTAATGTTCAGTTTTCTGGGCTTTCCCTTTGAAAACTAGCAAAAAAAAAATCATGTTCTGTACTACAACAATAAACATAAATCACCTACCTAACTGACATCCAACATTCCAAAATTCTTGAGGATTATAATTGGAAGAGTTAGTTCTGGTTCTTTTAGGGTATATTCTTGTAAGGAATCGGACTGTATGTTGAACAAATTCATTAGCTAAAAAGAAACATTTTCAGGTTGTTATTGATACAAGGTGGGGGAAAAACGGCTCATTTGATGAAAGCCAATGAATTGTATGCATATTTTAAATACCGATAGTTCTGGGGGAAACAAAGCCATGTGATCTTTATACAATGCAAAAGAAGGGAAAAAATGATATCTTTATTATTAGACCACTAAGAAAATGAAACTATCAGGGAGAGTTCATGAGTCAAATCAGGCCATACACCGATATCTTGAAGATTATGAGTATACCATAAAAAGTCCTCCCATCCCCCAGTTACCAACACCACAACATCAGCCAAGCACATTTGTAAACTGAAGGAAACACCTACTTCCAAGCAGTAGGTAATATTATTAATTTGGCTCCAACTTGCTTTGCCTAATGGACAGACTAAATTTTAACCCAATTCTCTGATGGTTGGACTCAATGGCATTACAGGCACCTTCTAACTCCATTATTCTATGATTGAGATCCAGCGGGTTTTTGTCTTCCCCAGTTTCCTGAGCCAAACAGACACTCGCAGTTTCAAAAGAAGGCTATTTGGGGTGGGGGGGGCACATGCTCCTCTATTTGAGGAGCGGAAGAGTAATATCCAACCAACTACACCTGTGGTGTAGTCTGTAAAGCACACATCCAAGAGTGAGTAAGCACAACCACCTACCATGATTTTTTTTTTTTGGACTCTCATTTATAGTTCTTCTGCACCATCCACAAAACTCTGGTGCACAGCCTGAGTGAAATTGACTAGACCGATGAAAGTTCACTGTCTGTTTGGTTTTTAGTGGTCTAATAAAGATATCACCTGCTTCTGTATGTGTAATGTGTTAGGACCTCATATCTTTGTTTTAAAAATATTTTTATGCCTCTTAGTCACAAATTCAAGATTGGATGTCTGCGTCATGCTCAGTGGACACAGGGTTTCATGGATCAAAGCAAGCCTTAGGGTCATAAGAATTCTGTTATCCCAACTCTACTGTGGAGCACTGAACAAGAGTGAATGAGACAGATATGAGGTCCTACCACAATACACATGCTAATCCTGTGACTAGAAACAAATTGTATCTGGTCAGATTTATTCCAGAAAATCCTGATTAAAACAGAGTTCTTAACATGAATTTAGAAAAATATCTGACTTCATTTTAGCCAGATTTAGCAATAGCCAGATAACAGTAAACAAAATTAGAAGGATGGAAAATGGCTGAGAATAATTTTTAGGGATGTGGATTATTTGGTCCACAACTCCCAGAATTAACTTAGAATTTCTTTAGGCAGAATTCTGTGAGGCACAGGAGAAAAAACACAGAAGTTTACAGAGAACCATTCACTTATTACATGTGGCTTTCACTGCTCTTACTCACTTTTCAAGAAAAAGAAAACTGCCCAGATGGTACCTGGGAGATATGAGTTTCTATGCGAGTTAGAAGGCTCCTGGGGCAGAGGGTCTTGCTGCCCATCATGCTCTATAAGGTCAGCATTCAGAAAACTACCTATCCCATGAACCCTTAACTGTAGGTAGTTAAAGCTGCTGTGTAATCTGTTTTTAGTTGTATCTCCAAGAATTCTGCCTAGGACAGTTCTTGAAGTTGCAGTCCAAAAAAGCGGAAAGCTCCATTCCTCAATTTTTACAGAGCAAGAGATGAAAAAAACAGTTCTGTAGCCTATATAGCTCAAACTATGTTTGAACTAAGGTCAAGGAACAATATTAGTTTCTTGGGGTTTAAAAGAACAAGAGCAAGATTACATTTATTTATCTTTCATATTTTCTTATATTGCTTAGCTTGGATAAAAAGTAGTAGCTCGTGGCCAATTAACATGAAGTTTTAGCCACAGAAATCACAGTGTGTGCAGAATCATCATGTGAAACATTTCACAAGCTGCCAGTCTATGACAAGCTGCCTCATAAAATTTATTGGCAGTTCTGATGGCTTAAGCAAGAGAGAACAGCACCATTATCAGTTTTACCAGACTGAATTCTAAGAATTACCTTTCTGTTTTGCCAACTTTCGGGCTTTTGCCTCACTAATTGAATTATTTTCATAAAATAACTGCTTTTCTCTTGACTCTTCAAAGCTTACAAACTTTCGAGATTTGCCATAAATCACCAGTTCTGACAGTGCCAAGGCAATCTTTATTTTCTTCATCTAAAAATAATATGAAGGAAAACTGAAGCAGCTTAAAATGATCTTTCCAACAGTCAATAAAATACTTATATTAGACTGCTAAATAATTTCGAAAGAAACAAGACATGTAAATACATTTATATCCCACTTTTTCCTCTAAAGAGCTTGGTTGGTGTACAAAATTATCTACCATCTTATCTTTACAACAGTCCTGAGAGGTAGATTAGGCTAAGAGATAATAACTAGTGCAATGGATTGCATAAAACAGTGCATATTTGAACTTGGCTCTCTTTGGTCTTCTTGTCACAGCATGGGCCTGAAACCTTCTGACCATCAAGTGAGTGAGCAACTTACAAGCATCCTAAGCCCTAGATCCTAAGTAGCCATGGAGGCTGGACCCCCAGATAAAGGCCGCTCTCAGAGTCAGAAGAGGTGGCTAGACCCGTCTCTTCGCCCACAAGAATGCCACAGACTGGTGGCATAAAATTGATTAGAAGCCCCCAGGGAAACTGCTCAGCTGCAACTAAAGACTAGTGAGAAGGATAGTAGAGAACAGCCCCGGGGAAAAGCAATTCTTCCCAAAGACATAAGTACTCAAAATTCTGCAGCTGCTCTTCTCCCTACAGAAACCAGCTACTCAAATGTCTGCAGATGAGCTCTGTGTGGGGCTCCAGCATCACTGCCATATAAAGTTTAGCTTTGGGACTGTGGCCTTCTTAGTGATAACATATCTTCAGACCTCCAGGTACTGTCTGCTTTGTTCTAGTATCTGACCCTTAGTACTCAGACCTTGCCAGTGGGATCATCCCATTTGTGAACAAGACACCTACGTCTAGTCTGCCCTATGCCAAACTAATGCTGAGAATACCCTTGATAGATACAATCCATGAACAAACGATTCAATATAGAATATAGTTGTTTAATATTGACATATGTGAGGCTGAGACCAACCTGAGGTGGCCTGAGAGGTGTACTGCCGGTCTCTTCAAGAGGAAACCACGAGGGATAGCTGGCAGATATAATGAAAGACTTACAAGGGCTACTAGGCATAGGGACAGAAGCAATAGGGGGTGCCATTTAGGTGGGGAAAAGAGAGGAAAAGGAAGGTGTAGGGAGGCAGAGGGGGCAGTTGGAGGAAGAAGGGGAAGAGGAAGCATGCTGGATGGAGAAGGTAGAAGAGAAGGAGGATTTAGTGGATTTGGTTCAAGAAGACCCCTAGACAGGAGAATGGGTGGAATTTAGAGTTCCTGAAGAGTACATGAAGAAGGAGTGGAAAAGGCAGATATATAGGAAGCCACCCTATGGGGGCGAGACAGAAGAGAGGAGAGAGAAAGAGATATAAAGCATGGATACAGAGGGAGGCTCAGTGGAAAGAAAGCAAACAAAGTAGAGAGAGAGAGGTGGGAGACCCCGTAGGGCCAGTCCATTTCGTCCCAATTTGAGACCTATGCCAGGCAAGGTTTGAGAGCCATAGGTAGGCTGGATCTTTTACCCCTCACCCTGAAGCAAAAGACAGTATCTCCAGGGGACTTCTTATCAGAGTTTGACAGTTATAAACTGGTTTTGAATTCTTCACCCTTCAATAGGAAGGGGAACTTTTTGTTGTTTAAGGAAGATAAATATGGCACCATTTCTGTGAAATCAGAGGCTGATGTTATTGTTGAAAAAGCCCACGAAACCTTGTTAAACAATAAAGACGTTTTATTAGAAAATACTGAAGTGACAGATTCATCTTTGTATTGAGATGTCACATTTGGAGAAATGGGCTGAAAAGGTTCACAGTATAGAAATAAAGCTAGATTAAGAATCTCAATAAAATGTAACACAGCAGTTAAAAGCATGAA
Source organism: Pogona vitticeps (assembly GCF_051106095.1). Lineage (NCBI taxonomy): Eukaryota > Metazoa > Chordata > Lepidosauria > Squamata > Agamidae > Pogona > Pogona vitticeps. The sequence goes on from NC_135787.1 coordinate 183,628,328, forward strand.
ATGCACACCAAAATATCCTGATTCCAACTTCAATTCAATTATTTGACCATGTACCTAGAGATTATTATACTAGCCAATCGTACATGCTTGTTGCTAGAATTGTGGAAATCATACAAGTATTTATTTTCCATTTAAAACTCTTTTACCCTGCTCTTAAATGTAGAAAGCTCCAATAGTGGTTTAACAAAGATTTATTTATTTATTTATTTATTTATTTATTTATTTATTTGTTTGTTTGTTTGTTTTTTTATTTATATCCCGCCTATCTAGCCACTTAAGGCCACTCTAGGCGGCTTACAACAAGTGCAATTACAATAGACTTAAGACAATTTTAAATACTTAAACGAAAAGGGACAAAGACAGGGGAGAGGAGAAAGAAGAAGGATCAGGGAATGGCTGAAGGGAAGGCCTGCCGAAACATCAGTGTTTTTAATTGATTTTTAAAAATACCCAGCGAGGGAGCCGCGCGAATGTCAGGGGGAAGGTTATTCCAGAGGCGAGGAGCCACCGCCGAGAAGGCCCGATTTCTTGTTTTTTCTTTCCGGGCCTCCCTCGGCGTTAGGCTCCTCAGCCTCACCTCCTGACTCACGCGAGTGACACGGGTAGAACTTGGTGGAAGTAGGCGATCCGCCAAGTATAGAGGCCCTAAGATCAGAAATAACACAGTCCTGCCCATACATTTATATTCTGGTAGACAAAATGTAGAAGGAAAAGGGAATTGGAGAACCTATAAACATCCACCAATAGATTCTTAGGTACAATGTTCAACAAATTACAGAGCTGGATTTAAAGCATAATCAAAGGCTGCTTCTGCTTCTCTGTCTAATGGACTTATAGCAGAATCATGTATATAGGGAGTGACCACTGTTACATTTTCCAGGCAAAGCATATAGAAAAGATAATGTAATATTTTAGAAAATAAGTTTCTAACTCTCATGATTATGTTCAAGAAAAATCACATACATTGTGCCAATAGTTGCTCAAGATTCAAAATTTAACACATGTTTTTCAGGGCTCAGAAAAGGAAACTTCAGTGTAAACACTAGAAAGTCCAAATGGTCAGCATGGTGTCTAAATTTTTGTAGTTATAGTAAGAAGAAGCAGGTACAAAATAACTACTTCGAGAAGTGTGTAGACACTAGCATTTTTTTTAAAAAAAGATCCTGACAACACCTTGGCAAGTCATCTCTTGTTGTAGACTACAGTAATACAATGTCCAAAGGAGGAATGGTATAAAAATTAAGTGGAGGTAAATGTTTGCCATTTAAGAAGAGTAGGTTGGGATAGGAAAACAATGTAGTATCTCATGGTGGTACTCTCCTCAAAGATTGAGTATTTCTCTTAAAAATATTTCCATCTAAGAAACAGACTGGGTTGCCTCAGCCTTCATACAAATCCCTCATATTGTCTAGATCAGTGGTGCCCAACCTTGGGTCCCCAGATGTTCTTGGACTATAACTCCCAGAAGCCTTTGCCAACATAGTTAGTGGTGAAGACTTCTGGGAATTGCAGTCCAAGAACATCTGGGGACTCAGGTTAGGGAACAACTGATATAGATGGAGCTTCCAGGGTGTTTTCATTGGTCTAAAATGTCTCCTCAATATTTTGCTAGGGCATTAGATCTGTCATGTTGCTTACAAGACAGTCCTGAAGTTCTGAAATTATTTCTTCAGCATATGTAATTTATGTAAGAATGTTGTCTACTGAAGTTTTGAGAGTGATAAGAAAAAAAATCAAATACTTGAATATCTAACATTGCCTATATAAGTGAATATAAAATCTTGGTCTACTTGTTTTCATTCATTTCCTTCTTCGGTCTCATAAAGATGATGAAATGGATTTTTCCATACTCATTCTTGCTCTCATTTGGATATCATTAACTCAAAACAGCAACAGATAGCATACTCTAACAAAACAAAAGCACATGCCTGCTTTCCCAAGCAAAACACCAAAGCTGAAGCAACAGTCAGGTTCAGACAGTATACCAGTAAAGCAGAAGATTAAAAAGCGACAAAAATACTATTTTAGACAGTTTTATTTGACATGACGTGACATGACATAAAGTGAATTCCAACCTATAGTGACCCTTTCCAGGGTTTTCTCCTCAGAAGTGGTTTACCATTCCCTTCTTCTGGGAGCATCCTGGGATTCTGCAGCGTGCCCAAGGATGCATAGGCTAGCTCTTCTGGGAAGCACTGAGAACTGAACTTCTGATGTCTGGCTTCACAGCCACATTTCCAACTCACTGAACTATGCAGCAGCTTTATTTAAACTTTAAAAGACAAAAGAAAATCATCCTATCTACTCATAGATCTACAAAGTTTCCATATTACTAACAGAAAGAACTGTGGAACTGTGAGAAATTGCACATCAATTTGAGAGAAATATTAATCACACTTTTTGTTCATTCAACTTGTCGTATAAACCAGTTTTAAGAAGTGAAGAATCTTTCTTTGAAGACGCTTCTTGATCAGAAAAATCTTCTCTAAAGATAAATTCTTCAATTAAGGAAAAACCTTTGAGATTCAGAATCTTAGTTTCGTCTAAGTGTACTTACTCTCTTTTTTTTCCAAGGCGGACCTGAACCTTTCCAATGTGCATGTCTCTTCTTAAGAAGGGGTTGCTTAGGGTGTGAAGGATCATCATCTTGCTCCTCATCGCTTGTTTCCTCTTCTTCAAATTCCCCTATTTGGCCATGGCTATCTGTATCCTTTCTTGCAAGTGTTTCTTCAAGTGTTCCAAGTTTCTTATTTTTTATAATGATTTTGAATTTCAGTGACTGTGAACATAATTAAGTTGACATTAAGTGCCATAAATCACATAAGCCATACAGTCAAACAATCTCTGAAAGCAGCATGCATTAGACCAAAACATTAAATACTACATGATTCTCCATTCTCCAGTAGGATCAGGGCCACTACAAGAGAATGATGGGCTACATGGAGTATCCCATTAGAATTATGGGGTACTTGGAGTATGACCTCATGACGACACGTACAGGTACATATAGGAGGATTCCATATTTATACAGAACTTCAAATAGTCTTTGTTCACATAAATGAATTGTACACCATTATCTATATTATTCTGTAAAGTGCTAGAATCAGCAGCAGTAGTATTATCCACATAAATCCCAAGCTTGTTGCTGATCAAAATTTTCTTTGTGGACACTACTCCGTGCATCTTCAGGCAATGAGACAGTAACCCTATTCAGGTGTTACAGAAATATGTGTACCCAGGTGCAAGACACGAAACACTGTAGCCTCACCTTCCTTCATAAATAGAAATTTTATTTTTCTGGTTCACATGTGGAACCTCGACAGATAAAACTGGCTTTCCTCTTCAGATTCATTGCTTTCACATGAGAAAAGCCAAGAGTTGAGGTGTGGGACTAGAGTGCTCCTCTCTTTATGAGGGCTTGTGTATCATAGCAGAGGTCATCAACCCCCGGTCCACGGCCACTGCCGGTCTGTGGCTTAAGCCCGACCGGACCGCCAAGGCAGAACCTCTCCCCCCACATACACACTCACCCCCACAATGGTTGTTTGTGCCTGCGTGCATGCTTGCGTGCCTGCTCTAATGGTGGTGTGGTCTCCTGGAGCGCAGCTGGAAAGCTAGCAGGACGGAGGGACCCTATGGCAGGAGGCAGGAGCTTTTGGGGGGGAAGGTCTTTTGAATTTTTCCCAGGCTCTGTTGGCACACGGCCATGGGGCAAGGTGAGGAGGGCTCTGCACAGCCCTGACAGCCCGCCCGCTCTCCCTTGCAAGCCTGCCTTCACTCCCCGGCTCTGTCTTCAGCCGCGGGGTCTTTCCATGCTGCTGAGACCCCACGGCAGGAGGCAGAACCCCGGGGGGAGGTCTTTTGAATTTTTCCTGGGCTCTGTCAGCTGGGAGTGCAAGGCGATGGGGCAAGGCGAGGAGGGCTCCACGCAGCCCTGACAGCATGCCCACTCTCCCTTGCAAGCGTGCCTCCCCCCAGCTTGCCCAAGAGGTTGGCATGTCATGCATGAGTGTGAGGGGTGTGTCACTCATGTGCACAATATTGACACTCCCACCCATGAGCGCAAGGGGTGCCCCTGACCCCCAACCGGTCCACGCATGGAGTCCATACCCCTCAACCAGTCGGTGGTCTGAAATAGGTTGGGGAACACTGACTTATAGGCGTATGATACAATAGGCAGGTGTTACAAAAGACCTGTAGTATAAAATTGATAATAACAATTGCTGCACCAAAGTCTACTGGTTTTAATAGAGGGCCTGCCCAAATTGACATTTGTCCCCCTGTAAGCTAGGGGTCCCGCATGCTATTTTCTCTGATGTTCAGACAATATTTTGTTCATGCTGATTTTTAAAAGTCAATCTTTTCTTGCAACTTGCTAGATCTTTATTTTCAGCCTGGAGTGCTATTGGAGTTTTTTTTTTTTTTGTTTGTCTTTTGCTGTGTCCTAATTTATACAAGTACAATATGTTACAGTTTGACACTGGACTTGTGATGGCCATGTAGTTTTTGATGTCTCCAATAACACAAGGTGTTAAGAGTGTCTAACCTCTTTTATTTCCCCTGCCTTCCATTGGGATTATCCTCTAAAGTATGAATAACAATAGACATTTTTAAATTCAACTCTGCAAGGAGCTTAATGCTAGACAGCAAAGAACAAAGTGGCTTAGGCTGAACTAAAGAACTAACATGAATTAATAGACTCAATAAAAGACATTCCAGCCTTTTATTTACAGGACCTAAGCAGGGCTGTTAATGACTGGACCTTTTAAAAGTCAGCAATTCACAGTTTCACCAGATGTTGGAAATAACTTGGCTGCATATAATAAATAATATGATATATAGGACACTCATACACAAAAGCCAGCAAAACATTATCACAATTTTATTTTTAAACAGGTATGTGGGGAAAAGGTGTGTCTAACAGAATGCTGTGAAAGTGATGGTGATCAGTTTTGGGTGCAAACAGGGTGAACTTGGTCCCCACCACCAGTACATTTAGTGCTAACCAAGGAGATTACAATGAATGAATCACTTTAACATAAAATGTATTATAAAGCATATCTTTAAAAAGACTTGCAATAAACGTAGAGATACTGTACAACAAAAAGAAATACTGATTGTTCTCAAAACTCTAGTTTCGTGACTGGGTGGGAAGGGGGTAGGTGAAGAGAGGCAGTAAACAAACATGATGAAAGGTTGTGGGAATAGAGTGGGGTAACTGGTGGTGGAGAAGGAGAATGGGGAAAGAGTTGGGATGATGTGTTGTGAGATAATGTTCATCTCAGAAACAGCCATATGCTTTTCATCCTCTGTGTGAACAGATGTACCAAAACACTCCAGAATAAAAGACCCTGGATATATATGTGGATGCACAGAGCAAACAGTACTGTTATGAACTGTAAGGACATAGTATAGAGACTATGCAACAGAGTGCTTCAAATCACCCCATCTGGACAAAACCAGAATTGGACAGAGTCAACACAGTAATTAGATAGTAATTCTAGAGGAGTCTTATTTGGCTTAGAAAAGTTCATCTCACAAACAGCTAGTGCCATTTACCCCTGTGGCCCCTGCTTGTCTCACCAAACACAGACTCACAAAGGTATCTCAACATGCCCTCTGACACGCTTCCACCAGTTGATCACTTTATCAACTTATTCCTTATGAAAGATTAAGGTACATCCAGTACTGACTTTTAACAGAAACAGCTTTATTGATTACACGTGGTTTCAGGTATAATTCTTAAGCAGATTCTTAAAGTTCCACACAGCTTCAACATTTTACTTTACAGTGGTACCTCGCAAGACAAATGCCTTGTGGGATGAAAAACTCGCAATACGAATGATTTTGGTGATGGGATTGATGACCTGCCCCATGTTTGCTGATTTTTAAATGTTTTTCTATGATGTTTAAAAAGTTAACGTTTTTTGATTGCATTTTTTGAAATCATCTGCACAATATGTATGGCTTTAAAGAGCACTTAAACTCTTTGTAAACCAAATTTGACATTGTTCTTTTTTTGCCCATAGGATCGCATTAATTAGATTTCAAAGCATTCCTATGGGAAAATGTGTTTCGCAAGACAAATTTTTCACAAGATGACATTAAGCGCGGAACAAATTAAATTCGTCTTGCGAGGCACCACTGTACTCTCTTCTATATTAATTAATACTGGTCAGACTCTAACTAATCACTGCCTAATCACTCCTTAAAAACTCTCTGCCTCAAACCCCCAAACTGTTCTCTTCTCCAGCTGTCTCTGACTCCAACTCTACTCCTCTTTCCCAGGTTCCGCCTCTTCAGCAGCCTCTTTGGCCCCGCTTCACAACCACATTAGCATGTAACTTATGAATAATGCATGCAACTTAGGGTGAATGCCACACAACCATATAATTTTTGTGATACCTTATACTGGGATTAATGTCCAAAAATAAATTGCACACATGACTTAAGCAAGAGCTCTTGTTGCTGATATCGTTTAGGCAATTCAGGAATGTGCAAAATTTTGACATACCTATTAAATTTGATGACTCTTTATTTACACTAGCATGCTTGGTGTTTGGCACAATTTAAACATACAGGTTTGACAATCATGTTCATATTCTTTTAGCTATTGTGTACCATTAAAATCTACACAGGAGTACAATGCAAGAGCTTTTATGGAATGGATTTAATCATACAGATGCTAGGTTGTATTGTTTTTAATTGCAAAATGGATCAGTAGAGAATTACGGATATAAAGCTGAGTCCCAGCAAAATAAGGCTATCATGGATATATGGTTCAAGTACAGTATCTTGAGTTCAGATGAAAAGGGACATACTTAACTTGTACACTGTGTACAAAGCAAAAAAGCAATCAAGCATGGAAGACCTATTGCAAATGCAAAGAAAACAAAAAACTAATCAACCATGCAAGACGCGTTGCAAATGCAAAGAAAACAAAGCCAAAAGAAATGAAGCAGATCGTGCAAGATCGGAAATGGGGGGGGGGGAACTAAAAAGCAAACAAACTCCCCAAGACCCATCGGAAATGGGGGGGAAACCCAAAAAATAAGAAAAAACCCCAAGACCCATCAGAAATGGGGGAAACCCCCCCAAAAAAACCAAAGAAATCCCACAAGACACATCACAGCACAGAAACATAACACCCTCAGCTCAAAACCACACTGCAAAAACACCCAGAACAGTTTTTTAAAAGCAGAAAGCACCACCTTACCTTACCAGGCAGCCTCCTCCGATCACACACTCTCTAACTGCTGGGGCAAAAAAGCTACAAAGAAGCAGCCTCGTCACCACCTACAGTAAGCAATTTGAATTTCCCACCTTTTTTCCTTGCCCTTTTCTGTTCACAACTAAAAGTTCCGGCCACAAGTCGAAGCAAAATTTTGCGGCCGTAGCTGGTCCTAATGGTCGTAGGTCAGGACGTTCGTAAGTCGAGGCACCACTTTATACTGTATACACAATAGTACTAAACAAACCATGATTACTACTCTTCTTGGGTTGATAGGTCCGAAAAATGGCTGTAGTGTTGTAGAATTTGTGATAAATTTCTCTAACAAGGTAATTGTATCCACTAGATTCACCACTTGGTATTTCCACCACATGGATATGGATAAATATGAGCTCTAGAACAGTGGTCCCCAACCTTTTTAACCCCCACAGATTGGTTGGGGAGGCAGGGCACCCCCCCGTGCTCATGCACATGTGCAAAGGGCAGGATGGCACTCGGGGCATTGTGTGCATGCACAAAGGGGTGGGGGAGAACGTGCGTGGGTGCATGCACAAAGGGGCTGTGCGGGGGGGGAGTGCACGCAGGGGTGGGGGGGAGGTCTGTCTCTGCGGCCTGGTCCGGCTCAGGCCACGGGGTTGGGGACTTCTGCTCTAGAAAATATCCTCCTCTAAAGAGGATACAAATGAACTGGTTACAAATGCTCAAAAATACAGTATATGAAGACTAAAGTTAAGTTGCAGACAGTGCAACTATATCTATGATCCATGGCTCAGGATGACCAATGTTGTCAGTTAACAAGACATTATTGAAACCCTAGAATGGAAGAACAACAGACAGCCCACAGGAGTCTCAGTGACATTGCTACTGCCTCAAATAAGGTATTGCTACTATACCATTTAGCTTTAGCATCCGGCAATGTACCTGAGGTGAGACTGGCAATACAGCTCCATGACCAACACCAGATGCTTATTCCTGCCCTAGAACACTAATATATAATATACAGTAGTAAGCTAAGCCCTGTTTCTGTAACCAGTCATTTTTCTACTGTATGCCTTTTTTATCTGTTCTGAACTGTGAGCAAATGGAACCTTTTATTCTTTCCCTTACCAGTGTCTCAGAATGAATAATTGAGACTACGTGCCAACTGATGAGACAGACAAAAAAAGGGTAGTCTACTCTGAGGCTAGTTCTGCTCTGTTGAAACCCGCATTACCTTCTCCATGGCCAAGAATTTTATTTTGAATTTCAAGTTAGTACACAAATAAACAAATAGAAATTAAGCAGTGTGCCTCCATTAAGAAGAAAATATATGTACCAGAAGTTTGAAGTATAAAGAGAAAACACAATGATATAATGCTTTTAGGAGCTTGAATTTTCCAATATGTGTGATTGTGATTTATCATTACTCTGTGGCTGGGAACACAGAAAATCTTTCATTTCTTTGTTACACAATTTTAGTGAATATAGTGTTGCTGAGAAAAACAGCCTCCAACACATGGGAAAGATATTTGTGTGGAAAGAATTTTTGAAGCATCCAGAGGTTTCAGTTCTCAATAACTACCCTTGAGTATTCAAAACAGATTTTAAAACATGTGGTCTGTAGCCTCACACATACTGTTTAAACCCTTTATTACTATTCCAGTATTCTTAAGTGAAATTATTATTTTTCTATATGATCTCCCAAAGAACTTTTGTCCAGTATCCACCTGTGTCACATGATAATGGAAGAGCAATTGCCTAAGCATTCTCCAAGTTCTGGCAGGTTTCCCTCAGCATCCCAGGTCTCCTACTGCTTATGAGGTTGGTTGTGAAACTGCTGCATGATCAGTTATGCAATAGGGGCCTGCTAAAGTGGGGAAATGCTTATGTGATTGCCCTTATATTGTGACTATGATATTGGCTATGATTTGGAACCGCTGGCAAAGTGAAAAATGGTTGAGAAAATATGCATGTTTGCTGCTACCCATAATTCCATTTCTGAACACTAGTTCCTAAACACTAGTTCATTTCTGGAATTCTATGGGATCTTACAATCCCATATTATAATTTAGATTTTAACACTACAGTGAAGATTCTGCTGCTTAGCACAGTAAGTCACATCTAGAATAGGTTCACTGAATCAATGAAATAGAGAGGAGTTGACTCACTAAATCCCCACTGATTCATAGGCCTACTCTAATTATAACTTACTATGCTGAGCAACAGAATATTATATTTTAACTTACACCTGTAAAAATAATCAGTGCACTTTTCTACCATTATTTTGGTCCATCCCAAATATTTATAATTATTTCTGTTTTGTAGGGAGAAGCTTTTTTCCCCAAGAAATAAGTATACCAATTACAGCATTTCAACTTTGTCTTTTATAAGATAAAAATGCATTGTTCCTACCTCAGGGGAAGGTAACTGAGTTGGTATCCTATCATCAGCTGTAGATGTAACCAATTTGTCACCAAGGATACTTGTCAGATAATCTGCTATTACTTCCTGTTGTTTAGGGCTGCAGTGATTGTCCAAAGACAGTAACAGAGGATAATCAGATACCTGAAAGTACAATTTCAAGGCTAGTATAACTCCTAGTCATATGAATAAGAACATGGTAAAATTAAAACAATAAACACTGTAAAAAGTATGTACAGTAATTTATAATAAAGACACAAAACAAAATTGTGTTATCACAGGTTGCTTCTGCATGAACAATTTACAGTGCTGCTGAATCACTACTATTCCACTATAAGGACAAACCAAAATAGCAATTCATTTCCAAAACTACAAGAATCATTTCTCTTCGAGTATATTTGCTGCTTAAAATATTCTTCCCACTCTACTGGTAGAACAGAATAATGTGGATTCTCCTCCTTCACCCTTTTCTTTTTTAAAAAATTTTTTATTAGTTTTTCAATCTATCTACATTCAATTTGTGCTTGTTAAACATTTTGTTACATCGGTTACTTATAATTATTTTGTCTTTTGCATCTTGGTGTCTTCTTAGTTACCCCTTCAAAATCTATACATTTTAAAAACATTTAAACCATTCATGTGTATATTTTAGTATACAATATTGGCTACTATCATAATATTGCTCTCATAGTATGCAATGTTCTCAAAGTCCTCTAATAACATATCTAATAAAAGTAATTCCGGTTCCAAATTTATATAATTTTTGAGGTGATTTAACTGACGAATTTTGTATTTTATATCAATAATAACTAAATAGGTTCTTAACACATAATAAATGTTATTTAAAGCAGTGGTTCTTAACCTTTGTTACTCGGATGTTTTTAAACTGCAACTCCCAGAAACTCCAGCCAGCACAGTTGGTGGTGAAGGCTTCTGGGAGTTGCAGTCCAAAACTCCTGAGTAACCGAAGGTTAAGAACCAGTGATTTAAAGCATTTTATACAGATTTTCTTTATATAATTGTTTAGCCATTTCTATCTCCTCATTTTCGATCATGTCTATGTCAATATCATATCTATTGTATGTTCATTAATTACTACAGTGGTGCCTTGCAAGACGATGTTAATCCATTCTGCTTAAATCGCTGTCTTGAGAAAACATCGTCTTGCGAAACCAAAATTCCCATAGGAATACACTGAAAATTAATTAATGCGTTCCTAGGGGGAAAAATTTTTTTCAGGAACTTAAAGGGTAGGGAGCTGGGGAAGCACCATGAGAGGACTGGCGGGGGGTCCCCTCGCTGCGATCGCCAGCTTTGGAGGCCCGCCAGTTCTCTGACAGCGCAGGAAAAGCCTACAATGTGCTCTAAAGCAGGCACAGGTGGTTTCGTGGCACCCCTGCCAGGGTTCTGATGGGTTCTCCTGCACCATCAGAACCCTGGCGGGGATGCCCCGAAACCACACGAGTCGGCTTTGGGGGTGCCCCGGGGCTTACCTTGCACCATGGGAGGACTCGCCCGGATCCCTCTGCGCAGCGATCAGCATTTGCAGAGGCTTGTCCAAAACCCTTTTTAAAGTTCCCTCCTCTTTCTCCAGCCTTCGGCAAGCCTCAGAAGGGAAAAGGGGGGGGGAGAGCATTTTTCCCTTCCAAGGCTTGTCGAAGGCTGGAGGAAGAAGCGGGAACTTTAAAAAGGGTTTCGGACAAGCCTCTGCAAATGCTGATCGCTGTGCAGAGGGATCCGGGCGAGTTCTCCTATGGTGCAAAGTAAGCCCCGGGGGACCCCCAAAGGCGGGGTGTGGTTTTGGGGCAACCCCGCTAGGGTTCTGATGACTTCTCCTGCACCATCAGAGCCCTGGCGGGGGTGCCCCGAAACCACCCGCGCCTGCTTTAGAGTACTTTGGAGGCCTCTCCTGACGGTGCAGGAAAAGCCTCCAAAGTGCTCTAAAGCGGGCGCGGGTGATCGTAGAGAAAAAGCCCCATTGGAACCATCATTTTGCAATCACTAAAACGACCACAAAAAACATCGTAAAGCAATTTTGTCGTTAAGCGGGGCAACCGTCTAGCGAGGCACCACTGTATTTGTTTTACCTCATCCTTATATCTAGCTTCAATTTACCTTAAGAACCACTGTGTTATGCCTTTACCCTGATTAGTGATCCTTTATTTCAATTTAATCCTTTTTCCAATATATAGGATATGCCGCCTTACAATTCCAGAAGTTAGGTATATACATGTTTCCCATGTTAAAGGCCACCTTAATACTTTTTTCCTTTTTCATCTTTCTAAGTAACTCCTTCTCTTATTTCTTTTCCCAATTCTCGTTTCTAGCTCTCTAAAAATTCTGCCATACCTTGTGCCATCTGAGAACATTTTATACACTTGATCTATCTCCAATAGATCATCCAGGCTCTTTTTAATTAGATCTGCTGATTCTCTCCCCTCAACTTCCCTTTGCACACCTAAAATTCTCGGTTCCAGGGTTAGAGTTAAATCTCCTAGGTTTTCTCCTATAATTTCCTCCAGCCCCTCTTTTGATTGGCATACATCATCCCCACCCTCTCATTTCCTTGTTCATTATTCCCTGTCTCCTGTTTACTTCGGTTCTTCTTCAACTGCTCCTTGAATAATTTCACCTCTTCATTATGGGATCCTCACTATTTCTAAAATTGCTTGGAGTAGGTTTTGTTTCATCCCAAAATTGTCCTTGTTGTGGCATTATGTCCCAGATGTCAAATAATTGTATTCCAAGTGAAGGTTGTCTAGATGCTTAAAGTAATCCGTCCAGTTCCATCAATACTTGCTTTCCATAGGTCCACTTTAATAGATTGATCATCTTTCGGGTTAAGCTTGAAACCAGTCTCAGATGTAGAGAGTTTTCCCCACCTAAAGGCTGAAGGGAGAAGAGAAGAGTCCCTGGAAAATACTCTGATGTTGGAAAATGTGAAGGCAAGAGGAGAAGGAGAAGACAGAGGACGAGATGGATGGACAGTGTCAGTGAAGTTACCAACATGAATTTGACCAAACTCCAGGAGACAGTGGAAGACAGGAGGGCCTGGTGTGCTCTGGTCCATGGAGTCATGAAGAGTCGGTCACAACTTAATGACTAAACAACAAAAGGCTCAATGTCACATCAAGTTCAGAACCCAGTATACGGTTTAAAAGTTCCACTTTGGCTGGATTGGGCTTTCTAGCGGTAATTTATCTGTAGTTCAATGCCGTCCTCAAAAAGAAAAGGAATTCCAAACAGCCATAAAGTGTTCAAGGTCACTGATTCTAGGCTGTTTATCAACACCTTAGATAGCTGTTACAAGTAGCATAAACAAATTTTAGTTTCCTAGAGTTGTTGCCAAAAATGTTTTCAGGAGATTCTTAAGTTTATAACAACAAACTAATACCAAACTTCCTTCCTTGAAGCATAATTAAATGTCTAATTAATATCCAATTTATTTTCCTTGTGTCTCCCTGTGTTTTCCCCCTCTCTCCAGATTCACTGCTGCTCAGTCAGTGTTTAGGAATAGAAGACAATATTTCTGCCATAGGAATTGTCTCATCCAGGGATAGTAAAGCAATACACTTTAAAAATATTTCTCACCCAGTGGTAGCACAATGTTAATTAGGCTGGTCTATCATTTAACCCAGCTCTTATAGACCAAACTGAATTAAGAATAAAGGTGAGACCACATGTTTTCAGTTCTACTAATTATTTTTCCCACAGACAAACCAGATGTATACACATATTCAAGATATAGCTGCTAACTTTCCACTCAATTTAAATGCATGATCAAAGTAGCTCCCAAGTAAAACCAAGCAAGCAACATCATAACACATTTAAGATGAAAAGACATTAAGATAGTTGCAGAAACATAAACAATTAGATATGTAGCAACTCTGAAGAAACGTTCAACTGATGATCATGTCTGGTTACCTTTAGATCTGTCATACATATACATACCAAAAAAGCATATTTGTTGATCACCTGGATGACAGTCTTAAAGCTAATTTTGCTTGTTAAGGTATGTCCATGATAAACAACAGGATCTTTGCTTGGTCCATCCCAGCAGTCAATTTCCAGGCAGCGGCACCCTTTCATGAGAGCACTTAAAAGAGGTAGTGTGGGGGGGGGGGAGAGAGAGGCAACTAAGAAACTTAGCAAAGAAAGATATTTTTATTTGTGAGCATACTAGAAGTTGTTAAAACAGAATATATTCCACACCCAACTGGGCTGTGGGGAAAGTGGACATCATGAAATTGTGTACCCAAAGCTTACATGCCATCAAATGTGTATCCAAAGCTTACATGCCTAAGAGGAATTTTCAAAGAGGTAGCTCTATTAATTTGTTCCAGAGTATATAACAAAAACAAAATAAGGTGTTTGGCTCCTTTAAGCCTAACAGATTTCAGTTTGTGCTTCTGTGGACTACAGTCTAGAACAGCTCATACTGAAATAATTTTTTAGGCTTATAGGTACCACGAGCCCATGGTTTTCATTTTTATTATACGTCTAGGAAGCTAGGCTTTGGGCATTTTCTTCTCATATGGAAAGGAACAGAGCTGCATAAGGGACGACCATGTGCAAAACAGGCAGGCCAAACAGTACAATACAAACAACTGTATGGATTGACCTAATTACTGTTTTCTTTTTAAAAAATATTGATAACCAAGATAACATGATTTCTTAAAAATCTGCTGCCCTGTGGCCAATTTCCATTCTAGGGATGAAAATTATTCATATCCTTTATTGGAAATAAGTCCTACTAATTTGTGTGGGACTTAGGAGCTGAATATCCCTGATGCTTATTTTAAATATTTGTATAAAGATAAAAGAGCACATCAATAAAATTAAGCTGCAACCCTTCCCTCTGACAAAAAAAAAAATCTTTCTACTGCCAGGGACCTTTAAAAAAATTGAAGACATTCAAATTTATGATCCCCTGCCTACATTTTGATGTTACTACAAAGCCTTGGGTGCAGATGGTAGTAATGACAAAGAGCATGGACTGAACCAATCAAGAGAAATCCCTGGAGATACCTGCCTTGCCAGGTTCTGCAGAACATAATAAGCTTGCTATCAGTTTCACTCAAAAAGTAATGTCCCCTCCTCATTTCTTATCCTTTCTTATTTTTATTTTTATTTTGTATTGTATTCATTGATTCATAGTAGTCTTGGTATTATATGCTCACTGTTATTACCTTAAATATGTCTTTTAATTGTTGTAAGCCACTTCCAGTCCTTTTCACGGAGAAAGGTGAGTTGTAAATAAATAAATAAATAAATTTATTTAAAATAGTTTTACTCCACCTTTGTCCTCAAATGGACCCATGTACATTTTCATGAATGCAAACAAATGCATGAACACATACACTATGCACAATTAGATTATACTCAAGTGACAAATCCTCTTTGTACCCTTTTGCCCAAGAGATATATTGTTGGTTCTCCTATGCTATGCCCTCTGAGAAGTTCCAGTACCTACATCAGCTATCTATTGTTGTGTATTTGGGATTTAGCAGAATCCTGGATTAAGAACCAAATCAGTAGAAATAAATGCAATACATTCAATAGATGTCTATCTCCTTCCATTTAGAATCATAAGGTTGGAAGGCGCCTATAAGGCCATCGAGTCCAAGTCCCTGCTCAATGCAGGAATACAAATCAAAGGACATCTGCCAGGTGGTTGTCTACATTTCTCTTGAATGCCTCCAATGTGGGAGCACTCACCACTAGCGGTGCGATGTTCATATTAATCTCCCAGCCATAGGTGGCGGGGCTGATTGGACCCTCCCCCTAGAACTGGGCCATCCACTTGCCGCTCATGGTGGGGCACACATAACTATAGCTGTTCAAGCTGTGCCGACTGCAGAAGCAGCCCTGCCTCCCTGTGCTACTGACCAATCTAGCAAGGAGGCGGGATGACACATCTCCCTGCTCAGCTGCTGAACTACAATAGGAATCGAGCACTTCTGCCTTTTCTTTGTCTACTATTATTATTATCTCCATTGAGTAATGAGCCCCTGTTTCTTTTCTCTTTTGCTATGCATACCTGCTTTTTTTTTAACTTCTGGTGTCTCTAGCTAACCTCAGCTCATTTTCAGCTTTTGCCTTCCTAATGCCATCCCTGCAATTCATTGCTACTTGTCTGTACTCTTACTTTGTGACTTAGCCTCCTTTCCACTTCCTATACATGTCTTTTTTTTGTTTTGTTTATTGGAATTGTTTTTAGTTGTACCTTTAGAACTTCCTTTTTAAGAAATTCCCACCGTTCTTGAACTAATTCTTTGCCATACTTTGACACTACATGTTTATGTTATCACTGATAAGACACTAAAAAGTATTGTTTATTATGCAAATATATATCCTTCTACTCAAATCAATAGCCAGTTTCAAATGTTATGCGTTATCTCTCAGATTACGTTGTAGTCTACTTTGTTTTCTATGTGTGTTTATGTGAAGTACATAAACTTACATTTCTAAAATGCTTTTGCTAATGGATGCAAGAGAACATAAACTTTTTTGTTAACTATTTATTTAAATGTTATTTAATTTTTTATTTCATTTTATTTAAATTAGATGGAAATACCTTGCATAGCCCCAGAGATGACTTGGCCCTACTAGCTGATCAGATATGAGGTAAGTGTTATGTGAAGATGAAATAAAGTATTCACACAGTGGACGGGACATATCTTGGTAAACAGTTCTGTGCTCATTTTTAAATATCATGCAGTCCTCTGAAGTCATGTATCTTAGAAATCCTTCAAATGTCATCTCTTTATTTCTCTTTGCTGAAAGCCACATTACAGAAAAAATATATATTTACATTCAGTTAAGTCAAACTTGAAAATATTCCACAATATCAATGCAGTTGGAAGTCTACATGAAGACCTAATTTTTTAAATTCAATGTGTTGTAAACTTTCTTAAAAGAATTACATGACGTAACTTATTTGGTTTGCATAAGCACTATCTCACATTCATCTGAACTCAGTAGATGAAGACTATTTTTCATACGTTTTTCATACGTATTTTTAAAAAACAATTAAAAACACTGATGTTTCGGCAGGCCTTCCCCTCAACCAATTCCTGATTTTCCCTCTTTTTCCCTCTCTCCTAGTGTCTGTTACATCTTGTCCAAAGTTTGTCCCCTTTTTAAAACTGTTTTAATTATATTGTATCACGCCTGTTGTAAGCTGCCTAGAGTGGTCTTAAGTGACTAGATAGGCGGGATATAAATAAAATAAAATAAAATAAAATAAAATAAAATAAATAAATAAATAATACTGTGCCAGTGGGAATGCTGCCACCCCATGGAAGGGATGACAGGGAGACCCTCCTTGGCCATGTGTTCCATAAAGTTGAAGTTCTTAGGGCTGCTGGAACTAGACTTTATTACAGTAAGGGAACAAGAAAGATTGGGTGCCTGACACATCCCATCATGACCATTCGCAGGTGGGCTGAATTAACTTCACTAACCCCCACAAAGTCCATTCCTAAGTTCAGTCTGAGTTCTATCCACTGGACTGGTGCACTCTGCAGTACATGGCTGGAATCTGGTCTTCCAAAACGACCCCAGCCACCTAATGTCCTTAAGGGAGGGGTTGTATTGCTGAGTGCACAGATTCCCTCATTCCCCAAGTCCTTCCAGGGGTCCACAGGCACTCCTTTCAGTGTTTCCTCCAGAACCTTCACTGAATAAGGGTGGGGCCTGGCTGGTGTGCTCAATAGGGCAGGGAGTGGATGAGGGGATCAGCACTGGTGTTTTTTTTATTATTTTATTTATATCCTGCCTATCTAATCAATTAAGACTACTCTACCTTCTCCATGCTCTTATCATTTAGCAACCTGTCTGGACCCATACCACAGTCCAGGGGTTCTCCACAGCACATAATCCACTCCCAGAGCACAAAATACTGTATGATCTCCAGCTCCTCTGCCACACTCCCATCTCCTATGCCTCCAACTCTGTTGAGGGCAATATCTCATCCACTCTTCTTCCTCCTCTAAACCAGGCTCACACCAGCTTGGACCTGCTTCTGTCCCCTTTCCAGGTGTGGCTCATCTTCCTCCAGCTCTTTCTCCCCAACCATAACTTCCAAATCATTTTCTGTAACTTCCTGGAGCCCAGCTGCCAGGTTCTCCATCAAGTCTACTAGCAGGCATGGGCAGATAGTCCCCCTCCCAGCCAACTGCATCATTTTTCTGATAATGCCTAGCCAGTTCAGATTATCATAACAAGCAATAAATGTGACCATCTCTGCACAGTATTCAGCAATATGAATTGGTAGAGCATGTGCTGGCCAGTCTATTAACTGGAATTGACTATAGAGAGCATATTGCCATGGATGTGTTTAATATATAAACAAACATTGCCACAATATGTTCTTTGTAGTCAGTCTGAGTCAACTATGTGCCTGTTAAAAAAGCAAGGGATTAGACAAATTCATAGAGGACAAAGATACAAATCATAATGCCTATATACAATCTCTGAAAACCAATAACTGGAGAAGAACAAGAATGGGGTAATTGCCTTTACATCCTGTTTCTTGGCTTTGGAGAGGCATTTGGCTCCTGTATTTTAAAATACATCCTTCTCTTTTTTAAAAAATCAATAAAATAAAATCCCATTTTTAGTTTTTAAAGATTCAATGAGTTAGATCCAGAGATCCTTTAAGGACATCTGAATAATTTTTAAGAAATCTTGTGGGGTACAACATTAGTTTTATGTAGTTAATATTGTATATAAGGCTGGCAGAAGAAAAAGATGAGACCTTTAAAGTGGTGCAAAAGAAAAGAGAAATCTTTATGTTCAGAGTTCTGAAGCACACAGCCATCTTTATTTCAACATCAAGTACATTTTGTCTTTACTTTTCATTCCTTTGATCCAAATTATTTCGAATCCTCACTTTCTTAGTTTGCAAGCCTTTTGGGAAGAAAGAAACCATCATTTTCAAGGAGAAACACTGTTCTGCATCTGAACCCCTGGGATAGCCAGGCTGTAGGCTAATTAAATAACCCAATTTTTTGCTTTACTGCCATGTGGCAGCAGACCATAGGATTGAGTGCTAGAAAGAGCATAACATACCATCAAAATGACTTGGTCTCCCAAGTATCTGCTTGAAATACTATAATATTGTGAAGAAATAAGATCTGTGATTTTAATTATGAATTCAAAACTCTAGCAGGACAGGGGTGAATGATGCTGCCTTACATGGCTAGGGCAAAGATGCTGCTCTTTGACTGTTTTGACATTGTCTGTACTGCCGCTGTCAAATTAGAGAGAATTGGCTTGTTTGTTATAATTCTTATTGGATAAAATCCTCCTTTTTGGAACCTTCTTTGGCTCCTTTTGTGCACACATACTCATCAGAAGTATTGCTTCCTTTCAATGTCATTTGTGCAGTGACAGTAGGCAGAAACTGCTACCAAGTAGACAAGATCTATCATGGGAGTTTCCCCCAAACAAACACCTCCTCAAATCCTGACCTTGTCAAGACATGTTTGTTAAATCAAAATTATTATCACTTTTTAAAAATATACGTTCAAATTCATCACAGGCATGTGGTGAACAAAATAGTTCCAGGTTATCAAATTGTAAGTAAGCCTTCAGATAAGTTTTCATGTTAGAAGAGCATAGCTCAGTTCTTGAAACAGCATTTCTGCTTGCAAAGTTCAGCTTACATGTTGTTATGTGCCACCAAATTGCGTCAATTTATAGCAATCCTATGAATTAGCAACCTCCAAAAGGTACTAGCACTAACAATCCTCCTCAGGTCTTGGAAATGAAAAGCTGAGACTTCCTTTTTAAGTAAATCAACCTTACATTTTGTCTTCTCTTCCTGCTGCCTTTAACTTTTCCAAGCATTGTTGCCTTCATCATCATCATTATCTTAGAACTGCAGAACTGGAAGGAATCAAACCCCCACCCTCTGGCTCCACAGCCAGATACCTAAACCACTGAGCTGTCCAACCATTTCCAATGATTTCTGTCCTCTCGTGCTACACCCATAGTGTCAATTCAGTCATTTTCACTTCTAGAGAGATTTCAAACTTGATATGTAAGCCGCCCCGAGTAGACGTTGTCTAGGGGGTGGGGTAAAAATCTCACCAATTTATTAATTTTCCTGGCAGTTCATGTTGCCAGTAAATATCTTTACCACCACCTTATTTCAAACAAATCAGTTTTTTTATGTCACCTTTCTTCACTATCCATTTTTGATATCTGTACACAGTAATTGGGAATATACGTATTTTTCGCTCCATAAGACGCACCTCTCCATAAGACGCACCAAATTTTTAGGAGAAGAAAACAGGAAAAAAATCTGTTTTCTTCTCCTAAAAATTGGTGAGCCTTATGGAAAGGTCCGTCTTATGGAACACAACCTAGGACCATTTGGAGGCTCACCCAGCCCCCTCCCCCCAAAGGCCATAGGGGGCAAAATCACCACCTTCTGGGGCTCTTTTGAGGCTTGGAAAGCTTCAGAAGAGCCCCAGAAGGTGGCAATTTTGCCCCCTCTAGCCAGGTGGGGGGGGCAGGGTGAGCCTCCAAAGGGTCCTAGAGTGTGTTCCAGGACCCTTTAGAGACTCACCCTGCCCCCCGGGGTCAGAGGGGCCAAAATTGCCACCTTCTGGGGCTCTTTTGAGGCTTGGAAAGCTTCAGAAGAGCCCCAGAAGGTGGCAATTTCGCCCCCTCTAGCCTGGGGGGGCAGGGTGAGCCTCCAAAGGGTCCTAGAGTGTGTTCCAGGACCCTTTAGAGACTCACCCTGCCCCCTCGGGGTCAGAGGGGCCAAAATTGCCACCTTCTGGGGCTCTTTTAAGGCTTGGGAAGCTTCAAAAGAGCCCTAGAAGGTGGCGATTTTGGCACCCCTGGACCCGTGGGGGGGTGGAGGAAGCATGGCAAGGGTCCAAGGGAGCCTTCCAGACCCTTGCCACACTCCCCCACCCACCCCCCACGGGGCCAGCGCGGGCAAAATAGCGACCTTCCAGGACCTTTTGAGAAGCTTTCAAGCCTCTCAAAAGGTCCTGGGAGCTGGCGATTTTGGCACCCCTGGACCTGGGGGGGGGGGTGGAGGAAGCATGGCAAGGGTCCAAGGGAGCCTTCCAGACCCTTGCCACACTCCCCCACCCACCCCCCACGGGGCCAGCGCGGGCAAAATAGCGAGCTTCCAGGACCTTTTGAGAAGCTTTCAAGCCTCTCAAAAGGTCCTGGGAGCTGGCGATTTTGCCCCCCCTGGACCCGTGGGGGGGTGGAGGAAGTATGGCAAGGGTCCAAGGGAGCCTTCCAGACCCTTGCCACACTCCCCCACCCACCCCCACGGGGCCAGCGCGGGCAAAATAGTGACCTTCCAGGACCTTTTGAGAAGCTTTCAAGCCTCTCAAAAGGTCCTGGAAGGTCGCTATTTCGCCTGTGCTGGCCCCGTGGGGGGGTGGGGGAGCATCGCAAGGGTGCTGGAAGGCTTCCTCGGACCCTTGTGATGCTCCCCCCCACGGGGCCAGTGAGGGAGAAGTCACCACCTTCGCACCATAAGACGCACGGACTTTCTACCCCCCCTTTGGAGAGAAAAAAAGTGCGTCTTATGGTGCGAAAAATAAGGTAATTCTATCCATAATTCTATGAATGGTTACGACCTTGACCAGCAGCACTTAAGTATCTTTTCTAATCCCTTTACAAGTGTCTTTTTCTGCTTCTCAGCTGAAGTCTCCATCTGGATTACTAATTGAACCAAGGCACAGAATACCTTCAGTGATGTCAGTTTTTTCACTGTCAGCAATAATGTTATTCAATTGTAATATATTCATTGTTTTTGTCTATTTTTGTATTTTGTTCACCTGTAATCCTGTTTTTTGCAGTTTCTTTAACTTTTGTCACTAGTTGTTTCAGGCTCTAATCTATGTAGGGTATTTAATTTTTTATAATTCGTTACTGATAGCATCAGAAAAAAAATACATTTGGATGAGATAAACATAGCTAGTCTAGGTGGACTTTACACATTCCTTACTCAGAATAAAAGGTGCATTAATATGTACATTTATACCTCATTTGATTTGATTTTTGCTTAGTCTTTTGATGCAGAAGGCATCAAAGGGAGATTACATAAAATAATACAATATGGTAACACTAGATAGTCTCCAACATATGGCATTACTTAAGCTGGTCCTCATTATCCCACTACCCAGAAAGCCTGGAAGGCTTTTATTGACCGATGGTAGATAAGGAAAAATGAGATACAGTTCAGCCTGAGGTGAAATTTTACCAAAAATTGCTCTGAAGACTAATTTTTTTAAGATGGCATGCAAATATATATAATTTAGAATATTTGCATGCCATCTTTGAAAAAATAAAAGTCTTCAGAGCAATTCCTTTTTCCTTATCTACCATCAGTAAAATTTATATATGAAAACCATATATATATATATGGACAGGATGCTTACCTGTAATTGCAGTTCTTCAAGCGATTATCAGTGAATTTGCATACAGTATATGGGGGTTCTGCACCTGCACAGAAAGTAGCCTTGGAACTTTCGAGAATCTAAGGAGAAGCATTTCCCTCTCCTCTAGTGTCAATACCCAGGCATACTCTAATGGCTCTCACTCAGGTCTCCTCTGTCCCACCACCGGAAGGA
This sequence comes from Pogona vitticeps, assembly GCF_051106095.1. Lineage (NCBI taxonomy): Eukaryota > Metazoa > Chordata > Lepidosauria > Squamata > Agamidae > Pogona > Pogona vitticeps. The sequence goes on from NC_135787.1 coordinate 183,650,573, forward strand.
AGTTCCTCCCCCTCTGTCTGAATGTGACAAAGGGGAGGAGGGCAGGATGTGTAAGTTCACAGAAGATGACTCAAAGAACTACAGTTACAGGTAAGCAAACTGTCTTTCTTCATCGTAGTCTCTGTGAATCACAACGATGTTAATTGGTTCCAAAAAAATCAACGTTGTGTGAAACATCGTTCTGTGAAACACCATTTCTCATAGGAATGCATTGAAAACCGGTTAATCCGTTCCAATTGGAATGGATTGCCATCGCTGAGTGAAAATCCCCATAGGAAACATCGCTGTGTGAAACAATGTTTCCTTATTTGGAATGTATTGAAGCCGACTCAATACATTCCAATGGCTTTGCGAAGTCCTTTTTCGCTCCTGTAAAAGTGTCTTACAATGTTTGGAAGCTGTTTTAAATGATTGCAATGGTTAGTCCACCTCCTGAAACCTATGCAAACTGATTTTGGTGTTGTTCTGACACTTCGTTAATTTATGATGGTTTTTTGAATTTTCTCCATTGGAAACCATTAGGGAGACCATCCAATGGTTTCCAATGGAGAAAATGCAAAAAATCATCATAAATTAACGAAGTGTCAGAACAACACCAAAATCAGTTTGCATAGGTTTCAGGAGGTGGACTAACCATTGCAATCATTTAAAACAGCTTCCAAACATTGTAAGACACTTTTACAGGAGCGAAAAGGGAGATCGGGAAAGAGCTCTTTGATCTCCGTTTGCCTTTTAAAACTCTTACCGATCTCCCTTTTCGCTCCTGTAAAAGTGTCTTACAATGTTTGGAAGCTGTTTTAAATGATTGCAATGGTTAGTCCACCTCCTGAAACCTATGCAAACTGATTTTGGTGTTGTTCTGACACTTCGTTAATTTATGATGATTTTTTGTTTTTTCCATTGGAAACCATTAGGGAGACCATCCAATGGTTTCCAATGGAGAAAATGCAAAAAATCATCATAAATTAACGAAGTGTCAGAACAACACCAAAATCAGTTTGCATAGGTTTCAGGAGGTGGACTAACCATTGCAACCATTTAAAACAGCTTCCAAACATTGTAAGACACTTTTACAGGAGCGAAAAGGGAGATCATTGTGTGAAAATCCCCCATAGGAAACATTGCTGTGTGAGGCAGCAAATTTGACAGAAAAAGGCATCGTTGTGTGAATTCATCGTTGTGTGAGGCACTCGTTGTGCGAGGCACCACTGTATATGGGTGACTAGCAACCTCACTGGAGGAGAGATATCACACTATCACCAATGAAAGCATTGTTTGTCCAAAAGAAGTGTCCTGCTGGGAATGAATGTCCAGCCTATAAAGCTTGACAAAAATAAATGGCTGTTACCAAGTCATAGCCTTGCAGATGTCAAAGTCAGTCCTCTTTGGGCTGACTCTTGGTCAAGGTTGCAAAAGGCCTCATTAGGTGGCTTTTAATACCTGAGGTTATACCTGAGATGGCCAATGGACCATCTCGTAAGCTAACTTGATGGTCTCTAAAACCCATTTTGTCAGTCTTTAGGATGACACCAGGTTGTTGAGAGGCTTTGAGGATCACTGAAAAAAGTAGGTAACACAATTGGTTGTGATGTACAAAATAGTTGGGTGATGAGAAGAGCAAGGATAACAAATGAATGCTCCGTGCTTATTGGTGTGATACTTGGCTGTTGTATTGTCTGTGGACACATGAACAACTCAACCTTTCAGCTGCTGCTTGAATGCTCAAAATGCTCTGAGAAATGCCAACAAGTCAAGTTAATTTGTGGTGCTAGTGCTCTTTTGCAGTCCAGAAACTGTGAGTGGTGCTCTCCTGGCAATGTGCTCCCCACCCACTTAAACTTGCATCTGTTTTGAAGATGATGGGACAGGTGAGATTGCCTGAAGGGAATTTCCATTAGTAGGTATGTAGGAATTGTCCATCAAGATAGGTGCATTCTGAGATGGGTTGGTATCTGAAGTTTCTTCATTTGGTGATTCTCTCAAGGGACTTAAGGAACTCAGGGGATTCAAGCTGTGAAGGAGCCACATTTGAAGCAGATACATTTGCAGTCTTGCATATTGAACACCCAACAGTCATTGAATGACATAAGCTGTGCCTTCTGCTACATGCTGCAGCTGCAGAATGGAACATACTATGTGGGAAACTTGTCATTTGGCAGAATATTTTTAAAGGATCTGAGGAAAATGAGAAAGTAGAAGAAATAAAGAAAGAACTATTTACAGTTTGAAGAACTGTAGAATTCTAAGTAATCAAGGCTCCAGTGTTCTCACTGAAATGCTGCTTGTGCTTTGGGTGAGAGCCCTTAGGGTGTGCCTGGTAATGCACCGTGACATAAAGGGTGATGATGCTTCTCCTTAGGCTCTAGAAAGTTCTGAGACTGTTCCTGTGCAGGAATGTGTGATTCATGGAGACCACAATGAAGAACCAATGTGTTTCATGTACATTTTATATTCAGGCACTTTTTAAATTGTTCACAAATACAGAATTATAAGCAAAGTAAATAATGGGTTAACAGTACAGTGGTACCTCGACTTACGAACTTAATCCGTATTGGATTTCCCATAGGAATGCATTGAAAACCATTAAATCCATTCCGGCTGTTTTTTGGTCTTATGTCGAGGCGCTATTCGCAAGCAGAGGCATTAGTTCCCGTAGAAACTAATAGGAACTAATGCAAAGCCGCTTAGTCCGTACTAGGTGGGAGATTTTTTTTTATTTTTTTCTTCTTTTGACCTAAGATGAATTTAGGTCAAAAAAAGTGCAGGAAAGGTCTTTTTTCGTTCGCAAGTCAAAACAACATTTTGCGAACTGAGCCATTCGTAACTCGAAATGTTCGTAAGTGGAGATGTTCATAAGTCGAGGTACCACTGTATCTAAATTTAATGATTTTTAAAAATCAGAAATTCACCAGTTATGAATCTGTCCTTAAACGGCTGAATCTTTAATAAAAGAATGATTTAGATTATAAATCCATTAAATGTTATATAACAGACGAGAACCACACGTATCACATGGGCATATTCAGCCCCAAGGGCTGTCATTCCAGCAGTCAGCCCTTTCAAATGTACTAAAGCACTTGGAAAATAACATTTTCAGTTTAAGTAAAAAGCATTTTCTGGTTTTTTCCCAAAATTCAGTGGCAAACTAGGGACAGCCTTTCAAAAAAGAGAGAGAGCACATCTTGTTTAACAATTTTTTGTGGTTTGTTGCTGAAATCCTGAGATATAACATACTGCTGAATTTCAGCAACACCGCGGTGATGGAATGTATGCTATGTGGAATCTCAAGGGAACAAAACAGAAATTTGCAGAATTAGCTGTCCTTCTTATACAAGGTAAAATATCAACACAGGCTTTCAAATAAAAAAGAAAAATGGTTAACATTGACCAAAATCCTACTATGCTTATTTGTTTATTATAGTGTAAATGAGACAACTTTTGCTGCATGTTATGAAACAAGTGTAGATATTATCTGTCACATACTACATTGCACAACTCAGCAGGCAACAAATAATTCATTAGTTCAAGCAAATTGCCATCAGAAGTTACACCATTTATGTTATACCATGAATAGAATATTGGCCATTAGTGTGTATTATACTCAGGCATTAGAGCTAAAATACAAAATTCATCATATAAAACTTACCAAATTATACAAGACTTTTCAAACAGTTGGAAATTATGAGTGGCAATGAATTTCAAAAGTCAGCATTATATTCCTTTATTTGATTCTAAAATCATATACAGTGGTGCCTCGCATTACGACATTAATTCGTTCCAGCAAAATCGCTGTAGAACGAAAACGGCACAATGCGAAAATAAAAAGCCAATTGAAACGCAGTGAAACCCCTTCAATGTGTTCCAATGGGCTGGAAACTCACCGTCCAGCGAAGATGCTTCATTTTTCGGTGCCTGTGCAGCAAGGAATCCGTCCCAGAAAACAGCAGGGAGCCGTTTTGTTTACCCGGTGGCCATTTTGAAACCACCAATCAGGTGTTCTAAAAATCGTCGTTTTGCAAAGAATCGGTTCCCAAAGCAGGGAACCGATCATCGCAAAGTGAAAAAACCACATTCAGACCATTGTTTTGCAATCGCAATTGCGATCGCAAAAAGATCGTTGTAATGCGGTTTCGTCGTAATGTGGTTTCATCGTAATGTGGGGCAATTGTAAACCGAGGCACCACTGTATGCTACATATATTAGATGTGTAACACATCAATTAAATATTGCAGCCAAAGTCTTCTTGCGTGAAGTTATGCCAACACAAGCAGATAGCATAATCATCATCAAGTTTTTGTCACTCATTAAAGATTTCCTATTCCTTTTGATTCCTTTTGACCTGGGGAAGCCTTTGGGAGCCTCAGGTCTGAGGAGGGGGCCTTTAATGCCTGAAAATTGCCACCACTGGGGGCTTCAGAACCTGGGGGCAGGGTAGAAAAGGAAACTAATGAGTGATAAAGGCCTACGGCTAATGACATCATCAGCTTGTGTGGACATAACTTTATGCAAGAGAAGTTTAGCTAATATAACCATAAATTTAAAAAAAGTAGAGAAATATAGCATGTCCTTTGTATACATCCTAGAAGATTGCACAAATAAATTTATTTTTGAACTGTGTCTAAATCATAGCCACATGGGAGACATCACAAAAGGCACTTCCCCAGATCTAAAACTCTTCTCACATTATCCTTAGGATAACATAAGCATACAATTTAAAGGTAAATAATGTACAGAAAGGGCCAGACAAATTATCCACTCCTCCAAATCTATGCACTGTTGGAATAATTATGGATGACCAGCTTCACTTAGTCATAGAAGCTCATCTTTTTCGAGTGTTTCTTGGTTACTGACAACAGGGATATCAGGCAAAATAATAATAATAATAATAATAATAATAATAATAATAATAATAATAATAATAATAATAATAATAATAATAATAACAACAACAACAACAACAACAACAACAACAACAACAACAACAACAACAACAACAATAATAATAATAATAATAATAATAATAATAATAATAATAATAATAATAATAATAATAATAATAATAATAATAATAATAATAATAATAATAATAAAGAAGGCAAAAACACTGTGGCACCTTAAAGATTAACTGCTATACAATATTTTAATGTGAACTTTCATGGACAAATGCCATATAATCCCACTCTTATTATGAGAAAGTAGACCTGTGTAGACACATTAAATTGGAGTTTTCTTCTACAACAGCAGGCAGAAGATCAAGAGGAGTCAAGAGTGCTATTTATTGTCATCCGAGATAGCCATGACATTTTCCCCAGGTCTAGATCAGTGGTTCTTAACCTTTGTTACTTGAATGCTTTTGAACTGCAACTCTCAGAAACCCCAGTCAGGACAGCTGGTGGTGAAGGCTTCTGAGCAGAGGTGGGACTCAGCAGGTTCGCACCTATTCTATAGAACCGATTCCTAAATGTACTATTGGTTCGTAGAACCGTTTGCTGGCCTGAGAATGGAGGAGGGGCCAGGTGACCAGCGACTAGTGGGGGGGAAGGGGGCACAATTAGCTGCCTCCCTTCCCATGCCACACTGAGCCATCTGAGGTGGGGTGGGGGTGAGAGAGATAGAGCCCTGGAAAGAGCAGAGGCATCACTGGGGGAAAGGGGGGGGGAGGATGACTCCTTGAGGGGGGGTGATTGACAAGGCATGAGGGCAGGACACAGAGGGAAAAAGTTTTGGAGTGAGACAGCTTCAGTCAAACACCCAACTGTCCTCGTTTTACTATGATTTTTTTTCAAGTTAAAGGTACCACATAAGACTGTTGCTCTGCCTAGAAACAGTTTTTTTTTTTAAATCTCAGAGAATATCCAATGCATGAACCGGTTACGGTCTCACTGATCCACGCAAGCAAGGTATACAATAGAAAAGTCACTCACACCACAAAGAGATCAAAGCTCCAAGCTCCATTTAGAATAACAAAGAACTTTTCCTCCTGCCCCAATACTGACAATTTCGGGAGACAAATGGCACACATATGGCCCACTCTGTTAGAAGAAGGAAGACAGCTATCAGTATTTTAACACTAGTAAGATTTACTATTCTTGAAGGCCATATATCCAGGTTCAAGAAAGGAAAACACATAAACATAATCAATAGATAAGGGGAATTGAAACTTTTCTCTTGGAAGCGGCCGCCGAGGGTGAGTGGGGGAGGTGGAGCCTGCCAGGGCTCTGAGGGAAGACATCATGACCACCAGCGCTGCCACCAACACCAACGCCCCTCAAAGTGACTGGCAAGGAGAAGCGGTGGGTGCAGGGTGGAGGGGAAAGATGGAGGAGGAGGAGACTTCAGAGGATTCAGTAACTGAAGGACTGATTGAGGTGGTGGGGTTGAGGTGGAGTGGCGACAGATTGAAAAGAGACCATACCTTGCAAGCCAGAAGGAAACGGGGGGGGGGGGAGAATAACTCCACAACAGGTGTGCAAAGGCGGCCTCCAGGTAACAACAAACAGGGCTATCAGTCATTTCAGGAGCAGGAAAGGGGAGGGAAGCAATTTTTACTGGTAAGCTATAGGGCGAAATAGGAGGTAAAGGGAAGGAGAGATGTGTCAGTTCTCTGTCAGACTTGGTCATAAGCATCCACTGTGAGGTGTTTGTTTGTTTGTGTGTGTGTTTGGCACATGCCCATGGTGAGGGTAATAGCAGTGGTATGCCCAAACAGATACTCTGTTTGGGCATACTGCTGGAAGACCACTGTGGAAGAAGCCCTCATCGGATCCCACTGTCCTGGATATTTATTTATTTATTTATTTATTTATTTATTTATTTATTTATTTATTTATTTATTTATTTATTTATTTATTTATTTATTTATTTATTTATTTATTTATTTATTTATTTATTTATTTATTTATTTATTTATTTATTTATTTATTTATTTATTTATTTATTTTTTTATTATTATTATTTATTTTATTTCTATCCCGCCTATCTGGTCTTATTCGACCACTCTAGGCGGCTTACAAATCACAGCAATAAGTTCTAAAAACATTATAAATTAATAAAAATAAAGGTCAAAATGATATAGAAAGAGAAAGATCGTCAGGGGTTAGCTGTTGGGAAGGCCTGCCTATACATAAGTGTTTTTAATTGTTTCTTGAAAATACCCAGCGAGGGAGCGGCGCGGATCTCAGGAGGTAAGTTGTTCCATAGGCGAGGAGCCACCGCCGAGAAGGCCCGATTTCTGGTCTTCTCATTCCGGGCCTCTCTCGGCGTCAGGCTCCTCAGCCTCACCTCCTGGCTCGCACGAGTGACCCGGGTAGATCTTGGTGGGAGAAGGCGTTCCGCCAGATATTGAGGTCCTAAACCGTTTAGGGCTTTATAAGTAAGCATCAATACTTTGAAGTCGATGCGGAATCGGATGGGCAGCCAATGCAACGCGGCCAGGGTGGGGGAGATATGTTGGTATCTTCTCACTCCACTAAGTAATCTGGCCGCAGCGTTCTGCACCACCTGTAGTTTCCGCAGCAGCCTCAAAGGTAGCCCCACGTAGAGCGCATTACAGTGGTCTAATTTATTTATTTATTTATTTATTTATTTATTTATTTATTTATTTATTTATTTATTTATCTATTAATCATTAGGACATAGAACCTGTTGTTAATTTATTTGAATCCCACCACTGCTTCTGAGAGTTGCAGTCCAAAACTCCTGAGTAACCCAAGGTTAAGAACCAGTGGTCTAGATCAAGTAACCATCATTCATAACTTCACAACTGATACAAAACATAGCAGCACATCTTCAAAGGGGATGGATTACTAAGATCTTTCCCCAGAGCCCAGATTTGTATTAGCTTCCTACTGTTTTCAAAACACAATTCAACTTACTGGTTTTTATTTAGGAAATTTGCACAATATACATAAGAGACCTCTCCTTTGATATGCCACGTTATGATAGATCAAACATTTCTTTTATAGCTCTAAACTCAAAATTATAATGATATTGCAAAAGCAAAGGAAAAATAGAAAGAAAAAAGGGGAAACAGAGAAAAATAAAATACTTGGGGGTAGGGCAATGCTCCAAAATCTTGCCTTCCCAGTTAACTTGGAGTTTCCTCTGTGCTTCTCTGTTCTCTAAGTTCTTTAAAACCTGTGCTTTTAAAGGATTTGGTTTCAACTGGCTGATTTTTATCATATAAGGATATAGTAATGCAGAGGTTAGCTGGTGCTCAATGGCCTCAAAGGTTTCCCCTTGCACTGCCAAGGCAAGAACATCAGCATAAATGATTTTAAATTACATAAGCATCAACAAAGATTGAAGACTTGTCCAGTACAAAATTAATGCAAGTAATAACTCCTCTCCAAAATGAGCTGACAGCTGGGCATAACTACAGCAGTAAGAGATGCATCAAAAGAATCACAGTACCAACATTTATATATATTCAGACCCTTTCTAAAAAGACACTAGTGTCCAGTATATTCTAAACATTATCTTTTATTGGATGAGTTGCAGCTTAAGATCTATGGATCTCTCAGGTATACTAGTGAGTACTGCCTTTCATATACCCAGCAGACAAAATTAAAATACTGTTTCAGAAATGTATGTAAGGTTCTGTGCCATCTTGAATTTCTATGAAAGGAATTCAATTTTCTTTTACTGAAGGTAGATTTGGTTTTCCTAATCTTAGTTTACATCCTCAGGCATATCTGCTAAATGGTATTAATTATTGGAACTATGTTCCACAGTGATGTTATCCATCTTGGACTCCTGGAGCCTCTCTCCAAACGGACAATAATCTCTGCAGTAAGAAAAATATGGCACATATTGTCAAGATAATTCCAATTCGACCCACATTCACATGCTAAATTAATTTTATGGGGTGAGCCGGCCTTAAAATTGGGAAGAAAACCTTTTTATGGAGGATGTGAAAAGTAGGCATGATCTGCCAGCTTCAGTTAAACAGCTATATTTACTATTACAGATTCTAGTGATATCTAAAGATGATATCACTCTGCAGATATGATATCAGAGTGGTATCATCTGCATATCGGAGGTTGTTGATATTTCTTCTGGCAATCTTAATTCTGGCTTGAAGAAATATCAACACCTCCGATATGCAAATGATACCACTCTGATGGCAGAAAGTGAGAAGAAATTAAAGAACCTCTTAGTGAGGGTGAAAGAGGAGAGTGCAAAATGGTCTGAAGCTTAACAGCAAAAAAATTAAGATCATGACCACCAGTCCCATCACCTCCTGGCAAATAGAAGGGGAAGATATGGAGGCAGTGACAGATTTTACTTTCTTGGGCTCCATGATCACTGCAGATGGTGACAGCAGCAACGAAATTAAAAGACGCCTGCTTCTTGGGAGGAAAGCGATGACAAACCTCGACAGCATCTTAAAAAGCAGAGACATCACCTTGCGAACAAAAGTCCACATAGTCGAAACTATGGTTTTTCCTTTAGTGATGTATGGAAGTGAGAGCTGGACCATAAAGAAAGCTGACCACTGAAGAACTGATGCCTTTGAATTGTGGTGATGGAAGAGGCTCTTGAGACGTCTCCTGGACTGCAAGGAGAACAAACCTATTGATTCTAAAGGAAATCAACCCTGAGTGCTCACTGGAAAGACAGATCCTGAAGCTGAGGCTCCAATACTTTGGCCATCTCATGAGAAGAGAAAACTCCCTGGAAAAGACCCTGATGTTAGGGAAGTGTGAAAGCAAGAGGGGAAGGGGATGACAGAGGATGAGATGGTTGGACAGTTTCATCGAAGCTACCAACATGAATTTGACCCAACTCTGGGAGGCAGTGGAAGACAGGAGGGCCTGGCGTGCTCTGGTCCATGGGGTCACGAAGAGTCGGACACGACTAAACAACAACAACCAGAAAAATGATCCAGCTGCATTGAGTGCTCCAGAGTCTCCTGCACTTTTGAAAATGCTTATTGTATCAACCAAAGAAAGGAAACCAAATTATTTCTTTATATCTATCTACTGTCAGTTAATAAATATGATACACAAGGTCTCAGATATGAATGGAACATGGATATGGATCCTTTTATTTTACCTAATGCATTGTTACAAGGTATGCTCATACATTTATAAATAGATGCATCTCATTTATACATATTTTATGCACACACTCCATACATGTCTTTCTATTGACTTTAGCTGGATATGTGACATAGTACACATAAGGCCTTACAATACTCCTGGAAATTGTTACTTTTTAAAGACTAGGATGATATAATAATGCTGGTAGAAGCTAACTTTTAACATCTAGCACTATCACATTTATAATATTTTAATTTTACTTAATTTCTCAGGTTTTTAAAATGTTGTTAGTTGCTCAAAACATCTGATGCTACACAAGCTAAAAAGCTACATTAAATTAATCTAATCTAACACTATATTTTATTTGTTATTACAGTACTCTAAACTGAAAATACAAATAATAGGTGGAGAATGCAAATTATTTCAAGATGCCTTTTTCCAGAACTCATTTGCTTCAGCTTATTTATATCTTGAAGGCATAAATAAATCATAGGTTGAAACAAGTTCAAAATATCTGTCCTTACAAGTGTGTGCAGCTTTCTTAGAAGTGCATGCATAGTGACCTGCATAGGGCTGATCTGTTTTAGGTTATTATCAGTATTTTCTGTTAATTTTTTGTTTTAATGTCTGTATCTCATTCATGATGCTTCTACAAAGATACTGTAGCTCAACAGTAACTGATTACAATAATTCAGTATCTATAATACCAATTTATTTTTATTTGTTTTATTCTGATTAGTGGTTTCTCTAACTAGAAAAGGTATTGCAGATGATTCTTACTTGTTTTAGGTATAGTTGTCAACTTCTCACATGTTGACTTTCCATTTGTTGGTCTGTTTCTAGTACCATGTTTCTCCGAAAATAAGACAGGGTCTTGTATTAATTTTTGCTCAAAAAAAAGCATTAGGGCTTAATTTCAGGGGATGTTTTAATTTTTTTTTTCATGTACAACCATCTATACTGTATTTATTCAAATACAGTCATGTCATCTTCTGGTTGCTGCACAATGGTGGAGGACAGGGTTTCACTTAACTAGGGCTTATTTTTGGAGTAGGGCTTGTATTAGAGCATTCTGAAAAATCATACTAGGGCTTATTTTCAGGATCTTATTTTCGGGGAAACAGGTTACTGATAAAGCAAAGAAAGAGATGTGCTGCCTATATACTGTCCTATAGTGCTTAAAGCACTCTCTGGGCAATTTACAGTTCAATTATGCAAGCTACACATTGTCCCCAAAGTGAGCTTGTTTTATTATTATTCAATTTAGCAACCTTATAAGGATGGAAGGCTGAGTATAACATTTTTGGTACTTGGGATTGAACCAAGGTCATGAGCAGAGTTTTGGCTGCAGTACAACTACTGTGCCACAAAGCTCCTGAGTGGATTATCTGTACAGTGGGTACCTCGATTTACAAACTTAATTCTTTCAGGAAGATGGGCATAAGTCAAAATGGTTGTAAGTTGAAGCGCGCGCGCGCACGCACACACGCGCGCGCACACACACACACACACACACACACACACACACACACACACACACACACACACACAAATCACTGCAAGACCGGTCAGAAACTTGATTAATCCCTTCCAGCTGAAAGGGGGAGGGGGAGAGAAAAGCAATCAACTGTTGCAAGACCCATTGCAAATGCAAACAAGAGAAGGCAAAAAGCAATCAAGTGTGGAAGACCTAATGCAAAGAAAACAAACCAAAAACCAATAAACCGTGCAAAACCCATTGCAAATGCAAACAAGAGAAAGCAAAAAGCAATCAAGCAGATCATGCAAGGGAGGGACTAAAAAGCAAGGAACCCCCCCCAAGACCCACTGGAAATGGGCGGAAAATCCAAAAAGCAAACAAACCCCCCAAGACCCATCTGAAATGGGAGGGGAGAATCCAAAAAGTAACCAAACGCCCCAAGACCCATTGGAAATGGGAGGAGAAACCAAAAAACAAACAAACCCCCCAAGACCCATCACAGCACAGAAACATAACCCCCTCAGCTCAAAACCATGCCGCAAAAACACCCAGAACAGTTTTTAAAAAGCAGAAAACAGCACCTTACCTTACAAGGAGCCTGAAGTCTCCCTGCAAACACACACACACTCTCAGAAGCAGAAGGAGGCAGTCCCAAGCCTCCGAAGCCTCCAATGATCTCTAACTGCTGGGATGAAAGAGCTACAAAGATGCAGCCTCATTGTTACCTACAGTTAGAAATTTGAATTTCCCACCTTTTCCCCCTGCCTTTTTCTGTTCGTAAGTGGAAGCTCCGGTGATAAGTAGAAGCAAAATTTTGCGGCCAGAGCTGGTTGTAACTCAAAATGGTCACAAGTAGGGCCATTCGTAAGTGGAGGCACCACTGTATATGTTGTTAGATGACAACTCCCATCAGTCTTATCTAGCATAGCCAATGGAGAAGGATGGCCAGAACTATATACAATGAACATTTCCAGTGAACAGGAACAACCATAAGTTGTCCACATATTTTGGGAAGTTCAGTATTGCTCTTGGGAAAGTTTTATGAGCTATACGTTAAAATGTCTCTGAATGCTAAAACAGCACGTAGTAAATACAACTCAAGATAGCATGTGTTAAACATGTATCTGTACAATGTTATTCTCACATAGCACAAACTCTAACTCACTCTTGGGTAAGTCTGAAGTGTACTGCAACCTAGACTGTATTGGCCATGTTTCTGCTATGAGGAAAGTCCCTCTGGTACAGTACTGTAGGATCATGTCACTTGGGCAAGAACAGGTATAGTACAAGTAGTGATCATTATAAAGTAAACCTAACCCCCTGCATGCACAGTGGCAATACCTGAGCAAACAGCATGACCTTGTGTTGCTATGTTGGTAGGACTTTCTGCTCAGCAGAATCTCAATATGATACTGGCCATCACCCTTACAAAATTAAACAAAGTAAACATATCAATTTTGCCTTAGGTCTGATCACAAGTTATTTAAAATTGAAATTTCTATGCATGCTGATGTTCTCAATAAACTTAGATTTATGTCCAAATATATATATGTAGTACAGTGCCCCGCTTGACGACGCTAATCCGTTCCAGCAAAATCGCTGTAGAATGAAATCGTCATCAAGTGAAAGTAAAAAGCCCATTGAAATGCACTGAAAACCGCTCAATGCATTCCAATGGGCGAAATACCTCATCGTAAAGCGAAGATCCTCCATAGGGCGGCCATTTTCTGGTGCCTGTAAAGCGAGGAAACACAGCCGGGAGCCATTTTGAAACAGCGCGTGGCCATTTTGAAACCCGACGATCAGCTGTTTTGATCGTCGTAAAGGGAAAATCAGTTCCTGAAGCAGGGAACCGATTGTCGTCAAGCAGTTTTTCCCCATCTAAACACTGTTTTGCGATCGCAAGAAAATTGGAAAATACTCATCGTGAAGCAATTTTGTCATCTACCAGGGTAAGCGTCTAGCAGGGCACCACTGTATATCACTGCAAAATACACATCTTCAATGATAAAAATTAGTTTCCAAAAACAATTAATACCATAAAATAAAATTGTTTAAGAAAATTTAAATCATCAGCATACCTTCTTCAATAGGTTCAAATTTCGCAATCAGTTGAGAAGCAGTTGTTTCATCAGTTTCAGGCTGAAATTGTTCACGTCTAAGAAATTCAACTAGATTTGGTAGTTGTAGGATTTTGTGGTTTGGAGAATGAGTTTTGAAGATTTCATGAATTTCATATCTGTGTGCTATAGCCCGGTAAATCCCTCTAAAATCATCTAGAGTAATAGTCCCAGACTTCAGTGAATCGCTTGCCTACATGGGGGGAAATGGACAGACAAATGTATAATGAAATATACAGGGCACATGATATCATTAATACAAAACGAAAAACAAGGATAGGCATTTCTGTGCAATCCTAAAACAACTAAAAAATCATGTTTTCTCTTATGCAGATAAAAATGAAGATTAAAAGAAAAGCCCCCTGGATCTGACAAAGGGTTAGTCTAACTTTTTAATTCCAGCAATAGCCAACGAGATGTTTCCAAGAAACCCATCGTCGTCGTTTAGTCGTGTCCAACTCTTCGTGACCCCATGGACAAGAGCACGCCAGGCCCTCCTATCTTTCACTGCCTCCTGGAGTTGTGTCAAGTTCATGTTGGTCGCTTCGATGACACTGTCCAATCTCATCCTCTGCCGTCCCCTTCTCCTCTTGCCTTCACACTTTCCCAACATCAAGGTCTTTTCCAAGGAGTCTTCCCCTCTTATGAGATGGCCAAAGCAGGGCAAAGGCTAATAGAGTTTTGTCAAGAGAACAAGCTGGTCATCACAAACACTCTTTTCCAAGAACACAAGAGGCGACTCTATACATGGAAATTACCAGATGGGCAATACCGATATCAGATTGATTATATTCTCTGCAGCCAAAGATGGAAAAGCTCTATACACACAGCAAAAACAAGACCTGGAGCTGATTGTGGCTCTGATCATCAGCTTCCCATAGCAAAATTCAAGCTTAAACTGAAGAGAGTAGGAAAAACCACTGGGCTAGTCAGGTGTAATCTAAACCAAATCCCCAATGAATACACAGTGGAAGTGAAGAACAGATTTAAGGAACTAGATTTGGTGGACAGAGTGCCTGAAGAACTTTGGATAGAGGCTCGTAACATTGTACAGGAGGTAGCAACAAAAACTATCCCAAAGAAAAGGAAATGCAAGAAAGCAAAGTGGCTGTCCAGTAAGGCCTTACAAATAGCAGAGAAGGGAAACAAAATGCAAGGGAGATAGGGAAAGTTACAGAAAATTGAATGCAGACTTCCAAAGAATAGCAAGAAGAGACAAGAGGGTCTTCGTAAATGAACAATGCAAAGAAATAGAGGAAAATAACAGAAAGGGAAAAACCAGAGATCTGTTTAGGAAAATTGGAGATACTAAAGGAACATTTTGTGCAAAGATGGACATGATAAAGGACAAAAATGGGAGGGACCTAACAGAAGCAGAAGATATCAAGAAGAGGTGGCAAGAATACACAGAGGAATTATACCAGAAAGATTTGGATACCCCGGATAACCCGTATACAGTGGGGTCTTGACTTGAGAACTTAATCCGTATTGGAAGGCGGTTCTCAAGTCAAAAAGTCTGTAAGTCAAGTCTCCATTGACCTACAGTGCATTGAAAACCGATTAATCCCGTAACAGGCCGTTTTTGTTCCATTTTGGTTTTTTTCTGGTCTGTAAGTCAAATCTCAGTCTGCAAGTCAAACCTAAATTTTGCGGCCAGAGAAGTCTGTAACTCAAAAAGTCTGTAAGTCAAGCCGTCTGTAAGTCAAGGGTCCACTGTAGTGTGGTTGCTGACCTTGAGCCAGACATCCTGGAGAGTGAAGTCAAGTGGGCCTTAGAAAGCATGGCTAACAACAAGGCCAGTGGAGGTGATGGCATTCCAGTTGAACTATTTAAAATCTTAAAAGATGATGCTGTTAAGGTGCTACAATCAATATGCCAGCAAGTTTGGAAAATTCAACAGTGGCCAGAGGACTGGAAAAGATCAGTCTACATCCCAATCCCAAAGAAGGGCAACGCCAAAGAATGCTCCAACTACCGTACAATTGCACTCATTTCACACGTTAGCAAGGTTATGCTCAAAATACTACAAAATAGGCTTCAGCAGTATGTGGACCGAGAACTCCCAGAGGTACAAGCTGGATTCCAAAGGGGCAGAGGAACTAGAGACCAAATTGCTAACATGCGCTGGATTATGGAGAAAGCCAGAGAGTTCCAGAAAAACATCTACTGCTGCTTCATTGACTATGCAAAAGCCTTTGACTGTGTTGACCACAGCAAACTATGGCAAATTCTTCAAGAAATGGGAGTGCCTGACCACCTCATTTATCTCCTGAGAAACCTATACGTGAGACAGGAAGCAACAGTTAGAACTGAATATGAAACAACTGATTGGTTCTGGGAAAGGAGTACGACAAGGCTGTATATTGTCCCCTGGCTTATTTAACTTATATGCAGAATACATCATGCGAAATGCTGGACTAGAGGAATCCCAAACCGGAATTAAGATTGCCAGAAGAAATATCAACGACCTCCAATATGCAGATGATACAACTCTGATGGCAGAAAGTGAGGAGGAATTAAAGAACCTCGTAATGAGGGTGAGAGGAGAGCGCAAAAAATGGTCTGAAGCTTAACATAAAAACAACAGCTAAGATCATTGCCACTGGTCCTATCACCCCCTGGCAAATAGAAGGGGAAGAGATGGAGGCAGTGACAGATTTTACTTTCTTGGGCTCCATGATCACTGCAGATGGTGACAGCAGCAACGAAATTAAAAGGCGCCAGCTTCTTGGGAGGAAAGTGATGACAAACCTTGACAGCATCTTAAAAAGCAGAGAAATCACCTTGCCAACAAATGTCCAAATAGTCAAAGCTATGGTTTTTCCGGTAGTGATGTATGGAAGTGAGAGCTGGACCATAAAGAAAGCTGACCGCCAAAGAATTGATGCTTTTGAATCATGGTGCAGGGGGAGACTCTTGAGAGTTCCCTGGACTGCAAGGAGAACAAACCTATCCATTTTGAAGGAAATCAAACCTGAGTGCTCACTGGAAGGACAGATCCTGAAGCTGAAGCTCGAATACTGTGGCCATCTCATGAGAAGACTCCTTGGAAAGACCCTGATGTTCAGAAAGTGTGAAGACATGAGGAGAAGGGGGCGACACAGGATGAGATGGTTGGACAGTGTCATTGAAGCTACCAACATGAATTTGACACAACTCCGTGAAGCAGTGGAAGATAGGAGGACCTGGCATGCTCTGATCCATGGGGTCACGACTAAACAACAACAGCTGGAGGCTAGGGGATGTTGATCACTGAGGCACAGATTCAAATAGGACTCCATTCATGGCTCTTTTTACAAAAAGCAAAACTGGGAGCTCCAGATTGTATTTAAGCTAAATAAAAACACTAGACTATGCAGTTCATGACTTATATGAGATTTCAGAATACGTCAGAGGTACCCATTACAGCAAAAACTGCTAGCCTGAAAATATATCACTTCTATGGTATGATTTTCACATTTGCCTCTTTCTCCTGCTGTTTAACAATTACGTAAAACCAATTATATATAAAGCATTATACAGTCCTGGAGAGAGACTTTACAACTACTGTACCTTTGGATTACTTTTGAACTTGGCCAATATTATAAGCTAATCAGCATTTGATTCATAGTAAACTCTTCTTTAAAACATTTCTCAACTATAGAGATGAATAATTCTTTTACACTTACTCAATTATACAAGTTCTCACCTTAAAAATGTATTTCACATGGATATGATCAAAAGGGATGTCCAATTTATCAAGCAATTCCAAGGTATTTTCAAAATTAATCTTTCCTTTTGCAAACTTACCACAGATACTTAGGAACCATGTAAATGGAAACTAGTTAAGGAAATCAACAATCTATGTTCACATTTCTACTTCTTTATTATTTCAGTGTTTAATTATATATTTCTCTCTAACTTACACATAACAACTGTCCCAAGAGCATGTCAACAGGACCGATAAGAATGTTGCTTTATTGTTGATCTAGTTGATAGAATAATTTTGTTTTGTGCCATTAACGTAGAACTTACAGCAACCCTAACACAGCTTTCAAGGATGTACCAGTTCAACTCTATCTAGTGAGTTTCTATGTTTGAAAGGGATTTCAAAACCAAGCCTTCTGAGTCCAAGCCATCAGTATCCATTGCAGTGACAGAATAACTACACTTTAAATAAAAACAGAATGATCACGAGTCAGTGGGTGGAGGGAAGCTTTCCTTCAGATGAGATTTAATATTTTAACTTAAAATGACTCCTCCATAGAATCATTTTCCTAATCCCTTCCAAGAGTCCACAAGTTTTTTTGACATGGCAAATTCTTTGGGCTCATAAGTAGGGGAGTCCTGCTATAATGCATTAATATATATTGTATATATATACTGTATGTATAAATTTGTAACCATTTCTTGTCTACAACAAATCCATAAAAAGCAGGTCTGGGCTATAATAATGTAAAACAGTATTATTTAAAGCCTCCTTACTTTTATAATTACAGTGTAAGTCAAATGATCAATGCCCTCCCCTGCCCCCCACATGGACCACTAAATTGGTGCAACTTGTTTTGCCACATAAATCCTGATTGAGTGTGTCTATTCTATTTGGGACTAACATCTTGGTTTAGCCTATGGGAACAAAGAAGCTGGGTTAGGGTTAGCAGGGTGCTATATCTTGAGGAGCAGAAAGCAGTTCTCTGGTATTTCCATGGGATTTAGGAGTGCAACAGCCCAGCTGCCCCCAGAATTATGAAGGAACATGGTTTCTCCACATTAAAGTGCAGTAGAACCTCCATTATCCATGGAATCAGTATCTGCTGAGTCACTTGTCTGTGTCTGAAAATATTTAAAGAAAATCTTAGAAACATCCTTCTAAATCCTAGAAAGTTCACATAATGACGTTATCAGAGGTTGCCAATATAGGAGAGCCAGAGACCATGTTACGCCTAGCCTTCGCTACAATCCACGTTTTTCAGCATCCTTATGGGGAAGGTCATGGAACCGATTCCCATGGATACAGGGATCCTACTGTACTTTCTCCTTCGAGGATTTCCCTCACACAACACGCCCAAGTGTTGTCTCCGCCGATGCCGAGGGGACTTAAATCAATTACACGGAAGGCGGCAACTCCCGCTCTTTGTAACTTCCCGAGATGCCAGCAGAAGGCACGAAGGGAAGAAGGATATTTGGCTTCCATGGCGGGCAGGCTCCTCACAGCCTTTCGCGCCTTTTCCTCGGCAGCGACCTGGGCGGCATAGTCCCTCCCTTGGGCCAGCCAGGGGGAAAGGGGTTCCAGCCCCACTCCGGCCGCTCCTTCCTGCCCTCCGCTCCCACTATTCCCCCTCACAAACAAAAGCGAAAGAACGAGGGGAAAATAAGGGAGGAATGCGCGCACACGTGTGCGCGCGCCCCAGGCGACGTTTAAAAAAACAGGTGGGGAAGAAGGGGCCGGGCCGCCGCGGAAGGAGGCGACCTCGGCACGCGGACCTCTATCGCGTCACGAGGCGCCGTTCTTCGCCAACGGTTCTGCCGCGAGCCGCATCCCGCGATTGACAGCTCCGGGGACAAATCTTGCCTTCACCGCCCATCGTTCTCCCCGCCCCTTCCATTTAAGCCCCTAATCATGAGTCTCTCTCGTTTGTCAAGGCGGTGTAAAAGCGCGGGAAAAGGGGAACGGCTGGTTGCTGTTGTTTTCTGTTCTGGCGGGGGGGAGTGTCGACGGGTTTATAGAATTAGAGAGGAGGAAGGTGGAGGGCTGCAGGCTGACGCTACGAAGCCTCGGTTCATTCTTCCCAAGGACTGAGCCCTCTGAAGCAAATCACCTGTCATACCATATGTTATTAGCACTCAGTTACACAGAAATAAAGAAAAGCAATGAACATGGCGACTGTACTATTAAACTTCACACAATATTGTAGTAACAAAGATCAGGCAAGGCTCCACAAAACAGCTTTCCAAAATTTAAACTGGGCGGTAGGTGGGCTGTTTAGATCAGGGATTGCCAACTTTGGGTAAACCAAGTGTTCTTGGACTGCAACTCCCAGAGGCCTTTCCCACCAGCTGTGCTGGCTGGGGTTTCTGGGAGTTGTAGTCCAGGGGGTACCTCGGAGAACTCCCTGTTTGGCGACGCATGTCCTCCATTTAGGTTGGACGTGAGTTGACATCCTATGATCCAGTGAGTTTTCCTGGCCAAGTAGGAAAAGTAAAGGCTTTAAACTGTAAATATACCTAATCAGCCCTTTCATTTTTAAGGTAAAATTGTTGGGGGCGGGGCGGGCAGTTTTAGAAGAAAAGGCACAGACTGCACACATGGATATATAATTATTGCTGAAGTGCTGGAAGGATATGGCAAGGCATGTCAGTTCTGTATGAATTTCTGATGTGAGGTTGGTCTCAGGACTGGCTATTCTGAAAGCACTGGTCAAAGCATTCTTTGGAAATAACTGATACTGTATTTGCCTAGCAAGATATTCCAAGAGTGATCAATATTTATTTTCATACCATATCTATTCTCATTTTCAGTACAGTGCATAAAATGCAAAGTACAGGACATTACAGAGAGCTGTTAAACATTATGCCTCATTCATTCATTAATTTATTTGATTTCTATTCCATCTTTCTCTCGATGCTGTGTCTCAAGGTGGTTATCTAATCACAGTTGTGTTCACTATGGAGAGCAGTAATGTAGTTCCACTTGAATTACATTAATGTCTAATTATGATAGTTGTATATAATTAGCACTTGCAAATTTAATGCAAACTTATCTTAATTTTATGAAGAACATTTTCCTTTTTGGTGTCTCTTGTCCTCTGTGAACTTCTTTATGGTGATGTTTGGCCCCTCTTTTTTTTATTGGAATGGAACAGTGGCCACCTCATCCACAACCCTCCATTTTTGAGGCAAGGATTCTAAATAAAATTTGGCCAGTAACTGAGTGAAATGGAGAACAGACTGCGAAGTCTTGCCCAGTACTCTTTCTTTTTATAAAGATATAATGCATCTGAAGAAATGGGTTGCAATCTTTGAAAGCTTATACCAAATAAAATTTATTAGTCTTATAATCGCCACAAGACTCTTTCTTGTTTCTGTTCAGTTTTGTTATTCTTGCACTGACAGGAGAGGATACAGGTAGACTGAGCTGAAGGGGACACAGCCTCTAAAATGTTGGAGTGGAGCACCCCTACCCCTCCAGCTCACAAACACTGAAAATACAACTTTAAAAGAAGCAAATGGCACAGTATCACAGCTCCCCGCACCCCTTTCTTGTGAGAAATGATTTGTCTTCCTACATTTTTTTGTGAATCTGTAGCTATTTTTTCCCTTCCTCAGCCATTGTGTTTTCTGTCAATGATAGTGCATTTTCTTCTGGCAGTATTGCTATGAGGGAAGCACAAACATAAAAGCAGAATATGATTTTCCAAAATCTTCCATTAAATATTTGTTCAGTAGGACTATACAGCAAATCCCCTTCACGGATCGCTGCCTTCTCGTGGTGAAGGGGCTTGAGTAATTCAGGGAAGCTATGGGCTATGGGAAAATTGGAGGTATTAGAAGAACATTTTGTGCAAAGATGGACATGATAAAGGACAAAAATGAGAAGGACCTAACAGAAGCAGAAAACATCAAGAAGAGGTGGCAAGAATACACAGAGGAATTATATCAGAAAGATTTGGATATCCCGGACAACCCGGATAGTGTGATTGCTGACCTTGAGCCAGACATCCTGGAGAGTGAAGTCAAGTGGGCCTTAGAAAGCCTGGCTAACAACACGGCCAGTGGAGGTGATGGCATTCCAGTTGAACTATTTAAAATCTTAAATTTTAAGATTTTAAGATGATGCTGTTAAGGTGCTACATTCAATATGCCAGCAAGTTTGGAAAACTCAACAGTGGCCAGAGGACTGGAAAAGATCAGTCTACATCCCAATCCCAAAGAAGGGCAACGCCAAAGAATGCTCCAACTACCGTACAATTGCACTCATTTCACACGTTAGCAAGGTTATGCTCAAAATCCTACAAGGTAGGCTTTAGCAGTATGTGGCCCGAGAACTCCCAGAAGTACAAGCTGGATTCCAAAGGGGCAGAGGAACTAGAGACCAAATTGCTAACATGCGATGGATGATGGAGAAAGCCAGAGAGTTCCAGAAAAATATCTACTGCTGCTTCATTGACTAT
The DNA here is from genome assembly GCF_051106095.1 of Pogona vitticeps. Lineage (NCBI taxonomy): Eukaryota > Metazoa > Chordata > Lepidosauria > Squamata > Agamidae > Pogona > Pogona vitticeps. Next base: position 183,672,366 of record NC_135787.1, read on the forward strand.
ACAAAAGCCTTTGATTGTGTGGACCACAGCAAACTATAGCAAGTCCTTCAAGAAATTGGAGCGCCTGAACACTTTATCTATCTCCTGAGAAACCTATACGTGGGACAGGAAGCAACAGTTAGAACTGGATATGAAACAACAGATTGGTTCAAAATTGGGAAAGAAGTACAACAAGGCTGTATATTGTCCCCTGGCTTATTTAACTTATATGCAGAATGCATCATGCGAAAGGCTGGACTGGGGGAATCCCAAGCCGGAATTAAGATTGCTGGAAGAAATATCAACAACCTCTGATATGCAGATGATACCACTCTGATGGCAGAAAGTGAGGAGGAATTAAAGAACCTTGTAATGAGGGTGAAAGAGGAGAGTGCAAAAATGGTCTAATACTCAACATCAAAAATACAAAGATCATGGCCACTGGTCCCATTACCTCCTGGGAAATAGAAGGGGAAGATATGGAGGCAGTGACAAATTTTACAAGATGCCTACTTCTTCGGAGGAAAGCGATGACAAACCTAGACAGCATCTTAAAAAGCAGAGACATCACCTTGTGAACAAAAGTCCAAATAGTGAAAGCTATCGTTCTTCCTGTAGTGATGTATGGAAGTGAGAGCTGGACCATAAAGAAAGATGACTGCCGAAGAATTGATGCCTGAATTGTGGTGCTGGTGGAGGCTCTTGAGAGTCCCCTGGACTGCAAGGAGAACAAAGCTATCCATTTTGAAGGAAATCAAACCTGAGTGCTCACTGGAAGGACAGATCCTGAAGCTGAGGCTCCAATACTTTGGCCATCCCATGAGAAGACTCCTTGGAAAAGACCTTGATGTTGGGAAAGTGTGAAGGCAAGAGGAGAAGGGGACGACAGAGGATGAGATGGTTGGACAGTGTCATTGAAGCAACCAACATGAATTTGACACAACTCCGGGAGGCAGTGGAAGACAGGAGGGCCTGGCGTGCTCTGGTCCATGGGGTCACGAAGAGTCAGACATGACTAAACGACGATGATGGGCTATGCCGTACAGGGACACCCAAGACAGACAGGGAAGATGGGCTTTCTTGGGATGAAAGCGATGATACCTAGACAGCATCTTAAAAAGCAGAGACATCACCATGCCGACAAAGGTCCATGTAGTGTTCACCCTTATTATGCTAAATGAGTCATGTATTATTCATGTATTAGGCAAATGTGGTAGAGAGGTGGAGCCGAGAGAGAGGTTGAAAGGCAGAGCCTGAGAGGAGGAGTAACTCAGTCAAGAGTCAGGCAGGAGTGAGTCAGTGAGAATTAATCAGAGTCAGAGAGTTGGAGAGAGAAGGAACAGATTAATAGAGCTAAGCTGGTAAAGATAAATAGATAGAGAAGGTGGCAATTAATTATATGGCAAGAAGAAACTATAGAGAGACCTGTGAATCATTTGATTTTGCACAATGAACAACTGTAGAACATCTGTGATTATTATTAACTTTGCTACATCTCAATAAATAGATTCTGTTTGCCTCTACTAGACAAGTGTTTGGACAAACGTCTTTTATATTGTAGATAGTGGTAATCCACTGGTGGCAGTGAGGGAAACAAAGACTGGAACCTTTGTGAGGGCACAAGAAGTAGGAGCTTCATAAATGTGAACGTCACAGTCCGCATAGTCAAAGCTATGGTTTTTCCATAAAGAAGGGTGACTGCGAAAGAATTGATGCTTTTGAATTGTGATGCTGGAAGAGACTCTTGAGAATCCCCTGGACTGCAAGGAGAACAAACCTATCCATTTTGAAGGAAATCAACCCTGAGTGCTCAGTGGAAGGACAAATCCTGAAGCTGAGGCTCCAATACTTTGGCCATCTCATGAGAAGAGAAATCTCCCTTAAGAGTGTTAGTACAGTGGTGGTACTACCTCTGAGTTAGATAGACAAAACATGTCTTGCAGCTTGCCCTTTCTCACAGGGATGGAAATGCAAACATACTAGTTTGTTCCAGCATGGCATATTGGCAATCTTTCTAGAGTTTTTATCATGACAGAGATTTCTAGGGTATAGGAGATATCCTATATCACTGGGTTTAGGAAATGTCTTTTTGGAAGAGTCCTTTTAAAGATAGATACTTGCATGTGTGGTGATTTGTCAGCTCTTCCGTAATATTTTTTTTTCAGATTTGGAGCTCCTTCTGTCCCTAACTAATCAGGAAGAAAGATCCTTAGAGAACCCCCACCCACACATGATTTCTGGATTTTACGGATCCCACTGAAACATCTCAAAGCTCATTCTTTTTAATCTCACTAAATAACAATTTCTTCAAAAGTCCTTTTAATATAGAGCAGACACTTACCTAAAGCAATTTTTTGCTGCATTCTGAAAAACAAGTTAGAAATGCTTGAAAATGTCTATGCATAAAAGATAAGTGAAAGAGCTGGAAGGTCTTTTGTAATTTTGCTGAAACTGTAACTAATTTTTCTTGTTAAGAGGTCAGAAATAGCCTCTGTAGGCTTGGCTTTCATTCATGCATCCAATGCTAACAGTTCAAGAGAGGTAAACAAGAAACGTTCCACATGATTGGACAAAGCATGTATTTCATTTGAAAGTTAGCATATTCTCCATGCCAGGAAATGTTGTTCCAATCAAATATATGATCTTGCAGTTTTAGTATGTCTTATCTCTGATTCACATGGTTCTTTGCCACTCCAAGCTTCAATTTCTTCTACCTGCCTCAGGCTCTCAACACATACAAAAAAGATTTGCAGTATTCAAGTATTAGCTTAAACTGAGCTACGCAGAGAATAACAATTTTCTAAACTTTGAGGGACCACTTTTGACAACGCTTTTCATCTCTGCAGAATGGGATAGGATCAGCTGCCCATTATATCTTTGCTTTTTGTAGTTATGCATATTCAGTCATATTTGTTATAGTCCTTTATCAAGCGGTTGCATTGATCTCTGGCATATGCACACCCTGCGGGATTACTTCAGCAGGAGCTGGCATCAACTTCGTATTGATGGATGTCTCAATTGCTCTGCGCTAGGAAGATCAGAAGGCACACCTGCGATGTTGAAATGATCACATTGACTACCGATAAGGGAGAAGAGGCAAGATTCCACATCCCTGTGAGGGGGTGGCAAGATTCTCAGCATGGATGAAAGATCCACACTTAGATACAGTCAAGAGCAATTTCTTAAAAAAAACAATAACACTATCTTAAGAGCTTTCATTGAGATTATCCCTCCCAAGGACTGTTTACTGTGGAATATACTGTGCAGCACAGCAACTGACAAGGTTAGAAATTGAAATGTGTTGTTTACATATTTTTGTTTATAGTGACTCTTATAAGATTGTGTGTATGTGTGCAATCTTATCACAAAATCTGAAGCAACAGCACATAGAAAAGTAAACAGCACCAAAACAAAGACCAAATGAGAAAATAAGACAGATCTACTGGTGTCCCAGTAGCCCTCCCACCATGCAGAGACCTCTCTGAAAATAAAATCTTATTCCAGTTTCCCCATATCTTAAGTCACTCATCAGAACTCACATGCCTTAGGTTCTTGTGAGGCCTTTCTGCCTTATCTTTTCTTGATACTCACTTGGCTACTTTGGGAAGCTTCTGGGGGACAGAAACTGGGGAACAATGGGGGACAATGGAGGGTGGAATTTAAGAAATTTCATTCCGAGCCCTCAGCTTGAGTCCTCTTCAGTCAAACCCTCATGCAACAGATCTTAGTGTGAGTAATTTGATACTGCTTACACAAGAGAGTGTTCAGTTGTCCAGTTTCCATTTCTTCAAAACTCCATAATGCTTTTATAACATAACACTGGGCGAGGTTTCACTTATTTTAAAGATATAAACTCAGCTTGTTGATTATGATGTTTTGAATTTGAAAGAAGGGGTTGATTTATCATGTTTTCATGGAAGAATGTATAATTCTGCTTAGTTCTATGAAATTGCAATTGTATGTATTTATTGTATGTATTTATTTTATATTGTCTTGCTGGTATTTGACCATACTGTAATAAAGTTATCCATCCAAAACTCCATATACTGTACTCAAGCACATGACAAACATCCTCATATAATAGCAAGCTGGGAGACCCCATATTACAACGTTAGTGGAGTTTTCATCACTGCTGGTACTGATGAGGGCTCCAGACCTTACATTTTCTTTCAAAAAGAAAAAAGAAAAGTGTGATGCTTATATATCATTCCATAGCACTCTCTGTGTGGTTTACAAATTAATTATGCAGGCTCTTAAAATGGTGTTCATAATGTATCTCCATGTGGAAATATAGTGTGTAAGATATATTGACTCTATTTATACATAAATACTGTAGTTGGGTTTCAGCCAACAATTAAGACCTCACTGCCATATCGTACATAAAACTAAGCATGGGAATTTCCTTCTTGGTAAAAACACGTGGCAGTGTGCCATCAATTTATTTAGTAATGTTCATTTACTACTACTCACTGATAGGAGTTATTCTGTGTAAGATTCATTCTTTCCACAGATAGCTCCATTTATCATATTTTTAGAAGAGAGGTGAAAAGGTTTCCATTATAACACATGATTTTCATTACCCACGGTAGTGCATTTAACATGCTTTGTTTTATCAGCCACTAGAAGGTAACTGTGGAGTGATTTTGGGAGTTTGTTGAAACACATATCTTTGATTAAATCCCATGTGGAGCCACAGGTTAACTGTAAGAAATAAACGTTCCTGTTAGCATAAAGCTTGAATCAAGGGTGTGATCATATGGCTGAAAAGGCTCATGTCTGATCACACCAGAAAGGTTGTTATACTGGAAGCAAACCTCCTTGAAAGCCATCCTTCTGTCTCCTGGCTCCCAAAAGTAGTAGCCCTACAGCTGGACCAAAAACGGTCCAGCTTGGACATGGATTGAGATCAGGCTGGAGTGCAATTCCTCTGTAAGTCATGTGATTGCCAGGAAATTCGTTGCACTTAACTGCTCCATATTGTTTTAAAATGCGGTGTATTTCCCCATGTGATTACACTCAGTCACCTTATGTTACTGCTGTTTTCTTTTCCAAGTAACAGACAACATTCTGTTCTTGATTGTTTGAGAATACTCAGTCCTCAATAGCCTGTTTAGGTACTTAGGCAAATATTAGAGTTTCCCCAGGTACAGGAATATTTCCCTGTTGTTTCAGAATGCCCCCAGCCAGTTCCTCTTTGAGATCATTATTAAAAGAAGTAATTTATCTTGTGAAATAATTGTTATTCTTCACAATCTTAATAAAGGTAAAGGTTCCCCTTAACATTTAGTCCAGTCGTGTCCAACTCTAGGGCACTAGGGCATGGTGCTCAACCCCGTTTCCAAGCCACAGAGCCAGCGTTTGTCCGAAGACTGTTTCCGTGGTCACATGGCCAGCACGACTAGACATGGAACACTGTTACCTTCCCACCAAGGTGGTCCCTATTTATCTACTCACATTTTTACATGCTTGCGAACTGCTAGGTTGGCAGCTTCACAATCTTACTCACAGTTTTTCTTTACTTCTGCCCGAGTTCAGTATTTTTGTTATTAATTCTTTCACATCATGACATAACATATGGCTCCTGCATTTTTTTCCCCTGGGAAGAAATTATTGTTCCCAGGATCCCTTTCTGACTGTGTCTCCCAATCTCTCCCCATTAATGAAACTCTCAAGAAACAACCAAGTTGCTGGCACCAGACTGAAAACAAAGTGGTACATTATTTGGAAGCAGCTAATTCAGGACAAGGGATAAGAAGAACAAACTTTTAAATATTGAAACAAGCTAGTCAAAAATATGATGGAATAAAGAAGATCACAATAAAAGGAAAACCATTACAAAGTAGACATGGGAACTTCGTATTTGTATCCTGGGAGATGCAAATATAAAGCACAGCACTACTAGTGCTTTGGAGGTCCAATCCCTCCTCCCTGAACCTGCCGGGTCCACTCACCGGGCTTCACATGGCACATGTGTCCATTGTAGGCAACATCACACCAATTGCAGACGCAATCCAGTCAGCACTTCCCTGCTTTCCTGCACTGCTGACCACTCTGGCGAGGAGGCGGGATGACAAGTCTCCCCACTCAGCTGCTGAATGGCAAACAAGGGAGGTGGGCTAGTGCTGAGGGGTGGCTAGATCTGTGATTGGTGGAATGCTACCAACAATGGCTGCACAGACCAGGTGAAGCCTGGTGAGTGGTCTGAAAGGACCCGGCCACCTGCGACGGCGATATTCATATTCGTCTTCTTCGGGAGGTGAATACGAATATCTCGTCTCTATTAAAAAGCTTTCCCCAGTGACACAAAAATCATGAACTGAGATCTTAAATTTACATCTTATGCTTAATTCTATTCTCATTAGAGGGCAGATAGGAAAAGTACAGCTAATTTCAAATATTATTCAGTCTTGCATTGTTAATGTTTTAGTGTCTGAAGTACTTCATATCTTGCTTTTCGTTAGTTTTTATGCATGTCCACAGAATAAATATGATAGCTGGAGACGTTGCATGGATTCAATGCTATGGCTTTGCCCCTATAATATCTGCATAAAAACAGTGTCTGCTGACCTTTCTTGAATAATTGACATCTAATACATTCCAGACAAAGTCTCTTGTGTTCTTTCTAACCCAGCCGAACCCTTTCCCAAGGATTCTCCCATCTCTTTCTCAAAAATTTCACTTTTGAGATGTCAAAAGCAACAACATGCTTCCTATAACTTACAGACCCTGCAAAAGGACAAAATATTGTTTTGCTCTCTGTGCTGTAATCCAATAAACATGACTTAGAGCATCACTGATTCCCAACCCCATGGGCTGCAAGACTGTCGCATTACCCTACCCGAGGGAAGATAAGAAATGAATTATGTAGAACCTGCAACAAAATGTTACAGTGTGAAATGCCTCCAGGGAGGCTTAACTGGCTGATTTCTTCCCTTTCCTCTCATTCTGTAGGCTACAACCCATGCCATTTCATTCTGGCAACTGAATATTATGACAAGGACTTCATATTATACTATATTTCTGACACATTAGCACAGAGAATGTTAAAGAACTGGAAAAACTATAAAGCAGAGTTTGGCTACTGCTTTTTCTTAGATGGAAATTTATATATTGGTGTGAGTTACATTTCTAACTTTTAAGAACTTGAAGATCGCGCATCGGATTCTTAAAGACCTTCTATTACTGCTCAATGTGTTTTACAAGTGCATTGTCGGCAGTCAGTAGAAAGCAGCATTGTTTTCAATGCAATGTCTTCCCAGGTAACAATGTGCAGAACGCCATCATGCCCCTACCGATTTTTTAACATACATGTTTAGTATGCTAAGCATATACATGTATTTAATGTGCATTTTTGAGCCATATGCTTTCTTTATGCTCATTTTTCCCCTCTGAAATGCATTGCAAGCCTCTCAAATACAGTACACCGATTCTGAAAGCAAGATGTGCTGTGTCCTGCTAGTCATGTGAGGGGAAAAAAGGGATTTCCCCATACATAAGTGCAAATGCAGTGACATTCTATCCCGAGGCCCAAATGACAGCCTTGGCTTTCTTCAACGTTAGAGCCCTTTAGCTCTGCTCGAATATTGCTTTCTTGCCATTTGGTAAAAGCCATATTAAAATACAAGTTCCACAAAGCACTTCATAGTCCTACATTTCTGCTTCCCCATGGCCAAAATGCTCCATAATGTTTACTCTCATACATGTCCTGTTCAGCAATAGTAATTAAAAGATTCTTTCTTGGAGGTTTTACCTATTTTATTTCTTCCTGCTCAGTAGAGCTGGGGATTATAATAAATTACCAAAAATTAATCCACTTCTGCTGACAGGACATGTGGTGACTTGACTTCCTGAGAAGATGATGACTTTCTCATTCATTTTCACACTAGTGGGACAAACACCCCTCTGGTGATCACAGGCTCCTTGTTTGCACCTTTTAACACCTTGAACCTAGCCACCACTCCTTTATGATACTAGAAGAGGTATATCAGAAAAACAAAAAAAAGAATAAAAATAAAGAGGATAAAAACATTGTGGCACTTTAACTACTAACTGCTATCTTTTAATGTGAGCTTTCCTGGACAAGTCAGACTAGGGAAGAGGGCTACCTGAAAGGATACCCAGGGCCCCCTCCCACAAATAACAGTTAGGTTTTCTGGGGTTTGTCCCATCTAGTCTCTCCTCCTAGCCCCAAGCTGGTATCTTAGATTATTCAGATATTTAATGGAAGGGATTTTCTATTTTAATATTAACCATTTTGTCCCTACTGGTAGCAAATCGTTTTGTATGACATGTGTGTATTAATGTATGTCTGTATTTTGCTTTACTTCTTCTTAGATGCATATAAAATAAATAATGAGGAGAGTTTGATTCAAACAAAGAAACAGGATTTTTATTGATAGGCATGAAGATAAAATAGTTTCTAGGATCTGGAAGTTGAGTCATGGTAACTAGACTGGGGGTGAGGGATAATCTCACTTCTGTAGTCCTTCTCCATCCATTGTGGGCAACTTTGACCCATTGGTTCAGGTATGTGGACAACACTTGGGTAAAGATCAAGATTCAGGAAGTACAGGCTTTCACAGCCCACAAAAATGCAATGGACTCAAATATGTAGTTCACCAGGGAAGACACCAAAGACAACCAGCCGGCTTTGTTGGACTGTGCAGTCATCATAGGAGTAACGGCAGTTTAGGAATAGAAATCTAGAGAAAACCTATACATACTGATCAATATCTGCGATTTTACTCTCATCACCCATTACAACATAAACTAGGAGTCATCAGGACGCTGAACCACAGAGCAAGAAACATCCCCACCTCCACAGAAGCAAAGAAGAAGGAAGATGGACACCTGAGGACAGCCCTTAAGGCCAGTGGATATCCAAAATGGGCCTTCAACAACGCAATATCCTGACTCAGGAGGACAATGGAACATTCTGAGACCCAGAGTCAACGGAAGAACCTGGTCATTCTTTACATGGTGGCTTTGTCCAAAAAGCCCAACAGGACTTTTGGTAAACACCACATACCGGTGCACTTCAAACCCACAAACACACTAAGTCAGAGACTCGTCCACCCAAAAGACCGGATACCAAAACAGGAGCAACATAGTATATGTCATCCAATGCAAAGAGGAGTGTTTGGAGCTCTACATTGGGGAAACCAAACAGCCACTAAGCAGGAGAATGGCCCAGCACAGGAGGAGCAATGGCTTAGGACCACAAACAGCAGTGTTCCTTCATTTGAAGGACCAAGGACACTCATTTGATGACCAAGTTTTGGATCAAGAAGATAAGTGGTTTGAGAGGAGGTCAGGGAGGGACGTAATGCATGTGCATATAGAAAATCCATCACTCAACAGAGGTGGGGGCCTTAGATGCAATCTGTCGCCTGTTTATCATGCTGCACTTTCATTCATCCACAGAAAGATTAGGACCCCACACACCAGAAATACCACTCTTAATGACCATTAATGACCCATGACAATGGGTTGGGAAGGACTGCAGAATTGGGATTTTCCCTCACGCCCAGTCCTTTGTCTCTCTAACGAGCCTATTCAGACCAGGGGGAAGTGAAATATATCAGGGGTCTCCTACCAACTCTCCTCATACTGAAGAAGCTACTTGGATGAGTATGTATGTATGTATGTATTTATTTATTTATTTATTTATTTATTTAAATATTTATTTATTTATTTATTTATTTATTTATTTATTTATTTATTTATTTATTTAAAACGATTCAACCTCACAAGAAAGAAATCCAGTTGCCATGACTCAACTTCCAGATAACCACACCTGGATGACTGAGAATCTTCACAGATAGGTTTTAGGATGTGACTAACAAAAGTTAAAACGGTTGTTGTGGGTTTTTCGGGCTCTTTGGCCATGTTCTGAAGGTTGTTCTTCCTAACGTTTCACCAATCTCTGTGGCCAGCGAAATGTTAGGAAGAACAACCTTCAGAACACAGCCAAAGAGCCCGAAAAACCCACAACAACCATTAGATCCCAGCCATGAAAACCTTCGCAAATACATCAAAATGTAAAACAATAATAAAATGTAAATATATTTCTCCTATATTTAAATATCAAAATAACTTATTTACAGACCCTCAAACTCTCTGACACAGACACTGAGTTGTCTAGAAACATTTCTCTCTATAAATTCTAGCACAGACTACTTCTGACTGACCCTCAAACAGGCTTGCCTTCTTTTTCAGACATTCAGAAATGCTCCATACCTAACTTAGCCGCCTAGAGTGGTCTTAACCGACTAGATAGGCGGGATATTAAATAAATAAATAAATAAATAAATAAATAAATAAATAAATAAATAAATAAATAAATAAATAAATAGCCACCCAGACCAGATTCCTCTCCAAGGCTTTCCAAACCCGCTAAACAATAAGCATTTAATAATTTCCCTGCCAATCACACAGTATTGTGGCATCTTAAATTATTATATTTAAATGTAAGCTTTTGTGGACCTTCTTAAGCCCACTTCATCAGACATATGAGGTGGTAAACAGAGATTAACAATGTAAAACATTCATGCTGGACTCTTAAGAGTCATTGGTGTCTGGCCGCATTTCACATGTGCCATAATTTATGTTTGTATTCAGTTCTGTAAACATTCTAGCAAGATACATAAAACCAGGAAAAAGCAGAGAAAGAGAGAGAGAAAAAAAGAACATTAAAGGCTAACTCTAGGCATTAACATGATTAAAGGAAACAACAGGAACAATGTGTTTTATGATAGAGAATGACAGACTACTACCTTTAGAGATGCTCAAAATCGATGAGATAGCTGGTTCCTTTTCACTAGGGAAGGCCTTGGGTCCTTTTAAGGACAAAAGTGGGTAAAAATATTTTAAATAAATAAATAAATGACTTATCACATTGAAACATAATTGCTTTGCTGTAAAAGTGGGGGAGGGGGGATGAATCAATGATAAAAGCACACTGCACCTGTGGAAAAGAAACTGACTCATTAAGGAGGATTCATCATTAATCTTCCAATCATGCTAATAGGAAGAAGTACAGGACTGAATCTGAACTGGAGATGTTTAATTAAAGGCACAGTACCACTGAAAAGATTTAGTAGTGATTTTTGTACCCACAGCTGAAAAACTGGTGCTACTGTTGTATTAATCATGATCATCCATCAGGTTTTTTTAAAGGACAGTACTGTACACACCATTGACAGTGCACACCATTGGCTGGAGACACAATATCTATTCCCCACAATAGCAAAATGAACAAATAGTGGTGCTTCTAAAGAAGACAGCAAGTACAGAAACAATGCAGAGCATTTTACTTCTGACATGCAGAATGATCATGTAGAAACAGCCAAAATCACTGAATGTAGCTTTGTTCTTTATGATGCCTGTTCTTAAAGTAATTAGTGAAACCAAAATGAATCTCTACCAGATAATTGTGTCCCTGTGGGTCTCCAGTAATTAGGACAAATGTTTTGTTGCTACATTTCTCCTTCGACCAATTAGAACATGCCAATTAATGTTGGTTTGCAGTGCATTTGGGAAACAAAAGAACTATTTTGGAGAATGCTGAAAGTTTCGGTAAGAAGGTCAAAGAAGAACCTTCTATAAACTAAAGTAAAATCCTCAGGTTGCCCTAGAGAAGGAAAATCAATAATTTTTTATGAAATGAAATTTTTACACTGAACATTAGGAAGAACTAATGTTCCTTATTTATCATGTAAAAATAGAAGTACTGCTGCTGATTCAGACCAAGAGTCTCTCTAGCAAAAGTACAGTGGTGCCTTGCTTAACGATGATAATCCATTCCAGGAAAATCACCATTAAGCGAAAACATCGTAAAGCAAAATAAAAACCCCAATTGAAACGCACTGAACCCCGTTCAATGCGTTCCAATGGGGTAAAAACTCACTGTCCAGCGAAGATCCTCCATACGGTGGCCATTTTTGCTGCCTGTACAGCGAGGAATCTGTCCCTAAACACAGCGGGGAGCCATTTTAATTACCCAGTGGCCATTTTGAAACCACCAATCAGCTGTTCTAAAAACATCATTTTGCGAAGAATCGGTTCCCGAAGCAGGGAACCGATCATCACAACGTGAAATTCCCCCATTTAGACCATCGTTTTGCGATCGCAAAAAGATCATCGTAAAGCGGATTCATCGTTATGCGGGGCAATCGTAAAGCAATGCACCACTGTATGGAGATCAAGGGGCAATGATGCACCTCTGCTAGGGTGGTCCAGGAGCAACCATCGGATGAGAAAAGTCAATAAGGAAGCAGCTGGAGGGAATGTCCCATGGTTTTAAATGTCTCTTTCCCAAAGCCACAGAGCAGAGGCAAATAACAAGATCAGTTTGAACTCTTAATACGGGAAGGAAAAATATGATTCAATACTTGTTAAACCTGAAGGAGATGTATGACTGGAGATATAGCAATTGAAGGGTTTAATTTGTGCAGAAGTAATAGATTAAACACAAGGGAGGAGACGTAGTATTGCATGGGCATACCTATGAGACGGACCTTGGCTTGGAGCCTGGACAGGGAAACAAGGGTGACATCAGTAAGGAAGTTTGCTACAGACCTCCAAGCCAGACTGAACACTTACTTGCATAATCTCCTCCCAGATAAGATTGCCAAACTTTTATTTATTTATTTGCTTGAAATATTTTTACTTTCCCTTTCGCCTTAAAAAGACCCAAAGCAGCTTACAACCTTAAAAAGACAACACAGTAAATCTGCAAATATTATAGAAGACTTAAACATGTATTATATTAAAATGGTGAATAAAACCAATACTAAAAACTCATTTAAAAATAACAGAGGGCAACAATCAGTTTTTTAAAAAATCCCCTCAGACCGCCAGTCATGAAGGGAAAGCCAGCCTGAAGGGAAAGGGTTTTGCCTGCTTGCGGAAGGACAGCAAAGATGGGGTCAGCCTAGCTTCCTGTGGGGAGGAGTTCCAGAGTCCGAGAACAATGATGGAGAAGGCCCTCTCCTGTGTCCCCATCAAGTGCACCTGTGAAGGTTGTGGGACCAAGAGAAAGGCCTCCCTGATGGTCCTAACACCTGGGGCAGGCTCATAGAGGGAAATGCAGTTTTTTAGATAGCCTGGACCCAAGCCAGTTAGGGCTTTATGCAAACAAGAGACATACTGTAGTATAATGGGAGGCTTCAGCTACCCCAATACTTGTTGGAAGTCCAACCTGGTGAAGAATGTAAGGTTCAACTAACTTCTTACTCGCCTTGCTGACTATTCTTTCCTTCTTGAAGATGGAAGAAACAAAAAACAAGATTGACCATCTGTGAGGGTTCGGGGTCTGGCTCTGGTTTGTCTTCAAATAAATTGACAGACTTCCTCGATTTAGAAATCGGTGTAACATTTGTTGGATTCTCGAAGGCTTTCATGGCCGGGATCTAATGGTTGTTGTGGGTTTTTCAGGCTCTTTGGCCGTGTTCTGAAGGTTGTTCTTCCTGACGTTTCTGGCTATAGGAGAATTTTTGAAGAATACGGTCCCAGACAAACAAATGGTTGAGATCGATTGAGGAAAAAGTTCCAAAGCAGATTATTTAAACATTCACTTTGCTGTCCAGCATTTTAATAAAGGACTTAGATGAAGAGGTGATGCTCAGCAAATCTGCAGATAAAGCCAAACTGAGGGATGGAGGGTGATTAATATTTCAGAACACAGAATCAACATGATCTTAACAGATTTGAAGAACTGAGCCAAAAATAAACAAAATGAAATATAAGAAGAAAAATTCTAAAATTTGACCAGCAACATGAGCTGCTTGAGGATTCATTTTTTGGAATGCATGTTGGACACCTGCCATCCCTCCCCATGAAATACTTTCTGCTTTAGGTCGCTGGCTGTGGAGCCAGAGGTTGGGAGTTCGATTCCCCACTGTGCCTCCTTGACAGGAGCTGGGTTGGATGATCCAGAGGGTCCCTAAGATCCAGAGTTCTAAGATGATGATTATCTCCCTGTACAGGAGATCTCTTTCTACAAACAGTCCTCCTGATCTTGCTCTCATAGTTTGTTTTGTTGTTGTTGTTTGGAGGGCAGAAGGGGGAATTTGGGAGGTTTTGATACCTTTCTCCAGGAACATTTCCTTCTTCCTGGTTGAATTTAGGTTGAGAAATTAGAAGGGAAGTGAAGAGGAACAGTTGGGGAGGGTGGCTTTTTCCTTCCAAGAAAACCAGGTAACTTGTTTCTTCTCTCCAAAGCTAAAAAAAAGGGATGGGATTAAAGTAATGAATAGGATTTTTTTTTTACTGGTAAGAATTCTACTGTAGTCACCAAAGGAGCATCAGTTGAACTGTTGAAAATGTGTCCCCCCCCCCAATGAAATCACAGTTCATTTGAGAGCTTATTAGCAGTTAATTAAACTGTTAAGCAATAAATGTAAGAGGTTTAGTTTAGTTTAGTTTTTACCTTGCTACAAGCATCCAGAGTAGTTACTTCTGTTTTGGAGTCATAAGCTCATAGCACTAGCCTGCTGCTAGCATAAATACCAAACCTCCTAATTCATAGGACATGCTTCAGATTCAGTGTTACTCATATACGCATTAATTACTCTAGCAAATTTTCGTCTGCAAACATAGGGCCAATTTGCTGTTGTTTTTTTGATAGTAAAGTACAGAGAAGCATTCCTCAAGTTTCATTTCAAAAAGGCACTTGTTTGCTTATATAGGCCATTTATATGGATGAAGAGCGTATTTCTATAATTGTTAAACGATCCCTGAAGGTCATTTTTGGGGGGATGAAGGAGAAGAAATGTTAAGGAACAGTTGTGAATGCAGACAGATCTTTTGAAAACACACATAGGCAACAGTGCATCCCAGGAGGGGAGGGGATGCGTGCAGTTGGCAAAATGAGAAGAAAAAGAATCAGAAGGAAAAAAAATGTTTCTTTCAGTCTTGTTTCAAGGTCTTTTATCATTTTATGTTGATAAAATAGTCAGAAGCAGCTCAGGAGGGACAAACAGGGAACAAAAAAAATTGTAGCCCATCAAAGACAGGTATGTACAAATAACTCAAATGCAGATGACAGACAACAGGTCTGCCCAAATCACCAAAGAAGCAGCGAGTGGAACAATTTTTAGGTTCTGTACCTATGTGTGTGTTATGCGCTGCCCATTCGCTTTCGACTTATGGCCACTTTAGCAAGATATTTAAAGAGTGAGAGACATTTAAAAAGCGCCGTTCTCAGTGAGTTCTACTTAGCTAAGCAGAGATTTCAATCTAGGTCTTCCAAGTCTGTCGCTCTGTCCAGGACACCAGCCTTTCTCAACCGTTTTCGGCCACAGCTATGAACACAACATGAAAGAAATATAGGCCAAATCAGGACTGCATAAGCGGCACAATGAACCTAGTAAGGTGGTGTGTGAAGAACTGCTTCCTGTAGCCTGTGGCCCCCTTCCAACGTGCTAGCCCCTGCTGAGAAGGGCTACACTAGACTGTACGTACAAACTCTCATGTGGAGGTACTGAGTTCCCCATTCTTCGCTTGCTTCCAGGGACTCTTCATCCAGCATCTGACAGAGAGGAAGTGTGATCCAGTGTGGGCCAAGGACTCAGAGGTTCCAGTTTTAAATGGCCTTCTCACTGCACTCTTAGATTTGCATCTTTTCTCTGCGAGAGCGCTTCTTGATTCTTTTTTCTCTTCCATTTTCAACAGAGCAACAAAACCACACGCATGGAAAGCCTGTTCTAGGAGTAAGTTTCTCCTGCCCTAAAGGGATTTCTTAATAAAGAGGAAAGTTCTCTTTTTTTGTTTCATACCAGTCTCTGGAGTAATTACTCCTGTAATTACAAGCTTTGTTCTCAGCCATTCCACACTGCCAATAAATACCAAATAATCCTTATATAATCCACAAGCACGTTTTTGCACCTCACCTGTTCTACTGCGCCTGCCACTTGTTTCTGTACTAGATTCCTGCCCCAGGAGCATTTCTCCCAGCTGAGCTTAATGGTTCTATTTAAAATCCCAGCCACACACATACACACACACACTTTTATATGTAATTACAAAAGACCATGCTTCAAACATATGCTACTGCCATTATATGTACGAAAAATGCTGTTTTTATGGTATTTCCTCTAACTGTTTGGAGACAGATTGAACCAACATGTGTGGCCTGCAAAGGGTCTATCTTACACCAGATGACCAAAGTTTGGTGTAACATATTGTATACCTCACCCAACAGAACTGCTAGTGCTTGGTGTGTATTCTTCTACTGTACTGTGACAGCTACAATGGCAGCATGTTCTGCAAAGCAAGCTTTACAGAGCCAGGCCTTCTGAATCTCCAAAAAGCGGGACTGAATGCTTGTAGCAAGGTAAAAACCAAACTAAACTAAAATTGCATGTATTGCTTCAGGAAATCAGTTTAAGAAGAGGATCAGAGTACAGTGGAGCCTCGCAAGACAATGTTAATTCATTCCGTGAAAAATGCTGTCTTGCAAAAACATTGTCTTGTGAAACACGGTTTCCCCATTGGAATGCATTGAAATCTACTTAATGTTTTCCAATGGGGAAAAATCGTCTTCTTGCGAAAATCATCCATAGGAAACCATCGTCTTCCGAAGCACAACAGCGACCGCAAAAACTAATCGTATTGCAGATTAATCGTCTTGCGGGGCAATCGTCTTGCGAGGCACCACTGTATACAAATGTTAGATTGGATTATTGGGGCCCTCAAAGTTAGCATCTAGGCATGGAAGTCAGAGGTGGAAAAGCTAGTAGAAAAGGGTTAACAGTTTAATTAGCTGCTAATGAACCCTCAAATGAACTGTTATTTCATTTGGAGGGGGCACATTTTCAACATTTTCACTTAACGTTGCTGTCCCTGAAAGCTGACTCCTGTCTGGAGACCCAGAGAAGGCTAGCAATTCTCTGGGGCTTAAGCAAACACCCTAAGACTCAGTAGCCCAATTGCCACTGAACTGCTGGGGATACCCAGTGTGGTGTAGTGGCTAGAGGGACAGACTTGGGAAGCCTGGGTTAGAATCTCTGCATAATCATGGAAACTCACTAGAGGTGTGGAACTGGTAAAAAAATACCACTCCTTAAATATCTCAATGACCTTGAAGGCCCTATTAGGGCCACCATAACTAACTACTCACCTTATAGCTCATAACGACAACAAAGTACCAAGAGAGCACTATACTACTTTGCTGAGGAAATGGGTCTGGGAAAAACATCTTAACCTATAATTTTGCCTCTCTCCTCCCAAAACCCACCACTGCAATTCACCATGACACAGCCAACACAGTATCTGTAACACCAGCTGGGTAAAAAGGGCACAGATGTTGGCCTCTGCCACCTGTTGCAAAGGGTGCCTTCTGCTCCCTATCCTACTTAGCCTCTGTCCAGCCCATTTACTCAGGTGATCCCTCTCTGGCAAGTTGGTCTGAACTGTTTAGGCACAGGGAGTTAGATTTGGCGTATCCAACATTCAGGGAAGTCTTCTTTGTCTTTCCATTCCATTCCATTCCATTTTCAATTTGGTTGATGCTAATGTTTTTTATTTCTGCTTTTGGATAGATGGGAGAAGTAGTTCTGAAGCATATTTAAAGCTAGGTAGGCATGGTGGCGCTGCGGGTTAAACCGTAGAAGCCTCTGTGCTGCAAGGTCAGAAGACCAGCAGTCGTAAGATCGAATCCACGCGATGGAGTGAGCTCCTGTCACTTGTCCCAGCTCCTGCCAACCTAGCAATTCGAAAGCATGTAAAAATGCAAGTAGATAAATAGGTACCACCTTGGTGGGAAGGTTAAGGCGTTCCATGTTTAGTCACACTGGCCACGTGACCACGGAAGCTGTCTACGGACAAAACTCTTGCTCTACAGCTTGGAAACGGGGATGAGCACTGCCCCCTAGAGTCGGACACAACTGGACTAAATATCAAGGGGAACCCTTACCTTTACCTTATGCAGATCATCTCATCTTCTAAAAGTTTCTAGTGAGAATTCAGATGTAATTCTAAGGTTATTTCCAGTATCTTCTGGAGCCTTCCATAAGCTGGAAAGTCCTTGGCTTTAGGTCCTGTATTACAACTCCACTCTTTCATTTTCTTATGTAAAGACCAAAATTATGAGCAACAATGTCATGTTATTAAAAAAATATCTAATCTGAAGACATCAGGATGCACGAAGCAGAAAGGAAATCACCAGGGGCTTTCAGCTCCAGGTCAAAGGAGAATAGCTTGTCCCTTATTAGCATGATAAACTGAAACCTATGATTATATCAGAAGTTTGTTTAAGGAATAATTAGTAGAGAGCCTGTGCATTTGCAACTGTTTCACACAGGGTTGCAGAATCAAATTGCAGTCTTAAAAGATCAGTGCTTAAAAAGTTTCCTTGAATAATAATTTTTATTTCCCCCTCCCATTTACGTGTATAAGCAGAATGTCAGCAAGTGTCATATTGAGTTTGTAATTGGCTTTGTAGTTTGGTAAAATCCCACTGTTTTGGTTGCTTCAGGCCCTCCTCTTAGCAGCAGCAGTAAAGGTGCTTGGAGGAGAAGTGGTAGGTGCCACTGGAAGCCAGCCTGTTATTCACAAATGCACTGTCCTATCGCCAGTGTGGAAGTGAGGATCAACTGCCACTCTGTGCATGGAGGGGGCGTATCTCATCCTTCCCCTCAGGGAGAAAAAATGTCTTGAGTTGGCCATGAAGTATCAGCTAGCAATCCCTTCCATCTACTCTCTCCAGTACAGACCGTAGGACTCCCGTATCCATGGGGAATTGGTTCCAAGCCCCCCTCCCCATGGATAGTGAAAAGTGTGAAGATAGATAGATATCAATGACTCTGTGAGTTTTCTTCAAAGACAATTAGATCAGATGGAAAGCTCTTTAATCTCTCTATACTGAGAGCGAAGACCAAAGTCCAACTGAAATGCATGTGGGACTTCCTTGTTGCCAATGATGCAGCCGTTGTTGCCCACTCTGCTGAAGTCCTCCAACAACTCATGAATCGTTTTAGTAAGGGCTGCCAAGACTTTGGACTAACAATCAGCCTGAAGAAAACACAAGTCATGGGACAGGGCGTGGACTCACCTCCCTCTATTACTATCTCCATGCAAGAACTGGAGGTTGTTCATGAATTTGTGTACCTTGGCTCAACAATCTCTGACATTCTCTCCCTAGATGTCGAGCTGGATAAATGCATTGGCAAAGCAGCTACCATGTTCTCTAGACTCACAAAGAGAGTATGGCTTAATAAGAAGCTGAAGGCATATACCAAGATCCAAGTCTATAGAGCCTGTGTCCTGAGCACACTCCTGTGCTGCAGTGAGTCCTGAACCCTTTGTGCACAGCAGGAGAGGAAGCTGAACATGTTCCATATGCATGCTCACTGACACATTTTTGGTATCAGCTGGCAGAACAAAGTTCCAAAATAGAGTAGTCCCAGAACGAGCTGGACTTTTTTGCATATATCCATTACTGAAACAGCAACGTCTATGTTGGCTTGGGCACATTGTGAGAATGGCTGATGATCAGATTCCAAAAGATCTCCTGTATGAAGAATTAGTGCTGTGATACAAGAATATCTGCAAGCAGGATCTGAAGGCCTTAGGAATGGACCTCAACACATGGGAAACCTTGACATCTAAGCGTTCAGCCTGGAGGCAGGCAGTGCAGCATGGCCTGTCCCATTTTGAAGAGGCACTTGTTCAGCAGGCCAAGGCAAAGAGGCAGTCCCGAAACAAGCCAAATCGGGGAGCTGGACAGGGGACAGATTGGATTTGTCTTCAGTGTGGAAGGGATTGTCACTCTCAAATTGACCTTCTCAGCCACACTAGATGCTGTTCCAAGTCCTCCATACAGAGCACGTTACCATAGTCTCTTGAGACTGAAGGATGCCTAATCTTTCTGACCACGGATAAGTGAATCAGTGAAAATTGATCCAGCAGATACAGGGATCCTACTGCATAGAACTATGATGGAACACAGTCACAGAAAAGTAACACATAGTCCATAGAAATAATATGTGAATGGATCGTGAGCTTTTCTTTTCAGTTCCCCATGCATCCCTTGACTAGCTCTTTAAACATAGCCCCTTTCCCTACTCCACTTGACCCCTCAAACTGGATTCAGAAGATGGGGAACATGCCGAGTTCAAACAGAAAAAGGCAGGTGAACAAAGACATTGGCTTTTTTTTTTAATTCTGAGGAGATGGCAGTTTCACAGAACGATTTGTCACAGAGTGTGGCCTTTTTGTGTGTCCATCCTATAAGGAAGAAGCAAAAAATTAAACCCATAGCTCACTTTTATTTTTATTGAGGCTCTCAAGACCAAGTTAACCTGACCCTCAAAACCATCTAGTTTAGGATTTGTCTTCCAGGAGAGCCACACTCAGGTATGAGTAAGTCAGGTCGAACCCTAATTGAAGACAGAAACCTAAACTTGCCTGTGCTGCATTTTATTTTCCCGGAGCACCCTTTAAAAGCACCCCCAGTATGCCTTTATTAGTGTGGGGGAAAGTTAGTGCCCCCCAAAGTGTATATACACTACCTACGCAGTCACATGAGCACTTAGAGCACATAGGACAAAACAGGACATTCAAGCTTTAGACTGAAGGAAAGGTAAAGGTTCCCCTTGACATTTAGTCCAGCCGTGTCCGACTAGGGCGCAGTGCTCATCTCCATTTCCAAGCCATAGAGCGAGCGTTTTTGTCTGAAGACAGTTTCCACGGTCACGCGGCCAGCGCGACTAGACATGGAACGCTGTTACCTTCCCACCGAGGTGGTACCTATTCATCTACTCGAATTTACATGCTTTTGAACTGCTAAGTCAGCAGGAGCTGGGACAAGCGACAGGAGCTCACTCCAACACATGGATTCAATCTTACGACTGCTTGGTCTTCTGACCTTACAGCCCAGAGGCCTCTGCGGTTTAACCCGCAGTGCCACCACGTCCTAAATCAGATTGAAGGAACATATAGAGCAAAACTGTGCCCTGCCTCCCTTCTGCAACAAGGAGGTATAAAAATGTATTCGCGAAGGCTTTCACGGCCGGGATCTAATGGTTGTTGTGGGTTTCTCGGGCTCTTTGGCCGTGTTCTGAAGGTTGTTCTGCCTAACGTTTCGCCAGTCTCTGTGGCCAGCATCTTCAGAGGACAGCATTCCGTGCTCTGGTGTAGTTGGCTTGGGAGGTATAAAAAAATAAACCTGGGGTTTGGAGAGGGATGGAGGGGGGAAAAAAGCCTACAGAAATAAGAAAAGGAGGTCACAGAAAATGGGGAAAGGAAAATACCATCTGGATCTTGGGGAATTTCTGGTATGATCTGTAGTTGAAGCAGAACTTAAAAGATGTACAAATACCCTATCTTAGTGAACACGAAGGAAGAGGCTGCTGAAATCTTTATAATTTTCATGCACAAATACATACAATGATGGTATCTTTTTTTTAAAAAAAAAGTCTATTAAATGCAAAAATATATTTAACGTCAGATCTATCTGAACCCAGATAATCAATGGAAACGTGGGCTTGGTCTCCGCTCTTTGAAGGTCAATGGGTTTTGTTTTGTTTTTTGCTCTTTAGCTATCAACTTATCAGCTGTTCCAGTTTTAAGTAGAACAACACAGTCTCAACTCAGTTCTGTTTGAAACACTTAACTAAAACCACAGAGAGCAGTGTTTCAAAAACCAGAGAGCTTTCATGTTTTAAAAGTCTGACTAGCACCTGTGATTTGACTGCATGATCTCTTGGTATTTTGTTTGAATTAATAACAGTTTTGTTCTAGGCTTTTTTTTTTCTTTCTTTCCAAGAATAACCTTGCTGGGTGATCTTCAGATGAATCCCAAATAGTGTTTATGATTAATTCCAAGCTTGAGCTTGGTTTACGGATGGCGAAAAATTTAGTTCGTTTCCCATCGGCAATGTACATCCAGGTTCAAACTCATTTTGGGATGTACAGAAGCTGGGTGGAGATTTGGCCCTCTCAAATGTTTTGAAAACAAAGGGGGCATGGAGGAAGAGAGGAAACATAAACATAATTAGGATTTGAAATGGAAACATTGGATAATCAGGACACAATATTGTGAATGATGACCAAATCACAGAAAATCATGACCCCATTCAGAGGCTAGGTTTCCTACTTAAGAGATAAGCTATGATGTCTCCTTATCCTTTTTCACAGAAGATTATACCGAAAACTTACATTTCTAAATTTAAATTAAGCACAGATTTCTCTTATACTTTGAATGCAAGAAACTGTGATTTCTACAACCATCACAAACACCAGGACAGGCTACCCTATTTTATCTCAAAGAATCACAGCTTGTTGCAGAATCTACATCAAAGTAACTGGAAGAGTTGTAACATATCCCCTATTCTTGGCCAAAAGCCATGGACAATTGTGGGGTTTTTTTATAAAAAGGAATGTTTTCTGTAGTTTTTTCACTTTTTTCCTTACTGAATTTTCTATTCGAGGGAGGCAAAAAATTTGCTTGTGCCGTGTTTCGGCAAGCCATGATGCCAATGAGCAGAAGTGATGTATTCTAGTTGTCAGTTGTTTGGCCCCCTAATCAGTAGTGGGGGAAGGGGTTGGAATCCTCAATAGATTAAAGAAATTCAGGATGTGTACATCAAATCCTAACCTCAACTCTAACCTTAAAATTAGTGCTAATCCTCAGTAGACAAGAATTCCTGTAGTGCCAGAAATGACACACAACACACTCAATGCAAGGGGCTTGTTTGTTTAAAGATTCATTTGACCCTTTCTTTTCTTGTGTTAATCCTGATGGATGACAGTTAAAGATATGTTTTAAAACAAGCCAATATCTGAACCCATGCTTTGATTCTATTCTCAGTGACCCTAAGGATTTTCCTGGCCCACAAAGAGGGCAGGAAGAAACTAACGTGAGCATAGTTTATAACCGTTTTTTCACGTACAGTTGGTCCAGCAAAAACACACACTGCGACCTGGGCTAGAACTATATACTGTACAGTATTTGCAACAATTTCTATTTACTGCAGGATAGCTGCAAAGAGGCATGAATCTGCTTGCTACATGTTCCTGTTTTAATGTGATTAAAACAGGGTGCCATTTTTAAACCATAGTAGAGCTTCCATCATGTGCAATGGCAGGAACTGCTGGACATTCCACCCTTTCTTTCCCCCCCCCCCGGAATGTGTAGTTTTGGTTCTGGATGCAGATCCCTCTGCATCCAGAGGGACTTGAGAGTCCCTTGGACTGCAAGGAGAACAAACCTATCTTTTCTAAAGGAAATCAAGCCTGAGTGCTCACTGGAAGGACAGATCCTGAAGCTGAGGCTCCAATACTTTGGCCATCTCATGAGAAGAGAAGACTCCCTGGAAAAGATGCTGATGTTAGGAAAGTGTGAAGGCAAGAGGAGAAGGGGACAACAGAGGATGAGATGGATGGACAGTGTCATCGAAGCGACCAACATGAATTTGACCCAATTCCGAGAGGCAGTGGAAGACAGGAGGGCCTGGTGTGCTCTGGTCCATGGAGTCACGAAGAGTTGGACATGACTAAACAACTAAACAACAACAAAGCAGATCCCTCTGCATCTCAGTAACCCTACTCAACATCCCCAGAGGGAAAGGGAATTCTCCACGATTCCAGTGATCTTCAGCATGTGTGCAAGTTTGGGTGGGTGGCTTTACCCCCAGGCCTGTGATCTGCATCAACACTGGTGGGAAGAGGAGACGGTTAAAGCCTTCTCCAGCCTCAGCAATCCTGCTGAAGATCACAAAGGACCAGACTGAGTTTTAGAATCGTTCTCCTTCTAGCCATTCTTCTGAGAATGAGGATGTGCAGGTAGGAATCCTGCTGTGGTATCTCAGTCCCAGCGTTCTCGTTTCTGATGGAAAACCAGCTGGATGGCTTTCTTTGATTCAAGGGAAAAACAAGACAGCCTCTGATCACTGGGTACCTACCCCTGGTTTAACAGGATGTAATTAGATGGTCCTTTAAATCAAGATGACGGGTTGCACTGTGCCCATTTAGAATTATATTTTGCTAATGTTCTTTACTTCTCTACAAGACAGTGACGTTTTAGCATCATCGCTTGCTGAGGTTCTCATTTCCCTGTCAAGATCTCAGTACAAAAGTTAAAATTCAATCCAGTCCCTGCTGTATTGTTTTATTTGTGGCAATAAATCACTGTGGGTTAAGTTTAAGAGGAGGAAAGTGGAATACTCGAAGCACACGTTTGGCAGTGCTCAGCATTGCTCACAATTATCAGTCTACAGATTTTACAACAATGTGTGGGTGGTGGGGAAGACCTTGTATTAATTTGAGTTGGAAGCCCAATCAGCAAGAGGTAGCTACCCACTTACAGACTAAACACTATGGAGGAAAGAGCGCAGAATGAGGATTACTGGAATATCATTCTTAAAATTATAATAATAATAATAATAATAATAATAATAATAATAATAATAATAATAATAATAATAATAATAATAATAATAATAATAATAATAATAATAATAATAATAATAATAATAATCTGGGATGACTATAAGAAAGACTTTTCACCCCACTAAGTATATATGCAGATGATACCACTCTGATGGCAGAAAGTGAGGAGTAATTAAAGAACCTTGTAATGAGGGTCAAAGAGGAGAGTGCAAAAAAAGGTCTGAAACTCAACATCAAAAAAACTAAGATCATGGCCACTGGTCCAATCACCTCCTGGGAAATAGAAGGGGAAGATATGGAGGCAATGTCAGATTTTATCTTCCTGGGCTCCATGATCACTGCAGATGGAGACAGCAGCCCCGAAATTAAAAGACGCCTGCTTCTTGGGAGGAAAGCGATGACAAATCTTGACAGCATCTTAAAAAGCAGAGACATCACCTTGCCAACGAAAATCCGAATAGTCAAAGCTATGGTTTTTCTTGTAGCAATGTATGGAAGAGAGAGCTGGACCATAAAGAAAGCAGACCGCCAAAGAATTGATGCCTTTGAATTGTAGTGCTGGAGGAGGCTCTTGAGAATCCCCTGGACTGCAAGGAGAACAAACCTATCAATTCTAAAGGAAATCAACCCTGAGTGCTCCTTGGAAGGACAGATCCTGAAGCTGAGGCTCCAGTACTTTGGCCATCCCATGAGAAGAGTACACTCCTTGGAAAAGAGCTTGATGTTGGGACAGTGTGAAGGCAAGAGGAGAAGGGGACGACCGAGGATGAGATGGCTGGACAGTGTCTGCGAAGCAACCAACATGAAATTGACACAACTACGGGAGGCAGTGGAAGATAGGAGGGCCTGGCGTGCTCTGGTCCATGGGGTCACAAAGAGTCGGACACGACTATACGACTAAACGAAATGAAGTATATATATCCTTTTGTCTCATAAAGATATTACCATGGGTGGAGCAGCTGGCAAGATAGCTCAGTGGTTTAGGTATCCGGTTGCAAAGCCAGAGACTGGGAGATCAATCCCCTACCGTTTTTCCTATGAGTAGAGCCAGTCTGTGTAGCTTTGGGCAAGCTCCCAGGGAACCCCCAGAAGAAAGGAATGGTAAACCACTTCTGTGTATTCTCTATCTGGAACACCATGAAAAAGATCACCATAAGTCAGCATTGATTTGACGACACATTATTATCAAAATTTTAGCTGGCTGAATAGCTCAGTGGTTGAGGTATTTGGATGAGGAGCCAGAGGTTGACATTTGAGTCCCTCATTTTGCATCCCAAAAGAGCCAGCCTATGTGGCCTTGGGCAAGCTGCACAGTCTCAGGGTGTCCCCAGAAGAAGAGAACGGTAAACCACTTCTGTGTATTCTATATATAGAAAACCCTGGAAATGGTCTCTATAAGTCAGAATTTAATTGATGGTACATGATTATTATTATGTAGATGGAACAAAGAGAGATTTCAGTGTGTGGGAAAAGCTGGAACTTTTTTCTTTTCTGTTTACTTTTCTTTCTTTTATTCCCCACGATACATGTATTTGTAACTTCTTATAAAGTGGAATCTAAAATGCACTTCTGTCCACTTTTCCCGGTATGCAAAAATACTCAAAGGAGTCTCCAAAGACCCCTGGCTAGGTTTGATCTCCTAAACCCACTGAGAAACTCTGATGGGGTCCTATTTTGGCACTTTATCACAGCTTTGTGGAAATCTTTTACCAGTCAGAGCAGATATTAGAAAAAAGCACTTAGAAGTAAGTGTATAAGAACACAATAATTGTATCTGGAGAAGAGAATCAGTTTACACACCATGATATAGCTATAAAGGAAATGTTTAATAAGATTCTACATCATTGGACACCTTAGTAAGGTTCAAAAACAAGGGTGGGTTATACCTTAATACTAAAAGCCCAGGAACAGCCACCGTGTCCACCTGGATCTCCAGTGATGCAGATAGATTCAGGAAGACCCCCAAGCTATGTACTTGCTCCTTTGGAGGGTGTGCAGCTCTGTTCAGAACAGGCTGCCTACAAAAATCCAATATGGAAACCATCAACCACAGAGCCTCCATCTTGTGGAAACACTCCTTCAAGTTATTGGCCCTTATCCACCCATCACGGCACCTAGACACTAGTCCAACACCTGCACAGCCTAACTGACTCTGATGACATGGAGAAATTGCACTGTGTGCCATCAACGTATTGAGGACACCCAACTCCCAATCTATTAGGGACCTCTCCCATTGGGGTCAGAATAGCACCCTCCTGCAGCCCAGTAATTCTACACTACATAACTGGAGTGGAAGGCGATGGCTGTGTCACCCAAGTGACTTTCAGCATGAATACCAGGATGAAGGATGGCTTTAAATTTGGCCTTTTCTGAGCAAGCAACATGAATACTAGTTGCTGCCTTTTCGTGCCTGAAGTGGCTTCCTCACCTTGCCTCATGGTAGGGCCAGCTCCTAGAGATAATAATAACACTGGCTTACCTTCCATGGTTCTTTCAAGTGGCATGTGATTATGGACACGACCTGTTCTTGGAACACTTGTGAAAGGCACAATGTAAAAGCTATCACGTTTTAGCAGGGAAAAAGTTAAGTCGCTCATGAGGCCTTTTAGTTTTTCCTGTCGCTTTGTGACTAAAGTGATCCACTCAGGCCAGAGTTGAAGGACTGATCAGAAATACCTTGGCTTATTTTTTAAGGTCGTTGCCAGCCACCTTGAGCTAATATGTAGCTCCATTAAAGCTGCAAAAATATCGTTGCCAACATCACCTGCATAATAAACGCAAGCATTAGTAAAACATTCTTCTCTTGCACTGACGCTAATTTTTTTTTTTAAACTAATTTTGTGGGAAGGTGTTTGCAAAAGCACTCTTCTACCTGGAAACTTTGCCAAAATGTTAAGGAACTTTTTTTTTCTTCCTCTTCACAATTGACAAGATATTTCTTTCCCTGAGGCATCAGAAGCAGACACGGCTTGAGCAAGAGACAGGATAGCTCGGAACAGAGTTAAGGCCTTTGAAAATGTGCTTCTCAGGAAACCTGAGGGGAAGATTCTCTTTGCAGGCTTGGGTTAGATCAGCAGTACAGAAGATTTAAATTGATTTAGCAGGTATTCCCACTTCACAGGGTGCTGTGAGGATGTAAAGGTGCGAAACCTCTAAAACAAGAATCAGGAAGAGAGGCAGCCCTACTGATATTGATAAGACTACAATTCCCATTGTCCCTTACCACTGGCTCTTCTGGATCGGACTGCTGGGAGTTGTAATTTAGAAGGCATTTACTAGAGCAGAATTCTCAGCAACCAACTACAATTCCCAACTTTCTTCAGGGGAGGCCATGACAGCTAACCAACCCTGATTTTGACTTCCTGGTTTAATTCATAAACTGCTTGATACCAGAGATTTTGGAACATACCACATTGCCCCCCACCAAAAAAAAAAAGAAAGAAAACAGAAGAGACGCACTAAAATATATATACCTGAACAAAATGGTGGCCAGCTGGCTTGAAAGAAAACAATGTTTGCTTGAAAAAACAAAGGGAAAAACTGAAAATATAGAAGTATAAGAGCATGGCTAGCCTCAATTGGAATTGTGTTCCAGAGGATGGGAGCTGATATACTAAAGGCCCTATTTCTGGTAGACTCCAAGGGGATCCCAAGCGCATGCAGAGGCCTCCTCTGAAGCCCTCAGAGATTGGGTAGGATGATACAAGAGATGCAGTGGGGTGACTACCTCAAGTGGCAGATCATTAAGGGATAACCCATCCTCTATGCCCCCAATATGGCAGAGATCTGGATATTGTGGGAAGCTGCTCTGCAGAAGCTGCACAACTCTTCAAAGCAAGCCACTGAGGAACTTGGGCTCTCAATGTCAGCGAGGCTAGAGTGGTTGTCAGAGGGGGGGATGATGTAGACAAGCTTTTAGGGATGCTCCTGAGCTCAGTGACAAGGCACTGCTATTTTTTTTTTCTCTCATTCCCCCTATTTTTAGATGTTTTCATAGTGAGGAACAGAAGAGGATAATCTGGAAAAAAAAAACAAGGGAATACAAACCAAAGATCACATCCATGTTGACCACAGCTACCACCCAAATAAAATTCTACGAATGTCACAGGGCAATTGTAGAATGAAGGTCTCCTATGGAAGCCTTTTCTGTACCTTTGGGCTTTTCCTGTTCTTGTTCTTTTTCCTGATACAACCCAGGATGGGAAAATAGTTTGCAACTTGATCCAGATTCCATCCTTGTTTAAGGCAGCACTTTAGGATTCAGTATTGGCAGGATAAGTGCCTCATCATGTTGTTTGCTCACAAAAAGCCTGAAGTTTAAACTAGATCATGTGTTCAGACTGTTTTAGAAATAGTGCTCTCACAACGGTTGAAAAATGTCTGTTTGTTATAGAGTATAATTTGCTTCACCTACATATTTAACATTTAACATGCTTTCTTTCATGATTGGTCACTGTTAGGTAAATACAGGCTTTATTTGAGTCTGATTGCTGAGGCATATACCTCTGGAAAAATCTTGTGGGAGGAAAATCAAGTTAATTACAGGGAACACACATTGCTGCTAACATTTTGTTTGACATCCAGGTTTCACTTCCATATACAGTATTTTCAGCCCTTAGTATTTCAACTACCAGGGCAGAGAAAATACCACGGGATTTTTTTCCATTTATAAAACGAGTGAATTCAAAGTATTGTTTTGCTGACACATGACACAAGGCTGAATCAAACTGGTCCAACCCATTTTGCTCCTAAAGAACCTCTTTATTTTGTCCTCTGCTGCTGGGAGCCTTGTGCTTTTTCAGGCCAGAATGAATCGATTGGGCTTTTTTTCCTTGCAGACGTTCTTCTAAAGATGAGGGGCATGTCTGTAGATGAACGTTTTGGATGATGTAAGCAGTTGGGCATGATGTTAAGGACTAAGGGAACACACACACACACACACAGCATATTGTCTCTTGTCCTCCTATCATTCTCTTTTTTTAAAAAAATCCTTATAAAGATGGGATTACTGCTGCATCACTGTCGCCTTATTGTTGGTTCGTGGTTCGAGATGGGCACGAACTGCTGTTTTGGTGGTTCGACACAGTTCGTTTCTCAGCTGAACAACTGATCAGTGGTTCGGTTCTCCAACCCCTCCAGGGAGCGCGCACTCAGCAGCAGTGCCTCGCCCTGACTTCTCCGGGTGATGCTGTTGAGTGGGCATCTGCTGGAGAGGGGGTAAGGAGGCCAAACCACAGATCAGTTATTCGGCTGGGAAACAAACTGTGCTGAACCACCAAACCACAGAACCAGCGGTTCATGCCGATCTCTATTCATGGTTATTAATCCTCCCCATACTTCACTTGTTCATCTTAGAAGTGCAGAGCTGGAAGAGACCCTATGGATCATCAAGTCCAGCCCCTGTCTAGGAGGCACAGTGGGGAATTGAACTCCCAACTTCTTGCTCCACCGCCACATACCTAACCCACTAAACCACTGGTTCTTAACCTTTGTTACTCAGATGTTTTTGGACTGCAACTCCCAGAAGCCGTCACCATCAGCTCTGCTGGCTGAGGTTTCTGGGAGTTGCAGTTCAAAAACACCTGAGTAACAAAGGTTAAGAACCACTGCACTAAACTACCCAGCAGTTATCCATACAGTCCCTCGCCACTGTTTAGTTTCCCCCTACACACACCTCATTTTAGGCATTTGCATCACCAAATCAGTCCAAAAGCTTTAATTGTACTTCAGAACCAGTACCACCTCTTCTGCTTTGATCTGGACTTCAAACAAATCAGATCAGATTTGATTCAGGATTCCAGGTTTGTCCAAAACCCATAGCCCTATTATGTAGTGCAGTATCTACTTTGACCCAACTCCGGGAGGCAGTGGAAGACAGGAGGGCCTGGCATGCTCTGGTCCATGGGAGTCATGAAGAGTCAGGCACGACTTAACGACTATACAACAACAACATCTACTGGTGCTCCTTAGCCTTTGGTGCCTTACATCCCACAATTGAAAGAACCCGAGTTCCACCAGAAAAAGAAAAGAAATCCCACTTTTTCTGGAAAGTCACCTTTACAGGCATTTCTGTTATTATACAGTATTTAGCATTCATGGTTAAGTTGATAGTCAGGGAGCGCAGGGGATTAAGAGAAACACTGACTATTGAAAGTTAATTCTGGCATGTCAGGAAGTCACAAATGAATGCTTTGTGGCAACTTGGATCAGGAGAAAAAATTGCACTTACAGACGGACATGGAGATTGCAGGAGAGTAAATCCTTAAAAAATGTTATTAAATGTTATTAAAATGCTGCATCCCACATCGACCACTTCTGTGTCGCACCAGTGGTGTATATAACAAGAAAAATGGCAGGCAGGCACAATCATAAAGGGATGTAGAAAATGCAGCCCTACCGAATCTACTGTATCGCTCTTCCATTTGTCCATTCCATGAAACAATAATTATGTTTCACTGTTGCATCTTCTCAGTAACGATGACAGACACTCCAAGACTTCTGATCACAAGAAGAAGAACTCACAAGTCCAACATTAGGCGGGATTCGGTCAACATACATTCATCACTAGGCAGTCAACACTGCAGTGGCATGTTTTTAAGAAGTGGGAGCAGAAGGTGCAGTGATTAATACAGCTAGTGGCTTTAGCCAGCTATCCCAGTGTATGCATGTACGTATTATGTGCTGTCAAGTCAGTTCCGGCTTATGACGATCCTTTCCAGGGTTTTTGAGGTAGAGAATACACAGAAGTGGTTTATCATTCCCTTCTTCTATCATTCCCTTATCATTCCCAGGGTGCCCTGGGACTGTGCAGCTTGCTCAAGGCCACATAGGCTGGCTCTGTTGGTAGGAGGCATGTGTGTTATTAATCTGGCTCCATAAGAAAACACAGAAATGTCAGGGAGTTTTTGTTTTGTTTTGTTTTGTTTTCTTACTGTATCTTTTTTAAAAAAAAACTGTGGTAGATGCACCTTCTGATTGATTTACCTATGCCTTGATGCTCATGAGCTGGCGTTATTCTTTCACTTGCTTTGTAGTCTGAAGCACCTCCGTCACACCTTTATCTTCATCTTGCCTGCTGAAATGCCAAGAATGATTTACGCCGCTCCGTGCATGCGGCGGACCCCCTTTTCCAGCATAACTGACAGCCTGAGTTACAGATTTATCTGTCGGCTAATTCACCTCCAAATGGCACATCCAGCATTTGATATAAGCATCTGCCAATTTTTCTTGCCAGAGGTGTGTGTGCTTTGGAGGCAAGTAAAATCATATCTTTAGATCGTGAGCAGACAAGACAAATACTAAAAGTGGGAACACCGAGGAGAGGTATCAGGGCTGCTATTTTTCTTCTTAAGTACAAATTATTGTTACATTTAAAACAATGCCCAAGCATCTAATTTTCAATTACTGTGGGCAATGCATGAACTGCACTCAGAGATGGCTTATCTGGTCGCTGTGATGTATGCTTTAGTTACATCCTATCTCGGTTACTGAAAGGCACTTTCCATGAGGCTGGCATTTACAAAGTGCTGAGAAACATCAGGTGCCCCCAAATGCTGCAGCAAGTCCATTGATCGGAACTCGCGTCTCCTTTGTTGTGACAGCTTCACTGCCTACCAGTCTGTTTGGTTTGCCGTCACTGCTAGTGCAAATTTGTCACACAGTGTTCTGCTTTAAAACAAGTTCCCGTTCGTTTGCCCAAGACCTTTTCTCCTGGGGGGAAATACAAAGTAGCCTAAAGCAGTGGTCCCCAGCCTTTTTGGGACCGTGTACCAGTTGGGGGGGGTTAGTCTGTGCACGGTGGGGTGGGAGTACCCCCACACTCGCGGGGGGGTGTGGCACATTCGCGGGTGGGTATGGCACGCATATGTGCATGCGCAATTGAGCGGGGCGTGCTTGCGGATGGGTGTGGTGCGCTTGCAAGTGAGTGGAGCATTCATGCGCCCAAGAGCACCACACCCATCTGAGAACATGCCCGCTCACCCGCACGAGCGCACCATGCCCACCATGTGTGCGTGAAGGGGGGAGATCTGTCTCTGCGGCCCGGTCCTTTGAAGCCCGGAGTTACTGATCTAGATGATACAGTGAGCACATCATTAGAGGCAGCACTCCTTTAAAAGGTAAAAGTTTTTCACTTCTGCATATTGCAAATTACCTAATTTTTCTTTGATAATTGGTTGTTGGGATGTAAACACAGTCTTTATTTGCATAACTGCTCATATACGGAGTTTTGGAGGAACTGCGTGTTGAGGCAAAACACACTGATAGCAGGAATTATGCATTTCTTTTAATGTGTAATTTGACCTGATGTCTCCGGGTGTAAATTTCCCAGCATTTATTCCAGAGGGAAAACCTCCAGCTTTATGAGGCACATGGGCTAAAAGCTTGTTAGAGAGTCAGCAGTTCGGCAAAGAGAAAATGAAGTAAAGCAGGTTGATCGAAACAAGGGAACAAAGGAGTATGTTTTGAAAAAATCATCAATCCTTTCTAACAGCCTGTAGTAATTATTAGCACGAGCCAGAGATTTCTCTCAGCCTTCAGGCTTTAGATTTTATTTAGTTCCAAATAGTTATTACCTCATAAACAGAAAGATTATGTCAGGTTATTTTTATAGATACACTCAAGTCATAAAGTCACACGTGCACTCACACAGATATCAGAATAATTTTAGCAGCTCTTTCTAGTTCCATGCATACAGACCATTAGATCTGTCTCTCTCTTTTATTTCCCATTATAAAACCTGACCGCTGGAGAATATAGATCACTGCAGTTGCATATTCCAAATGCATCTGGGACACCATGCTTTTCAGTTCAATTGGGGGATGCTAGATCCATCATGTCTTGATTTCTATGGATATTTCTGTGCCTCTACTCGCCCCCCCAAGTCATTGTGTATCCACTGTATTAATTTTATTAGTTCACATATTTTGCACATTTAGAACCTGCTCTTCAATCAAGTTCCTAGGATTGTTTTTTCAAGATTGGACAGGCTCACATACTCTGCTTCTCTCTGGAGGAGCCTTTGTTAAGGGACAGAAGCACTCAGACTTTCTAAAGGGAGAAGCAACTTTGCCAGCAGACCCTTCTTCTTCCTCTCCCGCACCTCATCACAGCAACCGGGGTGAGTGGAACAGCTTGAAGACAGGCCAGGCGGGTGCAGGACAATGCCTCAAACACCATTCTAAAAGCCAGTGTATCCCCATCAACTGAGATACAACACAGCTTAAACCAAGAGGACGCACATACCAACCCAAATACCATGTGACTACCAGGTGATTTCGAAATTGCTCCCATTTAGAACAGAGCTTATTGCAAGGCAAAATGTAAATGTAAATACAAGCTTGGTGAAATGAGACATGATCAATAATAGACATATCAGATGAGCTGCACTGGGGGCGTGTATTCTACAATGGGTACGCTGTAAACATTGACCAAAAAAAAACCAGTCTTATCCAGCTCTCAAGTGATGTACAATGCACTGTATTCCAGACTTTGTTTAGGTTCCACATGGTCACCACATGGTTGCACCTAATACCAGGAAGCCTTCTTTCCAGAATGGATTGGGCCCACTTCTTTGCCATGAGATGTGGAGGATTTTCAATTTCATCTGGAGCAGAGATGGATAACTGATTTCCAAAACGCTGTTGGTGTCTTCCCTGCTGCCAGCCGAAGTATGACAGATAATTTGACAGCATGGAACACAAGAGAATCACAGAGTTTCATTACCCATGGAACTTGGGGTTAAAAGCCAGGGCGGAAAAGAAGGGCATCTATTTTTCTTCAACATACAACCGGGTAGATGATCTCAGCAGGACAGAGAGTCCGTTTTCAGATTGGCTGGCAGACTGAGGGTCACAATCCCCAGAGGGAGTCAGTTTTTATACTACAGAAGAGTGGACCTGCAACATTTGGGGGAATATTTAGTGAGCCAATCAGAGGTGGGAAATTGTGCCTTTTTTGAACTATAACTCCAGAAGTGTTGTAGTCTTTAAAAAGAGTAAAGCAAAGCAAAAGCAAAGCAAATACTTTTTCCTCATATCTGGTTGTGACTCCATAGCAGCTGGGGTTTGCTGGTAGCTGTAGTTCAAGAAAGTTACTTTCCCATCTTTCAGGATACAGCACAATATGGGTCAATTTACACATTATACTCTTAATGACACATAGCATGTAAACCAGGCAAATTCTTCGCTTTTAGAAGGCTAAAAGTGGAAGCAAATACCCTACCATCAACAAACCCTAAATACAGGGCTGGCTCAACACATTTTTGCTGCTTAAGACAAAGGCAAGATAGTAGATACACACAGGCAAGTAAACTGGACTGGCAGGCAAGGGTCAAATTAGACAAAACATCACCTTTGCTATCCAAAGCTGATAAAACATCTTCCTTCCAGCAAAGCAGCTTCTTCAAAGCTTCCCATCTAAGCAACCATACTTGCAAATAAACTCCGTGTCTACTTTCCAATGTCAGTCACTACCAAAAAGGCAAGCTAGTTTGCAATATGCAAGTGTGAGGAAAGTCTGTTCTAAGATAACATACATCCTTTTCATCTTAAGGGAACTCAGCTTCTAATGTCATGCTAACTGGAAAGCAAAAAGCAAAGGATACTACTTACTGTATATACCACCACATAGTGCTTGAAACACTCTCTGGGCAGTTTACAATTTAATTATGGAGGCTACACATTGCCCCTCCATCCCAGCAAGCTGGATACTCAATTTACCAACTGTGGAAGGCTGAGTGGACCTCAAGCTAGCTACCTGGGATTGAACCTGGGTAATAAGCAGAGGTTTTGCTGCAGTACTAAAGTTCAACCAGTACGCCACCAAGATCCTAACTGTATAAGTTTAGTTTCACTGTTAATCTGCAGCACTAACAATGGGATAGACTCCTTCACAATAACTTAGGAGGTTGCAGAACAAGTTGTGTGGTACACAAGCTCTATTGTCTAAGAGAGGGGAGTGATCAAAGGAGAAATGCTTGGCTCATTCGACTTCTTCCTTGCCATAAGCTTGGTCAGCCAGTTGGTGTTTTTGCAACCTCATATAATACCTTTAGTAGGTTTGGCTGGGAGGAAACTTTCTTAGCTGGGAGGAAACTTTCTGGGCTGGGATGACTGTCAGTCTATCCACAACTGACCAATTGTTCCTTCTGTGAATTCAAGGAGAGAGCCACTTCTCTGCTTTTGAGCTCTTTCACTCTCAGTCAGTAAGTCTGTTGAGGCCTATTGATAAAAGCAATAAATCATGTTTCTCAGTTTGCTGTTTGATCTGTTCAATTCTAAGAAATTGAATCTTTTAGTCTTTTTCCTATTAATGTCTCAGCGTGGTATTGAGACATGTCCCAATGAATAAGAAAAGGGGTGGACTAATCTGGGGAACTTGAAGCTGTTCTGCTCTGGGAATCCCTGCACTTCTGCTACGCAGCTAGAAGAATTTGACCAGAAATTCAAAACTCTGCAACACAGCCAGGGTCTTCCTACCCTGGTAAGGATAGGCCCTCTTAATTGTGTTTACCGAAAAAAAATAATCAAACCTATCACTATCAAAGATATGTCTGGAGAGAGTTGGAGGAAACTGAGGGTAAGTCAATAGGATTATTTCCAATGAGAGTTTGGAATAAATTAATTGTTTTTAAATTAATTAGTCCAATTTAGAAACTTTTAACTCCACAAGACCCAGACTCCATTAACATAGTGATTCAACTTAATTAGATTCTAATTAATTTAACATTTGCCCACAGCCTTAATAGGTTTTTTTCTTTAGCTACAGATGTATGAAGAAAATGATGCACAGACACGTTTTCCGAAGCCACCGTCAGGAGAAAGGAAAAGAAAGCTGTTCATGGCAGCAACAGAAGCAGAGGTGTGATGATCTTGTTTTAAATGCCCTGGGCACGCACACGTGGAACGGACAGAAGCTTCTGGAAATGGCCAGAAGCAGAGTAAGGTGGGTACAGTGTGTGTGTGTGTGTGTGTGTGTGTGTGTGTGTGTGTGCGCGCGTGCGCGCGCGCGCGCGTGCCAACTCAGACTTTTAACTACACGTTTTCACCACACTTCTGCATTCTAAGCTGGTGATGGATTGCAGAAAAAAGGGTTCTGCATACGCTCAGAAGCACTCGAAATATTTCTAATTAAGAACTCTCCATCCTTGATTCGGTATCTGAGCTATGTAGCCAGCCAGTTAGCCCTGGTTTGCACTGGATAAGTGTCCTCTGACTAGACTAAAGACATTATTCTTTATTAACGGTTTTAATCAGCACAAGCAGCCGTTTTGGTCGGAAGGGTGGGTGAAGTAAATGACTGTTGTGGGGCCAGGAAGGAAAGAGGGATGCAGACCAGTGACAAATCTTAATTGAACAGATTGTGAGGACCCCTGCCTCAGCAGGCCAAGATTTTTCAACTTGGTTAGTTTGGTTAGTGGTCTGTCAAAGCAAGTGCAGAGTCCGTGTGTAATCAGAGATATGCATGGGAAGGTCTGGAGGGAATTGAGGGCAAATAGGGCCCTCCAAGGTCCTGAGGTGGTGGATCCCTCTTTTTAATCAAAGAGAAAGACATCTTATTTAGATGCAAGTCATAAAATCATAGAATCGTCGTAGGGTTGGAAGGGACCTTTGGAGGTCTTCTAGTTCAACCCCCTGCCCAAGGCAGGAGACCTCATACCATTCCAGACAGATGGCTGTCCAATCTTTTCCTGAAAACCTCTAGCGATGGGGCACCCACCACATCGGGAGGCAAGCTGTTCCACGGCTTAATGGTTCTTACCGTCAGGAAGTCCTAAGATATCACAGCAGGTGACAGAAGAGAGTGGGGTGACTCCTCCAGCCCAGAATGACTTTGTATGGCACAAGCAGTAACTAAGAAGAATCCTAACTCAAGGCAGAGTTTGAAAGGCTACTTTTAAAAAGTACTTAGTTATCATTAGAGGTAAAGGTAAAGGGTCCCCTTGACACTTAGTCCAGTCATGTCCAACTCTAGGGGGCGGTGCTCATCCCTGTCTCCAAGCCATAGAGCCAGCGTTTGTCCGAAGACAGTTTCCGTGGTCACGTGCCCAGCATGACTAAACACGGAACGCCATTACCTTCCCACCGAGGTGGTACCTATTTATCTACTCGCATTTGCATGCTTTCAAACTGCTAGGTTGGCAGGAGCTGGGACAAGCGACGGGCGCTCACTCCGTCGTGTGGATTCGATCTTACGACGGCTGGTCTTCCAACCTTGCAGCACAGAGGCTTCTGCAGGTTAACCCACAGCGCCGCCACCTCGTCCCCTATCATTAGAGGTAGTCCCTACCAAGTTACCATTTATTGTCACATTAAAATAATAATCCCTTACTTTGCATTACTCAAAACAACTATACGTACTTGTTGTCTTAAAAAATAAAGAAGAGAGTGCTATAGACAGACAGACATAGCTAAGTAGAGAGGTCACACACTACCTTGTAACTATAGAAGGGGCTAATCCAAGAATAACAGTGATTCAACTCAGCACATTATGGCTATGACAACAGTGTCTAGGTGGACAAATAGTTTGACCTGGAATAAGGTCTGTTCATAGTTGGCTGCATAGTTCAGTGGTTTAGGTGTGTGACTGCAGAGCCAGAGGCTGGGAGTGCAATTCCCCCACCATGCATTCGAGAAGGGCCAGCCTGGGTGGCCTTGGGCAAGCTGCTCAGTCCCAGGATGCCTCCAGAAGACGGGAAAGATAAACCACTTTTGAGTATTCTCTACGTCAAGTCCCTAGGAAGGGTTGCCATATGCCAAAACTGTCATTGTCGTCATCATCACATTTATATATTTATGCCTGGAGGAGGAGAACTGCTGTTCTAGAGAGCCAATGGTGCCTGCGGAGAAAGCGGTTAGGATAAGGGGTAGCAAATCATTGTTATAATACCTCTTTAGACAGCGGTGGATAATTCTGGCTCCCCTGATGTTTTTGACTCACATCTCTCACAGTTCCTCTCCATTGGCTCTGTTGGCTTGAGCAAGTGGGAGATGAAGATCAGAAACATTCTGGAGAGGCACACTCTCCTGTGTGGGTTCCACAGTCTCCAATCTCACCAGGCCTCTCAGAGCACTTTTCCCCCCAAGAGTATCAACCTGTGGCACCAGATCGTTGCAGGCCATGCTCCTACGGATTGTCACACCGAGGGAGACGAGAAAGATTTCCACAGGAAATCAGGCCTTTTTGGTTGTGGCTTTGGAATGGGCTTCTAGTTGAGCTGTGCCAGTCCCTTCCCTCTCCTCGAAGAGACTGCTGAATCCCATACTCTTCATGATGACCACCAAATTGTCTTTGCTCACTCCTCTATTATCCGATTATGACTTACTGATTTGTATTCGCGAAGGCTTTCACAGCCGGGATCTGGTGGTTGTTGTGGGTTTTTCAGGCTCTTTGGCCATGTTCTGAAGGTTGTTCTTCCTAACATTTCACCAGTCTCTGTGGCCGGCATCTTCTGAGGACAGCACTCTGTGCTCTGGTGCAGTTTGTTTGGGAGTTGAGTATTTATGGCTGTGAGATCAGCTTTTGTCCTTTCCAGGAAATGGGTGATTATGATGATCAGGGTGTTTTTCTTGTGGGTGTATTGTTGTGATAAGGAGGAGAGATTATCTGTCACTGTGATTGATGGGTGTCGTTAGCTGATCTATTGTGTGTAGTGATCACCGGTCCTTGTGGCTGGGTTTTGTCTCCTGAAAAGGACAAAAACTGATCTCACAGCCATAAATACTCAACTCCCAAACAACTGCATGTCATGAGTGCTTCCGAAGATCTGGACCCAGAAGGGTTAACTGTGGCTGAGGAGAATGTGGAGAGATCGGAAACAGCTGAGCAGCCTCCAGGTTCTCCCTCCACAGCAGACAGGCTTCGGGGCAGGCTTCGGAAAAGACTCAGGGCAAGAAGAGCAGAGGATTGCTCTAAGGCTTTCCACAGGAACCTATGTTCACCTAGTCCTGAGTACTAGCAGAATAGAGAGCTTTCCAACAGCTCAAGGAGCTGTTTTAGTATAAAACAAGCTTCAGTGAAGCCAGAAACTTCGTGGAAGCAAGGAGTCAAAACCTTGGGTGGCATCCACGTCTCTTGTTCCTGAACTCTGGACCTTGACCCCGGACTGTGCTGGTATTGGACTTTGGACCTTGGCCCTGGACTATGTACTCTGGACTCTGACTGTGTATCTGACCCTAGACTTTGACTTTGGACTGCACTCTGTAAGTTTGTTTTGGGACTCTGGCTTTGCATTCTTGGTATCTCTGACCTTGGACTGGTTTATCGGACTTTGGCTATTGTAAACCCCGGGAACGTGACACTGCACCAGAGTGCAGAGTGCTGTCCTCTGAAGATGCCAGCCACAGAGACTGGCAAAATGTTTCAGAACACAGCCAAAGACCCCAAAAAACCCACAACAACCACTGACTAATTTATTTTATGTTTATTGATTTGATAAATATATCTCCTTATATTTACTTTATTTGTGCTATATTATATTACTTCATTGCTAACCACCCAGAGTAGTGCCTTGCACTCATCCGATGGTATAGAACTTTAATAAATAAATGAATAATAAACAAATGTTGGTTTGGGACTGGCCACTGGTAGAGTAAATGACACCACTCTGTCACCCTGGTTTGCTGCTAGGCACAAACTCTGGCAGCTGATTAGCCTGCATTGGGGGGGGGGGGTGTTTTCCAAGACGTTTATGGCCATGTTTGATAGCAAGAAGTGGTTGTTTTCCAGCTCATTTTTAAAGCCATTTTATTTGCATGTTAATCTTGTCTCTTGAGGTAAAAGTTTTTCTGAGATTGGTAAGAAGAATGTATGCTGTCAAACTGGGACACATGAAACATATATCAAAATTATGAGCTATTCAGTAAATATCCTAAATAAACATTCTGCAGAGTTGTGCTGTCAGTATTCCGGATACCAGCCTAAGCTATAAATAATAAATACTCTTTTTATCTGTGTAATTTTGGGCTGCCTTAGAAAACTGGACTAAGGATGTGAATTTGTTGCCAATCAAGTTCAGAGGTGTTCCCTCTCACTCATGTGCATGGCAATATTGACCGAGGAAACCCCAGATTCCTAATTCACAAAAAGGCTTTTAACAGATGGTGGTTGACAGTACTATTATAAGAGATGTGAAAATGCCATATTTAAAAAGGTCACTACAACCATCGTTTTGGGTGCAGGAACCTATGTAGTTCATGTCTCCAGAAATTGTTCTAAAATTGGTTTGGCTTTTCTCTAAAGTGTTTCCACCAGTGATGTTAAGCATGCTGTTTGATAGCCCAGCCTAACCATATTTACATGGCAATACCTTTTTCAGATATTAAAGATTCTTCTTTAGGAATCAGACTCTTTTTATTTAAACAACAACAACAGCAATTGCTGCAGCTAATGACATTATCAGCCTTACATGGTTTAAGTCCATGAACAGCGGATTTTACCCAGTGTTTACTTAGAATAGAAGTTAAGGTGCAAGAAAGAAGTGTCAACGTGATCACCTTTTAAATGAAGAAAAGGACTAATTCATCTCCAGTCTGAATTTGGAATTTCCTTTCCTTACCATTTCAACCACATTTTTTTAAACTCCTAATGTTGCAATTTTTTTTCTGTTTTAGGAATTTTCTGTTTTTTAAGGCATAAAAATACATAGACATCAATATACAGAAAAGTCTGCCAATACCAAACAACCATTTATTTTGAAAAATAAAAGCAACTTTATAAATAAATAAAACAAAACAATCAAATCTATTACCAATCATTACTAACCAAATTAATTTTGCTTGTTTCTTTTTGTATTAGGTCCAGACTGAAGCAGAATAGCCGGATTCAGTTCTGAGACAAATTGAACCAAATTTCTAAAATAGTTCTGATCTGAATTCAGATCCACACACAAATTGCATTGAATGGGATTTCGGCCTTTAATATTTAGAAACAAAGGTAAGTCGTAGGCAAGCTTAAGCTAAGTGTCTGAAATTTGGCAGGTCTACTCCCCACTTACAGGGTATGCCATTTCTCCAAATGGCATGTCCATCAGTGCACAAAGAAAAGAGTATTCGCTATTCCAGTTTTCCAATGGATGGCAATGGAAGCCCTTGTGATGTGATTTAACAAACCAGCTCCCATCCGGGTTGCAAATCGAATCGTAAGGGATACAAATTGCTGTAGACCAAATCAGGATCCATTCTGAAGCATAAAAATGCCCTCCTAACCAAATTAGGGGCTCTATGCACAGCCTAATGGATAGCTAGATGATTAATTGGGTAGGTGGGTGGGTGGATATATGCCAAATTCACTTTATAAATCATGTCTAGGCAAGTTGTTTTGTTTCACTTCACTTAGCTTCTCTTTATTTCATTTTGTTTCATTTCAGGGGGGGGAACCCCCTGCTACTAGCTTAGATAATGCATGGGAGGCTGAGCACAGCCTGAAGAAACCCACTCTGCTACCTGGATTGATTATTTCAGGACCATTTTTTTAAATTGCTGTTTTTCTGGTAACTTACACCTTTAAAGCCAGCTCTCGCTCTACAGCATGCACCAGGGGGACCATCTGTGCCATGAGTTTTCCCCGTGATACCAACAACCACATCTTCTATATCTCTCAGCAATGAGTCTAGATCATCTGTAGCTTGTCTGAAGAAGGGTGCATGTGAAGCAACTTGAAACAGGGACCTGCAGCACCTCAGGCAGAATATGACGCTCGCTTGACAAGAGGACAACTTTATTCTCCCTGCAGCTAATGACAGCAGCCTGTCACGGAATTTGGGTAACGCTCTACAATCTTCCGACTGCTCTGTGTCCTCCCCAGAAGCAAGGATGCATGCCGCCTTGCCTTTAAAGTTGTCCTCCTGCTAAAAATGTCAGCACGAAGCCTCACTAGCTGGTCATTACTTATTCAGTCCTTGTTTCGCAATCTATTGTAGCAAGGTAGCATTCACTCTGCTAGTCCAGAGTGCTGAATTTATCCAAGTACATTCACCAAGGACCAGATAGGTTTGGCTTGTTTGGGGGGGGGGTGGGAGTTGGGGAGAGACACTGCTTGCAATGCAAATTAGGCCGTGCCTGGTGCTGGCAGAACTTATTTCGAGAGGGTTTGGTATGGTGACAAGATAATTAAGATTCCTGTCAGAAGTAATGAATGCTATTTGCCCACTTTGAAGTTTTCCCTATGATGGGTAAGACGATGCTAGGAGTTTTAGTCCATGAAAAATTAATTGGTAGAACTATGTGGCACACACAGAATCATCAACGTGAGCTGAGCGAAATTGTGACTTTCAGCTTCTGTGCTGCCCCCTGTTGGGGGAATCCTCTTTGGAGGACAAGCTGCCGATTCCTTCCTCAAAGAACTCTGTCTCTTCATCACTGTGCCGATACTAAAGCTTCCTTCTTCTCCCATTTACCCATATTCTCCCATACATTCCTTTCTGCAATTATAATTTTTTAATTACTCGTTCCCTAGTGGCTGCTGGTGACCACGGTGGCTTGCAGAGTGGAAGGAAAGCAGCCAGTGGTGACTGGCGCCAGGGCTCTGAGCCATGCCGTGTGTGGGCATTCTTGCCCACAAACAGGCACAAGACAGTGAATGTTCTTGTATACAAACTCAGAGGAAGGCATTGAGTTGGAGACTCCATTACTTCTGGCCCATTCATTTCCCTGGAAAATGCACCTTGCTCTCAAATCACAAACATCCATACCAGCTTCTGCTGCTGCATCGGTTTCCTTCGTTGCCTTCAGGCAATTGATGGATTCCACTTGCATTCATTTCCCCATTTTCATGTTCTTTTCCTTGTGAAGCTGGAAGTTCTCGAGGATGGGTAGGGTTGCCAGACATCAGGCAAAAGGAGGACATGTCCTCTTTTTTAGCCTAATGTCTTCCATTCAGCAGGCAAAGATAAAAACCTTTAAATTGTCAGGCTTTTGTATATATTATGTTATAATTTTGGATGGGAGGGGAGAGGTGGAAGGACCCCCCTCCCCCTGTCTTTCTCCGCCGGCCATATGGAAGCGGCTTGAGTCAGAGGTGGAGCAGCACCCCGTTTGCCCAAATGGAGCATCATCTGCTGCCACCATGCAAGTTAGGCTGTACAGCTAGAAGAAGACTAGATGTAGGGAAAAAACTGCAGGGTATTGACAAGAGCAGGAGCGTTGGTGGTTCCACCACAGATTTCTCCTTCAAATGTCTTCCTGAATTCACATTAACACCAGCAACAAATCTTTAGGAAGCACATATTACCAGTGTAGCACATATTTCTGTTTTCCCAGTAGACCAGAAACCTCATGGACTTGGGAAACAGGCAAAATCAAACCACCCGCTCTGCACCACTTCCTGTTATAAAGATTGAAGCCCCACTGTGCTTCCATCATCTTGGCAACCTGTTGCCAAAGAAGGCTACAGCGAATTGCCCTGTGTCCCCAGACAATTTCCTTCTCTTCAGTTTGCGTCTCCTGATAGAGGTGCTCACAGTCAGCCTGTCCTTTTTTGACCCATAAACTGGGCCTAGGCAAAATGTGTCCCTCCAGATACTGATGGACTAGAACTCCCATTAT
Organism: Pogona vitticeps; assembly: GCF_051106095.1. Classification (NCBI taxonomy): domain Eukaryota; kingdom Metazoa; phylum Chordata; class Lepidosauria; order Squamata; family Agamidae; genus Pogona; species Pogona vitticeps. The sequence continues at coordinate 183,716,279 of NC_135787.1, forward strand.
CTTTACCTTGGGTAGCCCATGCCGGGCCATGCTGGGGCTTGTAGTCCAGCAAAATCTGGAGAGGGTCCAACTTGCCCATTCCTGCCTTAGACACACTCTCGCACATAAGGCCAATTCATGATACCATGAATGAGACTCAAGCAACAACCAATAAAGTATATGGGTTTATGTAGATGATTGATCTCTCATGTCCAAAAGAATACCTGGTCAGAAGCTCTGACTATAAGGAATACATGCAGCTGTAGACAAACTGAGCTGGCTGGATAGCTTGTTGAGTTAGGTATCTGACTGTGGAGCCAGAGACTGGGAGTTCAATTCCCCAATGTGCAATCCCAGAGGAGCCAGCCTGGGTGGCCTTGGGCCACCTGCGCAACCCCAGGGATGCTCCAAGAAGAAGGGAATTGGTCAATCACTCCTCTGTACTCTCTACCTAGAAAACCCCGAAAAGCATCACCATAAGTCAAAATGGACTTGACAGCACACAATTATTATTATTGTTATTGACAAACATGCTGGGTCTTCCAACCTTTTAGTAACAGATGGATCTTGTTATCTTCCCAGCCTTGAAATAGAAGTGTTTTTTTATGAATTGAAAGCTGAGAGAGTCCATTTACACAGTGTCTCTATTTGTCAACACATTAAAGGACATAATGTCATATTCCTTTAGTATTTCTCCCCCATTCCTCCTTTTTTGTTATTTTTTTTTTACCAAAACAAATCAAATGATTTTTAAAAAAATGATTAGGGCAAAGTTCTCAACATCCCGTTCTTAGGGACATACATTCATTGGCGGGGGGGAGAGACAGAGATCCTCAGAAAGAGGCAGGTCAAAATTTGCCCTCACACAGTTTTGCTGACTTTCATTGCTGGAGCTTTTAAAAAAAGAATGATGTACAGCCAGATACCGTGACATATACTTCCACTCTTTGCTGGGGAATAATAAATCTGCACGGTATGTAAAGCTGCCTCCCGTCTTTCTGCATCCTTCGATTCACATTGCCTGTTAAAAACGTTCGCTTCCTATTAAAGTTAGTGACTGTTTTATGGAACGAGGACTCTTAACAACAGGCAGCGAGCAGAAACACTGAGTCCTTTGACCAGAAAGGGCAGCCATGTGTTATGACAGCCATGGCAAAGGGCCATGACCAGATGATGCTCTGTCCATCTTTTCTCTGCCCCTTTTCTAGACTTGGAGGGGGAAACCCTGCTAATTTTGGCAAGGGGGTTTCAGCTGTAAGGTGGTGGAGGAGTGGAAGTGGAAGCAACCGCAATAAGAACCCGGGGGACACACACATATATACAAACACACTTTTTCCTGAGTGAGAATTAGACCGTGCCCAATTAAGGCTCACCCGGAAATTAAATATAGAGAAGAGAACCACAATGATGGAAGATGATGGATTTCCCTTGGGAAAGGTCCCAGCCCAGGTTCAATCTGTCAGCCTAAAGACCAGGTGATGGGAAAGAGGGGCCTCTCTTGAGATTCTTGCTGCTTCTCAGAGATACTAGCCAAGATGGAGTAGTCATCTCACTTGGTATAAGGCACATTCCACCCAGGCTGTGCCCTGAAAGCTCCTTGTTATGAACCACTAAAGACCACAGAGGAGAGGGAGAAGCCCCTAGCATGGCTCTGTCTCCTGAAACAGGCCATTCCTTCCTAGAGTTCAGGAAAGTTACATTCCTGTTTTGTTGTTGCTGCTGCTGCTACTGTTCTTCTTTTTGAACTACAGCTTCTAGAATCCTCAAGCCAGTACAGTGGGGTCTTGACTTGAGAACTTAATCCGTATTGGAAGGCGGTTCTCAAGTCAAAAAGTTCGCAGGTCAAATCTGCATTTCCCATAGGAATGCATTGAAAACCATTTGATCCGTATCTGCTCTTTTCCGTCCATAGAAACTAATGGGAAGCTGCTATTCCACCTTCGACCACTAGAGGGGGATATTTTGCTTCTTTTTTTCTTAGGTCAAGAAAGGTTCAGGGAAGGCAGGGAAAATACAGTCCAGGCAGGACAGTACCAGGCAGTCCGAAGACTGTCTCCCAATCCACTCTCTAAACGCTGGGAAGAGTCAGGAAGCAGACAGGCACCCTTTTCACTGGCCAACAGTTAACTGAAAGTTCAAATTTTGCACTTTCCCTGCCTCCCACGTGGTTTTTTTTCAGTTTGTAACTCAAATCTAAGTATGTAAGTCAAGTCAATATTTTCCTATGAGAGTGGTTTGTAACTCAAAATGTTCTTAACTCGAACCGTTCTTAAGTCAAGACCCCACTGTATAGTCTTCTGCCCCCCCCCCCAATATATACTATTAGTAATAACTGTGTGCTGTCAATTCGATTCTGACTTACGGCAACCCTTGTCAGAATTTTCTAGGTAGAGAACGCACAGAGGTGGTTTACCATTCTCTTCTTCCTAGGGTGCCCTGGGCAGCTTGCCCAAGGCCACATAGGCTGGCTCAACTCGATGGAGGCTCTGCAACCACATACTGTACCTAAACCACTGAGTTGTCCAGCCAGTTCCTTGACTCAGAAATAAATGTCTTCTTTATGGCAGTGTTTTCCTCCAGATGTCATCGGAACACAGCACCCTATTATTATTATTATTATTATTATTATTATTATTATTATTATTATTATTATTATTATTATTATTATTATTGTTGTTGTTGTTGTTGTTGTTGTTGTTGTTGTTGTTGTTGTTGTTGTTGTTGTTGTTGTTGTTATTGTTGTTATTGTTGTTATTGTTGTTATTGTCATCATCATCATCATCATCATCATCATCATCATCATCATCATCATTTAAAAACACCAGGCACAGTCCAAAAACAGTGTCTGGTATTATATAACAGATACATGTTTTGACCAAAAAACTAAATATCAAATATGGGTGCAGTATGTATGCTGTTCCTAATATTGCCATTTTTTGTAGCTCTGGCAATATTAGGAACAGCATACATAGCGAGCGCCACCAACATTTGGGTGACATTAATGGAACTGCATCTTATACAGAAGCCTCTGCGCAAGGCGTTTTCCCAGGCTAACAACCACCCTGGGATAGTAAACCCACACAAAAAAAGGGGTTTCTGTATCTTGACTGTACAAACAAGCAGAGAGAGAAGTCTGTTTGAGAGGAACCAATAAAGCGGAAATGGTTGCCAGGCTCACCAACATTTATGGCCACTGTAGGGAAACACAGAGATACACTCTCGGTCTACACAGCTCTGAGGTCACTTGTATTATGAGACATGACCTTTTGCTTATGAAACTGAACAATGTCTTGGCAGAACTTTCTGTGACCTCTCATATTTGCAGAAGGTCCACTTATTTCTGTGTCTGGGGCTTCAGCAATAAAGATCCTTAATGTTGACAAGCCAGAACCCAATGTTGGCATCCTCTTCTTCAAAATCAAGTGGATCCTGCTGCTAGTCTTGTGAATTAATGGAGTGTTTTATCAGTCAAGAGTCAAAGAAACTCCAGATAAGAATCATGTTGTTACAGCCGACAAAAGTGACACGCGGTGGTTTGCTCAATTTTCTGATATGCTGGTGGTGTTTAAAGTAGGTTGCAAAGCAAACTTCCTTCTTGAAAGCTTGTTATTTATTTTTTTAAAAGAATTAAATGCTGTGTTTGGATTGATGTGCAAATGTGCCAGAACTGCTGGGAGAGCATTGTTCAGTGTGTAGCACATAGAGGTTGTACATATGGGGTTGGTTGCCTTTCTTTTTAAAATTCACAACAGGCATCACCCCTGCATCTTATGTTTTGTTACAGCAGCTGCACTGGCTGACAATCCATTTCTGGGCAGAATTCTAAGTGATGGTTCCAACCTATAAAGTCCTAAATGGTTTGGGTCCAAGCCATCTCAAGGACTGCATTTCCCTTTATGATCCTGCTTGAGTGTGACCATTAGGAGAGGCCTTTCTCTTGGTCCCACCAGATTCACAGGTACATTTGATGGGGACACGGGAGAGGACCTTCTCTGTTGCTCTTCCCAGACTCTGGAACTCAATCACACAGAAGGCCAGGCTGGCCCCATCTTTACTGTCCTGCAAGCAGAGAATGACCTTTCTTTTCAGGCAAGCTTTCCCTCAGGGACTGGCTGCCAAGCGGAATTTTTAAATGGATTGTTGTACCTTACCATTTCGAATGTGTTTTGGTGTTGTTTGTGTTTTTAAGTATTTTATTTATTTGTTCCTTGTACAACGATTGCCTCGCTTAATGAGGAAATCGCTTTACGATGAGGTTTTTGTGATCGCAATTGCGATCGCAAAACGATGGTCTAAATGGGGGAATTTTGCTTAGCAATGATCGGTTCCCTGTTTCGGGAACCGATTTTCGCTTTACGACGATCAAAAACAGCTGATCGTCAGGTTTCAAAATGGCCACCGGCTGAAGAAAATGGCCCCCACTGTGTTTAGGGATGGATTCCTCGCTGCACAGGCATGGAAAATGGCCGCCCCTATGGAGGATCTTCGCTGGCCGGTGAGTTTTCAGCCCATTGGAACGCATTAACCAGGTTTTAATGCGTTTCAATGGGCTTTTTTATTTCGTTTGACGATGTTTTCGCTCTACAGCGATTTCGCTGGAATGAATTAACATCGTCAAGTGAGACACCACTGTAGTATTGTATACTCACTGTTATTATTAGCTTCAATACTGTCTTTTGGTTGTTGTAAGATGCCTGGAGTCCTTTTTAAGGAGAAAGGTGGGTTATATATAGGCTTATTTCTTAACTTTCAGCAATTTGCTGCCCAAAGTATTTTTTGTTATGCTGGCATACAATGGCAACAGGATTTTTGCCAATGAGTCTATGGACTGAGGAGACCTTAGTCGGAATCCTTGCTCAGCCATAAAGCTTAATCAGACCTCTTGGGCAATTTAGTAGCTTACAGTCTGATCTCCCTCAGAAGATTTTTCTAAGGATAACATTGTATAATCCCATGCATACGGCCTTTAGCTTCTTAGTGGATGGATGAAATACAAATGCAGTAAAGAAGTTTACAGTTTTGATCCGCCTGGAGTCTGTGTATTAGCTCATTATCCTATGAAATAATACATCATGGTCCACATAGCTAATCTGGATGGACAGATCAGTCTATTTTGAGTCCCTATCAGTTTCGCATGGGTTCATTCATAAATCCCTTCCAACTCATTTCTACCTTGATCTCTGAGCTTTAAACAAAATCTGTACCAAAAAACCCCCCTCATTTTCAAAACCATGTTTTGAATATACTGTATTTGCTCACAGATACATTTCTGTACGTATTTATTTCCTCTCAAGGTAGTGATTTGTTTAAATTATGTCATCATCAAATACAAACTTCTGTATGCATTTGGGTACTTTTTTGAGCCAAGAACTGCATCCAAAATCTGGAGGAGCACAGAATGTGAAAGATCACTGTGTTCTGATCCGCACATCTCAAGTGGGAATCAGGTCAATTTATTTGTAAGTCAGGATCAAACAAAATCCATGACCATCTCCTCCTCATATCATCACATAGAGACTTTGGCATCATTTATATCCTTGTTTTTTTGCTGCTTCAACCTCCCCCCATTTTGTTTTCAAGTGAAAAATGTCTGGTGTGTTTATTATCCTGTGATATTTCTGACAAAGAAAGAAAATTTAAAGTGTAAAAGCTCACAGTCATCATGATCATAACTAACATCATAATCATCACAGCATCTGTGTAGCCTGCCGCGTCCAAAGGTATCTGGTGTCCTTCATAAAAGTGAGACTTGACTGGGATAGGGAATCATTGATAATACCTGCTTCAGAGTACTGATTTAACACCCATTTGAGAGTGCATTGAGTGGCATATTCTGATGTAACAGCCACCTCCTCGAGGAACATTTCACACAAGGCTCATAAAATTGTTACCTACCCCTTTTCACTTTCAAAGCGCAGACATGTATATAAATCTAGAATCATAAACCTGCTGCACACTGTAATATATGATACTTTCCTCCTGTAAATCTACCATGGCACCTTCCACGGTGAGCCAATTAGACACCTTCAGGGCTTAATTAGTCCAACAAAACCAACAACATTTTTAAAAGGAGGAAACCCTTTTATTTCAGTTTGGCTTCTTGTTCACGTTCTTCTCCTGTTGAATCACAATTAGAGATGGCCAAGATTCGGCAGCTCATGCCAGTTCGGACGACAGCCCAACAGGTTTTCCGCGGTTCTCCAGCAGGTGCCCACTAAGAGGCAGCACCTGGAACAGGCAGCGCTGGGGAGCCAGGGTGCTGCCTCCGAGGCAATGCCCATCAGAGGGCGTGTGGCAACAACACCATGGAACACCTGTCGGGTCATTGTCCAAACCGGAATGAACCACCAAACTGGCAGTTCATGACCATCTCTAATCACAACCCTACAAGGCTACGGACACAAAGGAAGCAGTGCCATGCAAACAGCTAGAGGCACATTTAGGGTTAATGCCGAAGCTGCTTGGGCAGCTGAAGAGGCCATTTGAACTCGATTTCACCCTTTTCCTTAAGCTGGAAGAGAATCATAGCATTAACGCCTTTGGAGAGTTCCTCAAAGACAATTAAGTTTACCTGCATACCAATGGAAGAAATGCATTTTTACAAATGAGTGGTCATCCGTGACAACCATTCCCATCCGCCCTTGCTTTAAAAACTCTATGGAAGAAGTACCATCACTGCTGGTGATGGGGTTGCTATATATTTTTTTTGTTGATAAAGCTTAGGGTCCAGCTATACGTGAACAACAGTGGGAGCTGGTGACTCCAATGTCAGTGAGATGACAAACCTGTTCCAGGTTTTGGTCTAGACTTTCCAAGGGTTTTTCAGGGAGCTGAATCATATCCCCCCCACCCCCCAAACAGGTTGTAGCACCTTGGAGAGTTCCTTTGAAGTTCACACAAAAACCCACAGCACCTTCACCATCTTGTACACATCCAAGTCAACACAACACATCATTAAAAGCTGAGATCATGTTCACATCCCACAGATAGAAGCCCCACTGACAGGAGCTAATCTGTTTTTCATTCCCGAGGGTCAATCACAGAACAGTGGTTTAGGTCTCTGCCTAAGGAGCCACTGGTTGGGAGTTCAATACTCCATTGTGCCTTCTTGAGAGGGGCTGAACCTAATGATCCATAAGGTCCCTTCCAGCTGTGCAGTTCAATTAATATTATTTATTATTTGTAAGCTACAAGAGGTGGTGAAATGCTCACAATCACACATCTTTCAGCCATGGAACCTACCCCAACCCAGCCTTGGTGCGGGAGATGCAAGCAGCAATAAGCACAGCAAAAGAAGCTCCAGGAGAAGAAGCACCATGGAGCCTGGTCTCCATCTCCCACCTTTTCCAGGCTTCCCTAAAAGAACTGTGCCTTGGATCGGGACTCATACTTCCTGCCTGCTTGTCCGGTCTTGACCTTTCAGGGAGCCCAGTGAAGTCAGCTGAGGACTCAGCTGGATTGACTGTGCCCAGGGGGTGACTGCCCGGAACTGGGATCCTGGAGGAAGGGGCAAGTAGGGGCTGACTCTCTGCCTTTATTAAAAGCTGCCATGTCTGACCAACCCAGGCTGGAACCCATGGAATGTTTGCCAAGAGATTCCTGAGCTGCAGGGCCCCCAAGAGGGGCCAAAAATGATGAAGCTATCGTACTTTGGGCACATCATGAGAAGGCTAGATTCTGTGCAAAAGACAATAATGCTGGGAAAGTTTGAAGGCAGCAGGAAGAGCAAATACAAGATGGACTGACTCCTTAAAGGAAGCCATAGGCTTGGGTTCACAAGAGCTGAACAGGGCTGTTGAGGACGAGACATTCTGTAGATCACTCATTCATAGGGTTGCCATAAGTCTGAGACCATTTAATGGCACACAACAACAGCAGCAAATCAGACTAGAGACGGGCAGCTGTGGCCCTCTGGGTATCTTTTTGTACTACAACTCACACAATCCTTCACCACTGGCTATACTGGCTAGGTCTGATGGGAACTTGGAGATACATTCTCTGGTGGACTGCAATCACTCACTCTGGGATAGACCCATGGAATTTGATGTCTCAACAAAGAGAGTTAACCCATTCATTTCACGCCAAAGAAGGGGACAGATCTGTGCACACAATTCTTTCAAAGTAGAGGTGTAGAGATTTGTGTTCCAGCTGTGCTTCTTGCAGAATTCCGAGAGTGGTAGCCAAATAGCACACATCTGTGCACCTCTAGTGTAAACACACACAAACTCTGAGGAGTCACTCTGTACATGGGAAATGTGTTGTCTCGCAAAGGTTGCTGGACTATAATTCCCATGATTCTTCACCACTGGCCATACTGGCCAGGGTCAATGGGAGTTGCAGACCAACAACATATGGAAGGCCACCTGTCCCCACCTGTGGTGTAGCAGTTAGAATACTAAATTGGGTGTCCTGGGTTTGAATCCGCATTTGAGGATCAAACTCACTGGGTGCCAGTCAGATTCTCTCAGTCTGAGGTCTCACACAAGGTTATACTGAGAATAAAAAGGGGAAGAACAGAGCCATCTAGGTCACCTTGAGCTGAGTTAAGGAAAGGTAAACTGTATTTGCAATACATAAACAGACAGACAGACTGGCCGGATGGACCAATGGTTTTAGCAGCATCCGATGTTCCTAAAAGAGTTTTTCACTGCTGTGCTTCCCTGCTTAAGATTATAATCTTACAACGCATATTCTTGAAAGTCAACAGCATTAGATGATGAAAACAATCATAGGCATCCTTCAGTCTTGAGAGACTATGGTAACATGCTCTGTATCGAGAAGTGTCCTCTCCAGAGCATGAAGCCTGGATAAAGTAGTATGGAGGATAGGCTGTTACCCAAGCAGCAGATCCCTCCTCTCCACGCTGCTGAAATGGTCCAATGGAAAGGCAAGAACCAATACAACTGGTTCCAGCAATGTCGCAGGAGTTGGCAGAACGACACGAACTGCCTCCGGAGCTCCAACTCCAGATTTTGTCTCGAGGTTAACTCCTGAAGCTTTTTCCATGAGTGGATATAGCCACAAGGCAGTGGAGGTTTGAAATTGGAGTATTCCTTCTCCTAGATGGGCTGCCTATTGAAAACAATAATGACAATGACAACATGCCAGGTGATTGATTCTCGCTTATGGCTACCTTTCCCACATTAGAGTCGGTAGAACTATCTTCCAAGTACTCACAGCTAGGCCTGTGCAAGATGTCCTTATTTGTGATTTTGATTCTTCATTGTCTCATTAATAATAGAAATAATGCAATCGGATCACATAGCAGCTTCCATGGTGGGGTCACTCTGATTGGGTTCCTCCTCTCTTTGATGTCTGTGTAGTTTGTTTGCGCAGCGGTCTAATGAAACAGACATCAAAACCTCCTTTGCTTTTCTTGGAATACTAAATTCATCCGTCAAGACGCTAGAAGCTGATTTGAAGCAGGAATATGTAGCAGTCAGCCCAGGAATTTTTGCTATACTGCGTAAATTTCAAAATGTAGGCAGATCTTGTAGAACTGGGTCCCTTTTGGGGAGCAAGGTGGGATATAAATATTTTAAATAAATAAATAATAAACACATTTGTGGAGAAGTCTGGGGAAAAAAGACTCGTCATACAATGTAAAAATTATTCTAAACAGACATGGCCCTTGGGAATAAAGTTAATTCTCCCCTCCCCCCACATCCCAAATGTGGTCAGGGATGAATCTTAAAAACATCCCATGTCAAATACTACAATCGCTCATGTAAGAATTTTAGGAACATTGTCATTTTTTTCTTGGCTTGAAAGGTCTTGTTTCTAAGATTAATGTCTACTAAGGAACTCACTTCCTGCTACTTGCTCTGGATTTTAGATTGGAAAGATGTAAACTCAGCCCTTGTCCTGCAGCTGGCAAGTGGTAAAACCCAAGCCATAGATCACTGCTATATTTATTGAGCATCCTTTGATTTCTTACCAGTCTGACCAATGTCAAGTGAGCAGGGGAAGAGGAATCGGAGACAAATAGGTATTAGAACAGGTGCTAGAATCTACAGTATAGATGGAACAGCTAGCTACTCTAGTTCTTTACAAGTCACCTTGGAGGGTTTGATGATAGTGCATTAGCCTCATAAACTCTTCTCATGTGGAAATTGACTTCAGGAGGAGGGAAGGTCTTCCTATTTCTCTGTAGAACCTCACAAAAATCACCTAGAGCCGTGCTTCCCAATTTTGGGTCCCCAGATGTTCCTGGACTACAACTCCCAGAAATCTTAGGCAGCACAGCTAGTGGTGAAAGCTTCTGGGAGATTTAGTCCAAAAACATCTGGGGAACCAAAGTTGAGAACCATGGACTCCAGCACATTCATGCACAGAGAAGATGATAAAGATACAGCAGTAATACTTCTACACATAGCACACGGTGTATAGTTTAGGCATCCTTCAGTCTCAAGAGACTATGGTAACTTGCTCTGTATGGAGGACTTGGAACAGAGTCTAGTGTGGCTAAGAAGGCCAATTCGAGAGTGACAGTCCCTTCCACACTGAAGACAAATACAATCTGTCCCCTGTCCAGCTCCCTGATTTGGCTGGTTTCTGGACTGCCTCTTTGACTTGGCCTGCTGGACATGGGTCTCTTCAGATTGGGAGAGGCCATGATGCACCGCCTGCCTCCAGGCTGAACGCTCCGATGTCAAGGTTTCCCATTTATTGAGGTCCATTCCTAAGGCCTTCAGATCCTGCTTGCAGATCTTGGATCGCAGCTGTGGCCTCCCTCTGGGGTGATTTCCCTGTGTATAGAGGTGTGTGTATATTACATTCCTATTCCATCAATGAGCACAACATGATTCTCTTCCACCTCCTTATTCTCACAACGACCTTGTGAGGTAGGTCGGGCTGAAAGAATATGACCAGCTCAAGGTCACTCACTGAGTTTCATGACTGAGTGACAACTTGAATTCAGGTGTCTTGACTCTCAGGCCAACGCTCTAACTACTATACCACTTTAAGAAACACACTAAAATGGCAGTTAAAATTTACACAGAGAAACTTGAATGTTGACAAAACCAATGGCAGCAGTCAAGATGATCCATAGGATACCCTCTTTTGCTCACTACAATTCACACTTGTCAAAAACCAGCCCTGACAGTTCTTTTGAGTTTGGCTGAGAAGGGCTTAACTGATAGAAAAAGGAGTCAGCTTCTGGAATTTCCCTTTCCTTGGTGTCTCATTGCAAATGGCAGTGATCAAAAGAGGGTATCGGCACTAAATCTAGCACAGAACAAAAACAGACCATTTGCTATATCTTTGCTAAGTTTAGTACTTATCTGAAGTCTGGTTTCAAAATTATAATTTTTTTTATTTGGGCTGCCCCCATTTTTAGAATTGCCTTGTAGAATGTTGATTTGCTGTACTGCATAATAAAATAGCTGCACTACTGGGCAGCTATAATTCTAAAAGTTGTAGATCATTTCTTTGAAAGGATAATGAGGAGGACATGCCATCCTCTCCATCTTTCAGATCGTACCAAGCTTAGTATGCCATTGACCTAAGAGAGAACGGGAGAGATTCCTGCTGCATCAGTTTAAAACTCCTGCAATATTTGGGAAAGGGGCATGCATCTTCCAATGGCTATCATCTTACAATGGCCATGCTAGCTGAGGGGGTCTGGAAGTTGTAGTCCCAAAATTGTATCAAGGTAGACAGAAAGGTTCTGACCATGCAGAAGAGCATCAGATTGCAAAGATTAGCATAAATCACGTTCGCAGAGGAACAAGTAAACAGACCACATACACACCGATGTTGTGTGTGAAATTGTTGTGGTCTGTACTTCTGTTGCCAGAATCCATGTGGGGACAGAGCTGGCGTCCGGGTTGGTAGCAGGGTTTCGTCCCCGTTTCTGTGTCACTGTTATTTAAAGGAATTAATGGACTTAAATCTTACATCAGGAATGGCAACACTCAGTCTCTGTCTGACTTTTTGAGGAGGAACACTGCAAAACAGAGTACAAAAAGGCAAGTCATGCCTTTCTCAAGCCTCTGTCAGAGATGCAGAACTTTGCCCGTTCCCCAGGTGTTATGGCAAGCACTGTTCATAGCTGTCCCATAAGAAACTAGATGCTGTCATCACATCAAGGTGCTTTTGACACTGACACATCATTATGAGGGCATCAAACAGCATCCCTCAGATAGGGGTTTTCACCACTGCTCCTGTCAAGAGAGATTTATGTTGGCGCAATGCCCGTCCACTCGCCAGAAGCGATATTATACAGCGTTCTTTCTCACTTCATCAGCTCAGAAGCAGGAATGTCTGTTGCGCCACCATGATGATGATGTCTGCCTGGCTCTTTCCCAGCTCACTTCCTATGTTCTGAACCCAGGCCAGTACAATAAACATGCACATCACCCTCTATTCTCTTACCAACGTGGTTCTCTCAGTTATGTAATTAAAACAAGAACAGAAAGAAACAAAAACATGATATCGGCAGATGCAAGGTGTACAGAAATATAAAAATCTGCCTTATACCAGACTGCTGGTCGACCCAGTCCAGCAACAACTCTAACTGGCAGCAGCTCACAAGGGCTTCAAAGGAAATTTCCTCTAACTGTACCAGGAAATGCTGGGCACTGAATGCAAAGCATGTATTGTATTACTAAATCACAGCCCTTAGTGGTCTCCAACCCTAGCACTAAATGGGTTTCGTTTCTGAAATGAGAAAGACAGAATGTGTTTCCATGGATATGCCATGCTTTCAGGCATATTAAAAACTATTATTGGGGGGGGGGAGGACTGAGGGGTTCCCTCCCTGAATAGTATGCCATGGGCAGAAAATATCACGTATATGTTGGGAAAGGGGGTGGAAAATCCAAGGGCAGGGCATTCAAGCAAAAGTGTATGGTTCACTCGCATCTTGAACAGAAGCCCAGCACGCTGGAACTTTGTAAATTTGCCTTAACATATACTGGAAGTGGAGGGAACCTGTTGAAAATATTTGCTTTCAGAAGAGAAACCAAGAAATTACGAACCACACCATTTCATGTTTCTGTTTGGTGAACAGAAGCCATGTTTCTATCATGGGGATGCATGGTGGAGGGAATAAAAACTAAAAACCCAACAGAGCTTCGACCTACAGCTCCCCAGAAGCCACCTTGACCGCTGGACTTTCAGGCCAAAACCTACCTTTTTGAAGCTCCAGTTTTAGCCTGTGTTCAAATTCCTTGGAAGTCTGAAGAAGGAGAAGCTTGTGAAGGAGGAGGAACCAAGACAGATGTGCCTCAGAAGATTCCACAACCACATCCTCATTCCAAAGCTAGATGCAGCTTGGGAGAGCTGTTTCTTCCCAGGCTACCAGAATTATGCGACTGGAGTTGAATTCAGACACATGGACTTATAATTAAACATTGTACAGAATTACAGTCAACAGTTACATTTATTTACAAAATGTACCACATTCATTTTTTTGCCTGCGTCTTATAAGTGGGTCTAGGGTCCTCCTTATCCCTTTCTAAGACCCTCCCTTCAGGGAAGGTAATGGCTCAGAATGAATACAGGACCAACACGTTATAAAACAATATCCCCAACTGAATTGAGCTGCTAAATGCCGACTGCTGGCTGCATGTGAGGATAGCAAAATGCAAACAGGAAAATGTCTTTGGTAATAGTAATTCCCTACCCCATATAACTGATGACATTCCTCTTTTTTTTTATCTGGCTGCTATGTTGGCAGCCTAAAGAGGAAAGGTTTGTAACTTTCATTCTTTGAACATTTGGTGATTTAAAATTTTAGCCTTCCATTTCTTTATTCCTTGGATTGTTTTCATTTGTCTTCGGTAGTTTACAAAGAAGCATAGTATAAAGGCATGAGTCTTTAAATAAATCAAACAAATAGGACCTCAGAAGTTGCTAAGCGATAAGGAGTGCCAGGAAGTAATTATATATAGCAGGCTAGCTTATTATTAAAGTCTATATGTCACCTTGACATCTCTCTGTTGTCCCAGTAGCAGCTTCTGCTAGAACGGCTATTCAAGGAGTGCTTTTTTTTTAAAAAAAAGATGCTTACAATTTGCGTGTGGAAATATATATGAGTTAGGAAATAAAACCATTAAAATCACCACAGGAACAAAAAAGAATAAAACCACCACGGTCATTTATAGTTTTAGAAGACGTAGCCTTGTTAGTCTGTGTAGCATATCTAGCAAAAACAAAAGAAAAATTAAAAAAATAAGGAAAGCAAAAAAGATGTGGCAACTTAAAGACTGAGTGCAATATTTTAAGGTGAGCTTTTGTGGACAAGTCCACTTCTTCAGACCAAAACAAAACATTAGTAGCTATCTGTCAGAGGACATCAGTTTACCCATAACCTGTGGCCCTTTACAGGTGGCTCAGCTACAACTCCCATCATAACTCATTATTGGGCAGGCTGGTTATTGCTTATGAGAACTGGATAGCAAGAACATCTCTTGAAGGACGGCAGATTTCCCAATCTGGCACTAAGGGCCCAGTCTCTATTAAAGCTACAGGATCATGTGATTTGCAGAAGCAAGAGGGTCCAGGCCGGCTGTGTATAAATAAGCTCTGAATCCCATCTGAGTGTAGAGAATTTAACCCTTAAATCTGGTTAAATTCAAAACGTCATAGATAACCTGGGTGAAAATTTAATTTATTATTTATTTAAAACATGTATATACTGCCTTTCTCCTGGAGGATCCAAGGTGGCTTACAGTATTAAAAGAAACAAAAATTAAAAACCAAATAGTAAATTATTAGAATATTTTAAAAAGCACTAAAGAAATATATTAAAACGCTTAACAAGAACAATATTAAAAACACAAGTAAAACAAATAATAAAACGATCCCTTAAAAAAAAAAAAGCTTGGTCAAGCATGTTACATAACAGCACTGATGTTACCTGTCTGTCATGGGTTTGGAGGGAAAGTTCCATCCTATGGGGAGTGGAAGGCGGGACATCAGGAGGAGGGGCTGTACTGTATAAATATGTGATGCCTGTGTGGTGAGAGAGAGACACTGTGAGACACTGGGATGTGACGAAGCAGCAGCTGGGAAGAAGAAGCTGTTGTGGGAGTCTGTGTGTCAGACAGGGTACTTCTGTGTGTCAGAGTACCAACCTGATAGGTTCAGGTGTCTGTATGGTTAGCCAGAACTGATAGGTTCAGGGTCTGTGCTTCAAGTTAAGGGTTCTGGGTGAACCAAACTGTATGCTTGTATGAGTGAGAATAAGCCACGTTACTTTACCTTATTCACCTGATTGTTTATTTTTCCCTGTGTGTATTTAAAATAAACCTTATTCTTTTATTGTTTAAAAATCCATCCCTGGTCTGTGTGACTTCTTAAAGGGAATGGTTGGTGGCAGCTTAGTGTAACTGTGTGACATATCCCAGTAGGTCTGGGTTTGTCACATTGATTGGTGTCCAGCGTGTGGGATACGACTGGTCCAGTTGTCCAGTGGTCCAGCAAAGCCTTGGCAAGTGTGCCCAGAGCAAGGGGGGTCTAGTCAGGGACAGTCTGAGGCGCGTAGGTAATCTTCTAGGTGTACCTCACGGGGAGGTGCGCTAGTAGAAGAACGTGCCAACTGGGGAGACTTAGATTAAGGTGCTCTGAGGCAGCCTAGTTTTGGCGGGAAAACGCTGAGGCAAAACTGCGTAGCAACAGCGAGCTAGCTTGCCAGCTGAGAGGCCCAGCAGAGGGGGGTAGGCTCTGACTCGATACTGTTGCAATTTAAGTGCTGAAGAACAGCAGCAATCTCTAGGGGGAGCTGGTTCTGAGGCAAAAGGAAAAAAGTGGTCGTTTTATTTTGAGGCTTGACTTTTTAAAGCAGCCTGTTCTGAGGGGGGGGTTATGCCCTTGACTCGAAGCCAAGTAGCAGAAATGAGTGAAGTGAAAGACCCCCAGATTGACCAAGGTTCTGAGGATGAATTTGGCTCAGTGCAGGGTGATAGCACAGGAGAGCAGAACCCAGAACTTAGAAAAATACTCATAGCCCAACAGCATGAACTGAGGGTGAGGGAAATGGAGGAAAGGTTAGAGAGAGAAAAAATGGAGGAAAGGGAAAGAGAGAAACAGCGGCAATTTGAATTAGAGAGAGAGAGAATGGAGAGGGAAGAAAGATTGGAGAGAGAGAGAATGGCGTTTGAATTAAGAAAACTGGAACTGATGAACCAGAACAATAATAATAATAGGGATTCTGAGGGAGGCCCATTGTCTAAGGCTGACCTGAAGAAATTCCCTGTGTACCACAAGGGAGATTGTCCTGAGGTGTTCTTTTCCTTAGTGGAAAGAGCGTTTGTGGACTTCTCAGTGAGGGAAACTGAGAAGATGACCATCATGCGATCTTTAATCAGTGGTAGCCTGGCTGAGGTTTATGCCGAGATGCCTGAGGAACTGATGAAAGATTTTGCAGAGTTTAAAAAACTGGTGTTTGCCAGACATGGGATAAACGCAGAGCAGCTGAGACAAAGATTCAGGTCCCTCACAAAAAAACCAGAACAGACTTTTACCCAAGTGGGGGCCCAATTGGTGAGGCTGCTTGAGAAATGGCTATCGCAGGAGGGAACAGAGACCTATGAGCAGCTTAAAGACTTGATAGCACTGGAACAGTTCTATTCAGTCCTGCATGGGGAATTGAAATTCCAGGTGAGGGAAAGGAAACCGAGGTCTGTGGCAGAAGCCTCAGAGATCGCAGATTTTATTTCCCAAATAAGAAAGCCCTTGGGTGAGGGGAAATCTGTAGGTAAACCCAAAGAAACCTACAGCAAGTACTCTCAGGGACCAGGGAAAAGCCAGCAAGGGGGAGGGGCCCATGGTGAAGGGAAGCCCTCAGACATGAAACTAAGACCTCAGATTTTGGAGGGAAAACCAAAACAAGATGAGAGAGAATCAAAATACACCAGAAAATGCTATTTCTGTCAGGGAAAGGGCCATCTAATCTCAGAGTGTGAGAAATTAAGGCAGCTAAAAGGAATGGTGCCTCAGGAGTCTAGTGGAACCAAGCCAAAAGCTGTGTTCTGTGTCCAGAAAGAGCAAGGCTCAGTGTCACTGAGGGAGCCGGTTGCCATGACTACTCAGTCTGGAACAGCTACCTCTGCTGATCAGGCTGAGGAAAATGGTCCTCTTGTGGAGGTAAAGCGCTGCTTGCTGATAAAAACAGATTCTCAGTTGTTTGAGACAGCAGGGGTGGACGTAGGAATACTTGACCGTCAGTATAGGGGGCTGCGGGACACTTGTTCCCAGGTAACCCTGTGCCATCCAGATATCATCCCTAGGGAGTTTATAATCCCAAATGAGAACATGAAGGTGGCAGGGATTGAGGGGCAGGTAATCTCTCTGCCAGTAGCAGAGGTACCTGTCAACTTTCAAGGCTGGAGGGGAGCTTGGCGGCTAGCGATTTCATCGACTCTGCCAGCAGCCGTGCTCGTGGGAAATGACCTGGCTGAACATGTGAAACGGGTGCTAGTGATTACACGCTCACAAGCCACCACAGGGACAGTTCAGGGGGGTAATGATGAGCCAGAGACGGAAGCAGAGGGGAGTTCAGAAGCTGTGGTGGAAACCTTAACCACAGACAGCAGATTTGGACAGGAGCAAAAGGCAGACGCCACTCTCCAAAAGTGTTTTGAACAGGTGACTGACGCCCAGATAACACCTGAAACCCCAGTGAGATTTCTGGAGAAAAAGGGGATTTTATATGGAGAGACCCTGAGGAATATCTCAAAAGGGGGAGATGGGATCAGAAGTCAGCTGGTGGTACCTGAAAAGTATCGCCCCATGATCTTACAAAGGGGTCACTCTGACATGTTTGCTGCACACTTAGGGGTGAAAGGGCCCCTTGATTTGATCAAACAAAATTGGGAGCAGATCACCCAGGATGACCCACAAGACGTTGTGACATACATAGACACCTTGATGAATGACCTAAAGAGAAATCTAGAGCTGGCAGCAGAAAACCTGCAAGCTCAGAAGGTCAGACAGAAAACATGGTATGACCACAAAGCTAGAGAGAGGCACTTTGACCCAGGGGAGGAAGTGCTTTGGCTTAGGCCCTGCAGAGAGAATAAACTGCAGCTCAAATGGGCAGGACCATATAGGGTCATTTCCAAGATGTCAGACCTGAACTACCTAATAGAGCAGGAGGAGAACCAAGCAAGGAGGGTGGTTCATGTGAATGCCCTAAAACCCTACTACAGAGGGGAACAGAGGGTTTTATTCGCGATAAAAGCAGCTGAGAGTGAGGAAGCGGAATTACCCTTCTGGGAGGGTAGAGGGGAAGTGAAATACAACCCAGAGGAGGTAAAGATCAGTCCTGCACTCACCCAAGACCAGCAGCAAGAACTAAAAATGCTGCTTAGTAAATATCAACAGGTGTTTTCCAACAAGCCGGGGATAGTGAAGGGAGTGATGCATCGGATCCACACAGGGGATGCACCCCCGCAGGCAGTATCCCCATACCGAGTAACGGGACCCTATAGGGACAAGGTGCGGAAGGAGCTGGACGAGATGCGGAGGGAGAACATAATCGTCCCCTCGTCTAGTCCTTGGTCCTCTCCGATCGTCCTTGTGGACAAGCCTGATGGGAGCATTAGGTTTTGTGTTGATTACAGGAAACTAAACCGTGTAACCACTCCTGATGCCTACCCAATGCCCAGGCTAGACAACCTGATTGAAACCATAGGGGGTTGTCGGTTCATCTCATCATTGGACCTGGTAAAGGGATATTGGCAATTAAGAATTGATCCCAGGGATCAAGAAAAGACTGCCTTTTGCAGCCCTTTTGGTCTCTATGAGTTTCGAGTCCTGAGCTTTGGTCTCAGAAATGCACCAGCCACATTCCAAAGGCTGATGGACCAGACCTTGGCAGGGCTCAGTGACTTTACAGTGGCCTACACTGACGACATAGGGATCTTCAGTAATACCTGGGAAGATCACCTGTTACACCTGGAGTTAGTGCTGCAGAGGTTAAGTGCAGCAGGGCTAACAGTAAAGGCCAGCAAGTGTCAGCTGGGTAGCCCAGAAATAAAATACTTGGGTCACATGGTAGGGGGAGGAATGATAAAACCCCTGGAGGCCAAAATAGAAGCTGTTCGTGATTGGCCTAGACCCAGCACCAAGAAAAAAGTCAAATCATTTCTTGGGTTGGTGGGCTACTACAGGAAGTTCATCCCGAGGTTTAGCGAGATTGCGGCTCCGCTGACCGATCTGACGAGGAAGAAGGCTGATGACCGCATCCCGTGGACCAGCGACTGTGAGGCGGCGTTCCAGAGGTTGAAGGAGGCGTTGATCAACTATCCTGTCCTGCGGGCTCCAGACTTCGACCGGGAGTTCATCATCTACACTGATGCGTCTAACAGCGGGGTAGGAGCAGTTCTGTGCCAGGAGGATGAGAATGGTGACCAGCATCCAGTGTCCTACCTGAGTAGGAAACTTCAAAAAGGTGAGAGACATTTGGCAACCGTGGAGAAGGAGTGTTTGGCCATAGTCTACGCGATCCAGAAGGCCAAGCCTTACATCTGGGGAAGACATTTTATTCTGTGTACTGACCATTCACCATTACAATGGTTAAAGACAATGAAAACCCACAATAGCAAACTTATGAGGTGGGCTTTAAACCTACAGGACTATGACTTTGAAGTGAAGGTGGTCAGAGGGTCAGTGAACTGTGTTGCTGACGCCTTATCAAGAAGACCTGAAGATTGAAGACGGCGAAAGAAACAAGGACTATGTGTATATAATGATGACAAAAAGTAAAATGTACCTGGTTTTGAATTTGGTTTGTATGAATAAAGGTAAATGGATGTGTTGTATATGGTAAATGTTTAAATGCATAATTGCTATGGTTAACTTAGAGTGTAAGGTTAAGTAAGTATAATATGGTATGTATAACTGTTGTTGTGTATTTTATACAGGTTGTTTTTTGGTGAAAAGCACGTTAGCTTTCCCCCTACAAAACAACTTATAAAGAGGGGAGGTGTTACATAACAGCACTGATGTTACCTGTCTGTCATGGGTTTGGAGGGAAAGTTCCATCCTATGGGGAGTGGAAGGCGGGACATCAGGAGGAGGGGCTGTACTGTATAAATATGTGATGCCTGTGTGGTGAGAGAGAGACACTGTGAGACACTGGGATGTGACGAAGCAGCAGCTGGGAAGAAGAAGCTGTTGTGGGAGTCTGTGTGTCAGACAGGGTACTTCTGTGTGTCAGAGTACCAACCTGATAGGTTCAGGTGTCTGTATGGTTAGCCAGAACTGATAGGTTCAGGGTCTGTGCTTCAAGTTAAGGGTTCTGGGTGAACCAAACTGTATGCTTGTATGAGTGAGAATAAGCCACGTTACTTTACCTTATTCACCTGATTGTTTATTTTTCCCTGTGTGTATTTAAAATAAACCTTATTCTTTTATTGTTTAAAAATCCATCCCTGGTCTGTGTGACTTCTTAAAGGGAATGGTTGGTGGCAGCTTAGTGTAACTGTGTGACATATCCCAGTAGGTCTGGGTTTGTCACAAAGCAGTCAATTAAAATAAAAATAAAAATAACAAGCATAGCCTCAGAACCATCAAGGTTTGGCATTGGAAGCAATTGCCCAGCAAATAGAAAATTCTGGGTTGCACACTGCCATAAAAGGCTTTTATTATTGCTCATTCCATATATTTTAAGAAATAAAATGCAAATGTAAGTGAAAGAGGCCAAAGTAATGGAATCTGTGGTTAATGGGGAACAAAATAGGGCACTGCCTGACTTCTTTCTTTCTTTCTTTCTTTCTTTCTTTCTTTCTTTCTTTCTTTCTTTCTTTCTTTCTTTCTTTCTTATTTATTTATTTATTTATTTAATTCTTTCATTCTTTCTTCCTTTCATTCTTTCTTTCATTCTTTCTTTTTTTCTTTCTTTCTTTCTTTCTATCTTTCTTTATTATTTATTTATTTATTTATTTATTTATTTATTTATTTCATTCTTTCATTCTTTCTTTCTTTCTTTCTTTCTTTCTTTCTTTCTTTCTTTCTTTCTTTCTTCTGAGTTCCTTTGCATTAAAAAAAAGCTGGCAGGAAGGTTAGAGAGAGAGAGAGAGAGAGAAATAAAGGAGATGTTTCCATTTCAGAGCCTAAGAAACAGCCACATTCCGGGAAGTAGAATGATCTATTGTAGTAGAATGTAAGTAGAATGATCTATAACCCTTTTCTTTTCAAGAAAGACTCTCCAAGAATGAAAAGAATATGTAGTACCTTATTCTTTCACCACAGTACAATAAATAAATATATCAGAGAACTTTCACCCAGTATCACGGAACACCGGGAGCATTCAGGGCTGCTAACATCAATTTATCCATAGCGCATGTTGAAGGGGCATCTCCAATCTGTAGCCTACTAGGCAGGGAAGCTGGCCAAGTCTTTGCGTCCAAGTCCCAAGTCTGAATCCAAGTCTTTAATTCCAAGTCCCAAGTCTGAGTCTCTATTTAAAACAAGCTTTTTCCCCCAGAAAAAAAAAGGAGGGTGGCTGGATTCCAAGTCGCAAGTCAAATCTGAGTCATTGAAAAAATAACAACCCTGAGTTCCATCCAAGTTGATTCGCTGGTGTGACTTAAGTGTGACTTGATAGCAAGTCTCATGAATCAAGTCCCCATCCTTGCTATTATTGACTCCCAAGGAACTAAGAGGACCATGCCTGGCAGACTCCATCCACTTTGGAATACTCTGCCATCTCTATTCAGAGAGAGGTGTCATTCAGTGTCATTCAGATCAACTGAAAAAAGAGGGAGCCAAAATGTCTTGGTCGTCATATTTTTCTTTCTCTGTTACACTCCCAACCCCTCTCTGTATCTTTTTATTGATGTTTGCTGATGAAGAGATGCAAGTCCGAGCCGGCTAAGCTCAAGCAAACTGTTCTGTTTGTCCTTTCTCATGCTCTGCTGGTCCTCTCATTTAAAAACATGACTAAACTTCCTGCAGCGATAAGACTCCTCCAGCATTGGGAAGGAGAGATGGCCAGATTTAGCTCTGAATCATTAACTGTTGCTTCATGTTAAGTTTCTGGCATGTATGTGTGTTGGGGGAATCTGTTCCAAGAACTGAGGCATGTATACAGGATGGTGATTCTACTGGGGGATTTATTTCCTTCAGGGAAGCTAGAAGCAAGGGGAAAACCCCTTTTCTTGAAGCCCCCTTGCATCTGAAAAACTCTTTTGGGGACACTGGAAAACCCTCCAGAACATCTTTCTTGACATGACCCAGGTGTGAGGCTGCTAGTCTTTACTTACTTGTCTGGTTTATTCATCTGTGTATTCATATCCTGTCCTGTATCAAGGCAGGGTACTAACAAGAACCAACAGAAAGCAATATAAAAATGAATTTTAAAAATATGCCATTTGAAACTGTGGCTGAAATCCAGTAATAAGTTGCCACTAGAACAGGCCCTTTGAATCAGCGGAGATGTGGTGAGTCAGCACCTGTGTAAGTTCCGCTGATTCAATGGGCCTACTCTAGTTGCAATTTGCTACTGGATTTCAGCCAGTTTAAAGCCTTTCAAACAACGTATATACTTAGAACATGCAATGGTTTCTTGCTTATTTATAGCTGTGATGTGCTGCCACATGATGTAAAGTTTTCTAGACATTTTGCAGCGCATAAGCATTAAAAACACAAACCCACAAATACTGAGAAGACGTCAAATCCTTGAGAGTGACTCCTACAATATGAAAATCCTCTTCTTTACCCTCCATTTGGAAGTTTTCTAATTTTGTCTGTAATTGCCTATATAAACGGGGGGGGGGTCATCAAAACCCATTCCCATAGTAGGTGAAAACCCATGCAGTTTCATGGATGAGGCAAGCCACTGACTGCTATCAAACCCCATGCTGAGTCACAGAGGAAATACCACCGCTACACATATGGCTAAATAATCCTGCCCCATTCTTGATGAGGAAATCTGGCCGCTGTGGGCATCAGTCTTAGTAGCTTCTGGCCATTTAAGACAGCACCGTGTGTGTGTGGATTTTATGCCAGCGAGCAAGCCTATTCTTTGACACAGCTCCTTTCATTCAAAGCCACATCAGCAGAAGAGATAAGGCGGTAGGGCTGTGCAGTCTTTTAAATCCCCAAGACATGTGGGCGGGGTTGGTGTAAATCTCGGGGCTGTTGAGATGCAGTGCCTGGTGTTACATCGAAGTGGAACAAAAAAAAGGGGTTGGGGCTCTTATTTTATTACCATTTTAATAATAAGAATAGCGCTCGGTGCTTGGATCATAGCCAGTGAGCAAACTAGCCAAAGGCAAATGTAGCATCCAAGGTAAATAAATGCAGAAAGGGGGACCCCAGCTGTGATTTATTCTTAATGGGAATGGCTTGTTCTCCGGGGACTTAAAGATAAACAACAACCAGTAAGTCTTGTGTAGCTGCAGTGTTCTGCAACAAATGCTGCTCGTTTGTCTGCAGCTCTCCTGACCTGCTGACAGAAGAAACTGCTCTGCTGATCTATGGATTTGTGAGATGCTGTAATGAGTGACATCATTTTTCCAGTGGTTGACTCATGCTCTGAAACACCCCACAGCCACTAGGGGAGGGGTGGTACTTATAGATCTGTGGCCTTACAGATGTTGCTAGCCTGTGAATCCCATCGGCCTAACTAGTGGTGAATCAACATCGTCATCTTAGAACTCTCGAGCTGGAAGGGACCCGATGGATCACTGAGTCCAGCCCCTGTAAGGCACAATGGGGAATTAACCTCTTCACCTCTGGCTCCACAGAGGTGGTATCTGTGGTGTGTGGGTGTGTGTGTGTGTGTGTGAAAGAGAGAGAGAGAGAGAGAGAGAGAGAGATTCCACCCCCCACCATGTCATCACATTGTGGCAATCATATATTCACTTAGATGGGGATGCGTATCCCTGAAATCAGTAGGAGTCATTTATGAATGAGCATCATAGGGTTGCACTGTTTATATTAGAAAATTGGCAGCAACCCAAGACAGCCTCAGATTTGGGTAATCCCACAGAAATCAAGGGAATTCAACATGCCTGTGACTAATTGGGAAATGTTATGACCAACTGGAAGCGAGATGTTCTGAAAGACAATGTGACCAGGGTCTGGTTCACATATGTGCAGGTTTATTTAAGATGTGAACAGAAGCATGTAACCAAAGCCCTGATTAAAATTAAAGTGAAAGCTGAGAGCCAATGTTGGGAGTTGTTCCCTTCAGATCAATTTTTTCTCACAAACCTCCCTTGATCATAATACAATGCACATCCTTTACCTGTGTGGATGGACGACCCACCAAAGATTAAATACCACCTCAAATGTGGCAATTTTCAATGGTCTGATCAATTGCTGAGAATTATAAAGTATGATCATGAAGATGTACATACACTAATTTGGCTCATGGTCTCTGAAACACTGGTTTAATTGTGATGTAGTGTACCAGTTTGATAAGAGAGTAGAGGGTAGGAAACTATGTCATCTCCATAGAGAATTTTTAAATCACAAGTTCTTTCCATCCCAAATACAGTGGTGCCTCGCTTAACGAGCGCACCGCATAACGATGAAATTGCATAGCGATCCGTTTTTTCGGATCGCTAATGCAATCGCTTAACGTTTTTTGAATAGGGCTAAATTCGCTTTGCGAAGACCGGTAAGCATTTCGCTTACCGATCTTCGCAAAACGAAGCCCGACGATCAGCTGTTCGGCGGCCAAAATGGCCGCCGGAAGCCCGGAAATGGCCCAAAATGGCCTCACGCAGCGTTTTCGCGCCCTCGTTAAGCGAGGCGAGGGCGCGAAAATGGCTGCCGGCCATTACGAAGCTTCGCTGAACAGTGAGTATTTGGCCCATTTGGAACGCATTAAACGATGTTTAATGCGTTCCAATGGGTTTTTTTTTATCCGTTCAACGATGCTTCAGCATAGCGAAGGTTAATCCGGAACGGATTAACCTCGCTATGCGAGGCACCACTGTACAGTGGAACCTCAACTTGCGAACATAATCAGTATTGGAACGGCATTCATACGTTGAAAAGTTCGTAAGTCGAGGCAAACTTTTCCATAGGAATGCATTGAAAACTATTTAATTCGTATCTGCTGTTTTTCATTCGTATGTTGAGGTGCTATTCGTAGGTAGAGCCATTCGTTCCCATAGGAACGAATGCAAACCCAGTTAATCCATACTCTACCACTAGGGGGTGAATTTTTATTTTTTCTTCTTTTGACCTAAGATGAACCTAGGTCAAAAAAAGGGCAGGAAAGGGTTTTTGTTTTTGTTTTTTCTTTTGGTTCGTAAGTTGAGGCTCCGTTTGTAAGTCGAAGCAACATTTTGTGAATGGAGCCGTTCGTAACTCGAATCGTTTGCAAGTAGGGATGTTCGTAAGTCGAGGTTCCACTGTATGAACAAATTTTGTAAATGTCAGCAAATGCATTAGAATTCAATGATAACCAAATTCTTTTTCTTTTGCACAAGCCCAATGGAATTCACTGCAGCTTTTCCTGATATGGAGAAGAAGATCATGTTGTACCTGCCTGCTTTACTGCTGTCAAAGGTGATGAGCCTGGCAGGGGAAGAGAAAAGGCAGGGAAGGTGGCTGACAACTCTAATTATTTTAACACTCACGTGGTTGAATTTGCAAGTATTGAAATCCAGGCATTTAAGAACTAAGCCCTGAGCCTGGGTGAGCTAATCTACCTAGACTGGATCTTTCCATATTCTAATGGAATACATTACAAGTTCTTCCCATCCTGAATCTGGAGAAATGTGCAAATCTTCGTAAAATTGAGTCAAATTCAAACACAATTTTCACCCAACCTTAGAAGAGGGGAAGCTAGAGTGAGCTGTAGGGGTATAAGTGACATGTTTAAAAATTGTTCTAGTTCTCACACCATGTTTGCTTATTCACCTAGATTGTGTGTGAACTGGCCCAGTTACAAGTGTTTTGAGGCTTAGAGGTGAGGCTGCTGGGTGCAAGAAGCAGGGCCTTCTCTGTGCTAGCACCAGCCTTATGAAAAATTGTACCTAAATGTGGCCCACCAGGCCCATTTGAGGGAGGTGCCTGAGATATTCTTGTTTAAAGAATACATTCATGTTCTACCAGACTTGGGGATCACTGTATGCCTGTTATAATATTATTCGGGGAGGGGTGTTGCTGAATTTTTTAAAATTGTATTGTTATTTGATCTCAGCTTGGAGTTTTAGAAGGAGATAAAGCAGGCTATAGCTGTAAATACAAAAGTAATTTAAAGGACATCTAGCTCTCCCAAAGGCATTGTTGTTGTTCAGTTGTTCAGTCGTGTCAGACTCTTCGAGGCCTCATGGACCAGAGCACGCCAGGGCCTCCTGTCTTCCACTGCCTCCCGGAGTTGGGTCAATTTCATGTTGGTAGCTTCGATGACACTGTCCAACCATCTCGTCCTCTGTCATCCCCCTTCTCCTCCTGCCTTCACACTTTCCCAACATCAGGGTCTTTCCCAGGGAGTCTTCTCGTGAGATGGCCAAAGTATTGGAGCCTCAGCTTCAGGATCTGTCCTTCCAGTGAGCACTCGAGGGTTGATTTCCTTCAGAATGGATCGGTTTGTTCTCCTTGCAGTCCAGGGGACTCTCAAGAGTCTCCTCCAGCACCACAGTTCAAAAGGCCAAAAGGCATGCCTCCTTTTTTGTTGTTGTTTTTATTTTCAATGGCTTCTAAACTCTCCAAAGACAACTATATAAACCTGCAGGTACCACTCCTAACCCCACTCCAACCAACAGCCAAAGCAATACTCAGTTAAGGCTAAGTAGTCAGCCAAAAGCAAACTCTTTTAAAAAATCAAAGTGGTATTAATGGGGAAATGGTGTGCAGTGTTTTCGCAGCTGTAGGCATC
The DNA here is from genome assembly GCF_051106095.1 of Pogona vitticeps. Lineage (NCBI taxonomy): Eukaryota > Metazoa > Chordata > Lepidosauria > Squamata > Agamidae > Pogona > Pogona vitticeps. Next base: position 183,743,052 of record NC_135787.1, read on the forward strand.
TCTCATAAAAGCCTCTTTGTGCTATAATATGCTCCCCGAACAAATCAACTAAATTGAGCTTTAAATGCAGGATCTACTCATTTGAAGCTTCGTCTAGTTATATCCAGCCATCTTCAAGATTTCTCCAGTCAGCTTGGACGGCATTTGCAAAGCTTTCCAATGGGCATGGCTACACCTGGCAGCTTGTAACGAAATCCAGAGCCCAGGGAGTTTGATGTGGTTTGAAGGATTTAAAAGGAAAACTTTGCAGCATGGGGGGGGGGCAGGGGTGGGATTGTACCATTTTTTCAGTTTGACTGAAGAATTTTAAAGCAGATGTGCTGTCATCAAGGAATAACAAGAGCCACTGGAATTGGGTGTAGAAGTTTGCAGGCACATAAAGGGACATATAATTATAGAATCCCAGAATAATGAAGTTGGAGGGGGCCTATAAGGCCATCGAGTCTGACCCCCTGTTCAATGCAGGAATAGAAATCAAAGAATATTTTCCAGATAGTTCTTTAAATATCTCTTGAATGCCTCCAGTGTTGGAGCACTCACCACCTCCAGAGGCAATTGGTTCCATTGTTGTACTGTTCTAACATTTAGGAAGATTTTCCTGATATCCAACCTAATTTGATTTCCTGTACCTTGAGCCCATTGTTGCATGTCTTGCACACAGGGATGCTTGAGAACAGATTCTGCCTCTATGATAGTCTTTCTGGTCTTTGAAAAGTGCTATCATCTCTCCCCTCAGTCTTCTTTTCTCAAGGTTAAACATGCCCACTCTTCCTCCCAGTTTGAGGAGTCATTAATCATCATCACCCTCTGAGCATGATTCTGTAGTCCACTGTATCCACCTGACAGTTGTTCTATTTGGAAGTTAAAGACTCACTGCTATATTTTAATGGGAACTTTCATGGATATAGCCACTTCCTTGTCCATAAAAGCTCATATTAAAATGCAGCAATTAGTCTTTAAGGTGCCACAATGTTTTTGTCTTCTTTCTTTCTTTCTTTCTTTCTTTCTTTCTTTCTTTCTTTCTTTCTTTCTTTCTTTCTTTCTTTCCTGATGCATTAGCATAGACTAACACAGCTACCTCTTCTAAAACTACAATTCTGTAGGTGTGGTGCAGGAGGAATATCACGCCGTTCACGTGCCTTCTGGTGTTCTACTACATGCTGCTACCTTGTACTCCTTTCTGAGTCTTAAGGTGAAGTTTAGGGAGACAGAAGAGTGTGTTTTGTGCCACTAGCTGGCAGTATGCAAGTGGGTTTTGTTTACATAATGAAAAAACATCTATTTTACGTACAGTTCCTTTTGAGAAGTGGGAAAGTGGGAGTGCATAGCTTTTAACAGTGGCCATTGCGTGTTGGAATTATAATGGTAACTATTTTCTGATCTCTGCACACTGATAGCCATGGATCCTGCTTTACTGAGAACCATGTACAGTATATTGAAAAGCCTTCAGAAGACAGCTAGAAGACTCTCTCTCTCTCTCTCCTTCAGAAATGTTTTTTTCCCAGGTCTAGTTTCAGTTTTCTGTGGGGTGGTGTTGAATTTTGAAGTCCAGGAACTCACAATAATCGCTGTCACTAGACCCTTCGAAAAATGTAGACAGCTGCTTCAATCCATATCGGCAAATGAGTTATAGCTGTTTTGTTTCTGCTGGGAACAGGTCTTCTGTAGAGCTAACAGCTCTTAATTGCCCATACAAGACCAAACCATCCTCAAACACAGGAATAGCTGGCAACAATATATAGTTCTTGAGAAATCTGTTTCTCCTTCAGCCATTGTGGACACTGCAGCTAATTTTAGAGACAACTGGAAAGACCTAGGGTCATGGCAAAGCATGGCATAGTCCTGGGAACTCAGAATGTCTCAGAGCTTCCACTCTGGGAGCCCTGACTCAACTTAAACTGCTGAACTTGCTACACAAATACAGATAGATTTTTTCAAGGGCATGAAAGCCTTGCTTCTAATGCATAGCTTGGGCAAGTTATGTTTGTAATATACTGTACCTCCCAGAATCCTCTGGCCAGCATTGCTACTGGCTGGAGACTCTGGACGTTATAGTCCAAAAAAGTAACTTTGCTAGAATCCAGACTAATGCACACAGCAGCTAAATGGTGTGATATTATTCTAGAAATGGGTACCTTTCTGTGAGTTGTAGTTCATACTCTGGGCTAATGTATCCAGGCTTTGACGGTTCCAATCTGCTTACTTGCTGTCATAGATTTCACATTGGAAGTAGATGTAGGGAACAAGATTGAGCGCATGGACTGAATCTTGAAAGAGAGCTCCTTAATTCGTCAAGCAGCATTCAAATTGCTTTTTGGTATTTGGGGAGTTTTTTTTTTTTAATTCACAAAAGGTTCATTCTTTCCCTTTGTCATTTGAATGGATTTGCAATTAAGGCCTTTGTTTAATTTCCTTAAGAGATCATTCCTGTGTATATGGCCTTGGTGCAATTCCATTTTTAAATGTAATTGGTTCTGAGTCTCTGGGGATATTAATAGTAGCCCCCCTAGTGATACAGTTGAATGCAAAGCACTGTGATTTAGAACTAGCAGAGGTTTAAAAAAAATTAAATAAGAGGGGAAGAAAGGAATTCACATTTATGATTTGGGCAACAGGCTCCTTGTTTTTGCTTGCCATTTTTTCCAATTAATTCAGCACATGAGTTCCATACAGAATAAAGTATATTTTTAAAGCATTAGCTTCATTGAAAGAAAGAAAGGAAGGAAGGAATTTGTTCTAAAGTATCCCCCTTTTTAAAAAAAGATATTTTTGTGTGCCTATGAAATTGGGAACTATGGAATTGAAATATCAGGAGGTCCTAAAAGTAGCTTGAATCGTACCCTGTGATTGGGATCAGTAGCAAAGCTGAGCAGTTCCTCTTTTTTCATGGGAATAACTATGTAAGTCATGTTTTTCTCAATTAAACTTTTATTAACAAGGACGGGGCGGGGAATCAACTATAACTTCAGTGGGGTCAACAGGACAGGCTTCTAACGGGAAGTCAGTCGATGACAACGAAAGTCCATAATTCAGCTCTTCATCTCTTAACATGGGGACGGTCTGAACTTCTGTTTATCGGACGGTTTCCTCAATGGACCACTCCTCACTTCGCAGATGGTCCCACACCCAATCTCCTTCTTGAGGCGTTTGAGCTGATGGGATCGGTTCGAGATGGACCACCTTCCTCCAAGGACCTTGCCCCCATGGGTACACATAAACCATCCATTCTAAGGGGTCAAGTTCTCCCAGCTGTATTTCTATACCATGACTCTCACGTCCTCTTCCAAATCTGCTACCTCTCTCCCTTTTTATTTCTTCCCTTCCCGGTACATTGAATACATAAAAGTCCCTCTTCTTCTTTCTTCTACTCCCGTTCTGGACTAACCCACTCCTCTGATCCCCAGCTTCTTTTCTCCCCTTTCTCCTCCCTTTCTGTCATCAGGAAAACCTCCACCCCATTCTGGTTCATCCCAGTTCACAAAGACAGCAGGACAGGTGTAGCTGTCCCCTTTTCCCACTTCCTCTGGGTCCATCAGCCACTCACCAGGCTCAGCCTGCTAGCTTCCTGCACCTCCTCAACTGATCTCCCAGTCCTGGCAACAGCTCAGGCGTCTCTGCCCCGCCCTCTTGGCTGATCTGCCAATCAGAGAAAGGGGCGTGGCAAAGAAGCCTGTGCTCTTGCCCCTGACTGGAAGATTAGACGAGGAAGTGGGAAAAAAAAGAAAGCAGGGACTGGTGAGTGGCTTGATCGGGAGGTGGAGGAGGAGAGCAGCAGCAACTGTGCTGCTGCCATTACAAACTGGGACGAACTGAGACAAATTGGTTTGTACCCATCTATAATTCTAACCAAACACAGACTGGCGTAAATGCATCACGCTGGCCTGAACTGCTTCTGCATATGAACTGCCAACAATCTGCTTCTGTTTGCTCACTCTCGCCCCTGTCAGATTGCTACGCAGTAGGACTTGACTACCGGCTCTCGTCTCTGACTTCACTCTAGCCTTGAAACGTGGCGCTGATCGTTCTGTGGTTGACCTGGCCTGGGGGTGGACCCTCTCTCTCGCACACACACACTCCAGTTTACAGACACTTTGTCCCTCTGAATGTGGTTGTTAGAGAAAGAGAAGGCTCAGCAACAGCAGAATTGGGGGTGGGGGATGAGAAGAGACAGAGTTAGTGGCAAGAAGAATATTTTTTCTTGAGTTATGCCAAAAGGCACCAGAGAAGAAGAAGGTGCAGGAAAGAGAGAGAGGCCAGGAGATAGGTTAAGGAACCTGTCATCATTATTATTACAGTGCTGTCAAGTCACTTCTGAGTTATGGCCGCCCTGTGAATGAGCAATCTCCAGAACGCACTGTCCACAACAGCCTAGCTCAGCTCTTGAAGACTCAAGCCTACTTCCTCTAGGAAGTCAATCCTTCTTGTGTTTGGTCTTCCTCTTCTCCTGCTGCCTTCCACCTTTCTCAGCAGTTTCTGTTGTTTTTTTCCCCAGAGTATCCTGCATTCTGATGATGTGCCCAAAGCAAGACAGCCTCAGTTTCAACATTTTGGCCTCCAAAGATTGTTCAGTCTTGATTTGATCTAGGACCCACTTGTTTATCTTTCTGGCAGTCCAAGGTATCCTCAAAGCTCTCCTTCAGCACCGTATTTCAAATGAATTAATTTATTTCCTGTCCGCTGTTTTTACTGTCCAGCTTTCACACCCATACAAGGTGATCGGAAATACTGTACACTGTAAGAGTGGCGATGATTCCGGTCTTGTTTTCCATTGACACATCCTTACATTTGATTATCTTTTCTAGTTCTTTCATTTCTGCCCTTTCTAATCTCAGTCTTCTTTTGATTTTTTGGCTGGAGTCTCCATTAGTATTGATGACTGAATCAAGGTAAACAAAATCTCTAACTATTTCAATAAACAGTGTAAAAACCGAGGGAATGCATTGCTAGGCTGCTCCACACTACCACCACCTTGCAGTTCAGGGTGAATCCTATACATTCCTAATATAAAAATGATAAATAGAGCTACGAGTGCCCTGTATTCAGGAGCCCTTTGGATACCAGCAGCTCCCCAAATTTTTCAACAAGGTTCTTTACTAGCTGTATCAAGTAGAGTCCCTTTCAAGCTCTACCTAGGCCTAGACCCGTTCCAAAATCAGATGAGATTGGATGTGTTCAGGGTTTTATGGTGGTTATGAGTCAAGCACGAAAAGTTAAATTCCTATATGTGTGAGGTGTCATCTCCTCCAGCGGCTGCTTCCTGTCTTTTAAGATACTTTTCTCCTTTAAATCAATGTAGAGCATGATTTCACAGAGTAAATAGATGCAGCAGGTAAAGAAGAGTAGTTGTGTATACACCAGAAGGGGTGGTCCTGTGGCAATAACTCTCAGCCCGCAAATCTAGGCTTTACAGAAGTGTCGCCCATTTTCACCTGCAAAGTGCCAGAGGATATGAAATTGTAACTCAGCTATTGTTGCTGATGTTCTTAATAAACTAGTATGCTTGCAATAAATGCCACACCAGGGAGCCCATGCTAATTATTACAGACGACATGTAATAACAGACCTGCATCCAGTAGCTCATCCTTCTCTCCACCCCCTGCTCATTAACTTTATTTCTTTTAAGAATAATATTGTACAGCCATGAACAGACTTTCTTATCTGTTTCAGATTTTACTGTTCTCTGGGGCATGCTCGGGAATGAATCAGTTATGCCCGGCATACAAACATTAAGCAAATAGGAAAGACATCCGAGCTATTTTGGTACATTTCCTTGATTTATGGCGTAATTTCAGCAAAACAATCCATGTGATGAGTGGAGGAAAAATTGCAACTGTGCTTCACAATTTTAAATTAGAAATGTAACGTGAAAGGCAGTAGCTATATGCTCTACATCAGAGGCAGGAATCGGAGATTTGATTTACTCTGGGAAATCTTGTTGGAACAAATTCTGTGATTTCTTTCTTGGAGATAAGTTTTTGATGCACAATGCCCATTTCGAGTATGGACATTTTGGGGGTATGTAAACAATGGCAACCTGATGTAAAAATTGAGACCAGGGCTCACTTGGAACTCAGCAAGGTCACACCCCAAATGGCACCCACTACTGATTTCAAGAGCCCCTGATCTAGCTGCTTCATCTCCTTGCTATGGGTCCCTGTTACCCCCATTTCTCTGAGCAGGCAAGGGAAAGATCGGCACCTGCCACTCAAGCCATCCTTTCCTTCTGAGGGACCATGCTGGTTTAACACAGATAAAGGAGGCAGATAAAAAGGCAGCAGCAGTAGTGACGGCTGAGGGGCCTGACGCCGAGGGAGGCCCGGAAGGAAAAAACGAGAAACCGGGTCTTCTCGGCGGTGGCCCCTCGGCTGTGGAACACTCTCCCTACTAAAATTCAGCTGGCACCCTCGCTGGGCGTTTTCAAAAGCCAGTTAAAAGACAATTAAGTGATTTTTTTTCTCTCCCTCTTCTTGAGGCCTGCCATCTTGGAAATGTGTTGTTTAGAATTAATTGTAAGAATTGTATTTTTATATATGTTTTTTGATGTGTTTAACCTATGTAAGCCGCCCCGAGTAGACGCTGTTTAGAGGGGCGGGGTAAAAATCAAATCAAATAAATAAATAAAATAAATAATAAAGTCGTGGAGGTAACTTTTTTGGTGGTGCTTGATTGGTTCCTACTGTCTCACAAGGAGCAGGGTGGGAAGAAAAGCAAGAGACCCCTGCTCAGAGCTAAGAACAGCAGGCAGAAAGAGCAGGCATATTTCCAGATAGCTTCCTATTTATTGAGGGCCTGTCTGTCTGGTATGCAGAATTTCAGGGTGAACAGAAAAGAGGAGGCAGGTCGGCTTGCACACAAGAAGAAGGGGATGCAGGTGAGAGAGCAAAGGGGCTTCCTGCATCCTCAGGCTGAAGAAAAAGGCAGAGAGCATTTTAAAGCAGTGGCCAGAATCTCATTGCTGATGTACACGCGCATGAGGAGCATTGCATGGCTCTTAGCAGCAAAATGCCCCTCTTTTAACAAGATCCTGGCTGTTTTCTGGGTGTGTGCCCAATTGGGCAAGAGGGCACATTTCCAAGAATGCAAACAGCTATCATGTACCATTTATTGTGTGCCGGTGAACAGGGAAGTGTCCTTTTTAGAGGGACATGTGAGGGTTTTTTTTTTTTAATTCTATCATGGTTGGACCAAGATCCTTTGAGAGCACCACTGGTGGGATAAAAGATGAAAAGAAGAATCACTGTGTTAAAAAGTATGGTTTATTGGTGAGGAATTTGAAGTTTGCTGCTGGGAAGAACCAGAGTGCTAGGAAGGGAGAATTCTTTCACTATCTCCCATGGATAAAATTGCCCTGCAAATTCCCATTTCACTTCACTGTCTATTCAATCTGTTTGTGTGAGGGGTTGAGGGAGGCTGCTTCTCCCCCATGCTTCTCGTATGACCGTTGGCAACGCGCTGAATAAATTTGCCCCCTGTGCTAAAGAAATCAATGCATAGAAAACTAGCAATATGCAAGATTTTGTGCTTGCTGCTTTTATTTTTAATAAATAAAAAGTGCATTTGCAATAAATACCTCGGATGCGAGAGCTCATTATTGTAGACTGCAAATAACAGACCTCCATCCCATAAACCCACATTATTTACTCATGCTTTTCTTTCAATCTTGTATGTGTTTATATGGAATGCGCAGCACATGCAGGTTTGAAAAGCTATCCTGAAGAACACCAAGATAGCAGCAGCCACTTATCCCACTTTTTGCCCTACCGCGGTTATAAGTTTGTCACAGATTCATGATTTAGACAGAGAGCGCAATATTTATATTGCAAACTAATACAAACTGAGCAAGACGGAGACTAGATTGGCCAAATCCACACATGACAGAGAGCTCATCAGTGGAAGCTCAAATCAGTTGAGGGCCCCAGAGATGGGACTCTGGCTAGACTTTTGTGTTTGAGCAACCATACTTGCAAATTAAAGCCCATGTTTACCACCAACTGACCAATCAGAAAACAAAGCAAGCTAATTTGTGAAGGATAGGAAGTGTGGAATGCCCCTGCTGTGACAATCAGATTTAGCTCTTAAGGAATTATGTGGACTACCTGTAATGTAATTTGGCTCAGATCCACATTCATAAAGCTTTATACAGCTCTGGTAGAGTTCTCTGGGTTGCACTGAAAATTAGACACTGCATCATGAGGATTAACTTAAACTTTTTATCTGAGTGTAAAACATAACCGCCTCTAATAACAACCAACTCTATTAATGGGGGAGGGACCCCATCACAAAAGATGGTTCTTGTCCCCGCCATGTCTCTGGGACTTAGGTGCTATCAGCCCAGCCTGCCAGACAAATATGGACTACAGTCTGTGCATTTACACAAAGTAGACTGTGAAATTCTGATCTTACCTTTCAGCTGCTTTCCCTGTCCTGTTCCGCAGAGCCAGCTCTACTGTTAGGCAGAGTGAGGCAGTTAACGCAGATGGCCGATGCTGAAAGACAGCAAGTGCTGGAGAACAGAACTGCATGCTATGTGGCTCGTTATGCATCTCCTGCCCTACCTCCTCCTGCTTTCAGATTTTACAGAGGCCACACTGCCCCATCACTAGTACTGAAGAAAAATTCAATTATTACTCCAGTTGACTTTTTTTTATATGCAATGACAGACGTGCCATTTTGTTGCTCACCTGCCTCTCCATAACCAACAGCTGGTGTCATCATCCACCACATTCACGCAAATACTGTGGTTTTGGAGCTCCCAAGGGCTCAGGACAGCTCACACATTGTTGGCATTCATTGTGTATTGTCTAAACTGGTGTGGCACACTTTGAGGGCCCAGGGCTAACTTCCTACTCCAAGGATCCAGCAGAAGTTGCCTCAACACCAAGAAACCCTTCAAAGCTGAAACACTCAATCAATCCAGAAAAGACTAGAAGTCAATTTCTGGCTAAGAGTTGCAGGAAATGAGGGGCAAATTGGGACTATAAGGTGCATTGCTGCACTTAGAATGGCAACTCATTTTTTCATTCATCCCCAGGAATTCAGTGCGGAAGAACTGTCTTCCGCACTGGTCTAAGGATCACAAAGACAGCCTGCATGAAAAGGGTGTTGATAAGTAATAGTGGCACTGGAAAAACAAGTAATGGAGAATGAGATGCAGTAGGAACGTAGGTTAGATACTGGTTACCAGCACCCAACCTTATCCTCCCCATCTGGAAAAAAAAATCCTTTTGGCATGAAAAGCCCCCTTTTTGTCATGATTGGAAGGATTTCCAGCACACCGGAGACCTTCCACAGCTGCTGCCCCTTCCCCAAAAAAATTTTATTTTAAAATTTGAAAGATATCTTTGGCCACTAGAAGTAGAGAGGGAGGTTTTTCATTTTCAAAATAGACAGTAAATCATGGTTGAGAGGTGGGAGTCATGAAGGCAGGTGGGGGTCCTCTGGGATTCGGGGGTAGTTGGGTGCAGCCCCTGTAGCTCTGCACATTGTGCCCCCCCCCCCGATCTGTTGGAAAGCATCTAAGTGATTAGTTTCCTCCTTGGACACATTGGGCTGCTTGAAGACCTTGTCAAGTATCGGAAAATTGAGACAATATTGAACTAGAGATCCATGTAATCCAGTCTTGATGTTTCCAGAAGAGGTAGAAATCCTGTCTTTTGCCATGTAAAATGAATCCCATGAAAATGTGGTGCAATACTAATCAAAATTAAATGATTTCGTAAAATAGCGAGTGGTTAAAAGCAACTCCTCTGTTCCCCCCTCTGCTCTAGCTAGGCCACTATTCCTTTGATAAATGCCACTGATGCATTTCTTTTCCATCTGCGAAAAAGCTTCACTCTTGTTAATAATAAAGACTGCAGCCATTTATTAAGTCCATGATTGCATATGAACAGTTTGATTATAGGAGACTAAAACAACAGACCGCCTACACAATACATATCTCCCCAAACCTATTCTATTTCAATCTGAAAAAAAAATATCTAAAATTTGATTGTAAGAACAATGAAATGAAGGCTTCCCCCCCCCAACCCTATATTTTCTAGGCTTTTTTCATAGGACAGTTATGGATTTCTGATTGATGCCCATTGTGGATAATTAATCTTTCTGGAAATGCTTCATTTTCACTGCATCACAAATCAAGGTTCTTTGTGGGATTACAGAGTTGAATAAATAGAGATCCACCAAGTGGTGAATGCTGCTTAAAGGAGGCAGCAATAAGACTATTATTGGAAAAAAAAACCCACCTTGGATCCTATGATACTGAAGAATTACCAATCAGGTTTTGGCAGTGGCCCCAGTGGCGCATTGACACAGTTTAAACTAGTGCACCAGCTGTGTCCATTCCTGGAGAGGTATGATCTGTCCATGGTGGCACATGCCTTAGTTACATGCTCGCTGGATTACTGTAACGTGCCCTACATGGAGCTGCCTATAGAAAGTGTCAAGTGTAAGTGAAAGCATGTGTGGGGGGAAAGAGAGAGAGAGAGAGACAGATATATGTTTCTTTAAAAAGGCTTCTGAATATGTTTCAATCAGCTCCATGAGGTAGAGCAAGAACCACAATTTGAATCGTGCGATATTCCGTCTCCATCACTCAGAGAGACTGCACCCTGTTGCAGCTACCCCACCGAGCAGAGTCATTAAGTTATAATTGCATTATCGTCATGAGCTTCCATCAATTCAATTCTGACTTATGGCAACTCTTTTGAGGGTTTTCCGGACAGAAAGTATTCAGAAGTGATTAACCATTCCTTTCTTCTTGGACTGCGCAACTTGCCCAAGGTCGCCCAGGCTGGCTCTACTCACAAGGAGGCACAGTGGAGAACTGAGCATCCAGCCTCTGGCTCTGCAGCCAGATACCTAGACCACTGTGTTCTCCAGTCAGCTTTATCATTATATACCTTCATTCAAGGAAACAGAAAAAAATGTTCCAGATTCTGATCTTCTCCATTCATGCCCAGAAATAGTGCGACCTGAGACGCAAATGACTGAGTTTACAAGTGTGCACATGCGAAACACGTGGTCTTTACCTCACGGGTATGGCCTCTTCCTCTTTCCACTCTGTACCTGATAATGATACACATCTGGGGCTTATTGAAATTCCGAAGGTACTGTATCTCGTTCACCTGTTTATCCTTGACCAAAACTAGAAAACAAATAAAGTGTCTGAAAACCCTGTGCAGACACTTGGCAGAAATGAAGAAAAGGCTGTTTAATTGAAATTTCACTCTCGCTGGCCCTCACTCTAGCTTCCTCAAGACTCCCAGTTTGTTTTCTTGCAGCTTTTAGCATTCTGTTCCTTTTCTATTGCATTCTTTAAAAATCTGCCCAGAGACTTGGATGAATCAACCTGAGGAGAGCCATCAACAGTCTGCTGCGAAACACCCCAGGCCGAGCTTCAAAGTGAGGTTCCAGTTTGATAAGGATTCAGCAGCTGTTGGAGACTCCGAGGGAGGGTGGCTTGCTTTGGTTTTGCTTCTGCACACTTTCTGCCAGCTGTATTCTACGGTTTTGTTTCTTTTCATTTGACATTGCAGGTGTTCTATGCAGAAAATTAGCAAAAACATAGTACCAGGGGTTTTTTTAAAAAAAAAAGTCTTCACAGCAGCGCTGTAATTGAAGTATCAAGAAAAGGATAATGGCAAAAGAGACAGACATCAATGGGCCTCCCTCATTACATTCCCACACTTCCCATCAAAAGCAATGACTCCACTCTTCAAAAAAAAAAAACAGTCCAGAAGGATGGATAAAAGGCAAGCTATTGGAGGTACTTGAATGAAAACCAGAGGACCAAGCCCGCTTGGGTTTTGAAGTCCAAGCCTGTGTTCTAGAAGTACAGTTTTGGTGATAGGGGAGGAAAGTGGCCAGATGCTCATCTATAGTTACAGAACTGTACAGTTGTAGCAATCTTGCAAACCAGTGGTTTACAACCATTGGGCTTTCCTGTGTTTAGGACGCCAGCTCCCCAAACACCCCGCTAGCATGGTCTGGGAGCTGAAGCCCAAAACGCTGGTAGGAGAGAAGGCTGAGGATTACTCTTGTGGGTCACCTAGTAAATGGTTATCCAGTGTTTGCTTGAAGAGTGAGGCAAACGTCTGCCCCCTGGTTCTGTAGTCAAATTGGCCCTACCCTACAGAGGTCTTTGCATCACCAAGAAGTTCCCTCTGCTGTCCCAACAAAATCTATATGCAATACAAAACTTGGAAACAAGATTAGCGCCATAACCCTGCACTCCAGAGTTTGAGCGCTCTCCTGCCCTTGACCCCTTTCTTATTCAAAGTCCCTCTTTTGAATCTACTATGCCGATCATATCCAAAAACTACTTCTATTATAATTCTACATGACCAGGTCATCATCATCATCATCATCATCATCATCATCATCATCATCATCATCATAGGCACATATAGGTCACTTGACCATCTAAGTCACATAATGGTCCACTTTTTTTAAAGGTAACCAGCTCACTTAGTTGTAGATTTCTGTTGGCTGCAATAGATAAGACAGTGAGAGAAGAGAAGTAGGGAAGTGCCCACCAAGCAATGTTGTAGCTACATTCTTCTTTGGAAGCCTTAGGCAAATGGGAAGAAGCTGGTAACCATGACACAAAATATTGACAATGGCATTCTGAGAAAGGGAACTCCATGGTCTCCATGATCACGAAGCAGCACTGCACACGAACAGCAGATTGATGGATGATGGTCATGCAATAAAGAAAACAGAAGGCCTTCTAAAGGAGCTGAAAATTGAACCTATCTGTCTAAATCTTATACTGTTGACTGAGAGACAATTTGTGGGTTAATATAGTCCAGGATGGTCAGATTATAGGAGATGATAAACAGGAAATAATTAGAATCCTTCTCTTGAGTGAACAACTCATCAACTTGTGAGAGACGAGATTCCATTTTATGCCAATCAGCTCAAATCTAAGGTTGTTCAAACTATCAGATATAAGCTCAGAACTTCTGAAAGTTATGTTGTGACACTATTTATGAGTTGTAAGACTTTTGACTGAAAGTGGGAGAAACAGGATGGAATTGTCTGAATTCCGTCCTATAAGCAGGGTTTTTGCATAGAGGTGTTGGTTAATGGGACTGACCAGGTCCATAAGAATACACAAGTTGGTGTCCTGTTGGAGATACTTTGGTCTTCTCCTTGTCAAAGTCTGTGCTGCTATTTGTTTGTTTCTTGTTCTCCGGGGGGCGGGGGAGGGAATCCCATTCCTGCTAATGGGGAAGTGCAAACAACTGTGCACGGGGGTAGTGGTACACAGCACCATCAGAATTATTTATGGCAGAATGATTTGCACATCTCCTGCCCAAAGGACTTGGGGACATTGGCAGTGACACCACCTCGCCAATAAGGAAGAATAATGGGGCAGACAGGAAGATAGCTTCTGACATCCTAAATGAAACACCCCAAACCCTTGCAGGAATAGAGGCACTCATCTATGCATGCATGTGCACGTGCACACATGTACACATACAAACACACAAAAACACACACAGAGAGAGTGGTAGTAATGTACATTTTTTAAAAAGGGGCTATTTGAGAACACAAAGCCCAGAGAATATGCTTCCTCAATGAAAGTCCTTCACTTTGCATTGCAGCTTTAGAGCAGACAATGGACGCTACAGCCTGGTGAAGATAACCCCCATGACTGGAGTGTGCAGCAGAGGTTGTGGGATTCATTAAGTCCCAGCTGTAAATCTCCTCTTCCATGGCATTGTCCTCATGAGGTTTCGATACTTTCATTTCCCCTTTCCCCACTTCTAATTGCTTGGTGGCTTTTTTGTGGCCATGTTTTTTAACTCTACAGAAGTCAGGTCTAGAAGTCTGGGTGTATCATTCAATCCTGTGTGTGCCTTTTGATTCCTTAATTTACCCTGCAGTAGCCCCAATAACAGACAACCACTGATCTGATCCATATTTACACACACCACCCTAGTCCAGTGTTCACTACTGCAGTACACTCCAGGTGTTTTGATCTGCAGCTCCTCCTAGGATAATTGAATTTATAATGCACAAGAAACCTGAAGTAGGCATTTGGGAGAACACAGTATTATTCAATTACAAACCCCCTTTCAATGATAGTAATAGTTAACTTGATCCAGGGGAAGAACAGAGCAAGAGAGCTTTGTCAAGTTAAAGACTTAAGCTAGAACACTTTCTACCGTAACATAAACCATATGAAAGTAGATCTGTTTTCCAATTAACAGTATAGACGATCTGCTGAGTACCATTCTCTTCTCTAAATGCACACACAGATCAGCACCAATAGCTGCTATATGGTTCTTTGTTTCGAGAAGGGAAATGCTGCAATCCAAAATGCCTACTTCATACAAGGTTGGAGTCGGTGGCAGTAGAGATTGTTTTTTTCCCTTTTCATGGGGGAGATGACTCTGTTCTGGATTTTAGTCCAAACGTTAAAGGAGCTATGCAAAATGCTAAACTTATTTTAAAAGGCAGCATTCAGCACCTCGGATAGCTCTCGTAACATTTAAATTAAAACCCAAGGTTGATTCACTGCCTCCATGAAATTGGTCACCAGCCTTCACTGGCTGTGCAGAGGGGAGGAAGTCATGCCTCAAATATCCAGATGGGAAATTTCATAATAAGGTTAGGAAGAAGGGATAGAGGAAAAGCCACAAACCATATTTTGATTCTCCAGCACCTTTTTAAAGCCTGAGCTTACTGTAACAAAGGCATGGAACTGCAACTCAAAGGAGCAGCAGAGAGAAAAGAAATGAAGGGGATGAGAGGGGGAAAAAAATCTTAGAGCCCGCTTTCATTTAGCAAACTGATAAATTACAGAACCAATGAAATGCAATGAGATCAAAGACGCTGAACTATTTGATTTTCTCACAAACGAGCGAGTGGCTACTGCGTACGCTGATTACACAGCAGCACTGAATAACTAGGACAATACTGAATCTGAAAGTTGTGCCCTGATGATAATATTGGCAGGAGAGAATGAAGCAAATAAACATTCTTTTGGTCTATTGTACATACGCATGTACTTGTGCGTACATATTTTAAAAGCAGTTTAATGAGTTTATAGCTTTGCTAGCTTAAAGGATGTGAGTTTCTTTTCCCAAAAGCTGTATGTAGCTTTTGAATTGAGTGTGCACACCATCTTTCTATGTGTAACAGGCGGTGGGAAAATATCCCTGTTCCACAAGGCATAATTTCCAAAAGGAAGAATGTTCTGAGAAACCCAGTACATTCATAAGGTTTATAATCGTCATCCTCATCCTCATTTTAGCATTGCGAAGCTGAAAGGTACCCTATGGGTTATTGTCAAGGAGACCCAATAGGGAATCGAATGCCCAATCTCTGGTTCCACAGTCAGATGCATAACTCACTGAGCTAACCAGCATGTTGTGCATGAGGTGAGAGGCTCTGCAGGGTGAACACACACACACACACACACACACACACACACACACACACACACACACACACACACACACACACACACACAAAGGTCCTGAGTGCAAACTCATAAAAACCTTAGCCTGTCCTTTTACATCCCATATAAAAAAAGTTGTAAACCAGTTGTAAACAGAGAGCTACACAATAGTTAGGGTGTTGAATGAGTTTCACTTGGAAACCCATGTTCGAATTTCCACTTGACCATGAAATTCAGTGGGTTAACACTGAGCCAGCCACATGCTTTTCACTTGATCTGACTCGCAGGGACACTGTAAGGGTAAAGCACAGAGGAGGAGAGGCCAGCAGAAGAAAGGTGGGATAGAAATTTAAACAATAAATAAAGTACATTGGGGGGGGGGGCGAGGACAGACACAATTTTATTTGTTTCCATTTTTGATAAGAACTTTGCAAAAATTGCAATATTTTTCTATTAATATGAAGAATAAAAGTTGCGATTTTCAAAGATCCAATCTCTTGCTTCAAATCTGGAAGCAAAATAATAGAATACACCAATTTAGGCAGGGGGCTGGGACTGCTTAACATTTAAAAACCTGGCTTTGAACTCCTGTGTATCTATTACATTTGTGGTATGGAATTGCAGTGGCTGGCAACCTATTTTTACCCATGTAGTTCCTCACCATTAATATCTGCATGAGAGGTAGATCCGACCTGGTCTTTTCTTCATACAAGAAATAATAATATACATTCTGATATAGTTCTTGGATTTGGAGTGTGGGTTAGGAGAGATCTTGTCTGATTTCTTTCTTTTTTTTCTTTTATTTTTTTTAAAGAATGTATCAGAATTTACAAGCTTGAGAAAATATAGCATTTGGGAATATCAAACTCTTTTGGTCTTGCCTCATTTTGCCACTCGTCAGTGTTGTCTACGAATGCATGAAAAAGGTCTTAGGATAAGTCTTCATATGCATGTCTCAGAGCTGGGAAAGTTACTTTTTTGGACTATAACTCCCACAATCTTCCAGGCAGCATGGAGCTCAGCACTTGGAAAAGTTACTTAGAAATATCTTAGAATCCCACCTCCCAGACTCCACCCGCCAGCATGGAAATTATGGGATGTGTCATTCAGAAAAATTTATTTCTGCAAGCTTTCAGACCCTCATTTTCAAGAAAATGGTCCATAAAATCCTATAACATTACGTCAGGAGACAGCTAGTCATAGGAGCCCTGTGTTAGTCTCCCGAGGGAGACAAATACGAAGTTCACCAGCACAGGGGTCCCAGCGGAGTCCCTTCCTATCCCCCCCAGAACCAGCCCAGTCCACTCACTGGGCTCCTTTGGGGCATACGTGCCTGGGGGCAGTGAAATCACACTAATTGTGGACATCGTCCTGCTGGTGCTGCCCCACCTCTCCCCACAATCGACCACTCCGGTGAAGAGGCAGGAAGGTAAGACTTTCTGCTCAGCTGATGAGCATTCAGCTGAAAGGAGAGGTGGGGAAGTGGCAGTGGGACAAAGTCTGCAATTGGTGTGATGCCACCTCTGCTGGGCGTGGACACACAGAAGCGTCTGACGAGTGGACCAGACTGGTTCTGGAGAGGGTGGGAAGGGATCGCCCGCCCACCTGTGGTGGAGGGCTTCATCTCTGTCTCTCCCAGAAGACAAATACAATGCTCCCACATCTTTTGTTGTTTAGTCGTTAAGTCATGTCTGACTCTTCATGACCCCATGGACAAGAGCACGCCAGGCCCTCCTATTTTCCACTGCCTCCCAGAGTTGGGTCAAATTCATGTTGGTAGCTTTAATGACACTGCCCAACCACCTCGTCCTCTGTCGTCCCCTTCTCCTCTTGCCTTCACACTTTCCCAACATCACGGTCTTTTCCAGGGAGTCTTCTCTTCTCATGAGATGGCCAAAGTATTGGAGCCTCAGCTTCAGCCCACGTCTAGTGAGAGCCACAGTTTCGGATACAGCAATCCATGCCTTACTTGCCTCCCATTTACTGTTATGTGTTCTATGTGGGGCTGCTCTTCAATGTCGTTCGGAAGTTACAACTAGTGCAAAATGTATGACCGAACCATCGTTTCATGACTGAAGAAGCTGCTTGGATGAGTAGCAAAACATTTCAACCTAACAAGAAAGAAGTCCAGTTGCCATGACTCAACTTCCAGATAACCTCACGTGGATGACTGAGAATCTTCACAGATACCTTGTTTCGAGGGCATTTTATTCTGAACCAACTGCACTGGCTTCAAGGTTCTTCCATCCTCAGTTCAGGATGTTGGTTGGGATATAAAAAGCCTTAAACAATTAGAGACCAGGAGATTTGAAGGACCTCCTTCTTCCATATACACCTGCCTGGAGTTTGAAGTTTTCAACAGAGGTTGCCATTTGCTCTTTTACTATTCTCAGGGCCCATCTCACACTGAGAAATTTGGTGCAATCCAGATGGTGCTTGAAAGATCCTTATTAGAGGTGGCCATGAACCGGTTTGTCCCAGTTCTGCTTAGTTTGTAAAGGTAGCAGCACAGCAAGAGTACAGACTTCTCTGCCCCATCCTTTTCTCTGACTGGGAGATCAGCCAAGAGGGTGAAGCAGTGAAACCTGAGCTCTTGCCGGGACTGGAAGATCAGTCAAGGAGGTGGAAAAAAACAAGCAAACTGGGCCTGGTGAGCGGCAGTTTGAGCCAGAGGAGGCTTGAAATATGCCATCTTGACAAACTGGGATAAGCCAGTTCATACCCATCTCTAATCCTTGTCGTCAGTGCAATCTATTTTAATGCTTGGTACTCATCCACAAAGACAGAAAAAAAAGCTATTCTCATCTCAAAAAGATGGCATGTCTTAGCCCTGTGCCAGAAAGAGACAGGCCATCCTTAAAGGGGAAGGATGTTCTAAGTAGAAAGACAAGCCATTTAAGTCTTCTTCTTTTTTTTCTGTGCCAGACAGTGCTATCAGAGAACCATTATATGCCAGTCTGGACAAGCTCTCAATCGTATTAGGCAGTACTGGGAAGAAAGAAAGAAAAAGACTAACAGCCTGACTCCATGGGGACAATGCATGTTAGCCTATACAGTGGACCCTCTACTTAAGGAATTAATCCGTATTGGAATGGTGGCTGCAAGTCGAAAAGTCTGTAAGTCGAATCTCCATTGACCTACAATGCACTGAAAACCGATTAATCCCATAACCAGTGGTTTTTATTCTATTTTTATTCCATTTTGGTTTTTTTCTGGTCTGTAAGTCGATTCTCTGGCTGCAAGTCGAATCTAAATTTTTCAGCCAGAGAAGTCTGTAACTCGAAAAGTCTGTAAATCGAGCCGTCTGTAAGTCAAGGGTCCACTGTAGTTACTAGGCTGCCTAAAATCTCCATTACATGCTTTTAAGACTTATGTAAACAAAAAAAATAGGAAAAAGGTTTTATAGCATCCCAATCTGGAATGCAAGCAAATAATTTTCACATCTTCAAGGGGTACCTCGTTTTGCCCATCATATGACCTTGAGCAGGTCTCCTGTGTCAAGGCAGTTAAAGGACAAGCGCCCAACCTCTAAGCATTGCCAGACTGGCAGTAGCAATGGAAGAGCTACTGGGTTAAATTATCTGTGTGCCCATAGCAGCAGGAGATTTACTGCCTCGTTATAGCATGATAGATGGATAACTAGATCAAGAGCCAAACCGCTGTAAATGAGGGAGACCACTGAGTCTGCTACAGTCATAACAAAGCACAGGAGTTCATCATTTAGTTCTTTTTACAGTCCTGCTGAACTGGTTCTAATCAGAGAAGCAAAGAAGAGAAGGAAATAGGATCTGCAAGGATTGACCATGAAGCTGTTCTCATCCCAGTCATGGCTACTTCTCATAAAATAAAATAAAATAAAATGCAACAACCACAGAAAGGTGGCTGGAGAACAGTTATTGTGGACAGGTCTGGACAAATTCCTCCCCCCATCACTCACTCACTCACTCAGTCTCTCTCTCTCTCTCTCACACACACACACACACACACACACACACACACACACACACACACACACACACACACACAGAGCGAGAGAGAGAGCAGTTGAATGCGACCTACTAGCCATGTATACAGCCCTAAGGAAAACAGAAGGAATCTCAATATTTTTGCTTTGTTTTCGTTGACTCCATAGAACTCCAAACCTCTGGTACATTTCCTGCAAACCACGTTACATGTGGGCCATGCACCAAGGACAGTGCCAATAGTCAGTGTGTTTGTGTAACTGCTGGGGAGGTTCTACCATTTGGCAGAATAAGGGAGTCATCTCAGGTGCAGGTGACTCGGGTGGCAGCATCTGTTGCAGAAGAGGGTTGCATTCCCAGCAGCTTGCTCTGTGTTCCATAAAGCTAGGCTGGTGCCTTTGGGGCAATGGAGAATGTTGGGAGACAGCACTCAAGAAATATTCAGCTCCATCTAGGTTTTGTGCATGGAGTAGGACAGGGTGACATATAGTTCTTTCCAGCAAAATACCAAGACCTATCCCTCACTAGAGGGCCTGCCCAGCAGAGGCTGAGTGTTTAGGTGTCCAGTGGGGTGAAGAGCATACGCTTTGTTTTAGTCTGACATTTACAGGAGCTATCCATGGTGCTGATCCCAAAACCAGTTTCAGCACCTTGGAGAGCTAAAGTTTGGACTAAAACCCAGACTCCAATCACCATTCTACCTCCCACTTGCCCTCTCAAGGTGCAGAAAGAATGAGAGAAATCATGTAAGAGAGCAGTGAACTCTTCCCATCTTCTTCTATCCCTCAGGGATTATGCCCAACAGATAAGACAAGCAACTGAGTACAGACAACAGAGACAGAGAATTGGAAGCAGAAATGCTTGTTTAATGGGTTACTGAGAGCATCTTGAAACTGTGATGAAGACTTCATTGGGTTGCCATTTCTGTAGGCCTGCCAAATGTTACGGGTAAAGTATTCTTATTGATAATGTTTCTATGTATTTTTATTGATGAGCATGTGTGTCTGCCTGTTTGTCTGTGTTCTAAAGAATGTTAGATTCTGAGTGAGAACCAGTGTGAGGTAGTGGAGAGGATGTTGGACTAGAATACAAGAGACTTGGGTTCAAGTCTCCACCGAGCCATGGAAACTCACTGGAGAAGGGTGGCCATCGTAAACCACTACCTGAATATCTCCCAGACCTCAAAAACCCTATTAGGGTTCCCCACAATCAGAAGTGATGTGATGGCATATAACAACAAACAGACTCTAAGAAACACAGAAGAATAAATGGGGCAGTGTGTTCCCTCCAATCCTGGACTTATTTTGAAAATCCATTAGCACAAATAAATCTCATGTATAAATCTTTCTTTAAAAATTAAAAAAATCAGCAAAAAATTAATAATAATAATCAAAGAACCTACAAAGCAACATACAAGTCCTGATAAAGGTACATTGTTCAAACAGCAGCATTTTGATACGATGGTGGAAGATATTCAGGCCAGTAGGATGTTCTGGGGCAAGGTGTTAATGGGAGCCACCAGTAGAAAGGCCCCGGCTCAGGGAATGTCCACCTTAATCAGTAGAGCAGAGCCCCAGTCAAACATCTCATGTGAGAAGCATGAAAACCAGATGCTTCTTCCCCTGAAATTGTAGTGTCCCTTTTCTCTCTGTTGCATGTTACAAGTGAACTTAAAAGGAAAAGAAAGGGGAGAGCTGTAGGGGACAAGGAGAACGTGACATCTACCATCTATCACATCAGTTCAGCCGGGTACAGGCTGAAAATGCTGTCATTCCGCATAACGTCACTATCTGAACTATGGCTGTCCTTCCGCCAGGAAAACAGACTGAATTTAGTATACAGTTTACTGACATTAAAAACTCTAAAAAAATTAAAATAAAGGGAAACGTGATTTCACATGGTGTCAGGTCATGGAGTCTGATGTTTGAACTTTATAGACTTCCCAAGAAAAATCAGAAGCCTGTGTTGTCCCAGCTGGCATTTATCCCAAAGAAGTGTTGATTCCAGAATGAAAGCAGACAATCATTTTCTATCATACCACAATTAATCTGGATAACAAAGTAGAAGTATTTCCATTGTTGCGATGATTCCATGAAATATCGGCTTGTCTGATTCTACAAGCTTTATTCATTTATATTGCTTTTCTGTTCCACAGGCACAGAAATACTTCAAAGTTCGAAAACATCTAAAAGTCTTAAAGCTATGAAAAAATGTGAGTATAAATACTTTAAAAACAGGAAAAATAAGCTTAAGTTTCAGCCAAATGCACAAGTCAGAATTCAATCTAAAATACAGTACCATAACAAGTATAATCAAATATTTAAAATGATGTTTTACTTCCATTCTAAAAATGCAAGAGCTTACAGCCTCAAAAAACTCAATAAAAAAGCAAGGAATGTGTCTCTAAATATACCAAGGTTGTTAAAATTAAAAATTTATGAAAGTAAAATAAAGTACCGTATTTTTTTCATGTATAAGATGCTCCATGTATAAAACGCCCCCCCCCCACTTTTCTAAATCAAAAATTCTTTCTTTGCAAGAAAGTGGAGGGGGAGAGCTCCTGCTTTCCCCCTACATTTTCGTTGCAAAAAGCAGCTTTCCCCCTCCACGTTTTGCAAACAAAATGCAGAGGGAGAGCGATTTCTGCTTTCCCCCTACATTTTCATTGCATTTTTTTAGTTTGAGGGAAAGCAGAAATCGCTTTCCCCCTCCATTTTCTTTGCAAAACCTGGAGGGGGAAACAGGGATCAAAGTGCTCCCGCCTCCTTACTTCCCAGTATAAAACAACCCTCAATTTTTGCTTTAATTATTTTAGGAAAAAGTGTTGTTTTATACACGGAAAAATACGGTATATCACTTTGCCGTTTAGCATATCTAGGATGCATTTGAAAATTATTACCAGCGTTTACCTAGCCAAGCATATGGGAGCTGCCACCTCTTTGTCCTCCCTCATCTCTTCATCCTTCATCTTAAGGGCTGGGTGAAGGTGTATCTGCAACAAACTTTGCCATCATTTCCTCCCTCTCCCGTCCCTCTTTCCTTTATGATGGGAAGGTACAGGTTTACCTCCATGCCTTCTACCTTTTCCTTCACTTCATGGGGTAGGAGGTGACTACTGCCATCTCAGAGCAAACGTGGGAGCCCTTTTGGCCTAAAAGGTCACAACTTATGCTAGTTTGAGGGATGCACAGATATATGTCAGGATGGAGATGTTTACTATTTTTCTTCTTGACAAGTGACAGTTAAACTGGATGATATACTTAGCAGATTATTTGAAGAGGCACTCCTGCAAATGATAAAGATATCTGCCACAAAGCATGATTTTCCTCACCAATGTATCTTGCATGTAGCGTGCCTTCTTCTGCGACTGGTCCCTGGGAAGCAAACACGGAGCTTAATAAGCAAGTCCAATTGCTGAAGTGCATATTGTTGAGGAGAACCCTTGTGCAAAGGAAAAAAGAGGTGACTCAAAGGAAATGCATTCTCCCCTTAGTGTCTAGTTTGACCCTGAGATCTTGGGACAGCTGAGGCAATAAAGTGGATGTAACGTTTGGCATTCCCTGTTGGTCTTCACTGTAATTGTTATTTTCCTTACACTACACAAGCCATGGAGAAATAACTACTGAAAGCCAGAGAACAGCAAGCCATCGCTACACTAGCTGAGCCGATTGAAGTCACTCCATTTCCAGGGGCTGCACAAGGAATGCCAAAGGGCTGTGAGGAGTGATAAAAGATAAAAGACCCACTTTTTCAGGCAGGCTTTTAACAATCATGACTGAGTCTCTGAATGCCATTTTTTAAGTTAAGATCGTTTTTAAACATTAGACTCGTTTTTAACTATTCAACTGTAGCTTAATCAGTTTTATTGTTTTTAATGTATATCTTACTGTGTTGTTAATTTTCTTCTTTTTAATACTGTGATCTACCTCAGGTCCCCTTACTAGGAGAAAGGTGGCCTATAAATAAGACAAATAAATAGAATAAATAAAGAAGACACTTTGGCTGAAACCCAGTAAAGTTACACCATGTATGTCTGGTAAGCCATGACTGTATTTTGATAATTAAGAGTATCCTATTCCCCCACCCCAGTCAAAGATGCTTTTTAGTCATTTCTGGTTTAAAATGAGATCCCTTTATACTGTAACTTACTTACCGTCCTCCTTTCTCAACTCAAGGGTTGTACATACTGACTCAATAGCATCTTTTGAAAGCTAGAGCCAATCAACAATTTTAATCATCATTTTCATTTTCAGTGACCCGGAATTAGTAGAGTTTGACTACATTTATTTCAGAAGCATTTTGACTGTAGAGCAGTGTTGCCAAAATACAGCTGCAGCTGATGACACTATGAGATTTACACAAACATATCTTTACAGTACTGGATTTCAGCCAGTAGTACTACAGTCTCCACTTTGCTAGCTTATGCTGAGGGCCCAATTACCACACCTTCCTGGTCATGGTTCTGAGGACTGTAACTTAACATGGATATCTCAAAATGAAGGGTTGGTGAGTTTGCAGTAGCACATGAAACAATTAACGTCTTTGCAGCTGCACACCAGTTCATTCTACGGCTAATGTTCCCTTTGGTTCATCCAGCATGAAGATTAAAAAAAAAAAAACCACAAAACTGCAAAACCACTATTTTTTTCCTGCTTTTTGCTGCTTTGAACTTCATTCCTAAATAGGCTTTGTATCCTCAGTGATCAAAGTATACAAGATCCTAAAGGAGAGGGTCACATAGCATTAGATTTGTCTAGTACGCTTTCATCATGTCAGGGGAAATCACAGCCAGATCGTTAAATACAGAAATAAGAAAGATAAAGGGTGGGGGGGAGGGCATCTCTCTCGCACAGGATTCATATTTAGTGATTGAATCACTAAATACGAATCCTGTGCGAGACAGATGCTCCCCCCCCTTTATCTTTCTTATTTCTGTATTCAGAAGAGTTCAACTTTAGGCTCCTTCTTTCGGTCAAATAAATCAGAAGAACTATGTAATTTTGAAACAGGGGTGAGGTTTATTGGGTTATTCACCGGTATCAACAAAGTCATTCCATGGCTTTTCTCCTGCCAACAACGAGTCAGTCAGGGATTTACATCTTTCAACTAGAAATGGGTTCCCGTCACCTGCGTTCCCCAGGCCTGGCCAGTCTATAGATGTGTTCAGGGTCACCGTCTGTCCTGCTTCTCCATCCAGTAAGGGAACGGTGTCATCGTCCTGGTCGTCCATCCAGCTGGGGTGCTCGACCGGTGTTGGGGTCTATAAATTAAATAAATTAAATAAATAAATATAAATTAAATAAATAAATTAAATAAATAAGTAAATAAATAAATAAATAGCTTTCGTAATTCTCCCTCTAATTCTTGCGTATCTGTCCCCCGCTGTTCTGTTTTCTTGGGGCTGTTCTGTTTTCTTGGGGCTGTTCTGTTTTCTTGGGAGCTGAGACGGGCAGAGCCTGAGTCTCTATCTCGGTTGTCACGGGGAGGGACGGCTACTTTCGACCCTCTTCACATATGTGTATGTCTCTCGCACACACACTGCAATTTGATATGTCAGGCCATCAGATCATGTGAGCATTCAAAGCAGAAAGTGATGCCATTCAAAACTGAATCGGACCTGATTAGAAAACAAATGTGATATAGTATGAAATGCAGCTCTTAAACCCCCTCCTGCTGTTGGCTGGCTTAGAAAGAAACACATCATTTATTTGTATCAGTGTAGTTTATCTTGGCTTGCAGACTTTTTTTCCATGAGCTCAGTTGTCTTTTCTTGTGAACTGGACAGCATGCAACTCAGTGGATGGAACAGAAGGCCAGGACATAAGCTATTAATATTTCTTTCATCTTGATTAGTAGAGTGGTAGTAGAGCGACGTGATTCAGGGCTTTTTCATATCTTAGACTTTTCCTGCACCAAAATCATTTTTGTATGTGTGTAAGAGAAACTATGACATTTCTAATCTTGTGGTACCTTCAAAACTAAGATGTTTATTTTTTTAAGGTGCCACAACTAATTTTGGTTTTTTGAGAACCATTTTTAGAGAACTATCAACCATTTTGACACCTGGGGCAAGTGGCACCGCCTCTCGCCCATTCCACCCTAAGGCATGGGCGTGAAGCTCACCCAAGAGAATGAAGGAGGAGAAACTGATGTTGATCACACAAAAGAAAAACAGAACATTTGTGATTTTGAAAACAAAGGAAAGTGAACTCGGCTGGAGGGTGTTGGTATTTATTTTCCTAATGGTCATCAATAGACTCACCTCTAGATTTTGGTGCTCCAGAGCAAAGCCTCAGTTCTTGCCCTCATCCCAGTGAAAGCCCTGGGCACAAGACTCCAGCACACTTTGTGCGATGTGTCTTTGTGCTTTTTGCTGCAACACACTAAAGCAGCTACTCCCAAGAAAAACTCTGTGCTGACTCTATGCGCACTCCCATTCCATGCGTTCCAATGAGGTAAAAACTCACCGTCCAGCAAAGATCCTCCATACGGCGGCCATTTTTGCTGCCTGTATAGCGAGGAATCTGTCCCTAAACACAGCGGGGAGCCATTTTAATTACTCAGTGGCCATTTTGAAACCGCCGATCAGCTGTTAGAAAAACATCGTTTTGCGAAGAATTGGTTCCGAAGCAGGGAACCGATCATCGCAAAGCAAAATTCCCCCATTTAGACCATCGTTTTGCGATCGCAATTGTGATAGCAAAAAGGTTGTCTTAAAGTGGATTTGTTGTAATGCAGGGCAATCGTTAAGCGAGGCACCACTGTAGAATCATCATATTTGGATTTCTCTCGTCATTAATTCTGGCAAAACCTTGTTACACTGACAGGAAATTATTCTGTCTTTAAGTACACTCCCCTTCAGAGGCTACTGTAAGGGAGAGTTCTGACCTTTTCCGGTTATTTATGATGTGCGTTGAACTGTCTTTGAAACGGCAAGCCTTCAACGGCCAGGCGCATCCTTGCAAAGTTCAACGGACTCATAAATAATGGAAGTTTATACTCCTCTGCAATATTTATGCAAATTCTGAAGAGTGATATAGGTCAGAAATAAAGACTCAGGATCTCTTCCCGCCCCCACCTCACTCCGTTTATATCAGGGCAGGCCATCACTCAGGGGTGAGCTCTTCTCTTTATTTATAGTCCCAACGCTCTAAGACTAGAACAGGCCAAGAGGGTTACAACGTTGTTTTTTAAGTACTGAAAAGGAAAACAAACTTTAAATACCCCCAGTATCATGCTGTATCCAAACAAAGAAATAAAGAGGTTGGACACAATTGTGAATTAGTCATGAAGCCTGCAACCACTTGCTCTTGCTATTACGTGCCATCAAATCACTTCTCTCTTTTGGTCACCCTATGAACTAATGACCTCCAGAAGGTCCTATTTGTGGCAGAGTTTTAAATTCTGGCTAAACTCCTCTAGCTGTGCAGCAGAAGTGCAGGGACTTAACAGAGCAGAATTAGCTTCAGGTCTCCTCAGGGTTCAGCACCCCTTATTGTTTCATCAACTAGCACTTACAGTCTCAATAATTCAATTAAAATAGCAAAGCAAAAAAGCATGCTGCTTATATAACACCCCATAGTGCTCAAAGCACCCTCTGGGCGGTTTGCAAATTAATTATGCAGGCTACACATTGCCCTCCCCCGCGAGCTAGGTACTCGTTTTCCGATCTCAAAACGATGGAAGTCTGAATGAACCTTGAGCCGTCTACCTGGGTTTGAAAATAGTTTTGGCTGCAGAACTTTAAGCACTGTTTAAGCACTGTGTCACAAGCTTTCCTTCACTCACAGTTGAATAGATCAAAACAGCATACTGTACAAAAATGACTGCTTACAGCAGACTTACTGCTGATTGCCTCCAGCCTACTATTCCAGATTATGTTCACATTCTAAGTGCAGTAACTAACACTACACTAACAAGAGACTAAAAAAAGGGGGAGGAGACATTTAAGCAGGAAAGGAATAGTTGGTTACTGTTGGGTTGACTGACAGTTAGCCCAGCCCAGAAAAATACATCCCAGCCAAACCCACCAAAGGCAGCAAGCACATGAGGTAGAAATAACTCCAATACTAATCAGTAGCCCTGTTCATTTCTTGCAAATTTAAGATATTGGCTATTGAGCCAATCTATCCCTTATATATGTCTTCCTGTTTTCCTGCTACCTTCAGTTTTTTCCAGCATTACTGTACCATATTATCTTTCCCAGTGTGTCTTCTCATCTCACAATGTGCTCAAAGTACAATAGCCTTCCAACCATTTACTGGGAACAAAGAAGAAGAAAAGCTTTGTGGGTGCATAAATTCTACAAACAAAACTGACTGGGTCACTAAAAGTTTTGACAAGCTTTCAAGTCTAGCACAGCCTTTCCTCAGGCTGAGTTTTGCAGCTTATAAAAAGCAATAAATATATTTTCTACAGCTGTTCCTAGAACTTCACCACAAGCATCATAACTATCATGGATTTTGGGAGGTATGGTCCAAAAAATAAGTCACTTTTCCAAGCTCTGCATGACTGCAATCATCTGTGCAAACATTTAGCCATCAAAAATGTAACCACTATGAAATATTGGTTCAGCCCAAAGTGGTGGGACTAAGAAAGAGTGGGGTGTGAGTAAGAGATTTGAATCAGAAAAAGCAGGAGAACTGAAGAGGCCAGAGCTGCATTTGATACCTAGATTGCTAACTTTCCAACTTGGTCAAGGGTTTTGAAGATTTGGCATGTGGAGCTGAGTCTTCTCTGTTATGGATATCCAACCCAGTTGATGAAGATATCTTGGATGTCTGAATTTAAATTCAAAAGGATACTTGAACTTTGCAATTCTACAAGCAAGTTCTATATTGGTGCTGTTGCCGAGGGGTTGGGTGCACAAATTGTAGCATTTGGTGGCTGTTCTCATTGATGGTGATGTCTGTTATATAACTGTGAATAAGAAGAGACTCGTTTTGTGAACTTGTGTCTGTAAGGTTCGTCAATAGATATCTAAGTAAACAGATAGCCCCTTAGAACTTTAAAATGCTGCAGAAACACTGAAATAATGGACTCAAGACACTCTGCTTTGAGTTGCCATGTTGCTTCGTTCATCTCAGCTTCAAGAGTAACTTTCAGTAGGACGCCGTATTACTCCACTGAGTGAAAGCAGATTCTCATCCTCAGCCTCCTTTCCAAGGGCAACCAGTTTGACAGAGGGGAGAGAAAACAAGTCATGCTCTAAAAATTCAAAGAGAGTCCGAGGCTCGGGAAAAAATAACACAAGTTAATGGAACTAGATATAGGTATGCGTGTTTGACCTCCGAAGTAATAAGCGCATACTAAACCTGGTTAGACTTGTAATCTCTTGCTACTCTGACTGCATAATGAATTAGCACAAGAAAGTGTTTGCTTTCATATGAATCAATCTCCTCTCTCAAACTGCAGAAGAGTTAATATTTCAAACAGTTAAGGAAGCAAGAACAGGGCATGTGCATCTGGAGCCTTTAATAAGAAAGATGAAGAATGCAGATGTTTTTAACAAGACTTTCCTAAGGAGAAGCTAAACAGTTTTTCCTTTACATATATTAAACTATTTATGTCCTCTTGTACATGCATACAGTGTTTCAAGGTGCTTCCTGAGAAGTATAGGTGTTTTTCCCTACCACAACTGGCAGGGGAAAAAGTTTTCAAAGTAGTATTCATAACATAACATAACCGGGGAATCTGACCCTCTCGCTCCACTGCCAGATACCTTAACCACTGAATTATCAGCTGGCCCTAATTCTAAGCTTTCATGTAAACCAGAGACAAATCTCTACCTCTTACAGAACCTAGAGATGGAAGCCAACACGGGCAGTCACTCTTTGGACCAACTGTTTTGCCTTTCCACAAGGTTACTAAGTGAGCAAAGCCATCCAGATTTGTCAGAGGTATGCAAAACAAAGACTGGTGGGACAAGGATCAAGCATTGCGAGAATGCTTGATCCTTGCAGAGCAATCTCTGAGAAAAGAAGGAAAGACAGTAACTCATAGCAATGAGCCCTGATTGGGGAATGTTTATATTTTACTGGTGGACATGTTTTGTGAAGCTGGCTGGACAGCACAGTGAGTTACGTATCTGTCTGCAGCGCCAGAGGTTGGCAGTTCAATTCCCCACTATGCTTCCCAGGAGAAGAGCCAGCCTGTGTAGCTTTGGGTAAACTGCACAGTCTCAGGATGCCCCCAAAAGAGAATGGTAAACTAGTTCTGAGTACTCTCTACCTGGAAAATCCTGGAAAGGATTGCCATAAATCAAAACTGACTTGATAGCTAATGATTTTATTATATGTTTTGTGACTTGTTACTGTTTACCGTGATATTAGGTTAGGCTGGGTTTTTCAAGGAGTCTGGGCCCCTTTACCCAAGTGTCCCAGATTTCCATAATCAGCTTGCAAAACATTTATATACAGTTTTACCCCTATTATCTCTGTAACATCACAAGGGTCCCGCTCTCCTGCTCTAAGTTTTGGCCCTCAACTCTCTGGGAATGGAATGCTGCTAACCTCATGTCTCTAATCATTAGTAAATCACCAGGTAGCATTGATAACAGGATTCCTAGCTGACATAAGGCCTGTCTTTATATCTCCCTGCAGCGCCGTAAGATCAAGTTATGGAGTGAACTGTATGTTTAGGAAGCAGCAAAAAAAGATTAAAGGAGGGCTATGATAATGCCTTTCAAATACTTAAACATTTTCCATAAAGATGGAGAAAATTAATTGCTCTTCGGTGCCACTGGGAAGCAGGGTGCAGAGGCTGTGACTGCCATCCATTCAAGCAAAGTTACCGTTGTTCACAACAGACAACTGCCTGGCTCACAGCAACAAATCATGCCTTAAGATACTGTTTGTTCACTCATACAAAATGACAGTCGGATCAGAGATTCGCACCAAACTAGGGCTGGGGAATGTGTGGCCTTCCAGATCTTTCTGGAATTCCTCTTTGAATAATCATCATCTTAGAACTGCAGAGCTGGAATTAGGGATCATTGAGTCCAGCTCTTGTCAAGGAAGCACAGTGGGGAATCGAACTCCCAAACTGTGGCGCCAGTGGAGTTCTCCATCAGCTTTAGCTTAGATGTTTTGTGACACAATACATGACCCAGATGAGGGTGGGTACATTTTTGCTGGTTCCAGGCACGCAATTACCCCCTTCATAAGGCAACTGTCAGCAGTTATGTCTTGTAGTCTATTCTGATTCCAGCCCTATTCCTAATCAGAGCCAGAGTCACATCTTTAAACCCCTCAGCTTCCACTTCCCTGGTTTTCTGCAGTGCAAGTTAATAACAGTCAGGTCTTAACTTTGTTCTTCAGCTAATTAAGGTAGAAGTTTGTTATTGTTGTTAAGTGCCATCAGGTCGCCTCCACCTTAGGGCGACCCTGTGAGTGACCCATCTCCAAAACATTCTGCCCTCAACAACCCAGCGTAGCTCCCGAGAAATCAGGTCTGGGGTCTTTAGGAATTCAATCCATCTCATGTTTGGTCTTCCTCTTTTCCTGCTTCATTCTAGGAAAAGCTTTAGTATCGCTGAATTTCCATGGGGTTTTATAAGGTAACTTATCATTACAG
The DNA here is from genome assembly GCF_051106095.1 of Pogona vitticeps. Taxonomy (NCBI): domain Eukaryota; kingdom Metazoa; phylum Chordata; class Lepidosauria; order Squamata; family Agamidae; genus Pogona; species Pogona vitticeps. The sequence continues at coordinate 183,773,997 of NC_135787.1, forward strand.
TATTGCCTATATCTAATCTATAAAGTGTCTTTGTGTACAAAAACTCCCTGCACCAGTTGGTCTCAGACCTGGTAGAAGAAGCAGGCACTCTTGTAAACACTGCAATTTTGAATTTTGGGTTAGATTCCTCTAGATGCGCAGCAGAGGGGGAGAGATTAACAAAGCAGAATTAGTTTCAAATTCCCCAGAGAAAACTACCACCTTTTCTCTCATTAACTGGCACTTACAGTCTTGCACTCATTTCACACGCTAGCAAATTTATGCTCAAAATCCTCCAAGGCTGGCTTCAGCAGTATGTGGATTGAGAACTCCCAGAAGTACAAGCTGGATTTCAAAGGGGCAGAGGAACTAGAGACCAAATTGCTAACATGCGCTGGATTATGGAGAAAGCCAGAGAGTTCCAGAAAAACATCTACTTCTGCTTTATTTACAGTACTATGCAAAAGCCTTTGACTGTGTGGACCACAGCAAACTATGGTAAGTCCTTAAAGAAATGGGAGTGCCTGACCACCTTATCTCCTGAGAAACCTATACATTGGACAGGAAGCAACAGTTAGAACTGGATATAGAACAACTGATTGTTTCAAAATTGGGAAAGGAGTATGACAAGGCTGTATATTGTCCCCTGGCTTATTTAACTTGTATGCAGAATACATCATGCGAAAGGCCAGACTGGAGGAATCCCAAACTGGAATTAAGATTGCCGGAAGAAATATCAATAACCTCCGATATGCAGATGATACCATTCTGATGGCAGAAAGGGAGGAGGAATTAAAGAACCCCTTAATGAGGGTGAAAGAGGAGAGCTCCAAAAATGGTCTAAAGCTCAACATCAAAAAAAACTAAGATCATGGCCACTGGTCCCATCACCTCCTGGCAAATAGAAGGGGAAGATATGGAGGCAGTGACAGATTTTACTTTCTTGGGCTCCATGATCACTGCAGAAATTAAAAGACGCCTGCTTCTTAGAAGGAAAGTGATGACAAACCTCGACAGCATCTTAAAAAGCAGAGACATCACCTTGCCGACATGGGTCCACATAGTCAAAGCTATGGTTTTTCTTGTAGCAATGTATAGAAGTGAGAGCTGGACCATAAAGAAAGTTGACCACCGAAGAATTGCTGCTTTTGAATTGTGGTGCTGGAGGAGACTCATGAGAGTCCTCTGGACTGCAAGGAGAACAAACCTATCCATTCTAAAGGAAATCAATCCTGAGTGCTCACTGGAAGGACAGATCCTGAAACTGAGGCTCCAATACTTTGGCCATCCCATGAGAAGACTCCCTGCAAAAGACCCTCCTGTTGGGAAAGAGTGAAAGAAAGAGGAGAAAGGGACGACAGAGGATGAGATGGTTGGATAGTGTCATTGAAGCTACTAACATGAATTTGACCAAATTCCGGGAGGTAGCAGAAGACAGGAAGGCCTGGCGTGCTCTGGTCCGTGGGGTCACGAAGAGTCGGATACGACTTAACAACTAAACAACAAAAACAACAGTCTTGATAACTCACTGTGAGACATTAGTTGGAGAAATAATTAAAAGGTTTCATTTACTTCCAGTGAACAGGTGACCGCAAGTTAAGAACATCACTGACTGCTTTCAGCAACAGGCCTCAACAGACGAACTAACTGCTTTTTACAGAATACAGAGAGGAGGAAAGGCAGAGCAGAGATGTGGAGCTCTCTTTAAATCAGAGACAGGGAAGGAACTGTTGTGCTCCTTACTTGAGTCTAAATCAGAGATGGACAGAGTAGAAGCCATGGGCCATGGGTGGCTCCCAAGGTGCACCAAAGGCTCCTATTTAAAAAGGAGGACACTCAAAATATTGGATTTTGCTTTGAGGGTGTCCCAGGACCGTGCACCTAACGGCGCGTGAAATTCTCAAATTCTCTGATTCTATCTCTGATTCTAATATGGTAAATAGGAAAGCCAATTAGAATTGCATACACCTGGGAGGCAGGAAAGTTTTAAGAGTCGGACCATACTTCCGCACTATTAGAGAGCAGGCTGGGTAGGTGGGGTTCGTCAGCCTTGGAAGGCAGCCCACCTAGGAGAAGGAAAACTCTGATTTCAAACCTCCACTGCCTTGTGGCTATATCCACTCATGGAAAAGACTTCAGGAGTTAACCTCGAGGCAAAATCCAGAGCTGGAGTTCCAAAGGCAGTTCGTGTTGGAACCAGTTGTATTGGATCTTGCCTTTCCATTGGACCGTTTCAGCAACGTGGAGAGGGGGGATCTGCTGCTTGGGTAACAGCCTATCCTCCATATTATTTTACCCAGGCTTCATGCTCTGGAGAGGACACTCCTTGATACAGAGCACATTACCATAGTCTCTCAAGACTGAAGGATGCCTATGAGGGGGTTGGGGGATCCCCCCCATAAAAATTCTTTGAAACTTTCCAAAGACTAGAAATGGAAACCAGAGGTGGTTGTTTGAACACTTCCAGTTGTTGTGTGTTTGGTCTGCCATTTGCATCCATTCCCAGACTTCTTGTGGCTCATGACCAGTGCTTGGGGGGTTCAAGATTTTGGCCCCCAAGTCCTTCTAAAGTTATCCTCTTTCCTCTAAACAGAGATACTGTAGCTCAGTGGTTTAGGTGTTGGCGGTGGATCCAGGAGTTGGGAGTTTGATTCCCCTCTGTCATTGCTGCTTCCTGCCTTGTTCCATCATCATCATCATCATCATCATCATCATCATCATCATCATCATCATCATCATCATCATCATCTTAGGACTGCAGAGCTGAAAGGGACCTTATGGATCATCAGTTTGACAGTGGCTGGACTTGATGATCCAGAGGGCCCCTTCCAGTTCTGCAGTTCTAAGATGATGTTGATTAAACAAGATAGGTAGGAACAATAATGGAGGTAGGGATAGATAGTTTAAGAATATGTGATTATTTTCAGTTACAAGTATATTGGTTGTGGGAATAGGGGTCTGGGGAGGAAGGTGAATTTTGAGAAAAGATGTTGAAGGAAATATGGAAGGTGGTCAGCAGGAGATGTTCTGTGGGGCCACTGTGTCCTTATAGGGCAGCAAATGAGACATGGCAGACTGATTACATAGACCAGAAGACCTTTGGATTACTGACTGTGATGGGATTGCTACTGTAGAAAGTACGGCTTAAGCATACTTGTGTACATCTAGCTCCCACCATGTATACTCTATGTGATCACAGGAATTCCAGCTTTAAGAAATAACCATGTGAACTTCTGCACACACCTGATGATGGCTAGGACTCTTTTACTTTCACAGCGGGATTAGAATTTCTGTATGTCAAAGAAAGTTTGTGGAATTACAGTAAATTCCACAGAATCGATAAATCTGAACTCTGTTCTTCAAGGCCATCAATTTGAGGATATAAAATTGTTAACGTGCATTCATTATCTGCATTTATTACCCTTAAGCAACCATGTTAACCCCAGCGTTCAGAAGAGAGCTATCTGTTCAGAAGCTCAAGGCACAATTAATATTATTGCTGCAAGAGTTCATTATTTTCTTTTTGTCACAGATAAATCAAAAAAATCGATATTTCAGACTATTCTGAATGGGAAAAAATGTTTTAATTTAAACCTTTCCATGTCTGAGAGAACCTCTTTAATGTGCCCTGATTTACATTTCTTAAAATTTAATTACTTTAAAATATTTTTCCTGTTCACTCTTTAAGTCTTAAAACTATATAACATTTGCAGAGTGCTAAAGAGACGAGTTCCACCATATGCACCTGGCACGGATCCACCTTCGCTACATGATCACAGCGTTGGGTTGAAAGAATCAAGGACAAGAAGCAGATTTTGGTCACAGGGGCAAAACTTCCCCTGTAAATCAATTTCTTTTCACTACGTTTTTGCCACTTATCACATTTCCTTTCCACACTAACCATCCTCTGACTGATCTCTGGTATGGTTGTGTGAGTTATTGCCGGTTGTTCCTCCATCTATCCCTTCAGGTCGGCTGAGAAGGTTGTGAAAGTGGGTGAATAGTGGAGTTTGGCCAATGACTCCATTCCCACCACCCGATAGCTTCCCCACACCTGGTTTGGCATCTGAAGCATTCCCTTCTTTTACACTGAATGGCGTACAATGATTGTCCACTGTGTCCATCCACGTACAGAGAAGGGCTAAATAAATGAAAACATGGACTCCACCCAAGCTCAAAATAGGGAAAGAAGAGAAGGAGTAGAAGAGGAGTCAAATCATCATCATCATCTTAGAATTGCAGAGTTATGGATCATCAAATCTAGTTCTTATCAAGGAGACACAGTGGGGAATTGAACTCCCAACCTCTGGCTTAGTAGCCAGATTCCTGAACCACTGAGCTATCATGGGAGGTTTCTCTTTCATTTTGGTGAGATTTTTTTAGAGTAATGGCATAACATCCAATTTTAAATTTACATGCCCCCTATTACAGTGGTGCCTCACTTAACGATGATAATCCGCTCCAGGAAAATCGCCGTTAAGCGAAAACAATGTAAAACGGAAATAAAAACCCCACTGAAACACATTGAAACCCACTCAATATGTTCCAATGGGGTAAAAACTCACCATCCAGCGAAGATCCTCCATACGGCAGCCATTTTCGCTGCCTGTATAGCGAGGAATCCGTCCCTAAACACAGCAGGGAGCCATTTTTGTTACCCGGTGGCCATTTTAAAACCGCCAAACAGCTGTTTAAAAATCATTGTTTCGCGAACAATCGGTTCCCGAAGCAGGGAACCAATCATTGCAAAGCGAAATTCCCCCATTCAGACCATTGTTTTGTGATCGCAATTGTGATCGCAAAAAGATCGTCGTTAAGTGCTTTCGTTGTAATGCAGGGCAATCGTAAAGCGAAGCACCACTGTATTTGAGGGGGGCACCAATAGAATATTAGCGTAAGCATTCAAAACACCATCTTCCACCGTACTTAAGAGCAGTAACCTAGCTTAGTGCCTACATGACAGGTTGGTTTGAACACACTCTTCAGTTCCTGAATGAAAGGGAACATGCCAATGACTGTGGCTTCGGCTGTGGCAGCGGCGCCATCACCACTATTGCCATGGCAACCGCTGTCTTCTACACATGACCCTGTGTCGGCCATCGGAGGTAGCCCCACCCACCCCAACCTGGCCTAGCAGTTGGGCCAGTCCCGCTAAAGATGATCAGAGTGGCCGTTCTTGGTCCTTAGCAAAAGGATTGTTCGGTTGTATATATCTGTCTGTAGGTCTGTTTTTTTTCATTCATTTATTCATCTGTTTGTTTATTTTTAGGAATTACAGGCAGCAAAGCTGTGCGTGGGCTATATCACTTCAGGTAGCATAAGGACGCTTCCATGACCAAATGGAAGAAGAAGAAGAAGAAGAAGAAGAAGAAGAAGAAGAAGAAGAAGAAGAAGAAGAAGAAGAAGAAGAAGAAGAAGAAGAAGAAGAAGAAGAAGAAGAAGAAGAAGAAATACTAACTGTATAGAGAAAAACTGGCATTTCTGGGCAATCGTAATCTTCCACTCCTTCTGCATGACATGATACAGCTTCCCCATGCCAAACAATGTTTTTAATGGACAAACACAGGTGAGAGTTTACCTGTACAAACCAAAGTGATACAGTCTCCTTGAAAGGGGCTGGACTCAAGGATCCTTCCAGCTCTGCAATTCTAAGATGATGATGATGATGATGATGATCTGTAGGTTGCCTCCTAGCCCCCAGTCCCATCTGTCCTTTGTGAACATGGAGTCTGACTGCAATTGTAGTAGAATGGAAATAGTGGTGCGTGGGTGGGTGTGGGTGTTTTTCAAGGACACCAGACAATTGAAGCGCTTCATATTACGGACAATGAGATTCTTGAAAAGGGCAGAGGAGTTATGGCAGGGTTTGCTCTCACCTCTATGTCTTGGCAAGCAGGAGAGAGTGTGTACACACTGTAGGAGGTTTCACACTTGGCTGTACCTGATGAAGGGATGACACACATTTTAGACCTTAATTTATCACCTCATGCTACTGTGAGATTTTAATCACAGCAAGGAGAGATGAACCCAGTGAGCTGAGTTCAAAGGAAATAACTGCAGCTTTATGGAGTAAGAGGTTCTTTGATAAACCTCCTTCCCACAGGAAAGAAGAACAAGGGCAAAATTTACAATATTATCGGTACGGTAGGTAGAGGAGTGTGTGAAACGTAGGTAAAATCCTCTGTGCTATCTTGATGTTTGCTAGATCTAGGCTGGGGGTATATGTGACTAAATCCCAGAAAGCCCTACTTCTAAGGGGAATTTATTGTTTAGTTTGTTGATGTTAGGGCATTTTTATCTTTAGCCAAAAAAAGGTCTCCCCTAGTGCAGGGGTGGGCAATTAATTTCTATGGGGGGGGGCACATGAAAAATCTGAACTGTGTTCGGGAGTCGAACAAAATTTACTTAAAAATGAAATGAAACAGTGATGTTATGATTGTTTTTATTTTAAACGTGTTAATCTTCCCAAATACTAAAGAGGTTTTTTGCGGTATGTTAAAGATAAGCAACTGATCAACTTTAGACAAAAAGCTATAAATGTTTTTGATGTTCAAAAACTGTCCACGGACCAGACAGGAGCGGCTTGCGGGCCGTATGTGGCCCTCGGGCCGCACTTTGCCTACGTCTGCCCTAGTGCCTTATGAAGATCTATAATAAGGCAGTTCGCTTGCCCTCCAATTCACAGTTCTAAAGTCATGAGTCAAAAGGAAAAAAGATTGGGAGACAGGAGAGGAGAAAGCAGAGTGATGTGCCAGTTTTTATTTACATATCATCATCATCACCACCACTATCATAGCTAACAGCAAATGTCTGTTATCTGGTGTTTTTCAATAATAATAATAGAAACTGATTTAAGAAAGAAACCGAAGGCTTGATTTTTGCTGCACAACAACAAGCAGTCCAAACCAATGTGATGAAAGCTAAGATCTAAGGAATGAGTGCTAACAGCAAATGTTGACTCTGCCAAGAAAAAGATGAAACTGTTACACCTCATCTGCTAATGTCCAAATATTGCACAAACAGATTACAGAATTAGACATGATAGAGTGGCAAAATTAATGCACTGGTCATTGTGCAAAAAATATAACTTGCCAGCCTCAAAAAAAAAAAAAAAATCCATGGGAACACCAGGTAGAGAAGGTGTCAGAAAATGAGGAATTCAAGATCTCGTGGGATTTCCAGATCCAGACGGACAGACACTTTGAACATAACACACCAGACATAGTAGTAATAGAAGGAAGAAATGTCTGGATCCTTGACATTGTAATTCCAGGAGATGCAAGAGTCGAAAATAAAGAATTGGAAAAATTAACAAAATACAGGGACCTGATAATTGAAATACCTCGTCTCTGGAAGAAACATATTTCAGTGGTCTCTGTAGCCATTGGGGCTTTGGGAACTGTATCAAGAAATTTCACACAGTATTATAAGCAGTTGCTGATCTCAAAAATCACACCATCAGAGCTGCAAAAAACAGCAATATTAAGAACAGCATACATATTGTGCTGATATTTAACAGATCCTTAGTTTTTTGGTTAAAATCTGTATCTGTTATATAATAGCAGTCAATGTTTTTATAATTTTGATTCACTGTGTCTGATATTGTTTGAATAACAATAATAGTCAATGTTTTTATAATTTTGATTCACTGTGCCTGGTATTTTTGAAGAAGAATGTGCCAAACTTTCCCCATGGTTTTCTAGGTATGGAATACACAGAAGTGGTTTACCATTCATGTCTTCTTGGGGCGCCCTGGGATTGTGCAACTTGCCCAAGGCTACACAGCCTGGGTCTTCTCCTAGGAGGCTTATCCTACATCCTAAAGAAAGATGGTGCCAATAGTTGCTAGTCTTTCAGGGCAGAAATAAATCTTACATATAATTTAGAAAGTTAAAATCCTTAAGGGCTGATAACATGTGTTTGTCCATTCAGCAGGAGCTTCTCTTACATCCTGCAGTCTGCAAATTAACTTGCTTTGCTTTGTTATTGTTTTTCATGACTTAAACACAGGATTCCCTTGAAATCTGCTCAGACACAACAATCTGCCTGCATCGCAGGTCTCCAACACTAATGTGTTTTTGCTTCTAATGACAGGTTAGCTATAATGTCTATTTCAGCTTCCAGGAAAACCTGATGGAATGTCTGCAGCCAGATTGTAGTTAATGGAGAAAGGAATCACTGCTCAATTCAGGATATGCACTGTCTTTGAACAGAGGTGCAAAAATGGACCGAGTCAAGGACTGCAAAGCAATAGACTGTGTTTGGAAATGGAGCAACAGTAATGGAAATTATCATCTAGGTGCCTTGAATTAATAATACAATGCAGTCCTTTAACAAAATAACATTTCAAGCCCAGAATTTGCTTGAAAAGCAGCTAAACACAGATAAAAATCTTAGGACTGGCAACATATACAAACAAAGCTTCTGGTATGGGATAGGACAAAAGTTCATCCCATTATAGTCTCAGATCAAATGCCAAGAAGCCTAAGGAATGGGGAGAATGTCTCATTTTGTGTGTTAAACGTTACTGAGCATGTAAAGGCCAGTCTACTCCGTGATACGTATCTGCAGCATAGCTGAAAAGTGGTTGTGTCCTGTTGTGGACATAATCCAGAGCACAAGTTGGGGGTGGGGTTCAGTCTTTGACATTCCTAACCCTCTGCTGAAGTCAGATGTTCAGTCATACAAGGAAGGCAGGACTCAGTGAACCAAAGCATCAGCATGTTTTGAAGAAGAAAATGTCAGCTGTACAGTCCTCTCTGTTCCCTCCAAGTTTAGATACAATTCCCACAATAGCAGGGATTCATGAAGGGGTGGATTTTTCCAGAAATCATGTATTGTTGTGAGTTCCATTGGTAATACTGCAAAATACTTCACGATATCTTCATCTTGGTTGCTATATTATGACCCATTGGCTTTACAAAAGACCCCCTCCTGCTAGAAATAAAAATATTGACTTCCTCGTTGAGCAAAGTTGAGTATGTGCATGTATGCATGCTAGTCTCCGTGTTTTGTTTACCAGACTCAGAATTCAAGCTCTAGAGTTTAGCAACATTTTAATCTTCGCATTTTCTTCTCAGAAAGAAAATGGAAATTCTGCCATTTATAATCTTAATGGGCATGTTTTAATTTCCAATCTAGGAAGCATGATTAACACTCCTAATGAAGTTTCTCATATAAATCATACCCTAATAAAGTGACTGAGCGATACCTCAGAAAGGCAAATTGCAAACTACGCAATAATTACAAGCCCAAGTCATTAACAAAATTCAGTGAAGCACAATATGATGATATTTTCAACAACATTTGTCACGCAAATTGCATCCTAAAGAATGCTGTATGGAATTGCTAAATGTTTTAGAGGTTTTTGAAATAGCTGGTCTCCTGTTAATCAATTTAATACACGTTCAGGCAGCTTGTTGCTAACAATCCACAAGGAGAAGGTGATCTGGAGGAACCAGAGGCTACCAGTGACCTGGCCTGTCCAATGTCTCGTCAGCTCACCTACTGCCTTCAGTTATCGTGGAAAATACTGTTCATTCACTGGAAATGACGTAGGAATCAACTGCCACCACCCCCAGTTGATTTTTGTACATACAGTGAAGGAGGCCCCATCCTGTCCTTTTGCCTTGAGCAGCAAAATAAAATAAATACATCACACTAAAATACTATGACTTTAACCCAAATTGCCATCACTTTGCTAGTCATTATATCTATATTTTGCAAGTCTGAGATTGGCATACCCGGTATTTTCAGAAAGCAAGATTCTCTGAAAAAGACAATAATGCTAGGAAAGGCTGAGGGCAGCAGAAAACGAGGAAGACCAAATATGAGATGGATTGATTCTCTAAAGGAAGCCACAGGCTTGTGTTCGCAAGAGCTGAGCAAGGCAGTTGAGGACAGGGCATTATGGAGGTCCTTCATTCATGGGGTCGCCGTAAGTCGGGGTCGCCTGATGGCGCATAACCATAAGAACAGCAACAATATGGTATCTATAGTGAGAATGATACAGAGCAGATGATATCACTCTGATGGCAGAGAGGAAGAATTAAAGAACCTCTTAATGAGAGTGAAAGAGGAGAGCGCAAAAAATGGTCTAAAGCTCAACATCAAAAAAAACTAAGATCATGGCCATTGGTCCCATCACTTCCTGGCAAATATAAAGGGAGGATATGGAGGCAGTGACAGATTTTACCTTCTTGGGCTCCATGATCACTGCAGATGGTGACAGGAGTCACAAAATTAAAAGACACCTGCTTCTTGGGAGGAAAGCGATGACAAACCTCGACAGCATCTTAAAAAGCAGAGACATCACCTTGCCGACAAAGGTCTGCATAGTCAAAGCTATGGTTTTTCCTGTAGTGATGTATGGAAGTGAGAGCTGGACCATAAAGAAGGCTGACTGCCGAAGAATTAATGCTTTTGAATTGTGGTGCTGGAGGAGACTTTTGGGGGTCCCCTGGACTGCAAGGAGAACAAACCTATCCATTCTGAAGGACATGAACACTGGGTGCTCACTGGAAGGACAGATCCTGAAATTGAGGCTCCAATACTTTGGCCATCTCATGAGAAGAGAAGACTCCCTGGAAAAGACCCTGATGTTGGGAAAGAGTGAAGGCAAGAGGAGAAGGGGATGACAGAGGACCAGATCAATGGACAGTGTCATCGAAGCGACCAACATCAATTTGACCCAACTCTGGGAGGCAGTGGAAGACAGGAGGGCTTGGGGTGCTCTGGTCCATGGGATCACAAAGAGTCGGACACGACTTAACGACTAAACAACAACAAAGTGAGTATCTTTTTTCACCTTTGGGTCCAATTTGCTTTGTTATATTGGTCGGAAGTAACTGTTGTGAAGTGTCATGGCCTTGCCAGATGATTCTCTTTAGTGAAAATGAATGCAAGTCTAAGGATGTGGAAGAGTCGGCTCACTTACAGGAGATTGCATCCCTTTCTTGGGTAAAATATTCTTTAATAGTAAAGTCTCCTCAAGAGAAGGACCCTTCCACCAGGGAAAGCTTAATGTGGGACTATTAGCCCCTGATATCCCCATGTGTGGCTGAGCTAACATGGCCATAAAAACCTCAGAGCTGGCTAAATGAAGTTGTTAAAGACAATGTCTGTATGGTTGTTGTGGGTTTTTCGGGCTCTTTGGTCATGTTCTGAAGATTGTTCTTCCTAACTTTCTTCCTAATGTGTTCTTCCTAAGGGTGTTGTTTGGGTGGAGAACGAAACATTGGGAAAAACAGCCTTCAGAACACGGCCAAAGAGCCCGAAAAACCCACAACAACCATTAGATCCCAGCCGTGAAAGCCTTCGTGAATACAACGTCTGTAGCTGGACCTTGTCAACGGTGTGTACCTTCCTTGCCTACTCTGATGCTTGTTGTGACTGATTGGACGCTGCTTGTCCCTGGGCTGTGTTTTGGCTTGGTTTTTCGAATACTCCTGCCTGGTTAGTTTGCTCATTTCTTCCGTTTAGCTCCCACCTTTCTGCCAAGTCAGGGCCCCAAAGTAGCTTGAAAAGGACAGGGTGTGTGTCTTGACTAGATCCAGGCTCTGGATTCTTGCTGTGTCTTTGTCCCATGATTCAAGGGGTCTTTTGGTAGCTCACTATTTGGTTTTCTGATCCTGCTCTAGATGCTTCTTGTTTGGATGGCCTACTGCTGGTGTCTAAGGTCGGGTGGGGAGGAACAATGGCCCATTTGATGTGCTCCGCCTGTCCAAACACCGAACAACCCCTTGTTGCGCCATCAGCTCTCAAAGAAGAAACAGCAAATAAGGCGGGGAAGAGAAGAGAGAAGGTGGAAAGGGGAGGGGAAAGGCTCTCGGACAGAAAAAAGTCAGGCGGGGAGAGCAAAGAGGGTGTTGTTTGGAAGGAGAAGGAAATGGAATTGGACCGGAGCAAAGAGGATGGAAGAGCAGCCAGAAAAAGGCAAAAAGTATAGAAACAGCAGGTGAAACTGCTGGGAGGGAAGGAGGACGGACAGATGGGAGGGGATTTTTTTTTAAGAGGAATTGGGAAGGAAAAGAGGAAAGAGAAAATGGAGTAAGAGAAATGGGGAGGGGAGAAGGAAGACAGAGTGCAAGGAGCAAAGCCATGGGATGTGCAGAAGAGCAGAAGGGGTGGTCCCTCACCTCTGCTGAGGTCACTGCCACTTGCTCAGTCTCTCATCCACTTGCAGCCGGCTCTCATCCACTTGCATCCACCCACTGTCTCCAGTGGGTGGATGCCTCTGTGGAAGGGGAGCCCCTCGGTGACAGTGGTGCTGGCTGGGGGGGCCCGTAGCTGGGAGGGAAGCAGAGCCAGGCGCTTCCCCTGATCATCTGTGTTCCAAAAAGAATGCATGACCTACCACTGGGCCAGAAAAGAGCAGGGCAGCTCGTAAAGAGGAAGGATGGATCGATCGAAGTAGAAACACAAGCAAACACAGTATTTTCTTTCACTCCAAATGAGCTACGTATATACATCCTATTTATACACCAGTGTGTACAGGTGCTAAGTTTCCACGTTCTAAGCATGAACTGTTCGACTTTATTACTAGGCTAATTACTACGGCCAGGTGTAGGCTAGTCAGTTTTCCTAAAGCTAAGAGCAGTTTGGTGCAAGAATGTTGTATTGGGTTTTTCATTCATTTGATTGCAGCCTATATACATTGCCTTGTCATCAGCTTGTATACAGATCATTTTAAAAATGTCTTCTTAATGTAGAAAATCTCTCAGTTTATATTTTCTGGTTTGTATGATGGCCCCTAGTTAGTTGGCAGCACTTTACCATGGGGAGTTGTACAATTTAGGTTCTGCACATATAAATCCCCAGCAGGATTCTGGCACACGTGTAAATGCACCCTTTTTAAAATTAAAGCCAAGAAAACTTTCTAGTGTTTGATACACGCTTACATTGGGGGAGAGGGAGAGAAAGAGGAAATGCAGTTTGACCCAACAGAGAACACAAATAATATTAATAATGTACCATTAATAAGACATAACTGACTGGATAGCTCAGTAGTTTAGGTAACTGGATGTGGAACCAGAGGTTGTGAGTTCAATTCCCCACTTTGTCTGCTATGAGTAGAGCCGGCCTGGGTGGCCTTGGGCAAGCTACAGAGTCCCAGGGCACCCCCAGAAGAAGGGAAGGGGAAACTGCTTCTGAGTGCTCTTTACCTAGAAAACCTTGAAAAGGGTCATCTTAAATTGACAGTAAAAAACATTACTGTATTAATAATAAAAAATACTGCTTGCAGTTTTAAACTGAATACTTCTGTCTGGAATCACCTTAACACAGAGAAAGATATGGATTATTCCCCCCTACATCCATTTACAGATCCTGGTTCAAAAATATGAGATGAAGCCATACACTATCTATCCTTCACTGTCTGATGAACTGTTTTCCATATTAGTTGAAATGCAGACATAACAGCATTGCCATTATCAAAGGTGTGATATAATTTTGCTTTGCAGGGTGAGGAAATCCTGTTACCAGGGCAACTGTAACTAAAAGTATTACCATGATTTTGAACAATCATTGCTATATTTGAATGGCAGAAGACGGGATCAATTTGCTTAAGTACAAATGGACAGGCTGTCGGAGGGTATTCTAAAAACAAAATAAACAAACCCAGGTTTTTTTTGGAAAGACGCCGGTTGGATTTCTTTTCCTGTTTTAGAAAGTAGGACATCCAGGATTTGCTGCCTTGAAGGGAAAGAGGCCATTTGGAAGCGCTGGTTGGGTTCATAAAAAATCTGTTCACTTGACACATTTTTAGAGAAACAGCTGAGAGGTGGCAATTAGCAAAAGCAGACTTAGCATCCAGAGAGAACCGGGATAAGTTCCAGAAAAGTTGTGTGTTCTCTTTCTTGCCTGTTTGATAAACTGTATAAATACTTATTTATTTATTTAATTTTACATGCAGCTATTCTCCCAGAATAGGGTCCCGTGGTAGCTGATACTGTAGTTAATAGACAGTAGAAGCTGATTCCTGGTGTGGTGTGGTGTAGTGCCAGGATCCCCAAACCCTGGTCCGCGGCTCTGTACCGGGCCGTGCCCTTGGTAGGACCGGGCTGCGGAGACAGATCTCCCACCCCCTGCATGTATGCCCCCATGCATGCATGCATGCATGCACGCATGGCCCCTACATGCATGCATGGGTGCCCCGCCCACACGCGCATGGGTGCCCCCCCACACACACATGCATGCACAGGTGCCCCCCACTCACCCCTGCACACACATAGGTGCCCACCCCCCCGTGCACAGACCACGCCCCCCAGCCGGTCCACGTTTCAGAAAAGGTTGGGGACCACTGGTGTAGTGGACAGAGCGACAAACTAGGGCTCGGGAGAACGGAGGTTGTAATCCCCACTTGGACAGGGAAATTCACTGGGGGGAGTGGAACTGGTAAAACCCCTCCTTAAATATCTCACTTACCTGGAAAACCCTAATGCTGTATGCATTATCTCATCAGTCATGATAGAAAAGTTTTATTTTCCATTCCGAAATTCATTTTCTGTATATCTGAAATCACATCACCTCCAACTAGGGCTTTTCTTCTTACATGCCACTGACTTCTGCTGGCGCTATGAATGAGGGATCTCCAGAATGCCCTGCCGGCAACTAATTGGCTGTTGTAAACTCAAGCCTGTGGCTTCCTTGACAGAGTCCATCCATCTCATCTTTGGCCTTCCTCTTTTCCTGCAGCCTTCAACTTTCCCCAGCATCATGGTCTTTTCCAGCAATATTTTCTTCTTGTGATGTGCCTAAAGTAGAACAACCTCAGTTTCATCTTTTTGGGAGGATTTTCTACAATGTCCCAAACATGACCATGGAGGAGTATACGGGGTACATGTCTGGATATTTAATTACATATGTATTCCATTTCAGCACACTGTATACCCAAGGCAGGAAACAGAAGCAGAGGGTTTTCCTCCACCTCTGCTGAGACACCAAACTACCTGTGGGTCTCCCTTGTCTGTCAGGTACCAGCCATTCCAGAAGGCTACTTGAACCATTTCATCCAACTGGTTATTATAAGCAGTTTAACTTGTATTTCCTTTTCCTGCCTCCTTCCTTTCCTCCACTTCTTCTTTGTATGCCTTGTCTTAAATGTATGTTGTGATGCTGAGGGTTGCCGTGTTTATCTTTGCTAAGCAGTGCTCATATTTTTGGCTCAAACGGGTACAAATGCTTGAAGTACACATACAATAATAGATAACACGTTTGAGATCTGTGAATCTAGCAGCAGTACTAGCTCCCCTTGTTCTCAGGTCCTTTTTAAGGAGAAAGGTGGGATAGAAGTATTTTAAAATTTTTAAATGATAAAATAATACATTTCTTCTTTAGCGAATTGCTGGACTGAATGGTTTAAGTCAGACAAAATGGATTTTATACAGTCTTACAGCACATTTCCAGTTCATGATAACAGTTCATACATCTGAAGTGAAAAAGCTTTATGCCATAATCACTTCCATAATATTTATGGTGCCACCCACAATGTTCTGTGTTGTTCTTGGTGCTGAAAGACCAACACATTGACCTTTTTTAAACTGCTGTGGTCTTTTTGTGGCAGAGTTCTGAATTTCTCGTAAGTGTAAATGACCCATAGACGTGACAGCATGAATTATAAAAAATCGTGTTGCTTTATACTGTATTTCTACCATGACAGAAAGGACCTATGCTAAATATATATATGTTCATTCTTCAGTAGAACATGGTCGTACTGGACTGAGGAGTGCACAAGGTTGGCCATTAGAAAGAAGAGAAAGGACAGACAGATGAGGCAACCACATCCATGTTTAAACTGAAAGAGACAACCAGCCACACATTTCAGTGTTCTGTAAATTACCCTGTAATTCACACAATTGTCCTGTAAAGTAGATCACTATTATTATCTTCAGTTTGCAAATGGGGGGGGGGGGGGTTTGAAATTGGCATATTACAGGTTGCTTAGAGCACCTACTGAATTTGAGAAAGAAGTGAGAAGTCCGTGAAGATGTATTATTATTAGTATTAGTTTTATTTGGGGTGTATGTTGTGTGGGTGTGATTTTCCAGGTTCATTCCTGACTTTTAGTGGCTATGCTACACCACTTTTGTGCTGCATCAGCCTTTCTGATCATGTGGTTCAGTCATTTGATCATTTGTTCCACTAAAAGTCCATCGTGTGGCTATAAGATACAGTATATATATATATATATATATATAATGTAGTTAAAGATACGGAATATATATAATGTAGTTAAAGATACGGGAGATATCTGTCTGTCTGTCTATCTGTCTGTCTATCTATCTGTCTGTCTGTCTGTCTGTCTGTCTGTCTATCTATCTATCTATCTATCTATCTATCTATCTATCTATCTATCTATCTATCTATCTATCTATCTATCTATCTATCTATCTATCTATCTATCTATCTATCTATCTATCTATCTATCTATCTATCTATCATGTAATCTCTCTCTCATATATATATACATACATACATATATATATTCTGTTTCTTTAACTACATTATATACAGTATATTCTGTATCTTATAGCCACATGATGTATATATACACTGTTTCCCTGAAAATAAGAGCTAACCTGAAAATAAGCCCTAGTATGATTTTTGAGGATGCTTGTAACATAAGCCCTACCCCCAAAATAAGTCCCAGTTAAGTAAAACCCTGCCCTCCACCACTGTGCAGCAACCAGATGATGACATAACTGTAAAATAAAACATTCCCTGAAAATAAGCCCTAATGCATTTTTTTGGGGGAAAAAAATAATTTAAGACCCTGACTTATTTTCGGGGAAACACAGTATATATATTGTATATATACAGTGTACATTTCACACTTCTGGTTCTTTGGAACTGTCTTTTTTCATGTGCATTGCAAACACAGCGAACTTGCAGAGATTTGAAATTTTAAATCCAGTAACAAATGCAAGCACAGCCATGATGTAAAAATAGCTCCAAATACAAATATATATATATATATATATATATATATCCCTGAGTTATATGCACAAGCCCAGGAGTTACTGTTGAAAAATAAAATCCTGCAAAGTCTCTTTAATCCAAAATGTTATCTCCTCAAGTCTCCTTTTGTATCGACATAAAGGAAGTTGTTCTGGAGGTAAAATCTTTAAGGCCCTAAAATAAAATACAAAGATAAGTACAAATATATAGTATCACGCCAAGGATTTGCCCTTCCTTGCTCTTCCTGCATGCATGTACTGAAATTCTATTACCATAATCAAAGTGATAATGGCCTAATTCCTGTTCCCTGGGGAATAGAAAGTCTCTTCTCTCCAGATCCCTTTTTAAAATGAAACTTTATAATCACAACCAGTCCCTTAAGAGATTCCAACCCTCTGGGCTGAACCAAAGAGTCCACAGGGGTTACGAATTCACTTTTCAGTGAGAGAGCTTCAGAAGGTGCAGAGTATTTCTTTCTTGACTTGAGGCTACAGGGTGATCTGTAAATTTAGTGTGGGGGGTAAGACCCAAGTAATAGCACGATGGTATAATTGAAATTTTCTCATAGTGAAAAACAGCTGAACTCAAAAATGAGGTGGCACTTCTGCTTAAGGACTGGATCACTTCAAAATAAGCCAGTCTGAATGCTATTTGTGGCCATGCATTGAAAATGTCCTGTCTGTGGGATGCTAACCTATTGATAGTAGATGAATTCTAGGCTGGGATTTTTATAACACTTGCATTCTAATATTCTGAGATTTATTTGCATGAGAAGAGGAGGTAAAGAGGCATTCTGAAGCTTATATTCTTTATCACCATCTTAGAACAGCAGAAGGGGAAGATATGGAGGCAGTGTCAAATTTTATCTTCCTGGGCTCCATGATCACTGCAGATGGAGACAGCAGCCCTGAAATTAAAAGGCGCCTTCTTCTTGGGAGGAAAGCGATGACAAACCTTGACAGCATCTTGAAAAGCAGAGACATCACCTTGCCAACGAAAGTCCGAATAGTCAAAGCTATGGTTTTTCCTGTCATGATGTATGGAAGTGAGAGCTGGACCATAAAGAAAGCAGACCGCCGAAGAATTGATGCCTTTGAATTGTGGTGCTGGAGGAGGCTCTTGAGAATCCCCTGGACTGCAAGGAGAACAAACCTATCAGTTCTAAAGGAAATCAACCCTGAATGCTCACTTGAAGGACAGATCCTGAAGCTGAGGCTCCAGTACTTTGGCCATCTCATGAGAAGAAAAGAGTCCTTGGAAAAAACCTTGATGTTAGGAAGGTGTGATGGCAAGAGGAGAAGGGGACAACCGAGGATGAGATGGCTGGACAGTGTCTGCGAAGCAACCAACATGAACCTGACACAACTCCGGGAGGCAGTAGAAGACAGGAGGGCCTGGCGTGCTCTGGTCCATGGGGTCACGAAGAGTCGGACGCGACTAAATGACTAAACACACACACACACAGAACAGCAGAACTGGAAGGGCCCCTATAGAATCATCCTTGAGTCCAGCCCTTGTCAAAGAGGCCACAGCGGGGAATCAAACTCCCAACCTGTGGCTCCACAGGCATGTGGCCTAAACCACTGAACTATCTGGCCAGCTGGATAGTTCAGTCATTTAGGCTTCTTATTGCAGAGGTAAGCAGTTTGATTCCCCACTGTACCTCCTTGGGGGACAGCCAGCCTGTGTGGCCTTGGGCAAGCTGCATTGTCCCGGGATGACCCCCCCCCCCCGAAGAAGGGGATGGTAAACCACTTCTGTGTATTCTTTACCTGGAAAGGATTGCCATAAGCCAGGATTGACTTGATGGCATGCAATTATTATCACTGGTTTATCTAGCCCAATATTGTGCACTCTGACTGGCATCACCTCTTTCAGGCCAGATTCTTTCCTGGTTGTACTAAACATCTCTCTCATTCCTTTGTGGTCTCCTATCCAGGTGGCAACCAGGACTAACCCTACTTAGCTTCTGAAATCGATTATGTTCAGGTATATTCGTGGCACTGTGGTTAAACTGAAGTACTGCAGACAAAAAATCTGCTCACAACCTGAGTTTGATCCTGACAGCCGTCTTGAGGTTGATTCAACCTTCCATCCTTTTGAGGTTGGTAAACTGAGAACCCAGCTTGCTGGGGGTGAGGGGCAACGTGTAGCCTCCATAATTAAATTGTAAACTGCCCAAAGAGTACTTTAAGCTAGAGATGGGCACGAAGTATGGGTTCGGTGGTTCATAATGGTTCGTTCCTCGGACACACAGGTGTTCAGTGAGTGGCCCGACTTCACTCCCTGATTCCTCAGGCAGGTGCCCGCTCAGTGCCAGGTAAAGGTAAAGGTTAAGGTTGCCCTTGACATTTAGTCCAGTCGTGTCCGACTCTAGGGTGCGGTGCTCATCTCCGTTTCCAAGCCATAGAGCGAGCGTTTTTGTCCGAAGACAGTTTCCGTGGTCACGTGGGCAGCACAACTAGACACAGAATGCAATTACCTTCCCACCGAGGTGGTACCTATTTATCTACTCGCATTTACATGCTTTCATACTGCTAGGTTGGCAGGAGCTGGGACAAGCGACGGGAGCTCACTCCGTCGCGTCGATTCGATCTTACAACGGCTGGTCTTCTGACCTTGCAGCACAGAGGCTTCTGTGGTTTAACGCGCAGCGCCACCATGTCCCTCGCAGCACCACCACATCAGTGCTAGGGGGCAGTATAGAAGCAGTACACTTTTTGCTTTGCTTTGTTTTAGAGATTCAGTGGCATATCTCTGGAGAATTATAGTCTGCTTTTTCTGAACCCAATTTTTTCCCCTCCTAAAAACTATCTACCAAAGCCCTTTATCAAACTATGCACAATTATGCACCATGTGTTGCTATATTATCATGTGACATGAGCTACCTCAGAGCAGCAGTCTATTGGCAAAAATTATTTCATGCTGTGTCATTGTATGTAATATAACTTTTCATGAATTGTCCAGGAACTGTTGTCTGAAGCGGTGAAGGAATTGCAGTGACCCACAAGCCATAGTTTGGCCTTCCTTGTTCCATTCTGCTAACAAATCCATGCAGAACAAAAGACAGCAATGTTGCGAACGAAATCTCATTTCCCCTGTTGCATTGTTATCTATGTGAAAAAGCCTCCACATGCTTTTGCAGACAAAAGCTGGCACATAATTAGAGAGCGACACATGAGCTCCGACCTGCTGCAGCTTTGGCAATTTCCATGGCCAGACTTGAAGGATTGCTCTGTGTCAAAAGCGCGTAACAGACATTTCTAGAGCATAAAACACACGGCAACCTGACACGTTCCCTTCACTAATAGGCAAAAAGAAAAGAGAAAGAAACGATGACCAGGTGAGGGTGGGGATTGTATCTCATATGAATGTGCACAGAAGCAATACTAAAAATAATTCACATAAATTTTGGTAATATAGGCGTGTCTAGAATAACACAGGTGGAAAACAGGCCTTCAAGACAGAACAATGGTCTCAGAGCTCAGAAATGCTGCTTCTTTGTACTATAGCTGACAGCATCCCCAGCCAACGTAGCTATAGGCTGGGGTTTTGGAAGTGGTAGTCCAAAGAGTACTTTAAGCTAGAGATGGGCTTCTTTAGACTCTAAAGAAGCAACGTTTCCAAATGCTAGAGGATTTATGTGACAATGATCACTAGGGTTGCTCAGGCAATCCATCAGAATTGTGACTGTAAAACTTACAACTAGAGGTGGGCATGAAGTGATTCGTCCCAGTTCACCCCACTTTGTAAAGGCAGCAGCACCTCCTCTGGTTCAAACAGCCGCTCACCAGGCCCAGCTTGCTTGTTTTTTTCCTCCTCCTCAACTGATCTTCCAATCATGGCAGCAGCTCAGGCTCCTCTGCCCCGCCCTCTTGGCTGATCTCCCAATCAGAGAAAAGGGCAGGGCAGAGATCTCTGTGCTCTTGCTGGTGACTGGGAGATCAACTGAGGAGGTGGAAAAAGCAAGCAAGCTGGGCCTGGTGAGCGGCTATATTGGCTGAGGAGGCAGGAGAAGAGAGAAGCAGCAACTGTGATGCCACCTTTATGAACTGGGGCAAACTGGTTTGTGCCCATCTCTTAACAACCATATGGACACTCCTTATTTGTTGTTAAAACATTTACACCCTCCCACTCAGTCACATATTCTTTGAGCCAGCCTCAGTCTTTCCCCCTTACCATCTGAGTTCAACTGCATTATGACAAATAATCAGGTCTGCCTCTTCAACAAGTGATGAGATTTTAGTAGCCTTCCTGATGTCACTGGACTTCAGATCTGATCATTCCTCCCTAGTGGCTATGCTGGTTAGGGGCTGATGGGATTTATAATCCAACAATTTCTGGACCGGCACAGTTTCCTCTGCCCTGGCTTACAGAGTTACTGGAAGGATAACAATAGGAAAACGACACTTGAAAATGCTGTACAAACAATTAATTAATTGTGAGACCATCTGGCTAACAGGCGCCCAAGGGCAATGTTCAATAATACATTAAAATGTCACATAAAACCAAATAAAGCACAAGATTGCCCTGTCCCACACCTCAATATACAATGAAATCTGAGAGGATATTGAAATGAAATAATTTAACGGGTCAACTTTGCCCTTTGTTTGATTTGTTTTCAAATATACTTTTTTTTGTCAAAAACGCTGTGTTTCATGTTCGTCTGTGAGCAGTCCCCCCAGAGAATAGTGAAACGTGAATAACCTAACAGAAAAACAATGAAATTTACTGGCACAGTGTTGTCTATTTTGGGTAGTCATGGTCTCTTTGTGTCTCTCATGGATGAGGCCTTTCCCATCACCCCATTCCATGGTCTTTTTTTAGCAAAGATGTCTGGAAATGAACCCAGACACATTCTGCAAAAGATGGAGATGCTGTGCTGTGAAGCTATGCCTTCTTCCTTAAACTGGTTGCTCTGCTTCAGGGGCTGTACCAATTTGAGGCAGAGTGAAGCAGTTTTTTTTGGGGGGGGGTGTTCAGTTCTTTGGGGGTTGGGAAGGACAGGAAAAATTTGCGAGGCACATAATCTATTCTTCCTCCCCAAGCTAGTCTGTTGCACTCAGGCTGGGTGCAAAATATTTACTGTGCAATAGAATTGAAGCATAATTCAACTTCCAGTCTGGGCATCTTCTGTCCATAGAATGGGGTGGTGAGGAAAGTCATCTTTCCTTGATCCTCAGACAGCAAAAAGTGTTGGGCCAGCTCTTTACTGGCCTGGCTGTGGGTAGGATTTTAGCAAATCAATTTAATCAGTGATTAAATAAGCAAATCAATTTTCAAAGGAAAGTGCTCAGTGTTTTCTTTGGGTTTCCTGACTGGAATTTGAAACGGACTCTGTGCTAATTTCTGGCTGGGGTTAAAGTAGAAATATGTCATTTGAAAGGTCCAGGTAATAAGTGTATACAGAGGAATATGAGTTAAGGAAATCTTCCTTCCTTCCTTCCTTCCTTCCTTCCTTCCTTCCTTCCTTCCTTCCTTCCTTCCTTCCTTCCTTCCTTCCTTCCTTCCTTCCTTCCTTCCTTCCTTCCTTCCTTCCTTCCTTCCTTCCTTCCTTCCTTCCTTCCTTCCTTCCTTTGACAGCAGCCTCAAGCCCCAGCTTGAGGCTGGTGGTGGGGAGCTGGAGACCTATAGTCCAAAAAATTAACTTCCTGAAGTTCTAATAAAAATTAGAGAAAAAGATGCCTCTTTCTTCTTGATCTCTGGAGCCTGAAGAGATTTCAGACACATCCTCACAGCTGATGTCTGAGTCTCGTCTGTATCTGATGAAGGGAACGACACACACTTAAGACCTCAATTTATCACCTCATGCTACAGTGATATTTTAATCTCAGAATGCAGAGATAGAGTCAGTGAACTGAGTTCAGAGGAAATAACTATAGCTTATTTATTCCTTTCAAGTCCTAGGCATAGCTTTGGCCCCAGGAATGAGGGGGGAAATATGCACCATTTTGGGGAGCAAGAGCTGAAAGTTCTGATTTCAAGACAGGCATGTGTTATGTGAGTTGGTGCGCTCTCTCTCTCTCTGTCTGCTTTCCCTTTTTTGTGGGGAAAAATTGACACAAATTATGTACAAGGACCACTTACGTGACATGGAACAACTCTTCCCATTCTAGGGGTACCACTTACTAGTGGCGTTGGCTTAGCTTTGAATGAGAGACCCCTGGAGACTTTAACTTTTTCTGATAATGAGGCATAATAATTTGTTAACAAACACTCAATTAGGGAGCATGGATGAAAACAGACCAGCTAGGTATTTCTAATAATAATTGTGTGTCATCAAGTTGATTCTGTCTTATGATGGTCCTTGCCTGGGTTTCTTAGGTAAAAAGTTCCCAGACATGGTTTACCCAAGGCTATACAAGCCGACTCTTCTTCCAGACTGACCCTCAGATCTGCAGGAAGGTACTCCATCTTTGGGAAGTATCCAACAGCTACAAACAACCAAACTACTGCTTCAAAGCATATCATCAGGGAAGCAACTCAGAACCTGCAACTACTCTATGTGTGTCCGCACTACACAGGTACTTCTGTTTGATAACGCTTGAGCTGTCATCTTATGGAATCCAGGGGTTTGTAGTTTGGTGAGAGACTGAGGATCAGGTCACGTTCTAAAACCAACATGCATGCCCTCCAATTTTAACATTTCTGAACAACTCAGATCCATCAACACCAAATGGCACCAGCACATCTGTTCCCCAAGGTCCTAAACAGTGTTTATATGGCTACTATATGTTCTCACTCACACTTTTCATAAGGTAAAAAGTTGGTGAATAACAAGGTGGTGAACCAGTGTGCATGCATGCTGCTTACCTAGATCAGGTCATACACTGTTTTAATACCTGTCACAAAGGCATTTCTGGGCTGTGCATATGTCATGAAAACTGGAAGACAGAAGGACGCCAGATTCTCATAACCATGGATGATAAATCCACCATGACTTTTCTCCAAATATTATATATTCCTTCGGCAAAACACAAGAGAATGTGAATTAAAATAGGTGATCTCATCCTCCATTCTGGAAAACTAACAGCCACTTTAGAGACAGGTGTGTGTGTGCTGTTTTCCTGCCAAGCCCTGAAGTTCCTGGTTCACAACCTCCCTTGTTATTATCCTCTTTGCCAAACGCATGCAAGAGGCTAAAGCTGGGTGACTGGGTATCTTCGTTTCCTGAGGCTGGACGAGTGCATAGCATTGTTTCACTTGTATGCTGGCATGGCTACCAACCACCTCCCAAAACTTTGAAAGCTTTGGTTTACGACTTCAGAAGCCTATAGACCAAAGACTAGCTTTTTCTCAACATGATCCCTGTTGGAGTTATTCCAACCTCGCATGCTACCTTTAGGGACTTTTCTGAACTGGGGTGACTGCCAAGCCATTCCACAATAACTAATCATTCCTTTCGCGCCTCTGAGTTCAAGGAGTTCATCTCCCTTATATTCCCCAGCAACAAAGGGCCCTCTTCCCCCTCCAGGGACTCTCTTCCCTGACCAGGGTTTCTGCACTTAACATCCCCCTCTAAGGCTTCTGTCTGGCTTATCTGCTCCTGCACTCTAGGTTCCCCCTAAGTGGCTTCCCCTGGTGATGGTCCTACTAGGTGAGTGCCCCCAAAGTCTACCAGGGAGCTCACAGCGCAAAAATTCCTTGGGTCCTCGGCAAAGATGAGACACTGTCCCAACAGGGGTTCCTATGCCTCTGTTGCCACTGTCACAATAACAAATAATAATAAATTTTTATAATGCATTCATTCATTCAGTCAGTCACTCAGTCATTTTAATGTGAAGATTGTTTTCTGGAGTAGAGGGTAATTCATTATATATGGAGCTAATCATGCAAATATCATGCCTACATTGTCTGACAACAAAAACGGCATTTGACAATACTGTGTTTTGTTGTGGCTGATGTTGTTGGACTTGTTTACTTCGGCAGAGGCCTATCGCACTGTCTCCTGATGCCTAGCCATCCAGGCCAACATGCAAATCCACTTTCGGCTTACACAAATCCCGATACCTTGGGAGTTAGCAAAATCGGCGCCAGCCTTCAGCAAGCGTGAAATCTATTTCACTCCATGCTGGCTTTTGTAACTGGAATGGTTAAGTGTGGGGTAGTGTGTATTGTGGTGAGTGTATTTAAAAAAAACAATAAATAAATGTACGCAAAGTGGCTGCCAACATGGATTGGAGGTGAACAAATGTTTTCGAGAGAGCCTAAGGTGGTGTGATAGAAGCACCATCCCCACTGGGTTGCACACGCCTTTCTCAAAAATGACATTTTAAGGCGATTGCTCCCAGGAGCCTTGCCGGCAGTAGAATTCTGGGATCTCTCGTGCAAGCTCTGTTCGTTTCTAGCATCCCTAGTTTCACCTACTTCCCTGTTTAGAATGAGGGGCCTCAGCCCAAGCACAGAGCTGTCCATGTGGAACAGATGATGAACCTTTGGTTTACTAGTGTTTTGGATTGCAACTTCCACATTCCCTTCCTATTCTAGCTGGGACAGATGGGATATGTAGTCCAATGCACCTAGAGAGCCAAAGGTTCTCTAAGCCTCGCATACAGGGTGGCTTGCTGTGCCATGCGGTATATAGAGCGGAGAGTTCTCTTTCCCACCTGCCTCTCCCTAGTATGTCTGGTGGTCTTAGACAACAACCCCTAACATTCCCATCCAACATGACCATTGCATAAGTTGGCTATGGATGATGGGGGGTGTAGTCCAAGCAGAGGAGAGAAAGGAAAGGGCGCTGTATTTGTAAAGCTGCTAGAGCAGACTTCTAGCTGGCTGCATCGTTCAGTGTTGAAGGAGCAGCTGGGTGCAGAGTCAGGACTCCTGAGAGAAGAGCCAGCTTATGTGGCTTTGGGCACACTTCATGATCCCAGAGTGCCATTGGTGAACCACTTTTGAATGTTTTATGCCCAGAAAACCCTAGGAGTTGGCTTGAATGGCCCATAATTATTAGGGCAGTCCATTATCCAAAGATGTCCTTCATGTGAAACTGTGTCCAGTCGGAGGACCATTTAGCAATATAAATTATAAGAAGTGGAAAGGCCAGTTAACCAG
This sequence comes from Pogona vitticeps, assembly GCF_051106095.1. Lineage (NCBI taxonomy): Eukaryota > Metazoa > Chordata > Lepidosauria > Squamata > Agamidae > Pogona > Pogona vitticeps. The sequence goes on from NC_135787.1 coordinate 183,799,986, forward strand.
TCCAGATGGCAACAAGCACACGGGTTAAGTAGCCATATTCATCCTCGTTGTGGTGAGATTTATTCAAGTTATAGCATTTCCTCCCCCTGCCAAAACACTGCAGGAGGCCATGCTTCTGCTCCGCATTATAAGCAGCCGTGCCGTATTCCAGGATTAAAGATGGGCCCAAACCATGGATTTAACAGTTCGTGCCAGTTGGTTTGGCAGGTGTTTGGTTCTTCTCCCAGTGCTGACCCTTGAGTGGGTGCCCATCAGAGGAAGCAGGGCTTTGATGTGCCATCACCTATTCGTCCACTAAATGAACTGGTAAAAACCCACAAAACCAGTGGCTCATGCTCATCTCTATCCAGAATACGCCTTTTGCCCTTCCTCTCAATTTTGTGTGTCCCTGTCCCAGAGTCTGAAAGTAAAATAACGGGTTGCACATAACACAGCTGCTGTAACTCGTTGTTTTGGGTTGACTTTCCACGGCCAAGCAGAGATTTATTATTTATTTATTTGTCTGTCTTATTTTATAGACTGCTTTTCTCCTGATAAGGGGAGTCAAGGCGGCCCACAATGTTACAAAGCATAGAATTAAAACCACAATAAATGATACATTGAAAACAATTAAACCATTCACTGATAAAAATTCACTCAGTAATTAAAAACAAATACAACATTAAAATGATCTTAGGCTAAAAATGGGATTCAGGGATTCAGTTGTGATGATTAAAAGTCAGTCTAAAAAAGGTGGGTCTTCAGCTGTCGACAGAAGAATAAAGGGGAGGGGACCAACCTGACCTCCATTCCAAATTTGAATCCAGAACTTCCACGTCCTAATCCAAAATTTTATCCACTGCCATGACCCTCTGTGCAAACTTTACAACTGCTGATGCCTCCTTTTGCTGGCAGACAATTCTGCTGGGTTACATTAGTAACAGCTTTTGCTCCCGAACCTTGGAAATACCGTAAAAGAAATGATGGATTTAGTCCATGGTTTATAGGGCATTGCTCTACTATCAATGAAAACAAGGGAGGCAAATAGACTGGCAGGAAGTAGTTTGAAGGATTGCCAAGTAATCATGCAGTCATCCCTGAATCAGGCTTTCAACACAGAATAAAACCTGGCTTTAGAAAAAGTTGCCATATGTGGCGCGCATTTACAACCCTTTTGTTTGTGTTTCTAGCAAAGCATGCATGAAGAAGCTGTCAATCAATGTGCAAAGGTTCCCGTTTACGAGGAAATGTGTATTCCCCCCCCTTCCTTTTTCTTTCCTTTCCTTTTTTGCCCCTTGGCTGGCTTGCCAACTATTTCAACGCTCCAAATCCTGTAGTAGCCAAGCAGAAAAGTAAACAACAGCGATGGTTCCATTTGACTTCAAGACTTTGGCCAAGATCATAATGAGCTGGCACGGATTGCATCCAAACAGCCAAAAAGGGTAATGTTTACATATTCAGACTAAACTGCATCCGGCTTTATCTAGAAGTCTAGTAGTGAATAACTGTTCCCTTCAGGACCTCTTATTTTATTAAAGAACCGCATCTTGTGCTTTTGAAACCAACAAAGATTGTAGGAGCTGTGTGTGTCTGAAATGTGGGTAAATTTCTGATGCATTTTAAAAAAACTATTGAGAAATCAACATTCTTGTAAGAAACAATGTCATGTTAGGGCCTGTCCGGGATAGCCATTTTGGGTGTGGGGTGGATTGGGCTACAAAGGGTCTGTTGTGGGTTGTGGGAGGTGAGAAAGGTGCCATTTGGTGTGCTCCTTCTCTTCAAACAGCAAAAAAAATCACCTGTAGCCCAATCAGCTATCAATTAAGTGCTTCCCCTGATCATTTTCGGAAGGTCAGGGGAAGTGAAAGTGTTTTTTCTTTTTTTACATTGCTCCTCTCTCCCTGTATAGGTGCCTTTCCATTTCCTCCCTTCCCCTTTCTTCTCTTCCCTCATTCTACTCCACTTTCTCTCTCACTCTCCCTTGGAATCCGCAGCCAAGATGGCTACTGGACGCTGAGGCTGCTGGAGCCTGCTATCTCCCGCCTAAACAGGCTAAACAAGGAGCATGCCAAAAAGAATGCATGCCCTACCACTGGGCCAGAAAGGTGCATGACAGCTCTTAAAGGGGAAGAACAGAGCATTCTAAGCAGAAACACTTGCAGATAAGGTCTTTTTCGCCCCATCCAAATGGTGCCATTAGCAATATGTCATATCTATATGTCAGTGTGGACGGGTTCTAGACATCCCCTGTATTATGCATGTCTTTTACTCTGATGTTGCAGCTAGGATGGCTAGCAAAAATTAGAATTTTGCAGCTAAGCAATTGCCTGGTTAGGAAACATATACCTCTGTGCTGCTCTTTCATCTTCACTGATCCATTAGGGCTGCTGAACTATGATTGTTAGCCAGAGTTTAGATCAGCTGGTCCCAGCTAATGACCTCCATGTGTATTCAACTAATATTTCTATCATCCCACACTACATGGCCATGCGGACCGGGTCTGGTAAGTGGTGTAGCAGGCAATTTCCAGGGCTACACTCTCAGCATCCTGGTGGCCCACACCTATCCTGCATCCACCATTTTCCGCTGCCCACAGGAAAGAAATGGCCATCAGAAAATATCCCATCCTATCCTCAGAAGCCCCAGAGATGCTTTTAGTCACATACTCTAACCTGAAAGAACCCAGTCCTGTTCTAGGCACAGGAGGGGTGGTTTTTTCAGAATCGGAAAGACAGTGAGCCTCCATATGTCCTGAGATGACTTCCAAGTCCAAATCCTATCCTGCGTGTGCTTCTAATCCCAACCGAGCAGGCCGTTGCTCCTTTCCCATGGTAGCCAGGCTACAAAACGTTTCCTTCCTTCGGTCACAGTGGAACATTCCATACCGTTCAGCTAGCGAGTCCGAGGCGTTGACGGCACAAACACGAGACAAAGACAGATATTTGAAAACACATCACAGGAAGGTGTCAGGAAGTAGTAGCTCTGAAGGCAGGCATCCATCAGCAGCTCCACAGTGATTCATGTCAGTCTTGTGGGAATTGTTGATTTTAGCAGCAACCGGCTGTTTCAAAAATGAATGGCCGACTGAGTGTTAGTCTCTGAATGACCAGGAGGACAAACTTTGGCTTCCTTGTCTGTCCATCTAGATCACAGGAAGTCAAAGACAAGCTGCTTTTATTCAACACATTTGGAAACCACAATGACAAACCGCCCTTCAATTAGGACCCCTTTGGCCGCAACGCTGCTCATCATCCTGTTTCATCCAAGAGCGATGAATGGAGATATTGTGGAGCCAAACAGCGGAGATAGTGGCGCTTGTCAAATAGGAGGCACGGAAGTCGTTACCCAAACAATAACCTTCTGCTTGCTCTTTGAAAGCTTTCTCTGTTTCCCTCTGGTAGGCAGGTGGCAATGGGATTCACGGTGACCAAAATTTGGGATCTCTCCTTACGAGCAGCAGAAAACTAAAAATGGTGACTAGCAAAAGAGAAAGGGACAGATAAAATCGTGCTGCTTAGAGGTCGGCTTCTGTTGGCAGTTCATTTTTAAAACAGGGATGAGCGAAACTATTTTTCTATTCAGGGCAACCTTCCTGAAGTGTTCTATGTTCTTCTGCTGCCTGAAACAGAAAAAAATGAGTGCCAAAATGTTATCATCTCCTGGCTACCACCTTTTCGTAATTCTTTCCCAGGGCTTGGAAGGGATGTGTTGTTAGTAATAACATTACTCAAAGCATGTTAAGTCATTGATCCTTATGGTGACCCACTGGTGCACTGTTTTTAAAAAGGGACTTTTTCCTTTTTCTTAAAAACCATCTTTTTGTCTGCATATACGTATACTAGATAGTGCAATCCTACACCTATCTATCAAAACAAAGACCGTTTTAGTTCAGGGCAATTTAAATCCAAGTCAATATGGCTGCGACTGCAACCTGGAGTCCTAACCATACCTGTTGAAGAAGAAACCTCAGTCAATTCAATGGGGCTTACGTCTAGGTTGCAGTGCTTCACGTTGTGCTGCTCCTTCGTTAATTAAATAAATCGTTCTATTAAAACTCATGTGATTCATCAATGATAATTGGCAATGCTAAGCCACACAAAAGTCTGAGTGTTGTGTTTGCTTCTCTGGTAATGTCATTTACTGTACGTCATAGCTGTGTTTTATGTAATATTTTCATTTACTTTTTTAAATGATTGCCGTGGCTTTCCTCTTCTTTCTTGCTTGACTCTTTCACTTTATGCTGATTACATTTCTCTTGAAATATTCTTGTCTGCTTCTGTCTGTCTTCCCACGTCACACATTTTCATTTCTCTCTGTTTCAGTCTTTTGTGTGCCCCTTGCTGTTTAGTCGTTAATTTGTGTCCGACTCTTCGTGACCCCATGGACCAGAGCACGCACGGCCCTCCTATCTTCCACTGCCTCCCGGAGTTGGGTCAAATTTGTGTGCCATCAGATGATATCCAACTTACGGTGACCCTAACATGGTTGTCAAGGTATGTGAGATGCTCAAGAAGTAGTTTTAGCACCACTGTCCACCCCCATGAGTTTCCAAATGGGGATTTGAACCCAGAAGTTGAATCCGATATTTGGTGGAATGCCTGCTCCCACCAAGGTCTACCCGGATCACCCGTGCGAGTCAGGAGGTGAGGCTGAGGAGCCTGATGCCGAGAGAGGCCCGGAAGGAGAAGACACGAAACCGGGCCTTCTCGGCGGTGGCTCCTCGCCTATGGAACAACCTCCCTCCGGAGATTCACACAGCACCCACGCTGGGAATCTTTAAAACCCAATTAAAAACATGGTTATACATCCAGGACTTCCCTCCAGTCAATACCTGCTTTCTTTCTATTTTCCTTTATTTTTTTTCTTCTACTTTATTACAATTGTTATTGAAAGACTATGCACATTCTTGAGTTTATTGTTTTATCCTATATTGTAAGCCACCTAGAGTGGACGAGTAGTCCAGATAGGCGGGGTATAAATCAAATAAATAAATAAATAAATAAATAAATAAATAAATAAATAAATAAATAAATAAATAAATAAATAAATAAATAAAGGAAGGAAGGAAGGAAGGAAGGAAGGAAGGAAGGAAGAAAGAAAGAAAGAAAGAAAGAAAAAAAGAAAGAAAGAAAGAAAGAAAGAAAGAAAGAGAAGTTTCCTTGAGTCTGATACTCTATCCACTACCCTACATTAACTTTCCTCTCAGATGTTTACGTCCCCTTAAAATTGTGCAGACTTTGCTGCTTGGCCTCTTCTGATTGGGGGGGGGGGGGAAATAGCAGGCCAGGAGTTCCATACCCCTGATAAGTTTTGTTAGATCCCCACAATCTTACAAACATAAGCTAGTTTTCAACTCCACAGATTTCTTCTGCACAGATGGTCCCAGCTCTGCAATGTCCAGCCTTGCTGAAGGCTGTTGCAGAGGCAAAAGTGAACTTCTGTTTGTGAGATTTTAGTGCTCTAATATCAGACTGGCTGGATGAATTAGGTAGAGGATCGAAGTTCAATTCCACATTGTGCATCCTGTGAATACAGCCAGCCTTGCGGCCTTCGGCAAACTGCGCCGTCCCAGGGATGCCCCCAGAAGAAGGGAAAGGTAAACCCCTTCTGAGTACTTGGAAAAAACCCCAGAAGAGTTGCCATAAGTTAGGACTGACTTGACGGCACACCATTGTTATTATTATAGATATCAGCGACCCTTGTCTTCAAACCTTCCTGTTGTGTTCTCCTTCTTGATTATGCCCATAATGTTTAACTGCAATAAGATAACCTCAGAGATTATTTCAAAAGAAGTCTTACAGATAATTGCTCTTGTTATTGCACACAAGTATGTTGAACAGCTTGGCTGCAAATACATAGGAACAGGAACAACTCTTCCTCGTTTCTGAGAATTTTGCTTTCATTGCAGGGAGTGGCGATTTTTAGAAACTAGTTGGAGAGGAGGATGCAAATTCTTTGTTTGGAGAGATGGAAGATAAATTCTAAAATGCTGCTTCAGAGGAGTTTCCAACCACCGCCACCCTCCCACAAGTTGTTTGCAGCCTGCTTCTCAACTCACTTTAAGAAACCTGCCTGGCATAAACAACATATTGGGCAGAGTGTGCAGAATTTGCTGGCTTTAAGCCTCCAGGTATGAAGCAGACTAAAAACCAGACAGGGACCCAGACCAGATTATTATAATTAAAAGTCTCCCTGAAATATACCACTCCTTCTTTTATAGAAGGTTTTAGTCAGATTAACCACAACTGGCATATAGTCTCAATACAGTCAGTCAGAGACTGTTGAGAAAGAACAAAAGTGTTTCTCTTTTACTTACAAAATCTTCATATGTTTTGGAATACAAACAAAACATATTCTCTAGTTAGTATAAGATCTTAACTGGTTAGCTTCTTTATTTCCTCCCCTAATGGACTGTTCACACAAATGTTTCACTCAGACTCTAACTCACAGAACACAGACATTCTTAATCCATCTCTGACAAATTGCTAAACAGAACCCTGGCTGAGGAAGAAGGGTGGGAAAGGGAATCTGAGGTAGAAAGAGAACAACTGGCTATTCTGATTGACATTTAATTAAATCCCTTCCATCCATCCCTTCTAAAGGCAAAATATGCAGGCTGTTCTTCCAACACGACAACCATGCCATGAAACTTTGGAACTCTAATATATAATTTTTATGAACTGTACACAAGATCTTGGTACACAGCCTGAAGAAGATGAATGATCATCAAAAGCTAGCTATCTACTTGATATTTCAAATCGATCCTATAAAGGTAGCGCCTACTCCTGCATTTATATCGCAGCCTTTTTCTGTTTTTTTTTTTAAGTTGGAAAATTTGTTTTATTTATTTATTTTATTGAATTTCTATCCCACCCATCTAGACCAAAGGCCTACTCTGGGTGGCAGGAAAAAAATGAGCCAACCTTCCACCAATCATCAGTGGCTACATTCATATATTCCCAGTAGCATGGGTTCTCATCCAGAACTTGGGAAAAAAATATTACTTTATGGATCCCCGCTCAGCATGGCTATTTGGATAAGGAAGCTGCAAGTCTCTAATACATTAACATTTCTTGGCTCTGACTTGGGTCTTAGGAATGATTTAGGAGGTTGGCTGTTCCCTGTATACCTCGAAATTTGCTTATGGCGGTGTCCAGCTGTTCAGAAAAGACTGTTAAGGTGTTCTTGGGGCTGCAGTAGAGAGAAACTCACTTATTTTTGTGAGGTTTTTCCCCCTGGTCTCAGTGAATTCCTGTTATAGATGGATAAATCTGCTCATTCCACTTTGAGGCAGAGTGAGTAATCAGCATATCTCTTGCATCACATATCTGAAAAAAAAAGATGAATGAATTGTTTGATTTCCACTCTAGTCACATTCTGCATGTATTCAACCGTACGTTTGTTCCACTCAATTTCCGCAACAATCTACAATATTGCTTTATGACATCCAAGCAAATGGCACTGATGTTCTTAAGCAGTTCCTTCAAGATGAGCATTTTGTATATGATGTTTCTTGATACACACATTTTCAATTTTCTCCAAAATATGCATTTTTGTACGCAGCAGTCTTTAACATATATTTCTGTGTATGCAATTTCTGAGCCGAAACTGCAGTTTACAAAAAAATTGTAATCTGAAGCACAGCAGTGTATTGCTTGGCATATTTACTTGAAAAGTGCAAATTAGCCTCACTGCAAACTATGAACTAAAATAAATATTCCACCATCCTTACAAGCAGAGTCACACAATAAGGTCTTGCATCTAAATAGTATTATGCCCTAAGTCATAGAATCATAGAACAATGGAGCTGGAAGGGGCCTATAAGGCCATTGAGTCTACATTGAGTCTAACTATCTGCTCGTCCAAAGCAATCTAATTTTCTTAGTTCCAACAAATCAGGATACTTCTATCCAGCAAGTTTCATCCCGCCTCCTGCTCTTGGTAACTGTGCAGGACTGGGCAAATGCTATTTCACAAGTCTTGTCCTCAGTGGGTGGGTGTGACTCAATTCTATATATCTGGAAAACCAATCGCCAGTCAGTGCTGATCTAGGAAAACACTGTTGCTTCCCAACAAGCAGCAAAAAGCCTGCTCTAAGGAGCGCTGCAGAACTCTGACAATGCCATGACAACAGTCCGTACGACCAGTTTTAAAAATGCGTATATTTTTGTGCCAGATAAAGTAATCCGTCACTTCCTAAAGACTGCTTTCTGGGAGTCAAATAGCAAATGTGCACTTCCTTCCTTTACAAAGTTATGCCCTTAGGCATGCAAATCTTTCATTAACTATGTGCCTGAGACATGCAAACTAAGCCATGGTATCTCCTCGGTGGATCAGTTACAACACAACGACAAATGCAGACTTGGGCAAGCGTGTGTAGAAATACCGAATCTTTTTTCCTGTTAAAGGTTGGGAACTATTGTTCTAATGACATGTGAACTCTACTGTCTAGTTATGGACAGGGAAGTGACCATTAAATTTTCTCAAATTAAAAAAAAGAGTCTTTTCTGTGCCCCAGTGTGAACGAAATTGAGGGATTCTCTTCCATGCTTCCTTTTCTCTGATGTCCTCTATCTGATTTTTTTAAAAACCCTAACATGCTTGTAGTCAGCAAATTGCAAGATTGAATACAGAACATTTTCAAAAAAAAACATGTCAGATTGCCACCCCTTTTCAAACAGGATGTACGAAGTTCATGCATCTGGCATTGAGGTTTCACAAATGACACTTTGAGGTTGACCTCAAAGGAAGTCAATATCCTTTCATTACCCAACAGTAGAGGAACTTCTCAGTTTGGTGACAGCTGCAACATCCCATGTTGGAAAGCCACAACTTTTATAAGTGGTTGTGGCAGCGCTCCTCCAGTCAATAGGCTACATAAAACAGAACACGATTATAGGATTCAGTGCCAGTTAACAAATTAATGTTTATGCCCTGCAGTGAGATCATGCTCCAATGTCGGCTAAAGGGTCGTGAGATGTTAACACTTAAATCAAACAGTCACTACGATCCAGAGAGTAAAACAGGTGAAAAGAAAGTGTTTGCATGGGATAACTTTCCAAATAGCCACACTGGACAAAATGAGGAAATAGAATCTAGAGGCTGTACAGCTTTGGAGGGTGGTATTTTTCATGACCATCTAACAATCTTTCTGTGAAAACAGAAAACAGTGCAATATATTACAGTTTATTTGGTGCCATATTTGATTTTTTTAAAAATCATATGAAATTTAGACATACAGCCTTCCATCTGCAATCCATGACGACATGTAACCCTCTAGACAAATATGAGCAACGAATGGAGGGTACAGGATTGCAGTTGGAGACTGAGAAACAATTAGTCACAGAACACCTTACTACAGCCCTGGTCACACAACGGAAATGTTCTCTGCTTCTTCCCATACTTTCCATACCTCTGTTGTACTGAATCATGGGCACATGGTTTACATCCTGGGATGAACATCCCAAGAACTTCTGGCAGTACCAATTTATTTCCTCCTGTTTGAATCGTTATGGCTAAATACACCATGGCACCGGTTTATTTTCTCTCTTGCTTCAAGGGCCCATTTAGTCTCTTGATTTATATACAGTGGTGCCTCGCACAGCGAGGTTAATCCGTCCCGGATTAACCCTCGCTGTGTGAAACATCGCTGTGCTGTAAGAAAAAAGCCATTGGAATGCATTAAACTTAGTTTAATGCGTTCCAATCGGCTGATTTACTCACCGTTCAGCGAAGTTTTTCAATGGCCGGCAGCCATCTTCGCGCCCTCCCCTCGCTGAACGAGGGCGCGAAAACGCTGCGATCAGCTGTCCGGTGGGTCCAAAATGGCTGCCAGAACAGCCGAAAGGGCCGGGCGCAGCGTTTTCGCGCCCTTGGTAAGCGAGGGGAGGGCGCGAAAACGCTGCGCGCAGCCATTTCGGCTGTTCCGGCAGCGTTTTCGCGCCCTCCCCTTGCTTACCAAGGGCGCGAAAATGCTGCGCCCGGCCCTTTTGGCTGTTCCGGCGGCCATTTTGAAGCCGTGGAACAGCTGATCGGCGGGGCGCAAAGCGAAGGTCGGTAAGCGAACCGCTTACCGACCTTTGCTCTGCGATTTTCGCCCATTGGGGCCATCGCTCTGCGATCGCATTAGCGATCAAAAAAGCCTCACCGTAGAGCGAATTCATCGCTCTACGGTGTGCTCGTTCTGCGAGGCACCACTATATTAATATTTATTGCTACATCAATATATCAGAAACACATTATACGCAGTGGACTTGGGATATCTGTGCCGCAATACTGTAGATTACTCCCCAGTGACATTGGCATACGAAAATTTCAATTTATGTTCCTGTACATTGAACAATATATTACATGTGAGTAATGTAATGACGGAGGCCCCCCAATGTTATACTTTTACCAATGTATCCGGCATAGAATTTTTTAAAAAATAATGTGTGTGCCACAGTAATGGTGGCCACCTTCCTGGTTTCAATTCAGGAAAGAAGCCGGGCAGGGCATGCACACGGGCAATCCCGGAAAGGACTGTACTGGTACAAAAAAGGTACAAAATAACACAACCCTCCTGGCAATGAGGAAATGTTCCACAGTTATGCCACTGGCCGGGAAAATGTCTCGATCTTGATTCTGCATCGTGTTACCAGAAAAACAAGCAATGAACTAACTGGGGGATAACTAGAGAACATTCCCCTCATGTGACTAGGATTATGTTGAACAAGTTCAAAACTCCAGGGCCAGACGAACTGCATCCGAGAGTATTGAAGGAATTGGCCGAAGAACTCTCAAACCCGCTGTCCATTATATTCTTGGAATCATGGAGGGTGGGTGAAGTGCTGGTTGACTGGAAGAGGACTAATGTTATCCCTACCTTCAAAAAAGGCAAAAAGGAGGAACCTGAGAATTACAGACCACTCAGTCTGACACTAATCCCAGGGACAATTCTGGAGAACATTACAAAATGTCACTCTGCAAGCACCTTGAAAACAGGAGTTATAACCTGGAGCCAGTATGGATTGGTCAAGAACAAATCTTGCCAAACTAGTTGGTTCACCGGCATTGGGACTCCTGTGTTTTCTTTCTTCAGAAAACCTGGTGGCAACACCACAAAGCCTGGGAAAGAAGACCCCCGCCATCAACCTTGTGAGTTACCCCTGTGATTTTAGCAAGGATCCTTCACTGCCTAGGTACTGTCAGGTTTTGGACCTGACATTTCAGGCAACCAGGGACTGCTAGGAAGTCACTTGCTGAGTTCTGATAGCAAAATAGGCAAAATGTATTTACTAAAAATCAGAGCTGAGGAAAGAGTGTGTGCAGGTATACATGAGCAGAAAATGTTTTTTAGGATGAGGAGTCCAAAGGAAGGAAAGAAGGAACCTACCTATCCACTGAAAAACAGTGCAGTGAGAACTGAGCCAGATCAATAGCGATAGAATGCTGAAGGTCTGGTTTGAGAAAAACCAAAGAAGCAACAGAATGGAGTATCCTGAGAAAACTTGATATCTCGCTGGAACCCTGAACTTTTGGTTGGAAGATCCCATTATCTATCTATTATCTACTTACCTATCTAGGCCATGTTTTTATTTAAAAAGAACTTTGATTTATTTTCAGGGCATTAATACATGCTCCAGCAAAGACTCACACAAAGTTTTTCCCCACCACATTTGGGGGGGGGGGGGGGGATAAAGGTTTGTGCTCTGCTTGATGTCCAGAATGTTTTGCAGCACTGCCAGGAGGACCCCTACTGGGTTCCCTCCAGTGTGGCTGCGTGGCATTTGTGAACGGGGCTTCTTTCCCCCACCCCTCCCTGCAAGTTGCTGCAAAGGAGCTCTTTGATATTTCTGAAAGTTGAGGGTGTTCAGAAGTTTTCAAAGATAGGCCAGCTTCATTTAGGTCAAACGCAGATTTGGAAGACTAGCTCCTTACTTACATTTGAAACTTTCTAAACCTACCTTCCATAAATGTATATGAGTGATCTCAGGAGGTGGCGAGCACTCCAACACAAGAGGCATTCAAAAAAAAATTGGACCACCATCGGTCAAATCTCCTTTGATTTGGATTCCTGCATGGAGAAGGAGGTTGGGCTCAATGGCCTTAGAGGCCCCTTCCAGTTCAATTGTTCTATGATTCTATTATTTATTTTGTGTTGTTTATTGGCCGAAACCGGCACTGGGTGCAGCATCTGTCAGGTAGGCAAAGATGGTGCTTCCATGGAATTTTGAATTCCAGGAGGCTCTGGGGCATGGATCGGGAATTCCCAGCTCTGTGAGTAGCTGCTACATGTGCCAAACGACTGCACTAGTGCTGCAGTCTTTCTTGCCACTAAAGCATACTCAGATTCAGAACTAGCCCTTCCCCCCCCCCCCATGGCCACCATTGGGTTATCAAAGGCAAGAAGCACAAAGATGCTTTCCTGCTTAGGTCAGTGGTTTGTCTTGCTACCAACAGAACTTTTTGGTTCTAGGGTCGAGCTAGAAAGTATACTTTAAAAGTGAAAATTGTGCATGAGGAATGAGATTTTTCATAAACAGACAGACAGACAGACAGACAGACAGACAGACAGACAGACAGACAGACAGACAGACAGACAGACAGATAGATAGATAGATAGATAGATAGATAGATAGATAGATAGATAGATAGATAGATAGATAGATAGATAGATAGATAGATAGATATTTACCACAACCCCCAGAAGTCTGTGACGATTACCCCAGCTAGAAATTCTGAGGGTTTTGGCCCAACAGAGGGGAAGAGTTCTTAGGTATCTGATATAACTTCAGTATTTCTTGCATTAAAAAAAAGAAAGCATCTCTCTGTTTCTGGGTTGTGAGGCAGATAAGGTGGCTGGCAGGGTTAAACTCTACGTAAAGCATTAGTGATGCTGTGGTCTCCCTTACCATTATGCTCTGTACAGGGTGCCTCTCAGGAAACTACATTACCCCTGTTGCTTTGCAGTGCCACAGAACTTAGCCCTGCCCACAATTCCAGCTGGGGCAATTCAAGCATACACCTGGGTGTTATTGTAGTAGGAGTTTCAAGTCATATACCACCCCATAATGCTTGGAGCACTGTCTGGACGGTTGACAACATACCAATTATGCAGACAACATACTAATTATTCAAACAACAACTTGCTCCCCTATGAGCTGGACATTCGTTTTACTGATCTTGGAAGGCTGAGGAAACCTTGAGCCAACTCATTGAACCTGTCGGGATCAAACTCTTGACTGTAGTAGTGCAGTTTAACCACTGCACCATGGGGCGTGTTAAAAATATTAAAATGTTAAAATCCCATCCCATCTCAGTTTTCTATTACATGCAGTACTGTAGTTTGGGGAAGTAAATCTTTATTGCTACTCAATACAACCTCTACAAAGCAACATATTTTCATATTGTCCTTGTCATGTATGTGGCTTTTTAACCGAATGTACACCTCCCTGGATCTCTTCTGGTTTGAAGGAGTGGGTTAGCAATTCAGAAATAATATATGAATAGGACATTTCAGAACACTACATGAGTTTCAAGGAACCTCCCGGTTCCCAGAACATCATTTTTGAAATGCACTTGAACACCAGATTAGATACAACATGGAACGTGTTTTTGCATTTAATACTTCTTTAAAAAAAAAAAAGTCAAGTAATGAGCATACAGGGGATAGACATAGCTGATTTATGGCTCCTTCCCTTTTGCAGCAGTGATAAGAATCATTCCTCCAAGATGCTTTTTTTTATTGGGAACGAGCATCCATTGCCCCTTTTAATACAACATCAATAGGGCCAGTCCTCCCATTAAGTAGAGGGGCACAGTTATCTCAGGCAGAAGCCTTGAAACGTCATGAAAATGTACCAAAAACTGTTTATTATTTACTTCTCAGTGTTACTATATTTTTACTTCCAGAACAGTTTTCTATCAGGTGATCAAGTAGCTCAACGGGTTGTGGTTGTGTACTGCCCAGGGATGTTGGCAAGTCTTTGGGCCCAAGCCCCAAGTCTGACTCCGGTACTAACTCCTGAGTCCCAAGTCCTAAGTCTGAGTCTCTATAAAATAACAATATTTTTCCCCCAGAAAAAAAGAGGAAAGGGTGGGTGGGTTTCAAGTAGTGAATCAAGTCCGAGTAATTGAAGATAAACGCGAGATGAGTCTGATTTGAGTCACAGGAGCGACTTAAGTTCAACTTGACAGCAAGTCCCCTGACTCAAATCTCCATCCCTGGTATTACCAAGAATGAGAGGAGGTGTCAGCGAGATCTTCGGTAGCAACATGATTTGCCTGGATTTGAGAACTATATAGGGAGCACCATTCCCTGCTTTGACTGGCAGCAAAATGCCTTGAGCCACTTGTGTGCATCTAGTTTGGCTTTGACCTAAGGCATATATGTCCTAGGTGTACGGCATCCATAGTGTAGTCAGATTCCCTTCTGAAGTGCAGAGAGTTTTACTCTACATTTCTATAGCGCAGTGAGTCAGGCATCTGGCGGAGAAGCCAGAGCTTGGGTGTTTACTTCCCCATCGTGTCTCTTGAGGGAAGAGTCAGCCTAAGTCGCCTTGAGCAAGTGCACACCCCCAGAGCACCTCCAAAAGAAGAAGATGCTAAACTATTTCTGAGTTTTTTCTGTTTATGGTGTGTGTGTATGTGTGTAGTGTTTTTAAGTGTGGCCAGTAGCCATATTAAATTCCGGGTATGGTTTACATACCTGGCCAGTAAATAAATAATAATAATAATAAAAAGTAGTGTATACCTAGAAACCCCTGGAGAGGTAGCCGTGTTAGAAGTGACTTGGCAAAAAGAACAACAAGAGCAACAACCTCTGATACAAAAAAAGTACTTTTAAAATCCTTCAAGCAAGTGCTGGTTTCATTCTGTGTGTCAAGATGTTTGAAGGATGCAAGATGGAATGGGACGTCGTCTGTGATGCCAAGACCTCCGCTGCCTTCCAAGAAAACACAGGATACGTGCAATTGTTATGAAACAGGGCCTCCATGCATGGCTGCCAACTGTGCTGCATGGAGATGGCTAGCCGGCTTGCTGTTCTTGTCTGACAATTTCCCCCTCACTCTTCCTTACAAGGAGCCAACTGCAGAGGCTTCCACTGACAAGCAATAAATAAATGCCGTCCTCATCCAAACCGTGTGTGTCTCTCTCTGCCAATTTGTCTTGGCTGCCCCTTGCCGTACAGCTTCTAACAGACTTCAAAGACGACTGCAGTTTGCAAAATTGAATTTAAGCAGGCGGTTTTAGGCTCCCGTCAGTCGAAACGGCAAAAGAGAGAAGCGCTTTTGGGTCGCTCTCTGATTGCCTAGTGCTGTGTCTGCTTACTCAGAACTAAATCTTACGGACATGCGTGGGAATTACTTGCAGGTTAAGCGTGCTTTAGGGGAAGAATGTAATGAATCAGGCTGTAGGTTTGTCACATCAGCAGCCTTTTCATTCCCTGAGGTTTCAGGGGCAAAATGTGAGACCAGAAGTGGGTCCTTGCGATATCAGAGGGGCAGACCCATCAGCAACACTTGTGAAAAAGTTTGTGTGAGACAGACAGGGAATGAGGACACACAATGTTGAATTTAAAGGCCAGTGAAGTAGCGCTACTAAAGTTTAGTGCGACTGACTACGGGAGTCTGCAGGGGAACGGATTGGCAGTCAGAAAGCTGCAAGATACAGAGAGAAACAAGCACACTACTGAGAAGAAAAACAAATATTATTATCTAAACCAGTGGTTCCCAAGCTTTGGGTCCCCAGATGTTGTTGGACTGCAACTTCCAGAAGCCTTTACCATCTATGATCCAACCCTCAACTGGTGGGCTCCAGATTTGCACCTTACTTCAACAAGCTTTACTAGCAGGTCCAGACTTTTGAAGCTTGTATTAAAAATGCATTCTCAATATTGCTTTGTGTGTGTGCTGTACTTTAAGAGATGCAGAATTAAATTTTCATTGACCCTTAATAGCAAGTTAAATAAGCACATTCCCATGCTTTCCCCTTCTTTCAAGGAAGCGGGCGTTAATTGCAATGAATATTCAAAGCCTGCTTAAAAACCAAACTTCCCTGCCTTCCAAATTAGGTTCTTATTCCTCAGAAAATAAAATAAAGTAAACAGAAGATGCAGCCACTTTTAATAATAGCCTTGAAGGATAGAAGCAGTAGTTAATTCCCCTGCATTTCAAAGTTTGCAGCTGTGGCAACAGTGGTCTACACTCTGGCCTCATATGTCAGGGTATGATGACTCGTTCGGTTGGGCTGTTTCTAAGATTCTAGCAATATGACTTGTTTCTTCTCCAGGGGTCCGGCAACATCTGAATGAATGTTTGTGGTGTTGGCTCTCTGCACAGCATGATTAACATAAACAAGTGTTTCTCAAAGACCCATATGAAGCCAATTAAATTAAACTGTGGTCTACCCAGACAGGTGGCCTGCACTTAAAGCAAAGCAGCCCCACCACTTCTTAAACTTCCATGGACAAACACACAGCATGTGTCATCCTCGGTAAAGGATTCCCGAGATCCTCAAAGGACCTATTCTTAAACAGGCCTGGTTTTCTCCACTTGACTTCAGCAATAGTTAAGTTACGATGTACTACCGCTTCTGTAGATTGTAGTCCCCGAGCCAGAATGTTGAGGTGACAATACTGCCTTCCAGGCTTCTCAGTTTCCTAAGGTTCTGGTTCCTACCTCAGAGATACATTTCCCATTTTTTGTCTTGTTTAGCAGGCTGACCCCCAAAGCACGGTGTTGCCTCAGGTAAAGAACAAGATGGCGGCTGGCCCTGTTCCATGTACAAAAACTGTCTTGAGATCTGAATTTTCTTTGACAGTACTGAAAAGGCATCATCATCCGACAACTGCCTCTGAAGCTGGCAGGCTAGGTTGAAAGGAATGCAGGATGGGCGGGGGGGGGAGTTTACCCCCCCCAAAAAATCTGCTGCTACTTCCTCAGATATGCAATTTAATTTGAGGCAGTTGCTCACTCTGCCTAATGGTAGGGCCAGCCGTTCTCAGTGAAGTCTTGTTATAGTATGCTATCTTTCCTCAAGCCTCTTGAAATGCTGGTGTGTGCGCGTTGGTGCATTGTGTGTGTGTGTGTGTGTGTGTGTGTGTGTGTGTGTGTTATGAGTGACAGAGTGTGACAGAGTGTGTTTGCGTTCCAGAAAGACCAGCACCCCAGACCAGAGAAGAAGATGGAATAATCTCAAGGGAAGATAGGATGGTGAGCCTGATACAAATCTACAAAGAACTGCAAGAGTTCAAGTTTCTATATCAGCAAGAAACCACAGACGTGGAAAACATTCTAAATGTGGACTTGTTTGTTCAGATTTTGAAAAGAAGAAGAAGAAGAAGAAGAAGAAGAAGAAGAAGAAGAAGAAGAAGAAGAAGAAGAAGAAGAAGAAGAAGAAAGCTGACTAGAACCAGTTCTCCAGACAAGAAAGAGGAAGCAGGCTAGCTGAAGCCAAGTGTGTGGCAGATGGAACAAACTGTACACGTGAAAGGAAGCATTCCTGCATGGCAACAAATTGTATCTGCCCAGGAAACCAGAGTCTGACCCTTGCTTGCCCACAAGGGAGTTCTATGCCTTTAAGAAGGATGACCGAGGAAGAGAGAAGTGGCCTTCGGAACAGCACTGGAATGACCCCCATCACCCTTTCTGAGGACTGATCACCCCCAAGAGAAGGACCATCTGGATGAGTGAGTATCTTGTGTGAATGGAAAGGATGAAAGACAGGCCTCTTGGTACCTTTTGTCTTATATCCTATGTCTTACGCCTCATCAATAAATGTTACATGAATGGTGCTTAACCCAAAATTATTGGTGTATGGTCTTCTTGTCAGTAGTCTGGCTGGGCTCTCTCTCTCTCTCTCCTCCATGGTCCCTCTCCCCAGGATATAAAGAACAGTGACCCATTTGAGGTAATGTGTGTGTGTATGATGGATTGTTTTATCTTCAGTAAGTTCCACCAAACAGATGCTTCTGGGAAAGCCATAACCCTCTTTTACTACTGCTGCTGCTGCCATCAAGTCAATTCTGACTTCAAATGCTGTCTCCAACGATATAATGCCTTAGGAACTGGTGTTTCCATATAGCTAGTCCTCATCTCTAGAATGGAAACTCTTTATTCCTAAATTTAGGGGTCTAAGCAGGGGGCGCCTTGCTCCCCCCAATTTTTGATGAGATCCTTGTTTGGCCATTGGCCACTTATGATTTCTGATAGTCATTGACAAACATAGGTTGTGTGAATTTGTCTGTTTATCGCTACTCAAGCTGGCAGTTCTCAATGTGTGTTACATCAGTAGGGGTTGCATGCCTACTGTTAATGGAAGACAAAAATCATGAGATCTTTCAAATGTTTGTCACAAATGAAACCCAGCGGGGGGGGGGGAGAAACAGAAAAGCTAAAAGAAGAGCAGAGTACAAGCAGCTGTGAATCTGGCAAGAGGTTTTCAATAAAGTATCCTCTGCAGTGGTTCCTAACCTTGGGTCTCCAGATGTTTTTGCACTACAACTTCCAGAAATCCATGCCAGCAAGCTAGTGGTGAAGGCTTCTGGGAGTTGCAGTCCAAGAACACCGGGGCTACCTAAGGTTGGGAACCACTGCTCTAAGAAATACGGGAATTTATTTATTTATTTATTTATTTATTTATTTATTTATTTATTTATTTATTTATTTATTTATTTATTTATTTATTCAATTTATATGCCGCCCACACTACCCAGAGGTCTCTGGGTGGCTTACAATAATTAAAATTCAATACAGCAAAAGATACAATAATTAAAATACAATTAAGATACAATTAAAATTGCCATCAGACCCACAGCTAATATTATTTCAATTAAAAGCCTTCTGGAACAGGAAGGTTTTGACCTGGCGCCGAAATGTCATCAGCGTCGGTGCCAGACAAATCTCAGTCGGGAGGGCATTCCATAGTCTGGGGGCAGCTGCCGAAAAGGGCCTTTGTCTACAAGCCCTCCCTCTTACCTCCTTAAGGGACGGCTCTTTCAAAAGGGCCCCCTGGCTAGATCTTAACTGCCGGGTAGGTTCATATGGAAGGAAGCGGTCCTTCAGGTACCTAGGGCCCAAGCCGTTTAGGGCTTTATATTTCAAAACAAGCACTTTGAATTGGGCCCGGGCAGCAACTGGTAGCCAATGTAACTTATACAGAATCGGCTTGATATGTTCCCTGGTGGCTGCACCACTCACCAGCCGCGCGGCTCGATTCTGGACCAGTTGCAGTCGCCGGACCGTCTCCAAAGGCAGCCCCACGTAAAGCGCATTGCAGTATGTATGTATTATAGAAGATAGATTAAATGCAAAAACACACAATTTTTCTTCTATATCCTCTGGATCAGTTTCACTGGAAGTTCTTGTATTATGAGAAGATCTTCTGGCTTGTGCTATGCAGCAGTCTGACCACAGAAGTTATCATCTCCTTCCAGAATCTATTACACATTTGAATGCCTTGAATGCAAATTAGATTTTGTAACACAGTAATGTAGCTGATAAGTAGAATAAGTATCTGTAGTTATATTTAGGGAAATCATTCTTTATTTAAAACAGCTAAAATGCTTTCCAGCTTATATAATCAGGTGATTCTTTCATTCTTTACCCCTCTTATTTCTGATATGTCTCCACTTAGGCATGTTACTTTATGGATTCTGTTAGAAAAAATTCAGACCTAATGCCTTTACTAGCCATAGAAATGCACATCAGCACTTGCATTTTAAAATTGTAGCTTTTCCTTTTGAAATGCTAATTGGCTATGTGTAAATTCCAGTGGAAAGAACTCCCTGTCCCTATTTTTGTTGTTTAGTCGTTAAGTTGTGTCCGACTCTTCGTGACCCCATGGACCAGAGCACCCCAGCCCCTCTTGTCTTCCACTGCCTCCCGGAGTTGGGTCAGATTCATGTTGTCACTTCAATGACACTGTCCATCCATCTCGTCCTCTGTCGTCTCCTTCTCCTCTTGCCTTCACACTTTCCCAACATCAGGGTCTTTTCCAGGGAGTCTTCTCTTCTCATGAGATGGTCAAGGTATTGGAGCCTCAGCTTCAGGATCTGTCCTTCCAGTGAGCACTCAGGCTTGATTTCCTTCAAAATGGATAGGTTTGTTCTATTTGCAGTCCAGGGGACTCTCAAGAGTCTCCTCCAGCACCACAATTCAAAAGCATCAATTCTTTGGCGGTCAGCTTTCTTTATGGTCCAGCTCTCACATCCATACATTGCTACTAGATGTCCTTATTACTTACAAGCTACATGGAAATATTCAGATACAATTAAGGTAAAGTATTCATTGACCTTATTTAAAAGATCAAAGAAACTTTTCTTTAAAATCTGTGCCACAGGATGTAAACAGAATATTTTTTTAAAAAAAGTGCTAAATAACATCATCACCCCAAATTGCTGCTTTTCTTCTATTGGGCATGAACCACCACTTCATTGGTTTGTGCTACTTTGTTTTTTCATCTAGACAGGTGTTCAGTGCTTCCCAGCCCTGCCCCCCTCCAACAAGTGCCCACTCAGAGGCAGTGCCCCAGCTTTCCTGCTCTCCCTTCTCTGGCCGCTGCCTCTGAATGGGCCCCCACTGGAGGAGGTGGGACTGGGAAGTGCTGAACACCCGTTCGGACAAAAAAACGAAGTGGTACAAACTGCTGAACCAGCAGCTTGTGCCCATCTCTCATTATAGTCATAGTTACAAGAGGCATTTAATTTTTGATATGTAGATTTGAAGAAGGGTACATCTCTTCAACATCTCCTAGCTGAAGGGGAATTTTTCAGCATTCTAGATTTCTGGATGAGGGATTTCTTCAGTGTTACAAACTCTAGGATGCTCTCCTTCTGGAGCTTAGATTAGTGCCCTCCCTTTTATCCTCCCACCTACAGTTAAAGACTTATCTCTTCAGGCAGGCTTTTCATAACGATGATTGAGCCTCTGGATGCTTTTCCTCCCCGCTCCTCCCCACTATGTTTTCAAAGTTTGTTTCTCCCCACTCCTCCCCACTATGTTTAAAACTATTTAAAATTATATTTATATAATGAATTAATGGATGTCAATTATTATTGTATATTTAACTGTTTTTTCAATCTTGTAATTAATTGTGTTTTAAGTGTGACTTTGTTTTAACATTGTGAGCCACCTTGGATCTCCACACTGGGAAAGGCAGCCTTCAACTGATGCAAGCAAGCAAGCAAGCAAGCAAGCAAGCAAGCAAGCAAGCAAGCAAGCAAGCAAGCAAGCAAGCAAGCAAGCAAGCAAGCAAGCAAACAAATAAAATCAGATAAGAGAGCAAAAGACATTTTTCTTCCAGCCAGGGGAGGAGATTTTACATATCCCCAAAGTATCCCTCCAAAGGGGTTACCCACTTCTGCAGTGAATCTACTGATGGAAATCCTGTCAACTGCCTGATCCTTTCTTTCTTTCTTTCTTTCTTTCTTTCTTTCTTTCTTTCTTTCTTTCTTTCTTTCTTTCTTTCTTTCTTTCTTTCTTTCTTTCTTTCTTTCTTTCTTTCTTTCTTTCTTTCTTTCTTTCCTTCCTTCCTTCCTTCCTTCCTTCCTTCCTTCCTTCCTTCCTTCCTTATTTATTTATTTATTTATTTATTTATTTATTTATTTATTTATTTATTTATTTATTTATTTATTTATTTATTTATTTCTACCCCGCCTATCTGGTCATTGCGACCATTCTATGCCCCAGCTCTGAGAAGTTAGGGTATGGAGGTGAAAACAGAGATGGGAAGAGTTACATTTTTTGGACTTGAGTTCCTGCAGCACCACTCTGGGCTAAAGGGATAAAACCCAAGATGAGGGAGAAGTTAGAATTATAGGAAAAATTGAGTTGATTAGGGGCCTATAAGGCCATTGAGTCCAACCCCCTGCCCGGTTCAGGAATCTAAATCAAAGCAGATTCTGGCAGATGGTTGTCCAATTTTCTCTTGAATGCCTCCAGCACTGGAGGGCTCACCACTTCCCGAGGTAATTGGTTCCATTGTTGTACTGCTCTTAACAGTTATGCCATTTTTTTCTGATATTCAGCAGAAATCTGACTTCTTGTAGCTTGAGCCCATTATTACATCTCCTGGCAGGCCCCTCTTCTGTTGACTGATCCCAGTGGTCTGTAGGCAGGGGAATCATAGAATAATTGAATTGGAAGGGGTCTATCGGTCCAACCCCCTGGTCAATGCAGGAATCCAAATCAAAGCAGATCTGAGAGATGGTTGTCCAATTTTCTCTTAAATGCCTCCAGCCTTGGAGCTCTTGTCATTTCCTGAGGTAAGTGGATCCGTTGTCATACTGCTCTAACAGTTAAAACATTTTCCCTTATATTCAGCTGAAATCTGGCTTCCTGTAGCTTAAGCCCATTGTTACATGTCCTGTACTCTGGGACGATTGAGAACAGATCCTGTCCCTCCCACCGTATGACTTCCTTTCAAGTATTTGAACAGTGCTATCATATTTCCCCAAGGTCTTCTTTTCTAAAAGCTAAACATGCCCAGCTCTTTCAGTTTTTCCTCCTAAGGGTTGTTGTTGTTGTTGTTGTTGTTGTTGTTGTTGTTGTTGTTGTTGTTGTTGTTGTTGTTGTTGTTGTTGTTGTTGTTGTTGTTGTTGTTGTTGTTGTTGTTGTTGTTTTACCATGTTGGCTGGGTTACTCTGGGAGTCCTTCAAAAGTCATCTCTGAGTGAAAAATCACTAAATCTACAACCTGGTCCTACAGGAGAGCCGTCTCTATGGGCCAAGGACAGCGACACAACGAAAGCTGCAACAATATCTGGACAGGTGGTCTTTCCTTTTCCCTCTCCTATCTATGTCTGTTTAATGGGTTTCATTTGTATTCCATTTCCCTCCAATGAGCTTTATTGCGTTTCCTGTTTATTTAATGTGACAATAAAGTCAGGGGACATCAAGTGCTTCCTGCTTTTAACAAGAAATAATAACCGTTCCCAGCTTACCTGCATGTACAAGCATTTAATATTTCACTTGGAAGTCATATATAAAATGTAAGATTAATGTTAAGGCCCAATTTAACAATGTCCTCAGTGGTTTGCTTTACATTTTTTTAGCTTCTGCACTCCCAGTACCAACAGTTTACACGAGGATGGAAGGGATTAACCTTGGGAAGTTACTTTTAAGAAGAAAAATAGCCCCGGGGGGGGGGAGGCGGAGACTACTTAAAAGTTACTTTTAAAAACAGTAATTTTCTGAGCTTCCCTGGGCTACAGCCTGTATTTATCCCTCTAAAGTGAGCAGTTGTACATGGAATACAGGGGTAGCTTTGGGAGAACGATAGAGAATTTTTAAAAAATACAAATGAATTGTTACTTTTTCATACTTTTTCAACCATGTTGGTTGTAGAATTAATTGAACTATAGTTCCACACACACCCCAGGACAAAAAAAAACTATTGCAATCTCTTTCAGAGATTCAACTGGAATTATATGCTTCAGGCTATCATCCTAGAGCAATAGTTCCCAACGTTGGGTCACCCAGATGTACCTGGACTGCAGTTCTCAGAAGCCTTCATCATCAGCAGTGCTGGCCAGAGTTTCTGGAAGCTGCAGTTCAAGAACACCTGGCTGACCCAAAGGAGAACCACTGTCCTAGAACATCATCATCATACCACAACTCAGATGTCCATGGCTTCCACATGACGTTGTATTCATTCTTCTGCAAATAAACTACCC
The DNA here is from genome assembly GCF_051106095.1 of Pogona vitticeps. NCBI lineage: Eukaryota > Metazoa > Chordata > Lepidosauria > Squamata > Agamidae > Pogona > Pogona vitticeps. The sequence continues at coordinate 183,823,620 of NC_135787.1, forward strand.
AGCCTCTGATTTAAAGTGTTTGCTCTCCAGCAGTCCTGATAGCACACTGCTTTTTTTCTGGATGTGGGCAGCTCCCTTGGCTGCACACGGAGCCGAGAGGAGCGGTGGTTTGTGTGTCTCTGTGAAAGAGGGGAGAGAACGGGAGCCCAGTCCTCCTACATAACCTCCTCCAACCCTACCCATTCCTAACATGGCACTCCCAACGTGGTACGTGTATAAAGCAAAAAGAATGCCCTTTCTTGATGCAGTCGGAGAAAACCACATACATGTACATTTTATTCTGTATCAATGGCAGAAGGACGCCACCCTGACACCAGTAGGATCAACAAACATCCTCTGGATGCAGAGAAGTAAATTTTTTGGCAACAGTTGTTAGAATCCTTGGAGCTTTGGTCACACTGTTTAAGACATGCTGGGCGGGGGGGGGGGGGGAAGTAATTTACTGAAGTTCAGATTAAGCTGTAGGTTTCAGATTCTTGTCTATGCGAGAAAATATCCTTTGCTCACCATATTAACCAGGCATAAGAGTGAGGACAGTCCAATCTCGCCTCAGCTGCAGCCAGCCAAATCTTGTTAATAAGACACAATGACTTTGTTTTTCTACAATGGGGTCTCGTTATTGGACTCAGTTATTTCTCCAGAACTATTGATCGGGCAATATTTACTGAGGCTTTCGTCTCCTTCCATCAGTACATAGGACAGAATCAATAACCACTTTATGTGGTGCTGTTATACAGTCTGATTTCTGGGTAAGGTTTCTTTATTTACAGCCCCAAAATCTCATGGGCTGGCTAGCTATTGGTGAGGCAGCGGTATTGCTCCAATAATACTAATTGGAGTTCTGATGAACTATTTGAGAAAGACCAGTTTTGGCAAAAAAAAAAAAAAAAATGCAAGGCTTTCTTGTTGGCCCATTCATCATTATTATTATTATTATTATTATTATTATTATTATTATTATTATTATTATTATTATTATTATTATTATTATTATTATTATTATTATTATTATTATTATTATTATTATTATTATTGTTATTGTTATTGTTATTGTTGTTGTTGTTGTTGTTGTTGTTGTTGTTGTTCTTGTTCTTGTTCTTGTTCTTGTTCTTGTTGTTCTTGTTGTTCTTGTTCTTGTTCTTGTTCTTGTTCTTGTTCTTGTTCTTGTTCTTCGTATTGTTGTTCGTATTGTTGTTCTTATTATTTATTTATTTATTTATTATTTAATTAATTAATTAATTAATTAATTAATTAATTAATTAATTTTTATTTATTTATTTGATTTATACCCCGCCTATCTGGGCGACAATATTCACACACTGCTACAGTTAACAATTATCTTTGTTTCACGCAGTTCCAAGATGTGTGTCCAATGGAGGAGGCAGAATGGAGCTACAGAAATTTACTTATGGCTTGAAACCTATACTCCGGGTGCTCTATATCTATATCCTTACAGAGTTTGGACAGCTACTTTTGAAATCAACTGTTTAAGAGTTGCAGTGTCAAACTTCTATTTACAAATAGTGGCTGAAATCCTATAGCACAGCTTCATGCGTTCAATGCAAAGCTGCAGCACTGCAGTTAGCGTTGTATCTGCAAGTTATAAAAAGGAACGTCCTAACTGCTTTCTAATAATTCACAAATAATGAAATTGCTATTTTTAGATACTTTTAAAAATACATAAGAGGGCTACAATTTCTGACCTGTTGGACAAAACACACCCCTAAATAGTAAGGCTACACATCCAATAGCAATAGAAATAACTAAAACAATTACATCATAAAAGAAGAAAAATTATTCCTCCTTGTGTTACAATAATCAATTAACTAAGTTATGGATAGTTATTGCATAAAGAAATAAGTCAGATAACTCATTGGCTGAAATCTTGTTTGTCTTTGCATAAGATAAAGTTATGCTAACACAAGCCTGCAAGACTTTACACTCAGGCAGTCCGGACCGCGCAGTTAGATTGAACAATCAACCTCATAACTCCTGTTTTGTCTCTTGCATATCGTGCACAAGGAAGTGCTCTGTGAATAGCACGTGGGCACTGGTGCACTTTCTCCTAACATTGCTGCAGCTTTGTGTTGCACACATGAAACTGTGTAATAGGGTTTCAGTCACTAATTGGTCATATTGACCAGAGAGGCGGGGTATAAATAGAATAAATAAATAATTATAAATAGTAATTTCCAAGCTCTGCCCTGTGCATCTATATTTGAAATTTTATAATGTTTATTTCTCATTTTCCTCCTTCTCCTAGCAAAAAATTCAACCTGAAATGAATGCATAGCAATTCCATTTGTATAACCTAAATGGATTTTTAAAAAATCTATACATTTATGATAAGACACCTAGTGTCATCCTAAGTCAACGATGCTAGGGGTTACAATCAGGCACAATCCTTTTCTTCCCACTGAAATTCTTCTCTGCTTGCAGAACCCTCTTTTGCTGACCGATCTCAGAAATCTGCAGACAGAGGAATCGCAGAATCATAGAAAAATGGAATTGGAAGGATCCTGTAAGGCCATCAAATCCAACCCCCTGCTCAATGCAGGAATCCAAGTCAAAGTAGATCTGACACATGGCTTTCTCTTAAACGCTTCCAGTGTTGGAGTGCTCACCACCTCTTGAGGTAATTGGTTTGATTGTTGTATTGCTCTTACAGTTAGGAAGTCTTTCCTGATATTCAACCTAAATCTGGCTCCCTATAGTTTCAGCCCCTTATTGTGTATCCTGCACTCTGGGATGACTGAGAAAAGATCCTGGCCATGCTCTGCATGACTACCTTTCAAGTATTTGAAAAGTGCTATCCTATCTCACCTCAATTTTTTTCCTCCCCTCAAGACTAAACATGCCCAGTTCTTCCAGTCTTTCCTCATAGTTCCCTGATCGTCCTTGTTGCCCTCCTCTGAACTTCCTCTGGTTTGTTGCATCTTTCTTAAAGTATCGTGTCCAGAACTGGGCGCAGTACTCTTGCCTAGACGAGGCCTAACCGGTACCAAATAGAATCTGCTGCTGAAATTAACCTGCTGGCGAAGACTTACTTGCAGGAGAGACCCCCAAAGGGGTGAAGAATGGGTAGGGCAAGGGAACATTAAGCTATTTTGCAAGCTTGCCTTTTCCAACTTGCCTATACTTAAAGGGACCTAGATTTTAAGCAGGTAGCAAATATAATTATCAGTGCATCCCTATGCAAATCAATTCTGAGGCACGTCCCACTGATTAGGCAAGGCAACTTCCTCCATGCTAGAAATGCAGCCACAATAGCAGTACAAACTCAGGCAGTTAGTACTAATTTCTGTGATCAATAGGCTGAGAAAGGCTTGGCTTCCGGTGACCTAGGCCTGCTCCCATCTTTGCCAGCTAGAATTCTGCTCTGCAAACTACTTTTGTGCTTCTCCCCTGTCCCCAATCTCCTTTTTGTTCAATGTCACAAGATGACATTTTTCTGGAGCACCATATGGTTCCCCAGTCCAGCAGGAAGATCCTTTTCTGTTTGCGTTCAAGAGAGTCAAAGGAAGAATGGCAGAATTCCCACAGTTGGATGACAGGTCCGTCCCAGCAGAAGGAACCAACAGAGAGTGCCTGAAAATACTTAACACCCAGAAAGTGTCACCGTGAGCCGTCCTGGTGCTTGAAATGCTGTCCTAGCCATTTCAGCAACACTTACAGAGCCTCCCCCGCCCCCATGGGAAAAGAAATCATAGCTAGCTTCAGATCAGAGCCCATCAAACCGTGTCACAGTAACTTGGGTGTTATCCTAAAAACAAGCACATTTTTAAAAGCAGACAACGTGTCAGGAGCAATGTCAACGTTGAACTTGGGTTTTAAAAAAGCAGTGTCTCACCAAGCCAAGATCATCCAAATAAATCCTGAGAAAAGTCTTGTAAAACTACATTAGTTCCATTGGTTCCTCCCATTAGGAAGTCAAGAAGTGTGTAAGGTGTGTAATTACTTCTGTAATTTTCTAACCCAGCCTAAACAATCATGAGACAACTCCCATAAGCTTTCAGCCCTGAGCCTCAGGACTCCATACAAGCTCCCAAGGCCATTTCTGCACCCTTAGCCCCCAGAGTCCCCAACCCATGATAAATGACCAGTCCTAAGTAAATGAATAACAGCTGAATAATGCTCTCCTAGAAGCCTCAACAAGCTATGTTTCAACTTATAAGTAAGTTGCAGGGGGCCATGTACAGTTTAATACTCAAGAATGACCAATTTTTCAAAACTTGGAAGCTACTTCTTCAAGCATGGATACTTTTCATTCTGGGGCAGTCCATGGAGTCCCTGGGCCCATGAAAGTTGTTGGCCCTGACTTAGGGCGGTGTAAAAACCCAATACTAGTGGTGAATTTCTTCTCAACTGTATTTTTTTTTAAAAAAACTATACATTTGGAGGAAATACAGTGGTGCCTCGCAAGACAAATGTAATTTGTTCCGCGAGAAGCGCTGTCTTGCAAAAAAAAATCACCTTGCGAAAAACGGCTTCCGTTTTTCATGCATTCCTATGGGATCCTCGCAAGACGAATGAATTTTTTTCGTCTTACGAGGCATCGGTCTTGAAAAAAAAATCATCTTGCGAAGCTTGGCCATAGAAGAAGCCGTCTTGCGAGGCACCATAGCGATCGGAAAAAAACCATTCGTCTTGCAGTTTTTTCATCCCGCGAGGCATTTGTCTTGCGAAGCACCATTGTGATTGATAGAAACAGCTTGTAAGCTTTGGGTAAATAGGTTTTGTGTCTGTTATTTTATGGATCATAAAGAAAATGGACTATTTATTCTTTGTATGAAAAATTCTGGAATAAAATCTGGATTGGTAAGGGCTTCATTAAAAACTTAGACAGGTGTGACTGTGTTGGAAGTTAGTGTTGTCTAACAAGTTATAAATCCCGTGACTCTGGGGGATTTCCAGTTTTCTGTCTTCTTCATTGCTTCACATATCTCCTTTTCTTGTATTTCACAGAGGTTCATAGGTGTAGGGAGCTGAAAGCTTCATATTTATATTGTAGCCAGGGATCTTTTAAGTTCTGTCTAGCGGCACAAAACCACAGATTGTCAAAGCGCTTGTCAAAGCGCTTCTCAAAATTCTCCTTAGGCAGTACAGTGGCTTCAGACTTCCTAATCTACCCAACAGCTGCTAGTTTCAAAATCCCCCACCATTTTGCAGTAACATTTCTAAGTATTGCAGTCACACCCCATCTGCTTGAAGTCCCAAGAGTGAACCCTAATCTACTGCAGTGGATGGAGTCTTGGACTCAGGAGACCTGGATTCAAGCTGCAGCTCAAAATTCATAGGGGTCATTAAAACCAACCCTTAATATCTCAGAGATGTGGGACCCTGCTAGACTCACAGTAAATTGAAATTGACTCAGTGACACATAATGCATACACACTGACTGATTCAGCAATCTCTTAGCTCAAAAGACCGCCTTACAACTCATGTATTTTATAGACCAGTTTCCATCTGGCACATCTTAACCTCTGGAATATTTTCAAGTGACAGCCTTGTGATAAGATCATTTTAGGAAAACCTCTGCGTGCAGACGCTATGTGGGGTATGGAACAATCAACAAGGCTGAACACGATGCTAATCAAAACATGGGTCTTTACAGGAAAGCTTCCTTTGCCTTATATGGAAGAGGAACTATATGTTTGCAAGACGCAGGCATAGCAAATGCCATTGCCACCTGACAGTAAACAAACCAAGAACGCCTGACCTGACTAATGCGTACCGTCAAAGAAGCTCCAAGCGAGTGACAAATTGTTTGGAGCCATTTAATATATCGAAGTAAAGACAACCTTGGACAGAGCTACTTAATTGCTGCATTAAGTGCATTTAGGTGAACTCAATAAGAATTGATTCGCTCGCTATGCTTCCCAAGTAGGGTATGAGTTTTACAGAAAGTCCCTGTGTGCCCATATTCAGGTATTTCCTACTGGCCTTGCCAGCAAGGGGTGTGTGTGTCACTGTTGCATGTTGTCTTTAGAGAAAAATAGAAGGGCGTACAGTAGGTATAGGGAATTTCTAGCTAATACATCTGAAAGGTACAGAGATAGGAAAGCTCCTTGTTTGAACTATGCCTTCCAGCATCCCCAAGCTGGTTGGGGTGGATTGTGGGAGCTCTAGTTTAAAAAGCTTTAGGAGGTGCCAGATTGGGGGAGGCTGTTGCTGTTTTTAATAATAGTACTCACCATAATGTTAGTAATAATAGTAATCACCATAATGTTCTGTCAAGTTCATTCTAACTTACCGCAGCCCTTTTCAGGATTTTCTAGGTAGTGAGTACAGAGGAGTGGCAGACCATTTCCATCTTCTGGGGGCATCCTGGGACTGTGCAGCTTGCCCAAGGCCACCCGGGCTGGCTCTTCTGGGACACACCGTGGAGAATCACACTCCCAACCTCTGTGCTCTGCAGCCAGATACCCAACTCACTGAGCTATCCAGCCAGGTGTTGATTTTACCTGTAGATTACACAGTTTGTCACAATAAAATAGGAACATCAATTCTGTTTGTCCAGTTTATTTGTTACATTCATGCCCCTCTTTTGCTCAAGAAAGTTATACATGGCTGTCCTCCTTCCAACTTAATCCTCAGAACAACCTGATGAGGTAGGGCTATAAAAGTGTGACTGGCTTGTGGTCACCTAGTGAGCTTCATGACCACAAGTGAGTTACACTTATATATATATATATATTTATATATATTTATATATAATCTATCTATCTATCTATCTATCTCTATCTATCATATTGTTTATATATATATATATATATATATATATATATATATATATATATATATATATATATATATATATATATATGTGTGTGTGTGTGTGTGTGTGTGTGTGTGTGTGTGTGTGTGTGTGTGTGTATGTATATGTATATATATATATATATATATATATGTATATGTGTGTGTGTGTGTGTGTATATATATATATATATATATAAGTGTAACTGGCTTGTGGTCATGAAGCTCACTAGGTTCATAACCACATATATATGCAAGGAGACACTTGTGCATTAGTGTTAAAATGCCTGGCAAGTTCCATATATATATACAGTGGTGCCTCGCATAGCGAGGTTAATCCGTTCCGGATTAACCTTCGCTATAGCGAAACATCGCTAAACGGAATTTAAAAAGCCATAGATGGCTTGAAAACTCACCGTTAAGCGATGTTTCTCCATAGCGCCGCCATTTTCGCGCCCTCGGTAAGCGAGGGCAGGGCGCAAAAATGCGGCGCGGACCTTCCGGCGGCCATTTTGGAACCGTCGATCAGCTGTTCTCCCCCGCTTCGTTGTGCGAAAATCGCTAAGCGAATCGCTTAGCGATCATCGCACAGCGAAAAATCACCATAGGGGCCATCGCTGAGCGAATGCTCCAGCGATGGCCCAGAGTGCCTCGTTAAGCGATTTCATCGCTCAGTGAGGCACTCGTTAAGAGAGGCACCACTGTATATATATATACACGGAATTCCAAGTCCACAATGACTATTGTGATAACGCTGCTCACAGATATTGCTGTTAGTTGATAGAATAGAAATACTAGTAAATCCTGTGATCTTCCGTCCCATGTGAAAGAAAGGGAGAAGGAACAAGCTGGAATCAGTGCATGTAAGGAAAGCTCCTTTACTATACCACTGTTACGTAAGAAACAGGAATTAAGTACAAATAACCGGGCTTGTCCCAAGTGCTGCCAGGATGAAAAGACCAGTGCAGCAGGAAGGTCAAATCCAATAGTGCAGAGACACTCCCTTCATTAAGCGATTACATATGCTCATAAATTGTTGTTATTAGTTTCTTTTGTACGTGGGCACGCCCAGTCTCCGTCGCATGTGTAGAGGCTTAAGTATATAGCTAGCTTCGTCCGATTCCTTTTAATTAAGGCACTGCCGGTTATTTCATATTGAAGAGGCCTGGCTGATTGCTGCTTTTGGACAAAGTTAACAATTTCTTCCTTGTACCTGTGCCACTAAGCAAAGAAAAATCATCCTGATTTGGAGACCTACTAACTTTCCTTTCTTATAATCGCATCTGCGACAAAACCAAATCATCTGCAAAATCCTTATAAGCAAATGTGAAGAGCTGCTACTAAACTTTTTGTACTAAGTTTGGCCGTTATTTTCCGCAACCAAACACAGCTTCTGGTGGAGCTTTAAAAAGCAGTTGGGAAAACGGGAAGAAAAATTCTAATGCACATCTGGAGTTAGTAATTGATCCAGGTGGACTTCCATTGCTTTAGAGGAAAGCAAGGGAGCAAACTTGGTAAACCCAGTATTTATATTTGTGTAGATGGAGGTGTTCAGGTACGTGCTTCAGCTGAGCATCCTCTCTGGGGTTCCTTTGGATGTTCTAAGAATGCCTTATTCTTCCCACTCAGGGAATGTCTACAGACACACAAAAACCTATGTTCTAACTCAGGGAGAAGGTTGTGTGCAAACGAATGTGCATGGGTCCATCTGTGCCATTAAGCAGAGTGCGGCAAATGTCTCAGGAGGCAAATGTTGGGAAGCAATAGCAGCAGCGCAGCCCTCAAACTTCCTCCTAACATGCTTCACAACAACAACAACAACGACGACGACGACGACGACGACGACAATAATAATAATAATAATAATAATAATAATAATAATAATAATAATAATAATAATAATAATAATAATAAATGTTTTATTACGGTCATTGACCAGCAAAAGTAAGGAACATTATTTAAATTAGGAGACATAAAATCAATCTAAAAACACTAAAAACATCTATATACATATATATAAAACTACATTCATACATCTTACTAAATATCTCCTGCCTCCCTATCATAGGCCTTATCTATGGGCTATTGCAGCTTGCATAGAATGACAGAATTGTTACTTAGAAAATCATAGAGCCCGTGCGATCATTATACCAAATTGGTATACACCAATTTACAGATATTATATCTGTGCTTTAGATGGAACTTTTCCTTCACGGATTTTGATTGCAGCAGCACAGAATTTAGCTACTTTTGTCAGCATCTCTGAATTTTGGTTTAGCCCAGTATATCTGCCAGGGCATCGCCCTGTCAGCAAAAGCAGTGTGTAATATGCTTCTGATCGTCCAGGAAATGCCCTTACGTAAGGGTTAACAATGACTTCTCGAAAGCCAGAATAAAAAGCACAATGAAGTAAACACGCTTCACCTTTCTCTCCTTTTGGAGGAGAGAACTGTGTGAATAAGTGTATTATTTACTTACTTACTTACTTACTTACTTACTTACTTACTTACTTACTTACTTACTTACTTACTTACTTACTTACTTACTTACTTACTTACTTACTTACTTACTTACTTATTTATTTAGCATGAAAAGACTTTGAGCTCTATTCAGTTCTGGTCCTCAAAAAAGAAAATTCCAGGGCTCAAACATCCTTAATTTTAAACGTGTATCGTTTGCACCAGACCCCAATGAGCAGAACAGTTCCAGTAAAGATTTTGATATGCCGTCAAGCTCTGCTTTCAAATGTATCATTCCAACCCAAGCAAAACTTTCCGTGTTAGTCTTCATTTTCAGTATAGTACTGCATATATCATCATCACAGAGATGGGCACGGACCGCCAAAACAGTGCTTCGTGCTAGTTCGTCCTTCGGTTGAACAGGTGTTGACGCGCTTCCCAGCCCCGCCTCCTCCAGTGGGTGTCCACTTGGGTGCAGCACCTGGAGGAGGCGAAGCAGGCAAGTTGGGACACTGTCTCTGAGTGGGCACCTACTGGAGAAGGAGAGGCAGGAAAACAATGAACACCTGTTCAGCCAAAGGAACAGGTGTTCAAAGAGTGAGCAATATAACTCTTTTGGCTTTGCACCCCGATACAAATCTTTTTGGCTTTGATTATTGGGGCATTCTAATGTCTCTCTATCTACCACCATCCAGGTCTCTTCTGACAAAATAATCCATGCATAATTTGAAATAAACACCAAAATTTTAATTCCAGTTGATTAAATGAAAAAAACAAGCACAGTTTTTTTTCTTGAGAAATCCTACATTCCAGCAGTATTTATCACAGAAATTTGCTTAAGCTGAGAAACAACAGTTTTTAATAGAAATCTCAGCCTTGCAACTCCTTGGAATTTCCTGATATGTTACAAGAGAGATCCCACCCTCACCCCTACGGAATATTATAAGATCGTCTTCAATGTAATAAAGAGAACATGCCCATCCAGAATTTGATTTTGTAAAATTGCACAAAAACATCAATTGCTTAATACCTGTTGGCATTCAAATAGGAACAGATGTTCCATCCAGTGAAAATGATCATTTATTATAATTTATCCATTTACTCTCTCACTCTCTTGCATACTCTCTAATGAACTTAAGGTGTCACCTCTCACTTTATCCCCCAAATAACAACCCAATGAAGTTGTCAGATTGAGAGAGAAGCCTACCATTCATGGTAAGGTGAACCTCAATGAGTAGAGCAGTGGTTCCCAACCTGGGTCCCCAGATGGACTAAAACTCCCAGAAGCCTTCATTACTAGCTGTGCTGGCCAGGATTTCTGGGAGTTGTGGTCCAAGAACACCCTAGGGACTCAAGTCTGGGAACCACTGGAGTAGAGGGAACAGGCTCACTCTTCATCTGAGGAGCAATAACCTAAGAAGGTAAGATTCTGTACACATGTGGCCTCTTCATTATAGGTGAGCAGAGGTAAGAAGACATCCAACCCCCAATTTGAGGATTGCTTATCTGTGAGACGTCTCTGCTTTCCATGCAGTTCGAAATACTGATTTTGCACGGCTTCGATGGTGTGGAAAGGCTGGACAAATAGTGGAGGCTCGTCATGGAAAGAAGGCAAGGATGAGTGTACTCTGCTTCCTCTCCTCTCGCCTTCAGGTGAACTCTCCCCTAAATGCCTGAAGAGTGATTGTTTTCAGAACACCCAGTGTATCCAGTGGGAATTTAAGTCTGTGTCTCTCAAGTCACCACCCACCTCTCTAACTACTGTCCCACACAGGATCAGGATCCTGGTAGTTTACAAGGACGCCACCAACAAGTCGGATAACAGCTCGTTTTTTGTGTTTTAATTTTTTTTGTACATTTCTGTTACTTTTTTGTAGTCACTAGATAGGCAGAGCATAAATCCAATAAATAAATAAGTAATAAATAAATAAATACTAGAGAAAACATGCCTTTTCCAGAAAGCAACAGAGGAATGATTCCACATATACTGTACAACAATAGTTGGAAATCGCCTGTTGAGTCCTCCATTCAACAGCAACAGTTCTTACCTATGCTAATTAACAACATCCCAACTCCCAGTTGCATTAAATATGGTACACTTGTGCTGCCTGAGCCAAACCAGAACTTTTAGTGTGATATGATTATGTGTGACTTTTCTGTCCTGGAAAGCAACTTCACTTCTGCTGTTTGCACAGGATTCCCTTAAAATTCTCTCAGCAGCAGAAAATACACCCGCTGCAATTTGCAGAGTGAAAGAAAGAAGAAAAAGAATGGGATATTCAGGTCCTGGTTTCACACTGTTTTTATTCCCAATGATGTTGGTTGTTTTGTTTGGCTGGCAGGCCTAGCCTAAGACACTTTGCTAATCCACCCACATATAAAAGCCAGCCAGACTAGAAATTTAATCATACTTCCACTGTGGAAACAACCATGACATCTCCAGGTGCTAGAAGGAGAGACAGTTTGGCTTTTGTTAATGTCAGGTGGTTTTAAAGCTTGGGCATCCATCTGCTTCCCACTCCTGAATGGTCCCAGGACTCAATGGCTCACCACAAAGCTTATCTGTACACAGGCCATGCTTTATCTGGCTCTCTTCATGTTGTACATAGTGTTTATTTAGGAGGTGGTGCAGAACCTCCACATTTTGCAATGGTTACTCAAGTTCCTGCTCTGTGACATCACCAGGACCTAGTCCCACTGCTCAAGTGCAGATTCTGACATCTAAGGCAGTAGTGACCAACCTTGAGTCCCCAGATGTTCTTGGACTAAAACTCTCAGAAGCCTTCACCATTAGCTGTGCTGGCCAGGATTTCTGGGAGCTGTAGTCCAAGAACATCTGGGAAATCAAAGTTACGAATCATAGATCTAAGGGAATGAGACAGTGCTGACCTGGCAAACTTCAAGGGAATACGCACCACTAATAGCCGCCTTAAACATCTTATTGTTGCTTCCCACGTTTTGCATCTGCTACTTGTGGTAACCGTTCCACTCCGGCTAGCGATAAGGCTGGTCATTTTAATGTCACAGTGATGAATTCTGGTGGCATGCGAGAACCCTATGGCAGGACAGATGTTGTAAGCAATTGCAAAAACGAGTCGATGGAGAAGATGTACATTTTCATTTGTATCACCATGGCAAGTTTCCTTTCCTGTTACAGATTAAAGTAACATTCTTATTCTGCATCTGGAGAGTCGTCTCCCCAACCTGTTTTACCTGCTGTGTGAACTCGTGTAGGTGGAGTTTCTTCAGCACTGGAGTTCTTGCTTTTCCATTGGTAGAGTCCAAGCTTCTTTTAATAAGCCGTTGATGCTTTATTCTGCAAGTCTTATCAGCATCTTAACTGTTCCAAGATGCTTCTGTGATAATGGTCTTTAAAGTATCAATTAGCTACCTTTTGAAAACAATTGTTTAAACTTGACAACTAAGCTGTATTCAGATGCAAATATTTCATTAAGAAATATTAGGTCTACTCAGAGGCAAGTACAAAACTTTGGTTTTGGTATGATGTACGATTACGATTTTCTTGTTTGCTTCAAAAGTATAGAGTGGATTTCCAGTCTTCTTCCACCTGTTTTAAAAAGTAACTAATGATAACTACAAATGGGGTGAAGAGGGGATCGACAGGGATGATCTTGGACAAGGATGCTTCTCTTGACTACAACTACCAGAAAGCCCCAGGCAGCATGGCCATGAGAATTTTGGCTGCAGGATTATGGGAGTTTGAGTCCAAACAGGTATACTTTTCTAACCTCTGCGTTGGAGTGCAGCTACTACCTGGAGTTCTTTCTGTACTGTTTTCTTGCAGCTTCTGTCAACCTTCTTTCTAGCTGAACTAACAGCGACGATTATTTGCATTGTTCCCCTAGTCAGGAAATGGAGTAAAATTGTAGCGCAACACATCTTTTGGTGCAATTGTTTTAAAATATGCTTTGAATTCAGGCGATAAGACCATTTTCACTCCATTTCCTTCCCCATCAGAGTTAGCCCTAAACATTTTCCTAGCTAAGGCAAAGGAAAATACGGCAACATCTGTCCCATTTCTCATATAAAAACAAAGGGGACTGGCGTTTGCATTTCATTTGAACCCCGGCAATGGGGTGGGGCAACAGTTTAGGGTTGAGGAAGAAAGAGACCCATAGCACATAGAACTCTGTAATGACCAAGTATCCTCTTTCCTTCAACGGTGGTTTCCCAACGGAAAAAAACCCAACTGAGGATGCTCATGTTTCACTAGGACACCTGACCCTCAGTGTAATTGTTTTGCCAGTACATTTCAAATACATTTTACTCCAAACTGACTGCATAATTGCAGTCTGAAAAGGCCCGTCTCTAAAAATAAAGAAGAGTGGGGGAGAGGGGCAGCTGCAGGGGAGGGGAGAGAGACAGCCCTCCTAAGAGTACATATCTGCCAGACTTACCCAAGAATAAGAAGCACCACGGAGATCAATGGACCTTATTCCTGCATAGCCATGCATAGAATTGCAGTAGGTGAGCACTCACTGTCAACTTCCCTGCTGCCCTGGGACTAAGCAGTTCCAGTTCCTCCCTTGTGTGCAAATGCAACGATCTTACGAGGAGAGTTAATAAAATGAGAGTTCTGGTTAGTTAGGCCCAGGGAGGGAGAGTAGCCCAGATGCAACGGGGGGGCGGGCGGGAATTTGGGTTTCAGAGCCAGAGGGAGGCAATGTTGAGGAGATTACGATAATGAGGGGTGATTGGTTTGGAGATGGAACAGATGTCACAGGCACAGAAGGAGGTGGGGAGGGAGAGTGGGTGTATAGTAGGAAAATCTAAAGATTCTGAAGGAGGGTCTCTGTCTGTCTGATTTTAAAGAGGTGCCACAGTGCTATCTATGCCCCTCGGCTGCCCACTAGATTCGGGCAAAGGCAGGATGGAAACTGGTCCTTGGATGAATGCAATTTTGGAACAGAGGGGTCTGCTCTACCTGTGGTTTAACAGCTAGGGCAGTCTCCCCCAGGTTGGTGGCCACCACGTCTCATGGATGACAACTCCCATCATCGCCAGGGGGTGTCTGTTGAGAATGGGTGGCTATAGTCCAACATTGCTCACCTGTGCATACAGTGAATCGATGTCTCTGCATGAAAGGCCAGAACTGACATCCCAGATCAATGGAGGTTTTGACGCCTGCCTTCAATGCCAAAGAAAGATGAGCAGCACCTTCCCCCCCCCGACAGCTACCTTGGGGGCCCTCGTGGTCATTATGTTGTGGGGGGAGAATATGCGGGGGAGGCAAGATGGAGAGGGAAGCTCATGGCCAACCAAGAGGAGTAATGGGGGTTTGGTTGTGAGGTGAGAACCATGGAACAGCTGTGATAACCTTAGAGCAACCTGGATAGTTGGGGTTTGCACGGCTGTTTAGAAGAAAAAGTTAATGCCCTCTTGTCTGAATAATACTAGAGGCACTGGGCACCTGTTTGCACAGCCAAAAAAAAAAGCAATAGGAATTATGTTCCTTTGCTGATATTTGTTTCCAGACTTTTGCAAAGCATATAACAAGTTCCTAGGCAGGGCTCCCATCTAAGTAAGGAACACACCTAGACCTGCTGAGAGAGAGAGAGAGAGAGACAGCGACAGAGAGAGAGACAGAGACAGAGAGAGCACAAGAGAGCTACAATGACTGTGCAGAATGCCATGTAGGTTGTGGCTGAAATGTGACATGGCTCGTGTATTGCTTTCCCACCAACGATGGACTCATCAGTGCCTTGTTATTCACTGCCAAAATGTGCATTTTCTTACATATATTTGCAAGACTCTCTCTCTCTTTTTCACATGATCTGTTACTTGACCTTTGCAATTATTCATTTTCTGGGAATTTTTGAGGTCTTGTTGGTGCGCACTCTCTCTCTCTCTCTCTTTGCACTGAACAGATGGAATCAGTCTGGTAAGTGCTCAATCTGACCAGTAGCAGCTGATCCCTTAGGACAAATAGGATGTTGCTACACTACTGGTTCAGGCTATGGACAGCAAGCTCCCACGTGGCTGCATATTTAGTAAAGGCAGAAGACCAGGACCCTGACTGTGCTTCCATCGTGCTGAACTGCCAATGCCATCATGCTGTGTGTGACTGTGTACAGGGCAGAAGAAGAGAACGCCAACCTGTAGCAGCAAGTCATTATCAACGGCTCTGCCCAGTGCCCACCATTGGCTGCTATGTGTTTCGCCCTGCTAACCATAATGGGCATAAGCTGACACTGAAACTGATTAGACTTAAGACAGAGTGCAAAGAGGCCACTTCTGACTTGCACATGCATCCACACACATATACAGAGATAAGAAATAAGACAGGTCATTATTATTTTTTTCAGCTTCTGCTTTCAAACCAGTTGCTTGAAGCATTAGCTGTACTAATGCCAAAACTGGGAAACTGACTCCGAAAGTAGCTAGCTGTAATTTTAGTTCTAAGGGTCCCGAAAGCACTCAGTTACTATCACAGCTCTTTACTTTCCCATGTCTCTAAAATAAGTAACACAGTTGAATTTTAATTGCTTTAAAAATCTGCATGCAATAGCTTTACTTTCACTACCTGCAACATATCCTGCAGCCTTATGCAACATGAAGTGGCTGTAAAAAACAGTCAATCTGTAAATAATATAAAAACTATAAAATGCAAGGATAAAAGCACTGTGTATTACAACTGTGAACTGTTAATGTTTTTAAAATACCTTTGCATGCAAGGCAGTGAGTGCCTCGTGGAAGAAGTAATTAAGTTTTGCAAAACACTTTGATATAGGGTATGACAGAGGTTTTGGACTTCGGCTCCAATAAACCTTTACTATTGTTACTGGGTGGAGCTGATGGAAGTCCAAAAGGGAAGTCCTAAACTCTGAAGGACCAAAGGTTCTGCACCCTTCCCATGTGGATCTTTTGAGGCTAAGCCAAGGTACTTTACTGTCTCAGGGGGGAGCTCCAAATGCCCCCAAAGCTACTCTCATACAGTCCTCTTCTTGAGTAGTCCATTGCTGGTCTCCCTTTAAACAGCTTCCTAAAGCCACCAGTTGCAGAAATCAGGGACCGTTTCACCCTATAATGACTTGCTCTGAAGAAGCTATACTTTTGAGTTCTTTGGTGAATCAAGAGCGCCATTGGCTGCTGCCCCATTTTCATCCTTGCAAAATGATTCTGACATTGATAGGGGATTGGACTGCATGACCATCTCTTGGTTTATACTGTATGTAGACAGCATCAGTACAAGGCTACAGATACTCTCCTGGTCAGAGTGTGGATTTTTTTTGTACTAGATTCCAGAATTCTCCGACCAGCATAGCCCAACATGGAAATTCATGGTCCCAGTAAGGCCCCTTTCCAAGTTATGTTCTGGCTCAGGACAGCAGTATAACCACTAGGCTTCCTCTGTAATGTCCCATCCCTAAGAAGAACCCTTATGGATATGTCAAATGGCTTCTGATAAATTCAGACCTGAACTTGGTGGCGTCTGCTGTAATGAGAAAGGCTGTTATTACCCATTTTGGTCGTTTTCTTGCACCAACACATCTGGAACCCTAGCCTTCTGTCTCAGCTGGGGGGAGGGGGAAGGCAGATGCCCCTTCAGGTAGCCACCAACAGACCCGTAGGCCAGGTGTGACATGATTCTGATCTCCTGCTTGGAACAAAAGGCCATCGGTTCGGGACTCATGGAAAAAACTCAGGTTAAAAATCCATCTGACGTCCAAAGTGCGATTAGGAAGAGCCAGGACTAAACGGCATTATAGTATAAAACATCTGGAGGGCACCATGTTGCCTACCTCGGGGGGAACCTCTGATCTGATTCAGACCTCACCTGAATGGGAAGAGAGGATTTTTTTAAAAAAGCCGCAGATCTCTGCATATTTTCTCGTAAAGAAAGGAAGCTTCACGGAGCAACAGAGGACCTGCTTCAGAGTAAGCATGCACGGGATCGGATCGTGTGCCTCGACTACTTGCATACCCATCTCTTTCGCCTCCCAGGCGTCTGGCAAAAAGCACAAGCATGCCGTTGCACGGCAAATACTTCCGCCTTCGGAATCGGATGCTGCAAACATACAAACACAACCGGGTTTACTTCTCACCTGCCCGCCCCCCCCCCGCTTCCCCGCCCCGACTGTGCCTGGACTTTAGACTTCACGATCCTTTCCTACCGTTGCCCATGGATTGCAACGACGCCCCGAAGGAAGCGGGGAGACCTCCTCTAATACGTAACGTGTAAATTCATGCCCACTTTTTTTTCCCACTGAGTAGCGCCAATGCGCGTGCATGTAAAAAAAAAGAGAGAAAAGAGGGGGAGAAAAGGCTGTGCATGCATGCATGCGTCCGTACGTACATGCAATCTTTTTTTTTCCAGCCAGCGGGAACGGAAAAAGAGTAACGATCGCCGTTTAGGAAAAAAGAAATTAATAAACGAAAGACGTCAAACTCCAGTCGCTCCTTTCCCCCAAGAGTTTTTAAGCAAAGCTAAAAAAGAACGCGCTCCCGCTTCCTACCGATAGGAGGCGCCTACCTGTGTGTGTGTTTTTCCCCCCTCCCTTTGGAGAGCTCAGGGGGCGGGGCCTCGGAGCGCGCGTTCTCCCGGGGCAGAAGTTAGAAGTGGAGGGAGAAGGTTGGGAAGCGAGGGAGGAGGAGGAGGCGGGGCGAGCTCGCAAACCGCGGCGCTGGTTGGAGGTGGCGCCGTTCTGTGGGCGGGGCGTCCGTTCCTGATGCTCCTCCCCCTCCACCACCACCACCCCGCCCCTTCCCACTCCTTCTCCGCCTTCGCGCATTTTTCCTCCTGTCCAGGTGCTGTGGTGAGAGAGAGAGAGAGAGAGAGAGAGAGCAAGGGGGCGGGGGAAGGGAGGGGTTTCTCTTCCTCGCTCCCGCTTGGGTTGACGGCGACGCGCTTTCTCTCTCTCTCTCTCTCTCTCCCTCCCCTCCTCGCGCGAGCGCGCCGGGGCCGAGCGAGGGCGGGCGCGCGCGCGCGCGCGGCGCTTCCTCGCCCGGGCTGCGCTCGGACATGGCGGCGGATCTGAGCGCGGAGCGGCTGCGCTCGCTGCCCGCCAGCTGGAGCTACGGCATCAGCCGCGGCGGCCGCATCTTCTTTATCAAGTGAGCGGCCGGCCGACCCACCGACCGGACCCGCGGGGACGACGAGGGGTGGAGGGCGCGGGGTTTGTGAGGGAGAGCGAGGCAGGGCAAGACCGAGACCCTGAGGGGAGGAAAGCGTCGTCGTCGTCGGTCCTCTCCCCTCCTTGCCTTGCCTGCCTGCCTGCCTGGGGTGGGGGACCTCTGGACGCTGCCGGCGGTGGCGCTGAGGCGAATGAGCTTCATTCTGAGGGAAAAGGGGGGGGGAATGTTTAGGGTCCGGTCCGGTCGGGGACGGAGGGAGGGAGGGAGGCTGGCTGTCGTCCGTCCGTCCGTGGTCCCCTCTCTCTGACTGGGCGCCTCTTCTCTCGCCTTGTTTCTTCTCCCCTCTCTCTCCCCCCCTCCTACTCCCCCAAATCGCAGCGAGGAAGCGAAGAGCACGACTTGGCTGCACCCGCTGACGGGAGAGGCTGTGATCACCGGGCACCGCCGCAGCCCAGGTAAAAGAAAGAAAGAAGGAAGGAAGGGACGCTTCTCCGCCTCTTCGCCTGCCTTCCTGGATGGATCCCGGGGGAGGGCGGGGGGGGGGAACAGAGAGAAACACACACACACACACCGGTGTGACTTGGGATTTGGGGGTAAAACGAGGACAGGGTGGAGGGTGGGTTCCCCTCGATCTCCCTTCTCCCCCCCCCCTCCATTTCCTGCCTCGCTTTCTTTCTCCTCTGTGGCCAGAAAAACCACCACCCATGTTCCAACACACCACAAGATTAAACCCTTAACTCCCGCCATCCCTTCATTTTTTTGTGGGGAGGGACTTTCCTTGGGAGTCCGTAATACACCCCACCCCCGTGGTGGCATTATTCTGCTCTCCCCCACCCCCAAAGCCTGCCTCCGAATATCTCAGTCTTGGACCTCCAAACTCCAGCCTTGACCCCTCTGCCGGGTCTCCCTGCCAGTTTCTTCTCGCTATGCTTAAGGCTCTTTTCAGGTCCCCTTTACTTTATTCTTCTTGTTTTCTGCTGCCCCCCTCCCCAACCCTGCCATACCGCTTGGCTCATCTCTGTCCATCATTGAGCAACCCGTTTGATTTGATGTTTTCTTCTTCATTGGGATGGTGACCCCTGTTACAAAAAACTTTGGTCTATGATCTCCTTTTGGGGGCTGGAGGATGGTATGCCTTATTTTGCACTGACACCCCCTCCCCCATGTTTATCTCTTGGATTCTGCTATTCTGTTTTCTTGCTTGATACTTTAAATGAACTAACTAGTCATTTGATCTTCCACAATTCTGTCTACTTAATGCATGTGTTCCCCTCACTCAGCCACACTGCCTCTATTTCAAGACAATTCTTTTACTTCACTCTCTTATTTGGGCCTCAAGCCTGGCATTGACCCTGCTGCAAAAATCCTTCCTCACCCCACCCTTCACCCCTTTGAATCCAAGATTTTCTCTCAGTGCTTCTGCTGACCCATCATTCCCTGAAAGGTATTGCTTTCCTCTCGCATTTACACATCTCTACCCTCAGTCCTTGCTTTCCTTTCTATCCACTCGGATCATGAGCCAGCCTGCTTCTTTCTCACACACCATCAGTTGTAACACCTTCTTATCATCCCCTTCTTTCATTCATCTTCCTGGCTTTCCTTTAAACTACTGATTTCGCAGCTGCTGGCCAGCTGATCCTATGCTTAGAGTGTTTTCCTGCTTGCTAGTTTGTACTCTGATTCTCAGAGAATCCCAGATGTTTTTCTTCTGTCCTGAGAGGTACACCCTGAGAAAATCTTTTGTAGTATTATAGAAGCATCCCTGGTACACTTATCAGGTTGTGTGCATTTCTCTGTCAGCCCCCTGTTATCCACACTTGGTCTGTTACTCACTATTTAAGAGTTCCTTCACAGAATGCTGTCATTTCAGTATTTACATTTTGCACATCTTTTAAATCAGCCACCCGAACCACCAGGTCTTTTCTAGGCATATACACCAACATTTGATACTGCTTGACCTCTCAGTTCCTCTTTTACTGACACCTCATTTCTCCTTTGGGGAGTTAACACCTATCCTATTCATTCACTGGCTCTTCATTTTGTAAACATTGACAGAAATCCTTTTGCACAACTACATGTGCATAACGTAAAATGTGGAAGTGATAGAAAAAAATCACAGCAAGATGAGAATGATATCCACAAAGCACTTCTGCAGGTGTCATACACAACATTCTGAACATGAACAACATAACTGATTGTGCAACCACAATGTGAACTGCATAGTTGGTTGTTAAGGGCTAGTACACCTCCTCAGGCTTAACTTTATGTTATATTAACTTGAGCAGGATCTCAGCTGGTGTCTTTCTTCCAGTGAGCCTACACTGTATTGTCAAAGTGAACTAATGTCTCAGCTCTTTTCTGATAGACACTCTCATCTTTCCCTTCACAGACACCCCTTAATCCCTAAATCCTTGCTTGATACTCTTTCTAATACTTCATGTCCGGGTTGTAGTCTGTGGGGAAAAGGGCTGGTTTCATCATAAGATTTAATTTGGCATTATCGTAAGTTGATTTATAATGGGAATGCCAAACTTAATTTTGCTAGAGCACATCTTCTGTTTCATGACCAAGATGGTCAGAGTCACATAGTGCAGTTGTGTCACATAAGAGTCTTAAAATGCATGTGTGGCATCTGTGACAGTCTTCAGTAATTAAACTTTGTCCATCCTGTTAAGAGACCTGACACCTAACTCTTCTGTTTCTCTGGCTTCTTTTTGCCTTTTCCATAATGTCACATCAACCTAGTTAACTAAATTGTACTGATTTATAATTCCAATTTATCCTTTATACCATTAGTGACTCATGCCTAATATAAGAAGACTCCTTAACTATTTCTTATTGATTCTCTAACCCTTCATGCTTCTGCATGCCCCATTTGTAATCATTACCACATGCTTGAGATGTTTTCCTTATTCATGAGTTGACATCTTCACTATCTTGTTAACCGGTGTCTCTCCTTTCCTGTTCATACCCTTCTGAATTAGTCAAATGTACATAATTTGTCCAGTAATGGAATTCTGAGCCTTTTTGTTTCTTCCCTGGTCTGTCTAAACATGCTAATATTTTTCTTATGGACTTCTAGATTCCAGCCTCAGGTTTTCAGCTAGCCTCCTATTATTTTTCTTCCATATTCAGCTGAATAATAGGACTCCTGAATAGCTCAGTTTAGTTCCGGCTATGGAACCAGAGGTTGTGAGTTTGATTCCCCACTGTGCCTGCTTAACAAGGGCTGGGTTCAGTGATCCATAGGGTCCCTTCCAGCTCTGCAGTTGATAATGTTGATGATTCAAAAACACCAGACACAATCAATCAAAACTATAAAAACATTGACTGGTATTATATAAGAGATACAAGTTTTAACCCGAAACCTAAGTATCTTTTAAATATTGGCATCATTATCATCATGATCACCGTGTTTCTCCGATAATAAGACACTGTCTTATTATTTTTTGGGGAAAGAAAAACACCAGAGGGCTTATTTTCAGGGGAGGGCTTATTTTAATGAACATTGACAGCACTCATCTCGCCCTTGTTGGTCCTTCGGAAGCCGGCCGGAGGGTGAGGTGGGCGGGGGGAGGAAGGAATCTCCTGCCGCCCCTGCTCGCTATGGGAAGCCGGCAATTCCTCTTGCGGAGCCGGCCGGCTCCTGCTGTTGTTGCTGCTGCTGCTCCCGGGAGCTGGAAGGCTGGCCCGGCCAGTCCGCGCTTTCTCTCGCCCAGGCGCGCCTTTCTTGCCGAGCCTGCACCCGCTGCCACCCCGCCTGCCCTCCTTTCGCTGCCCGGCAATGGGACGGCGGGGCTGCTAGATGGGCAGCAGCTCCTCCCCCGGCGGTGGTGGGTCAGGCACGCCCCTCTCGGCTCCCGGTCCCCATGGCTCGGTAGGGGCCTCCGGCTGCCGCTGCCCAGAGACGCCTTTGCTCAGCCCCCAGTGGCAGCCATGGAGGCTCCTGCGGCTCCGGCCGCCGTCGCTGCCGTGCCTCCCTTCCCCCGGGCCTCCCGAGGCGTCACCCTTGTCTCTAGCCTCCTCGTGGTGAGTCCATCGCCGGCAAGCGCAGCCTCGCCGGCGGGAGGGTGGTTGGAAGGGTGGGAGCTGCGGGCCAGGGACTCTGGGGGGCACCTCGGCAATGAGGGAGGGGGTGGAGCAGCTTTCCTGAGGGGGGAGAGGGTGATGTCACAAAAAGGAAGCCCCATCTTTCACCCACCCGACTGGCCGGCGGCCTTTCTCTCCGCCCACTGGTCACCACCGGCGGGGCGAAGAGGCTCCGCCGCCCTTGTTGGTCCTTTGGAAGCCAGCCAGAGGGTGAGGTGGGCGGGGGGGAGGAAGGAATCTCCTGCCGCCCCTGTTCACTATGGGAAGCCGGCAATTCCTCTTGTGGAGCCGTCCGGCTCCTGCTGCTGTTGCTGCTGCTCCCGGGAGCTGGAAGGCTGGCCCCGGCGGTCCATGCTTTCTCTCGCCCAGGCGCGCCTTTCTTGTCAAGCCCACGCCCACCGCCGCCCCGCCTGCCCTCGCCCACCTGCCCTGCTTTCGCTGCCCGGTAATGGGATGGCGTGGCGCAAAAATCAATCTCAATAGGGCTTATTTTCGGGGGAGGGCTTATTTTAGAGGAATGTTACACAGTAAGGGGAGGGCTTATTTTTGGGATAGGTCTTATTATCGGAGAAACACGGTCAGTAGTAGCAGTAGCAGTAGCAGTAGCAGTAGCAGTAGTAGTAGTAGTAGTAGTAGTAGTAGTAGTAGTAGTAGTAGTAGTCAAAATCTGACAGCCATTGCTAAAGTGCAGAGGCATTTACAGTCGCCTTGAATCTTCATTGGCCCAATATCCACCCCACTGAGCAAGCTTTCTGAACTGCTTAAAGATCTTCAGTATAGCTAGGCTTGGTTTTAATGAGATGTTTCTTTCTTTCTAGTCTATCACCTACATTAGGTTTTCCCATTCTCCTTTCACTGATGTAATCCATTGTACCAGTAGTTGAAATAAGCTTTTGTAAACAATACTGACAATTACGCAGATATGAATATGGAAAATCAAATTTCATCACAGATCCTACAGGGTACCACCCTGAGTGACAGTCACTCAATCAGGTTGCCTTAGAATCTCATTGACATTGGTCGGCCAATGGGAGAGGAACTGTCTTTAATGAGCAACAGTGAATTCAGTGTTGAGAACTGGACCACAGAACAGTGAGGGGATGCCTATCACAGTTTCTTCGTATAGGTATTGTTGTTGTTTCTAAACTTAATTATACTGTACTTGTAGTTGACCCATTAGGATTAGTGGGAATTTAGTTTCTTGTAAGGGATATGTGGCAGTGCAGGTTAAACTGCAGAAGCCTCTGTGCTGCAAGGTCAGAAGACCAGCCGTCGTAACATCGAATCCACGCGACGGAGTGAGCTCCCGTCGGTTGTCCCAGCTCCTGCCAACCGAGCAGTTCGAAAGCATGTACAGTGTTGCCTTACTTAACGAGTGTTTCATTTAACGACGAATTCGCTTAGCGATGGCTTTTTCGGAGCGATCTTGCGCTCCGTTTAACGATGTTCCCTATGGGCGATTTTCGCATAGCCATGTTTGGGACCATGCTTCGCATAGCGATGACAGTTTGGGTCTCTCTGTTGCGCTTAACGATGGTTTTGACAAACTCATGTTGGCTGTTTTTTATACGTTTAAAAATGTTTAAAAATGTTTAGAATGCTTGAAATCACAAGTGCACTTAATAAATCCTTTGTTAAACTAATTTGACTTTGTTCCGACTCTTTTTCAATTTGTTGTAATTTTTTCCCCCCATTGAGATGCATTGAATAGGCTTCAATGCATTTCAATTGGGGAACCGCGTTTCGCTTAGCGATGTTTCCTATGGCGATTTTCGCTTAAGGACGGCAATCCGTTCCCATTGGAACGGATTATTCGGTTTTCAATGCATTTCTATAGGAAACCGTGTTTCGCTTAGCGATTTTCCCATAGCGATGAATTTTTTAGAACCAATTAAAATCGTTAAGCGAGGCACCACTGTAAATGCAAGTAGATAAATAGGTACCACCACGGTGGGAAGGTAACAGCATTCACTGTCTAGTCGCACTGGCCATGTGACCACAGAAACTGTCTACAGACATACACTGGCTTTACAGCTTGGAGACGGGGATGAGCACCATGCCCTAGAGTCGGACACGACTGGACTAAATGTCAAGGGGAACCTTTACCTGGTTTCTTGTAGTTAACAGAAATTCATTTCAGTGAGAACATTTCAAATATGCTGATGCATGAATCCAGTCCATTGTTATGAAGCTTGATGATCATATGTACATTTTTAAAATGGATAAATCTGTTTTCACCCACAAGTAGCTCCAGGACCATGTGCATGGCCTTTTAGAAATTCTTGTGGAGCCACATGTTTTTATTATTAAAGCTTTCTCAGTGGGCAAACTATGCCCATCTCTTTTCAGCACCATAATCTTCAGAGTTTGCTGACTGCTTTTAGAAATTCATAGATTGCTCCTAAGTGCATTCATCTACAAGCCTTTCTTTTCAGCCAGGATATAAGAGTGGGTGGTTTCTAAGTGAGAGGGAGAGCTGATATGGCTTGGAAAAAAGAGAGCAAGCACTTGAAGAATGACTTTGTATGGAGCAAGAATTGGTCTCCTTTACCATATCTTTCTTTGGAGGGGAGAAGCTGGAAAAATAAGAGCTGGCTGGATAAAGGATTTAAAATGAGTATCTGGAAATCTAAAGAAGCTGGTGGTAAAGCACACCTGTTCCTATTTCCATGGGTAGGTGGGTGTTTAGTAAGGCAATGTATTTGTGCAAGCACATTTAGAGAGAAAATTCATTCTGTTGCATTGGTTAGGAGAACTGGTTCATCATGTTTGTATGTTTACTATTGACATATTTCATCACTCTGTTGCATTTATATTTTGTGACCTGGGAGCAGTTTAGGAGGAGAATTACTTGTGTTTTGTTTATCTTGCTGCCTAATCATATTTGTTGAGAATGGCTTGGGAAATATCAAAACCAGATGTTTTTCAAAGTTGGGAACCAGAAGTGCTTGTTAATTGAGAGGAGTTCCCTGTTACTTGTATAATTAATGCTTGTGTTAATTGGGAAGTCCAACAAGAAAGGGTAAGGGGCAGATGTGCTGGGACTGAGTTGGTTTATGAATGCTGCTTTCCATTATAAGGCATTCTTCAAATGATGTCTGGCCCCCTGCTGGGTTTAGATTTTTTTTTTCTGACCAAATAATACTTTAAATGTATTCTATGTTTTTCCAGTCATATGTATTGTTGCTGTGCGTTGTGCATTTCCCTGTTGTGCCAAAGCATGTTAACATCTATAGTAAAAAATAATATTTTTTGTTGGTTTTTAAAAATATTTTAGGTAATGAAGCAGGCTTGTTTTCAGACAAATGGATTTTCTTCTTAGTGTTGGCATGGTGAATTCTGAACACCCTTGTAAAAATATTTGGATAACAGATTGTACCAATACACCAACCAGGCCTGCTGCTATTTTTCTTACATGGGAATAAATGTGGAAAGCTCTCTTACTGTGGCTTGTGTAATCTTCCCAGCTGCAATTTGGTCTTTTGTTATGTTTGTTGGGGGTAAAATACTTATTTTATGAATGCATTGTCTTTGCACATGTGTACAGGGCACAAGTTTATTGTATCTAGCAATATCCCATATTAGTGTAAAATACCTCTTCAGAAGGTGGTATCTCTTATAACTTTTCAGTTATCAAAAGAGAATTTACCTGTTGTAAGATTTGTTCTGATGTTCAAAACCACAGTGTTGTGCATCACAAAAAGCAAAACCAGGAATGTAGGATTGAGGCTGAGTTATTGCCCTGTTTCCCCGAAAATAAGACCTAATCTGAAAATAAACCCTAGTATGATTTTTCAGGATGCTTATAATATAAGCCCTACCCCAAAAATATACCCCAGTTAAGTGAAACTCCACCCTTCACCATTGTGCAGCAACCAGAAGATGACATGACTGTATTTGAATCAATGTAGATTGTTGTACAGTGGTGCCTCACAAGACAAATGCCTCGTGGGTTGAAAAACTCGCAAGACGAATGGTTTTGGCGATGGAGTTGATGACCTGCAAGATGAATGTTCCTATGGCCATACTTCGCAAGACGAATGTTTTCCATTTTTTTGTTCCTGCCTCATGTTTGCTGATTTTTAAAATGTTTTTCTATGATGTTTTAAAAAGTTAAAGTTTTTTGATTGAAATTTTTTGAAATCATTTACACAATATGTATGGCTTTAAAGAGCACTTAATAAACCCTTTGTAAACCAAATTTGACTTTGTTCTGACTTTTTTTGTCCATAGGAATGCATTAATTAGATTTCAGTGCATTCCTATGGGAAAATGTGTTTCGCAAGACAAATTTTTCGCAAGATGACATTAACTGCGGAATGAATTAAAATCATCTTGCGAGACACCACAGTACATGAAAAAAATCATCTTCTGAAAATAAGCCCTAATGCATTTTTTGGAGTAAAAATTAACATAAGACCCTGTCTTATTTTCAGAGAAACAGGGTAGTTAATAATGGTGTCAAAACAAACAAATCTGTTGTTATTCTTAATTGGTACAACTTTTAGATATATGTGACTTAAAATAAAGTGTAGTCTTTTCCCAGACAGACATTTGTTCAGATGTCCTATGACTTAAACAATAGTTATGCACCTGTAAGTAGAATCTAGAGTAAAATTGAGATCTTATCTGGTTATGACTTGTATTACTGATGCTGCAAGAAGTTGTTCACTTTTTATGTGAAGTAGTACATTAGGCAACATGTTATGGACGGTATACTGACAAACAAACTTTTCTTTAAGGCAGTCCTAAATACATTTACTAACATGTAAGTTAGTTTAGGGTTGTGTTCCATGTGTTTTTCTTGCACAATTCTAATCTTGTTGTCTCTTCTGCTTATAAATGTTAGAGTCTTAACCTGTGTTGGATGTAGAACTGAACATTTTTCTTTCTTTTTAGACATTAACATTGTAGTGAATACTTGGTACTGTACAAAGATGTAGTTCTCAGTCATGTGATCATTCTCTATCTGTTTTCCCCCCAGACCTACCGACAGGCTGGGAAGAAGCCTACACTTTTGAAGGGGCAAGATACTTCATAAAGTAAGTAGTGCAAAGCAAAGAACTGGGACATTATGGAAAGTTCTGCTCAACTTGAACATTACTGTCTGTCCTCTGGTGATTTAAATATTAATAGCAGTTTGTATGTCTGATGGTATTCTTTGGAGTGAGAATTTGGAATGTGCAGCGTAATTGTACTGTAGTGGCTCCAAGGAGGGCAGCATGGCATATGTGATAGCATATACAGTATTTTTTTATTTTTCTACTGATTGTGTAAGGTGGACTAGATTGAGAAATAGCAACTTGCTAAAGGCCTCCTATAAGATAGATTTTGTGGCAATTGGAACCTGACTTTTCCACCTGAAAACCTACAACTTTCCCTACACTCCAGTTAGACCACGGCTTTACTTTATTTGAAATGTGCATTTGTATTGC
The DNA here is from genome assembly GCF_051106095.1 of Pogona vitticeps. Classification (NCBI taxonomy): domain Eukaryota; kingdom Metazoa; phylum Chordata; class Lepidosauria; order Squamata; family Agamidae; genus Pogona; species Pogona vitticeps. The sequence goes on from NC_135787.1 coordinate 183,851,455, forward strand.
ATATGTATACCTCTGATTTAGTTTTAAACTTTTCGTTTATAAATATGGCATGTGAATATGAATATGATAAATAAAAATCTCAGGGCAAAAGTAGTTCAGTGTTAGAGAAGGTAGACTGAGCATGATGTCTTCTTCCTATCCTACATTCAGTAGGGGCTTAAAATACAGTGGTGCCTCACTTAGCGATGTTAATTGGTTCCAAAAAAACCACCACATTGCTATGGGAAAACATCGCCAAGCGAAACACCATTTCCCATAGGAATGCATTAAAACCGGATAATCCGTTCCAATGGGAACGGATTACCATCTTTAAGCGAAAATCGCCATAGGAAACATCGCTAAGCGAAACGCGGTTCCCACATTGGAATGCACTGAATAGGTTTCAATGCATTTCGATGGTTTTGACAGGTCCGTTTTCGCTATTTTAAAAGTGTCCATTGGAATGCATTGAACTGTGCATTCCAATGGGGAGGGGAAATTCACCAAAAATTAACGAAGACTCAGAACAAAGCCAAATTAAGTTTGCAAAGGTTTTACAAGGTGCACTAACGATTCCAAGCATTTTAAACAATTTTTGAACATTTTAAGACACTTTAAAAATAGCGAAAACGGACATCGCTAAGCGAAACAGGGGGACCTAAACTGTCATCGCTAAGCGAAGCAAGGTCCTGAACATCGCTATGCGAAATTTCCCCATAGGAAACATCGCTAAACGGAGCGCAAGATCACTCCAAAAACCTCATCGCTAAGCGAATACGTCATTAAACGAGGCAATCGCTAAGAGAGGCACAACTGTAGTTCTGAACATGGGAGTTTAACCTCTCAGCTGCCTTTCAGCATTTGGAAGATATCTTTAACTTGTAGAAGGGCTGACTTATTAATTACATAAGAGAGTTCTGAAAAAAAAGACATCAGATACAAACATAATATTGCAAAAGAACAAGAAGGTACCTGTTCATAAGTAGTGACTAGTTGTTTTCTACCCATAGTTTTGTGGGTCTAGAGATTTAACATTTGTTGGTTAAGAAATATTTCTACCATACCAAAGCTGTATTCTAAAGTAATTAGAATGTGTGGAGGCCATATAATGTAATTTGACTCTTAATTTCTCAGTTTAAGTTCACCTTCTAGTGATAATATATTTACACAACTGTTATGTACTTGCTATGTATTTAAGTTGTGTGTCTTAGTGCAGTTGTTACGATTCAGTATCATGTATTTGGCCTGTTGAAGACTAAAAAAAATGAATCTTAGACTGTTCACTTTTTGAGCAAAAATAAGAAATACAATGCTAGAATTTAACATTTTGGCCTCTCACACATCCTATTCAATCTGATGCTTTGGTTGCTATAGTTGTAATCCTGTATTACTGTTGTTACCCTGGGAATATGGGATTATGGTAATAGAAACAATTTTTTTGGTTTGTTTATTGAAAAATTTTCTAGATAGTGGGTAGTTTGTGGAAAGTTTCAGTGTGTTTTTCAGTTTAATAGATTGGTAGAAGACAAATGTCAGTTAAGGATGAATAAAATATGTACTTTGTATGTAGAAGGTAGCATGTTCAGTACATGGCATCTCCAGGTAAAGTATCTTCATGCAGGAAAATCTGTCTGAAATCCTGGCAGGTCAATGCAGTTCATTGTACATCATTTGAAATCTTAAGGTGGAAATGAGTTATAAGTATGTTCAAATAAACAAATGTTATCCAGTGTTTGGGTAGGTGGACCAGTGGTCTCACCCTTTGTACAGTAGCTTCCTGTTGTCTTAGTGGCTTAAAGCATTTCTACTTGCTCTTTAGCTGAAAAGCTTCCCTGAGTGGCATATATAAGATCAATAAAAACAAGGCAGTCCCTGCCTGCAGCTTACAGTCTAAAAGACAGAGCACTGTAAGAAATGTATAGTTAGATTTATGGCTGAACATTTGAGGTAAGAAGCTATAAACACCAACATTTGTTTGATGTCTTGCTTGCAGTTTTTTTTTTTTTTTTGGCAAAACCTTGGAGACGTGCTTTTACAATCTCCACTAATGTCACTGAAACAGTACAATGATTGGGTAGTCAATTAATTATTACCTAAATTTGCAGTCCTAAGCATATATATGCATTTGAACCTTCTGAAATGTATGGTGCTCAACATAACGTATGCCTTCAATATTGTGTTGGGCAAAATTCACATTTTGGAGAATTTCACTTTTTCTTTGAAGATGTTTTAATCAGCTAAATACTGTACATACTTGAATACTTTTGTACATTTTGTCCAGCCATGACATGGAGAACGAAGGATGTTCTTTTAAGCCAGTTCCAAACATATTTTAAGTCTTTTGATGTTCAGATAAAGACTAACTCTTTTAAGGAGGTATCTCTTTTGGACGTTTCTCTCCTGTGCTTTCATCAGCATCTTAAGAGCATGTTGGCAGTAAGGAAGCAGCTGGTTGACAGTACTGAACTAATATAAAATTGCAATGCAGTGGCCAAAATCTAATTCAAAATCATGTAAGGGAATTTGCATGCATCTTCGTGACAAATTGCTGGTCATTGATGAGGTGCTAATTGAATTCTGGAGCAGAGGCACCCTAGGAATACTACTAGCACCTCATTAGTAAGAGTTAGCCTTTATCTTAACATCAAAAGTCATTTAAATTTTGCCACATAACTATTATGCAATTTCCATTATAGAAGTATAAATTAGGATATGCTGTATGCAATGCCCATACAGTTCAATATGTCAGAAAGGTTGGATGTGGCTGAAATAGTTCTGTGTAATCATGGAATTACTATCGTTTTATAACCTGATCTGTTTTTCTTCTTCAAAATTGTTTGGAAATGTATTAGTTAATAGGTTATACTGTTGCAATATGTCCATTTGTTTATTTTAGAAAGATGCCTATCTCAATTAACTCTTGGAATCTGAAGGAATCTAACAGTTTTTCTATGCTGTGTTCTTGTCTTTGAGATGGTTCTGTTTCAGTGTAAAAGTATTTTCTTAAACTGCAGTTTGCTTGTTCATTTGGTAGTACAAAAATGGGAACAAAAATAAAGTTCTTTAAAACAGTGGTTCTTAACCTTTTTGAAAGAAACGCCCCCTTGAGCCATTGAAGTTATCATCGCCCCCCTCCCTGCGGTGATATCTTTTTATTTATTTATTTATTTATTTATTTATTTATTTATTTATTTATTTATTTATTTATTTATGAAATGAAATGAAATGAAATGAAATGAAATGAAATGAAAATGAAATGCCCCCCAAAAAGTAACATTTAATGATTTAGTTGCAAGTGAATTTTAAGACGCAAAAAGAAATATAAAAAGGGCATAAAAACAAATGCAGGAACTAAAAATTTCAAGACAAAAAGTCTGAAACTAAATTAAAATAGGAGAAAAATATATATTCATGCACACTGTAAAAACGCTGCAGCCATCTTCACAGGTTTGGCTTGCTCCAGCGCCCCCCTACCGCCCCCTTCTGCTCCAGCGCCCCCACGCCGCCCCTTTTCGTTCTACCGCCCCCATGAAAAATGAAATCGCCCCCGGGGGGCATTATCGCCCACGTTAAGAACCACTGCTTTAAAAGATTCATCTGTGCTGGAAAGAACAATTTTTAATCACTCCACTTTTACAGTTCGTGTGGCATCTTAAGTACAGGATGTTTTTAGCACTGCTAGCTTGAACATCAAATTGCCCTGTTGTCATTGAAATAATGATCTAAATATTGTGCCCAAGCTCAGAAAGCATATGCTCCTTTTTTCTCTAGGATGCTTGGCATTATTTTGGAGCACATTACATGAATCACTAGCTTTAAAATATTTATGTTTTCTGTTAGTACATAGAATTACATAGGTCTTGCTTTGTATACTTGCTGTTGACATAATAAAAACAGCTGTATTGTGCTGCATCAAGCTTGCAATATTTTTGCCTTTGTCAGTTCTAAATTCTTCACAGGCAGGGGCAAGAATGGCTTAATAGGAAGATGTGAGATGAAACCTCCTGATTAGGCCTCCTCTTAATCATTACTACTTGAAGATTGATTTTGGAACTTCAACCTGAATGCTTTATTAAATAGCAAGGGCCATCTTGTTCTCCACTAAAGATGGTACATTGGATTATTTAGTTGATATGATAATGTAAAGGAAGTCCACCCGTATTGCTTCAAACACTGGGATGTGTTGAGTTACTGGTAGCTCTTTGTCCAAAAATTGTGGAATGTTCTAATCCACATCACCAAAGGCACACCTTTGAACAGATTCTGACCGCCCCCCTCAGTTTTGGAACTTGCTTCAAAGAAGGAAATGTAGACCACACATCTTACCATGGATTTTGGAACTTCTGTTTCTTCATCTCCACCCATCAGAATGCCTAGCTTAATGAAGTCTGCAGAATTGAACACTGACTTAGGTTTATGATTGTTTAGTGGTCTAATGGCTTGGGCCCTGGATACCTGAAGGACCGCCTCCTTCCATATGAACCTACCCAGCAGTTAAGAGCTAGCCAGGGGGGCCTTTTGAAAGAGCCATCCCTCAAAGAGGTAAGAGGGATGGCTTATAGACAAAGGGCCTTTTTGTCAGCTGCCCCCAGACTATGGAACACCCTCCCAATTGAGATTTGTCTGGTGCCAACGCTGATGACATTTTGGTGCCAGGTCAGAACCTTCCTGTTCCAGAAGGCTTTTAATTGAAATAATATCAACTGTGGGTCCTGATGGCAATTTTTAGAGTATATATTTTAATTGTATTTTAATTGTCTTATCTTTTTATTGTATTTTAGTCGTTGTAATAAGTTAAATAAACATGTTAAATAACATAAGTTAAATAAACGAATAAATAAATAATAAAAGTATCACCTATCCTTGTTTTGTACGAGATACAATAACCACACAGCTTTCCTGCCCCCTTTTTGATAGTTCATAGTAGTTTTTTGTTAGTGCCTATACACTTTGTAAAGGGAGCCATTAAGTTTGGAAGGAATTTGAACACAATATCCTGTTTGTTCAAAACAGTCTATGACCTGGTTGTTAACCTCTGGGGAGCAAACCGAGAGACTCCCCATGGGAGAGGCAGGTAAGGATTAGAGTTGACATAGTGCCCAGGTGTAGATGAAAATTAGTGAGGGTGAGGTCAGGTCCCCTTACTGCAGAGCAGGATTCCTCAGCACAGGAACAAGAACAAACCTGAGATACAAAGATCTTTTAGTGATCCAGCTTGTCAGCATTTGCGTCAGAGTACACTCATAAGTTAATTGTGATCAGGCCAATGTAGCTCGAGTTTTTTGGAAAGCTGAGCCAACAGGTATTTTAATCATTTTATATTTTATTTTATTGAATTTTAATTGTTGTAAGCCGCCCAGAGACCTTTGGGTAGAGTGGGTGGCATATAAATTAAATAAATAAATAAACAAACAAACAACATGTTGCTCTCATTTTTACTTGCTGACCTAAAGAGGCTTTGGTCCTTGAACAGCCCAGCAGAAATGTTCTCCTGAAGAAGAAAAGCACTCCATGACTCTTTCTGCCTAGTAGTTTGCATTTGGTGTGTGTGTAAATTAGTGGTATGTTGACTACAAAAAAATAAAGGCAGTCTCCAAGTATTTCCTGAAAATCAGGAAATAAACTGTTGAGATACTGTGTGGAACTAACCTGTGTTGTAGAAGGGATATTGGAAAATGGATTACATTAGTGAAGGTTTATTTTTGTTGTGTTCGTCTATCACATTCCAAACTGTTTGGGAAGCTGTTTGTCTGTTAGGGGTAGATGACTGTTGGAGTGAAGGGATGGCAATCTGTCAAAGCAAGAAGGATACCCACCCCATTTTTGTTTGACATCAATGGAATACACTGTCAGAATAAAGCAACATGCGATTTGTTGTTACTTGTATAGATGGTTCCATTTCACAAACTACTACAACTTTATAAAATATCTATATATTTCATGTTCTCCTAATTTGAGGTATCATTGAAAATAATAGACTTGTTCATTTTAAAATTATTTTTCGATTAATATTCAGTGATTGGGTGAATGATTGTTAATAGAACTTTTTTTGTGTTTTCTTCCATGAATTTAGTCAATTCTAAATTTCTATTTATACTTGTGTATTTCAGAGAGTCAGATAAAAATATGTATAGTTAGGAAGCTTGATTACAGTGCTAAACCTAATTTCAACACTCTGGTTGAATAGGAATGTTTAATGATTTGCTTTCAGTGTAAGTGATGTGTTGTGCTCATCCGTGTTTGAAATCAAACCTTTTGAAAATGCTTCTTAGTGATGTCTCTAATAAGCTCTTGGTGTACTTAATGGGTGTGTAGCTGACATTGTATTGTATTTTTATAGCCTTGCAATAAAACATACTGGATAATTGAGGTTCAGAATACATGAATGTCAAGCATAATTTTGGGGCATGTATTAGATAATTGTTTCAAATTGTATGTTGAAATTGAGTCATTTAAGAAGTTATGATTATACATATTCTTTATTATATTTCAGTTGTTACCTATATTTGTGTCTGTTTCCTATTTGGTGTTGATTCTGTACTCATTGTAATGGGAGTTAAGTTCTAAAAAATAGTCTGGTAAATAGAGTTATGTCTGTTGATTAACAAGGTTTTCTTGAAAGTTGTGATAGAATTCTGTCTTTAATGAGATTAGTGAAGGATTTCAAATGTTATTGTAGATTGCATTTGTAGAAAAACGTAAATACTACAGTTAAAAATATGAGTTAAATGTATTTTCTGAAGTCTCAAAGACTGAAGTCTTGAATGAAATCGTAAAAATCTCAAGACATTGTCCACTATTAGAGATATTGCACATTCCTTATAAGTTTACAACCAAACTACAGTAATGTGTGGCAGCAGTTAAGACAATATGTACTGAACCTTAATATTGTTTCTGAAAACATCATGGTAGTTAGCAGTTTTAAGTAAAGAGTACTAGAAAAAAATTGAATGAAAAATAAAGCTTCAGTGTCAAAAATGGATAATGCTAAATGCAACCTTTCTTTAAGGCTGAAACTTAATTTTAAATAATAAAAACAGGTTTTTATGTGTGCTGCCTCGTCTTCAGGCATATATATTGAATCAGCATTTGTATAAATACAGCTGGAGCTATGAACAGTGTCTCTGTGTACTAAAATCTCAAGGTGCGTTTATAATATTTAGTTATATGGTCATTTTTTTAAAAAAATCATTCTGATATCCTTTTCACTAACAGTTTGAAATTATTTTCTAGATTAGAGGGTGTTGTTTCTCAAATAAGGCATCAAAGGTTTCTCAAATAAGGCATCAATGTTTTGATGGCTACCAACCCCAGCCAGTTTGTTTACTCTGTGTACTCAGTGACGGTGGTGCATCAGGAGTTTTTGCTACTTGTTCTACACCCAGTAAGTAGTAGATTTTAGAGGGCATTGAAATAGAATCGGGAAAACCTAGCTTGACATCCCTGTTCAGCCAGGAAGCCTTACTGGAAGTAGCTAGGCCAATCAAACTCTCTCTGTCTGACCTACCCTCCCAAGAATAATACTGGGGAGATGGGGTGAAGGACGGTGCATGTCACTGGAAGTTCTTTGAAGGAGTCATGGGATATAAAGACAAATTTCCATTGGGAGGTTTTCAGTTTCATGTTTGTGTTCTAAGAAAGTGAACTGTCTGGATATACTGTTCAATGCGTGAAGCTATCTGAAGTTCAGAAACATGTACAGTATTTCTATGTGCGATGTGCTGTTTGGGCACTGGTTTCTGGCTCATACAAACCCAAATTTCTTACCTTGCTGTCCCTGTTATTGGCGTGTATCATATCTAAGAGGAGGAGGAAATCAAATATTTCTGAACTTTGCAGGAAAGTTGGTTGGCACTTTAGAAAAATTATAATACTGTACAAGCAAAGGTGGTTTGTCCCAGTAATTGGCATTGTGATTGCCTGTTGCCGATTACTTCTGAAGCAAGCCAGTGAACCGTTTAAAGAGGGAATTGTGGATAAAGCTTTCAGATGTGATGTACACAAAGACTGGCAGGTTAATAATAATGAAATATAAAAGTTTATAGTGGGAGCTTGCAAAAACAGAATAAAAAGGCAAAGGCTATGTTGGCTAATGCGTATTGGCTTAAACCTGGCATCCTTTAAATGTGTTTAAAATGTGTCTGTTCCAGATTGTTTTGCTTTAACAGATACTTAGTTTTATTGGCTAATGAACATTTAATGTAAAATGTAACCTTGTGAACTATTTAAGTTGAAATGTTCAGTTAAAGTATTTCCAACATAGATGTAGTTTCTTGGACTAGACAATAGTTACCTATGGAGAAATGAAAAGTTAAGAAAGGTATTGGCAAAGAAAGTTAGAAAACAACTTGTTGTGCCAACATTTGCTCTGTGCCTACTTCAGAAGTGGTTATGAGGAAAGTGACAGCCAATTAATTTTGATTTCCCCACATTTACTTAGACTTTTCATGCTTCTTGCTGGCAGTTTGCACTTATGAAATATTGTTAATTAAACATGCTAACACCTTCTGCTTTCCCAGGGTATACATATCCACAGGAGGATTTTAATTATAAAGTCTTATTAGCAAATCTTATCCCCCTGTTGGGAGAAAGGTAGCCTTTAAAAAACAAATAAATAGAATACCACTGGGCAAAATGCAGCACCTGGAATAATAAGGTTTTTCCCCCCGAGTTGGTTGTTCAACTATTATAGTAAAATAAATGTTAACTCACTTGGCTACTTCAAGGTACATATAAGCTTTGTGCTGGCTAGAGTGTCTCTTCCACAACTCTAAGCTGTATCTGGACTTAAATAAGTATTATATGGATAAAATCCTGTTGTGCAACATACACTGTGTAAGGCTGATGACATCTACAGAAACCTATATTTCATTCACATGAAGAAAGGTCTATTTTAAGGCTTCATGGCCTTATCTGGCCCTGTTTCCTGTTAGTGTGAACAAAAAGGAAATCTGTTGCAGTGCTTCCTTGGAGTTATAGCCTCACCGCCTTTGGGGTCCATTGCAGAGTATTTCCTGAAGAACTATTGGCATTTCTCCCATATACTGTAGCTTGATAGGCAGACTATGCCAACCTAAACCTTAATGTATTCTTTGAAGGCTTTCATGGCTGGGATCTGATGGTTATAGGTTTTTTGGGCTGTTTGGCCATGTTCTGGAGGTTTTTCCTCCTAATGTTTTGTCAGTCTCTGTGGCCTGGTGATCAGAGTGTTTTTGTTATTCCACAAACATCAGCAAATCCACAAACATCAGCAAAGCTTAAACAAAAAAGAAGAAAGTCTAAAACTCAACAAAGCCTGGTTCCCAGCACTGAAAAATACAGCCTGCAAAAAGGTCAACGAATTCTACCCAGCCACAAGGACACAAGGATCACTGCACACACAAGACTAGCTAACAACACCGATCAATCACAGTGACTTATCATCTCCCCCCTAACAAAAAACACCCTGATCACCATAATCGCCCAATCTCCTAAAAAGGACAAAAAGCTGAACCCACAGGTACAAATACTCAACTATCCCACACACTACACCAGAACACAGAGTTCTAATTCCTGTCCTCTGAAGATGTCAGCCACAGAGACTGGTAAAATGTTAGGAATCAAAACCTCCAGAACACGGCCAAACAGCCCAAAAACCCTACAACAACCACTTTTTCCTTAACTTTTGTTGTATACAAGTTATACCATATCTGGTGTAATCATCCATAATGTGAAGTCACAACTCTGCTCTCTAAAGCCAGTTGAATTAATTTAAAGCTGCTTAATGTTATGAGAGTAAAATTAAATTGGATTAACTGAGAAGATTCTTGAGACACTGAAGCCAATTAATAACCTCACTTAATTTTTAAATTACTCTGTAGTTTTTCTAAGGCTGATATTTCACTCTTAGCCTTAAATTGTTTATAGATTTCTGAGAAGAACAAATGAAATGTGTTGTCTTCTGGCCAGAAACTATCACTGGGAAGTGATTTATTTTACAGTATATGACTTGAATTTCAGGATCTGATGCTTACGCTAGAGAGAGGAAAATTCTGTGATCAGTTAAAGAGGCTGTATGTATGGCTTCCAGCCTTTGAGAACAACTGTGGGGTGGGGGGATGGGGACAGGGTGTTTCATTTTGTTTTGTTGCATGTTGAACTGAAGTCATTTGGGGAAAACAGAATTTTAGAGCACACGCACACACACACATACACACACACACGTATGTATGTATGTATGTATGTATGTATGTATGTATGTATGTATGTATGTACTGTATGTGTGTATATATGTATGTGTGTGTGTGTGTGTGTTCAAAAGTATGTCTGTTGAGTTGTGTGACTTCTGGATAAATGTGTGCAAAATTGAGGTAAGTACAGTATACGTACATGTTTCTTATGTATACATACTTTCAATCTGTCTTTGCTAACTTTAGATTCCCCCCCCCCCCATGAAATATGTTTTGGATAGCTTTTAATGCTGAATTTCTCCCTTGCTTGTTCCCTTACTTTTTCATTCAAAAGCTGTACATACATGGTTATACATATGTTATAAGAAAAGTTGATCAGATTTGAGTTAGCAAATCAAGACTGCCCTACTAGGAAGTCTGGATATGTTATAGAGAGAGATTACTGTTTTTTCAGCATTTGTGTCACTTGTTTTTTCTGGCTGATTTCCTTTTTCAAATTCATCATATTTTAGTCCAACCTGAGGCAGTTTTTTGTGGAGTAGAACAAGTTAAACCGCTGCAGTAGGTGTGTTCCTTCATAGGATGATGGCAGTGGAATTTTGATTTTTGAGCTTTTGCCTGTAGCAGCTAAGTGCTTGTGTTCAGGACTGGGCTATTAGGTTTCCTGCCAAGATGCACTTACCCAGTACCGTACTTCAAACCAGTGTTTGAAATGAAGTGAAATATCTGTCTTTCTGGTGTATTCATATAATATTTTATATATGTTTTTGCCAATTTCTTGAATTTACTTTTGATTTTCTGAATTTACTTTTATTTGACTCCATCCTGGAGTAGCAGGAAAGAATGGTAAAGAGGTGTCAGGGAGGTTTATGGATTTTGAGGTAGAGTGACCTGGTTGCTGAGTGAGAGAGAATGTGCTTTAAAAAAATTGCTCTACCCCAGTGATCCCCAACCGTTTCTGAGTCGCGGAATGGTGGGGGGGGTCTGTGCGGGAGTGGTGGGGTGCACTTACAGAGGGGTGGAGTGCACTTGTGCGCATGCACAAAGGGGTGGAGCACGCTTGTGTGAAGAGGCAGGGTGTGCTCACAGAGGGTAGGGGCATGCTCGTGGGTGGGTGGAATGCATGCGGGGGGGGGAGATCTGTCTCCATGGCCCAGTCCTGCCATGGCCATGGACCGGCACTGGGCCACGGACCAGGGGGTTGGGGACGCCTGCTCTACCCAATCAGGGATCTTGCAAACAATCCTGAGTGAATAACTGGTAAAGTAGCTTTAGTACAATTAGTATGACATTTTATGAGAAACTAGATTAAATTGCCAGAGAAAAGGAGATAAATTTAGAAATTTTGAAATGTGTCCGAATTTCAAAATGTTGCTATTGTAATTATGATTTTCATGCCAGTATTTTGGCCTGTAGATCAGTTTGTCCTTTGGAAGACACAATAAACTCTTGTGAAGGTGAATGTGGCATTGCCAATTTAGACACCAGTGGCGGAACACAGTGAAAACATGCTTGTAATCTCGAGATTAGACCATAGTAATGCACTCTACGTGGGGCTGCCTTTGGGATTGATGCGGAAACTCCAAATGGTGCAAAATGCGGCAGCCAGGCTCCTTATTGGGGTGAGGAAATATCAGCATATTTCCCCCACCCTGGCTGCTTTGCATTGGTTGCCCATTCAAAGTTTTAATGATGACGTATAAAGCCCTAAACGGTTTGGGACCTCGATACCTGGCAGATCACCTTCTCCCACCCAGGTCTATTCAAATCACCCGACAAAGCCAGCAGGGAAGGCTGAGGGGCCTCATGCCGAGAGAGGCCCGGAAGGAAAGAACAAGAAACCGGGCCTTCTCGGCACTGGCCCCTTGGTTGTGGAATATTCTACCAATGGAAATCCACCTGGCTCCCTCGCTGGGTGTTTTTAAAAGCCATTTAAAAACGTGGCTCTTTAGGCAGGCCTTCCATCCAGTCAATTAATTGCTTTGTTTCTTCAGTTTCCCCATCTTGATAATGTATATATCCATTTGTTAGTTGGTTTTATTATTAGGTATTAATATCATTCTACAGTGGTGCCTCGCACAACGATTGCTTCATACAACGATGAATTCACACAGCGATGGGTTTTTTTGAGGAATTTCCCCCATCGTTTAATGATGTTCTCTATGGGGAATTTCACTTAACAATGTCCCTTTTTGCTCATTTAAAAGTGTCTTAAAATGTTTGAAACCTGTTTTAAATGCTTGGATTCCATAGTGCACCTTGTGAAACATGTGCAAACTTAATTTGGTTTTGTTCTGAGTCTTCATTTATTTTTGGTGATTTTTTTATTTTCCCCATTTAAATCAATTGAATGGACAGTTCAATGCATTTAAATAGGGAAAACAAAAAATCACCAAAAATTAACGAAGACTCAGAACAACACCAAATTAAGTTTGCATAAGGTTCAGGAGGTGGGCTAACGATTGCAAGCATTTAAAACATGTTCCAAACATTGTAAGACACTTAAAAATGAGCGAAAAGGGACATCGGAAAGGACTTCAAAAGCACTGAAGCCGGCTTCAGTGCTTTTGAAGCTCTTCCGTTTTCGCTCATTTTTAAGGGTCTTACAATGTTTGGAACATGTTTTAAATGCTTGCAATCGTTAGCCCACCTCCTGAACCCTATGCAAACTTAATTTGGTGTTGTTCTGAGTCGTCCTTAATTTTTGGTGATTTTTTGAATTTTCTCTCATTGGAATGCATTGAACTTTCCGTCCAATGCATTCCAATGAGAGAAAATTCAAAAAATCACCAAAAATTAAAGGCACTTTTACAGGAGCGAAAAAGGACGTCGCAAAGCCATTGAAATGTATTGAGTCGGCTTCAATACATTCCAATGGAGGAAACATTGTTTCACTCAACAATGTTTCCTATGGGTTTTTTCACTTAAAGACGGCAATCCGTTGCAATTGGAACGGATTAACCGGTTTCCAATGCATTCCTATGGGAAATGGTGTTTCACAGAACAATGTTTCACACAACGTTGATTTTTTTTGAATCAATTAACATCGTTGTGTGAGGCACCACTGTATTGTATTTTATCTTTGTCTAGAGGGGCGGGGTATAAGTCTAAATAAAGTGAAGTAAAAGTAAAGTGTAATTGTGCAGAAATGGCTAGATGTTATTATGTGTGAGAAATGTGGAGAAGGTTGGGAGAAGGCTAGAGTTTCAAGACAAACTGGCATGATGCTAGCTTCGCTCTGCAGCTGTCAACCCATCCGCATGGATACTGCTTGCTAGCAGAACCAGCCAGGACTGTTAAATATGTACCTTCAAGCTCTCTTTCCACTAATCATGTACAGATTTGGCCTCCTTGAAAAGATTCATGAATAATCTACCTTATGCAAGTTGTCCATGCTTTCATTCCTCTTGTAGCAGTGCAGCAATATTTTAGAGAAGAACACAATATTGTTCTATGTTGAACACTTCAGATACAGTTTTTGGCTGATCAGGAAAGGGAAAGAGAGCACGTAGTAAGCTCAGCAGCACCAGCTGTCCATTGTGGCTGGTGGGGGTGGAAGACAAATCAACCAGCGGTGGGTAAATCCAGGAACAAAAATGGAATTTGCATTTGTGCAGGAACGTTATGGCATGTCCAGGTGTTCACTCACACAGACATCTTACTCCCCCACAGCTCATTTATTTATTCCACAATTCAGCTCAAGACTAGAAAAGTACAGCTTAAGTCATTTCCTTCTGTGCTTGGTTTCAAGGCTGGGCTTTGAAATTTGGCTTACTGAGTCACATTCATTTTCTCATTAACTTTCTCACCCTCTCCCAAGTCATGATGGGGCTGGGAATACAGGTGAAGCCTGACTCTCCATCTTGGAAAGTAGGCTGAACTGAGGGTACTGTAAACCTAAGGTGGATAGTACCCTCTTTTGCCCCAATGGACTAGCTTCACTAGACAAACAGGGTTGAATTTTACCAGATAAATATGGCCCTAATTAAAGAAAACCATGTGTAGTATTTTGTCTTTTCCTGTTTTACACTATGCCATGTAATTACATCTGGTTGATACAGATTTCACTGAAATAAACATAAATAATTGACACTCAAAAGACAAACCATTTCAGACTCTCTAGGTCTCTGGTGGACCCTATCCAGAAGGTATTCTAGAATTACATGTTTTGGAAATTGGTTTCTGAGGGGAATGTTAATCTTGGTAATGAAATCTACAGATACTTGGTCCATGCTCTGAAGTGCAAGATGCCCAGACTTGTTTGGAAATGATAGATTTCTGTTGCTTTGAAGCATTCCTGTTTCTTTGTTTAGATAGCAAAAGTACAACAGCCAGTTCACTTGCTGAATTCAAAGAATTTCACTTTCTTTGGCAAGTTGTAATCGTTCTTTTTCAGATCAAAAGCCCCTGATGGTTTTTCAGGCCTAGTTGGAAGGAAGGCTCTGACCCAGACACTGGCTGCACCCCTTCAGCAGGAGCTGCGTTAAACTTTAAATGTTAATGTTCTTGTTCTCTAACTACTCTGAGACACTGGTCAGGATCCTGTTTGTGAAGCTCTCCATACATAAGGCTGATTATGTCATCTTTTTCAACTTGGGGAAATCTTTTAAGAGCCTTGACATGGGGAAGACCTCTAATGTCTGAAAACTGCCACCACCAGTTGTGTTTTGCCATATATAAACTGCAAGTTTCTAATCTTACAGATGGTTTGACTGAAATCTTTTTTGTTTACTGAAATTTTTCTGACATGCATAGTTTCTGAACACATGTTCATTCACGGGATTGGAATCCCTTTGGCTTCACACTGTGAAATATTTCAGAAATTGCACTGCGGAGTGAAATCATGGTTTTATAAATTTGCACCAAGTCATAAATAATCTGGAAGTCTTCTGTCTTGAATTCTGGTGTCTCTCTTACTTAGCACAGTGCACAGATGTTTGCAAACACAATAAAACATGCTGTTTTTTTACGGTGCTCCTAACAGGAAAACGTAGAAAAACTTGCTGCATACAAACTTTATGTCCTTTTAAAAATGATGGAAGTAATTATTATTTTAGTAATTACTTACCATATATCATTATTTCAATTTGACAGGAGTAGATATTAAAATAATTTACTTTTATTATCTTTGGGTGGTTAATATAACATAGTGTATATGTAAACATGGAAGAGCTGCCAAAGTACATGATGTGGCAGCTAAAATAATGAGCTAGCAGTATTTAATTTGAAAGAGCATAGTTTTACTATCAGCTTCTTGTTTGTGTCTGTCAGATTACTGCAGCGTTATAATACTAAAGTAATTTGATCCTATTCCTAGACTTTATTTTAATAAAGGAGGAATGCTATTCTGTTGTAAGAAATAATGCCTAAATGTCGCTTGAGCATAAATAGCACAAGAGGCAAAATAGTATGCAGTGCTGAATAGGGGGAATAAGTGATACCAAGGCAGAAGAAGTCAAAGCATACAAGATAACAGAATTGGAGAATAATAGAAATTTTCCTTACCCAGAAAATTTGCCCACACAATAAACATAAGCATAGATAAAATGTAGTTGTAAATTGAGTGGGAATGATATTTTAGGTAGATGGTCTTCAAAATGTTGATATTTATTAAAATAAAATATCTTCATATCTCTTTGTATCATAACCAATAAGGAAATGAGAACATTTGTAGTTGTATGTGTTACATACCAGGGAGTTGGACTCTGAGTCCTGAGTCCAAGTCTTCGGTATCAAGTCCCAAGTCTGAATCCCTGTTAAAAATAAACTTTTGTCCCCAGACAAAAAGGGAAAAGATGGGTGAGTTCCAAGTTGTGAGTCAAGTCCAAGTCATTGGGGGAAAAAATCCTGAGTCAAGTCTGAATCAAGTCATTGGTGTGACTAAAGTCTGACTTGACAGCAAGTCTTGCGACTCAAATCCCCATTCCTATACCCATGTGTATTGAACTTTCAAATATTTGAACATTCTTCATGTTCATTGTTCTAGTTTCAGTGCATTTTGTCTATAAAATAAAGGCTAAATGATGGTATGTTACAGTCATGTGTAGATGTTACATTCGTGTAAAGTGTCCACATAACACTTTATGGTGATTCAGATAACAGTCTAATGTTTACTGTCATACATTCCATTCCCTTTTTGCGCCTTTAAAATTGGCTCTCAAACTAATCTACAACCAAGAGTGAAAATTAAATAGTGTAGACTTGGTTGATCCATTTAAGCTATTTCCTGTGTTCAATTTCAGTCTCTGAATGTGTGAAATTAAATACATGTGAGTGTAATAGGAAGGTGACTTTTCCTTATGTCTGATGAGGCATTTTAAACAGAGATTCTAAGTTAGGGGATGCATTTTCAAGTCCAATTTAGGTCCCAGCTCCTCATTTTAGAAATTATTTATTATAGAAATGAGAAACTATGTAGGTTTGCATGTAAAGCTGACCTGTAAGTTGCCATTATGTGCACAATCAGGATTGATTCTAGTTATGGATGCGCCCTACTCCTCTTCCTCCTGACAATTAGGAGGAAAAAGACACCAGAGTCTTAATTTTGCATTAACAGACCTGGAACTTTACCCTAAGTTAGTGGTTCTTAACCTTGGTTACTCAGGTGTTTTTGAACTGCAACTCCCAGAAACCCCAGCCACCATAGCTGGTGGTGAAGTCTTCTGGGAGTTGCAGTCCAAAAACACCTGAGTAACCCAAGGTTAAGAACCACTGCCCTAAGTAAACAACCTGGAAAAACAATCCAGAACTGGATGTTTTTATTTAGCAGTTGACTAGACTTTATTTTAAGCAGCAGTTCTTGGTTCATATGTAACAATGTCAGGAATGTGCTAAAATGAAGTTTCCCGATGTTGGCTTCCTTTTGGCCATATGAACAAAACAGAGCATGTGGGCACATTCCTCTTGGTTATAATGCTAAACCCTGATTTAGTGTTACGTGATGAATAGTCTGATCTACTTCAAATTTATGATCTGTGTTCCACTTGGTTAGGTTTATGAGAGTTTACATGAACACTTCATATACACACTTCATAGCTCTGCTATGAGTGAATGAGAGGAAGGTGGAGGGACAAAGAGAATACTTCCTCCCAGTTGTGTGTGTGAAAAGAAAGAAGACAGCAACACATTGAGAAGTCAGAAGGACAGTAAGTGAATATGCCAATTTCAAGCTTTGTCTCTTGTTAAAACTGTTCTCGGAAGTGTTTAAGTTGATGAACTAATGTATGTTTCTAAGCTGTCTGAAATAGGAGGAATACAGTTCGTCATATGAAGAGGGCAGGCTTTGAAAAAAAATTGTAGAGGTAGGAGTGTTGATTTGATTTAAACCAGGATTTATTTAAATCATGATTTAATTTTTTTTTAATGGATTTTTTGGTGATTTGTATGAAAAATTGATTTTTTTCTTTAAATCAATTTGATTTTCTTAAAAAAATCATTGATATTTGTCCACCCTAAGAGCTAGTAACTCTTGAAAATACTTCATACTAGAACTACAAGGTGGGACTTAATGTATGTGCTACTTTGCTGAGAATTTGTTTTGCCTAATGCCGCTCATGAAATATTAAATTTGCTTCAAGCTTATCTTATTTTGTCGTAACTGAAAATACTATACCATGTCTAGGTGGGTAGTGTAGAATAAGGAGAGGTGGGGTTTTTTTTGTTCCTTTTTGCAAAAACCTAAGTGCCACTGCTCCGAATTGCATTATATGCTCAACTTCATAAGGGGATTGCAGAAGAAAATAGTTTAGGCAGTCATTAAGATGAGACTTTCAAAATTTTAAGCTAAGAAATTGAAAGTATTCTGGCTCATTTCCAGATTATAGGAAGAGAAATGTTAAGCAAATGAATTCACTGGCTGTACTTGGTGGAAGTTTTTGTTTTATGATAACTTCAACTACTGTTATACATGAAAAAGCAGAAATTTGAGATTTGAGGAAATTTCATTTTATTTTAGTAAATCTGTTTATCACCAAACTATCACTTTCCTCCTGATTCGGAGTTATATATTCTTACAATTGCTGTTTCAGTTTGCAGTAAAGAATTTGTGTTAACTTTTTGTATTTTTTTTAAACTAAGTTATTATCCTAACTTAAGGGTCTTCCAGTGTGACATGCAGTTGTGTAAACTGTCGTCGTGTAATACTGTACAGTATAATAGGACTGGACTACCACAGAACTACAGCTAAAGGTACATCGTGCATGATTGTCCTCCATATATTAATCTTCAGTATGAAAACAAGAATTAGTTCCTCATAAATGGGAAAGGAGGATACCTATTAAAGATCTGCCATTTAGATTTCTTGGACTCTAACTTCAGGAATTCTCCAGGCATTCCCCAGGCAAAATTCTGGGAGTTCATATGTACATCTTCCATTCACCTGGAATAGAGTCTCTCTTAGAGGCTTGCTATCTGTCTTGGAGCTGTACTAGTTGGTAAAATACAAAAACGGAAGCTGCCACTGAGCTTTCTGGGCATTATAATTCTTTTGGAGGCTCCCTCTATAGATGCTGTAGGACAGCAGCCTCCATTTTTGCACATTACCAACAGGAGGTACAGACCCAAGACAGGCACAGAGCCTCCAAGAACAGGTCTTGCTCCATGTGAGGAAATCATAAGTGTCTATAAATGTGGTCTGTGTAAAATGGTGTATGGGTAGGATTTCATCATCATTTGTTACCTATGGTGCCCTCCAGCAAACCAAGTTGCCCACTTTTTCACAGAAATATTTATCTGATACAGTTGTCTAACTCCTGCATTTTTATCCCACTGTTTTAGAAGGAAATTCAGAATGATATCCTTGCAGTATCTTTGATGATAAATTATGCCATGATAATGCTGATTTTTGCCTAAGGCTGCTAGAGGCTTCAAACCTGAGTAAAAGTTTGAATCTGATCTTTTCATATCTAAGCCTATCCCTGCTAGCTGATGCATCAAATAAGCTTCTTGTAACTCTTGCCATCAGGGCAACTGTTGTTTCAAAACCTGTCACTTCAGTTGTTTAAGGAGCTATGTATCTTGAACCAAAGATTGGTCCATTTGGAAAAACATGCATTTATGGTCTGCTTGCGCTATATATATCTACCTTGGGCCAGAAAATATGCTGTGTTGTTCTTATATCTTCCACACAACTGGTGTTGTAGTCCTTTTATTTTGATTTAATTCTTCTATCTTGAGTATAAATCTTGTATTTTAATTTTGGTGTGGTTTAGAAGTGATATTTTAATAGTCTTTATTGCCATCAGCAACAACAATAACAAAAAAGTCATATAATATTTTCTGAGAAGTCTGGCTTTGTCATTTCAATAAGTGGCCAGGGCTAATTGCCATCTTCATGATTATAGTAAATGTCACACTTCAACATGTTATGCTAACGCCTAGGAATGTGCAGTCCTAGCTTAAACGTTGGGTGTTAACAGGGCAAAAATAATTCATGTGGTTTGTAATGCATGGTGTCCTCTTAGCTGTATGATGGGAACCAGGGGTATGAAAGACCCATACATTCTAAACATAATTGGAAGTAAACAGGCTACATATTCATTGGTTACAGCTGCTGGTAGTCCTGGCGTAGCATAGAGGATGGGTCCACATCTGTTGGCTCACCTGCCAGCTGATGGTGAACCAAAGTGACTGGTCTCCTGGTCCTTGACTGCCTCCTCCCACATCTCTTCATCTGATGTGGTTGATGATGACCCTGAGTCCTTGTTCCCAAGATGTTTTTTCAGATAAGCCAGGTTACACAAATTTGGTCAGTCATGAAATCATTACTACTGATAATCAGCCAATTCGGTCTAGTCCATACAGAGCAGTTGGCGATCATGCTCTACGGATTGAACAAGAGATACAAAAGATGTTATCTCTGGATGTAATTGAGGAGTCATCATCCCCATACTCATCTCCAGTGGTTCTGGTTTTGAAAAAAGATTCTACTGGCCAGATCCTTGATGAGATAAGATTCTGTGTGGATTACAGGAAGTTAAACAGTGTTACTGTTTCAGATCCTTATCCATTGCCTAGAATGGATCATTTAATTGAAAAATTGGCCAAGGCAAATTTTATCAGCATAATTGACTTAAAGAATGCTTACTGGCAGCTTGATTTAGCCGAAAATTCACGAGATAAGACCGCTTTTATCACTCATGTAGGCACTTTTAGATTCAAAAGGCTACCATTTGGATTGAAAAATGCAGGAGCATCATTTCAGAGAATGATAGATAAAGTTTTACAAGGTCTACCTTTTGCTAGTGCTTATCTTGATGATGTTGCTATTTTCAGTTCTGATTTTGACTCTCATATGTCTCATGTTGAAACTGTGTTGTCTAGAATTCATCAAGCTGGACTTACTGTCAAAGCTAGCAAATGTCAGTGGATGAAAGGGAAGGTCACGTATTTGGGTCATTTGGTTGGTCAAGGTGAGATTCATACTCTGCAAGCCAAAGTTCAAGCTATCAACGATTGGCCTATTCCAAAAACTAAGAAGCAAGTGCGTTCATTTTTAGGTGTAGTTGGCTATTACAGGAAGTTCATCCCTGATTTCAGTGAATTGGCTACACCTCTGACAGAGCTAACTAAGAAGAGACAGCCTGTCAAAGTTAATTGGACCCCCGAGTGCCAAGGGGCTTTTGAAACCTAATTGCTGAGAGAAAACGGGGTATCTATATTTGGATGGTGAAAGTTGTGTATATTTTAACTTTTTTTTTGTAGTGTTGTCCAGTTTTACCTTGGGGAAGAGCACCTCATTTCGTTGCACCCACTTGTGAGCGCAGTGACAAATAAATTTCTTATGTCTTATGTCTTATGTCTTATTAATGCCCCTATACTGAAATCACCTGATTTTGATAAGCCTTTCATTTTGCAAACCGATGCTTCAGAATTTGGATTAGGAGCTATTTTGTTACAGCAAGGGGAAGATGGGAACCTATATCCTATCTCATACTTCTCTAGAAAGCTCTTGGAAAGAGAGAGACATTATGCAATCTTTGAAAAAGAGGCTCTTTCTATATATTGGTCTCTTAATCTTTTAAGACCTTATTTATGGGGGCGTAAATTTACACTCCAAACTGATCATAGAGCCTTAGTCTGGCTGCAAAAGATGAAGTCTCAGAACCAAAAATTGTTAAGATGGAGTTTAGCATTACAGGATTTTGATTTTGAAGTTCAACATATACCTGGGAAGCTAAATGTGGAGATCGGGAAGAACTTTAAAAGGCAAACGGAGATCAAAGAGCCCTTTCCCGATCTCCCTTTTCGCTCCTGTAAAAGTGTCTTACAATGTTTGGAAGCTGTTTTTGTTTATTGTTTTTTCCATTGGAAACCATTAGACAGACCATCCAATGGTTTCCAATGGAGAAAATTCAAAAAATCATCATAAATTAACGAAGTGTCAGAACAACACCAAAATCAGTTTGCATAGGTTTCAGGAGGTGGACTAACCATTGCAATCATTTAAAACAGCTTCCAAACATTGTAAGACACTTTTACAGGAGCGAAAAAGGACTTCGCAAAGGCATTGAAATGTATTGAGTCGGCTTCAATACATTCCAATATAGGAAACATTGTTTCACTCAACGATGTTTCCTATGGGGATTTTCACTGAACTATGGCAATCCGTTCCAATTGGAACGGATTAACCGGTTTTCAATGCATTCCTATGAGAAATGGTGTTTCACAGAACGATGTTTCACACAACGTTGATTTTTTTGGAACCAATTAACATCGTTGTGTGAGGCACCACTGTACTTCAGAGCACAGCTGGTAGTGAAAGCTTCTGGGAATTGCAGTCCAAGAACACCTGGGTTAGTCACTGGCATAAGTGGATTAGGAGAAAGTTATATTAATTAATAGATGAATTATGCATGTTATTAGTAGTGAAGGGTATATTGAACCCTGATGTTCAAAAGTAGAAGTACCTGTATGTTGCCAAACTCCTGGTGCTGATGGATAGCATCAGGAGAAGGCTGTTAACTTTATGACCTGAATGTGGGCTTCCTATAGTTAGTTGTTTAGCTGCTGTAAGAAATTGATTGCTGGACTAGATGAAGTATGATGCTGCTAATGGTGCTCTTAGGTTCTTAACAGGGCACAACAAAGAGTAGAAGTCTCTGCTGGAGTGTCTCTTTGTGGCTGATCTTCCAAGAGAACACTTCAGCCTGCCATGTGCTGTTGGGAAGTGGAGGACACGTTCAAAGCTTACATTCGTTTAAAATCTGTGTTCATATACCACTTGATAATCAAAGTTTCCATTTTTAAAAAACAGAAAATAAAAATCTAAAATCTAAAATAAATCACAGCATGTTTGCCATGTTGGCATAGGATTTTTTTAATAAAGCAAATTTGTCCTTTATTCAGAACAATAACAGTATGGCATGCATTTTAAATATTTTGTGCATATTGCAAAAATAAGAATTAAGTCACTACAGTACAATTAAGAGATAGAGTAATTCCAGTGAACAATCCAATTAATTCAAAATGGTTAAGCAAATAATGTCTCAGCCTGACAGGACAGAGCATGGAGTTGGTACCAATCATTGGGATGACATTTCAAAGCTCATTCTGTAAACTCTCAATGCGCTTCTAGTTAGGCAATCTAATAGACTGGATGGAAAACCACTGTCTCTGTTAATGACTTTGCTATCCTATTTTGGACTAAATGCATTTTCTCAACTACTTTTCAATGTGGCCCCACATGTAACACATAGCAAGAACCAAAAAGAGGTTATCAGAGCACAGATAATTGCAACAAGGCTACCATTCTGTCCCAATCAGGTCACTGTTGCTATAAGCCTAAGCTCTTAACAGGTTTTCCAAGCCCATAAGGCCCCTTGTGCTTCCATTTACCCCTAAACTGTGACCTTGGTCCTTTAGGGCAGTGGTCCCCAACCTTGGGTCCTCCAGATGTTCTTGGACTTCAGCTCCCAGAAATCCTGGCCAGCAGAGGTGGTGGTGAAGGCTTCTGGGAGTTGTAGTCCAAGAACATCTGGAGGCCCAAGGTTGGGGATCACTGCTTTAGGGATTGTGCAACTGAGTCCTTGGGATTTCTCAAAGTTGCTGTTCCAGCAGCATATGTGTAGCTGCAGTGTTCTTGTGTCTATGAAAGTTGCTGTGTTTTAAGGAATCGCCTGTCATAACTGGAGGCATGCTTTCTGCTTTTTTTTAAACAAGGCCTTCTGTTGATCGGACATGGCTCTTTCCACTGATGTTTTGAAATCCATAAATTTGTCTTGTGTCCTTCTAAAACTATGTTGGCTATCTGGTGATTGCAATTTCCACATTTTGACCGAAATGTCAGAGTAAATAGCTCTGGGAATCTGTGTATGAAATATTTCTTCACACATCACATAGGGAAAACTCTCACAAGATGCAGTGATGGACACCAACCTGTGTAATTTTAAGAGATTTATAGAGCATAAAGCAATCAGTGGCTATCAGGGATGGGGACTTGAGTCTGGGACTCACCATCGAGTCAGACTCAAGTTGTACTGGTGACTTGACTCAGACTCAACTTTACTCCCCCCTCCCCATGACTCAGACACAACTCACAACTCAGAACCCACCCACTACCTGCCTTTTTTTGGGGGGGGGGAAGTTTTTTAACAGGATTTTAGACTTGGGGCTTGGGACTCGGGACTTGATACCAAAGACTTGGATTTGGACTTGGTACTAAAGCGTCAGACTTGGACTTATGACCCAGACCCAAAGACTTGCCAACATCCCTAGTAGCTATATTACTTCCAGTATCAGTTGCTGACATGCATAAGCAGGAGAATGATGTTGCATTGGTGGCCTGCTCATGGGCTTTGTATAGTCATATAGGTGACCACTGAATAAACAGAATGCTAGACCAGTTAGCCCTTTGGTCTGATCCGGTAGAGCTTATGTCGTCATGAATTTCCAAATGACTTGTATGATCTCCCCACTCCCCCTAAAAGCAGTTTCCTTCTGACTGCTTGCTTGTGCAATCCTTACGCAATAAAGTATCATTGGTAGTATGAGATTAGGTCAGCATTGCTTGAGCTTTTACAAAGGACCTGAGTGAACTTGCCTGACTTTCCTTTTGAGGGGTGGGGTGGGCAGGAAACTTTGCAGAGTTTCTTCATTGTAGAGGTGAAATTAAAAAGCAGTTTGAAACTTCTTGATTCTCCTGTGAAGAAGGGGCTTCTGGTTACATGAGCTTCCCACCTTTATCATTTCTCTTTGTGAACTAAATTGTTGAAGTTAAATAGCGTCTGGTGAGTTTTATACAAAGACTGGAAGAGCATCAGTGGAACAGAAAAGTTCTCTTTCCTTCTCTGGTATAGTGAATTAAGAGAAGCCTGCTTGTCTAGGATATGTGTAGGAAATGTGTGGCCCTTGATAGTATTAGATTGCCATCAGAACCAGCTGGAATACCAAATGGTGAGAGATAAGGAGCTTAATTGCCCAATATCTGGAGGATCGTACAGTGGTGCCCCACATAGCGACGATAATCCGTGCAGCAAAAATCTCTGCAAAGCGATTTCGTCACTATGCAGTTTAAAAAATCCCATAGGAATGCATTGAAACACCTTCAATGCCTTCCTATGGGCTTCAAACGCACCTTTAAGCGAAAATCCTCCATATAGCTGCCATTTTCGCTGCCCAGTAAGCGAGGAATCCAGGCGAAAACACAGCGGGGAGCCATTTTTTTTACCCGGTGGCCATTTTGGAACCGCTGATCAGCTGTTGGAAAATCATCGTTATTTATTTATTTATTTATTTATTTATTTATTTATTTATAATAATAATAAAATAAATTATATATATATATATATATATATATATATATATATATATATATATATATATATATATATATATATATATATATATATATATATATATATATATATATATATATATAATAAATAAATAAATAAAATAAATTGTTATGTGATGATCGGTAAGCGAAACAGGGCACCAGTCATCGCAAAACAATTTTTTCCTATTTAAAACATCACAATGCAATCGCAAAATCTTCATTGCTATGCGGATTCATCGTTAAACGGGGCGCCCGTTAAGCGAGGCACCACTGTACTTGCCTGAAAGATAGCACTTAAGGCCCCCTCCCCACCCAGATATGTAGACTGAAGTAGTTGTTTTTATACAGACCACCTCTTTGGAACATCATGTAATGTAACATACCATTTCTCTCATAGAAAGGATAACTATTTAAAAAGAACATCAGGGGAAATTTAATTATGTTCATTCTTGCCATTTCTAATGTCCATTTCCTTTACTGTTGTTCTCCATGTGTACACGTTTATACTTAAAAATAATCTCAGCTTATCTCTCTCTGTGTTTCCTTGTCAATATCCCTTGGATATAGTGTAGGCATCACCATTACAGCAAAATAATTTGAGAGGATTTCACAAAATACAATTCTGTCATAGATCTGCACTTTTTCAAAAATGTACTTGTCTTACAGTTTTTGCTTTTCTTTTTCAGAAGTCATATTTATTATTCTTTTAGAACAACACTGCGTTCCAGAAACTTGTACTGCGTGGGTAGATATTGAATATATCAATATCACTTATTGTTTAGTCAGTGGACAGTGTTTCAAATACCTGAGGCATTCTATACACTAAATGAAATATTTATTGTGACAGTATACTGACTCTTATAAAGGTATGAAATGTACCAGCCCCATACTGTTACGTGGAGAAAAGGGGGCTCTAAAATTCATCTTGATTTGAAATATACTCTAATGCTCAAAAATAGTATTATTACATTTGGTTATACGCCATATTTTAAGGCTGGGAATACGTTTTCCTTCTGAAATAAATGGTATGTATTAAGCAGTACCTTTCAGGGGGAACAGGCCATAGGCAGAGATCAGTGTAATGCAGTGATAAAGAGTATTAGACTACAACCCAGGAGATTTGGGTTCAGCTTCCCACTTGGCCATTAAACTCTCTCGGTTGTGAAAAGAAGATAAAGGAAGAGAGCCATGTACACTGCCTTTAGCTCACTGAAAGAAAGGAATAATATAAATGGAACTACTAATAACAAAAGTAATAATAATAATAATAATAATAATAATAATTGTCATCAGGTCACTTATAGTGATCTTCTCCATGGTTTTCTAAGTAGAGAATACACAGAAGTGGTTTACCATTCCCTTCTTCTGGGGTTGCCCTGGAACTCTGCAGCTAGGACTAACCTGATGTGCTGTCATAAACTGTCTCATTTGGTCAAAACCAGTGGACTATTTGAACCTGTATTTAAACTTTGTAGAGGAGAGAAGAGGACTGCACTTGCATATAAAATTTCCTTTTCTGGTGCTGTAATTTTCAAAGATGTGGCCATGTCAATCTGTTTCAGCATCTGTAACAGGACATAAACAGAAACAAAATCTTGTGGCACACATCAGAACAACAGATTTTTTAAGCTTAAAAATTGGAAGCCCGTCAAGCCTTATTTACCTGTTAGTATTAGGGAATACCTAACCACATGTTCAGGAGGAGCACTCTAGCTCTGCCCATCCTACAGCCTAGAATTAACAAAGGTCAGCAGATCTTAGTAGGAGAGCTTCCATTGTCCTTGATCTATTTATAAATTGGAATGATTGTTGTCCAGTTTGTATGTAAGTATGTACAGTGGTGCCTCGCTTAGCAATTGCCTCGTTTAACGATGTATTCGCTTAGCGATGTGGTTTCTGGAGTGATTTTGTGCTCCGTTTAACAATGTTCCCTATGGGGAAATTCACATAGCGATGTTTGGGACCTTGCCTCGCTTAGCGATGACAGTTTTAGGTCCCCTGTTTCGCTTAGCGATGTTCCGTTTTCGCTATTTTTAAAGTGTCTTAAAAGGTTCAGAAATGGTTTTAAATGCTTGGAATCGTTAGTGCACCTTCTAAAATGTGTGCAAACATAATTTGGCTTTGTTCTGACTCTTCGTTAATTTTTGGTGAATTTTTTCTCCCCCATTGGAAAGCATTGAACCCGATTTTGGCAGCCTCCTGTCGGCTGTTTTTTAAATGTTTAAAAATGTTTAAAAATGTTTAGAATGCTTGAAATCATAAGTGCACTTAATAAACCCTTTGTTAAACTAATTTGACTTTGTTCCGACTCTTTTTCAATTTGTTGTAATTTTCCCCCATTGAGATGCATTGAATAGGTTTCAGTGCATTTCAATTGGGGAACCGCATTTCGCTTAGCGATGTTTCCTGTGGTGATTTTCGCTTAAGGACGATAATCTGTTCCCATTGGAATGGATTATCCGGTTTTCAGTGCATTTCTATGGGAAACCGTGTTTCGCTTAGGGATGTTTTCCCATAGCGATGTATTTTTTGGAACCAATTAACATTGTTAAGCGAGGCACCACTGTACGTTCTCCCAGAAGGATTGTGGCTTTGTCACAAGTTTTGGCATACTCCAGTCTTGCTTCCTTACGCCTTTGTGTCCGCAGTAGTGTCCTCCTGGGCCTCCTACCATAGTGTACCTTTTCATTAGATGGCGACGAATAGTGCGAGCTGACACTGTTGTATCCTGTGTCTGCAGATCAACTTGAATTTGTTTGGAAGTTAATCTGGGTTCTGTATCCACCATTTGAACAACCGTTTGTTGTAATTTTTCAGTAATTTTGCTCTTCTGTCCACGTCCAGGGGGATTAGCTACAGTACCATGGATTGTAAACCTCTTGATATTGCGCACACTGGACACAGGAACATTAAGATCTCTGGAGATGGACTTGTAGCCTTGAGATTGTTGATGTTTTTCCACCATTTTTTTCTCAAATCCACAGACAACTCTTTACACTTCATTCTTTTCTCCATGCTCAGTGTCACACACAACACTACGGTTGAGTCCTCTTTTCTCCATGTTAACTGGTTGCAAGTGTGATTACTATATTGCCCACACCTCATACTTGTGACAGGTATGTCTAAATACAAATTAAAGGAGCATCACATGCTTGAAAAGCAATTATTTCCTACAATTTAGATAGGGTGCCAATAATTTTGGCTAGTGCATTTTGGGTTTCTGTGTAGGACTGTATCAGATTTGACTTTTCTTCTCGGCTTTTTTGTGTTGTTCCAACACAAACCAAAGAAATGAACATGTGAGTACCAGAACATTTGCAACTGCAACAATTTTCTGAGAGAAGGGTTGCATTTTCTGACAGAATTGCAAGCGTGCCAATATTTTTCTCCATGACTGGATGAATGGATGGATGTTTTAATTTTTATACCGCTGATCTGGCCGAAGGCCACTCTGGGTAGTTTACAACAAACACAAACAATTAAAATACAGTTTAACAGAACACAAAATAAAAATGATAAAATATTAATAAACAGTGCAATCAAAAGTATTAAAATACATTTGCATAAAAATATTCTGTGAGGTACTCACAGAAAGCAGAGGTTCTCCTGTTCAGACTCATCATCTGCCATACATTAATTATAGTAAAACCAGAGACAGGGATGAGACTAAAGTGCTTTCTGATATATATGTTGATGTCACAATTCAGATTTGTGACTGTTTTGCTTATGAATAATCACAAAAATGTTGTGAGTTGTATTTATGTGTCTTCTTGTTGTTTTGACTTATATACTCCCCAGTAGTGCCAAAGCAAACCACTGGATGGTTTACAACATAATTATGCAAGGAATACTTTGCCCCCCCAGTAAGTAAGGCTACTCATTTTAATGACCTTGGAAGGATGGAAGGCTGAGTCAACCTTGAACTAGCTACCTAGATCTTTTGGGATCACACTGAGGTTGTGAGCAGTGGTTTCATAGCAGTTTCGTTACTGCAGTGGGGCCTGTTAACCTGGGCAGCCAAACAAGTTCAAAAATTATTTTGAGACCTGTGATCTGTACTTAAATGTACTGCATAAGCAAGACTGCTGTTTGTTACCCACAGTTAGCTACTGTAATTGGTCGCTCCAACCTGAGGATAACCACTGTTGGTAGCCTTATACTTTGGGGCAGATGTTGCCAGTGGCTTTCTGTAGGGATTTTCTTCCTTCTAGCCTTTGGGGATGCTACAACTACATGCAAGGCAGTGAGGGTAGTGCTTAACTGATAGTGGTGCTTACTTGCCATGTTACAGTGCTGTCATTGAGCCTGTTAGGTTTTTAATGGGTACAGGCCTGCCATGGGTGCCACTCCCACACCTTGCAGGCACTGCTGCCTCGATTTGGGGCCAGTCAAGAATTCTATCATCACTGTTAGGCTACATATCTACAGCCTGTGGATCCGCCGAATCACTGAGGTTGCCCTGGGTTTTTGTTATTATTATTATTATTGCTGTTGTTGTTGTAGCCTTTATATTCTCCCATATTTGAAACATTTCTTGTTTGAAGGCAAAAACCTGTTCTTCATCTTCTAACACTGGGTGGTCTAGTCGTCTATGGCAGGATTTCCTGCAGGTGTGATACTCCTCCCTCTGCACCCCGGTTCTTCTAATATATGGCCTTTGCTACATCCACACCCCACCCATCATGGTGGCGGCCTTCTTGGTAATAAACAATAAAGCTTTTTAATGAGCTGCTTTGAGGGATTTCCTCAAAAACAGTTGTAACTAGAACTAATTAAAATTCTCACTGCTCGCTCCAGAGCATTCCTAAAGGTTATGGCATTTTGTATAATCAGTAGCACGGATGCCGGTAGATAAATCCATCCATTATGATAGAGTAGTGCTTGTCAGCAAACCTTTGAGCAGCCCCACTAAATGTGGCTCATCACTTAGGTGCTGTTTTCCAAACAGATATATGAAAAGCTTCAAAACAAGGAAAGAGGTTATCAAATTTTATTTTTGAAGGGTCTTCTCTTTGCAGAACAGAGTACAGTAACATTATTTCCCAGTTGGGTTGTGTGAGGCTGAATGAGTTTAAGCAGTAATATTGCTTCATCTTGTTCCAAAGGCAGGCTGGGCAAATCTTTTATACACTTGCAAAAAATGAAAGACAAAGACTTTACTGATAAAATAAATTATTAATGTGAGAACATCTTGAAAGATAATTTTCTCTGTGGAAAAAAATTGAAGACTTTAGATTTGCATATAAGAATGAAAATCACTTGATGCCATACGGTTGTTAATAGTGCAGCACTTATGCAAAAATGTGCTTTGCAAGTGTCAGAAAAAATGTCTTATCTGCGGATGACAGTATTTACAGATACTGTCAGTACATTATAGCAACATGAAGGTAATATGTATGTATCCATTCTGATTTTCAAATGGAAGTAGTATTGTCTTCTCTTTGGTTTAAAAAACCAGATTTCATTAGAGCAACTGGAAAATTATTTGGTAGATAAACATGGATATAGTGACAGTCTGGGGTGTGAGATATTCTTCCTCTTTTCCAAGTTCTATTTTCAGTGTAGATATTTTCTAAAAAGTTCTTTAAATGTGTAATTGAAAATCTGTTCGGTTCTCAATTACTCAGCTTTCAGGTATTTGTAATGTCAATTTCAGATGTTCTCTAGTTGCCGTCAAATCTTTGAAGCTAGACAATATCTGAATTTCTAAAGTTAAAAAAGCCCAGTAAAGATTGAGAGGAGAAAAAAAATGGGAATGCTTAAGGTATTAGAGAAAAAGACCTTTTCAAAAAGTCCAAAAAGGACAAAAACACAATTTATGTCACACTGCAAGTCTCTTTTCATGTTTTAATTGACAGATAGAAACTTCAAGGATTGGAACTGCATGAGTAATCAAAGTCAATGTGGCTAAGATTTAAAATGAAGATTTTGAAAGCTTATGGTTATTAAAGATCCCATAGCACACTCTGCAAGATTAGCAAAGTGAGTTCCAGTATCCTAGCCAAATTCCTATTACTGTATAGGTAATTACGTTCAAGCTTCCTTAACTCCTTTGCTGTTTTAATTGGAGCAGAGTGCCGTGTATTCAAATATCTGTAGAGTCTTCCTTGGCATTTGAAAGGCATTACAGTACAGTAGAAACAGAAGAGTACATTGTTTAATTTGAAGTAAATGTTTTTTTATGCTGTTTGTCCCTGACACAAATAATGTTGCATTGTGTTATTGAATCATAATTGTAGGCAAGCATTTGTTCTTGCCAGTTTTTCACAGCTGGTACATTTTGCTTGCTTCCTTCTTGTAAACTTTATGTAATCCAAACCTTGGGAAGACTGAAAGGAGTAAGCCATTTGTAAAGTGCTTGGAACCGTGGCAGATTCACTAGTGCCTGCTATTATGTGATGGTTCTAACATATAAAACCCTGAACAATGTGGGTCCAAGCTATCTCAAGGACTGAATCTCCCTTTATGATTCCACTCAAGTGTGAAGATCTTCAGGGGAGGCCTTTCTCTTGGTCCTGTCACCTTCACAGGTGTGTTTGGTGGGGACATGGGAGAGAGCAGTGTCCTGAACTGAGACAGTTAATCAGGCTTGGGGGTGGCATTGATCAGGTGATAAGGCATTTTGCACTGTCCTCTTAAGGACAAAAAAGGGAAAGCAGCCCACAGAAAAGAACAGTGATTCACATGGGCTTTTAATGCTTTTATTCTTGGGGTGAGGCCTGAAGGTACTGTACAAGACTTTGGTGGTTGTCTTTGCTATATGTCTCCTGTATGGATGGATGACTGTACTTTGTTTCTCTCCATCTCAAAAGAGGCTGATCATCACCACAGATGGCATTGTAGTTTGCTAAGTGATTCTGTATTTTCAGTCAACAATGCTGTTCTCCTACATTCTCTATTCAGACCCAGAAGCTGCATTACGGCATGTGGGAAACTGATAAAGTTGGAGGGGCAACCTGTTGATGTAAGTGGGAGAAACCAACATAGAATGGCTTTGGGGCAGGAACGAAATAGAAACCATAAACAGGTTTGTCTTCTGCTAATTAGCTGTTAATAGCAAATGTGGGATGAAAGAATGTTTTGGAAACACAGGTCCTGCATTTGCTTAGCATTCAATGTCCTATGCCTTCATTTAGTGTAGTTTTTAAGAATACTGTAGCTACCAAAATAACTCTGGGAAACTTAAAAATAGAATATAATGTAGCATTCTTTCCCTGTTTATCCCTATCACCCAGTTCAGAAATGTAAGTGCAGACAAGCTCAGTGACTTATTGTTATCAATCTATCTGCTTTTTATATACATAAATATTTTCCAGAGATACACTCTTTATATGATGGCTGAAATCTGGTAGTAAAAGGATGTGACTCACCAAATTCTCACTAGTTCATCAAACCTACTCTAGTTGCAGCTTACTATTGAATTTCAGCCATTATGTGTTTATTGTTGAAGAATCAACAATTTACCCTACAGCATTGTTTTAATTAAATGAATCTGCTTCGATATCTGTCTATCGATGGTTGGCCTAACAGAGTAAAGTAAGAAAATGTTCTGTCAATTCATGATTATTTTGTTTAGCTGAAGATTATTCACCTCCCAGTGCCACAACAAACATCTGCTTCAGTGGCTTTGATACCTAAGTAATCATTGATTTTCTGATATAATACAGGACTAATCTGAACTTTTTTTCAAATTAAATCTATTTATAACATGTCTAGTATATGCCTTCTAAAAATAAAACCTGTATTTCTGAGTTGTATAAAATATTTACATGTGCTGTATTAAAATCATAGCAAGGAATAGTAGACATTTAGATGGGTGTCACATGATTAAATCAAATATTTCTGGGTAGTAATTTAAATTGTGATTTAAATGATGGTTTTAATCAATCTGACTTAAATCCAGCCTGTGTCACTTTCTGGCAGTACTTTTAACAGGGATCGGTAGTTTTCACTGCTCTGCCAGTTGTTTGCTGTCCTTAAGATTTTGGCTTGTAAAGAGAAAAATAGAGGTTGTCACAGCAAAAGTATAATCCACAGTTTTTCGGATCTTATTATCAAGTGGACATTGAGGAATTTTTCCCACTTCTAAAATTTCTTTTCTATTCCATTAGGCTTTGTGCACATTGTTTCTGGTTTATTCTGTTCTTAAAAGAAAGGAAATGGATGTAACAGCAGCAGTTGAATCTCATATTTTACACCAGAAAAGGAAAGAAAAATGAAACAAAACAAAAAGAGCAATATTGGTCTTGTGCGCAGTTAGATGATACATTGGTTGGACTACTGAACACTTAATTGATTACTGAAGGCTCACAAGCATAAACCTTTAAACTCCTTCATCAAATTAGACATTACATGGCTGGGGGTGGTGGAGAAAGAATATAAAAAATCCAAAATCCAAGTTCCAAAATGGGTGCTTCAGATATAGCTTAAAGGTGGTAGGTTTCAGATTTTACCTCAAGTGGTGTGGATTAGACTATATCTCTTAATCTTATTAGAGAAAGGACAAAATCCTGTTGGTCAGTGCCTAATGCTGATGTCATCAGTTTCAGTGTCCCCCCCCCCCCCCGAGATTAAGCATTTTCCATTCTCTCCGTCCCTGAAGGTTTCAAAGCTCCTTTGTGATCTTTTTCATCATGAAGAATCCATTTGGGGCTGTGGAATAGAGGGGTTTTAATTTCTGAGAATTGCCACTGGTATTGATTGATTGATTGATTGATTGATTGATTGTATTTATACCCCGCCTATCTAGTCATTTCGACCACTCCAGCCTTATGTGACATAAAGTTGGACAACAGGTTTTCAGCAGTTGGGTTGCTGGCTTCGCAGTACCCTGCTGCCTTATGTTGAAACACACAGATCCTTTCTTAGCTATGTGTTTTTATTCCTAATCATATGTTATTTGTGAAATTTATTACGCAACAAATACGTTTGGAAAGCCACTTCTGCAGGTACTATTGCTTGCATATTTTCCCCAACAGTAGTCTGCGTCTGGTTTTATAATTTGTTTAGTACAGTATTAGAACATGTGTTTTGTATTCAGAAATAATTAGGATTTGAAACTGTTGGATCCACAGTGTGGAGACTACACCTGGTGTGAATGTTTTGTTGATTAAGAAATTCATTTCAGGAGTGAAAAACAGTAGTAGTATTTATTTTGTGGTCACAGATCCAATAGATTGAAAAACAGTGCTGATCATGAGTCTAATTAATTTTAACACCTGATATTAAATTCTAGGCTGCATTGACCTCATTAACCTTTATTTACTCTGTGTTCTGGCTTCTTTTATTAATGCTTTCTGTTGTATATAGCAATTGCTAATGTTCATACTGCGTCATCACTGGCAGTAATTCATTATTCTTTGAATTTTGAGCAGCTGAGTCTGAGCACAAATTGTTTATGACAAACCTACATTTGAACTTAGATGTCAGCTATTTAACAAGGATAGGCAACTTCAGTAAGCCTTGAGGCTGAATCCCCCCCCCCCAGCACCCTCTGTGGGTGGTCAAAAGCACAGCTGGGGTGAAGATTTCTGGGAATTGCAGTCCAAGAACACCTGGGTTACCCAAGGTTGGGTTCCTCTGCTGTAGATGTTCAGATGTGTTGGATTTTATTGTTTAAAGCTATTGTAAGAGTACATTGCTCTGTGGATGCAGGGAAGGATAGGACATAAGTATTTAAATAAATAATAACGTAAATATGGAAGCATGAATGGCAAGTTTAGAGCCTTAAATCAATATATCTTCTCACTTTTAGGACTAGGTGTTTCTCACGTTGTAAATCTTTCAATGAAAGAAACTCAGATCATTTTTTAAAAACCCTTTTAGTTCTTTGTACAGATGTTTCTTTGTGACTCCAGGAGCAAATTGTGCAACTTGCAAGGAACTTTTCCTGTTCCTGGCATTTTCCCTCACTTTCTCATCTGCAGTCATATGATAGCTTCTTCTGTGTAATGTGAGAAAGTCCAAATTAGGGTTGGCTTGGAATTAAATTATTTTATGCACAGGCTCTTGGGAAAGCAGTTGTTCTCTTGGTGTGCAAAAAGGAGGTATGTGGGCCAAAAAGGTTAATAAGAGTAGGCAGCAATGGTTCAGGTTTATTTGAGTCGCCTCAGAGCTAGAATTCATTTCTTTACCTCTATGTTCAGACTAACATGTGTCTATTTCCAGATCACTCATTTTAGAGTTTGAAACTGTCAGGCAAGCAGTATAAAAATGTATGGTTATGATCAGTTCAGCACAAGGCTTGCACTGAAAAACATGCTTGCAGACTGAACTGCAGGAGTGTTATTTTTCAACCAACAATGCCATTCCATTATTTGCTTGCTGTAAAGGATTGTTGCATGATAATGAACCAGGTGTCTGTAACATCTGCATGGCAGCCAGAAATTAAGTAAATGCTTGATTTTCCAATATGAAAGTGCATTAATGACAGATAGTGCATCATTTGAACGTACATGTTCTGTATTAAAAAATTACAGAAACCTGTGTCACAAGGGAAATGACAAGTTTACCAAAGACCGAAAAAATTGATTTCAGAGCCTTAAATGCCAGCATCGTGTTTTTAAGGATTTTTCAAATCCAATTTATTTAGAATTAATTTTTTTTTTGACACATCACTGTTGTTCCCCCCCCCCCCCAGCAACTTTGAGCCATACTGCCAGTCTGCCTCTTAGGATTCATAGAAAAGTTCAGATAGTAAATCAGAATTTGTTGTCTGTCACATTGTGTACAGTGGGGTCTTGACTTGAGAACTTAATCCATATTGGAAGGCGGTTCTCAAGTCAAAAAGTCTGTAGGTCAAGTCTCCATTGACCTACAGTGCATTGAAAACCGATTAATCCCGTAACAGGCCGTTTTTGTTCCATTTTGGTTTTTTTCTGGTCTGTAAGTCAATTCTCAGGCTGTAAGTCAAACCTAAATTTTGCGGCCAGAGAAGTCTGTAACTCAAAAAGTCTGTAAGTCAAGCCGTCTGTAAGTCAAGGTTCCACTGTAACTCTTATTTCATGGAAACATTGAAAGCAGTTGCTCTGCTTCTGGGTCTGAGCACAAAACTACCGTAGCCCCTGCAGTAAGTGAAAGCTCTTTGGAGAAGTTTCTGCTCCCATGGCCCTTTATAGATTTCCAGAGACCTTTTGATTTGAGTCTTTTGTTTGCTTGTGTTTGGACCCCCACTCCACAACAGCTCCTTTCAGTGTGAACTCCTTGTGCAGCAATTTGATTGGCACTTGTGGAGGAGAGATCAATCATTTTGGGGTTGCATTGCTTTTGCCTTAATCGCTGTATCTAAGAGTGGGAAGGACCCAGCAGGCACCCCACCCACCCCCGCTCATATATGTTTTGCTTTAAATAACAGACCTCATGGATGTTTACTAACTTTAAAGAAAACATTTGTTGTTTTGGTACAAGTTACATTTGTTGCTTGATGTTAGTGGGACCAGGAGCTAGGAAAGTTAATTGCTAGAATAATCTTTATGAATTCCAGGGTATGGAACTGTGTTCTACCTCTGTATAATTAAAATGAATACCATTTTCCCGGAAATAAGACCAGCCCTGAAAATAAGCCCTAGTATGATTTTTTCAGGATGCTGGTAATATAAGCCCTACCCCAAAAACAAGACCCACTTAAGTGAAACCCCACCCTCCACCGTTGCACAGCATTGTGCAGCAACCAGAAGAAGATGACATGACTGAAAAATAAAACATCCCCTGAAAATAAGCCCTAATGCATTTTTGGGAGCAAAAATTAATAAAAGACACTGTCTTATTTTCGGGGAAACATGGTAGTATGAAATGAATGCTTGATACAGTACTCATTTTTCACTATTACTTATGCATACAGTTATTTGTTGTGCCTTAGTACTGTAGTAAGTAACTTAAGAGTAATTTTTCACCTTTCATTATTAATAAATGGAGGTGATAAACTGTTAATTGCCTAAAGCATCAAAAGTACTGTAAGATGAACTGGGAAGTCTAAGGAAATAATCATGTATAAAGTTCATCAGTTGTGTTTTCGGTCAAAGCAGGTGCTAGTGTTTTCGGCCTATGCTTCATTGTACAATGCTTTTTCTAATCATGAAATGTGAGTCAGGATTAAGCAGCCTATTAAGACATACACAAAGGTTTTCTAATAGGAGTGTTCGACAAATACAATTAAATGGCCATTTGCCAACTCCCCTTGCATGTGGAGAGGGCTTTAGGGAGAGACAGTTTTAAGGAGCAGGGACAATGAATTTCTTCTGCTGTTTCTCACCTTCTCCAAATGTCAGTGCAAGTACAAAAACCTTTATTTTCTCTCCAGAGTCCTTCAACAAACAGTGGAGGACCTGGAAGACAGTGGAGCCTTGGAGAATACAGTTGGAATATTCCCTTGTGCAAATACTTGTATTGTGATAAGTAACAGTAGGAGCAACTTCTGCTGGTTACTTGCTTCTTCAAGCTGTGGTTCAACAGTGAGCCAGTTAGACCCTGTTGGAAGCCATTCTCACCAGGAAACCAGGGGCACTAATGTCAGTACTGTTGTTAAGTGAATGTGTAGATGCCGGTTCATAGTTGGGGGTTTCACTCCACCCTCTCACAATACTAACTTACTGTGCTGCATCCAAGGATCTATATGCATGTTTTCCAGCCCCCCCTCCCCTTTAAATGGAGGATTGATTTTTGTGCAGTGTATAGAGTTGCTGTTAGGATAGGAGGTTTGGGAGAGTCATTTTGGGCAAAAGGCTAAATAAAGCCGGTACCTTGCTCATCACAGATTTCTCATCTGTTGGGGTAAAAGATTTTCAGCTCTGTTTCTGCAACTATAAAAACTGAAGTTTAAAGAAAAGAAGAAGAAATTCTTATTCTGTTAGAACAGATGGTCAAATACCTGTGGATCATTGCTGCTGAAAGAGGCAAAGATTAATTTTCTCCCTTGGTCTGTTATTTACCTATTTCACAAACTATATAAATGGGAGCTGCCTAGTACTCGTAGCCAGCTTGTGGTTTTATATTGGCAGTTTTATGTTGTAACCTTTAGTTTTTCTAGCAGTTGCAGTTATACTAAGGAATCCTGAATTGTCTGCCAGACATACATTGTACTGATAGTGCTGATTTCAAAAGTGGCATTCTAGAATGAAATGTAAATGATAGGAATCAATTCAAAACAATTGTAACTTGTTAGATGTGGATTTGATTCGTTCTTTCTGCCTGAGTCTTCTATCACTAACATATTTGACTTTTTTCTCTGTTCTATTTTTACCATAATTCTGGCTGCTTTGGCACTGTCTAGCATCACCTGGAAGATGTAATGTTTCAGGTTTTTGAGTAAGACTCAGGTGATCTAGATCCAGATCTCCACTGATCATGACACTCACTGGGTGACGTTGGACTAATCAGTTTGTCAGCCTGACCTACCTGACAGAAGATTGTGAGGATGTAGCGGGTAGCTGGAGGGCAATGTACACCACTTTAAGCTCCCTAGAGAAAAGGTGGAATATAAATTAAACTAATAAAAAGTGAGTATGGGAGAAAGGAGAGAAAGAAGTAGTAAGGGAAGTTCTTAGGGGAGTAAGACATTGTCTTAGATTTCTTTGTTGAGACGGAAAATAAATCTGTGACTTCCAGATTTCAGCATCGTGATGAAGTGCTGCTTAACATCCAAAGATAAAAAAGCTAGTGTTAGGCTATTGCCTTGAAAAATATTACACAATTGGATATTGTTAAAATACTAATCTCCTTAGTTTTGTTTTGATCGTAGAACATAGATAAATAATGACATGTAAGTTTATAAGGCAATCAAAATGAAAATATCTCTGAAATCTCTGATTACTCCAGTTTACTGCTTCCTTGTGCAAAACTCTTCCATGAGATGATCAGAGGAGACTATACAGTATACTGTGTGTATTTCTATGGTCCCCCCTCCCCTGCATATGGATTCGCTTTCTTTTGTAAAACAGTCAGAGTGGGGCTCTTTATCCCTATGTTTGTCATCTGCTCAAAAGCCTTTTTTTTCTTCCTGCTGCTTTTCCTTCTGAGAGGAAAAAGATACAGGTATGCTGCCTTCTCTCTCTGAAACAAAATTAACTGAGGAAGTTACTTCAAGGTGAACCACTTGTGAGAGGTAAGTTCAGCCACAGGGTAGTTCTAGTTGGTCCTCCACTCAAATTGTTTCTCTAAATCTAATAATTTTGCTCCTAGAAACCTCAAGACAGCACACTTGTTTTATTTGACAGTATTGTAATCTACCCCCTTTCTTTTCTGATGCACAAAAATCACCATATAAATGTAAGTATTTGAACAATTATCCATGAGTTTCTAGTCTTGAAAATGGCTTAGCTTCATGAATGGGAAGAAAGCGAATTGAAGTTTACCAGGTGTTCTTCCCACGAATTGGATAGTTGTTTTGTTTCAGATGAATGGCCTGGAAATAAAGGTTGTATGTCAACAAATTTTGAAGGTCAAACTCTAGTTTTATTGAAAAGGTGGATTGGAAAAGTGAGCTGCTTTTCATCCCATTTCATATAGTAGTCTTATGCTTCATTGACCTCATTATTTTTAAGTTGAAATTCTAAACTACATTTAGTTTTACATTTCAACTAAAACCATTGTATAGGATGCAGTTTGAAATAAAAGGTTGCCTTTTCCTTGGTCTTTCTGCTTTTAGCCTGCTTTCTGGCACTTTCTTTCAGCTGTTAGCTGTTCTCCATTAATTCTCAGCTAGCACAATCTTTACTTTGGGGGGGGGGGAATCTTCTCTTGTTTCATATAGTTCTTCTAGCAATAATGACACCAAGGGAAAGGACTAACCCTGAGCTTCCTTCCAGGACAGCTTTGTGTGGCTGGAAGGAAGCAGGTTCCTGAACGATGGTGCTGTGGTGCCTGATTACCTCGCAAAACAAGGAACTAGACAGTGACCTTTTTGGAATTCGCTAGAATGATCTTTTTTGAGCGATGTTACGCTTTGCAAAACGATTGCTCCTATGGCCGATTTTCACTGGAGGATGTTTGGGTCCTTGCCTCACAAGACAGAGTTTTTGGACCCTGTTTCACAAGACAGTTTCCCCCCATTGGAACACACATTAATTATATAGGACCTACTTTTTATCCCAAAAAAGTGGGGGAGAAAGTTTATGCTGCTGGCTTTCTAGGGTCTGCCTCCTAGAAAAATAGCAACATATACTTTCTCCCCCACTTTTTTTGGGATAAAAAAGTAGTTCTTATGTAATTAATATGTTTCAATGGGAGAAGAAACCATCTTGCAAAGCATTGCCAATGGGGCTATGGCTGCAAATTTAAATGGTAGGAGATGGTGAAAACAGACAGGAACCAAAGAGATTATAAAAACACCAAGGAAATCACAAGGGCAATTCTCCATTAATACAAATTATGCAGTTGAGTTCTCCACACTTGGGGAAATCATAGGGATCAGCAATACACCCAAAGTGCAATGGATGAGCCTCCCCCTAGGAAAACCACTTTTATGACATGGTATTTCCCCTGCAAGGTATGAGTTGAAATGGTCCTTGCACCTCTTACCCCCTTCTGTCCCCTGACCCTCCAAGGCATGGTGACCCCCTGGCTGCACCTCCCACTCAGTACAGGTCTGCACAGCCACATTCCTGCCAGAGGCTAAGAGAGCTCCTCAGTGTTTTGGGGTGCCCTGCTGGACCCGCTTCAGGGGCTAGGTGTTCCTCCCACAATCCTCTAATGCACAGGTATTAGCATAAGGTATTAGCATATGCTAATAACTGTGCACTAGAGGATTGTGGGAGGAACACCTAGCCCCTGAAGCGGGTCCCGCAGGGCACCCCAAAACACTGAGGAGCTCTCTTAGCCTTCTGCAGGACTGTGGCTGTGCAGACCTGTACTGAGTGGGAGGTGCAGCCAGGGGATCACCATGCCTTGGGGGGTCAGGGGACAGAAGGGGGTAGGTGGTGAAAGGGCCATTCCAACTTCTACCTTGCAGGGGAAATACCATGTCATAAAAGTGGTTTTCCCAGGGGGAGGCTCATCCATTGCACTTTTGGTATGCTGCTGATCCCTATGATTTCCCCAAATGTGGGGAACTCAACTGCATAATTTGTTTTAATGGGGGATTGCCCTTATGATTTCCATGGTTTTTCTAGGTTTTTTTAAATCTCTTTTTCTCCTCATCAGGACATTGCAAAGGCAGCAAGTCCTGGTGATTTCTTGTATTGCTTTCTCCCTCTTTTTTTCCCTTGTGGTAAAGGATCAGGGCAAAAAGAGTCACCATTATCAGGAACCAGGGGGTTGCTTTGATTCCTTTCACCCTTTTTCTTTGCTAGAGAGAGAAAGAGGGGGATGGTCATCTGAGCCCCACTGTATTTCCAAAGGCAGTGCAGGTGAGGGGATTGTTTTTCCCCAATAAGGTATGGGGAACTATGTTTTGGAAGAGGATGTCTTCTATGGACAGTTTTCACAAGACAGTGATCCCTCCCCCCCACTGAAATGCATTAAATTGCAAAACAGAGATTTCCGAGGCACCACTGTACTGCTATTTGAATTGAACAGTGAAAGAGGAGGACAGCTTTTCAAGCACAGCCTTGTGTCATGTGAATTGGTAGTATTTAATAGGATGGAACGCCTAGCTGCAGTGTGTGTGGCTGATATGTGCGTGTCACTTCCTTTACGGCCATGGGCAAGCTGTAGGCTTCCAGATTATCACCCAAGAAAGGACTTGTAAACCATAAAATAATTGTCACTGCACAAGAGTTCAATGATGTTACTGAGCTGGCAGAGCAAATCAACAGTGTACAATGCAATTCTAAAAATGGGGGCAGCCCAAACAAAAAAATTATAAATTTGAAACTGAACTTCAGATCAGTACAAGATTTGGCACCGATGTAACAGAAATGCTGCTCTTGTTCTGTGCCTAAGTTGAGGAAGTTTGCCCAAAATGTATTTGAATTAAGATTTTTTGAAAGTAAAAACTGTCCCCCCCCCCATGCAGAGACAAGCAATCTTAAATGTCCCCAGATTTAAAAGAAATCAAATAAATGGAAAAGGCCAGTCTTGCTTATCTTTAGAGAGAATGATTTCCCCCACCTGCTCCCCCCCCCCGGCTTGGAAGGAATCCAAGCTGCAGTGGCTGAAACATTGGTTCTCAAAAAGGCATCTTAAAGGAATAACACAGTGACTTTCTTATAAAATACGCTCATGTGGAATAGACTTACCACCAAGACACAGCAAAAATGGATACATGGTTCTATCTTCATGGCTTGTGAAGGGAAGTGTTTGGAGGGCAATGAAAGGTTGCAGAAATAGTCAAAAGATGGGTTTTCTTTGAAGAGTAAAAAAAAAAAAACCACCTTGATAGTTGCTGATGAAACTGATGGGGAAAAAAAGACTCTGCTTCTGGGATTTTTCCTTGCTTGGTTTCAGTTTGTGAATGATAGTGAACACAAGAAGGTATCCTGTGTAGAATATAGATCACCTTGACCGCTGCCATTGGTGCTGTCAATATTCAGAGTGTTCTTTGTTATGTAAAGCTTGGCATCTTTTTTTCCAGCTGGCAATGTGAGCATGATGTTGTATAGTAATACTGAGCCATTTCCTGGCATTTTGAATTGTGGATACAGAAGCATAATATCCCAAATACATAGGTTAGGCATCCTTCAGTCTTGAAAGACTATGGTGTCGTGCTCTGTATGGAGGACTTGGAACAGCATCTAGTGTGGCTGAAGAGGCCAATTCGAGAGTGGCAATCTCTTCCACACTGAAGACAAATCCAATCTGTCCCCTGTCCAGCTCCCTGGTTTTGCTGCTTTTGTGACTTCCTCTTTGCCTCGGCCTGCTGGACAAGGGTCTCTTCAAATTGGGAGAGGCCATGAAGCACTGCCTGCCTCCAGGCTGAACGGTCAGATGTCAGGGTTTCCCATCTGTTGAGGTCTATTCCTAAGGCCTTCAGATCCCGCTTGCAGATATCCTTGTATCGCAGCTGTGGTCTCCCTCTGGGGCGATTTCCCTGCACTAATTCTCCATACAGGAGATCCTTTGGAATCCGACCATCAGCCATTCTCACGACGT
The DNA here is from genome assembly GCF_051106095.1 of Pogona vitticeps. NCBI lineage: Eukaryota > Metazoa > Chordata > Lepidosauria > Squamata > Agamidae > Pogona > Pogona vitticeps. The sequence continues at coordinate 183,894,400 of NC_135787.1, forward strand.
GCCCAAGCCAACGTAGACGTCGCTGTTTCAGTAATGTATACATGCTGAATATTCCACCTCGTTCTAGGACTACTCTGTTTGGAACTTTGTCCTGCCAGGTGATGCCAAAAATCCGTCGGAGGCAACGCATATGGAAGGTGTTCAGCTTCCTCTCCTGACGTGCACAAAGGGTCCAGGACTCACTGCAGTACAAGAGTGTGCTCAGGACACAGGCTCTATATACCTGGATCTTGGTATGTGTCATCAGCTTCTTATTGAGCCATACTCTCTTTGTGAGTCTAGAGAACATGGTAGCTGCTTTGCCAATGCGTTTATCCAGCTCGACATCCAGGGAGAGGGTGTCAGAGATGGTTGAGCCAAGGTACACAAAGTCATGAACAACCTCCAATTCTTGTGTGGAGATGGTAATAGAAGGAGGTGAGTCCACGCCCTGGCCCATGACTTGTGTTTTCTTCAGGCTGATTGTTAGTCCAAAGTCCTGACAGGCCTTACTGAAACGATTCATGAGTTGTTGGAGGTCTTCAGCAGAGTGAGCAACAATGGCTGCATCATCTGCAAAGAGGAAGTCCCGCATGCATTTCAGTTGGACTTTGGTCTTTGCTCTCAATCTGGAGAGATTAAAGAGCTTTCCAAATACATAAACGAGAGCTTTATTGAAGAACTGGATAATTACTATTAGATGTTGCATACTATATGACTGGAGCATGAATATACAAAAAACATCAGTAATAACTTTCACAGTCTAATTTCTGGAGACACTTTTTCATTCTTGATTAGAGTCACTAAGGTGTAACTGCATATTGCTCATCAACACATAAAACAAACTGTGATGGATATTGCTTGTAATTGAGAAGGCTTTATGAGTCGATAATTAGGAGTGTTGAACTTAAGGGAATGCAGCAATTCCAGACCAAAAAAGCAGGAGGCAAAGCTCACAAAATTCAGAGAGAATGTTGCTTCTCCCTGTATTTTAATATCTGAACCTGAGGGTTATACAGTGAAGCTGAGTGGTATCGAATTCAGGGCAGAAGAAAATCACATAATGCATGATAAAACCATGGAATTAACTTCAGGAATAAGTGTCAGACATAATGCTGGCGAGCCATTTCTGGGCAGGGTTCCCTCTAAACTGGGCACATGCATAACTGCCTCCCTCCACGCAGCTGTCTTCCCAATGCGTGCAGCGATCTCATTAGGCTCTGGTTGCAACGGAACCTTACACACTGGAGGTGGGGGTGGAGTCACACACACACAGGAGCAAAGTCGTGCAAGAGGTGGAGCCCTGCCCAGCAGAGCTGAAATTTAGAAGGTATGTTGCTGGAGGTCTGAGAGGGGCTTTAAATGGATTGTTGTACTTTGTTGTTTTTAAATATATTTATTTATTTTATTTCCCATTTTAATTTAATACTTGTTTAATTCTTTTTAATATTTGTATACTTACTGTTTTTAGCTTTTAAATACTGTTTTTTAATGATGTAAGCCACCTTGGGTCCTTTTAAGGAGAAAGGTTGGATAAAAATATTTTAAATAAAAATAAGTAAGTAGGGATGTAAGAATGTAGGGATGAAGTCTGTTTTAGATTAGATTAGGCATTCTTCAGTCTTGAGAGACTATGGTAACATGCTCTGAATAGATGACTTGGAACAGCATCTAGTGTGGTTGAGAAGCCAGGTCTGAGAGTAACAATCCCTTCCACACTGAAGACAAATACAATCTGTCCCCTGTCCAGCTCCCTGGTTTTGCTGCTTTCGGGACTGTCTCTTTGCCTCGGTCTGCTGGGCAAGGGTCTCTTCAAAATTGGATAGGCCATGCTGCACCGCCTGCCTCCAGGCTGAACGCTCAGATGTCAAGGTTTCCCATCTGTTGAGGTCCATTCCTAAGGCCTTCAGATCCCACTTGCAGATATCCTTGTATCGCAGCTGTGGTCTCCCTCTGGGGCGATTTCCCTGCACTAATTCCCTGCACATACAGGAGATCTTTTGGAATCTGACCATCAGCCATTCTCACGACATGCCTGTGCCAATGTAGACATCACTACAGTGGTGCCCTGCATAGCGAGCGCCCCATTTAACGATGAATCCGCATAGCGATGCGGATTTTGCGATCGCAAAAGCGATCACATTGCGATGTTTTGAATGGATAAACATTGCATTGCGATGATCGGTAAGCGTTTCGCTTACTGATTTTCACATCGCGATGTTTAGAAAACAGCTGATCTGCGGTTCCAAAATGGCCGCCGGGAAAAATGGCCGCCCGCAGCGTTTTCGCGCCCTGTCCTCGCTTACCGGGCAGCGAAAATGGCGGCCGGATGGAGGATTTCCGCATAGCGGTGAGTTTTCCCCCCATAGGAACGCATTAAACGTGTTGTAATGCATTCCTATGGGGTTTTTTTGCCCCGTATAGCGACGATTCTGGATAGCGACGATTTTGCTGGAATGGATTATCATTGCTATGTGGGGCACCACTGTATTTCAGTAATGTATACATGCTAGAAATTCCAGTTCGTTCTAGGACTACTCTATTTGGAACTTTGTCTTGCCAGGTGATACCAAAAATGCATCAGAGACAATGCATATGGAACGTGTTCAGCTTCCTCTCCTGCCATGCACAAAGGGCACACTGCAGTACAGGAATATACTCAGGACACAGACTCTATAGACCTGGATCTTGGTATATGCTGTCTATTTTATTTGTGGTCATTAGGCATAAAAGGAAAAAACGAAAACATGTTTAGGCAGATGTAGATGTTTGAGCATCTGGCCCTCCGAATGTTCCATAGAACAGTGGCTTTCATTCATTTTATTTATAATGCACCATCCTCTCCAAAATGGGACCCAATGTGATGTTCAAGTCTTTTTTGGGGGAACTCAGAATCACAGTGTCTGGTCTCTGTGTAGGGTGGTAATTAGCCTAGTCTCAATCTTTGTACGATTTAGATAAAACACTTTAATAAATAAAGTCCATACTAACTATATAGTGATGAGTGGTAATGTTTGTTTTTATTGATGTGTAAAATCTAGAAGCCATATTACTGTGATTCAATTTGATTATGTTTTTATGTAGCAAAATTTTTAAAGGTATGTCAGGGAATTGGCTGTTTTTATCACAGCAAGCTGAACTAAGTAAACATATCATTTAATAAACACTTTATCTGGTGTAATAGATTTCACATCACTCAGTAAATGTTTTGTTTAAAGTGAAAAAGGAAGTCTGTGTAGGTTGCTTTGCTGTTTATATTTAGGAAAGCCATTTTACTCCCCAGGACATTAAATGTGTACAATTTCACAGGTCTCAGCCTTACTTACACTTCATAGTTTCCACTGGATAAATACATCATACCACACCCAGTCACCAGGATCAATATAACTAGCTAACTTATCATCCTTACAACTTTCTTGGATCATTAATGAGTCAGAATTCATGCATTTTATGACTGCAGATATGCCATAAGTAAAGATTGACTTAATGGCATATAATTAAATTAGACTAAGCAGATATTTTCTGTATTCAGTGGCTGAAACTCTACTCAAGTTGGCATAATGTAAAGCTGCACCTGTGGAAATGTGCCAGGCCTTATGCCCAGGAAGTCAGCATTGTGCAATTGACTATACAGTCCATGTCATCATTGTCCATGACATGCAGTTCATGTTGTGACTGTTATGTGACACCCCTGTGGAAGTGCTTCATGGATATTACTTCCACACTGTCACAGTTCTCCAGCTTTGCATTATGCATTATGCTTGCTTCACTGTAGGGCAAAATTTCAGCCAGGGATCCCAAGATCTTTCTCTGTCGTTGCTGCCAGTTCAGACTTCTGCAGTTTATAGTGAGATATTTTTGCCATGATTTAATCCCCCCCCCTTTTTTTGAGAAACCTACATTTAATTCTACATTCTGTTTTCTGTTATAAGTGAAAATTCTCATTCATCCAGGTGAGGTTATCTGGAAGTTGAGTCATGGCAACTGGACTTCTTTCTTGTTAGGTTAAACATTTTCCTCCACATTGGTTTCATTTTCTCCTGGTCTGAATAAGCTTGCCAAAAGGACAAAGGACTGGGGGTGAGGGATAATCCCACTTCTGCAGTCCTTCTCCACCCACTGTCATGAGTCGTTAATTGTTGCTGGCAGTTAATCCTCTCTCAAACCACCTATCTTCTCAGTCCAAAATGAGTACATCTTGGTCATCAAATGAGTGTCCTTTGTCCTTCAAATGAAGGAACACTGCTGTTTGTGGTCCTAAGCCATTGCTCCTCCTGTGCTGGGCCATTCTCCTGTTTAGTGGCTGTTTGGTTTCTCCAATGTAGAGCTCTAACACTCCTCTTTGCATTGGATGACATATACTATATTGCTCCTGTTGTGTTTTGGTATCCGGTGTGTTGCCTCTTAGGAGGTTCCTTGCTGATTGGTCTTCACTCAGATGACTGTACGGTATTTCCATAGGTTGAACTGGGAATCTTGAATACAAAACAGCCAAATAAATAGAGAATTGAAAAGCTAGGTAAAAAGAGTAGTAGTTTCGAGCAATCGTATTTGTCATTCTATCTCCACAAGTTAGACAAAAGTGTGTAGTGGGTATGTACTTATGTATGAATGTGTATTTCTGTGTGTAGTGTGCATGTGGCTGAAACATCACTAAATAATTTCTAAGCCATAGCATAAGTTCTTAAACAACTGAGTTGCTTTCTCCACAGTGGACTTTGGAATCTTCTCCTTTTGTGGCTTGGGCTTTCTTCCTTGTTGAAAATAAACTTCATTAAGCATGAGTGCAAATTTGTTTAAATTCCCAGAGTCATAAAATATATGTACTAGCCACACTGTGTGGATTTCAACATTTGTACAGTGGGGTCTTGACTTAAGAACGCCTCGAGTTAAGAACATTTTGACTTAAGAACCACTCTCATAGGAAAATATTGACTTGACTTACATACTTAGATTTGAGTTAAGAACTGAAAAAACCCACGTGGGAGGCAGGGAAAGTGCAAAATTTGAACTTTCAGTTAACTGTTGGCCAGTGAAAAGGGTGCCTGTCTGCTTCCTCACTCCTCCCAGCGTTTAGAGAGTGGATTGGGAGACAGTCTTCAGACTGCCTGGTACTGCCTGGACTGTATTTTCCCTGCCTTCCCCGAACCTTTCTTGACCTAAGAAAAAAAGAAACAAAATATCCCCCTCTAGTGGTCGAAGGCGGAATAGCAGCTTCCCGTTAGTTTCTATGGACGGAAAAGAGCAGATACGGATCAAATGGTTTTCAATGCATTCCTATGGGAAATGCAGATTTGACCTGAGAACTTTTTGACTTGAGAACCGCCTTCCAATACGGATTAAGTTCTCAAGTCAAGACCCCACTGTATATTAGCATAAAATTTGTATAATTCTTGGGAAGTTCCTATTATAAATTGTCCTACATTGTATTACTATATTACTTTCTGTGTGGTAATGTGTGAAATATAAGTTTTATGGCCTTTTCATACTTTCCAACGCAAGAAAAAGTCACTCTGACCCTTATTAGTTCCAGAGATCTGTATTGCAAGTATTCATACTGCCAACTAAAATTGTGCTTAGTTTGAACAATGTTTCTCCTTCCCTTGATTTCCTGAAGACAGTTTTCCTTCAAAGTTGGTTTTTGTATCCTTGACAGAACTTGGCAAGCAGAAGTCAGTTTTTGATCTCTCTGTTGAAAGGTTCCCCTACTTATTTTTGAATGCTCTGTTATAAGAGGAAATTTGTAAGTATTTTTAAACTAGTTAGCCATGCTTACACCACCACTTTTGTCTTGCATTTGTAACTTTGTTACATTAGCTTTATTAGTTTACCCTGCAGAGATTTTGGCATAATTGCTATTCACTATTCCAGGTGCCCCACATTGTAGCATATTGTGTGAAATATGGTATCTAAATGACAGGTGGATGAATGGATAGATAGTGTTTCCTAGTAAGTGGTTCCTAGACATTGTTGGGTTTAAAGTACTAGCATTTCTAAACTTTGACCATGCTGGTGGTGCTTCAGGAAGGTAACATCCAATATTGCTTGGAGACCCAAGTTTGCAAATCAATAATAAAATTTATATGTTCAATAAAATCAAGACAAATTGGTGGCATGAAAAGACGTGGGTGACAGAGAACTTCCTTCTTACTGCTATGCTCTCATTGGAAGGAATCTAGTAATGAGAGTAGGAGGACACAGTAGCACTTTCAGTATAGCCAGCACAATGCTACAAGGAGAGGATAAACAGCCCATTGCATCATAATGCTAGTGGTATTCCTCAGTGCTGTGATTCTTTGGGGGTGGAGACATTTGGGACAGTTTTCCACAAATGCTTGATCACATTCCAACTTGAGTGACTTTACTTCCCACCAAAGCTGTCTGGTTGTTGTTTCTTCTTTATTAATAGCATTTTATACAACCCAGTCATAAGTTATCACATTTTTAAAAACCGCAAAATAAAAGCAAGTTAAAACAGGACTTGAGTAAAACCTGCAGGAGAGTAAACAGTAGTGTGTAAAATCTAAAAGCCCTGGAACGGGGATGGCGAAACTTTTTGAGCCCGCGTGCCCAAAGTTGTTGCCCCCCAACTTTGGAATGCTCTCCCTAGAGAGATCCGCCTGGCTCCAACACTCTTGGCCTTCCGGCGCCAGGCAAAGACCTTTCTGTTCAGCCAGCATTTTAATTAAACAATATCCCCTAGCTGGCCATATGAGCAGCAGGACTTATTAATTTTAATGTTTTAAGAATTATTTTAATATATGCTATTTTATATTGTCTTTTAAAATGTTTTTAATGTTTTTAAGTTTTAATGCTGTACGCCGCCCAGAAGCCACTGGCAATGGTGCAGCTAAAAATATTGTAAATAAAATAAATAAATAAATAAATAAATAAATAAATAAATAAATAAATAAACCCCTTCAAAAAAATAACCCAGTGGGTGGTGGCAGCGGAAGTGGCAGCGGCAGAAGCAGAAGGGGGAATCCCAGGCACAGAGTTGCCTCCAGACCCCACTCCGGATCCGCCTCCAGTCGTGCCCAACCCTGCCACTGCCTATAGCTCAGCCGGCCAAGCCAGTGCCAGCTGCTCCAGATCCTGGCCTGTCACCTGCCGGGGCGCTAGCACCGCAGCTGCAGCCGCTTCCTCAGGTTTGGCTGCTGGAGGTAGCAGTCCAGCAACTTATGGCTCGTGTGCCCACAAAGGGGGCTCTGTGTGCCAGCTGTGGCACACGTGCCATAGGTTCACCATCACTGCCCTAGAATATGTGTTAGATCTAAGTTGCTAATGAAGAAAACAAAAAGTCTTCGTATGACCCAGGACAGAGGAGGCTGAAACATTGAGAAGAGCATTCCCAAACTAAGGCACTGCCACTGAAAAGAGCATCCCCTTCGTGGCCACTCATTTCATCTGCTTTACCTGAGGCATCTCCATCTACTTATCAATCAAAAGTGATAAACATACGCCAACCCCTATGCCTGTGTATGTGGATTGATATGTGTAATTTTGTTTTTTCTTATAGCTGTTATGTTTTGTCTTTTTTCAAGTGTTGTCTGTTGTATTGTTAGTCAATGCCGGATGTGGGAGCATCCTCAAATCTCACCCTTTGAAAAGAGTGTAATATATTCTGAGGCAGGCGGCACACAATTTATGTGAGCGGATGAGACACCTGCTTACAATACCTGCATCTTGTCTGGACTGAGTCACAGTTTAGTTCCTGTTAACAGTATTGCATTCAACCTGATTTAGTGCCTCTAACTGTATGACACATACAACTTCATATGAATTTAATGGAAATGAGAGTATGAAAACATGGAGACATCTACTTATCAATGATGTCTAAATTCACATCTACAGACAGCGTATCCTAATGCTTTTGTATAGGTACTGAAAGGATGGATAGAGTCCCATGGAGACCTGTCAAACCAAAGAATAGGCCAATAATCCTTTACTGCTACTTTTAGGACTTGGCTACTTAAGTAGAACACTTGGAGCACACTTTTTAAGAAACAGTATTTTATGTTTAACTGTTTTTAATTGAATTTGTTGTACTTTTAAATTGCATTTTAATTAGTGTGAATTTCCTTGAGTCTCTTTATGGGAGAGAAGTGCCATAGAAAGGATTTAAATAAATAGATGTTAATACACCCTTGATATCCCATTCCAAAGGATACCACAGTCTATGTTACTGAAAGTTGCAGAAAGGTCCAATGTATTAGCAAAAGTGATCCATCCTGTAGAGCAGCCATTCTCAAGGTGCTGTGTGAAGAATTGCTTCCAGTCTGTGGTCCCCTTCAAATGTGCCGGGGGGACAGAGAACCATATGACCCCCAGTGAGAACGGCTGCTGTGGGGGCTCCAAGACAGTTTCTGTTCCAAAACAATTGAAAAGGATGAAGTAAACTGGTTTTGCCGCAAAGGGCCAACAACCACTAGATCTTGCCCCGGAAAGGAATGTTGTTCATGTCTTCTGAGTCCAGGTTACCTTCCCTTAAGATATTCTCTGTGTCCCCAGGCATGTTGTTGCTTCTATTGAATAAGGTATGTTAAGATTCTGTTCTCACAGCAGAATGTTACACATGCATTGCTTGAGGCAAATGGTGAGGTTTGACACTTAAACATACCAAGGTAATATTTTTTTTTATATCAGGGAAGTCACTATATATGCAGAAACCTTATTTTGTCTGTTAATGGCACAGATGGCTCGAGGTTAACTCCTGAAGCCTTTTCCATGAGTGGATATAGCCACAAGGCAGTGGAGGTTTGAAATAGGAGTTTTCCTTCTCCTAGATGGGCTGCCTTCCATGGCTGACGAGCCCCAGGCAGCATGTGTCGTTCTGCCAACTCCTGCGACATTGCTGGAACCAGTTGTATTGGCTCTTGCCTTTCCATTGGATCATTTCAGCAATGTGGAGAGGGGGGATCTGCTGCTTGGGTAACAGCCTATCCTCCATATTACCTTACCCAGGCTTCATGCTCTGGAGAGGACACTCCTCGATTCAGAGCATGTTACCATAGTCTCTTGAGACTGAAGGATGCCTATGAGGAGGCACAGATGGCTGGCATAGGTTTACTGTTTGGTATTTGGCCACCCACTCATATCCAACATCATTTCATTCCTGCTTTTTTAATATTTTATTTTTAAACTACTAGGAAAAGGGTAGGGAATACAGAAGGTAAAAGGGAGTGGAAGAGATGGGAAAAGGGTTTTAAGGATAGGAGAACACAAAGTATACAATCATTCAATCTATTCATATTAAGTATACAAGCATATACTGTAATCTATTCATTTTTCAATGGAAAAACCCCAACTTTATACTTTTTTAACTGTTTGATTATACTCTAAATATTAGCTTATATTCATGTTTTAATTTAAATCTAAGTTATTCCAACTCTATCAGGAAATCGAGATCAGTTATAAAATACACCCCCTCTTTCAATTTCCTTCTGTCTTGGACATACGTTCAGCATGCCTGAAAAAGTTCTAGCACTTCCCATATTTTCTCAATACCCTGTGACTCTATTTTCTTCCAGATTTGGGAATATAAAATTGAATCCAGGGCAGTATTCTGATTTTTAACATCACCTTTTCTGACTATTGTAGCTAAATAGCTCACAGGGTAACTCTTAATCTCGTCTGTGTTACCTGGTATTGCTCTCAATAAAGACTGTTCTGGAGTTAGTACAGTTTCCTCTAACTGTTGTTTAACTTCTGATGTTTTCCCTTTCATCAGGTCTTCCACCTGGTTGAGGCGCTCATTTACCTGCTGGAATCCTGTTATTATTGTTATTTACATGGTAACCTGCCATTCTTTATCTGGCAGAATTCCCAACAGTTGATATTTAAATTTTTTGGAGGTCATTTCTATCTTTCCAATACTTATGGTTTGTATAAATAATATTTTTTAGATTCCAGTATTTTATCAACAAACGAAACCCAGCATCATATACCTCCCCTGAGTGTGTCCTCCCTTCCTTGTCCAGATATTATGGCAATATTATTAAAATCCACACAGTCCAACCAAGAGAAAGTCCAGACTAAACAGCAAATGCAGGAAGCCGGTCTCTCCAAAAGATATTGTTGTAGTCCTTCAGAACTCCAGTCCTGATTTTCCTAGGTCTTCTCTTGCTGATGGTTCACTGTCCCTTGCTCCTAAAGATTTATTCCTCTTTCTAAAACGGAACAAACTTCTATTATCAAAGTCCCATTCGATTCCAGTCCTGGCTACCCCAGCTCTTCAATCCAGCCAATTATGTCATCACACTGATGATTCACCGTCTGTTTTTTTTTTTTTTTATTCCCAAAAGCTTATTCCTCCTGCTCCGAAGACAATATTTTATTTTCAAAGTCCCACACAAACTAGGTAGAAAAATCCAGACTAAACAGCATTCACAAAATTTCAGTCCCTTAAAGTCTGTTCAGTAGTATTTCCTCTGGGATTTTTTTCCAGAAACACAATTTTTTTCCGTCTCACTGCCTATCTGTGACCTTGAGCCAGTCTGCTGTTTAAGAACTTGCTGTTTAGGAGTCAGTTTCGCTTTGAAAAGGCAGGCCGGCAAGCACGACTCGCCGCTGTTTCTGTCTTCTTTCGGTTAGATATTTCACTCTAGTTTCTTTTCCATCTTAATTATTTATAAATCCTTACTGTGTTATTGTGTATTTTCTGCCGTATTTTTGTTCTCCTCGGGAAATTGGGGGTGGAGTTTCCCACAGCTTTCTGCTATAAAATGGCCTTCCATCTGTGATCTATGCTCGGGTGAATTTTCAGAGGGGAAAAAAAATCAGGTTGCTGCCCAATCTTCTACCCATGTGGGGCTCACCAACTGCTTCAAGGAGACCTCTCCTAGTCTCCCCTTTGGTCCCCCCCCCTTTCTAGAGGGACCCTAGACCAGGCGGTTCCAGCTTTTCCCGGGAGCTGTTCCCGGCAGCTGCTGGCTTCACTGCGACCAAGCTCCACCTCCACCTTCATTCCTGCTTCTCATGTGTCCTCTTTGTTCCCTTTTCATTCTTATCCCTGGCTATGCTTCATACACTTTATTTGTACCTGTGCAGAATATTATAAACTGTATAGAATCATCTTTAAAATAATTACTTTCTTCTTTGTGGCCTCTGTGAATGCACACAAATGGGTTGTTCTGCGCCTGTGCAGGACATCTCAGAAGTTTCTAGAGCTTAAAGACGTGATTAGTAGGACGTTCCCCCATGAAGCGCATGCTCCACCCACCCAAGGTCCTCTCAGTTCCTTTTAGCCGCCACGTAGGTTAGACCTATATCGGACAGCTAGAGTGATGTCTTTCAAAATCGGTACTCTGTACCTCACCTTTTTCGCATTTACCTTTCAGTTTTCATTTGATGTTCTCCCATGGCTTCCATTAACTTCAAACTTCATTAATTGAAGACTCTGTTCTTGGTAGCCATCACCTCAGCTCGTAGAGTGAGTGAGCTCTCTGCTCTCAGATCTAACCCTCCATACATACAATTCCATCCTCACAAAGACACACTTTATCCAGGTGTCTCATTCCTCCCCATGGTAGTATCCAAATTTCATTGGAATCAACCTATCATCTTACTGTCTCTCTTTCCTTCACTGATCTCTGATCTTGAGTGCATGCTCCACAATTTAGACTTTCGTCTTGCATTCTACATAGACAGAACAAACTGTGAGCTTGCTAGTCATCCATTTGTGCGTATTCACAAAGGCCACAAAGAAGAAAGAGAGGTTACCTACCTGTAACCATGGTGCTTCAAGTGGTCCTTTGTGAATCCACACATCCCGCCCATCCTCCCCTCTGTCCGTTACTTCATTGTCTTTATCTAACCTCGTTGACAGCAGTGAATTTTGAGAACTGAGAGGACCTTGGGTGGGCAGAGTATGCGCTCCACGGGGGAACGTCCTACTAATCATATGTCTTTAAGCTCTAGAAACTTCCAAGATGTTCTGCACAGGCACAGAACAACCCATTTGTGTGCATTCACAGAGGACCACTCAAAGAACCATGGCTACAGATAGGTAACCTCTCTTTTCTGAGAAGCTTGGCACAGTTTAATAATTTTCCAGCTTTGAATATCATACATACTCCCTTAGATTTGAGTCCCCCACATAGAACTATACTGCATTATTACTGTACTTGAGTTCCCTAGTTTATCCTGTGGTCTGATTACCACTGACTGTTACTACATGTTCTGATAAATATCTCCTGAGCGGTTTCTAAGTTTGAATTCCATTAAATCAGTTTTATGGATCTGTATGTAATAATACTGTATATTCTGCAGTTAGGCCTATTTTTTTCTGTGTAGTTGAAGAATATAGTGTGAAAATTGGATGATAAATATAGTCACTTAATTTTTTTAAAAAAAATGTGGACATTTATACTTGGAATGGATTCATTTGCAAAGTATAAAAAATTAATCCAGTAGTAATTTGGAAAATAATTTAACAAAATCTGCAATTTTAATGAGACTTATTAAGCTGCTGCCAACTGCCTCGGGTTTTTGCTGTTTCAAAGTAATGGCACTTTATTTTCTGAAACCTTCAGCTCACTTCATGCTCCACCAAGAGCACAGCGAAATCACAGCTGTCAAACTGTGCTGTATAATGGCTGAACAGCCTGTGCTGCTTAATCTACATTTTTGTCCCAAGTGCAGAGCTGCGTGAACAGCTATTACATTCAGGAGCTAACCTTAACTGTACTTAACAATAAACCTGCTGAATGCCACTGTACTTTAAGTGGACTTGTTCTGATAGTATCTGAAAATGAATAAGGAGCTGCACTTGGTTTTCAGCTAGGCACGTACTTCTGTCTACAATATCTAATTAATAAAGAAAGTGTCAGTGAAACATAATTAAATCAGTAGTCATTGAAACTTCAGATATTTTATTTGTTTTCATGACATATGATTTGCTTGCCATACAGTGGGTGCCATACTTCCTTTACTAGACATGTAACAGTCACCCGTGGAAAGGGATGTTTTTGGGTTAATCTGAAATGTGGATTGTTGTGGACCTTTATAACTGGAAAGCAGAGAATAAAAAGTTTCAAATATTAGCTTCTATTTTTAATAACCCAAAGGGCCTTGCAATAGAGCCTTGGGAGTCATCCTTGCAAGCAAAATGTTGCCTCCTCCATATTTCCTCATCTGATTCTTCTGGAAAAGAATCCAGATTCATCACTTTTGTTTTCAGCAATATGTGGATCAACCCTCAGGTTATATATAATAGGAGTTGCTTCTAGGTGGGAATGCTTGGATTGTATTCAGTCAGAGTTCAAGGTAAATGTGGTTTAGATTGAGCTCTTCAACTAATTGCTCTTCCCTGATTAGAGCCAGTGTTCAAGATGGTATTATAAGTTGGGGGGGTCTGATTATTAAAAGTCTGTTGAAACCTTGAAATAAATACATCCTGAAGTATGGGGTAGGTAGAAGTTGGGCTTTAGAGATCTAGTTTGTTTTTTTCATTAGATTACTAACATCCATTAGCAGCAAACTATAAACTGATGATGATGATGGAGAACAGTGGAGTAAATTGACTGTTTCATGACTTTTACCGCCAGTGGTGATTTTTACCCTCCTGTCTTTCAGGCCCCAGTGGGTTCCTGAAAGTGTTTCCATGGAAGCATTGGCACTTTAGGGGGAGAAAGAAATGTTTTATTTCAGATAAATATCCACAACTGACGTTGTCTTCAGCCTTGCACAGTATAACCTACGCAACAAGATTTCAGCCAGAATGGTTGTGTACTCTTCTAACCTTGACCCTCCTGCCATCTTTATGTTCTTGTCCTGAAGGATTACTTGTGGAACTGTGTCCCTGTGTCCTTGCCTTGAAGCCATGTCCATAAAATAGATAGGGAACTATGATGAAAGCACTGACTAGAAAATATGCAATACAGTATTATTTGGAAAAATGCTGTTGACTGGAACCATGCTATTCCCCATGCCATAAATGTAACCTACATCTTCTAGTGAACTGCAGCATTTTACTAGTGAGAGCCTGGATAGGTTTCTTTATTGCCCCATTGTGCTCATTTGTTTCTTTTGATTCTTCAGTAGATTGTTAGTGATCCTGAAGGTATAGTTGCCTGTCTTTTCTTCTTTTACCAACCAGACTGCAGATATTAGGTAGGTGTTTACTGGTAATGTATGTGTTATTTTAAGAAAACACAGTTGTACTCATGATTTGAGAAACACTGTCAGGCAAACCTTTTAGACTCTGGTAGAAGTAAATTAGTCTTCTTGACTGTGGATGCAAAATCTTTTTCCCACCCCCATAAGCCGGGCTTAGTCTGATAAAGTACTTAGTCTAAAACCACTCTTTACCAGAGTTGATAAATGTATTTGCATAGTCTATTAAGCTTGATTTACATGTATGGAAAGACGTTTTTTCAAACAGAAAGGAAGGGATAAGATACCTCAGCAGAGTCCAGTGAGATTCGAAAGTGCATTTTCGCTCAAACAGAAGGTGGTACAGTTAAGGTTATCTGTTCATACTTGTCATTCAAACAAAGCATTTGGAAGTTCACTTTGTTTGAAAGAAAGAGAGTTTGTTTGGGCAGAGGGAAGAGGAGAGGTTAAAAGACAACAAGGGAACAATGGATATAAATCCTCTTATGGCTCAAAACTCTCCAGGGACCCTTCTTGTCATGAGTAGCAAGGTGCTTTAAAATCCAAGTAAGTAGAAATTTGTGGGTTTGGGAGTTGTTCCTTCATTCAGCTGCATTGCAGTGCCACATGCAGAGCCAGAGGTCAAGAGTTTGATCCCCTGGTAGTGGACTGAAATGATCCATAGGGTCCCTTCCTGCTCTGCAGTTCTAAGTTTAATATTGTATCTTGGTGTCTGAAAGTGTTATAGAACTTAATTTTTACAGTTTTTTTTCACATGGGTGGGTATTTCAAAAAGGATACTTCTAAAATTGCTTTCTATTGGAACAGTCCTTGCATTAGCACATTTGCATGAGTACTAGGAAAGTGTATTCTCTTCACGTGCTCAGAGTGTGCCATGGTTTTCAGGTCACTAATATGCTTGATATATTAATGCATTAAGCTGACTGGGTAGCTTAATAGTTTATGTATCTGACTTCAGAGCCAGAGGTTGGGAGTTCGATTCCCCACTGTGTCTCCTGTGAGTACAGCCAGCCTGTGTGGTCTTGAGCAAGCTGCAAATCCTGGGGCACCCTCAGAAGAAGGGAATGGTAAATCACTTCTTAGTATTCTTTACCCGGAAAGCTATGGAAAGGGTCAACATAAATCAGAATTGACTTGACAGGACATTATTATTATCATCACCATCATCTTTGCATTAATGTTTTGCTCTTGTGTACCTTAGTTTGGTGTGAACGTCATTATCATATTTGTATGAGTGGACGAGTAGTCCAGATAGGTGGGGTATAAATCAAATAAGCAAATAAATAAATAATAAATTATGATTGCATTGAAAAGAAAGACTACTCCTGCATATTAGGCATATTCTGTACAAGCAAAGGAAGGAAGCAGCTTGAGAAGCCACAAGTGTCATGTACTGTATATAGGGATGGGCAAAGTATATCCTTCTGTTGTTGAACTGGAATTTCCAAGGTATTTCCCATTGGCCATGTTGGCTAGTGCTGATGCAGTACCACAGTATTCAAAGGACTGAACTGGATCCATCCCTGATTTATAGGAAGATAAGCATTTTTCATAACTGCTAAAAATAGATTCACAAGGAATGATTTCGAAAGTGTGTAGCAGGAGGATTTCAAAGAAAAGATTTTATTTTACCAAATGTTTATGAGTCTATTTGTATATAATCCCTGCAGCAAGACCCTCAAAATACGTATTCATCCTCACAACTATTCTGTGAAGCAGTGTAGAAAGTGTGTTGCCTTCTGGTAAACTTCACAGCTGAGCAAAGGTATCCATAGGCATCTACATTGTAGACAGAACCCCACATGGCTCTCAGAATCAAATATGTATGCTTTGTTCAACCTGGAATTCTAGTTATACATTTAATGAGAAACATCAGTTTTTGGATGTAGAGAATAATGCAATAGGAGTGTCTTACACCAAATGTATTTTATGAAACAAAGTTGTACGGCCATTCCAATTTTAGTGTGTGTTCTGAAGTGAGGTCAGAGCTTTATTCCAGGATCAATTTCTGACACGTTTATTTATACAAAACTAAACTGCTCCTCATCTCTCTGACTTAATGTTTAACATAGAAGTACCACATAGTATGCATGATATTGCACCCTTATTGAGACGTTTTGGATTTAAATATGTTTTCAGGTGTTAAAGAAGAACATGTTATGGATAATCATGAACTGTTGTGTGTGTTTTTTCTCTGCTTCAGTAACAGGTTTGTTGGGAGAAATGGGGTGTGTAAAAATGTGTGTACATTACCTTGTGCTCCTTGGAGAAAATACCATTTAAGCATACAGTAATTTTGTAGATTTTTAAATATGGCACATAACAACTTGGCTCATATTTATTCTTTTTTGTATGAGGTTCATGTCTGAAACCCCAACTTTGTGTTCAGTCTAGGAAGGCCTTTCAACATATACTGCTTAAAATGGTAGTAGGTGAATTTTGGTGTGTAGTTTATGCACATTCTTAAAAATATGCTGTGAAATAGTGCAAAAGTATCTCGTTTAATGTCTGTTATTATTTTCAATAATCATATGAAAGCAAATTCACTTTGTACAATGTACTTTAATACCAAGTTTCCTCCATTAAAAGTAAGGACAGAAACCAACAATTTGAATGCTGGTGCCTTGATGATGGGTTCTCTAAGCCGTTTCTGCTTGCATAGCAGTCCTTAGAGAGGGACAAGGCATTTAAAAACATATCTGCTTTTGCATGTAGTTTGTATCCTTATTCTGTTGAGCTTTAGCAATCATATGCTACATACAGCACATTAGACAGCTCTTGGTTAGTTGAGAAAAAAGTAACTAACCTGTTGTACAACCAATTAGCATGCCTGTCTACAGAAACCATAGTGTGCATGTTGGAACAAGTTATGTTGAATGCAGAGTCAGCTGTCCTGTAGATGCCTGCTTAGTTTGTATATTCATGCACTAGTTTTTCAGGTTTATTTTTTGTGTGGCTGCATTTGTAAGCTTAGCTTCATTCAGAATTAATACTACTTAATTTAAGACAAGTGTGAGGCAGTTCCTCATCATAAATAATGAAATGTGTACTTCCTGGCATCAATAAGGTCACATTTTAATACAATAGTATAAAGTTTTTCTTCTGCTTAAAATTATGTGACAGTGAAAACATTTTCGTATTGACAAATGTAGGAAAAAAAGACATTGTGTAGTAGATTTTCATAAGAACAAGAAAGCCACATGTCCTTGCATGTTCTTAAACTACAACTCACAGAAATATTGGCCAGCAAAAGCTAGTAGTGAAGGCTTCTGGGAGTTTTAGTCCAAAAACATCTGGGGACTCAAGGCTGGGAACCACTGCTGTAGAGAATACCTGTTCAACCTTGTATATGCCCTGTGTTGTTGTAATCCTGGGCGGTACACAAGCAATTGATCAAATTTCTTCATTTGCTGTTATACAGAATCGAACATTGTGTTCAGCAAAAAAATAAAAATAAAATAAAAATCTGTTTCCAATAAGTCCAGAAAACATTGTGTCTTTTTTTAAAGAGTTTATTATGAAGTGAATTAACTATTATACCAAGTTTACTTGCAGTTCTGATAGTAATGGCTGATGAGAGAATAGTGCATAAGAAGAGCCCTGCTGGGTCAGGCCAAGGACCCATCTAGTCCAGCTTCCTGTATCTCACAGTGGCCCCGCCAGATGCCTCTGGGAACACACGAGACCACTAGATCCCTGTCTCCTGATACCACTCCCCTGTATCTAGCATTTTGAAGTATCTTCCTGTTAAGCCTGGAGATTATGCATCCCCATCATGGCTTGTAACCTGCGATGGACTTTTCCTCCAGAAATCTGTTTGATCCCCTTTTAAAGATATCTAGGCCAGATACCATCAAGACATCCTGTGGCAAGGAGTTCCACAGACTAACAACATGCTGGTTAAAGAAGTATTTTCTTTTGTCTGTTCTCACTCTCCCAACACTCAATTGGAGTGGATGTCCCCTGGTTCTGATATTGTGTGAGAGGAGAAAGAGCTTCTGTAAGGGTCCACACTGTAACACAGTACAATTTGGAATAGTTCCTGGAGTTTATTTGCTTTCAGTTAAGAGGACATTGTTTCTTAATGGAACATGGCTGGCATTAGGACTTGTTGCATTATGCGGAGTTCCAGCACCAAATTCCAGACAGCATTGCAAGGGCAGTTGTTGCATCAGAACCAAAGAAAACTTCATTCCCCCAGGAGCAAAATATGATTGGTTGCATGCTTCTGTTTCTGAAGTGCACTGTCTCAACCACAATCATGACCTTGCAGAAATATGTCTATATGGAATGCAGCAAGGACTAAATTTTCGTAAGAGATTTATTAAATATAATTTGGGGGAGTTTTTTAGTTGAACTGATTTTCTAGATGGTTCCACTTCACCGCATTCATTGGCAGTTGCTGGTATTTGTGTGTATTTTTTTCTGTTACATCAATAAATTAAAATTTAGCTGACATTTAGATGATTGCACACTAATAGCTGATAAGTGGCATATGCATGGCAGAAGTGAGATTTGTATTGAGGACTCGCACAACAGTATGCTTATGCTTGCTATGCTTGTTACACCAGCTCTGTAATAATAATAATATCCTTATATGGCAGTATCCACACCCCTTTCCAAGAGTTTCTTTTATAAAGAGACCACAAATAAACACAAATGTTGACCCATCCCTCTCATAAGGCAGCCTTTCCCATGGTTTGTTGATTGAAATCAGACTGCAGTTGCTCATCTTGATCCTATTCACTGGAACGTTTTCTACACTGCTCTGCCCTTAATCTGGTATGATATTGTAAATTTGTTTTAATATGTTGAATATATTGCCTTAGAGGCCTTGCTTAGGGCAGAAGGTGGTTTGTAAATATCTTAATAAACAAAATCATGCAGCAGATCTGACTGATGTTTTCATGTTTGTGTGTCGGCCAAGATTTTTCCTAGTTTTTTGAACAATTACTACTCAGCAAAACTACCTTGGGATTTTTGCCTTACTGTTGTTGCACTGGAATGACATTGGCTGCTAAAAACTGGAACATGTGAAATGAAATCTTGTCCCTTGTTTTATATCTGTTCATCTTCAGCAGAAGATGGCTGAGGGTTTGTTCCCTTGGTGCAAAACCTTCCTTGTGAGATTTTTAGTGTGCTTTTTGAGACTGAGAGACACAAACAAAACACAGCTCTCTCAGAGGCCACTTTTCCCATTTTTTTCTTTAACAAAATACAATGGAGAAATGGGGGGAAATGTGTTTGTGTCAATCTAAAGGAATAAAGCAGATTCCGGGGTGGTGGTGATAAATACCTTTTTTATGATTTAGCATAGATCGCAAAATATGCAGGCTTCTGAGTTCCTGGAACCAATTTCAAAGCAGGGAAAGAAGCTGGATGTCTAAAAAATTGACTAGGAGCTTTTAGCCACTGGGATCTGTAATTAAACTGAGACCCAAGATGTTGACTGGACATTGGTAGGTCAGTCAGTCATGCATGCAGCTGGACAGAAGGCAAATGCAATGACTGTAGCCACTGAAGAGACAAAACACACTAGTTTCTTCAGAATAAGTAGAGGATGGCACAGGGCAAATGTATTTCTGGAAGCTTTGGCTGTTGTCGGATAATCAGCTTTTGCCCTGTTTTGTGGTGATGAGTGCCTAGATTGCTTCCTTTTAATATCACTCTGCTAGAACAGGACACAAAACGTAACCTTTCTAGCAAGAAAAACAAAATAAAACAACAAACACTCCCCCCCAACTAAAAAACCATGTAATGTAAGCTTTTGTGGAACTCGCCACTTCTTCAGACATTTTCACAGTCTGAAGAAGTGAGCTTGCTCCACAACCATCTACATTAAAATCTAGCAGTTAGTCTTTAAGGTGCACTGTGTCTTCTTTGCTTTTGCTTTGTTTTATGTTTCTTGCTGGTATGCTTGCAAAGACTACAACTTCAAAAATTATAACCTTTCTGTACATTGACACAAATTTGAAACTTAGTGACTATTTGACTATTATAAGATTATGTAGTTGGTTGGTTTTCATTTTTGTCTCACCGAAATTGATTACATACCTGTTATTTTCTTAATAGTCTTCCCAAAGAAGTACTGCTAGATGCAATTAGTTGCCCAAGATGCTGCTATTCTGTCCCCCTAAGAGCAAGAACAATACCTATTGAATCTCCATCTGTTGCTCACTCAGACTTTCCTGTGTTACCTCATGAAGTACCGTTGATGTTTATATACTTATCCCCTTTGGATTCAAACAAGGACCCAGCACAGGTGCTCTGTATTGACACTTGTGCAGGATAGCTAGCATTTTCACAGCAGATTTCTGTGTTTGTTGCCAACCTGCAATATTGCAGTGTCTTATCTTCCATTCAGGAATATTCTGTGCTCACATGTAACTGCAATTCAAACCTGTGACATATAAGAATAAGCTGCAGCTGGTATATAATCTCATCATTTATGCAGGGATTGAAATAAAAGATCTGTTTGCTGCTTGGATTTTGGCTTTGAAACAAGGATCTTAGAAGTGATATGGCGAGAGAGTGTAGACTAAAAATTCTATTCTTCCCCACCTTATATGATATCAGTGGGAAAGTCTTAGAATCTCTATTTTTGTATTATATGGGCTGTTGCATTAAGACAGGTCATGGTCCTTCACTGGTTATTTGAACTGCCACTTCCATAATCTCTCATCCTTGTAATGTGGGCTAGTAAGAATTTTTAGCGAAAAAGAGCTACAGTTTCCAATCCTTGTACTAAGAGGTCCATGAAAGAGGGCCAGTTTCAAAGGATCATTGGGAATTTCCCCAGAGAGAGAAGATACCCTCCTGCATTTTCCTGCTTAGCACCTATAAAATCTCCTCCAAGATTAGCTAGTAACCTGCAACTGTATTGTTGGTCAAGAGACACGTGTCCCCTATCCTAGATGATCAGAAAAATTGAATATATCCATACATTGGAATGTAGAGTGCATTGTGGTTTGCAGAGGACAAAAATCAACGGATGGGCACCCAGTCTTGATGGTAGTGGAAGGCTTGCAGTACGGGTTTGTACACATGCATGTGTACAGTACATGTGCCTGCTTTTCTTTGTGTATGACAATGTTGTTGTTGTTGTTTAGTTGTGTCTGACCCTTGTGACCCCACGGACCAGAGCATGCCAGGCCCTCCTGTCTTCCACTGCCTCCCAAAGTTGGGTCAAAGTCATATTGGTCGCTTCGATGCACTGTCCAACCATCTCATCCTCTGTCGTCTGCTTCTCCTCTTGCCATCGCACTTTCCTAACATCAGGGTCTTTTCCAGGGAGTCTTGACAATATAGCATAAGGCAACTCAGGTAGTTGACAGCCACATATATGAGTCTTTAAAATATTTCTCAGGAGGTCTCTTGATAGCCCTCATTCCTCCCCTGCTTATCTCTAGAAACCAGTTCTGGTGTCTCCTTTCTTTATACTCATTCACTTTCAAATGCGTTCCAGCTTTTTCAGAGACTTACTGCAGAGAGTGTGGTGACCAGCAGGAGTCACACAGCTAGAAGCAGATTGATTGGAACTACTGTACTTCAGGCAGGATGTGTATAATGCTACTCAGATGTGAATCACTGTCTCATTTATGTTGTGGCGCTATAAATTTATGCAGGCAGAACAGACTTTAAATGGGGTCATTTATGGAAAACTAGTGAACTTGTCTTGAATCAGCAGCAATGGCTTCATGGTCATGAGATATTGTAAATGTTAGAAACTCTACTTCAAAATTCCTTCCAAAGGCATTTTTAAAATTAAGTCTAGAGATGTGCGTGTTAAAACAAACAAAAAACCAAGATATTCACTGAATGTCAAGCAGAGCATATGTTCCTTATCAACTAGAAACTAATCAATTAAAGTTGAATTTCTGAGGAGGTGCTCTTCTGACTGAAAGTGTCAAATCCAGGGGTGATACTAGAAAATAGACTTGGAAATCTTGTTTGTTGCTTAGGATTTAGTTTTGATCAGGGTGGATTTGATCTAAATCAAATTGATTTAAATCACAGTTTAAATCAGTGGTTCTTAACCTTGGGTTACTCAGGTGTTTTTGAACTGCAACTCCCAGAAACCCCAGCCAGTAGAGCCGATGGTGAAGGCTTCTGGGAGTTACAGTCCAAAAACATCTGAGTTACAAAGGTTAAGAACCAGTGGTTTAAATATAAAAAGATAGATTTGGGGTGATTTAAATTTTTAAAAGATTTTTTTTTAAAAAATTAATTGTAATTTAAATCAATTTGATTTTTTGTCATTGATTTTATCCATCCTGGTTCTGACAGTAGTGCAGGTAAACTAAATTCAAGAGTTGCTGGCATATTAAATCAAAAAGCTTTTTGAATTTTGTCAGTGATACTAGAGTGCTACAATAAAGAATCACCCACTTTCCCCAGCTGCCCATAGTTGCATGATTAAGTGCTTAGTTTTGCAACTATGTTGTGGGGGGGGGAATGAGATCCTTGGAGCACTTACACCATGTGTTGTGCGAGATATCAGATTTCCGCTCTGTGTGGAAGAGCTTACAGTTCTTATTGTGTTGCAGTATTTTATTTGGTTGCTAGGTAAAGGTAAAGGTTCCCCTTGACATTTAGTCCAGTCGTGTCCGACTCTAGGGCGCTGTGCTCATCCCTGTTTCCAAGCCATAGAGCCAGCGTTTGTCAGAAGACAGTTTCTGTGGTCACATGGCCAACGCGACTAGACACGGAACACCTTTACCTTCTCACTGAGGTGGTACCTATTTATCTACTCGCATTTTTATGTGCTTTCTAACTGCTAGGTTGGCAGGAAATTTGGTTGCTACACAGCAGTTAAACCTACGTTTGGCACCTGCTGTTGCCAGATGATTTTTCGTACTAATTCACGGCATGCAAAAGGGTTTATTCCTTCCAAATTCCTAGCTATGTGAGTTCCACATTTAAACTGCAGGAGGAGGTACTTCAGCACCTGACATAGTTGAATTTTGTCAGTGAAATGTGTTCAGTAGTTACTTTTGGCATTGCTGTTAATGCCAAAATTAACAGTTTCCATGGTAAAGCATATATTTTTCTGGCATGTTTCTCATATTTATTCAACATGCAACAGTTGGTATTTTTATAGCAATTTTCTGGAGCTAGAAGGATTTGTAATTTCTCTAGTCTTTAATGGCAACCCACCTATTCCATTTTTTACCCATGGGTTGTTTTACCCATTTGTGGACTGATGATAAAAGCTCATTTACATGGTCAAAATTCATAATTTATCTTCTTTTCCTGTTTCTACAAGCACACATTTTCATTTTTGTAATATTTCAGCCATACAACTCTGTTATTCCATGTTATAAATTAAAGGTCAGTGTGTTATTTGTAGAATTACGAAGTCCACACTACATAGAAAATAGCACTGCAATTGTAATGTTGACAGGATCATTTATCTTAGGAAAGTATCAAAGAATCTCTCATACTTTGATGGTCACTAACTCATTTCATATTATTTTGAGTTCAAAGAAATTGAAGGTTGAGGAGTTATCTCTGGGCTGAATCCTACTGGTGTTCATGTAAGGTTTGTGTAACTTCCCATGGCTAACTGATGAGATGCTAAGGTGTGTCTCACTTTCATGTTTGGTCATACACATGAGTGTGCAACTGAGCTGCAGCCTGGGACCTCTTCAATTAGATACAATTAGCCATGGAAAGTTACACATAGCCTATATAAACAGAATTCCTGTCTTTGTAACTTAATGCGCATAGATTCTGAAAATGATTAGTTGGAAGCTACTTACAAATTCGTGGTTAAACAACAGCATTTCAAAGTATTCCAACTATTTTCTTTGGATTAGTGCCTGTTGTATTAATGGCATAGGTCACTGGTTCTTAACCTTGGGTTACTCAGGAGTTTTGGACTGCAACTCCCAGAAGCCTTCACCACCAACTGTGCTGACTGGGGTTTCTGGGAGTTGCAGTTCAAAAGCATCTGAGTAACAAAGGTTAAGAACCACTGGCATAGGTGACCTGAATTAAAATGAAGAAAACTGGTGATCCTTCTACACAGTCTGAAGGCAAGGATGGGTGATATCCTTATTACACTACTAAAGAATCACAAATATATACGTATATACAGTACTAGCTTTTGACAGTGTAGAGGTCTTCATCTGGCTGGACACCATAGAACTGTGGACGTTGTCGACAGAGACATTATAGTAGCAAAATCATGGCCAGATGGCAGACTCAGGTTTGCAGTTCCCATTTTGAAAAGTACTTTTAATAAAGGAATCTGGCAAACACATTTGGCCATGATTGTTAGAGCTTTTGTGTGTCTTTTCCTGCAGCATCCACAGTTCTGTTGGATGCTGGAGTTGACAGCTAGCTTAAGAGTTGGTGCAAGCTCTGCTTTATTTAGGATACCAATGTGCTGTAGTGAATAGAGTGACAGACTCCTGACTGGGTTATGTAAACTCACTGCAGTGGGGTAGAATTGGTAAAACCGCTCCTTAAATATCTCATTTACCTGGAAAGCCCTACTTAGGGTAGCTGTAAGTTGTTTCCAACTTGAGAGCCCCCCCTTACACAGACACTCACACACACACACACAACACACACACACACACACACACATTAACTACACCAGGTGAGAACTATGGAAGCTCTGTTCAAATTTGCCATGCCTTTTTCTTCTGATGATTGGTTTGTTTGCTTTCATTCTAGATATTGTTTTGGCACTGAGGCTTGTCTTGCTGAATACAAATAACAGGCTGTAATGTGTGTACAAGCAGTGTACCCACATCAGGCGTATATAGTAACTGTAGCTTCCAAATGAATCTATATTTCATCTTCATCTCCATCTTGGAACTGCAGAGCTAGAGGGAACGCTATGGATCATCAAGTCCAACCTCTGTCAAGACAGCACAGTGGAGAATTGAACTCCCATCATCTGTCTCCACAGCCAGATGCCATATAGTTCACAACAAAAATATGTGTATATTCTGTTTATGGATGAAAACACTCTGAAGTAGCCAAACATCTGGTGAGACAGTTTCTAATGCAGAGTTTGTACTCTGGTACAAATGCCATATTACAAAATGCACATGTTCCACATCACTTGTGAATGCCCCGTTTTTCTGAGAGACTCTTGAGTGTGGAAGATCAGTCTGTCATTGCATTTGAGATAGACATTTGACAAACAAGAGGCACATTTTACTTTTCCAGCTACTGTTCTTCGCAGTTGTTGTGTCTTTCTTGTGGATGTCTGAGATAAACAAAGTAAAATCAAATAAGCCTATCCACTCAGAGCAGTTAAAGGATCATTTAATAGGAAACAAAATGAAAAATGCTGCTTTAATTTAATTCTTTACTTTTCGTAGTGCTTTACTTTTGTTGAGAATGAAATTCAGGGAAAACGCCTGTTCATCTGTTTAATGGTTTTGTGTAATTGAATGATGTGCTAATAAATATTAAGACAACTTACATTGTCTGGAGATTGTAAAATTAAGTCTAAACATGTCTCTGCTGTGATGCACTGTGAGAATTTGTTTCTTTTGTCCAAGAGAACTGAGCTGCTGAATTTTGTCTTTGAAATCACCCTGTGTTTGGGTGTTTTAAATTTCTCTTTCTCTGAAATAGGAGGTCAAAACTCAACAATCAAGGGTAGTCTCATTCTCAGAATCTTTTGTAGGCCCAGCAGGAAGCCAGAGCCCCCCATCAGTCATTCTGCAGTATGAGTCACTTTCTGAATGCAAACACAAGAAACTAAAGCCATTCATCTCCAAACAGTGATATGAAAGCAGATGTGTACTGTAGCATAATGACTAAAAGAGCCAGCTGGAGAAAGAGCCTTCTGTACCTGGCAAGAATAAGCACTCCTATTTAGAATAAAATAATAGTGTTCTCAGACAGGTAGCTACAAGAATGGTAGTCTTGGTTTGCAGAACTGGAAAACTTTGGCAATTGTTATTTAAATAGTTTAGCAAGTTTCTAAAAATATTTGTTGTGAAAGATCCTAACACTTTTGAAAAAGCTATTCTTTTGTTTGACAGTTTTGAAATGGTATGATTTAGTCAATAATTTCATGGCTGGGAAATTGAATACTGAATGTGGCTATGTATATCCATTGGTTTGTGAACATGCTTGGTTGATAAGTTATGTATGTCTTAATCAGCTGTTTTTCTTGTGTATTTGCCCAAAGGCAGACAGCTGAGCAACAGTAACTATAGTCTGCACATTGTCTAGGGTTGTGTCCTTGATTAGAGCTCCCCTTTGTGTTGTATTTTGGTAAAATCATAGAGTTACTCAGAATATTGATTTCATGTTGTCTGGTCTGGCTTCCATTGAATTGAATGTGCCAGTCTGCAGAAAAATCTGCTTCAGAGTCATGCCTGAGCCTGTCACTTACTGCAAAAGACCTCAGTTTTTTATCTTTTGTTATTATTTTGTAGGATCTTTGAGTCTCTGGATAACAAACACAAATGTTAAAACATAGGACAAAGGAAGGTAATGAGGGCTGAAGAAAAGTTCTGGCTTAA
This sequence comes from Pogona vitticeps, assembly GCF_051106095.1. Taxonomy (NCBI): domain Eukaryota; kingdom Metazoa; phylum Chordata; class Lepidosauria; order Squamata; family Agamidae; genus Pogona; species Pogona vitticeps. The sequence continues at coordinate 183,920,991 of NC_135787.1, forward strand.
GGTCTGTGGTTGATTGCCTTTACCATACATCTGCCCCTGTGGAGATACATAGCTTTTGGTTTGTTTTTTCTTGTGGAGGCTTATGGTTAGCCTTCCTATGTTTGAACATACTATGTATCTTTCAAAGCTGTTCCAGTAGCTTATAGAGGTCATTTTTAGCCTGCCAGGACTTTAATTTTAGTCATTTATTTGGAAAAAATACAGTCAATTTCAGAACTAGTTCAAGCCTAATAGTACCCGAAAGGGGAGTTGAAGAAGAGTGTCTGTATGCTAGAACATTGTGTTGTGCAGAGCAAAAAAGTGCTTTTAAACTTTTGTATTGAATCTGATTCATTCAAGAAAACAAGATCCTATGTAAGCTGGCAGATTTCCTTTTGAAAGTAAAAAACTTGTAGGATATGTAAAGAATTTACTGGTTATGTAGATAGGAAGTGTATGTTTGCATTCATTGTGGTTTTCTGCATTGGATAAAGAGGTGGATTTCAGAGATCTGAATTCAGGCTGTCCCTCAGCTAGTATCTCATAGGGTGATAAAAAATAAACCATTGCTGTGCCTCCCCACCCTTTTCCTGAAGCGAAGTTCTCTTTCTGAGAGAATGTATAATCTACTTCTGGCCTGTTCTGAGAGAATGAGTTACTGCGTTTATGCATGAGGCTTAGTTTTTCTGAAGCTCCATTGCTGACATTTAAAAGCTCTTTCAGTATGAAATGTGTAGTTTCTAAACATCTGGAGAGTTTCTTATTCTGAAGGATTATACAAACAGTACAGTTTATTTCTGGTAGAGCTTGTTTAAATGGCAGCTGTTGGAACTGAACAATTAGGATGGTAAAATGTTTATGGTTTGGGTAGATGTTTGAGCAGTATCATCTTGATCTTATCACCACCTGGTGGTGATTGTTATTGATGTAGGATTTTCCAGTTTTCTACTGCAGCCTTTTTGTAAAAAGATAACACTGCAAAAACTATTCTTTTCCTTGGATACCCTTGGAGTAATGTTGACTCAGTTGGCTTAGTTTTTTCCCTCTGCTAATAAACTTGAGTGCAAGTCTGAAATGGATGATACTTTGGAGCTTGGTTAGAAAAATCAGTTCTGTGAACCTGCAGAAATCTGTCTGGCCAGGTGAGGGCACTATCCTCTTTTTTCTTTCCGATTTAAAATTTCCTTTTACAAGGCTTGAAGAAGCATGTTTCCCCTGCCCAGATTTGCTTTTTAAGCTACATCAGAATTTGAGTGCCTTGTTGTCCATCAGCATCTACTGAACAAAACCACTTCATGAACCTGCAGTTTATACAGGAAGCTTCAATACAGGAAATTGTTTTACAGCCAGCATTTCCTTCAAATTCCCTCTTAGCATAGCTTCCCTTTGCAGATTATGTGCACAGCTTGCATGCTTTGGACAGAGTTCTGGAATGGAGTCTACAGTATTTGTTTTTGGAGTTTTTGCAAAGCCTGCATTCTGCCTTTAGCAGGTTTGGCTGGGAGGGACCTTTCTGGGCTGGAGAAAAGGCTATCACTCTGTTAAGCACTCACCAGTCGTTCCTTCCCACCTCTGAGTTCAAAGAGAGCCACACCTTTCTGCTCTGTTTGTCTTTGCCCTTTCCTGAGTCTGTTACAAGCAGGCAGTCTGTTGAGGCCCCTTTGCCGAAAGCCAGCCAGCCATGTTTGTCAGTTTACTGTTCAGTCTGTTCTGTTGTAAATGTAGTCCCCAGTCTCCCTAAGGAGCTCTTAGCACTCCGTCAGAGAGTTCAGTTCAACAGACCACTTACGGTACCTACCACCTTTGCGCTGAGGCAAGTCCCAAGATCTGAGCAGTGTGTAGTGTAAGCCCCTTGAACAAGTCTGACCTTAAAAGAACACTGTACTTTTACCCAGTACTTTGCAAGTACAGACACATGGGCTTTGTGATTCCTTAGAACTCACAACAGCTCAAATATATCTTAAAGATAGCTAGTTTGTGGCCCTCTCCAGCTCAAAGATATCTTAAAGATAGCTAGTTTGTGGCCCTCTCCAGCTCCTCGATTTAGCCACACCCTGCTGTTCAAGAGACCAGTCCTTTTGTAAGAATTTTTATTATTTTTTTATTAGAAAAATAGTGTTTCATAGAATCAGCTTATATTGCTCAAGCTTTAGCATAAAGAACATATTCAAAGATCATTACAGTTAAATACAATGGTGCCCCGCATAGCGACGTTAATCCGTTCCGGATTAACCATCGCTATGAGAAAACATCGCTATACGGATAGGAAAATGCCATTGGAATGCATTAAACATCGTTTAATGCATTCCAATGGCTTCTACACTCACCATAAAGCGATGTTTCCTCATAATGGCAGCCATTTTCGCGCCCTCGGTAAGCGAGGGCAGGGCGCGAAAATGGCTGCGGCTGCCGATCAGCTGGCCGCTGGCCGAAAATGGGGCCGGCGCTAGGGCAGGAGGGCGGGGGAAGGCTCCCACGCCCTCCTCCCCAGCTCACCCCTGCTTCTTCAGCCGGCTGACCGGCCGGCGATCGGCCAGGAGGGGAAAAGAAGCCTCCTTTCCCCTCCTGCCGAGCACGCAGGGGCGTCTGTGCCGGCGATCGGCCAGGAGGGGAAAGGAAGGCTCCTTTCCCCTCCTGCCGAGCGCGCAGGGGTGTCTGTGCCGGCGATCGGCCAGGAGGGGAAAGGAAGGCTCCTTTCCCCTCCTGCCGAACGCCCTTCTGGCCAGCGATCGCGATCGGCCAGGAGGGGAAAAGAAGCCTCCTTTCCCCTCCTGCCGAGCACGCAGGGGCGTCTGTGCTGGCGATCGGCCAGGAGGGGAAAGGAGGGCTCCTTTCCCCTCCTGCCGAGCGCGCAGGGGTGTCTGTGCCGGCGATCGGCCAGGAGGGGAAAGAAAGGCTCCTTTCCCCTCCTGCCGAACGCCCTTCTGGCCGGCGATCGCGATCGGCCAGGAGGGGAAAAGAAGCCTCCTTTCCCCTCCTGCCGAGCGTGCAGGGGCTTCTCTGGCCGGCGATCGGCCAGGAGGAGAAAGGAAGGCTCCTTTCCCCTCCTGCCGAACGCCCGCCGACTTTTTCCCCCAGCTGACTGGCGGGAGATTCAGAAGAAGCCCCTCCAGTCAGCTGGGGGAAATGGAGCCTATGGGGAAAAATCACTTTGCGATTTTTCCCCATAGGAAACAACGTTATGCAATCGCAAAAGCTATCGCAAAATCTTCTTCGTTAAGTGAATTCCTCGTTAAATGGGGCACCCGTTAAGCAAGGCACCACTGTAATCCCCATTAAAATAATAAACATTATTAAGCTGGGCTAAGGTGGTCTAGCCTCACCTTCTTTCTCCCCACTTACATTCTTTCTCCTTCAAGCCACATACTCAAACCACCAAGTTCTTTTTCTTTCCCACCATCATGGAATAGAACTTCCAAACTTCTTTCATATAACCCATCGTTCATTTTCTACATTCTCTACTCCTCCCTTCTTCTTGACACTTCATGGCTGTTAACCAGTTAGTCTCAAGGGGCTATAATATCTTCCTCCTCCCTCAATTTCCATGAAAATCCAGGTGTTTTATCTCTTCTCCAATTAGCTTGGAATGTTGAGTCTTCTGCAGACTCCTTGTCCGACCTTCAGTTTTATCTCAAACCACGCTGTACCGGTCTTCAGAAAAACACTCTCATAGCATTTAGAAAAACACATTCCAATGTCTCAAATCATCTTCACACAGAACCTGTCTGACTCCATCTTACATTTCTCTGACCACATATCTCATACTGCTTCAACTCCATCACTGTAAGTAATGAAACTTTTTATTCTTTCTACTTCAATTGTCTGAGAGTGAGTTATTGAGACTGTAAATGCCAGTTAATGAGGGGGGAAAAGAATGGACTAATATGGAGAACGTGAAGCAATTCTGCTCTGTGACTTCTTGTACTTTTGCTACGCCGCTAGAGAAATTTAACCAAATTCAAAACTCTACAACTTAGGAATGACTGTTCCCAAGGAAATACCATTAAAAACTTTTCAAAAACAAACTTTGTTTGCTTGTATGCAGGAACATTAGTGCTGTGGGCATGAGTCCAGCATTAAAACTTTAAAGAACCAATTTTAGTCTATAAATATTTATAGTCACTTACATTAACATCATGAAAGTGAAAGGTAGTGTCACCAATCTTTCGATACAAACTAAGGTGAGGTAGATTTCCAAGCTTTGTTCACAGCCAAATGCCAAACAGGAGTCTGGGGGTGGGTGGAACACATTGAAGGTGTTAAGCTTTGCCTTGTAGTGTGAATGCATGTATGTTGAAGGGGTGGGTGGATGAGAAGAAATGGTTGCTTGGCTTCTTCCAAAATTGGCAGGTTTTGTGTGACATTCGTGGTTTTAATAATTTTGGAAATTTATCATACATTTATTATCAATTATAGTTAATAATCCCTAAAACTGGGAGATAAGGCTTGAATCCAATTACTTCTGTACCATGTTTTCAATTTTCCAATTGCATTTTGGGGGTATTTGTATATGAATATGAACATCCCCCCAGAGGTGCAGATAACGAGGGTCCGCTCCCCTTGGGCCAGACCGACCACTCACCTGTCCGCCACTGCCTCAAGCTCTGCGATCCCTTCCTATCCGGAGCTCGCAATGGATTAGCCACTCCTGGCAGAAGGTGGGATGATGAGCCTCTCTGCCACGTCAAAGAGAGGCTAATCCATCGTGAGCTCCAGAGTGATAGGAAGGGATTGCAGAGCCCGCAGTGGCGGAGGACAGGTGAATCTCCCCCCCCCCGACCCTTGTTATAGGCACCTGTGGGGGTATATTCGTATACGAATACAAATACTCCCATCTCTAGTCTAGATCCTAGACTAAGTCCTAACTGAAGTAGAGTCATTGAATCAAATGCTGAATTATTTCAGTGTTATATATTAAAGCAATATTTAAAATTATAGTGTATTTTAGTGACCTGTACGTTCAAGAATACTTAAACAGAAAAGGAAATTGTGAGAACCACCAAGAAGAAGAAGTGATTACATTAGTTAGATGGTTATCTAGCTTCTCTAACAAAAGGAAAGTGAAAAGTCACCTCGGGGCAGGGCAGCTTCCTTTATCCCTTACCATTAACTAAATAGGGTAGTGTTGATTGGTACTGGAGTTTGGCAGCATCTGGTGGGCTGTAAGTTGCCAGCCTTGGTTTACATAGTGTGAAGAGGAAACTATCAGGCAGGAGTTGAAGCTGGGCTTAGTTCCGACTAGGTACTTAAATTAGTTCTGTTAAATTTAGACAAGGTTGGTGCCAGCGATCCCAGATGATTGGATCGGGCTCTCATTGCTAGTTATTGGAGGAGAGCAAGCCCACTTGCACCACCTTCTTGATAGTCCTTTTGTTTGGAGAAATTTGGTGTGGCGTGAGGAGGAGAGGACGTGTACCTGATGGCTGTTTTCCAGCAAAAAACTATAGTAGATCTCAGTCATGGTGAACAGATGGCATTTGATATATTATTGCCTGTCTAACTCAGTCATACTGTAATACAGTATGTGAGGAAACGTTCTGAAGTTACCTGGCAGTGTTGCGTAATAAGTGGTTGGGTTATAGCTGTGGCCATGAAAAAAAAAATCTCCTTTTCCCATTCCTAATCTGCCCATAGTGTTCTCCATAGTAGCTACTGTAAACTACAAATTTGCAATGAGCTGTCTCAGCAGCACTAGATACGGTAAATTGTTTGCCTGGATTTCTGACATACCCGTTCTATGTAACATTACTAATTAGATTTATGTATGACACTGTTGAGAAAAATTGGCTATAAATTTTCACCTGATAATTGCAGTCCCAAATTAGGTATGATTGTTGGATTGCTGTTATTGAATGGCTGGCTGTTAAATTGTTTTCTATAATTATATCAAATTCATTGTTGCTATAAAAGAATACTAGGTGAAAACCTAGGCTAATAATAAATGAGCAGATAATAAAACAAATCTGTGTTGGGTTCACCACCCATAATGGTAATACTTCTTTTATATATAAAATACATAAAATATGTTGTTATTTTACATTATGTGGCAAACGTTTCTGATTGGTAATAGCACCCTGAAGCTACAGGTGTGTTGTTTACAACAACTTCTACATAGCTTGCTTTGCTGTATCTTCCTATGTTTCTGCTCCCTTCTCTCTCAGATATGTTTTGCTTAAACACTCATGTGCTTCATCTGTCCTTTAGGAAACGAAAGGTAATCTTAATATAATGATAACTGCTGTCTATGTTGGCATGCGACTTGAGAGATCCATGTTCTAGTCCCTACCAAGCCATAAAGCCTACTGGGTGACCAGTCACTCTTTCTTAGCCTGAGGTACTTCATGGGGCTTTGTGATGAGAAAGCGAGGAGAACCATATGGAGAATCTTGAGGCAGATATGAATGTAGCTAAGAAAGAAAAGGGGGAAAAAGGGAGGGAGGAGAGAGAAAGATTTGGGTCCAGAGGGGAATAGGCAGTCATTGTGTTTCTTTGAGAATTGTAATAAATAGGTAAATCGTTGGAGTCAGCTTCAAGAGCAACTCTTTGGGTAATGCACAACAGTCATCCAGTGGCTTGTTTTTTATTTTTTATTTTTTGCTGATCATGTGCCTGTAGTACGACTTTTAATGCAGTATATGGAATAGAATTTATGCAGAACTTACCGAAGTTCACATTGTGTGTGTGTGTGTGTGTGTGTGTGTGTGTGTGTGTGTGTGTGTGTGTGTGTTTTACTCAGGAGGGTATGAGAATGAACCAATGCATTCCTGTATCCTAAATGGATGGATGATTATGGTGATCAGTGTGTTTTTTGTGTGGGTGTATTGTTGTGTTAAGGAGGAGAGACTAATTACGACAAAAGCTGATCTCATAGGTTTTTCCTCTAGGTACCTTGGATATACAATATATCAAGCACAGATACATTTCAGTTATGTCATCACAAATACAGAATATTCTCCCCATGAAGGTGTGAGGGGGTACGACTCTGGAGTTAGTTTTGCATTCTTCATCATCTTGGAACTGCAGATCTGGAAGTGTCTTTATGGATCATTGAGTAAAGCCCCTGTCAGGAAAGCATAGTGGGGAATTGAACTCCCAGCCTCTGCAGCCAGAAACCTAAACCACTGGGATATCCAGCAGCACTGTCCTCCTTGTGAACTTCCCATAGGCATCTGCTGGCTACTGTAGGAGTAGAGTGCTGTTGTAGATAAATAGGATATTATATGGGAAAGCCGACAGTTTGTATCTGTTGGCTACTGTAGGAGTATTGTTTTGATTGAACTGCAAATTTGTATGGAAATTTTATACCCATACATGCAACATTGCACACATTTATTCAAACATAGGTCCCAAGTATTTAGTGGAGCTTTTCTGAGGTAAGTATATGTAGCGCTCTGTAATGTTTATGCTAAAGCACTTTCTTTTCTTCTGGCCTAGGTCTTCTGCATCTGTATTTCATTTTCTCTAACTAATGCAAAAAATTAGAAAAAACCTATATGTTACAGTGAATTAATAGAAGGCTTTTCTTTGTCCAAACAAAGCAAGTTAGTTTGGACTGATCCACATGTATTACCACCTGGAGGTGATTTTCAGCACAGGGAGAAGGATGGTGACCAAGTTACAGTATGTGATGAGGACTCTTTTCTGTGAGTTTTCCCAGTGACAGAATGGTAGTAGTAGTAGTGTTGTTGTTGTTGTTTCTGAGTAATTTCTCATAGTTGGGTGATTTTTTTTGCTTGCTTTAATGAAGTAATTCTGGAAGCAATAAGCATTTTTCCAACCATTTCTTTATTTGCTTATTTTCTAAAGAGCAGTACATTTTGTATTGATTTAATGCCTCCCAAAATGTATGAGCACAGTAGCTTATAGTAGCACTGAGAGTATATACTGTAGTTAAAGGCTGAAAATAATTTATCTGGGTTAAGAACTTCCTTCAGCAACCATTTACAATATACCATATTTCCCCATGTATAAGACACCCCCATGTATAAGATGCCTCCCTTTTCTAACCCAAAGTTTCTTTCTTTGCAAGAAAGTGGAGGGGGAAGGCAAGGATCAAAGCACTTTGATTCCTGCTTTCCCCCTCCACTTTCTTGGGAAGAAAGTGCTTTCCCCCTCAACTTCCTTTGTGAAAAACTGCTTTGCAAAAAACTGCTTTCCCCCTTGCAAAAAGTGGAGGGGGAAAGCGGCTTTTTGCAAAGAAAGTGGAGGGGGAAAGCACTTTCCTCTGAAGAAAAAAGTGGAAGGGGAAAGCGGGGATCAAAGCGCTTCGATCCCTCCCCCCTCCTCACTACCATGTATAAAAAGAACCTCAATTTTTCTTCTAATTATTTTAGGAAAAGATGTCATTTTATGCACAGAAAAAATACAGTAGGTGCATGGTGAGCAACTGTTCTTTCAGTTGTTCTATATTCTTGAACTGCTGTGGGTGGTTTTTTTCTCTCCCCTTTCTCTCCTGAAAAGGAAAGTTCTGACTATATCTGTTGCCTTCAAAAGGAAGACTCCCACTGTTAACGCTGTGTTTCAGACTGTTTTTCCCTTCTTCCTTCCAGGAGAAAAGTTGTCCTGTGTTCCCTCCCAAATGGAGTTCTGTATTACAGGACTCGCCTTTGAATGAAATGGCTCTGTTTTCACTTTCTTTTCTGAGAGAGGGTCAGAAGAGAAAAAGCAGGATCTAGCTGTGCTATATTTGTATGGAAAGCGGAGTAGAGCTAGATTCTTGCTTTTTCATATGTACAGTACCTTCTTCCTCCCTGCCAGAAGCAGAAAGAGCTCAAATCCTAGCAGTCCTGTGGATGCTCTCCATGGGATGATTTTCCTTGCCCTTTGTTGCAGCTGCCCCTTTTGGGACATACTTGTAGGAGATGTTAAGAGGGGAATATGCATATTACATTTGCAAAAGCAACTCCTTTGCTCTATAGCTGTGTTCTCCAAACAGGGCGGAATGGAACATAGGACAGGGAAGTGGCCTGTATGTAGGCATCTGCTTGCCCCTAATAATTCTGCAAACTTGTTAAAGCTCTTTTATTGCCACTCTTGAGTTGGCCTCCTCAGCCAAACTAGATGATGTTCCAAGTCCTCCATACAGAGCATGTTACCATAGTCTTTCAAGACTGAAGAATGCCTAACCACAACATGTTTCATCTACCCTATTTCTTTGTCTACTTGAGACAATAACTAGGTTACGCGTCACATATTTTAAATTTATTTTTAGAAGTGTGTTCAAAATAAGGTTTCTAACAATTATTTAGGATTAGTGAAATTTCTTATTTTTATATTTTTATTACTCTATTCCTAAGTTATTCTTGCTTAAAAACATAACATATGCTTCTTTAAAATTAATAAATATTTCCACAAGTGAGACAGTTTTTTATCTTAGCAAAATATCACAATTGAGAAGCTGAAGCTTAAAGCTAAAGCATTGCATTTTTTAACTTTTTGTTTCATGGAATAGACATTTCATTCCTCATCTGAATGCAGATGACTAATTACAGTCTTTAATTTATTCTTCCACTTCAAGCACCTTCAACAACAAAAGGCAGATCAATAAATACAAATTTCAGTTTCAGATGATATATACAACTGTATTAGAACTAGCTGGATCAATTGCGATTTGTTATAGATGTTTCCTTTCCTGATCATTTTCCAACGTGGAAGGAAAATTACAAAAAGGTGAATGAAAACTGATGATCTTGCTGACGTACAAATTGATCTTTTAAAAAAAGTTTAGCGTATTGAAATGCTGAGGTCGTCGTCGTTTAGTCGTGTCCGACTCTTCGTGACCCCATGGACCAGAGCACGCCAGGCCCTCCTGTCTTCCACTGCCTCCCAGAGTTGGGTCAATTTCATGCTGGTTGCTTCGCAGACACTGTCCAGCCATCTCATCCTCGGTCGTCCCCTTCTCCTCTTGCCGTCGCACTTTCCTAACATCAAGGTTTTTTCCAAGGAGTCTTCTCTTCTCATGAGATGGCCAAAGTACTGGAGCCTCAGCTTCAGGATCTGTCCTTCCAATGAGCACTCAGGGTTGATTTCCTTTAGAATTGATAGGTTTGTTCTCCTTGCAGTCCAGGGGATTCTCAAGAGCCTCCTCCAGCACCACAATTCAAAGGCATCAGTTCTTCGGCGGTCTGCTTTCTGTACCTGCTGAGGTACATTTTAATAAAAATGTGTATGTGTGTATTGCATTGTATGAAAAAATAGTAGTTTAATACAAACCAGCAGAGTGGATAAAAATAAATGATTTCTTTAAAAAAGATTTAAATCATGATTTTAATTAAAAAAATATTTATTTTAAAGGGTCAAAATCAATTTTTTATTTAAATCGTTATTTAAATCAATTTGATTTAAAGTTGTATTTGAATTAATTTGATTTAAATCAAATTCACTATGCAAACTAGTGTATAAAACAAAGAAGGCTGAACAATATTAGAGAAAAATTCAGTAGATCCATGAACATTAACAAGGGAACGTTTGGATAGAAATTCAAGTCGGTTACATATTATGTGTTTGCAGTAGAGCATCAAAAGAAGTAAAAATCTGGGTACATGTTTCAGTAAAGTGTTGCAAATAGCTGCTTGTACATCAGGTCCAGTTAATTTGGGTGCAATGGTAGGGAGGCCTTGAGAGGAGAGAAAATCAATATTTCATGGTATTTCTGATTTGCTTATTACAGTTAGTGATTTTTAAATTTGATTTACAGCCCTTTGTTGGCTTGGAAGTAGGCCATCCCATGCAGAGACGCCTAGCATCAGGCTGTTTTTCACAAGTAGATACAGAGCATGTTCTTATTTAATATTTACTCTGAGGTTTAAACCTGTCTCAGTTCTGTCAGTGGGACAGTTGTTGAAGTGGACAGAGAAAGAGCATGGCATGTCCTTTTGTGATTGTCATGTTTGAGAGCCCCTGACTTAAAAAAAACCCTGAAGATTCAAGTTGGTGATAAAAACCTTACTTTGGAGGGAGTGTCTACTCAGAAGCAATCTGTTCTAGGTGAGTTAATAAGCAGTTGCATTTCCTTTCCCTTTTGTCTTACATTTGAAGATAGATTAATTTCTCTTCCAGTTGCAGTGCCGTATTACTCAGTTTTTCTTTTCCAGTTATGTGAAAAATGACAGATTGATCTTGTGTAAACTAAGCTTGTATATTAGTAGTGGAAATAATATAATTTAATTCCTCCTTGTGGCTCTTAGCAGCAAAGTGAAGTGTCTTTACAAATGATTTTGAGGTAGATAATGGATTTTGTTTTCTCTTTTATAGGCCACACATGCTTAATTGCTCTAAGTAAAATGACAGTGGCCATTTAATTTGGATTTATAGATGTCTTTATGTTCTATACTGTGTTGTGTGCTGCATGTAATTTAAAGCTATTCCATTGGAAATTATGTATTGCCTGTCAGATTCATTTGAAAGCATGGTGTGAAATATTTGAACAACAAGTAGGTCAGATTCATTGTTTATATACAATTCTTAGCAAAAGCAGTTGTGCTATACTTAGATATTTGTTGAATGTTCCCCTCTTGATATATAGTTCTTAGTAAACTATAAATATAGATCCATTAGATGTGTGCATTGAAAATATGTGGGACTGTGCCTGATTGAAATACCAGATTTAGGCGCTACTCTGTTTATATTATATGTTTTCAATAAAAGATTTATTGTGACAGTGGTAAGCCTTCACTTATGTCACTTATATAACTGTTCCTGTAAACACATATTTATTAAGCCTACACATACAAAAAATTGGTAATCTAAGATTGTTTCCTTATTTGTCATCTTTGCACTTAGTTGCTGAAAAAGCCAGTTTTAATAATTACAGCAGCATAATATATTGACTAGTATCTGCATCGTCAAGCCAAATTGTTGAAAATGCTTACTTATAGAAATTATTTGAAGAGAGGCAGAGTACTTAAGAAGCCATTGTACACACTAGATGGTTCATTGTGTATCTTTTTCCAGGCAATTTATTATAACATATACAGTGAGCTCCCCAGTGTGAATACTTCCATGAAACACACTACCACTTGCTGATTAATGTGGAGCTCTCCCTATAGGGGGTGAAAGAAGTTGTGAATAGATATATTCTGTGTGGAAAGCTCATTTTATTCAGCAATGCTTTCAGAAAAAGAGCGAGGCTTGCAAGACTACACAAATATGAAACATTTTGTTCTTCCATGTTCTCAGGGTATTTAAAAACTTTGCTTTAAAGGTGCTTATGTAGTCTTTTGATTTGGAGAAATGCTTAAAATGAGAGGGGGGGGAGTTTTCATTTTTGCAGTGAGATGGTATACAGAGACTATTCCCCAATACACAGATAAAGCCCGTGCCTTATATGGGGAAGGGACATGGTGGCGCTGCTGGTTAAACCGTTGAAGCCTCTGTGCTGCAAGGTCAGAAGACCTGCAGTCGTAAGATCGAATCCACATGATGGAGTGAGCCCGTCGCTCGTCCCAGCTCCCACCAACCTAGTGGTTCAAAAGCATGCAAAAATTTGAGTAGATAAATAGGTATCACCTCGGTGGGAAGGTAAATGGTGTTCTGTGTCTAGTCATGCTGGCCACGTGACCACGGAGGATTGTCTGCGGACAAATGCTAGGTCTTTGGGTTGAAAATGGAGATGAGCACCACTGCCTAGAGTGGGACACGACTGGACAAAATTGTCAAGGGGAACCTTTACCATTACCTTTTTTATATAGGGAAGATCACAGATCTTTTCTGTTTGAAAGGATAAGGAGGAAATGTGCTGCTGGAACAGACCACTAACTTGGAGAGCTGCCATCCTTTCCTGTTGTACAACAAACTGCTTTGCGGGGTGGGGGAGGGGAGAAGAGGATCTCTAACTCTGGTCTTCACCATGGCAAATTGTGACATTAAAGTACCTGACAAGGGCTGTATAATGCAGTACTGAAATTGTGGTGCAGTGGAGATAGAAAGAATATTTTCAAATTCATCTACCTTTCAAATAGCATTTTCAGTTCTCAGATACTTACATCGACTATCGGGCAAAGGTTTTTCGGAGTACTGAAAATTCCTAAAATCTGGGATATAAAATGTACTTCCAGTTGCTATGAGCTTATCAAATGACTAGAAAAGAGTTCCACTTTGCGTAAAAAGCAACAGAAGACATTCCTTTTATTTCAGTGCAAGTTTGATTCACTAGACAGGGATTCTAATCTCCTGAGCTGAATGGATGACCTTGGGTTGGTAACATACTCTCAGCCTGAGTTACTTGACACTATGTATGTAGTCTTGAGTTCATTAGTTCATTAGAGATAAAATGTAGTACATGTAAAATGTACACATAGTAAGTCAATGACTAAATGATTGGCATGGATGTTTTTGGGGAAAATTTCTGTGTATTGAGGAAAGTTTTAAGGAAAAAAAATTACATAGAACTACTAGAGGCCCTTATGTGATTGGCAGATACAGTGGTGCCTCACACAACGATGTTAATTGGTTCCAAAAAAATCAACGTTGTGTGAAACATCGTTCTGTGAAACACCATTTCTCATAGGAATGCATTGAAAACCGGTTAATCCGTTCCAATTGGAACGGATTGCCATCGCTGAGTGAAAATCCCCATAGGAAACATCACTGTGTGAAACAATGTTTCCTTCATTGGAATGTATTGAAGCCGACTCAGTACATTCCAATGGCTTTGTGAAGTCCTTTTTCGCTCCTGTAAAAGTGTCTTACAATGTTTGGAAGCTGTTTTAAATGATTGCAATGGTTAGTCCACCTCCTGAAACCTATGCAAACTGATTTTGGTGTTGTTCTGACACTTCATTAATTTATGATGATTTTTTGTTTTTTCCATTGGAAACCATTAGGCAGACCATCCAATGGTTTCCAATGGGAAAAACAAAAAATCATCATAAATTAACGAAGTGTCAGAACAACACCAAAATCAGTTTGCATAGGTTTCAGGAGGTGGACTAACCATTGCAATCATTTAAAACAGCTTCCAAACATTGTAAGACACTTTTACAGGAGCGAAAAGGGAGATCGTTGTGTGAAAATCCCCCATAGGAAACATCGCTGTGTGAGGCAGCAAATTTGACAAAAAAAGGCATCGTTGTGTGAATTCATCGTTGTGTGAGGGACTCGTTGTGCGAGGCACCACTGTATTCTCTGTGTAGATGCTGCAGACCAGTAGCTGGCCATCTTTGACTATGTCCTCAATAGAGTAGGGTATATTGGCAAATTCTGAGGTTACAGAAGGCAATCTGCTGCCCTCCCAACATGTTTGGATTACAACTCCCATAATCCCTTACCAGTGACTATTCTGGCAGTGTTCATGAGAGAGGTAGCCCAAAACTTCTAAAAGGCACCAGGTTATCTATTCCCAAATTTGCATAGTACTAGACTAAAAAAATTGTTCTGAACAGTATCAGTTGCTTTTCTCATACAATTCAGAAATTGCTAGACACGGAATGTGGATAAGATAAACAATAATTTTCTGTTTCTGTATGCTATTCAATAGAATTCAGTGTCGATAGTTGGATTCTGTGTGAAAATGTACAGTGAACTAACTTGGTACTGATATATTTGTTTGAGCATAAAAGTAAGTATCCCAAGTATATTTTCACATTGACCGTTTTCCCCCTTGAAGGGCTTCCAAGGTCTTAAACAAAAGCATTACTGTTTTTCTGAATGACATATTCCTTCTTATTGCATGTATTTTAAGAGATATTTTGCCCTGAGTTCGGCATTAGAGTGATTCACAATTAAAATCAGCATCTTATGGATAGAAAGGGAAAAATTGGGCATCATGGTTCTGGAAGTGGCCAAACGCTGAGGATACTGAGGCCTTGCAGTGTTTTTAAGTTTGCAGTGTTCACTATCAAAAATCTGCTGTGAGAAAAATGATTAATGTACCAAGAGAAAAAGAAGATGGACCATCAAATATTTGGCATTCATAGCTCCCCATTAAAAGGTCATATTTATTTCAATTTGCACAAACTTATCAAATATTCAAATTTGAGAGATGTATCTTGGGTATTCTGCCATCCTATGAATTAATTGCTCAGACCCACTATGTGATACTTGAATATAATGTGTGCATTCTTAATGAAAGTTGATAATCTGTACATTGTTCATGTTAAATGAAAACTATTTATTATAAATTATTATGAAAATGTCTTCTGTTTCCAGTGAAATTATGCTGTGTTCTTTTGGGAAGATCTTTTCTCAGTATTTGTAGGACTAAGTATGCTATCAGTAGAGAGCATAATGATGGAGTGCAATTAAACTGATTGTATATAGATTAGTAAGATAAGAGATGTCATTCTGAATCAGTTCATTAATTCATCAAATGTTGAATCTTGCCGTTAGCAGAGGCAAATATTTAATGCTTCAAAGGAAGACAGAAAACCCTTTTCTGATGCACCTGGCCAGTTTTGCAATTATTTTCCTTGTGTCGAAATACTCAGTTCATAAAAACAGTGATCTTAACAATTCCCAGAGTACAAAGTAGGCTTCTTGGTTAGTACTGATTTTTAATTTGAACTTATTGGTGTACCGTTCAAGTTAGAAATTTTTTTTTGAAAAAAAAAACAACTAATAGTTCTAATGCCTTTATAAGCAAAATTATGTAAGATTCTTCAGCATCATTATGCTTGTGATGCTACTGCAAATTTTAAGGAATACTGTATTTCCTTTGATAAGGAAAATTTCTGTATCCATTGTATATGCATCTTGGTGTCTTGTACTTTGAATTTGTCAAGTATTTTAAAATAAACATGGTACTGTTAGTGTCAACTCTTAGATATAGACATCTTAACTTTATTCATCTTTCTAGCAGTAAAGCTGTTGTGGATTCACAGGGCTTGAAAAATTTTAGAATGTCTCACCAGTCAGTCAAAAATTTCACCAGTCATGACCGGACTATAGCCTTGCAATTTATGTTTAGTGGAAGCATGCCACCTTCAAATCATAGTTTATGAAATTGACTTCCTCCCACTAACTATGGTTAATATTACCCACAATTTAGATTTCAAATGATACTATAACTTCTGTTAATCTCACAGCAGTATCAGAGAAGGAGAGGGACAGGATGGAGTCTGCAGTGTTTTCTAAAGGTAAAGGTAAAAGTAAAGGTTCCCCATGACATTTAGTCCAGTTGTGTCCGACTCTAGGGGGCGGTGCTCAGCATTTGTCCGTAGACAGTTTCTGTGGTCACATGGCCAGTGTGGCTAGATCTATTTATTTACTCGTATTTACATGCTTTCGAACTGCTAGGTTGGCAGGAGCTGGAACAAGCGACGGGAGCTCACTCAGTCGCGTCAATTCGATCTTACAACGACTGGTCTTCTGACCTTGCAGCACAGAGGCTTCTGCAGTTTAATGTTGCATCAGAACACGGCCAGTGAGAAGTGACTGTACCCAGGTTCTTGCAGGTTACTTCCCATTTTTTTGTCACATACATAAGATTTTAACAAACTGATAACGAAAATTAGTTTGCAAACTAATCTTGCATGCACATCATAAACCAAATGTTAGGCATCATGATGTACAGCACATTGGCCTCATTGACAAATACTGAATAGCTTACGACAGAAGAGGGGGGGAACTGGCATTTGCTGCTGGGAAACGTTCTCATAGTGTCTAAGCATGTCCACTGCTTCAAATTGATCTGCAGCAAGAGGTGTTTATTTGACAAAGGAATTTGTTTCTGTCTCTGCTTTCTTTGTGTGCTTTGCCAGTACATCTCTTCTGCTTATTTTGACTATTTTAGAGGAATAATAATTCTTCTTCTTGTCTAACAATTCCATTCCCTTTGAAGATCTTCCGTTATTTATAAACTGTTTTTGTCTTATCATATTGTGCGTTTATTGTCATTTATAGCTGTTTTACTGTCTACGCTTTTTTCCGAAGACTTCATAGACATGAACAACTTGTACTTTCATTTACAGCATTGGTTTTATGAATATTTCATGTAGATAGAGATTAGCTTTTATAGACAACATTGGTTGTGAAAGCACTGAAAATTGTTCAATTCCTTTTCCTCATGTTTCTGTAGGACATTTGTTTGCATCTGCCTCATTTTGCTTTCAGCTGCTATATTCATTCTACATCTGATATTGAATGTATAATTTTCAGTCAGTTTGGCTGTGTGGTTACTTGAAGGAGACAGAGAGAGAATAGAATATCTTTTCAATGGTTTCTCATGTTCTTTAGAAAGTTCTAGAGCTTTCTTTGAGGGGTCACATCTCACATTAAAATAAACATTTTGCCCAGATAGTTTGGTGATATTTTCTTGCTATGCCGGTGGAATTTCAGAGTTTAGCCCAAATGTTTCCCAACCTGGGAGTTGTAACCCCCAAGAGGGTTGAAAAGTGTTTTCTAGGGGGAGACACAGGTCATCTTATATGTATTGTAGCCCTTGTTAAATAATTTCTTCCCTGACCTTTTGGAGCAGGATATTAAAGTCAGCTTGTGTGTAAATGTATAAATAACAGACTCTTTGCGGAGATAAAAAAAATCCTTTCTTTGCAGAGATGGGATGACTTTACTCCTTCAAAAATGCCTTGGTGGGGAGGTGGCAGGTTATTTAGCTATTGTAAAAAGGTCACAAATCAGAAAATGTTGGGAACCACTAGTGTAGACTAACACTCTGTGAATATTTTTGATGATAGAAAAGTTGAATTGACAGTTGGGCAGTGTCACATACCAAACTTTAGTGGTAGTTTTTGTCAGAGTGTGGAAACATGTTTGTTTTTTGTTTCGTGTTTCCCCAGAAACAAGACAGGGTCTTATATTAATTTTTGCTCCAAAAAACACATTAGGGCTTATTTTCAGGAGAAGTTTTAGTTTACAATCATGTCATCTTCTTCTGGTTGCTGCACAAGGGTGGAGGGCGGGGTTTAACTTGACTGGGGCTTATTTTGGGGGTAGGGCTTATATTACGAGCATCCTGAAAAATCATACTAGGGCCTATTTTCAGGTTAGGTCTTATTTTCAGGGAAACAAGGTAATAAAGTACCACTTCCAAGCTCCCCTTTTCGGCTTCAGAATTGTTTGATGTCACAAGACAGAAATTGTTTCTTGCTTACTGTAGAGAGAGAATGAGCACATGGTTCTCTTAATTTTCTTAGATGCTGTAAGCATGGTTCTCTCTTGGCTTTTAGAGATAACTAGGAGCACGTGCCTCTTGACTGAGGGTAACATGACATGTGCTTCATGAAATCTGCTTTAGTCTATTAAAAATTATGAAACGATACAATTATCTTGAAAATATCACAAGACTTTCTCTTTTCATGTCTGTCAAATAGGGCAGACGACAAATTTGAATGAACGTCACACTGCATTCACACAAATTACATTAACATGAATGTAACTTTAATTACAGTGGTGCCTCGTCTTATGAATGTCCCTACTTATGACCATTTTGAGTTATGATCAGCTCCGGCCGCAAAATTTTGCTTCTAGTTGCGACCGGAGCTTCCAATTACGAACAGAAAAAGGCAGGGGGGAAAGGCAGGAAATTCAGCTTTCTAACTGTAGGTGGAGACGAGGCTGCTTCTTTGTAGCTCTTTCACCCCAGCAGTTAGAGAGTGTGCAATCAGAGAAGGCTGCCTGGTAAGGTAAGGTGCTGTTTCCTGCTTTTTAAAAACTGTTCTGGGTGTTTTTGCAGTATGGTTTTGGGCTGGGGGTGTTATGTTTCTGTGCTGTGATGGGTCTTGGGGGTTTGTTTGTTTTTTGGTTCCCCCCATTTCCAATGGGTCTTGGGGGGTTTGGATGCTTTTGGGATTTTTTTCCCCTCATTTCTGATGGGTCTTGCATGCTTCCCTTGCTTTTTCCTTTGTTCTCTTTGCATTTCCGACCTGGTCCCTTTGTTTTCTGTGCATTTTGGACCTGGTCCCTTTGTTTTCTGTTTATTTCTGAACTGCATCCTTTGTTCTCTGTGCATTTCCGACCTGGTCCTTTTGTTTTCTGTGCATTTCCGATGGGTCTTGCATGCTTGGTTGCTTTTCTTTTCTTTTTTCTCGCAGTGAATTTTTTTTTTTTGGTGATTTTTTTCCCTTGAGCTGGAACAGATTAATTGCATTTCAGTGCATTTCAATTGGAAATGGTGCTTCGACTTAGGACCATTTCAACTTATGACCATCTTCCTGAACCAATTAAGTTTATAAGTCGAGGCACCACTGTATAGGAGCCCCGTGGTGCAGTGGTTAAACTGCAGTTCTGCATCCAAAAACTGTTCACAAACAGGTTTCAATCCTAGGTATCTGGCTCGAGGTTCACTTAGCCTTCCATTCTTCCAGGGTTGGTAAACTGAGTTCCTAGCGTGCTGAGGGGCAGTGTGTAGCCTGCATAATTACAATGTAAACCACTTTGAGGGTGCTTTAAGTGTTAATAGGGCAGTATGTGAGCAGCACCGTTTCATTTGCTTTTGCCTTTTAATTTACAGACTGCATTCAAATGGTTGTCTCAAACTGTAGCATTCACACGAGCAGGTTGCAAACAGTGGTAGAAGTGGAGCTCTGAGATGTCACCGTTTTGTGTAGTTTACTACAGGTGGTATCCTCTTCTTCTAGACCTGTCAAGATTAGAATCCTCATGATATTACATTGTCACACCAGGACCAATGGATGAACTTTTAACATAGGAGGAAAGCCTGGAGCCCAGGCTTATAAAACACTGCAAAATCGAATGAGAGTGTGAATACTGCCAAATCACATGGAAACCAATGAATTTCAGACCTTCACAAATCCTTTGGTTAAAAAATGGCCCTTGCAGGATACAATTATCATTATACTGAAAACACCAAACTGGTCACAAATACTGATCCCATGCTCTTAACACTTCTTCTGTCGTTAGCTTGAAGATTCTGAAGCAGCCCACTCTGTACTTTCTCACTAATTGTGTTTTGCTCTGCTAAAAATCTTAGTATCCAACAGTTGTGGAGCTTTTAACTCACAGCAATAGTTTAAAAAATTGATCTATGAGAACAGACTTGGGCCTTCTATTTGACATAATGGTTGACAAATTTTATGCCTCTTTGGTGCAACAGATTTCCATGTTATAAGCTAGTATATTTTTGGAATGCATTATTTTTTCAAATGTGTTTATTATTGGGTTCATTTCCTGCTCCCTGCTGTTTGGTGGATGTTTTATCCTCTGATTGTACAGAAGCACATGCTGTCAGCAAAAACGACAATCAACAAATTGGAG
This sequence comes from Pogona vitticeps, assembly GCF_051106095.1. Lineage (NCBI taxonomy): Eukaryota > Metazoa > Chordata > Lepidosauria > Squamata > Agamidae > Pogona > Pogona vitticeps. Next base: position 183,941,139 of record NC_135787.1, read on the forward strand.
CTGGGACTCCCTTTACCACAAAGGCTGGGTCAGCCAAGTTAACAACTTCAAAATGGATTATTTTAATTAGTTTGTTGACAGGCTGAAATTCTAATGTAAAAGCAAATCTGTTGAGCATTTACTAGGTTAACATTCGTACCAGAAGCCATAATATAATACCATGGCCCAAATCTTGTTACAGTGGTGCCGTGCTTGACGAAATTTAAAAAGCCCATTGAAATGCATTGAAAACCGTGCAATGCGTTCCAATGGGCAAAATAGCTGCTCATCCAGCAAAAATCCTCCATAGGGTGGCCATTTTCGGGTGCCAGGTGCAGCAAAAAATGCCTCCTAAAAACAGCAGAGAGCCATTTTGAGCAGCCGGCGGCCATTTTGAAAACCCAATGATCAGCTGTTTTGATCGCTGTAATGCGAAGAATCAGTTCCTGAAGCAGGGAACCGATCGCCGGGAAGCGAAAAAAGCCCATTAAAACATAGTTTTGCGATCGCAAAGCGGATTCGTCGTCAAGTGGGGTAATCATCAAGCGAGGCTCCACTGTAGTTAGATCCATTGGCATAGGGCAGTTGAGGTAAATCCCAGTGGCAAGTAGCAAATTGCCACAGATTAAGTTAAATGTTTCCTCTTGGACACTGTCATGTAACGTGGCAAATGCCAACCCAAACTTCACTAGCTGCAATTTACTTTATTTGTTTGTTTGTTTGTTTGTTTGTTTGTTTGTTTGTTTGAGCTTATGTGCCGCCCATTTAGACATAGTCTACTCTGGGCGGCTCACAAACACGTAAAAAAAAACAATTAATATAAAGTAACGGTTTCTTACATTAACATAAAACAGAATAGATAAAGAAAGAGAGAGAATTATGTAGAGTCTGGAGGGAAGGCCTATCTATATAACCAGGTCTTGAGTTGGTTTTTGAAAATGCCCAGCGAGGGGGCCAGACGAATTTCGGGGGGGGGGAGCATGTTCCAAAGCCTGGAAGCCACTGCCGAGAAGGCCCGGTGTCTTGTTTATTCTTTCCGGGCCTCCCTCGGCATTAGGCTCCTCAGTCAACCCTCCTGGCTAGATCAGGTGATACGAGTAGATCTAGGTGGGAGGAGGCGTTCCGCCAAGTATTGAGGTCCTAAACTGTTTAGGGCTTTGTATGTGATCATTAAGACTTTGAAATCAATGCGGAATCAAATGGGCAGCCAATGCAATGCGGCCAGAGTGGGAGTAATATGTTGATGTTTCTTCACCCCACTAAAAAGTCTGGCTGCTGCATTCTGCACCACTTGTAGTTGAAATTCCATGGTGGTGGAGTTTCTTCACCATTTGTGAGATGTGTACCAGTTGCTTTATGACAACATAAAAACTCAGTAGGATCTTGGCCTATTTAGATTTATAGCATACATACCTATGAGAAGGATCAAGTAGTAACTGCTAGCAACAGAATCTTAATCCTTTTGCCATCAACCTGGTTTTTCCTTTCTTTTCTTTTTTTAAAAATTTGACTGGAAGGATCTCAGGCCCCTATTGTCAATGTTGAAAGTAAAAAAAAACCAGTGCTAATATTGCGTGCTGAGGTCTGAAGAAAAATGTTCTCTCAATTAATCATCTCAGAAAATTAGAATGTTATTACAGACTTAGGTTGCATCTCCATCACCATTAGCAGTGTCCTTCTTCACTGCTTTTCCAAATGGGTGATTACTTGATTCTGCCAAATTAGCAGTTAAGTGCATGTGAATTACTACTTTGCATGGAAGTGACAAAGTTTTACTACCATACTGTGCTTTCATATAAATAGAAGGATGCTATTTTTCAGAGAGTGCAACATGCTTATCACATACTCTGGGAACACAGGTATGAGTCAAACTCCACCCCATTGGGTGTGAGCTCCATGAATCGTTGGATACTAAAATTCTTAGCAAAGTAAGATACAATTAAGTGTGAAAGTACAGAATGAGCTGCTTCAGAATCTTGACTCAGGGTAATGACAGAAGAGGTGCTAAGAGCATGGGATCAATATTTGTAAGCAAACGGTTTGGCGCTTTCAGTTTATAACAATGCCTTATCCTTCTGAGGCCACATTTTATTTGAGGATTTGTGGCAGTATTCACTGCTATTCCTTTTTGCAGGAGTTCTGTATGCCTGTGCGCCAGGCCTCCATCCAGTGGTTGGAAAGTTCATCCATTAGTCCTGGTCTGGTGCTGAACTTCCATGGTGGTGGAGTGGCACAGCCTCCAATATGAATCCTCTGGTGGGAGTGCAAGATTTCCATCTCCCCCAGGAGAGGAAGAAAGGCAAACACTTGCATGTGAGCCTAGGTTCCCAGTGGAGCCTATGTAACTAGCCTATATAACTGCAGATAAAGGGCTTGTGGTACTCCCATTATGTTACCTTGGTGTTTACCCCATTTCACTGTGTTACTGTATACTTCTACATTACCTCTTACTGTGAAATGCACTCAATGTTTGTCTGCTTGCTTACTTATTTCTAATCCAACCTGTGTGAACAAATCTCACAGCAGGCTACAATCAATAAAATAATGCCAAAAGTATCTGATACAGTTTAAACACTTTACAGCAAAAATAAAACAAAGCCAAAAAAAAAGTTTTCAGACATTCTTACAATAACTGTGTGACACAAATTGATGGCTCATTGGGGACCTGAACCTGGATCTCCCAAGTTCCCTGCTCAGTGTTTTAACTGTAACACCACATTTCAAGACTAATAGTAATACAAAGCTGTATAGCTACATGGCCATGAGGTAGTGTGCGCAAGTCCACTCCCTGAATATATGCTTTCTTTCCTGTAGACAGAAGCTCTATGAGCTTCAGGGTGAATGGAGGCTGCTTTGTTCCTTACAAGGAGGAGTAAGAGGCACCAGTAATAGTATGGTTAATGAATTTTACCATCTACCACTAAGAATAAACGGCTTAGTTAGGAGTACATCTCATTTGTTCACCATTTTGTCTAACTGGGATATTGCAACATAAACTTAGATTAGCTATACTCTTTCTATAACATTTTTGAAGACTTTACTGGCCAATGTAGCTTCATATCCATGCAAAATGGTTAAGCAGTCACTTTAATATTAGCCTATTTTGAAAGTAGAAAGTTGGCACCAAGCCTTATTAGCTTTTGGTGCCAAATGAAGATGTACTTACCCACCCACGCTTTTGCTTGAATCTGTGTTCCTGAAATGTAAGCAAAACAGCCACCACAGAACTCAAAGCTGACTGTCATCCTTCTCCATTAGGGTAGCTTTTTGCAGTGTATGGTTGAGGATGTCAAATCAATGTTCATCCACCTTTCACTCTCTCATTGAGTTGTCTGTTGACAAAGATGCTTCTCTTCAGAGCTGGTACCTGCATTTGCAATACTTAGTACCTACGTTTTTGCTGGTTTTTGTCCGTAGCTTAAAATTGTAATGTCTGATGATTCTAGAACTTGGATGAGGGGGGAGTGGCATAGGAAGAGAGGAAGGACAGGGTCACTACTAGACCTAGGAGGAAATTGAATTCATGTTTCTGCAAGAGAACAAGGGGAACAGTGCCTTCCATAGTGAATTTTTGAGGAGCATCTCATGCAAATCAAGTCAGTTCATTTGGAATTTGGCATTTGTCCAAATCGAATGCACAATACTGTGTGGTAAACAGCTTAGTTTACATGTACCACAAAATGCTTCAGTTTAATTCTGAAGATATTATGTTTTCTGAAGTGTCTGCAGAAATCTTTGGGATATTCCATTTTGGTCAGACTTACTCTAGCCTGTAGATAGCCTGTAAATAACTGTAGGTAGAATAACCCTCCCATATATGTGAATAGGTCGGTTTAGTTTTAGTGCACCAATTAGTGGCAGGGAGAATATTGTTGTTGTTATTGTTATCATCATCATTATCATTATTATAATTATTAATCATCATCATCTCCCAACAAGGGACCCAAAGCGGACATCAAATCCTATTTGCTTTTACATGGAGCAGAATGTGTTCTCCGTTTGACCTCTGATCACAGAGAACAGCAAACTATTCTAATTGGTTTGTATTATTTTTTGAAAACTGGCTAAATAGATGGTGCATATTAAAAAATTATTTTCCCCACAAGGGGGAGCATAGGTTACTAAATATTTTTGGTGAAAGGTTCATCTTGCTCTCTCTTTAAAAGAATAATATTATAGTATGACAGTGTGCAGCTTCTCAAGATATTGCTGAGGTGGCATCAATGCTTGTAGTGAATAATTGCTTAAGAAAATTAATTTTGATGAATGCTTATTTGGAGGGGGGAGCACATTTCATATTTATACTTGGATCAAGAGTTATGAGAATATGCCCTGATGAAAGGAGAGGGTGGAAAACACTGAAACTTGAGGGGCTGTGAGTGGCTATCAAGACCTGAAACCATTTTATACATCTTATCCCAGACAACCCAAGCTCTTTGCTTGTTTGTTTCCTGGGAAAACATTGTAGTTGCTTAATTTTACCTGCATATAAAACAAGCCTGTCATCTTGCATCAATATAATAAAAGATAGTGTTCACACAGTTTTAAATGAACTAGGTGTTGAGAAAAAGCAGCTAGGCAAAACTTTAAAAAGAGTGAAGGTTTCCTTCTATGGAAAGGAAATAAGCTGCAGAATCTGGGGAGCTTGTTTGATTTATTTACTTAATTTATACACTCCCTTTCTCCCAAACTGGGACTGAAGCGTTATGTGTTTAGCATATCTGACAAAAAGATTAAAAAGCCAGGTACAAATAAAACACATAAAGGTGCAATGTTAAAAGGTATTTAAATTTCAACAATGAAATATAATGGAGTTTAAAACAATTTAAAATTCAATTTAAAAGTACAGAAGCACATCACACTCCTCATTAGATACCCCTTGTGTAGCAGCAAGTCAGTTGCCAAAAATTCATCTGAATAAAAATATGTTTGTTTGTAAGTAAATGAACAACCAAAAGGGAGCCATTGTATCCTTCCTTGGAAGGGCCGTCCACAGTTTGGGAGCAAGTATTGAGAACACCATCTCTTATATCCTCCATCAAATGTAGACAAAAGGGAGAAGGTGTCAAAATCAAGAAAAAAGCATTCTCTGAAAGATGTAAGAGCCAAGTCTGTGTGGGAGAATATGGTTCTTCTGATAACCCAGTTCCATGGAATGTTATAGGTGGTAAGTTTGAATTATGCCTTGAAACGAACAAGTAACACTATCATAACAACATGACTTCCATGATTTTCTTCACTTCATCCTCTCAACAACTCTGTTAGGTAGGTCACCTGAGTGTGTGTAGCTGGCTGAAAGTCACTAGCTGAGTTTCAGGGTGGGTTTGTACTAATGTCTCCTGAGACATAGTCCAGCATTTTGACCACAAGAGGTGGTGTTATACACTGGCTTAAGAGATTGGACAGATCAATAGAGAAGGGTGCTGTTAAGAGCTACTAATCATGATGGCTATACTGTATATGGCCTTTAATATCTTGCAAGCAACCATGGTGTATACAGCACTATGTACATGTTTATACTAGGTGTTCATATCTGAAAGTTCTGATGCATTCATTCATATGTAGGCTTCCAGTAGATATCTGTTTGCCCTTAGTGTGAACATTGTGCTAGACTAGATGGGCCTTTCACCTGATCCAGCACAGTTCTTAAGTGAGTGGAAGCTCCATTAGGTTGAATCCAGTTTGGGGTGTGTTTGGCTAGGCTGATGAAAGCAAATTTCCTAACCTCTTAGAAGTTGGCTCTGTCTAACTTCCAGTGATGTCCCTCACTTTCCATCTTCCCCAAAGTTATCCCTTTCAGCAGGATCCTTCAACCTTCTGTGTAACACATGAGGAGGTAGAGAGGTTACTCTGCTTCTCTTAGCCCGGTAGCACTTAACTAAAGCCCATACTTTGCATCTGCATAGAGTTGTCCAATAGAGCTCTTTAAGTAGTCAAGGGCCTATGACATCATGGCCTGACGGAAGAGAATGCCAAACACACTGTAGCTTGCTGTGAAGAATTTGCACAACACTTTGCAGGCAAAATTGCTCTAAGCTACTCTGACTTGGATGCTGTAGTTGATACAGGTCCTGTAAATGTAACTATAGCTCCTGCTTGTATTGTGTTAATGGATAAATTTCAGTTCCTGGAGCCTGATGATGTGTACAGGAGCTTTAGAGAGATGAAGGCTACCACATATCTGCTGGACCCTTGTCCTGCCTGGTTTATAAAAACCGCCAGAAACGGACTGGTCAAGTGGGCAAGAGGAGTGGTGAATGCCTCCTTGCAACAGGGCAGGATTCCACTATGTTTAAAGGAGGCAATAGTAAAACCACGGTTGAAAAAGCTTTCCTTGGATCCCACAATACTGAATTATTACCGACCAGTCTCTAACAACCCTGAGTGCTCACTGGAAGGACAGATCCTGAAGCTGAGGCTCCAATATTTGGCCACCTCATGAGAAGAGAAGACTCCCTGGAAAAGACCCTGATGTTGGGAAAGAGTGAAGGCAAGAGGAGAAGGGGACGACAGAGGACAAAATGGATGGACAGTGTCATCGAAGCGACCAACATGAATTTGACCCAACTCTGGGAGGCAGTGAAAGACTAAACAACAACAGTCTCTAATAAAGACATGTGCAGCTTTGCCTCCATCTGCACAGCTTTCCTCCTCCACACAGCAATAGTTTTCAGCCCCTTTGGTTCCGTTCGGAACAGAACCGGGGGGGGGGAGGTGTGAAGTCGTGTGAGAGAGAGGCAGAGCTCTGCCCAGCAGGGCTGAAAAATTAGAGGTTACGTTGGTCTCTAATATTCCATTTTGGGGCAAGGTGCTAGAGCAGGTCATGGTTTCTCAGCTCCAGGAGTTTTTGGATGAGATAAATTATCTAGGTTCATTTCAGATGAATCCTGGTTATGGGATGGAGATTACTTTGGCCTCCTTAGTGGATGGACTACGCCAGGTACTGGACGGGGGAATGTGTACAAGTTCTCATAGCTTTCCATATCCTTGACCCTGGTATCCTTTTGGCCTATCTCTCTGGGATGGGGCTTGGAGGCACTATTTTATGGTGGCTTTGGTCCTTCCTGGAGGAGAGAGCTCAGAAGGTGGTGCTGGGGGATTTCTGTTTAACAGCCTGGTCGTTGGCCTGCAGAGTCCCTTCGGATTCTGTTTTGTCCCCTATATTATTTAACATCTACATGAAACCATTCGGAGAGATTGTTTGGAGTTTGGGGGTTTGGTGTCACCAGTATGCAGATGACACCTTACTCTATTTCTCCTTGTGGTATTTGCCTGATCCTTTTTTTGTATTTATGTACTTACTGGTTATTAGCTTTAGATACTGCATTTTAATGATGTAAGGCACCTTGGGTCCTTTTTAAGGAGAAAGGCAGGGTTTTAAATAAATAAAAGAAATAAAGCAGGATCCAGTTTTTTGAGTTCATTGAAAACATGGAGTCAGGTGGAATTATTCCTGTGTACGCCCCAAGTTGGAAGCTAGGGTGGGAAGAAAAAAATAAATTGAGGAAGGATGGATAATGGAAACCTGGTTGAGAAGCTGTGATTTGGAAACTGTAGGACTCATTGGTGAGGAAGAGATGAAGTGGCTGCTGAATGTTACTTCTAATCCTAATTATGTCTTTCCACTTGTACATGATTATGAGAGAGAGCAAGAGAGAGAACACTGCTATTGTTCCTTTCTTTACAGGCAATTTCTGCTAGGAAGGCTTTTCTAGAGTATTTCTGCCCTTCCTTGAAAGTAACAAAATAGGCTTGCAAACGTTGGAACATTTTGTTAAGAATGTATTTTTCTTCTAAAACACATGCACACAATGCACAATCTGTTTTCAGAGACTTGGTGGGCTGCCAGTAGCTGTGGAAAAAAAGTAGAATCTTCTTTATCAATAAGAACCTGGCACAAACACTGTTTAGTTAATCTTACCTGATAAACATATAATGCCTGTCTTCATGGGGGTGAAATGCTCACCCTTTCAGTCCTTTAAAAACTTAGTCAACCTTAGATTTAAGATTCTTCTGTAAAAATATTTTTGAAGGATTTACCTGTTAAATATATTGAGTACAATCCAATCTAATACTAAGTAGTGACTGTGTGTGTTGTTGTGATGAATTTTGAACAAAAATACCAGTCTTTTGTCTTAATAATCATCAAGTGCTCAGTTAGCTTTCTGTGAAGAGGGGAATATTAGGAGTTCAGTAATCAATACTTCATTGTACTCAAAACAGTTAGGAATGTCACCTTCACAACAGGCTGAATCCAAAACCTACATTACAGCAATCTTGCTTGGGCTCCTGGGTACCAAACTGACATTTTCTCTAACTCACTTAGCAACCTAAAACTCAAATATAAAAGAATACATTAAAACACAGCCCTGCTCTTTAGATGTTTCAGAGAAGCCCATGTTTGCTGAGTAGATTTCAAGGTTTTAATGTTGGGAAGAGGAAATGAGGGGTGTGCAAATAATTACTGTATGTTTTCATGTTCATAATATTTTTGTTGCACAACAGTGTTTCACTTGAGAGAACAGTGCTGACGATTCTGAGCTTCAGTAATGTTTCAGAAGCAGCGTGACATCACTCCAGTATCGGTTTTCCAGTCAAGCTAGCAACTCACACAGGCAGGAGGATGCTTTTTTTTAGTGCCAAGGCTCAGCACAGCTCATTGGGGAGTAGCTACAAGAGAAAAAGGTTGTGTCTCCTTATCTTTCCAAGTGTTGTTTCATCCAGGCTTTCTCTGAAGGCTGGTAAGTGTGTATGTATGTGCATGCATGCATGTGAACCATAAGAGAATTCTTTTTATTTTCTTGGACAAACCAACCCATCTTTTAAATATGAACACTTACAGAATGGCTTACCCTCCACATTAAATGTGGGGGAAAGTCCTATGGTATTTTGCTTGTTCATCAGCTGTGTTCAGGCATTCCAGTCTCTACTCATTGTATGAAGCTGAAAAGCTGTTAGTGCAAACTGATTGCTGTGTGCTTTAAAAAATGAATCACAAGATAAAATGATTTCCATGCTGCATGTAAAAATAAGATAAAATTTAAATGGCTTGGAGAGGGGGAAGCAAGTTTAGAATAGTACTTTACCATGGTTGGTAGATGGATAAAATAAAGAGAATAAAACACTGATATTAATGAGGATTTCTAACATTTTTTGTAGATTATAGAATTCTAGTTACTGTTCAGCATTACAGGAGCTAAATGGAAATGAAAGAAACCCCAATGAATAAATAACTAGTGATGATATAACACTGTGCATAATGATGATTTTGCAGTAAGTGATAGATTCTGTGATTGTTATCTTTAAAAGTAGAGTATGTTCATAGACTATTCAAAGGAGGTAAGAAAACTGGTTTGTTCTTTCTAAAGGTGCAGAATCAGTATGGTTGTACAATTTGAGGAGCCAAGTTAAGACTCTTTGGAAGATCTTTAATCAGCGTACATCAAACAGAAGCTTGGCTGTAACTATGTCACCCACAACAGATGCTTGTTTAAATCTGTTCCTTCGGCAATACTTATTTTCTCCTGCAACCCCACCCTCACATTTAAAAGAATGTCGAGATGGTTAGAATCTCTTCCTAAAATTTTCATGTTCGGTATTTTGATATGCAGTTCTTGTGACCCGTCTTTCATCTGACTGAATTGCAGAGCAATGTTTCATGATGAATTACAGTTTTTGTTTGTTTTGTTTGTTTGTTTTAAAAACAGCTTGTTGGAAGTCATTGTGAAAAAGTAATTTTGTATATAGAAATTTAAAATGTACTTCTGTTTAAGTGCTATGAGAAAATAAATAATGCCTTAGAGTGGTAAATGCTAAATATCCAAGTTACACGTATAGATTCCTGTTCCATTGTATAAACTGCTCTTCCCATTTCACTCAATCTTGTATTTTTAACTAAAGAGAAAATATTTGTGGGAGAGACGGTTATAAGTTCTAGAGCAAATCGTCATTGAAAACACTTGGGAGGGAGAGAAGTAGTATAGTTGTTTATGAATATATAAAATATCCCTTGGAATGTAAACTTTGAATTTATTATATAATACAAATATCAGGATTTCATAGATAAACATAATGCTAAAACCATCTAACCCAGAATTTCTGTGGTGTAAAGCCTCTAATCTGAGGAAATGATAGGTATCTATTTCTGGTGGTGGAAAAGCTGTGGCTGGAATTTAAAAGGACCAGTTCAGTCTGTTATTTTGTACTGAAGTGTTCTTTGCTCTCAGTGTTAGAACTGAGACGTTATTTTGTACAATACAATTGATTTTTTTGTGCTGCATACTCAGAATTTAACATTGCAAGATGTGAAACAGAGGGAGAAAATCGTATGCCTATGTGCATGCGTCCGTGTGTATGCATATACAGTATGTGAGAGAGATTTCAGTTAATATGTTCACAAATAACACCTAGAGTTGTGAAGAGTGCTTCTTAAACATTTTAGAATGTGTTGAAATGTTCTTGCTTTGTGTTGCGCCTGATACATGTCCTACACAGATTATTTTAGCAGAGTCCCATAAACCCTTTAACATAGATTTCTTTAGGAGTCTTTGGTTTCTGTAATGCCTAGTTGTTATGGATAAACATTAAAATATTTCTCTAGGGATACATGGAATTCAGTTGCAACTTAGGAACTACAAAGTTTGGTAAGCAAGGGTTAGAAGTAGTGTCAGTGGCTGAAATGTGTATTAACCAGGCTTCAGATTGTTCTCGTCTTGTGAATAATAAACACTAAATTTTATATAAGGGGAATTCCCCATTTACTGTCCACCCATATGTTGTAACCTCTCGTACTACATCACACAGCTTCCACCAGCAATATGATAGTTGTTCAATGCCCATGGAGTATGTCCTGCATGTTGATCTAAGTTTGACCTTTCATATACAATATTCATCTCCTGTTACTTTTCTGACTTCAGCCTGTTTCCTCACAGGTCTAAATGTTAAGATGCAGGCTCTTCATTGGGCAGGGATATGTTGATCGCTTTTGGCACCAGGTACATTGATGACATTAAATTTGTTCATCATATTCATATCTGCAACTGAATTAAAGGTTAAGTATGAACAGCTACCCTACCTCATTTTCCTCACAGTGATCATGGAATTGTGAGGTACATCAGGCTGCGAGGATACCCAGTATGATGTAGTGGATAGAGTGATGTACTAGGACTCAGGAAGCCTGGGTTTGAATCCCCACTCAGCCAAGAAGGTCACTAGGGACATGGAACTGGTAAAACCTCTGCTTAAATATAACACTTACGTTGAAAGCCCTGTAAGGGTCGTTATAAGTCAGTTTTGACTTGACAGCGCTAACACCAACATCAACCTGCCAGCTGCCCATTAATACCTATGAGCTGACCTGGGACATGAACCCTGGTCTACGTGTTTGAATTCAAGCAGTATTCACTGCATCACAGTTTCTGTCCATAGCTTTCTTATATTTCTTACATTTCCAAGAAAAGGAGAAGGGCACCATCTGCTTGCGGAAACATGCCTAAATTAATCCCATTTGGGAGAACGAAACATTCTGTATTCTTTCCATCAGTTTTTGGCTCTTTCAGATCAGTGAAGCTGTCCTTGACCACTGTCCTGGTACAGATAACTCATAGACTTGAATCATTTTTGTTTGGCAAGTCAGCTCTCTGACCTTGGAACGAAATCATGGACTGGCCCTTTCCCCTCCTGCTAGCCAATAACTTTGGCCTTCTCAGACATTCAGGTAGCTCTTTGTCTCCCTCCAGCAGAGCAGTGATGGTGGAGCCCATCAGCCAACACTTAAAGATGATACTGCAGTACTGCGAATAATGTAGGTGATGTTGAAACACCTGTGCTGTAGATGGCTCATCACAGACAGAAGTGTTGGCACTCCCTAATCTACTTCTTAATTCCAAAGGCTAAGACTTATGCTGCCATTGCACTTGCAGCAAGTAGGATGACAGGTTGTGATTCAGAGTTTAGTTTGCAGGGTCACGGTGTCCTAAAAAGGGAAATGAATTCTATGAATTGTATGAGTTTTAACTTGAATCCCTATTTTCTGCCTGTGATTTATCTAATTAGAGCTAAGCAGGGATTGTATGCTTCCTTATTTCGAAGACCTGGTTGTTTCACTGACTTATGCCTAGGGACAGCAAAGTCCCCTAGAACATTAAATATAAATCTGGAGAGAGAGATAGTACAATTTAGTCTGAATTTTTAATAGCCTTGAAGGTGTGGTGACGTAGAAAAATGTATTCAGCATTAATACAGTTTAGCTAAGTGTTCTTCACTGAACATGCAGATTTTTGCCAAGTTCAATAGTTGACTATCCTTTGTACTGATCTTGGTGTTCATTGTGAACCATGAGTCACAGTGGGGCGGTTTTAATACAATAATTGCTGACAAAAACAGCTGCTGTAGGAAGGGCAAGTCATACTCTTTCAAATCAACAAACATACTTTGCCTAGGACAACATATGGCAGTAGATAATTGCAAACAGTATGTTAATGGAAGGCTAAAGTAGGCCTTTGCAAACTAGAAATAATGTGCCCAAAGAAATAGGGAACCTTAAACAGATTCCTTTGAAGTACTGTACTGACAGCACTAGTGAAATCGCATTGAGATCCAGGATTAGTCACTGTAAGCTCCCTTGCAGTATTTTAGTTCAGTGGTTTATGTGGCTGGGAATTCAATTCCCCCCAGCTTCCTTGACAGCAGCTGGACTTGATGACCCACAGGGTCCCTTCCAGCTCTTCAGTTCTAAGATGACAATGGTGATCTGAATACAGTCCTGTGGTTACTTCATGAAAAACCTGTGAGCCAGGACTTACTGCTGCTGCTAGAGAAGAAAGTGAAAAGTGGTGAGCATTGAATGTTCCACAAAGACATATTTCTGTCATCGACTCAAAGGAAAAAATAATCTATAATTGTAGAAGAACTGAAATGAAGCATACTCACCTTTTCTGAAGAAGCTGCTTCAGATTTTCTGTGGGAGTAATCGTATACGTGGCAAAGGAGATATGAGTAATGCAACATATGGCACAATGTAGTTAATTTGTAACATTACATGCAAATTACCGTTCTTCATATTCAGTGAAAGAAGACATTTCAGCAGAGAATAAGGTAGCATTTCATTTTGGACCAGCTTTTATCATATCATACATGTAATGGGTGTTATGATAAGGATAGAAAAGCCTAGAGTACTGAGGAAACTCCAGGCTCAAAATGTTTTATGGCTATTCTTGGCCAAGAATCTTTCTTTAGAGATTCTTATTAACAGATGTTGCCATCTTTATTTCCTGTTAATTTCATACATATGCATGGTAAAAGACACTTCAGTGGTTGCTTACATTCTGTGATTGGATCAAGCAGCATAAAGATCTTAAGGTGTACCATTGGAGTATGTCTCCCTTACAGGTGTTACGCAAGTGTGGACATTGGTGGTAGATGCATAATTGATATTCTGCAAGCATTTGCTTGTGAAGCTTGTCTTGATCTGAAAGTGTACATGAGAAACATATCAGTAAGTTTCCTGTGATCAAGGCTGGAAGTTTGGCGTTTTCACCTTTTGCAGTCTTCCCATGACGGCAAAAGTTCCCATGGGGGCAGGAACATATGGTGTAAATTAAATAAATAGATAAGTATCATGCAAAATCAGATATGTACACAAGTTAGTGCACATCATCTGCTATTTAATGTGAGCCATACTGGCTCAAAATACTTTCACAGTTCATACTTAGCTTCAGTTTAAAATAAATCAGCTTTGTATATTGATAAATTGGGAAATATTTAACTCTAAAAACTGTATTTTTCTAAAAGTTCAGATAATGAGGTAAAATTGGGCGAAGAAGAGATTTCTAAAATAGTCCCAGTAAAAGCTACATTTAAATGAATATAGCTCTGCTAAATAATAATAATTACATAAACACTTCTGCAGCTTTGAAATGGCCTGTGAATTGATTTGTTCCTCCATACAACTCAGCTGACGTGCTTTCAGAGATGGGCAGTTGAAATAAACAGGTTTTGTTAGAAAAAAAATATTTTCCATTCACGATATGATAGTTCTTTTGTTAGAATCATTCTGTTATAAATAATGGCTTTCAGTTAAAAATCAGTTTTCTTAACTCAGATTTTATTTTTATGTTTTGAATTTGATTAGGTATTTCCAAGAAGACTGGCTAAAAAGAAAATCTAGATTTAACATAAAGATACTGAAATTTACATGGAATGTGTTATGTATGTGATCCTTCAGCTGTTGTCAGCCCACAGCTCTTGTCATCCCAGACTATGGCCTCTGCTGGCTTAAGCTAACAAGAATTGATGTCAAGTAACATCTGGAGAGCCACAGATTTTCTGCCCCAACAGCTGAATCTATGATTATCTATTTAATGGCTCAGTTCGTTTTGATTCTAAATGACGGGTTGGCTTAAGACCAGTGTAGAGTGATAACTCTGGTTTAGTTGGGGTAGTCAATCTACTATGGGTTTTGTCTGAATTTTCCAAGGGCTAGTTGAGTGCTGAACTCTGCCTCCAAAATAGGTCTATTACCTTGGATAGCTTCTGTAATACTCACAGTGGATTCATAAATCCCAACTCAAGAGTCATCAGCCTCTACTGATCCAAGCGTAGTCATATTTGGAGCAGAGACATTGTAATCAATGACATTTCAGTTAATTAAGGTGAACCAATGTGTCATTCTGCAGGTCTACTCAAAGTATGCTAATTACGTTATTAAATGTTAGAGTATGATTTCTAATGTTGGGAACATTCTCTTGCATATGTGCCTTTCTCCATTGCTTGGTTACCCAAGATACAGTTTGTTATTACAACACAGTTTGACTAGACTCTCAGTTATAAGTTTGAAACCACAGTTTGAACTGAACTTGCAAATCAAGGCTTAATCCTAAAGACAGTTGCATGACAAATTATGATTAAAATAGTCTGGAAACAAAGAAGAACCATAGCATTCCAGAGCTGATTGAATCCTCCAAATCATAAGGATCAAACAACTGGATAGCTGATTATTCTATAAAATTGCTTTATTCTAACCATCTTTTTTTATTTTGTGATTTAAAATTGTTGGTTTAAACAGTAATAATTTAAATCACAGGATCCTCTTAACCTTTTAATATTTATTTTGGATTTCCCCACTTCTATTTTCTAAGTTAGTCACCCTATACTGCAAATACTCAGACTTAGGTTTTACTGTAGTTTAAAAGCACAACCTTTGCATTCCTATTTTACCATATGTGTTTATATTCTTGCAGAGTAATGAATTTCCATAATGTGTGGTTCCAGTTTTGGAAAATACATTGGAAAGTATCCCTGTTTTGAAACACTAGGAATGGAATTTGGTTGTTAAGGGTTACAGCTGTGGGAAGCCATGAATTTGTGGAGATGTTGAAACAGAATAGCCAAGAAAAAGTTGCTTCTAGTAGAAGCCACCAAATTTCATTCTGATTTTTGCTTCCTGTAGGAAAAAAAAGGAAATGGTGGAAATGCATCCTAGATCTTTAGATGCATTTCATTCTATTACTGATGCAGATAAGCCTACTTAATATAAGTTATATTGGGCAGAATCCTTGTTCAGTAATTCTTCTCACACAACAGATTGTGCTTTACCCATGATCAACAGGATACTGCCCTTTATCATTAATATTCTTCAGACTACTTGTGGATGGGGAATGAGAACTTCTGAGCCAATATCCCTTTGACTGTTGAAATATTTTTCCAAGGGAATTAGAGTCTGAAATACAGTATTTCAGTTGCAGAAGTATTTCACGCAAAGTCATCTAAGGTCTTAGTAGTGTACTCTGAACTAGGCTTCAAACCTGAATAGATGTCATAAACTTGAAGCAGATTTATGATTTCTAGTTTAAGGGTTCTGTAAAAATGAAGAATGATATGTTACTTAAATGACCTTCCTATATTAAGAAACGCCTTGCAAACTTTTTTTTTTTTTTACATATCAGTTTGTTGCAATACTTGAATAAATCAGAGTGGTTCCAAACCCAAGCAATAGATCTTTCAACTGGATTATATCTGTTTCTTTTCTTTCATGCTTCTTAACCAATTGTCTCCAGGCAAAAAGTGCAGTTTTGTAAGAAAAAAACTGGCAACTTGCTCAGCAATATTATTATTGATTCGTACAGTATATGTCTGTATGCAAGTTCATCTGTGTGTATGTTTATTTAGTACTTTTCTGTAGAATTATGCTTACTGAGATCATTTAAAATGAATCCAGAATTGTTCAAAAAGAACAGAAAGGGTAGGAAGGGTGGTGGAGTCACACTGTATGTAAAAAATACATATTCCTGTACAGAAATGCATGGGGATGAGTTGGTTGTTGCATGGAGAACATTTGGATTAATATAATTCGGGTGAAAAATAAGGTAACTGGAGATTGCTACCAACCACCCAAGGAGAAGATGAGGATGAAATGTTTGAAAAATAAATTGCAAAAATTCTCAAAGAGATATAATGAGAGATTCCAATTATCCTGATAACTTTTAAGAGGCAAATTCTATCAAATATGGCCCTACCAAGAAATTCCTGACTTGTGTGGCTGATACTTTCCTACAAAAAATGGAGGAAGAAATTAGAGGATTAGCTGTTCTTGACTTGATTCTAATCAATAGAGATGACTTGGTGGAGGAAATGGTATTAAGGGGAACTCTGGGTGAGGGTGACCATGCTCTGCTAGAATTCTTGATTTCAGAGGAAACCAAAGCAGAGTTAGCCACAAATATATGCTGGATTTTAAAAAAGCCATTTTTAATGAACTCAGGACAATTATAAGAAAGGTCCCATGGCAGGAGACCCTAAAAAGAAAAGAAGTCAAAAACGTGTGGGAGTTTCTGAAAAAGGAAATTCTAAAGACATAACTACAAACAGTTCCAGAAAAAAAAAAGTTGGAAAATGACAAGGAACTGGCTGACGAACTCTCAGAAGCACTGTCTCTTGTTTTGTTAAAACTATGGAGGATAGATAGATGAAGTGCCTGATGATTAAAAAAGAGCTAAGGTTGTCTCTATCTTCAAAAAGAGCAAAAAGGAGGAACTTTGGAACTACAGTATAGACCAGCCAATCTGACATCAGTTCCAGGAAAAATTCTGGAGTAGATTATAACTGGTCACTATCAGGAGAATACAGAGTTGGTTACAAGATTGTACTCAGAGACTGTTTATCAATGGTTGCTTCTCAAATTGGGAGGAAGTGGCAAGTGGGGTGGTGCAGATGGTGACAGCAGCCACGAAATTAAAAGACACCTGTTTCTTGGGAGGAAAGCGATGACAAATCTAGACAGCATTTTAAAAAGCAGAGACATCACCTTGCCGACAAAGGTCCACATAGTCAAAGCTATGGTTTTCCCAGTTGTGATGTATGGAAGTGAGAGCTGGAGTATAAAGAAGGCTGACCACCGAATAATTTATGCTTTTGAATTGTGGTGCTGAAGGAGACTCTTGAGAAGTCCCCTGGACTGCAAGGAGAACAAACCTATCCATTTTGAAAGAAATCAACCCTGAGTGCTCACTGGAAGGACAGATCCTGAAGCTGAGGATCCAATACTTTGGCCATCTCATGAGAAGAGAAGACTCCCTGGAAAAAAAACCCTGATGTTGGGAAAGTGTGAAGGCAAGAGGAGAAGGGGAAGACAGAGCACAAGATGGCTGGACAGTGTCATCGAAGCGACCAACATGAATTTGATCCAACTCCGGGAGGCAGTGGAAGACAGGAAGGCCTGGTGTGCTCTGGTCCGTGGGGTCACAAAGAGTCAGACATGAGTAAATGACTAAACAACAACAAAACAAGTGGGGTACCACAAGGCTCAACCATGGTGCCAGTGCTCTTGAACATTTTTTTCTTAATTACTTGGATGAGGGAATGCAGGGAACACTTATCAGATTTGTAGATGACACAAAAATGGGTGGAATAGCTAATACCCTGGAAGACACAAACAAAATTAATTAAGATCAACGTAATGTTACTATTCAACAAGCACTGTTTTACTATATGGGCATGTCAAAAGGTTCGTTAATTATTTTTGGCGGTTTGCTGAAATTAGCAGGAAAGGCAGGAGTCTGATTTTTTGAAACAGAAATGTTTATTAATTTTCAACAAAGGCATGTCAACAACAACTTCTATGAGTTCTGAACTGTCCCAATCGTTAACTTTCTCTCCACCTGCCCAAACTAATCAACCACATACTAGTTTCTTAGAACTGGGGAGCCGGAGCAAAGCGCTCCTTGTCGGTAGGCTTCCTGAGGGGGACACTTCTCACCGCGCATAGTGTCCCACAACAAGGGTGTCATGCCCAATCTCCCTCCAGCAGCGGTTTATTGAATGTAGCATCTGGCCGAACCACCTTCCTCCAAGGACCCTGGCCCCGCGGATAAACCACCACCGTCCATTCTGTTGTCTCCTGTACTACCACACTTCCTTGGGTGGGTTCTGGGTCAGGCAACAATCCGCCAACCTTCAAGTTCGGAAAATTGTCTAACAGATTCCTCACATCTCGCGCTTTTGCCCTTTCCTTCTCTCTTCGCTCTTTTTCCGTTATAACCTGAAATTCCCATACTTTTTCCTCCCCTTTTATGTCTTCCTCCCAAACCTCAACCCATTGCTGCTGCTCCTTTCCTTTCCCTTCCTCTGTCAGGCACACTTCCATTTTAATTCTCTCTTGCCCGATGACTTTCTCTGAACGGCTTTCTTTCTCTTTGATGTTTCCTTCCTCTGGAGGAGATGGCACACTAAAGTTCTCCTGACCTTCACAGGGCATCACACAATTTATCTAACCTTTATTTTTATATTATGTAAACTATAAAATAAAAGTGTTCTCCCTACTCCATTGGAAAGAGACCATGTGTAGTTTGGCCACATATATTTGCTCTTTTTAGGTATGAATTTTTAAAGTCTGCACAGGAAACTCAGCTTGGTATTGTGGTTTTCAAAGAACCATATTTCAGCAGTGTTATCTAAACAGTTTTCCATTCTCTTCACCTCTGTCCCTCCCACCAATTATTTGCCTATTTATTATTATTTTGAAACTCAGTTTAGATTGTCAATTTGAAGGCAAAAATCATGGGAATTCATGTCATGCTTACACTTCAAATTCAATCTATATGGACGACCATGAAGCATTGTATTTTAATTAGATCATATTTTGGGATCGAGCCATATTTATTTGTTTATTTGATATTAATTCTGCCCAACTTAGTGAGAATTCACTACTCTGGGTAGTGTACATAAGAAAATTGAATCCACAACAAGTACCTTCACCCATCAACAACCGTATAAAATAAAATCATATATATCAAATATTGTGGAAAAATAACAGATTACTAAAAGTGTACCAGAATCCAGAAAATCAAATGCCAATGGAAAATTAAGCACCAAAAGAAATAAGAAATACCTAACTGGAAGCAAGATTTTTTAAAGATCTCTTTATAAAGTTCTGCATTCACCCATTTTCTAGAGATACAGAGGGATGGAACATAAGGACAGGACTCACTTAATATTTATCTTTCTCACATGTTTCTCAATGTGACCTTTTAGTTGCTCCCATTGTCTACAAGTGTGTACAAAGAACATTATGTGTAAATGGTAGCATGTGCATTTTTTTTCTTCCCAGTAATTCTAGCACTTTGGAATCAATTCTGTATTCAAAGGTTTGTCAGATCTCATGCAAAACATATCCATATTCAGGCCATAGGAACAAATTACAGAAGATATTTTGAAAGAAGGAAGTTTAGCTTTACTACCATGTTTTATAGGATTAGGATTAATTAATGCTTCTCAGTTTTCAAAATGATAGTACAGAGATGTAGCTAGAAAGCTGCAGAATATAAATCTGAAATCAGTGTTTAGCAAAATATTATGAAAAACAGTTCTTGGGAGGGGCCAGAATTCTGTGGGTTGTTTGATTGGTTTTGTTGGGTGGTTGTAGTTGTTTGGGGAGTGGCTGAGGATCACAATGACATTGCAGTGGCTAATTGAATGAGATGCCAATCACATACCTGGTTACTTGACCAGTTACATGTTGAGGCATGTCACCAATGCTTATTAATCAGGCACAGTTAACTACCATAACTGCTTTTTTTGCTTGTGCATATCAGAAAAATAAGCCAATAAGAACTGTGCGATAGTGGAATGGACTTATTTCATTAGATGCTTCAAAACAGAGTTTGGACACCACTTGTCACAGATGTTTAGCTGTAGATTTCTTCCATTTGAATGGAACTTGATTATCCTTGGGAACTCTTGCATCTCAGTGATAGGGTTGTTCTTTAATGTGCCGTTTTTCCACAGGCGAGCTAGTTGTAGACTGGCAATTTTTAAAAATTACATTAGCTTATTTTTCAGCCCAGCCAATGCTTTTAGTGTCTGTCTTACCTCCTTTAGGATGTTAAATTGTGCAGGGGGATCTATTTGAGAAATTAATCAACATGCCTGGGGGAGTTGCAGTTTCCCATTTTTTACCAGAAAAAGAAAGACTTTGGAGGATTGCATGGGTACCTGGGTTGCACTTTGTCCACTCCCTTGTACATTGAAGCATTCAACTGTGCCTGGGAGGCAGGCAGGAAGCCATTGTGTGAGTTACTTCCACAAGCTTTTGTGTGGGAGAAGAAAATAGGCCACTTTTTAAGCCTCTTTCCCCCAAAGTTGTACATTTTAAAAGTACAGTAATGCAATTCCTTTCTCATGGATGAATAAAACAGTGCAATATTTTTCACTTAGGCTGAGAATTGTGACCTTCTATGACTAACATGTTGCTTCCAGATAAGTGGATGAGTCTGCATTAATGCTGGCAAATATTCAAGTAATTAATACCGTAAACAGTTGAATTTCTAACAAACATTGTTTCACTAAAAAATTTTTTGAGATACATAATATACTTAAGTTGGCTTTCTTGGTTGGCTTTTTAATCTGGAGAAGCAGGGAAAATATCTATTGTGTTTTTTCACAGGAAACATGAAAAGCAAGGCATAATTTATTTTGGTTTATTTTGTTGTGTTGCCTCATCTTGTTAAACATCCTTTCAGATATTGATGGTGATGATTAATCTGATTTCTGAACTGGTAAAATGCATTCATGATGACCCATGAAGCGTAAATCATAATAAAAATTCAAAAACCATCTTCAATTAATGAACTAATTAAATTTATCAGTGGTGTGGCTAGTATCCTGTTTGTCATGAGTAGAGCAAAATCATTCAGCTGCAGAGCTCCCATGATCTCCAGATCTATTGCTATTAAGTAAACTGGAAATCGCCCCCAGTTCCATTGAGGCTCATGCTAGATACCTCCAGTCCCTGTGCATACAGTGGAATGTTACACATTGAACCTGATAGGATTCCGCTCAATGTCTTTAAATTCTGCCATGTAATTTGCACAAAACAGCTTCTTTTTCATATATGATGAAATGACCGAAAAAGAAAGGGTTTTTTTTCTTTATAGCTTGTCGAAAGTCTCTGTTTCTCCTTAGAATGTGTCCCAAAGAATGTTTATGTCATATTTGAATTGTCATGGTAATACAGTTGTTGGTAGACAGACTACTAGGAATCATGACTTTTATATCTACCTTTTATTTCCAAAAGTAGTTTTATTCTGAATGTATTCATATTCATAACTTAAATATCCCAAAATGAGCTATCAATGTAACTCATAGGTCTAAGCTCCTTGTTACTTGAAGCAAGGCCACTTATATTTTTCATGCTTGAACTGTTCATTATTGTTATTCACAATTATAAACAGCTATATTATGCAATTTCCAGTGTGGGTGGATTTCAGTGGAAAGTGAATCGGTTTGTGTAGGAGTTGTGTTTTTTCTTGAGGGACTACAACAATTAATATCCCTGGACTTTATCCTGAGAATGAGGCAAGGCATTAAAGTATGTCAATTTGAGACAGTGTAGATTGTAGAGCATATAGTCAACCAAGAATATCATTGGGTGGACCCCACCCAGCCCCCCAAAAAACATACGAAAGCTTATTTAGAGTTAAAACTCAAAAGTAGATTGTATGGTCACAAAAGAAAACAATATAAATGCAGAAGTAGATGATACCTTTATTAGACAACTGGAGAAAGCAAGTAGATTACAAGTATTCAGACATATTGGTAACATATTTAGTGACAGATTCCATTATTCTTAGGCAGTATCAAAAGTTGTTTGGCATGGTCGTTGTACTACATTCTAGGTAAGTACTTCTGAGCAGCATGCAAGCAGTTTCTTGGGATGGATAGGTGAAAACTCCCCCTCAGGTACATAAGAACGTAAGAAGAGCCCTGCTAGATCAGGTCAAGAGCCCATCTAGTCCAGCTTCCTGTATCCCACAGTGGCCCCAACAGATGTTTCTGGGAGCTCATGAGACAACTAGATACCTGTCTCCTGATACCCTTCCCCTGCATATGGCATTTTGAGGTAGATTTCTTTTAAGCCTGGAGATTATACATCCTCATCATGGCTTGTAACCTGCAATGGACTTTTTCCTCCAGAAATCTGTCCGATCCCCTTTTAAAGGCATCTAGGCCAGATGCCATCGCCACATCCTGTGGCAAGGAGTTCCACAGACCAACAACACACTAGGTAAAGAAATACTTTCTTTGGTCTGTTCTCACTCTCCCAGCACTCAATTAGAGTGGATGTCCCCTGGTTCTAGTATTGTATGAGAAGGAAAAGAGCTTCCCTCTATCCACTTTATCCATCCCCTGCATAATTTTATACATCTCAATCATGTCCCCCTTCAGGTGCCTTTTCCCTAGACTAAAGAGCCCCAAACGCTATAGCCTTTCCTCATAAGGTAGGTGCCCCAGCCTAGTCATCATTTTAGTTGCTCTCTTCTGCACTTTTTCCAGTTTCACTATGTTTTTGTTTTGTTTTGTATTGTACACAATACTCTAGATGGAGCCTTACCAGCCTTTTGTACAATGGCATTATAATGTTGGCTGTTTTATTTTCAATCCCCCTTTTAATGATACCTAGCATGGAATTGGCCTTCTTCACTGCCGACGCACACTAGTTTGGCACTTTCATCGAGCTGTCCACCAGTACACCAAGATCTCTTTCCTAATTCATCGTGGACAGCTCAGAACCCATTAGCTGATAACTAAACTTCTGATTTTTTTGCCCCAGTGTGCATTACTTTACATTTCTTTCATTGAAATGCATTTGCCATTTTGCCACCCATTCTCCCAGTTTGGAAAGATCTTTCTGGAGCTGTTCACAATCCCTTCTGGTTTTCACCACCTGAAAAGCTTCATGTCATCTGCAAACGGCCACCTCACTGCTTATCCATATCTCCAGGTCATTTATGAACAGGTTGAAAAGCATCAAATAGCATTCAGTGTCCCATATCTTCAAATAAAGAGTCACTAAGTGGTCTGCATCCCCCTCACCCTCCCCACTATAGTCTTTCCTTTGAAGCTATAGGCATCTATATGGCCAAGGGGGGAAAAGGGCAACACACTTTCGAACCTCCCTGAGCAATCTACTTTTCCAGTAGTCTAATAAAGGTTTGTCTGCTTCTGCATTTATCTAGAGCTAGTAATTCAGGCAAAAAGGTGCTTAACCTTCTGGAATAGCTTCGCTAATATGAGAATGTTTACCTTTTGTTGCTATGCTGCTATACATTGTGAAAGTCATTTTCTCCCTTGAGATTTAATCAAGACTGAAGTGCTAAAAAATGACATGTATTCTTGCTTCTTCAGAGTAGTCAAGGAATTTTAAAATGTCTGAAAAACAGGGATCCAGTATACTTTTGTAGAGCTCTGCAGTGAATTATCTGCTATCTGTTATTGACATTAGTACACTTTCCACAATTCAAAACAGATCATTGTATGCTTAAAAGTTAGTCACAAGAACCTCTGGTAAGGCATCTGAGATATATTTAACCCTCAGACTAATAGTCTGGTGTTGTACACTGGGATTGGGTTGCAAGAACTAATGCTTGTATTAACAGCTTAGCTTCAGCAGTTATCCATCATGAGTAACATCAGTAGGTACCGCATTTCCCCGAAAATAAGACAGGGTCTTATATTATTTTTTGCTCCAGAAAACGCTTTAGCGCTTATTTTCAGGGGATTTTTTTTTTCATGTACAACAATCTGCATTTATTCAGATACAATATTGTAATCTGGTTGCTGCATAATGCTGCACAATAGTGAACAGCGGGGTTTCACTTAACTGGGGCTTATTTTTGGGGTAGGGCTTATATTATGAGCATCATGAAAAATCATGCTAGGGCTTATTTTCAGGTTAGGTCTTATTTTCGGGGAAACGGTATAACTAATAGGATTTTGACTAATGTGTATTTCTATAGCTGTTTTAATATTCAAGAACATGGGTACAAGAACATATGGACACATAGCAAACAGTTGTACACACTGATGTTTTGTATATAACATGTTTTGTATATAGGAGCCTCGTGGCGCAGTGGTTAAAACGCTGTACTGCAGCTAAAACTGTGCTCACGACCTGGGGTTCAAATCCCAGGTAGCCGGCTTAAGGTTGACTCAGCCTTCCATCCTTCCGAGGTTGGTAAAATGAGTACCCAGCTTGCTGGGGGGGGCAATGTGTAGCCTGTATAATTAAAAAATTGTAAACTGCCCGGAGAGTGCTTGTAGCGCTATGGGGCGGTATATAAGTCCAATAAATAAATAATAAATATAACTAAAATTATTTGGCAACAACACTGTTACAATTTCAAATTGGGTGCTGTATGATATACATTAAAATTGTAATTCTGAGCACTTCTAAGCAGATTTCTTCCTTAGCAAACATGCTTAAGATTGTACTGGGGGAGAAAGATGATAAATGAAGAATATTTTGGGCCACCAAAGAGTCACATTTGAAGGTACTGTATCTCCTGTGCTTTGTGGCATGATGCTAGGATACTGAGGTACTCTTGGGGATTGATCAAACTTTAGGGAATTTAGGGAAAATATTCAAATACCTTTTAATTTAGTGTTAAGTTTTAAGAATAGGGGTCATCTTAGGCTCAGAGCTGCAGTCCCTAAACTGTTTTAACGAAATTTAATAGAATATTAGATTACACATGTAACAAATGTTCTGCTGTAAGTATTTGGGTGGGCTGTATCTGTTATTGTGTTTCTTCTATTATGGAGTCTCTGCTGTGATCGCGGACAGTCTTGACTGTGCCTCTTGGAATGTACCCGACATGTTTGCTGTTTACAAGTGGATGTGCTAAATGCTAGATTGTTAGCAGACATTGGATTTGGATTCTCCTCACTTATCTTATGTTGCTGTCTTGTAGGGCTCTGTTTCTTGATGTTGGGTTTGCTCTCTGGATTTTCCTTGTCTGGCTCACTTGTTTATGGGCCAGTTTCATGCTACTGGATACATCACTTTGGTCTTCCAAAGTTTATATATAAAGTTCTACTTTATATATATGCTGACTTGGGATGAAGGAACTTAAAATACACTGTACGCACTCTTCCGTGTTTGAAAGGCACCAGTGCCATGTTATCACACAAAAAAGAGCTTGGACAACACCAGTGCATATTAAATCCATTTCCTGGTCTGCCTACATAGTTGTTTTGTTAAGGATTAACAAACTATGCCCAAAACTAATTTTTTTTGTAGTTTAAATTAATGGTTTACAATTAAGCATATGGCAAACTGGTCCGCTGAGTAAAGAAGCCCAGCCTACATCAAGTGCCAAGCTGCCTCCTTCTTAGATAAGTCCTTCAGGTTTCTTCAGTTGAGCAACTGTTATCATGAGTGTGTATATCAAATTGTGTAGGAGGTGGAAAAATGATTAATGTGGATTTCAAATCCTGGTGTTTAACAGCTAAAATGAGTATCTTTGTGTGAGAATTCAATTGCTTTCGTGTTCAGTGTAGCAGTCCTTTGTTACCTTTCTCGTTAAGCATTCTGATCATGGGGACCGATAGTCATCTGTGTTCAAGCAAATAGTTTCTGCACAAAGCTATCAAACTGTTTTCTTAAATAGATTAATTGGAAGAAAATTCATGTTATGAAAAGGCTTGTGCATACACTATGGAGTGACGTTTTTGGAAAATGGAAGCTGCCTAGCCACAAACCACATCATTCCCCGTAGATAGGAACATACTTTTATTACATTTGCTCCATATGCAGGGAATATTTTATTATATACTCAAAAGCTTCCATGGCCAGGATCTGATGGTTGTTGTAGGTTTTTCGAGCTGTTTGGCTGTGTTCTGGAGGTTGTTCTTCCTGACATTTCACCAGTCTCTATGGCTGACATCGTCAGAGGACTGGAGTTAGAACTTTGTGTTCTAACTCCACAGACAAGAGTTTTAATTCCTGTCCTCTGAAGATGCTGGCCACAGAGACTAGCGAAATGTCAGGAAGAACAACCTCCAGAACACAGCCAAACAGCTCGAAAAACCTACAACAACCAATATTTTATTAGTTTTTATGTATTGGATTTTAATCACTGAGAGAGAAAGATAAGGCAAGGAAGGAAAATAATGAAAAGTACTGCTGATGCTTTGCTCCTTGAGGAATGAAAAGTTCTCTGTCTTGGAGTTTGGTTGTATTGGCTGTATTTGTCACTCCTTTTAATTTTAGGGAGTTTCCCTAGTGCATTTGTAAATTGGGAGGGTTACATTACCTCTTTCTTTGTGTATTAAAATTACTGGAAGACAATGAAATAAACATTTTTCTGGTATTTGGAATAATGTAGAATTTACCCTTTGAGTTAAAAGGGTGAAAAAACGTGAAATCAGAAAATATTGCTGAAACGTTCCTGCCTGTCCCTTGGTTATTTCACCAAGCAAAGGCACAAGCAACGTGTCGTTCAGCTGCCACCAGTTGATCACATCAACTTTATTCACTATTAATGATAACGGTCCAGGCAATGTATCATTTAAGAACCAAGTGGAAATTGTTTATTGTTACAGGTGATAACAGTCCAGTCAATATCACTAACTCTCAACTAAACAACCTTCTCTCTTCACTCTTCCTCTCCTCCTCCCTCTTTTTCTTCACTCCACTTCACTCCGCCCCTCACCAACTCCCATAAAATCTCCACATAAATATTAATGAGCAAGGTGAATGCTACAATTGCAGATTAATTTTTTTAATGGCATTTTAGTAATTAATGAAGACTAAACTTGTTCGTGCAGAAGTCACCAAGCTTTGAGATGGGGCCATTGAAAACAAGCGAATGGGAAGATGAGATTTGGAGTCCAAATGGCACACCACTGCCTCCTTGTTTTCTTATCTTTAAACTGGAGAAGCCTTCAAGTAGACTTTTCTGCTTTGTAAAATAGAATACATAAAAATTCTGTCAATGATACAGGTTTGTGAAGGTAGGAAAGGGCTCGATTGTATGATGGAGGTTATTATGGATAACAGTAGATTTGGGGCATACAAGAAAAAGTGCTAGATTTGGACAATTAGATTCTATTGCCACTATTGGTGTCCACTAATGAAGAAGACTTTAAAAAGGGAATCAAGCCCATCCAATGAGAAAAGGACTGTTGGCCATTTGATAGCTACTAACCATTGTGGGTGGGGACGTGGTGGCGCTGCGGGCTAAACCGCAGAAGCCTGTGCTGCAGGGTCAGAAGACCAAGCAGTCGTAAGATCGAATCCATGCGACGGAGTGAGCTCCCGTCGCTTGTCCCAGCTCCCGCCAACCTAGCGGTTCGAAAGCATGCAAATGCAAGTAGATAAATAGGGACCACCTTGGTGGGAAGGTAACAGCATTCTGTGTCTAAGTCGCACTGGCCATGTGACCATGGAAGATTGTCTTCGGACAAAACGCTGGCTCTATGGCTTGGAAACGGGGATGAGCACCGCCCTCTAGAGTCGAACACGACTGGACAAAAATTGTCAAGGGGAACCTTTACCTTTACCTAACCATTGTGGGTACACTGGAAACTTAGTGTTTAGAGACACGAGACTATGAAATACCATCTGCTGGCAAAGCAAAGGCAGGTTACCTTCATGGTTTACTTATGGGCTTGATCCAGTAGGGCTGTTCTTAATTCTTCAAGTTTAATCTTCAGGATGCTATGATTCAACACATTACCCTTTTACTTTTATCTCATACAAGCGACTGCCTCTTAGGATGGGTTCCCTCCCTCCATAGTTGAAACCTTCCTGTCAGAAATGTATCTGCTCAGGTTTCTTAGGATTAAGCCCAGACTTTGCCAGGCAACGTGGACAATACCACTGTTACATGAATGTAACTGTGAAGAAATGTCTTGTGCTAAAATGTGATATTGAAGCTGTGGCCTTTTAAATAAAAGTCTGCTGGTAAGAGGATTTATGATGCAAGCTGTCTTGGTTTCTGGTGAAAACATGTCACAGCCAGCTGTGTCCACTTTGAAGGCTTCTGGTCCCTGTGTGTGCATGTTGGAGGAGTTTGCTGCTTACATATTGATTTGAAAGAGAAATAGTCTAGCATACCAATGAAATACTTCGGGGAGTCCTCGATCTCTGTTTCTAAGGCAGCATGTTTCTCAGAACTTCCTTTCTGTTTTTAAATAGTTCATACCACTAACTTGCTGTCATGTAGTAACTGAATAAAAAAAGGAAAAAAGAAACATGGCAAGACATTAAAATGCATCTTTTTATTCAATAGCTCAATAAGTTAGGCATCTGGCTGCAGAGCTGGAGGTTTGGAGTTCTCACCTCGGAAGAGCCAGCCTATGGAGCCTTGGGCAAGCTGCATAATCCCAGGATCCCCCTAGAAGAAGGGAATGGCAAACCACTTCTGAGTACACTCTACCGAGAACATCTTGGGAAGAATTGACTTGATGGTGCACAGTTATTAATTATTCATCTATCTCTGGGACTGTTTTAATTTTGCATGTTAAGGATAACATGAGTTTGTTGAAGGAAAGCTGTTTAACCTAGAGAATAGATGTCCAAAGAGGTGGTGTACTGACAGCTTTCATATAATTAAAAAGATGCAAAGAAGTGGGAGAATATGTGCTTACGACTCAAGAGAGGGTAATCAAAACGAGGTGTAAATTTCAAGCAGGTAGATTTAATTAACTTGCATGATAACTTTTTAGAATTATGTGCTGTGCAGTGGAGCATTGAAACAAGGCTACAGTACAGCAGGTAAACAAGATGCCTGGGAAGGCTTTTGAATTATTTTTCATTGGAAGATTTAGGGACATCTTGTAGACGAACAGCATAGTACAAGTTGGAACTGCAGCTCTGAGTTGTCATGCAAGAGGAACATGAATGTATTCAAATGTAAAGAGAACTGATAATTGTTGATAAGTGAAATTATTGCCTCTGTAGCCCTACACTCAATTTCTTTGTGAGCCCATGGGGCACTGATTAACTTCTGGGACACAAGGTGTTCCTTGTTAACACTGATTTCACTAGTATACAAAAGATGGTGAATATAATAAACAAATGGCTTTTTTTTTTTTTTTTTTTTTTTTTTTTTTTTTTGCATTAAGGATGGACCTGGGAATAGTGCACTCAGATGTCTCTGGAGTTGGGGTCCTATTAGAAATATAAATGAAAACGTCAGGGGAACTTTGCTGTTATGGAGCTGGAATATAGTGGATGAGTTTAATGATCTTTAAACTCATCTTTATTGAATGATCATGTATTTGAATAAACCACTATGCATTTATACATACCCTTGAAAAGCCCTTGGATTTAATGTTGGAAATTTTGCATCAGATGTTCCATCTGGCCTGGAGGGTAGCGAATGGCCATGCTGACTAGGATCCTGGAACTTGTTTTAAAAATCAGCTTTCCTAGCTCTGAATTGGGTCTATGCACAATCCATCTGGATCCTGTGAAAATCATATGCAAGGTTTCCTCTAAGATGTGTGAACGCATGCAACTCCATCCCCTCGCGCAGCTTCCCTCTTCCGCACATCCACATTGAGCATTTCCAGCCCCTTTGGTTCCGGTTGCAACGGAACCCCATGCAGGGAGCAGAGTCGCACATGAGAGGGTTGGAGCCCTGCCCAGCAAGGCTGAAAATTAGAGAGAACATTGGCCATATGCATAGTATATACCCAGAGGGTGCTTGCTTAGAAGTCACTGCTATCAGGTCAGAGACTTAGGTTAATATCCTATTCCAATTCTGCCCAAGTCCTCACAATCTCCAGCCTGAGTTATACAAGCCAATGAATGCCCCGTTGGTTTAAATGGATCTTCCTCTGGTGCAAAGGGTTGCTGGATTCTTTGTTGTGTGAGCAGCAGGGAAAGAAGAACAATGCACAGAACATACTATTTTACGAGTGTCCCCTTCCTCCCTTACTGTTCCTTGTGTGTCTGTCCAGAAATCCTGCACTGGTTTGAAGAGAATGACCATCCTTGCTTAAAGGTTTTACCCACTTTTTGTAATGTGGGATTATCCCATTGAGAAGTCTATTTTCTCTTGCATCATCACAGCGGATTTCTGGAAACTGACTGGAACCTAAGAACATGTTGATCCTTATTAGACACCCATAAAATAGCTTGCAATAGATAGTGTTTGTGATGTGTGCCATTTAGTCAGTTCTGTGGCAATGTGAGCATGATTTCCAAAGTATTTAAAGATACTATTTGCTAGTGCCACTCCCCATGGAGTTTTCATGACTGAATAAGGGATTCAGACCTAGTCTGACACTGTAATCACTACACTGCACTGCAATAGATAATATCAAAGTTAAAACTGCAATAAAATAAGGGTGAACAACATCACAATTGAGGAAAATCTCTGTATTCCTCATTTCTCTGTCTCCCATTCAGAGGGTGCATACGGACAAAGAAGATTTACCTATTTTTACCTTAATTCTATTGCTTGTGCACATTCTACCCTATCATCTGGGGATTTTGCCCTTTCAAAATACTTACAAGATGTAAGACAGAACAGTCTTCTTCTGATGGAGGGGTATGTTCATGGCTGTCCTGTTGCTAATTTTTACTTTGTAATTTTTCTTTCATCTATCTGCAGATTTTAGATATTTTAAATTTTAAGGCACTTAACATATGACTTAGGCAGGTGGAAAGTGGGAACAAATTAGCTCAAGACATTTTGGTACCAGAAATTTTGAAAAAATCAACGCAGCACCCCTCCTACTAATTAAGTAGACCTGTGGTAACGATGTTACACAGCAGATCTATCTGTCTCTAATTCTTGCATCTGTTATAACACAATAAATATATGTACCAGTTTTTCTTGCATCATAGATGGGGTAGTTGTGAGTAAGAGGTAGGCCTTAACTTACTTCTTATTACCTATGGCAAAATATGAGATAATCACACACTCGGAGAAGCACAGAAAGCCCATGTCTTCAGACTCAATTAGGTGAACCTCTGAGACATTTGACTCTTCTGTTCATTTTCTTCTTCAGAGATGAATTACTTGCATGTTCTTCCCCCCCACCCCAACAGCATTATTAGGTGCTCCCTCAGTACCTCCCTCCTTGTTCAGATCATTAGAAGCAGATCTCTACTTTTTTCATGTAAATAGTCTGTAAAGCAGTAATGACCTGCATTGACCCCTTTTTTTCTTCAGCCTCTATTACAAAATTTGGTGCTGTGAAGAATGGTAAAGAGAACATACTTTAAGCTCAAAACAAATTGCATGTTTTTTTTAAAAAAAGGGGGAAAATGAGGATTCCAAGAGCCTTCACAAATAATCAGTTCTCCAACAGAACAAGAAGCATTGTCTCTGAGTGTTTTATTTTAAACATAAAATGCTGAAAATAAGATATATACAGTGTTTACATTTCTCCTTCTGAATTTTTGTGGCACAGTTGTGGCAGCAGCTGAGAATTGTTTTTGGAGTTTGGGAAAGAGCTGTTGGACCATCAAAGCCGTCCACCCCTGCTTAGATAAATCTTTCAAAAAGTTATCTGTTCATTTGTAAGATTTGTATGGCTCACTTTTTGAATTCTATAGTATCTCTGGTTTTCCCAGTAGAGATGTATCTGAGACTATTGAGGAAAATAGAACTACTCTTTCGTGACCTATTAGAGAAAAATGTCCAAAATTCAGTTCCTACTAGGTTGCAAAGCAAAATCATTTGGGAAGAAAGTTAAGTTTGTCAGCGACAGAGAAAGAAAGGAGGATGCCAGAAAAGAGGAGAAAGGCTAGAGTTCTCTGACACATGTGCTAACACACTGGTTCACATAATTTGCTGGTTTGTGACCTCCAACAAGATTTCATCCAAAGGAAGAAAGGCCTCAAAGGGGAAAAGTTTCATCATTCGTATCCTAGACCAGTGGTTGCCATTTGCCAACTTTGGGTAACCCAAGTGTTCTTGGATTGCAACTCCCAGAAACCCTAACCAGCATAGCTGGCGGTGAAGGCTTCTGGGAACTGCAGTCCAAGCACGCCTGGGTTACTCAGCATTGGGAACCACTGTCCTAGAAGAACCAAGGCAACAGTTGTATGGAGAACATACTCTGTATATACTCTGGCATCCAAGTCAACCAATTTATATTCTTAATGAAAAATGAAGGCTGTGCTCCTGGAATTATTTGAAGATTTTATTCCCACAATGGGTTTTGTTTTAGAATGAATATAGAAGTATGTAGAAGCAATTTACCAAAATTAATTTCAGCATGAATCTCTCTCTCTTTTTTGGGGATAAGCACTGGCAATTTTACTTGTTCAGTCAAGTTCAATGTTTTAAAGTTGGTTTATTTCCATTTTTTGTGTATCACATTGGGTAAAGGTGAGCTCTTTAAATTACTAAGTACTGCCTTCATACAAAACAAGGATTTAAGAGCGTTCTCTTTTCAATTAGTACAGGAGATATTTTTCATGCCTCTTGCAGAGGAACAAAGCTTTTATTTTTGTACTTTAGGCTTTTGTTAGAAAGGGAACTTGTGATTAGAGCATGACTGTGTGAAATTGTGGAGTGATTAAGATCTAAAAAGTTTTAACAAAAGTACCAGCTAGGGAATTGGTGGGATTAGCTTGCTGAAGTTGAGACTCATGGGGTGCTTGAAGGTGAGCAGCATATCAAATGTAGGCTTTTATTTTGGTGACTCTGATGATGATGAGCAGTATGGAAGAAAAGTTGGGTATGTGTCTTTAAAAAAACACGTGCAACTCTGCAAGACTTCAGAATTTTTTACAACTAGTTTGACATCTGTCACTTCTTTTAAAAATGACATCTATGAAGAGGACAAAAAGGAGGTTGTATTGCAAGTACTTTTTAATAATAGGATTTCATTATTTGTTAAAACAAATACAGAACATGAGTCTCTAAAATTTGAGTTAGCACTTCCAGATAATGCATTTGTGTAGTCGCAGTGCTAGATAATCTCTAACACTATAGTATCTGTTTTACAGTTTCTGCATTATCATAGTTTACCCTTTTTCTGCAGACATATATCTGTATCTTTATGCACTCTCAGTATGTTTGTGTAAAATTAGAAGCACTTTACTGTATTACTGATCCATGCAGGGCAGTGCATTCTTCAGGAATATGAGCAACATGATCTATCCGTGGTCGACCAGGATTTGCTTTTCCTCACTGCATGTCATTTATATCAAAGTTTCTCAATGTTTCTTTGGTCTTTCACATTCCTTGAACTTCACCTCCCAGAATCCCTCGTCTGTGGCCAGAACTTCTGTGGGTTCAAAACGTTAGTTCAAAACGTCTTGAAGGCTACGGGCCTCAACTGTGAATTATTCAAAATTTTTGTTGATAGCCGTTGTACATGCTGATGGTTATATATTCAAACATGTTGACCTGCACGCTTAAAACACACACACAGCTTCTAAAATATGTTCAGGCTTAATGTGGATAGAAACGTTTTATCCTAAACTGTAAAGGATTGCTAATCATTTGAGTTTAAAATATCCTGCCTCAAGAACCATTATTTGCTGTTAACTGTATCAGAAATGTATATGAGAAGCTGTATATATGTGCCAATTAAGACTGTGACAAATTTGCCTGCCTGCTACCTCCTGAATGTTGCAGTTTTGTATAGAAAAGGACTGTGCACTTATATATTTCCCCTTGTCTCCCTACAGTCATAATGAACGAAAAGTGACTTGCAAACATCCGGTGACTGGGCAGCCATCACAGGACAACTGCATTTTTGTTGTGAATGAACAGTAAGTTATTGTTTTGCTCAATAAATCTGGGGTTAATAGCTATTTTCACTAGGGTTGACCATTCAAATATTTCAGTTGACCTGCAAACTGACCACATATTGTGTGACTACAGTCATTTTAGATTGCATCATAGTATGATCTAATAAAGAAACCAAGAATGAGGATTTTTTGAGTGCCTCACCATCAGTCACACCACACGTGTGCATCTATGGATCATGGTTCCCTAACTGCAGTAAAAACAGTCTATGCTTTGTACAAGGTTCTAATATAATTGCTGAATTAATACCTCAAAAATACTTGTCTATTTTTTGACATTTGATCATTTCTAATCAATGATCACTTTCACTTCATATATTTATTAAGGTCCTTTAACCATTGATTCATTGAATATATTCTGAACATCTTTTTCTCTTGCATTTCAGAGGAAAGAATTGAGTTTGGTTTTGTTAATTGCCTACAGCTACTGGGTGTTATAGAGATATTTTTTTAAAAATAACTTCAGAAACCTGCAACCTAAGCTTTTAAAGATTGAAATCATACTACAGAAATAAATGTTGCAGTTGGTGTTTCTCTTATATCAGTGTGTCTTTTCTTTGTGGGTACAAATGTGTTTGTTTTGCACTATCCTGTTTGTTCCCAGAACAAGGAAATCAATATCCATTTAAACATTAGGGAGTGTGATATTGTGGGTACAATTTTGTTTTGTCCCATCCTGTTTGCTCATACAGTAAGCAAATCAGTTCTGGTGAGAAATATGTAAGTGAGGAATTGTTTATCATCTTTTTTTGCGTTTGGCTCCCCTCTGTATTTGTCAAAGTTGGATTTACTTGAGTCCAGTGGTTCCCCAGATGTTCTTGGACTAAAACTCCCAGAAACCTGTACCACAGACTATGCTGGCCAGGATTTCTGGGAGGTGTAGTTCAAGAACATCTGGGAACCCAGGTTTGGGAACCACTGCTTTAGTCCTTTATGGAGAGCCTAAATAATAAGTGTCATCACTAATCCATGTCTGTTTGACTGTTGAGGTGGCTGCTCCAGGATATAGTGATGACCATCAGCCAGGATGGTTTCACAATTTATGGAGGATAAATGTTCCAGTGGTTACTAGACTTGGGGCCTTGTAGTGTATATGATCTTTAGTCTCAGAGGCAGTATTCTTCTCAGCACCAGGTTCTGGGTTGCATGAGCAGGAGCTGCTGTTGTACTCATCATCTGTTTGGCCACTGTTAAGAACCACATATTAGGTGGAAAATTCTTTGATTCTTATCCCACTGATATAATTACATTTTCATAATTGTTGAAATGTTCTTGCAGTCAGATACACAAACTGCAAAAGTTTCCCTTAACGGTTAGAAAATTGGGGCGCAAGTACAAAGTTCCTGAAATCTACCAGCTTTGAAAGTACTATTTTCCAAGGGGTGGAGGAAGTTATTAAAAAGAGCATCCTGATCATTGGCATATGTCACAATATAGTATATCTTCCTTCCTCCACTTGCCTTTTGCTAACATTTCAGCCTTGTGTATGCTATCAACTCACTGTTTTCCCTCCGTCCATCTGTCATAAGCAGAAGGTTTTTTTTCTTGACAGGCTCCTGCTTATAATAATTGAGCATGTGACCCTCACAGTCCATGATAGTAACACATCAGCTGGTATCTTCAGCCTCTAGGTCTACTCCCATAGCTTACCTTCAGTTTTTCTTTATCCTGTATATATTTGATTTGTCCAGATTCTCTTCCTACCGTCTTGATTGTCTGTCTGTCCTTTGAATTCATGCATTCCCTTATTTGGCTATGGTAATTTTGCTGTCATTCAGGAAATTCGGACTTTAGAAGGGAGCACCATGATTCAGTTGTGATTTAGCAATTGAGACAGCCTTTGAGTACCTGAAGAAAAACCGCTTAGACAAGTGTCACCATGTTGTAATCAGTCCTCTCCATGAAGGAAACCCACTTTCTGCTTGCACCATGGCAAAGCTTGCAAAGTGATGTGGACGAGGATTGTTGCTAACCAATGGAACTTTCCACTCAGTTGAAGCTCAGTAAAATATTTGTCAAGGTGTTGAGGTTATCCAACCAAAGATTGTAAATACCAGACTCCTGCAGCCATCCCTCACTTAGTTAATTCCAGAGGCTTACAGCTGTTGCGAATGAACTTTTGCTTACCTCAGTTTTGTTACCATTCATATACATCTAACTTATTAAGTAGTGCGTCTTTCTGCTAAAACAGGTTTGAGTACAACTCTTCCTTATATATGTGATTGAGAATATTGTCTGTATTAAATGTATATGCACATCCACTTCCTTCAATCAATTTAGCACCATAGGCTTGAGAAAGGGAGGTTGAAACCGAAGAAATATGCTGTATGATCTGTTGAACTCCACTAGCAGGTAGTTTTTCTTTAAATCTCTTCGCAGGTAACTTTGCCACTATATCTGAGGTTGCTTGCTGGGAAACTGAACAAGGACCTTCTACAACTTTTATTGGAGTTATTACTGGAAGTGCTTTTAATAGCAGTCTTCAAGCACAGCAGGTTCTAGCATTATTCCATATTGTGTTTTCAGGACTGCAGCAACTATGACATCTGAAGAAAAGAAAGATCGGTCGGTAAACATGATAAGTGAAGCTGCACACTATAATTTGACATCAGAGTATGCTGGACATCCAATGAGTCCTCTGGGCAGAGTAAGTTGTTAAATTGGACATACATTGTTTATTAGCACAAAAATTATTCTGCTACTCAGTACAATCTGGCACCGAGTCAGAACAACATGGAGCTAATGAGGCAACTCTTCTTGTATTTCAATTTTAAGGCACTCTCTGTTTGCTATTATTGCTGTGGATGTCATTATACAGTGGTGCCTTGAGTTGCGAACTTAATCCATTCCGGAAGATGGTCGTAACTGAAGTTGGTCGTAACTCAAAGCACCATTTCCCATAGGAATACATTGAAACACGATTAATCCATTCAAAGCATTAGTTCCCATAGGAACTAATGCAAAAGCAGTTAATCCGTCCACTAGGAGGATACTTTTTCTTTTTTTAAAAACCTAAGATAACCTCTAAGGTTTTAAAAAATAGGGCAGGAAAGGAGGGAGGGAACAACAGGGAAAAGAGGCCTTTTTTCCAGTCATATCTCACAAGTCAAAGCAAAATTTTGCGGCCGGAGCTGGTCGTAACTCAAATTGGTCGCAAGTCAGGACTTTCGTAAGTCGAGGCAACATTGTACTCTTAGTCTTATCATCATAATCATCTTTACTCCTACTGTTTAAAAGGTGCTCACTTTGTTTAAGGTAAAAACTTTTCTCATGGTAGCTTCCAAAGTAAACAGTGAGTTAATAAAACAGAGCAAAAATAAGCAAGTCTTCCAGAAACATGTTAAAAAGCCAATGAATAAATACAGTTAAACGAATAGGAGCCCAATCAAACCATTCTTACTTTTTAAAATATTAATAGTGAACAAATTATTCTTTAAGGCTTTTCCAGAAGTCTGTGGTGATGAGGCTTAATAGACCTCTGTTGATTTTATGATACAGGCCCTTGCTCAGAAAGCACTGTTATTCACATCCACCAGCCTAGTTGTTTTTTGTTGGTAAGCACATATTAGTTACTGTTCTTGAGATGCAGGCAGGCTGACATAGGTCATTTGCACCAAAACATTTCAGGCATCAGAGGTCAGGTTAAAATTGTGCTTGAAAACTCACTGGCAACCAGAGTATAAGCTAACATCACATGATCTTACAGTTACTGCCCCAGTCAGCCACATTGTGCTCCAACTGAAGTTTCTGAAATGTCTTTAAAACAATCCCATGTAGAGTAGATTGTAGTAGTTCAGCTTGGGTGTTACAGGTATATGGGAAACAAATAAAAGACCAGAACTCTTCAAATACACAAACCAGCCTGATCTATTAAAGACTGCTTTTGACAACCACTCTTTCCTAAGCTTTTCCAGTCCTTTCACACTCTGCAGTTCTAAGATGATGATGATATTCAGATTGAATGAAAGAGAAGCTAAAGTACGACTGTCCATTTCTCCCAAGCTTGTTTTTTAAGCTGGGACCCCTGAAAGCTCCACCTATTTAATTATCTCATCAGCTGTTTTCCTATGGAATGGTTATCTCAGCTTCTTGTATAGCCAGGCCATTCAAACTAAAACTAATCATCACAAACCTAGCAAAATGAAAACTCTCTCTGAGCCTAGTTGTTATCTCATTATCGCTACGCCACAGCAAAGAGAGCCTATTGTTGTAATTACCATGGTGAATGGATTTGTTGAAGACTTCCTTGATTACAGTCTCAAGAGGCAAGATGTCTATCTGTGCTAAACAGTAGTGCTAGATTTGATTTAAGAATGGAGTGTAGATTTGAAGTAAGAAGACCGAGATCAGTCATCTCAAATACATGGCCCTGGAAAAGACTTTGTGTTTCCAAAGTGGCTTGAAGCACCCTAATGCACGTCACACAATTCAGTAAAGAACCTCATAACACAAATAACAAATTGACATTCTTATTTAAAATATATCCACTGCTGAAATTGTGCCCTGTTGTATCACAACTGTTCTTTGAAGTAGCCCAACCATGGAAGTGGATCTTTCAGTCCAATTTCAAACAAATTTGTCTTAATGCCATAGTTTCCATGCCATACTATACCAACATTGCTATTGTAACAGAGTGTGACATAAAAGCCAACATTCTGTTGATTGGGATAGTAAAATCACACTAGAGTAGGCCCACTGCATCTAGAAGGATTTGCTGTGTCAACTCCCCTATAAGTTCTATTGATTCAAATGACCGTACTCCAACTGTGATTTATTAGCACAGTGCATACTAGTTAGAGAAAACCCTTTTGAATCTATGGGACTTATGGAGGAGTTGATTCACTAAATCTGTGTTGATTCAACAGGTCTACTGTAATTTACTACACCAAACAAATTTTGGGCATGATTTTCATGTTTGCTCTTTCTCCTTCTTCTGTCTTCCCACTTGTCATGTAAGTGCCTTGGGACAGAGAGTAGGTCTCATGTTTTACAAAGTGCCATGCACAGACCGAGTTACAGTGGTGCCTCGCTTAATGACGATAATCCGTTCCAGGAAAATTGCTGTTAAGCGAAAACATCATAAAGCGAAATTAAAAAGCCCATTGAAACGCATTGAAAACCCCTCAATGCATTCCAGTGAGCTAAAAACTCACCGTCCAGCGAAGATCCTCCATACGGCGGCCATTTTCGGTGCCTGTATAGCGAGGAATCCGTCCCTAAGCACAGCGGGGAGCCATTTTAAGCACCTGACAGCCATTTTGAAAACCCGACGATCAGCTGTTTTTGATCGTCGTAAAGCAAAAATTGGTTCCCGAAGCAGGGAACCGATCATTGCTAAGCAAAATTCCCCCATTTAGACTATCATTTTGCAATCGCAATTGCGATCGCAAAAACATCGTTGCAAAGCGGATTCATCGTAATGCGGGGCAATCGTTAAGCGGGGCACGATTGTATTTTCAAAATATAAATAGTAGATGTAGCTCCGTGGTAGGGGATTTGGAATTCCAGCATTATTTAGATTTTAAGCCTACCACATTGTAGGGTTAGCACTTCTTTGTGTCCAAGCTTCATCATTGACACAAGGGTCTTTGAAGGCTTTTCACTTCTCATTACAACCTAATGGCACTGGAACGTTGTGGTTATAGTTGCAGCTGTCCATGTGAGAGTGATTAATGCCTCTTTGTAGCTCACAGAAAGTCACTTATGCTGCTGAACCTCTCAGTGCATACATCGTTTTTGAGCTAGATTAGTGTGCTAATTGTTAATTGTTCCCATATGAAAGATTGACACAGATGAGTGACTCCGAAAAGTGTCCCCAGATCTTTACTCACATATGGAGTTTGCTAGCATCTGTACAGCTGCTTTTTAGGATCTCACATTTCTAGCTACTGTAGACTGGAAGAAGATAGAAAACAATGACTACTTTGCTTGGCATTTTACAATGTGGCTCACACATTCTGTTTTCCTGTGTTTTTCTCTTGTTTTGAAATGTTCTGATCTTGGGCACCATGTCTGATTAATTAGATAGGATTAGTTCATTTGAAGATAAATGCAGGGGGTTGTAGGAGAGGAAGTTTGGAAACTTTGCTGTTCTTTTTAGAAACAAAATAAGGCTTTCTTTTTACGTGTTGTACATATAAGTCTGTTTGTGCCTTTCACATCTAAGGAAGAGTAGAGCCATGTTTTTAAAAACCTATGTACAGTGGTGCCTGGCTTAACGATTGCCTTGCTTAACGAGGAAATTTCTTGACGATTAGGTTTTTCTGATCGCAATAGCGATCGCAAAACAATGGTTTAAATGGGAAAAATCCACTTCACGATGATCGGTTCCCTGCCTCGGGAATTTTCTCATTACGACGATCTAAAACAGCTGATTGTCGGGTTTCAAAATGGCCCCCCGCTGTTTTCTAGGACGGATTCCTCACTTTACAGGCAGCGAAAATGGCCGTCCCTATGGAGGATCTTCGCTGGACGGTGAGTTTTCAGCCCATTGGAACTCATTGAAGGGTTTTCAATGCGTTTCAATGGGCTTTTTTATTTCGCTTAACGAAGATTTCGTTCTACAGCAATTTCGCTGGAACAGATTATCCTCGTTAAGCAAGGCACCACTGTATTATGAAGCTCTGTAAATCCTGCAGTCAGTCAACTACTGCTCATCAAAATAAGAAAAGATATTACTCATAATAGTAATAATCTTGGATTCTCTGTGCATAATAAAATACCTAAGGGAAAAGATATTGTAGCTGCTTTTCAGTGACTGGAGAGAAAAAGGCTTTTGAAATTGTCAGAACTGCTGCCCAGTGGAAAAGGAAGCCTGCAGCTACACTTGAACATAACTAATAAGCTGGGCTTTATACACACAGACCTATGTTACAAAACACTTGTGGGGTTCAAGATAAACCCAAGGCTTCATCCTTACATGGTAAATTCAGAGTGAAGTGGTGATCCCCATCTTTTCA
Source organism: Pogona vitticeps (assembly GCF_051106095.1). Taxonomy (NCBI): domain Eukaryota; kingdom Metazoa; phylum Chordata; class Lepidosauria; order Squamata; family Agamidae; genus Pogona; species Pogona vitticeps. The sequence goes on from NC_135787.1 coordinate 183,982,134, forward strand.
TCAGCCGTGAACATGAACAGAAATTAGTACCTGTGTCTGGGTGGTCCAAACACCTGATAGTCAGGGAAATGTATAGTCAGTGTGTCTCTACTGCTCCTGGATACGAGCTGGAAGAGAAACAATAGAGATGTTTCAAAAATCTGGCACAATATGAAAGAAAGATCAACACTGGAGATATTCAAGAGAAAGTGTCAGATATACTTTTGATTTGGATTCCTGCATTGAGCAGCGGTTGGACTCTGGCCTTATTGGATCCTTCCAACTCTATTATTATATGATTCTATGACCTTTTGATTGGATGATCAGTTTTTTGTGCATAGGTGACAAAAAAGCAGGACAGTTTACTTGGGAAAGGCCCCAGTTGGATTAATGTGAAACTGTTCACAGCTGAGTTTCCAGCAGTCAGTCTTGGCCTCCTGATTCTTGGTAATAAGCTGTAGCTGACTCTTAGACATTCAGCTAGTCTTTGAAAAAATAATCGTGTTGCTGACCATTGAAACCTTGCAGTTGTTCACCAGTAAAAGTTAGTCCAATTAGTGTTTTCACCTTGCCTACTTTTATGATGAGTGGATGGGCCCACAATAGCAATGACATACTGTCAAGTAGGTCAAGCATAAAATGCAACCTACATCCAAAGTGCATTCAAGTGGGAATAGTTTTCATTAGTTCATCAGAGTCTAAAACTCATTCAGTTGATGGGAGATGACAACAGGAGTAATTAAGCAAAGAAGAAAGGGAACGAGAATGATAGAACATGCAGTCTTGCAACAATAGCTGAATTAGCCTCCCTTTGGTATTAATCAGAATAGTTTATGAAGGTGATACCTAGGGAAATTATTCTGACCATTGTACAAGAGTTAGTTTTTGTGCAATGCGAGAAGGTTGGAAGAGGTGACTAGCAATCTCTGCAAAGCCTTAGATCTGGGTCCTTGGAGATGAATGCTAATAGAGTGTATCATGTTTTATAGATTGTATTGGCTGTGCCCCACTTTATAAACTCTTGCTGAAATAGTGTAGTGAAGGAATAGAGCAAATCCTTCTCTCCTGATAGGTGCATGTAAAACACAGGACCTTTCTTTCATTTTGGAGACAGTATAGTCTCATTTGGAAGCCTACATAGGCTGCAGTCAGCCTGCTTGTGCAGGCCCATCCTTGGTTAAATGTCTGAATTGCAGAGATCCAGAACTTCAAAAGTTATTCATAAAATATTTTCAGTTAGTTTTAAATAACTCTGCACTCCATTTTTCAGAGGTTATTACAATAATTATTTTTTACTTTGAAATGAAGTGAATGCTACAAGTTGCAGAAATTTTCTTCCAGACCACTCCGTCTTCCAAAGCATTGCTAGTGGTTTTATATAACCTCTGACTGCAAGGTTTTGAATCATGGAAAAAATGTCATTTGCAGCCACATAATTGTTTGCAGATTCAGAAGCTCAACACTGTTGAATATGCAGAAAAGCCATCAGTTGCTTTACTGTGAAAGAGAGCTGAGAAAAATCTGAAGATTTTACAGGTGGTTAAATATAGCACATGAAGGAAAAGCTATCTTTTAACTTGAATGATCTTAAACTTCCATAAAATGTATCCTTTTTTAAAATGTATTTTCCTTGTAAAAATGAAGAGGCTAAAACCATATAGAGAAGTTCAAATTAAGACACTGGTTAAGAAATATTGCCTGTCCTCTTTCATAAACTCATCAAATAATGGTGTTAGAAGGGGCTTATAAGGCTATCGAGTCCAACTCCCTGCTCAGTGCAGGAATACAAATCAAATTATATATGCCAGGTGGTTGTCTCCAGTGTTGGAGCATTCACTACCTCTTGAGGTAATTTATTTTTATTTATTTATTCATTATTAGATTTTTATCCCGCCATTCTAGACAGGAGTCTACTAATTGGTTCCATTGCTGTACTGCTCTGACAGTTAGGAAGTTTTTCCTGATATTCAGTTGAAATCTGGCTTCCTGTACCTTGAGCCCATTATTACATATCCTATACTCTGGGATGATTGAGAACAGATCCTGCCCTCCTCTGTATGACAACCTTTCAAGCATGTATTTTTTTGTTTGTTTAACTTATATGCCGCCCACACTACCCAAAGGTCTCTGGGCAGCTTACAACAATTTAAATACAGTAAAAAGATAAAACAGTTAAAATACATTGGTCTAAAAATTGCCATCGGGGCCCACAGTTGATATTATTTCAGTTAAAAACCTTCTGGAATAGGAAGCTTTTGACCTGGACATGGTCAGCCAGGAACAAGCGGAACCACTGTAAAGCAGTGCCCCCAACTCCCAACCCAGCCAACCTATCCAGAAGGACACCATGGTCGATGGTATCGAAAGCCGCTGAGAGGTCCAGGAGTATCAATAGGGTCACACTCCCTTGTCTCTCTCCCAGCAAAGGTCATCGTACAGGGCAACCAAGGCAGTCTCCGTACCAAAGCCCGGCCTAAAACCCGATAGAAATGGATCCAGAAAATCCGTTTCATCCAGCAGCACCTGGAGTTGTCCAGCCACAACCTGCTCCACACCTTGCCCAAATAAGGGAGGTTCACCACAGGTCAATAGTTCACCACCAGCCTTGGGTCCAGGTTAGGCTTTTTAAGGAGTGGCTGAATTACCGCCTCTTTCAAGAGTGCTGTCATATACTAGCTCAGTTTTCTTTTCTGAAGACTTTTAGAATGCCCAGTGATTAAGGAGAGAGGATGTATGACACAACATGATGTCCCTTTAATTGTTTGGCTAGCTTATCCATGAAGATTGAAAGAAAACAGAGAGTGCATTGATTCATTCAAACTATTTCATACTCAGTTGTTATACAGTTACAATGAAGATTCAAGTGTTGTGCCTCATACAAAAGTGAGTACAAAAGCTCTCCAAACAGGTATTTCATCATCGTAATAATTTGCCATTTACTCCTTAATATTTTTTGCAGTCTCAGCAGTAGCTGGTAGATGATAAAGACAGTGGGTTATCACGATTGCTGTTGTGTCCTCTCCTACCTAATGAGCAGGCCTGTTCGGTCAAATCATTTCTATTTTTGACATGCTGCAAGTCATTGATTGCTAATCAACTCTCTAATGGAACATGTGTTACAAGAAGATCGACAGTAGTTGTAAAAATTTATGGAGCTTGATTCCAAAGACAGTCTAGAAGGCAAGATGTAGAGTTAGGGTTACAAGATGGATCAAATGATAGCATTTAGTATAGGCTTGAATATGAATATATTCTGGAACAGGTGACATAACTGTCAACCCCCATCTCTAATAACCTTGCTTAATTCTAACAAGTGTTCTTAAGTTTTCTTAAGAAAGGTTTTTTTCTGATAAAAATACAGTACTCTTGTCTAAGAATAGTTTGGATTTAACTTCTAATTTGATACCTATTTGTTATAACATTCCTCCTTTGATTTATTCATACACTTTTTCTCTGCCACAGCCTAAATAATCACTAGAAATAAAAATCTCAGTGAGCCCACCCAATTCATTCCTTTCAGTGCAGAGACAAGTAAAACACCAGATAGGAGTTTTTGCAGTTATTTGCACCCATTAAGATCTCATCTGAAAGGACTGGTTCCAGAGATTCCATATTCATTCTCCCCAGAGAATATCCTGGAGATGGGAAATATCTAAGGGGGGGCGCTTATAAACCTAACAGCTGATCGGCTGGCTCTTAAGAAGCTTCCAGAGGCTTGCTCAGCACCTAAAAAGGCAGGGAAATAAAGCTCCCCCACTTTCAGAAGCCTTCCGGGGGCAAGGGGAAAACAGCAATTTTTTATTCCCATCTTTATTCCCCTGCCTTTTTAGGTGCTGAGCAAGCCTCCAGAAGCCTCTTAAGAGCCAGCCGATCAGCTGTTAGGCGGGGAGAGGGAGGGGCAGGAGCGGAGAAGAGCACAAAATGGCTGCCAGGCTCCTGGCTTTTAGCTGTTTGGTGCTCTTTTTCCTGCAGTTCGGGGGTTACCAAGGCCTGTTAATTGACTTTCTTTTATTCATTTTTAAGTTTCTGACCTTTTTTCCCCCTCAGCTGAGAGGTGGGGACGGAGGGGGGCACTTTGTTCTGTTCGTAACTGGAGGGAAGTTCACGTGTTGGGTTCCCTATTTCCCTATCGGAGCGGTTCGTAAGTTGAATTGTTCGCAAGTAGGGCAGTTCGTAAGTCGAGGGTTGACTGTAACTTTGTATGTTTTTTCAAGCCATGGCTCTATTGTTATCTTGAATCGTGTAATAGCAGTCATGCTTGCTTTTGGCGTTTTTAGGCAGTGCTATGTCCTAAACACCAGAAGAAAACAGGTGTAACCCATTATGTTTATTTCTGTGGCATTCAATCTGGGCAGCATGGAAGACCATCTTCTCCATGCTAGATTCTCACTGTAATTTGTCAAGTGTAAGACAAAAAGGATGTCATCAGCATCATCTTGAATTTCTAACATACAGTATGCACTTAATTGAGCTACTGTGTTTATAGTTATCTGAGATGAAAGATAATGTAATGGATTTGCGTGTGATAGAATTGTAACAATCATATCGAAACTTCTCATCTTACCCATCCCTTTTGTGGTGTAGCCCATTTTTTCAAATAAACTTGTTCTCATCTTCTGGTGATAAGTTTCTGCTTTGGTTTTAGTTCTGTGGCTGTGGCCATACTATTTTGCTTATTTTAGCGTTTTTTAAAAAGTAGGGCAGGGCTTGTATAATACCCTGTTAAGCCTCACTCTTAAATGTTTTGATTCAGGTATGTCTTGGGAGTTCTGTTCCTTCTTCTTCCCCCCCGCCCTCACTTGAACAAATGCTTAAACCAGCAGAACCTGCGAGGAAATAACGTACTTGCCTAAAAAGAGAGTGAAGCTCTTTTTTAATAAGTCCAGAGAGAGCTTGACTGTTTTTCTCAGTGGATAGCCGTGTGCGTGCGTGTGTGTTCTCTATGTAATGAATACTAATATTTCATTGTCCCATCTTTTTCACTCTGTTTTTAGACATCACGCTCTTCAAAGAAAGTTCATAATTTTGGCAAGAGGTCGAATTCCATAAAAAGGAACCCTAATGCACCTGTTGTTAGACGAGGCTGGCTTTATAAGCAGGTATTGTCTGTCTGTCTTGCTGAATACTGTATGTACAATACCTACTGTATCTGAAACAGTGTTGAAATTTCAAGAGAAATTTCAACATGCACAGGTGTTGCTTTTATTATTCTTCGCTATGTAATGAGACATGTCCACTAATGGCATTTCTGAAACAATGTATTATTTGCATATTTGGAGTTTTGTTTTCTGCATATTTTGCTCGAACTGTACCCTAACTGTACCCTAAGGACTTACTATCCCTATAAGAGGGAAGTAGAAGGTGATTATTGCTCTGTAAATCGTCGTATAACCAGTGAAGAGTGCTTATGCATTAGTTATATGTTTGGTGTTCATTAGATTTGATTTATCTCCCAGTGTTGGGAAGAAACCAAATCTGGCGGCGGATGAAATTGGCAATTATAGGCCCGTCGCCAGTGTGTCCTTCCTCAGCAAAGTGGTTGAGAGGGTGGTGGCAGACCAGCTTCAGGCGCTCTTAGACGAAACCAATGCTCTAGACCCATTTCAGTCGGGCTTCAGGCCACGCTATGGTACAGAGACGGCACTGGTCGCACTGCTGGATGACCTGTTGAGGGAGGCCGATGGGGGCAATTTGTCCTTGTTGGTCCTCCTCGACATCTCAGCTGCCTTTGATACCGTCGACCACGGTATCCTCCTGGGGAGGCTCTCTGAGCTGGGAGTCGGCGGCCTGGCACTTGCCTGGCTCCGCTCCTTCCTGGAGGACCGTCCCCAGAGAGTGCAGATTGGGGAGAATGTCTCGGCCCCGTGGAATCTCAATTGTGGGGTTCCACAGGGGTCGATCATCTCCCCAATGCTGTTTAACATCTTCATGAGGCCGCTGGGCGGGGTCATCAGAGGGTGTGGGGCATCGTGTCACCAGTACGCTGATGACACACAGCTCTACATCTCTTTTACTCCAACTTCAGTGGATGCCGTCCAGTCCCTTCAGCGCTGCCTGGACACCGTACTGGAATGGATGCAGTCAAATGGATTGAGGCTGAACCCGGACAAGACGGAGGTCTTGAGGGTGGGTGGCCCTCCCGTCAGCGGCATAGGTGACTCCCTTTCTTTTGGAGGGACGACCCTTGCCACAAAGAGTGAGGTCCGCAGCTTGGGGATACATCTGGACCCGGCACTAACCATGGAAACCCAGGTGGCGTCCGTGGTCCGTTCTGCCTATTTTCATCTATGGCGGATTGCCCAGCTGCGTCCATATCTTGATCGGGGGGCCCTCACTACTCTAGTCCACGCGCTCGTAATCTCGAGACTAGACCATTGTAACGCACTCTACGTGGGGCTGCCTTTGAGGCTCTTGCGGAAACTCCAGATGGTCCAGAATGCAGCAGCCAGGCTTATTAGTGGGGTGAGAAAATATCAGCACATCTCCCCCACTCTGGCTGCGCTGCACTGGTTACCTATTTGTTTCCGCATTGACTTCAAAGTATTAATGATTACATATAAAGCCCTAAACGGTTTGGGACCTCAATATTTGGCAGATCGCCTCCTCCCACCCAGATCTACCCGAGTCACCCGACATAGCCAGCAGGGACGGCTGAGGGGACTGACGCCGAGGGAGGCCCGGAAGGAGAAAACAAGAAACCGGGCCTTCTCGGCAGTTGCCCCTCGGCTGTGGAACACACTTCCCACTGAAATTCGGCTGGCACCCTCGCTGGGTGTGTTCAAAAACCAACTAAAAACATGGTTATTCAGACAGGCCTTCCCCCCAGTCACCTAAGTTCCTTCCCCCTTTTTCTGGTTCTTAATGTTGCCATCTTGGATAATATTAATTATAATAATTGCATTATGTTAGTTATTCTTCTATATTGTTTTAATGTGTTTTAATTTTTGTAAGCCGCCCCGAGTAGACCTTGTCTAGAGGGGCGGGGTAGAAATTGAATAAATAAATAAATAAATAAATAAATAAATGTTTGGAGATTGTTTTTGAACCTTTCCTGTTGCAGCACTAGCATTTTATACTTAGCCTTCCTTGTAAAGAAATGCAGTACAAGTAATTCTGATTTAATTTATCCTTAGAATAGGAAACACAGAAAATCGGGGGAGTTTTATAATAAAACCTTGCATTGATTCAAGAAAACTGTTATTTCCATTTTATCTTTTGATTACCGGAGAATTCTGCTGAAGGAATTTTATTTAATACTAGACAGCTATGCCAATCAAAACCCTTTGTTAGCTGTCGGGGGCAAAAATTATTATTTTCTTGCTTTGTGAACTGAGCAGCTGTAGTTATTAGTTATATGTTTGGGATTCATTAGACTTGATTTACCTCCTAATGTGACCAGTGATCACACTACGGGTAAAAGTGCTCCTTGTATCATCTCATATTGATGCATAGCACAACTGAGGAGCTTGCATATTATTCTGTTTAGAGAAAGCAAGCTCTCTTGGCTTTCCAGCATTTTGACATATAGACGGTCAGTTTGAGGGAGGAACTGGCAGCAAAAAGCAGAACATTGTAAGGGGCTCCACTTTGAAGTTTTCTGTGTCTGCTAGATTTTGGTAGATTTAGCATATTTGTCTTTAAACGAACTATTTGAAATGCGGGTCTTTGTGAGCTAAAGAACTGGAACCTTGAGTTATATGTGCAGATGTGAAACAAAAAAAAAATTCCTTATTAAAAGTAGAAGTTCAAAATTTAAATTCCCGCCTGGGATGCACATCTTGAAAACAAGAAAGCAAGCACATCTGTTTAGTTATCTTAATAAAATAATTATCGTGTGCCCTTTTCTGTTAAAGAATATGCAGGAATTTGGCACTGTGCCGTCCCTGGATATCATCTCAAACCCATTCAAGAGGAGAGTACTTAAAATTCACTAATACCCTTCTTCCTTCAGCAGATTAACATATTTATTAAATTTTATTATCTGAGTGTATACACTCTGCTGTCATGCTGGTGGTAGCCATTCATTCTGAGAAACACATTGCGAATTGGTTACAGACATAAAAGCAAGTGAAATTGATTCCAGAATAAAGTTTTATGGCAATTAAGTGAGTAATAATACGGCCAGAACCAAGAAGGCATTCCATGGAGAAAAGGAAGCTGCTTTAAATGTGTTTAACTTCCCTACACTTCTTTTAGTTACCTGTTATTTATATTCTGCCTTTAATTGCTAGGAGATCTAAGGTGATAAAACTGTAGTCAGCAAGGCTATTAGTCAGGGATTATGAGAGATGTAGTCCAGATTATCTGGAGGATACTAGTAGTCTGCTCATGGTATGCAGAGCCCTTCCCCCTCCATTTTATCCTCACAGTAGCCTTTCAAAATGCATTGGGAAGGGTGACATGAACACCCCCCCACCCCCACCCCCCACACATACATACACCTTCCTAACCATTATGTCATGTTGGCTGTCATGAACATATGAAATTGCCTTATATACAGACAGCCATATATTGATCTAGCTTACTGGTTCTTAAACCTTATACCTCATACGTAATACCTAAGAAAGCTGAAAAAGGACTGAGGCCCGCCAGTCAGGGCAGCAGATCCACTTTTCTATTCCCCCTCCCCCTTTGTGTTTACATGCTACCTACAGTAATTTTTAAGTAAATGGAGCAGCACTTTCCACAACATTACTCCCTCCCATCAGCTGAACAGATGCTGAAGGAGCCTGTACCTTTCTTATAGTAATGGTGCCTGCCACCACAAAAGCCACAGAAGAGGGATGTGGGCCAGTGTTTTAGTACCCAGAAACCTTTGTGTTATCAATGGCTGTGGATTCTATATTTGCTTTCATACAGGATAGCACTGGTATGAAACTCTGGAAGAAACGGTGGTTTGTTCTTTCGGATCTGTGCCTCTTCTACTATCGAGGTAAGTTTTGTGAATATTAAAAAGGGGGATTTGGATTTTTTTTTTAAGTGAGCACTGGCATAAATAGAAGACAAATAAAAGGGATGATTTGATAGATAAACCTAATTTGCTCCACAGAACATCTATGGTTACTGTATAAGCCTCAGGCGATAACTAGTTACCCTTCTTTTTTCCCCCTCCCAACAAGGAGCTGTTGCTTTAAAGATTAAATGAACCTTCAAAGCTGTATGCTATGTTGCAGTGTGGGGATTGCAGTCTAACATATAGTAAAATAGGTGAAAGTCATCAGTTCCATACAGTTCACTTCCCTAACTAGAAACCCAGATCACTTCTGCCTTTTTTCCTGATCATTCCCCCAGTAACCTGCTATGCTGCCTGCTGATGATAACTACTGCTATATTGGTTGGTTGACAACATTTTTCCTTCCATTTTATTGCTAATAGAAAAATGTCCAATATAAAACCAAATTTAATCTTGCTCCAAAATAGGCAAGCAATTCTTCATATTCTGTATGGTTCATATACTTGACTTCTAGATATTTGATAGATGGATATTCTCTCTATAAACCAACCCGATCCCTATGATTTGCTGGGGAGGCCGTCCTCAGTGTCCCACCATTGACAACAGTTCATTGTGGAGAAGTGGGGGAGAGCTTTCTCACCAATAGCACCCTAACTATGAGACACGCCCTCCACTTGGAGGCTTGATTGGGCCAACATTGGCATTATTTTGGTGCAAATTTAAAACATGCTCATTTCTTAGAGCTCTTGGAGGGTCTTGGCATTCTTGGAAGAAACAGATAATCTGAATCCGTCCAATGGGACTTAGGCCATGGTGCACTCAGATGGGGAGGCATGGCAGGAAAGCCTGCAGTGAGCAGCCACTGGAGGATGCAGAAGAGGGAAGTGTATGCTGCAGTCCATGAGTGGTCAGTCATGCTAGGGAGGCAGGGAGGGAAGCATGTATTGCCCAGAAAATGGGTGAGCACACAGAGGAGGTGGGGCAGGGAAGTAGGCAGTGCCCACATAGCATCTGTGCAGGTGTGGTGTCAAACTGGGCTGAATCGCTGATATGCAGTTCGTGTCCATCTCTACTCTCAATCCACGTTGCTACCGTGTTTCCCCAAAAATAAAACAGGGTCTTATATTAATTTTTGCATGATTTCTCTTGTTTTTAATTGCCATATTGTTTTATGTATTGTTATCTGTAAGATTTTTAACTTTTACCTTGTAAACTGCCCAAACAGACCTAGGTGTTCCATGTGGAGCAGAAAATTACGCATTTGTAAATGCTACCCTTAAAAAAGAGAGAAAATTAACTTTCACACATTCTTCTAGATAAGTCTGCAAATTACAACCTGGTGAAGACACTAAGGAGTCTTTTGTAGACCTTGAACCACTGCTTCTCCTCACACAGTTATAGTTCCCACGGAAAAGTTACTGACTCTTCAGCATAAAGTATAGTTATTTTGTTTGAAAGACGAAGAGGGAGTGAGGCTTACAGACTTGCTTAAAAAATATAGAGTGCCCTATAGTGTACCCTATATTGTGAACGCGAAGGTGAGGCACAGACCTAAGGAGACTGAAAAATACTTTATTAAACCAAGATCTGAAGTATACCCTGTTAGGCAGTAGGTGGAGATAATTTAAACCAAACTATTCAACACTCAAATGGAAGGCATTTATCTTCATTGCTCATATACAAAACTACTACTTCAGTGTGACTTTTTGACAGTATGAGTGACACTGTTCTTTCCCTACTCTACAACCATGACATTAATCATATCAAATGAGGGATGAGATCTGGCACCTTGTTTATCATCATTGGGTCTTATTTATGAGCTAGAAATCTGAGTTGACTTAGCATATGTTGCTTGAAGATATTATGCCTTAAATACACAGTATAGGGAGGCAAGTCCTGTCTCTAGCTGATCCTAGAACTCCAAAATTAATTGTACTTTAAATATAATTTAAAAGTAAAATAATTTTTAATTAATTTTGCTTTAAAATACATTTTGTAATAGTAATTGCAAAAACATTCAAAATCTCCAATGTCTTTTGCAATCATGATAGGCTTCTAGAAATCATAATGCATAGAAAAGATGAATGCTACAACATAGCACTCTTAAGTGTTTGAATGTAGAAACAGTAAGAATGCCATTATACTTAACATTTTCAAAGCACTGTTTGTAAGTTGCAAAACATGCATATATCTTCAGCCTGTACTGTGTACTACTCTAAATAAAAGATTACCAAAAATAAATTCATCTAATAGTCTATTTAGATGACATAAAGAGAGATATTCTGTATGACGACAAAAAAAGCAGCCATTTGTTTTTAGTAATTCAGTCATGACAAGAGGGGGAAATGTTGGAGAACAGAAAATTATGGCTATTCTTCTTTTCATTTATTGATTGAAGACAATATTATCCTGACTGTTTGCCTCAGAACGCGCTCAAAGTTATTCACGTTTAATGTATAGAAATAAACATAAAATACTGAATAAAAGCAAGAAAAGTAATTGATCATTTAAATAATGGTGAAATATAAAAAAACCCTAAAGAAACAAGTAGTCTTGAAACAGACCATGACAAATAAACAAAGAGGAGCAATTCAAGCAAGATTTTCAGATAGGACCAAATTACATCAAGAATATGTAATTCTCAGAAACTGAGAAAATCTACTGATGAAAATTTAAAAAGGGAAAAATAATATGCAGTTCCAGACCTTGGAATGACTTGCAAACCAAGATCTTCCAGTGCAACTACAGTTACAATTTGGAATTGTGTTAATCCCTCTTTGAAAAACATCCATCACGGTTATACATTTATTAAAATACATATATGTACAAATAATCTCATTTTGTAATCACTTTACAAATCTAGAACTATTATATTCAGAAAAACTATAGATTGTTGGAAAAAAAACCACCCTGCTTCTGAGTCTGAATGACTGTTAACCATAGAACTGTAATTTTGAACCCAGAAACTTTGGTCAAACTAAAATTATACTATGATTAGAAAGATTGCCAGATTGTTGGTGGGTTTTCTGTACTGAAATTAAAAAGTCATTTCAGCTGTGTTTGTCCAGGCATGCAGTTTCTCAATTCAAGGCAACCATTTTAGCTTTTTGTTTTTTGTTTTTTTTGAGAAACATCACATTGTGTACATCAGGGATATTAATAATAACCAAGTTCAGAAGTTTTATCTATTTGTGTTGCTAATTCCACTTAATGTTTTCCACTTGGTTAAATTAGTTTAAGGCTAGATAAGAAATATAAAGGATGACGTGCTTAAGGTGCATGAAAAATACACCAAAGCTATTTATATACCATTTCAGCAGATGCAGTAGGGTAACCAGATATTCTGCTAATCATTTTTAAGAATTAGAAATGGTTATTATGGCACAGCAAACACATTAACCCTCACCTTTTCAAGTTGATAAGCTGCATTTTTAAAAAATCTTGTACTGTTGCCTTTTAGCACAAGTTGTAAACGGTGGTATAGGTTCTCACAGAACGCTTCACCATGAAGTAACATGAGGAATAATTTGAATTATAAGAGAGAAAAGAGGCAATTTTTTTTAGTAGATCTTTACAGAGTTCTGCATTTGGAGTTGGATCTCCCTCCCAAAGCTGCTAAGGAACAGTGGCTTCTGGAGGCTATCCATGTAGCCTCTTCTAAGCTTTTTCTTTGAAGGCTTCCCCTGAAGAACTGTCCAGTCTAAATCCAGTCTAAAAATAAAGAACATGAAAAGGGAGAACAGGGGTCTTGATGTTGTCAGTCAGCATTTTGTATCTGTGTGGTAGACTAAGCCGATAAGATAAATCACATTTTTTAAAAGTCTTCCCTCAGTGTAGTGAAATAGATTAAAATTATTTAAATTTTGATAACTCTGATTTGCAACTGTACAAATCACTTAGCACATACAATGTTATGCACATCTGTTTCCCCCCCCCCTTTCTTTCTGGTGATGCTTTGTTTGTCCTTCCTTCTTGTGATGCTATCTTCTCCTTAATCTTGGCTCTTGGGACACCCATATTGTCTTGTCCGTTGTCTGTGTTTTCAGTCTGTGCTTTCTAGTCCTTCCTAATTTGGAAAGATCTTTATTGTGGGCAATGGATGAAAATTCTCTCTCCAAGCAAAAGTGTACTGAGAGGAAGTATGCTGTCCCCACTTCCCTCACAGTTCTGTCATGTTGGGTTAAAAGCTGGGGTTGTCTGATCTGTCCTGTCCTTAATCTTGGCCCGTGGGACATTTAAAAGCACATTGCGGGCTCATATCTTGTTTGTTGTCGCTTTCTGTCTCTCTTTCTCTTGTCTCTCTCACCTGAGGAAGCTTTGTTCTTGTTATGCCTTGCCTGATGGGGAATAACATGCAGTTGTTTCAGTTACACTTTCTTAGGAGCAGTTACAGCAGTACAGGTACAAAGAGTCATAGTTACTACCATCACAACAGTGATGTGGTGATATGCTTGATACTTGGATTAACCACTAGCCAAAATCGTTTTCTGTAAGTTACACCATTGTGAAGGTAATTATGTCAGTGGCAGAGAGCAGTTGCCAGTAACTGAATAGTACATCCTTCAATCTTGGGGTTTACATGACACACGCATAATGAGGCTGATTGTGTGCAAGTTGTACAAGCCCTGGGATCGAAGCAGGAACTCTTTAATTCCCGGCAGTCTCCCATTGCCAGTAACACTGGCATAGTTTACACACCAGGATTTTGGCCATTATATTTCTTGCTGTACATCATATTGCACATTGGTAATAGCAGAGGAACATAACATAAAATGTTATATTTAAATACCCTGTTTCCCCGAAAATAAGACCTAACCTGAAAATAAGACCTAGTATGATTTTTCAGGATGCTTGTAATGTAAGCCTCACCCCAGAAATAACCTCTAGTTAAGTGAAACCCCGCCCTCCACCATTGTGCAGAAGATGACGTGACTATATTTGAATAAATGTAGATTGTTGTCCATGAAAAAAAATAAAACATCCCCTGAAAATAAGCCCTACTGCATTTTTGGAGCAAAAATTAATATAAAACCCTGTCTTATTTTCAGGGAAATACAGTAGTGTTCTTCCTAAATGCTCAAATCAAACTTACATATGTTCCTTCTCTATTCTTTATAATGCTGCAGTAAACTACAAATGAGTTCTTACCCTCTTATTACAGATGGTAAGACTTAAGACTTTCCAGTAAATTCACTGATGTGTTGAGGTTGAGGTTTTGAACCTCAGATTTCCTGGCTTACTCATCCCTCCAAGCACTAAATACAGCACAATTTTCAGCTGTACAGATCAACACCAGTATTCAGAACATACCCAGCCTTGCTTTTGCTTAAGAAATTTCAAGTAATTATTCTGTTCTTGGCAGAGGCTTGTTATTTTGGGTTTGTGGAACCATTCCTTCTTAGACATTTTCAAATGTCTTTTGCTGAAGGATAAAGGGCTAATTTCACCTTTGTCTCAAACTGTAGCTTATCCTAATTAGTATTAGTATTAGAATTAGTAATAGAATTAGTATTCTGATTGAAGACCTAGTATAAAAGGTTATTCATTTGTTTTTATCCTGTTCATATTCTATGTGCAAATAAAAACAGATGCAAGAGGCAAAGAAATTAATAAACAAAAACTCCTATAAAAAGAGATTCAAATAAGATAGTGGCACTATAAGGTTCATATAAATGAAGTCATCGATGTATTTACTAGAAGCAAGTTGTCCCTGTTGTTAATACTAAGTTGGGTATCTTGGTTTAGAATGGAAATTGATTCGAAGTTTTCTGCCAGGATAGAGGACTCCATGTAGTGAAATCTCAAAGCCCTTTCAGCAGTAGAACCCAGGAGACCTATCTCTGCATAGCTCCTCTTTGGATAGAGTCAGTCTAATCAGTCTCTACCCAGGCGTGCCACTTCTCAAATACCCTTCCTTTAAAAAGGCTTGTCGTCAGCCATAAACATAGGAGCCCAAGCGGTTTAAGAATGAAAATCATGGTAAGTTCTTTATTACAGTGTACCAACTGGTAAAGTAAACGGAGTTCAACATAAGTTCTTCTTAAGTTACAACCCACTACTAAAAATACAACCTCCCTTTCCAAGTACAAATTGACTTCTCTTTCTGCTCTCTAGCTCATCATGGCTCCACCTTCTACAGCCTCTCCTGGATAGGCTGACCTCCTGCATTCCCCCAGCCAATCATATTATTTCTCCTGTAACCTGGCAAAATCGGTTAGGGTTCCATCACGTTCCTCCCCCCTCTTACTTCATTGCTCTTTTTGAGAGTCTCTGTACAGTTCTCTAGAAAGAGCACTGTATCCTTGTGTGCGTGTGCATGTGTGTGCACGCGCGCACAATTCACAGTTATTTCATATTTTATCCATCTTTAACACTTAGTTCTCACAAATCTATTTTTATTTATTTATTTATTTATTTATTTATTTATTTGATTTTTACCCCGCCTCTCTAGAACATGTCTACTCGGGGTGGCTTACAAAATAAAACAGAACAGTATAAAAATATATAAAATCATAAAATTACAATTACAATTTAAAACAATTAATTTAAAGAGAGGATTACCAAGATGGAATAGCAAAGAAAAGAAAAAAGGAGAAAGACTATAACCATACTTACCAAATAACATTCTTGTAACAAATCACACCATAACTTACATATTATATTTAGTTAACCTTACTACTTATGTTTCTATAGTTAATTCTGTATATCATACTTTTCAATGCATCTTTCAATTTTGCCTTTTTCTTTTTCCCTTTTATAAAATTAGTGTATCTATATCATATTCACATGCATATTTAAACTCCAAACAATTTAACAATAGAATATTTTTACTATTTACAGTAATTATATTACTGTTGATTACCATTAGTCAGTACTAAATCATTTTCCACATGAGACAATATCTACACGATGTTCGTCTCTTTTTCTCCTTCTGAAGTATCCTTCATCACCACAACTTTGCTGAAATCCTTTCTCCAACCCACATCCAAACTCTAGGTCAAGGAAATCTGGTGCTTGTTATATAGATAGTTCTTCTATATCTCCAGGTTGGATTGTGTTTCTCTTTCTTTTTGTCATGTCTGTGGTCCTCAGGTTTGTTGGTAGAGGCAGGAGACTCTTCTGTATTAAGAAATGATGGTGGGCTTTTTCCTTATTGCATCCGGGTCTAGGAGCCAGAATGCCCAGAAAAGGCCTAAGAATACTGCACTGCAGAGGAAACATGGCAGATGTGTTTCCTTCACCTGTACAACATATCTCCTTGAGAACATCATAAAATCTGAAGGGGAGATGCCTTCGGTAAACTTGTCCTGAAATGGAAGAGTAACCTACTGTCTTTGTAGCTTATCTGGTTTGTTCTGAGGCATAGGCCTGCCTTTTATATCTTTTGTAGTCATTGAAGCAAAGTGGACACCACATAAAAAGTGGCAGTTTGGCCTTATTTGACTAGGCAGATAGATTATGTGGCTTTCTGATACTTGGTTACCACACTGTGCTGAGCATTGGCAGGGACTGTAGTTGATTTATTGATATATGGCTGACATCACACCTAGGCTGCAAAAGTACATGAGGGGCTTCCATGTTGATCAACTCGCAGCATGGGTTACTTTTAAAATAAAGTAATAACTATTAATTCTGGATGAAGGAGTTGTGGCTGAATGTTATGCAAGAGGTTTAATGTGTTTGAGAATTGATGCCAGCATATTTCTGTACTTAAAATTCCCTCTGAGATTTAACTTTCACTCTAATATGCTTGAGTTAAATCAGTGATTGGGAAGAGATGCTCATTAGCTTATACATCAAGACACACATGTTTCAGAAAGGTTTTGGGGTCAGGATTTTTTAAAAAAATTGTCCTGAACCAACTGTATGGGATGTAGTCAACATATTGTTTATATACCTCATGGTGCAGATATAGGATTGTTCTCTGATAACCATGGCTCACAATCAGCAATCCTCAGTGACTTGAAGATAACACCATTTGAATTCCTTTGTCCCTTTTTTTCCTTAGCTTAATTATGACTTAAGCTAGCATAAGCACTAACTTGAATTTGTCATGGTTAACATTAACCATCATTCCTTTTGTAAACTTGAGTTCGTTTGAAATGCATCTACAAGCTAGGCACAGATTGTGGGTTAGTAGTATGACACATGTGGCACACGGGGAGTTCCAGATGTTGATGCTTTGTGTCGTCAAGAGGGTTTGGAAAGATTCCTAACAACTTGGTGATCTGCTTGTAGTCATTGTACACAATACAGAGCTGGATAGCTCTGACTTAGTGTAAGGTGGTTTCCTATCTTCTAAATGTAAGACTATGTAAGCATTGTTTATATTAGAGTGCAAAACACTAGGAATGTGAGCTCATGACCATGAATCATTTGGCATAATCACTTAGGATAGTCATGGCAATATGAAAAGCAAAATCTCTCCCCCCCCCCAAGAAATCCATATATGATAAAAACACACTCTTAGAGCTGGGTTTTATGCTGAAGGTCAGTGCTGCCAGTCTTACTGAACACTAAACCTCTAGGCTAGATCATAATGTGGAAACCCAAATTATGATATTGCTAATGTAACAATAAAGATAAGATGAAGAGATAGTATTAATGTGCACATTTATGTGATTGTATGTGAACACATACAGTTCTCTGTATGCGGATTCCCTTTAAAATGCACCAGCGAATATAGTATGCTACACAGATAATGCATAAATCAAAATTCCTCTCTTCAGATATGTTAGAACTGTTTTTGAAAAAGAGAAATGAATTAGAAGCATTTGGGCAAGAAAGTTAAAAGATCAAAAACCTTCTGGCACTGTTTTAATCCAGCATTTCATGTGATACTTGAACAAATGCATTTTCCCTCATGGGCTCTGGCATACTGAAATGGCCGGATATGTTACAGTAACATTGTGCCCTAAATTGTACTTGATTAAGAATGGCTTGCACTTTCTGTATTCCGAAAGATTTATGTTTAGGCATTAACGGTATGGTCCTTTTATTATAACCTGCCTTGCAGGCTGCATACTTCCTTTGGAAAAGCATTATCATTTTACTACTTAACTGCCATTAAAGGCAGATGTGAGGAGCCCAGTGCCTGAATACTCAACATGCTGCTCTCCTACATGGAAGTTTGATTTTGATCCAGCCATTTGTTGTGTGACAGCATTTGCAAAATTGAATGATTGTTCTCATGTATAACTGAGCGGTATACTGAAGTGGCATCATGAACCACATTAATGTTGCTTTGAAGCAGAGTTAAAGCAGGATTAAAATCCTCTTCTTCACTCCAGTGATTAACTGTAATATCCAGATTTAATTCAGCTGTTTCGAAGACACTGAATATTTTATAACATTTGTTTAGGAAAGTATTTCTTATTGGCCAGGGGAAAAGATTTATAAAGGCTTCCCACTCTGTTGGTATATGTCTTCCTGAGTCTGCTGGAAGAAGATGGATTTTGCTGACACAAGGTGACAAATGGATTGATGGGAAAGGAGCCACAGAAATGGCAAGGGACGAGGGTCCTACAGTGATGTTCCTTGCTAGCTCTCAGGACTTTCCTTCAGATTTTCTCTGCCTGGAGAATATTTATTTTGCATATAATTTAGTTATTAAAATATCTCTGTCCTACCCTATATCAACTGTTTTATTATTTTGTATATTAAAGACTAAATTTACAAATTTACAAAAACACTGAAAAATTTAAAACGATGAAGAACAACTTGCAACAATTTAAACCTGTCTACCCCATGTGTTTATGTGGAATTGCTGGATACCATTGAATACATAATGAGTTAAAACTCCTTTTTCTGCTAAACATGCCCTCTGAACACATGGCAGGATTGAGATGAGCTATTAAGTACCATATGTACCATCAACCATTTTTCTTTGCCTAGGAAGCCTGCTTTAAGGAGGAGGGGGTAGAGCCTGGAATTTAGGCCCTCCTCACCCATTCTTCACAGAGAGGTTTCCCAGCACTTCCATTTTCAACAGCCACTGCTCGCTTCATGCACAGATCTCACCTGGGCAACTGATGGGCCAACTGGTGTCTCTTTCAAAAGCTCCTTGTCCTCTACTTTTTGATCCCTAGTCTTGAGACATGTGTCGGTGTTGTCTAGAAAGCTCTAAGTTGTAATGGAAACTATGAAAGTACTAGATGCCAAGATATGCTCTGGGAGGTTTTTCTACCTTGCGTGTTTTAGGAAATGTTTAAATACAAATGTCTACTCTGCTGTTGTTCAAAATAGATTGACCTCAGTTTACCATTTGTAATCAACCATTTTTATGTCATCCCCAGATGAAAAAGAAGAAGGAATATTGGGGAGCATACTTCTTCCCAGCTTTCAGATATCTATGCTGTCTCCTGAAGACCACATCAATCGCAAGTACGCTTTTAAGGTGAGGATACGATTGAATCTGAGTTTGTCATGTTTACATTGCTCATGAACCCATACTTGTAAACATATAGGCTAAACTCCTGTTATTTAAATTACAGTGTAAGTAAGACGAATCAAAACATAAAGCAGTCACCAATCTCTGTAAGAGAAAAATGGTTGCCAGGTCAGTCGTCACCCATCCAGCAGTCTACAGTGTTTGACTGAAATCCTGTTGCTGTATGTTGTACTGTGTAAAGCTGATGACATCATCAGCCATGGCAATTTTTCACAAAAAAAACATTTTTTATTTTTCCTCTAAAGGTCTCAAGGCTTCTATGGAATCACTCTCATCATTAGGAAGCCTTGGGGGCCATGGGGCGGGACAGAGACATCTTTAATTATCAAGAATCATTGCTGGCTGTAAAGCCATCCCACTGGCAGCAGTTTTTGGTAATTAAAGGACTTCCCATCCTGTGCCCCCAGGCAGCTTCTCAATGATGAAAGTGATTCCCCAGGAGCTGTGAGACCTTTAGGGAAGAAATCAGAAATGTCATCAACCTCACACAGCACAACTTAACGGCAACAGGATTTTCAGCCACGTACTGTGGGATGGGTGGAAATGGGCCTAACAGCATTTTTCTGTTGCAACAACAGGTGACTGCCCAGTATTTTAATTTGTTATCCAGAACTGTAAAACAAAGCAATTCCATTCATTGAAAAGGCCCTTCATAGGAGTACTAGCAGTCTGCCAAAAATTGGAAACTTCTGCAAGAGGCTATGAATTTTATCGCCTTGTTGACTTCAAAATCCTGCTTCTCCAGCTTGTATCATTTTTCAGCATGCCAAAGGGGATGCCCGTCAGAGATGTTCATTTGTACTTTGAAATGGTAATCTGATACCTTCTCCTAACCATGCTGAATTTAATTCCTGCAATCGTATGTGTTTACATACAATTCTTCCCTACCTTGCAGCACCATTATAGAAAATCTATTTGCCCTTAACTATTATGGGGCTTATTTACAGTACTTGTGAAATTACAAAAATAGAATACCTCTGCATCTCCTGAGAAAATGTGCCTCAGGGCAACTCCACAGCTTTAATAGTTCTGTCATGTTCTCCAGGTCACCCTCTGGTCCTTGTAAGTGTTTCAGTTCTTTACAGATAGTCGTTCACCTGTACAAGTGGTACCAGCCTAAGAAAGAGGCTTGTTGGCCCAATTCTCCCTAATTTGGGTCTTCTCTGCCATCCCAGATATATGCAGTGAGTTAATCACAATCTTATCTGAATTTATGAATTAGGATTGCTTAAAGGTTCTCAGTATTGTTCTTATTCTACACTCCCCCCCCCCAAAAAAAATATCCTTTGCTAACTTGGAGAAGAGCAGAATAACAGCACTCTAAAATGTTGCCCTTTAATTCCCATAATAGGCTTTGCAGGATTTGTTGTCTTTAATAGATACATAATATGTTAAAAGTTCTTCCTCTGCTAAACATTTGTCACATTTTGTTTCTTGGATTTGAAATTCTCTGGGCTATCCTTGATGAAAATGGAGCTAAATCACACTTCATGTTTTAATAGGTGAGTGCATATTTTATAATTTGTTGTTTTGCTTTTTTTCCTTTAATATCTGACAATATATTTCTATCATTTCGTGTCCCAGATGCCTGTAGTGAATTTTTCCTCTGCAATTCATAAAAACCACTTAGAAGCGCAGCAGGTGCACAGGAATACAACAGGCCTTACAAATTTAATACTAATATGTTTTCCCTAATATAATTGCCAGAAAAGATGGACATGATGATGAATAACATTGTATTCTTTATTGTGTGATGAGATTTTAGAGCCAGCCTGCATAAATCTTGAAAGCAATGAATTACTGATTAAGGAAACAAGTAAGGTTCTTTGATTTCCTCTCTTCTTGCTTTTTTTTTTTACAGATTGTTATAACTTTTCCCCTGTAAAAATGACCGTGTCATTTCCAATCAGGCAGCTCATCCAAACATGAGGACCTATTATTTCTGCACAGATACAGGCAAGGAAATGGAGCTGTGGATGAAAGCTATGATAGATGCGGCTCTTGTACAGACAGAACCGGTAAAAAGGTAACGCAAGCTGACCATCCCATAAAATTTTTTGTCAGTTTACATCTTTGGCCCTCATTGTATTTTCTTGAGCAGATACATCCTGGAATAATGAAGTCTGATTGGATAGTTTTTAGCTTGGTAAAAAAAACATTTTATTGGAAAATGGTGCTGAGATTTAAAACATCCATTTCAATTGTTCTTTATTTTGCACAAAGGCTATGTTGTTGTGCATACAACCTCCTTACCTGCTCTTTCAAACTTCACAAGGAATCACTATGTTGCCATCCGTCTCCATCAGGAAAAGTCCATTCTTTTTCAGGAACTTTTTTGTATGAGTCATTAATTTGTGAAGGAAGGAGTAATAACACACAGTTAACCACTTGTTTTGGTATGATTTTATCCCAGTTTGTCTGTGTTTTATTGTCCGGTTGTCCTGTTTTAGAAAATGGCTTTATATAACTTGAGCCAAGGTGTTTTTGCCTTGAAAATTAGTGCATTCGACGTCATCCTTAGCAGTATTGCTATGATTTTAGGCAAACAACCATTTAAAAAACAAAAAATATTTTAAAGATTGTGTTCCTCTTCATTAAAGGGTGGTTAAAACATTTAACATTCTGTTGTTTCAAACAAATCAAACCAAGTATCTTTTAGAATCTTCCAGAAAAAAGAAGTAGTAGTAGAAGAAGAATCAAGCTGTACATCTTGGATTTTTGTGGAGAAACAAAAGGGAATGCCTGGGCAGGAGGATGCATACTGTGAATGAATAATACTTCTGTAATTGAAAAGAACTTCAGGTCACTTTTTATAGCTTATTGCTACAGATTAGTGTTTATAAAGTCAAAATTATTTTCTAGTTAAAAAAATTCCTAAACCCAGTTTTCCTTCAGCATTCTGAAGACTAGAAGGTAACTGCAAAAAATAAAAGAGATTCTTGTCCACCCTTCCTCACTCTTCCCCTTTATTGAAATACTGCATTTTAGTAGTTGGGGTGGTTCTTCCAAATTAGAGTTGCATGCTTCCAAAACCTGGGAATAATGAACTAGCTACACTTTACCAGTGGTATTGATTTAGAGCCCTTTTCAGCTAGTCATACAAGCAGGGGAAAAAGACAGGAATTCTGAATCTATTCTTGCCTTCTTTATTCTTCCTTTTTTATGCCAAAGAATAGCAATTTGTTGTTTGAACATTCACTGGTACACTTTCTATATTTAAAAGGAGCATTAAACATTGAATCAATCACTTTTGACTAATGCCATTTTCTATTTTCTCTCTCCCTCCACCCATAAACACACACACATACATGCATACACAGAAGAGCATAGCCCTTTTCCTAGTTTTCTGCTCTATAGCAATGAATATATATAATATACATTTTACAGAAGTTATTCTACCTTAGATAGACTTAATTGTAAGCACTCTCACATAATGACGTCTGCTGGGATTTCTTAAAAAAAAATAAGTAGAGCCAGGTTTAATAATGCCCTGCAGGTACTACAGAGAGTAATTAATCCTAGCTGTTTTAAATAAGCGAGAAGCCATTTAAGCTTG
This sequence comes from Pogona vitticeps, assembly GCF_051106095.1. Classification (NCBI taxonomy): domain Eukaryota; kingdom Metazoa; phylum Chordata; class Lepidosauria; order Squamata; family Agamidae; genus Pogona; species Pogona vitticeps. Next base: position 184,005,072 of record NC_135787.1, read on the forward strand.
TCACTCAAATTATGAAGTAAGCTCTCATGTGGGTACATTATTCCTGCCGGATTTTAGATAACTCCAAATACTGTGCTGTCTCTTTGCATTTTATGGCCAGGGTCCAATGGTGTGCCTCTTTTAGATCCCCCACAACTGGTAATCCTCCCTGAAAGTCCCTCTGTCTCCTAAAAACTGCTTCAGAGAGCTGGGGAGGCCTCGACAGCACGTTCTTTCATGCCATGGAGGGCTACATAGGATGAAGAGAAGGGAGATCTGATTCCACTAGTTTTGGATACTGAAGTATACTATTATAGTATTAAAATATGTTGCATATCCTTTTAAAGGTAAATCAGAGATGTATGTATTTATTGTGCACAGTTTTCAGCAATTTCATGCTAATAGTAGGAGCTGACTATGTTTACAAATCAGAGGTTGCGTTATCTGCAAGTGGAGTCTCAGTAAAGTTGAGGTGGAAGGGACTTTTTTCTCGATGATACAGGGAAACTAATTCAAGGGAGGTTTTAAGAGTGGCTTCAGTGAGATGTCATCTTATGGGACCACCTTCAACAAGTGAATGCAAGGAATGGTAAGCTGAGCCATGGTTTGGGGAATGTAGCAGAGGTTCAATTTAGGACACCTTAGCCTTTGAGCAATAAATAGATTTGCACTATTGTCCGTTCCCCTCCAAACATACCTAAGTCACCTCGAGGGTTGCAAACCTCCAAGTGGAAGGAAGGAAGTTGGGAAAACAGAGCAACACAGGACATAACTCTGTTTCCTAGACAACTCTGATGGTTTTCAGATGAGCCACCATCGCTTCCCACATTGCTGAAGTGAGTGCCAGTCAAGCTCTGTTAGCATTTCCCTGTTCCAGATAGAGCAGGGGATGGGGAAAGGAAAGTAAGAGTAGAACCTAATGCCCCCTTTCAGATTCCTCTTGAGTGGCCACTTTTCTCTCTCTCTCTCTTTCTCCTCTGTAATCCCTTTCTCTCCTCCCATTGACCAGACTGTGTCCTCTGACTTGAGGTAAAAGGGAGGCACAGGCTGACACTGGAAAAGGACATCTCCAACACTCGCCTGGCTGCTTCCTTCCCAGCAAAGTTCAAGGAAAAGCTATAATGCCTATAAAAGGGGCTAGGTGTGATCAACCTTAGAGCCAGGAATTCAGGAAATGGATGGCTCTGGAATCTTGCATTGGTGGGAGTGCTGTGGCTTTTTGCTCCTGCATCCTCATCTTTGGTGGGAGAGTTCCATCCTCCTCCTCTTCTGGCATTCTTGTGGGTGGAAGCATAGCTGCAGTGCTGCCTTTTTCTGCTCCCACTGCAGTGTACTTGCCTTTCTCCGATGACAAGTGCTATTTCTTCCTCCTCTCCCACTTCTAGACTGGCAAGGAGAGACAGCCATCATTGTGTTTTCTTCACCCACCTTTTTTGGGTGGTGGGGGCACTGCTGGCGTCATGTAATGAGGCAGCATTTCACTTCCTACCTCAAGAAGCAATTGGCCTGTAGTTGCCCCTGCAAATAGCTTTCTCTGTTGAAAGTACTCAGGTCTCATAAAAAATGTTAGGGTTTGTTTTATGTTTTTTTTTTTAAAAAGAAGAAAATACAAATAAATAGCAATACCTGTAGGTAACTGAAAAGCAACTGAGAAGGTTATGCTTTTTAAAAGCTGTTTTCCAGAGTGAAAGAAAAAAAATCCCGTAGGATCATTTAAGTGCTTGGATTTCTATACTTGTCAAGGACGAGATAAAATGTTTGCATTCTCATCTTATGACCTTCCAGTTGTGTTGGACTCTATCTGCCACATCCCTCACCATTAGTGAAGCTTACAGGAGTTGTAGTCTAGCAGTATCTGGAGAAACACATGTTGCCTAACCCCTGCTCAAAAATACCCCTTAGTTTTGTGTAGAGGAAAATTCAGATATTCTCAAAACTAGAGGAAGAGCTCAAACTCCTGCCTGTAATTACTGTTATCTATCATGTTTCTTAGTTTCATCCAGTGAGAAAAAAATTTAACAAAAGAACAACAGCAGTCACTGGATCAGCAATCAGAAGAGGGCCACTACCATCTCACGGTGTCCTCTTGTTCTGTACTCTAGGTACAGAAATGCATTTTGGATTTGAGTGTTGTGTTTAGAGTCAGAATGAGCAGCTGTGGCCTTCCAGATGTTCTTAGGCTGTCAGTCATAACCACCATAGCCCGAGGTGAGGGACTACGGGAGTTGTACAGTGGGGTCTTGACTTAAGAACGGCTCGAGTTAAGAACATTTTGACTTAAGAACCACTCTCATAGGAAAATATTGACTTGACTTACATACTTAGATTTGAGTTAAGAACTGAAAAAAAACCACGTAGGAGGCAGGGAAAGTGCAAAATTTGAACTTTCAGTTAACTGTTGGCCAGTGAAAAGGGTGCCTGTCTGCTTCCTCACTCCTCCCAGCGTTTAGAGAGTGGATTGGGAGACAGTCTTCGGACTGCCTGGTACTGGACTGCCTGGACTGTATTTTCCCTGCCTTCCCTGAACCTTTCTTGACCTAAGAAAAAAAAAGAAACAAAATATCCCCCTCTAGTGGTCGAAGGCAGAATAGCAGCTTCCTATTAGTTTCTATGGACGGAAAAGAGCAGATATGGATCAAATGGTTTTCAATGCATTCCTATGGGAAATGCAGATTTGACCTGCAAACTTTTTGACTTGAGAACCGCCTTCCAATACGGATTAAGTTCTCAAGTCAAGACCCCACTGTATTCTAAAAGCATCTGGACAAGAACTGTTGTCCACCCCCTACTCTACATTATATCTGGCAACTATTATTCTCTAATTAGAGGGACATGGTGGTGCTGTGGGTTAAACTGCAGAAGCCTCTATGCTGCAGGGTCAGAAGACCAGCAATCGTAAGATCAAATCCATGCAACGGAGTGAGCCCCCATCGCTTGTCCCATCTCCTGCCAACCTAGCAGTTCGAAAGCATGGAAATGCAAGTAGATAAATAGGGACCACCTTGGTGGGAAGGTAATGGCATTCCATGTCTAGTCGCGCTCGCCATGTGACCATGGAAACTGTCTTTGGATAAACGCTGGCTCTACGACTTGGAAACAGGGATGAGCACCATGCCCTAGAGTCGGACACGACTGGACTAAATGTCAAGGGGAACCGTTCATTCGTTTAGTCATTTAGTCGTGCCCAACTCTTTGTGACCCCATGGACCAGAGCACGCCAGGCTCTCCTATCTTCCACTGCCTCCCGGAGTTGTGGCAAATTCATGGATTGGTGCCTTGTTGTGGCGAAGGGGCCTGAGTAGCTCAGGGAAGCTATGGGCTATGCCGTGCAGGGACACCCAAGACGGACAGGTCATAGTGGAGAGTTCCAACTAAACGCAATCCACCTGGAGTAGGAACTGGCATGCCACTCCAGTATCTTTGCCAAGAAAACCGCATGAACAGAAACAAAAGAGGAACCTTTACCTAATGTTGTAGTGTCTTACATAAAAAATTCACACTATACACTTTCAGTGAATTAATCCTTGCATTTATACTGTAGCATTTAACTCCAAAAGAGGAAGAAAAATTATATGATTATTTTCAGTGTTCCCCCAAATTTCTAATTTTGCAGTTCAGAATAAATTCAGAAAACATCATTGGGCAAGGAGAACAGTTTTTCCACAAAATTCTCCAGTTTTGCCCCTGATGTGTAAAATGGAAATGAAATTCCATTGGCAGTTGAATTTAAAAAAATGATGTGAGGAAGAGAGATCTTTCACGAGTGGAGAAAAATAGATAGTAATCAAAAATGGAAGGGCAAGAACTAGATGGCAAAATGGACATGAGTAATGGTGATTGGTATGAGGGAGTAGAAGCCAGTAGGATGTGGGACTGAAATTGGAGAGAATATTGAGCTGCTGATCTGGAAACAGTACAGAAAAGAAGAATGTAAGAAAACTACTTGATCTGTCAGCATCTGGATTTCTTGTGGGGAAATGTGCTAACTGTGCAGCTGTTGCAGCCTCAGAAAGGGTACAATTATTTTACACCACAGTTTCAAGTCAGCAAATATTTCATCTGCCGTAATTACAGAAGCCACAAGTGGTTTCCAAAAGATGAATAATAACTGACATGAACTACCACCAACTGAATTAAATTGATGATGTTGGTGGCCATGTGGAGTTTAAAATAGAATCTGTTCCTCTTTATATGCTGAAACCGCTGGCATCAGGAACCTGTGAGACCGTCAGTACTGCATGGAAGCTCCATTAGAGAAGACTTTGGCTTAAAATGAATCACGGTTCCAGAGGTTTGGGTTTGTTAAAAGAAGTCACAGATTGTGATTTTCCAGCATCAAAAAATCAGAGAAATTTGCTATCAAGGTTTTTAAAATTCCCTTGCAGTTGCCAAATTGAATTTAGTGTATTTATCTATTTCTTTTTAAAAGAATAATATAGAATATAGAATTTCAGCAGTGGTAGGTACCCGTGGTCTTTTTTTCTCTGCTAGCTTATGGTTCAAGTTGCTGCTGCAGCATTTTGTTTGAGTGTTCTGGATTTTATTACTGGATATTATTGCACTGTATAAAATGGCCTAGTTATAAGATGACCTAGGAATACAAAAGTGTTGAATGTGCAAGATATTAATGTCATGAATGAGAGCTGAAGAACTAGCAACTGAGAAGTCCCCCTCCTGTACATCTTCTATAAATCAAAGAATTCAGTCTGTGGGATAGAATTGGGGGACCCTTCTGGGCCCATCTTGACAAACATGGTGTTTGCATATGTTCGGGGTGGCCTCCAAACTGGCTGTACGTCTGCTTTCAGGCATCCTGTTTTCATGACACTTGTATATAAAAATTCCAAAGTATATAAGCCTAAATCATAGCTTGAAAAAGTCAAGTTTTGAGGGCTCCAATTACACCCCCCAATCTAGGTTACAATTCTCGGATTGTACATAGCATTTTGAACATGTGTTGGTCCAATTCAACAAAAAGAAAGTGTCGTGGCATCTTTAAAACTAACAGATTTATTTCAGCGAGAGCTTTCAGTGTGTCAGAAGAAGAGGACTGTAATCCATAAAAGCTGACACTACAATAAATTGGGTAGTCTTAAAAATGTCACAATAGATTTTGTTTCTGTTTTGGATCATGTGCTGTGAAGTTAAAGATATTATGCGTGTGCTTCTTCTACCCGAGCATCAACACATAGTTTTCTATGTAGATTCACAGCCCTGGGATCTGGAAGCGTGATCACTTATGGCCCAGGGAAACTTCCAAAGATTGAGATCTATAGATATAAACTGCAAATAGTTACATCTAAGGCAGGACAGATGACAGCTGTGTCAGAATGGAACTTGCAATTTGGTTTGTCTCCTCTTTTCTGTACATATTGTCCCTTCGTGCAGTCATCATGTGAAAGGGGCTATACATGCTGGAAATGAGATGCCAGTACCTGGATAGTCATAAACTTGGGGAAGGGGCTCAGAGTGTGATGGTAAAGCAGTCCTAATCCTCCACTATGTTATGCAATAGGCTTATCAGAGCCAGGCCTTCCTCTCCTTTATCTTTCTAAGGTAGTGTGAATCAGAGGGTGTTCAAGCAGAGTGATTAAACTGTCACCGAGGCTGCCTTTCTGTTTGGATATTAATTACATCAGATTGGATTTAGAGTTCAACACTTCTGCTAAGGCCTGTGAACTTGTATTTGATACGATTGTGTTGCCTGTAAATGCTGTGAGACCCTCAGTGGTAAAGAAATGGGATATTTTTAGACAGAGGAAATTGTACCTCTTTCAGCATATTTTTAGTGATGTTGTTCTCAAGTGCATTTTCTTTTTCTTTTCTTTTTTTCAGAGTAGATAAGATAACTGCTGAAAATACACCTCCTCGGGAAGTTAATAACATTGCAAACCACCGGGTGCTAATTAAACCAGAGGCACAGAATAATCAGCGAAACAGAGAAGTGAACAGAGGAGAAGACAAAAAGGCCTTAGAAGCAGAAAAATACGGTTTTCAAAAAGTTGGCCGTGATAGACCCTTAACCAAAATCAACAGTGTGAAACAGAATTCCGAGTACGGGACCTTGCCAGTAAGCTCAGTTCCGCCCGGACATTATCGGCCCATTCATTTAAATGGGTCTGAGAAAGCTGTCAACCTTATTATGGGAGATGTTGGAGATGGAATCCATCACAACACTATTCACTCACACATAGAATCTGAACGTGTCATTCAGAGAACTAATTCCATGCTGCAGTTGGAACAGTGGATTAAAATACAGAGGGGAAAGGGGCAAGATGAAGAAACGAGAGGGTGAGTAATTGCAATTTGTACTTTTGCATTCGTTGTGCTTGTGCTTCAGTTTCATGGGTACCTTCACCAGGAGGAAGACAGCAGAGAAATAAAGCAAATAAATGCTGTAAAAATTTTCATGACTCTCCGGAGGACTCTTGAAGAGACTATGTATTATTTTGCTTACTGATTGATACAGGCGTTGAAACATAATCTATCTAATACTTAGATGAGTTTTGATTTATATAATACCTCCCAGAGATTTTGGAGTGGTGGTAAATAATGGTTAAGTGTGACAGCCCAATGATTTGAAAGGCGTTTTGCATACCTATCTACTGTTCCGTCTCACTCTTTCGCCCAGATCAGAGGTACGCCAACCGCATTGCTCCAGAATTCAGCTTCTCAATATCCACATTTCACCATTAAAAAATAAAAATTGCTCCAAAAGCCCCGTCATATCCTCTTATCGGGAAGTGATCTTGCCATGTTTTGGGGTGCCTAGCAGGACTAAGGTTCCTCAAAAACAGTTTTTTTAAAAAATTGGCCACTTTTTTTTCTCACGCAGATAGTGGTCTTTTCCACTTTTGCTGGTGATGCTGGGAGTCAAATTTGGGTTTTGTCTATCAAGCCTACATAATTCCATGCTAAGGCTGTAACTGTATAGATCTGTTGTCATGTAGAAATTAGGGTGATGATCTAGGATTAGGAGACCTAGGTTCTGATCCTCACTGAGCCATGAAACTCAGTGGATGACCTTGAGCTAATCAGTCTGCCTGATTCTGAGTTACCACACCTAGAAATGGGCACAGGCCACCAAACTGGCAGTTCATGCTGGTTTGCTTTTTGGCCGACCAGGTCTTCAGTACCTCCCAGCCCCGCCTCCTCCAGCAGGCGCCTACTCAGAAGCAACACCCCAGTGGTGCTGCCCCTGAATAGGCATCCACTGGAGAAGGCAGGGCTAAGAAGCACCAAACACTTGGTCAGCTGAAAAACGAACTGCTGGTTCGGTGGTTCATGCCCATCTGTACACATGGCATTGAGGTGGGGGAAAAGTGTGAATGCACTGCTTGAATTCATTGGTGGAAAGGCAGGATAAATGTGTTACTACTGAGTATAACTTAATTGCCAACAAAATGTGTTTCAATGGGGCAATGATTTTTTTTCAATAGCAAATATTTTTTCATACAGTATTTGACACAAGTTATGTCATGAAAATATTGTTGAAGAATATTTAAGGGAAGGAACTGGAATGAATGACACATTTGCTGCCTTCCAGATTACTAGTTTGGATTATATGTTGTAGGAGACATATTAGTGACCTAATTTTTTTTAATTGTTAATTTTTGACACATTAGAGACCTTCTCTAATATGTAAACCATTTAAAAAAAATTGTTAAAGTTCAGTAACTGGTCCATGGAATCATTTAAAATCAGTGTTATGGAATTGACAGTGTTTTTTTCTTCATTCAGTTTTTTCAGAAATAAATACACAAGAACAGGAATATGTCAGCAGTATATTTCAAGTACTTTTTTAGAGAACTAAACGCTTTTAGAATCTCTGCATGATTGGCACTGCAAGTCTAGTGAGGATGAGAAATGTAGTTCTGCATAAGAAAAGGCAGAGCGATATTGCTTCCATAATGCTTTTTTATGCAATATTATGTTCCTGCAATTCACTTTAAATGAATCTTTCATGGCATAATGTCACTACAAGAATGTAGATCGGTGTCAGTCAGCAAGGAAAAAAAGGCCAATTTAACTTGAGTTTCTCACTGATACTTCATATCTTATAACCAAATGATTCAAATCATTTGGAAAATGGCAGGAGGGGGAATCCTTATATCTAGTTCATTTAATGTTAACCTAATTTTTTAAATGTATAATTTTTTCATCCGAAATCAAATTTCAGATAACCAGGATGAACTTTAAATTTCATTTTCATTTTTAAAAAGGTTGTGTCAACATACCATTTTTTATCCGTGGTCTAAAAGGTGTTTTTTTTAAAAAAAATGAAAGTATACATTTCAGTTGAACTTCGAAGAAGAAGAGGATATAGATTAATTTGCATTAGCTGTTTTCTAGAAGTTTTACATAGTCTGGTTTTCTTCTGACTTCTGCATGTTCACCTTGAAAGTCAAATAGTCACAAATCTACCTGGGACATACATTTATATTAAATGTGTGCACACTAAAGTGTCTTCTAATGTCTAGAACCTTTTTTTAAAAAAAATCTGTCTTTGTTTCTTTGCAAAATGAATGTTGTACATTGTACTGCTTTCACTATACATCCAAGTTTTCTTCGCCTTGTCCAGCAGAGCCCATTTATTCGCGGGTTCAGTATCTGCTGATTCACGTATCCATGGTGTGAAAATATTAAAAATAGTAAAAGATAAATCCTAGAAATATATATTTTTAAAAGTGACCAGAACGTGCCACTTAAAGGGAGCCAAAGACCATGTTTTGTAATGTTAGCTAGTAAAACAGCATCCTCTATAATCCGTGTTGTTCTCCATCCGCAAGGGGCTTGGAACAGATCCTCTGCAGATACAGGGGTCCTGCTCTACTAATGGATTACAGTTGGCTCCCAACTTTAGCAGCAAGCTTAGCGTTTGTTTTTCGTTATAGTTTTGTAACATGTGTTGTCTTGAGTAGTAGAAGAGAAAATGCATCAGATAAACAGGATGATAATAAGAGACAACACTGGCAGTCCCAGTTTAATTATGTCAATTTTTTAAAAAATACATATTGAAAACCAGGCAGTATTGATGAAGTTTGCCAAAACCTATATACAGTAAATCTTTCACTGACAGACTGAAATTCTGGCCATGGGTAAGCAAAGTCTGGGATAGAATTTATTTATTTATTTAGTAGGTAGGTAGGCAGGCAGGCAGCTAGGTAGGTAGGTAGGTATACTGCCCCATTTAGCACTACTCTGGGCAGTTAATAAGCTAAAAATTTCACAGACACCATATCACAAAATAGACAACGATATGGCGAGTAAAAACAAAAAAAAATCATACAAAAAAGAGAACAAGAAAATAAAATAATAAAATATTAATATTAAAACAGCATCCTATAGATTCAGTTGTTGAAGTCAGTTTTGAGTAGTTTGAGAACAAGAATGTAATTTTAAACTGCATAGTTAGCAGTAGGGAGCAGAATCCTGTTTCTTGGTAGCATTTATGCAATGGTCCATTCTGAAGACCGTTGGGGGGGGTCTCACTTCTGCGCAATGTATCCAGGATTTCCTTTTGCAGATGTAAGCCCTGTTCACTGGAATCAGACAGTCCCTGGTTAATACAACATGGGGATTCTACAAAGCAGCATGGGCGGAGCACAATACGTTCCTGCTGGTGGTGGTGGTGGTGTTCCTGTGGAATATTTGTTATAGATTGTCATGTAAGGCAGTAGTTGTTAACCTTGGGTTACTCAGGTGTTTTTGAACTGCAACTCCCAGAAACCTCAGCCAGCACAACTGGTGGTGAAGGCTTCTGGGAGTTGCAGTCCAAAAACACCTGAAAACCACTGATGTAGAGGGTGCTGTTTATTTTTTGAGGTACTAGGTTTTGCAATTAAAAATGTGAAACAGAGAAAGCTTGTGACAGAATTCAGATTTAGTACAGACTTAACATTTCCAGTCTTGTGACAGAAGTAGAAGTGGGAGGGTGTTGTGTGCTTTCACACCATATTTCCTCTCATGAACAGCATTCTGTCTGTCCCCTTTTAGAGTTAACAATCAGTATAGATTTTTTTTCTGCTCTGATGCTGGACACTACCTGTGGCTAGCTTTAATTGGGATTTGAAAGCCAGCTTCCTGCCTTGGCAGTAAACCGTGCTCTACTTTAGTACAGAAGTAAAAAAAGAAAGAGGAATAAATTCACATATAGGGAGAGGAGGGAATGGGCAAGTCCACAGTCCCATCCCCTTCAGTGTTAGATGCAGCCAGTTCATGATACAGAACAGAGCATGTCACATAAAAACTGACTGATTTAGGCATTTGCAAATAGAATTTTATCACATCATGTCTGCATTTAAATGGTTTGTGTTTTCAGTTTAAACGAATGTAGAAACTGTGCATCTACCCATTTGAATTCTTTCTTCAGCTTTTGTCACAGTATTATTACATTGGCTGTATTCCAGAACAAACTCATTCCATTCTTGGAGTTATAATGGCTAAAGCTGTTAACGAAACATTAACTGGCAGGATCCAAATCCTCTTGATCATAGAGAACATCTTGTTAGTTAAATATGGATGAAATTGTTAACATAGGCCATATACTTAGAAGTGATTGCATTGCTTAAAGCTAATTTGTAAAAGAGAAAGGTAGGGGTTTTACCATTGTTTACTGGTTTGGAATAAATGTTTTTCCCCCTCTCTATGCTTAAGTGCTGGTATATTAAACTTTAATGTATATTACGTACTAAAAGCAATGTAATTAATTTTAGGAAAGCCAATAAAACATAAATAGTGAGAGTGAGATAGAGGGATCAATCCCCACCCCAGTGCTAATCGTGTAATACCTCATGCATTTTAATGGAACAACAAACAAACAAATATTGTAGCTGCTTTTTACTCTACCTTTCCATAGCTTGAAATCAACTTGCAGCATTCAGAGTTCGCATGGTTGTCGTTTGTACCCGGCAGCTGCAAGAACCGGGACTCAATTCAGCTATATCACTTTGCATCCTCTATAACTTCTTTTCCCTCTGCCTCCTATTTTCATCTGCCTCCCTTCCCTCAACAACCACTCACTTCTTCCAAGTCATAAGCGGTAAGGTTCAGGGGCTTGAACAGGCAAAGAACAGCAAAACCACCTATCTCTTATGGAGGCAGAAGGAGCAAACACCTTAGAAACCACCTGCCACCATACCCCTCCTCCCAATGCACAATCACCACCCCTCTCTGAATACTTTAATCTTGTCTGATTTCAGAAGACAGCCAGCTCAGTCCTGCTTATTACTCAGCAGGGAGAGTGCCAAGGAATATCTGGGATTTCCCAGTAGGGCTTAGGAAAGAATCTTGCTTGGAAAGATGGGACAATGGTTGCTGCCATTCCAAGTTGGCAGTACAGGGCTAGATAGACCAATGGTCTGATTCAGGATGTGGCCATTTTGTATGTTCCTACATTCCTAACTTGCTTACTAGCAGGAAAAGATGTTAACAGGGAGATGTCCTCTTCAATTTTGTAAATACAGTAGACTGGTTGTCTTCCTTCAAGTCCTTGAAAATGAATGAGCCTTGGCTGCAGCGAGAAGGATTCAGGCAAGAGCAGAGTGGAAATTCACGGTGCAACTTGAACTGCTGTCTAGTGAATTCTGCTAAATGGGTTAAATGCTTCAGTGCTGTGAAGTGTCTGTACTACCTCCCTCCTTCCCTTTGCCAGGCATTGGAGAGGCAGGCAAGGAAATCAGAAGAAGAGAGAAAAACGTATCAGGGATATTTGCATTTGTAGCTGGAGAGCTCACCAACCTGAGTATCTACCTGGTCAGAGGTCAAGAGTTCGGTTCTCCAGTCTGCCTCCTGAGAGAAGAGGGTATTCTCTGTAGACTTAGTCAAGCTGTACAGTTCCAGGGTGCCCCCCGGAAGAAGAGCACTGTAAACCACTTCTCCGTACTGTATACCTAGAGAAGCCTGGAAGATGTCCCCATAAGTCAGAATCAACCCAAGTACATTATAATTGTTGTTGCTGTTGTTGGAGTTTGTGTGCCTGAAGCATCCATCCCTCATTGTGTGAATAAAGTGTACCTGGCTTTTGTGTTACATTGTTCTGTGTAAATGTGTCTTAGTAAGCAATGCATGGTTCTTGGGTAAGGAGGGCTTCCTGGTGTCCTACAGTTGAACACACCAAGAGCTTCTTCTACTACAAACAATTTGTGCATACAGTGGGGTCTTGACTTGAGAACTTAATCCGTATTGGAAGGCGGTTCTCAAGTCAAAAAGTCTGTAAGTCAAGTCTCCATTGACCTACAGTGCATTGAAAACCGATTAATCCCGTAACAGGCCGTTTTTGTTCCATTTTGGTTTTTTTCTGGTCTGTAAGTCAAATCTCAGTCTGCAACTCAAACCTAAATTTTGCGGCCAGAGAAGTCTGTAACTCAAAAAGTCTGTAAGTCAAGCCGTCTGTAAGTCAAGGGTCCTTGATGACTGAGGAGCAGCATTTTTCACTTCTTGCCCTCCTCCCTCTCTCCCTCCCTCTCTTCCTTCCTTAATAGTCAAAACGTGTCATTTTGGGCTTTGCGCATCCCATAGAGGTGTCTGGAAGACAAACTTGCCCCCCCATCCCCTAAGTTCACCCACTCCTCTGAAGTAGCAGAACAAGATTGATGATGGTCTTCACAGCTGCATGTGAAAGAGTGGGGTGCTCTCCTATCAGTTTGATTAGCATTCGCCTTTGAGCATGATTTCATGGTGCTCTGGAAAATTAGAGATAATTTGCTTAAAACGAGCTGCATGTTAAAAAAATACTTTGGCAGCAGAGAACTATTGCTATTTACCCTCTTCAAAACTATTTTGTTAGATTTCTGTTACAAAGTTTTGAATATGTAGCTGTGCTTGAAGGTCAGCTGAGTCTTATTTTTATTGTAGATATGTTCTTATTTTTATGCCACACTGTGGAGAAAACAATAGTTGCAGTCAATAAAATGTGTGATTAAAACCCGAGGGGTTTAGTGTCTAACACCACCATAAATATGTTCTTACTCTTTACAAGTCAGGTGCAGTGCTAATTATCAAGAAAAATTATTAGTATGTAAACATTTGATATGTAAACATTTGATGATTTGTATTTTCATATGTGGTTTTTTTTCATAGCTAGAAGATCATAGTTTTTTACTATATAAGGTCATTTCTGTGAAACTTTATTATATGACAGCCAAAGGAAATATGATTTGTAAAGGAAAATCAGTAGGTGAACAGTCAGATCTTAACTGCATCTTATATTGTATTTCTAGCCAGTCTAAAGATAATAATTTTCCCTAGAACAGATAATTTCATCTGAAAAATTATACCCAGTGTATCTGTTAAGTATTGCACTGTGTACTTGAAAAGAGGCCTATAATGTATAGATTTGTATGTTGGAACCCTTGTGTCATCACTGCTGTGTTGGTAAACTAAGACCAAAGCAGAAATACCACTCTATTTCTGCCCAGTATTATAATTTTCATACTTAGACTGTTATTTCAATAATTTCTTTTTCAAAAATTATGTGCCGGTTATTTCCATGGCTACTTATCTCTTGAATTACTGAAGATTTTTTGTTTCAGCATCATTTCCTATCAGACCTTACCAAGAAACATGCCAAGCCACCGAGCCCAAGTTGTACCTCGGTATCCAGAAGGTTATCGAACTCTGCCAAGAAACACCAAAACCAGGCCAGAAAGTGTCTGCAGCGTAACGCCATCGATGTATGACAAGACCCTTGGCACATTGCCAGCTGACGACAAAAGGAGATCCATGCGGGATGATACCATGTGGCAACTCTACGAATGGCAACAGCGGCAGTTTTACAATAAGCAAACAACTCTTACTAGACACGGTACTTTAAGTAGTCCCAAAACCATGATTAATATAGCTGATCAAACAATGCATTTGATTCCCACATCACCTTCCCATGGTTCAATAGCAGGTTTCCAAGGCTATTCACCTCAGAGGAACTACAGGTCCGAAGTCTCCTCCCCCGTGCAAAGAGGAGATGTAACAATTGACCGCAGACATAGGCCGCACCATTCAAAGGTAAGAAATGGGGCTTTTGTAGGCAAATCTTTGACTTGCTATCATGAAATGGAGCAAATAATGGGAAACCGTTCTTTCTGTATTGGGATGAGGACCCATGTGGTCCACGAGAATCCAGTGCTACTCTTAAAGAGCACTGAATTGGGGAACAGAAATTTGTCAAATCCTGTGCATCTTGGACAGGCCTATTTCTGTGAGGAAGGAAGAACACTTACTTGCTTGGACAAATCTCACTTTTCTGGACCTGCCCCTTGAAGATATGAATGTGTGCCTGCAGGTTGGGTCAAGGACTTAGCGAAGAGTATAGATTGCTTTAAAAATCAACAGACGGCAAAATGGGAGCTAGAATCCATACTACAGTTTCATACTCTAGGGCAGTTGTTCCAACCTTGGCTTTCCAGATGTTCTTGGACTACAAATCCCAGAAACCATGGCCAGTACAGCTTGTGGTGAAGGTATCTGAGAGTTTTAATCCAAGAGCAACTGGGTTACCCACCATTGGGAACCACTGCTTAAGGGCACTATCCCCTATTTATTATTATTTGCAGATATCTGGGGGCAGATCGTACATTTCACACTTGTTCTTAAGGCATTTTGCACTTAGCTGTTACGATAAAGGAAAGTGAAAACCTAGTCTTTTCCCAGTCACTGCTGCCACATACAGGAATGGCACAAGCAGCAGGTATGTTACATACACCCTTTTTTGACAGATACTGCGTTTAGATATTTGTGCCCTGTTGCAAAGTGCTGGTGTGTGAGAAGTTCACACCATGTACAACATATATTCAGCCTTCATGTCTCTGACTGTTAAAGGGCATTACACGTATTATTTTGCAATCACAAGAATGGTTCCCAAATTAAAACTGCAGTCTTAATTACTTACTGTAGGAATGGTTTCTGTATTTGAAAAAGAGACATGTTTGCCAAGGATCAGGAAGCAATCTGGCAAGCCATTGTATTTACCCAGTACAGGCATGTATTAAAGGGGGGCACTGTGCCCCTCTTTAATTTGTGACTTACAGAAGAGCGCACAATGAACTATTTTTAAAGCAGCTAATGAAGGGTGATCTCCCTTGCTAATATTAGAATGTAATTACCTTATTAGTAATGAAGAATAGTATGTACATTTTTATAGATTAAATAACTTTTCCCCCCTGTTTGCTCATCTTCTTGTCTTCCCCTTGGAAACTAAGAGTAGCACTGGATTCTCGTATGGCAAATGTGTTTTTTAAAAAGCAAATGAATGAGACAATTCCTTTTTAGTTGAGAGAGTGCTTTCTGGACTGTTGGGGCTTCTTGACATTTGTGAAGTTTGAGGTGAAAACCCTGTGGATTCAGTGTATTTGTGTTGACAAGGTATTAACCAGCACCTTCACTTTGGACACCTTTCATAAACCCAAAGATGACTTGGAAAATCATATTTAAAATATTACACTTAACATTTGACTGTAGAAGCTTTGACAGTCAACCTGAATTGTAATGGACACTGTCTTCGGGTTTGTTTTTCTCCCATAGCAGCATGTCTTTGTGCCTGACAGAAGGTCGATGCCAGCAGCTCTGAGTGTACAGCCTATTACTCCCCAGAGCTTGCAAGGCAAAACGGTGAGTGACATTTTTATATTTAGCCCATCATTTTTTATTTTAAAACAATCTCAAAAATGCAATGCGCAGGACAGTAGTTATTTTGACTTTCAAGCATCTGATAATTGTGGTTTCCTTTCTTGTTCACTTGAGTAAATGAAGGGTTTTCTTCCAAACAGGTCAAATCTATTTGGTTGCATTAAATTTTGCAAGGCTAATCTGCTGTTCTTTTAGTCTGAAAGTTAGTTGTAATGTATAGTTCCTATCTGGGCATAATAGTCTTTCCACCCAGCCGGTACTTTATTTCAGATACCTCTAGGACAACAGCAAGGGACCTTTGAGATTTTGCTGTGTTTTTTTTTCACAAATTGCCCTACCATTAAGTTGTTAATTCAGTGCGGGGAAGAAATACCAATTACCAGAGTGACTACAGAATACAAGTCGCAGTTAGCTTGAAAATTGGTGCTGTAGGCAGTTTGTTATACATTGTGCTGTCTTAGGAAAAGAAACTCTCTGCTTGCTAATTGCACGCTTTTACTCACCTCATTAAAAGTATTTTACTTTTCAATATCTGAGAAGTAGTTCAAGGATTATAGATTTATGCATATATTTTTCAAAACTGCCTTTGGCACAAGCATGGCTGCTTTCATGACAGAAGCTCTTATTTCTTCTGTGCAATGTTTTTCTATTTAGTTCTACATAATGTTTCTCAAAGAGAAATCATGAATGCATAGGAATAAAGATTAAGCATTATGGAACCTCTGTAGCTCCTGAAAATAAGTCTTGCTCCCTCTGCTGGATTTTAATGTACTTAGCCACAATTCTGTGGAACATGTTCCATAGAATATTTGTATTATATAATTTAGGAACTCCTATGTATCGCATGAAAATATCACTTCTGAGGGATTTATTCCAACACCACTTAGAATTCCAGTTGATTTTGTGGATATCTAAATGGACTTGACCTGCCATTTTGTTTGTAAGAAAAGGGACTATGTAAACAGTGCAACATTTTAATTGCACTTAAAGAACAGTCCATGTTTCAAATGTTTTCCACAGGTGAATAAATCACTGCAGTTCTATACATCTAGAGCTACATGTGCAAAGCAACCTTCCTACGTCTGTGTCACAGCAAGTTTATTTTATGTGCCTTGATGACCAAAATTACCTGAAAGGTTTTGATACAAATGGCAGAGTCTGAACATCTACAGACATCTAGTTAAGCTCATGTTGCAGGAAGTGGTGAGGTTTAAGGAAAGAAATTAAGAATATTCTGGCAAGTAATGCTCTCATGCATCAGCTGAAAAGATGAATTCCTCACAAAGGAAGTTTGCATAGTTAGATAGATATGTTCAGTGCTGAAGAGATTGCCTGTGGAAGACTTAGATTAGAAGGTGGAAAGGAAAAATCAGGGAGCTTTGGCTCAAAAAGAGATAAGATTTTAGGCTGGCAAAAATAAAATATGACAAACCAGGTTTTTGTATAATATATGTGGCAGGGGTGGAGCCAAATATAAAACATCAGAGGAAAAATAATTCTTGAGGCTTTCAGGAAGCAAGGATGGTTATCTCCAGCAGATGCTATTGGGAATGTTTATACCATGTTTCCCCAAAATCAAGACAGGGTCTTATATTAATTTTTGCTCTAAAAAGGCATTAGGGCTTATTTTCAGGGGATGTTTTATTTTTTTTCATGTACAACAATCTACGTTTATTCAAATACAGTCATACCATCTTCTTCTGGTTGCTGCAAAAGGGTGGAGGGTGGGGTTTCACTTAACTGGGGCTTATTTTGGGGGAAACAAAGTAATTGGTCCTTGCATTGATTCTTTAGAAATAGGCAGAAATCAAAACAGCACAAGTGACTGTGGAGAGCTGCCTGTGAGCCTCGTTTTAAAATATAGCCGGTGTTTTTGATCGTATAGCAAAAAGAGTCAGTATCCTGTCTCTGTGTTTATAGGATAGTTGCATGATGTTCTACTAGAATACAGGACAATTTTGGCTCTTTGTTTATTCCTTTATTCACAAACATCTATAGCTTATTTTCTTATCTGCAAATTCTAGCTTATGTTAATTGTGATGCTGAGATGTCCAATGAAAATCCTAGATGTGATTGTAAATTAGTCCTTTGAAAAGACCTAAAATAGCTGTTCAAAAAAGAAAAAGAAAGTTCTGTTTTGGATCTACTAACTTTAAGAGTGTTATTTTTTTTACAATGCTTAGTTTCTGGAGTTTTTTCAAACATTCTTTGGTGTGTGTGTGTTTTTATTTTCTCTTTCACCAATATTTTATTCAATTAGGTACTATAGTCAGGTTCTATATCTTTGAATTCTCATAACATATTTCTGGGAAACCTGGGGCTGCAAACTTTCAGTAATTTCTTACTGTCATGTGACCATGGTAAACCTTTTTTGCCTTCCTTTACATATTGTGCTAACACATGGTTTATTATATGTACAAGCGGGAACAAGTGACTGATTAGGAATATGGAAGCTCACACTTACCCAAGATTTAGAACTGTAGTTCACATTTTGTAGGCTTGATTTCAAACAACTCACCTGTAGAAGCATGGTTTGAAGTGGACTTCTTTTGGAAGTAGCCATAGTAAGCACAGGGTTAAAAAACAACAACACTTAAGCAACACTCTAAACATTTCTATTACTGTTCCCAGCCAAGAGGCGCGGAGAGTTCACACAAAACCATGGTTTAGCATGACATGCAAATGTGGCCTTTGTTATGTCGTCCGAGTGTTGAAAAGAATTGTCATTTTAAGATTCTCTTTTCTTCCTCTTGGTTTTAGTCAAAATCCACTGGGAAATGTTACAAGTTGCCTTGCTTCAAACAGTTCAGTTTAATTTGGATATGGCATGGCAGGCAGCTTGATCAAATGCAAGTATGAATCTGAAGTCTTGTTTAGGACAAAGATTAACCTATTTTCCACTCTTTGGCTTCTCACACGATACTTCTTCAGCCAGAGGAGCTGACGCTCCTGCTTATAAAGCTGAGAAGGCAGCAAGCTGAACTGAGTAGTATCCGGGAACATACGTTAGCACAACTCATGCAACTAAAACTTGAGGCCAGCAGCCCAAAGGTCAGCTACAAAGTAGTGTTTGTCATGTGCCATCTTCACTAATTTTTAGCCATTCATTAATCCAAGCTTGCATTGTTCCAACAGCGCTGACTTGCTGACTTTCGTTTGATGTAGATTCTCCGTGTGTCTATTGTTTTCCTAGCATCTGTGGTGGTCTGCTATTAACCCTTTGAGTTCTGCTGTAGATATTTGAGTGCATTTACAACAAAACAGATGTAAGAATACATTCAAAACATTTCATTTTAGCTCAGTCTAAATTTTGTAAATTGCAGAGATTACATACTAATCCGAAGGCAGAGTAGGTAAGAGAGGATCAGTGTGATCTACTACGTCTTATTTCATTTTGTCTCCTCGTCTTCGATATAACTTGCAATTGGTGTTAAAAAGCAGGAAATGTGCACAAGTGTATCAAAGGGTTTATAGCTCTCTGTGTAGATTCCACACAACCATAATGATTTTCTTCATTTTGTGTTAATGTTCAGAAATGGCTTTTGCAGGAAATATTGCTAAATCTACAACGGCAAACTAATGCTTATATAAAACCAGTCAGATCTTCAGTTGCATTTTGCTTCCTTGTATCGCTAAAGTTTTGCCTATCTTTTCAAAATGTTAAACTTGATTCTAGAAAAATCCAAAATGTTACATTAGTCCTTTGTAGAATCAGATAATTTTGATAGGTTATTGTGTAATGTTACATATAATGTAAACATGATTGGAACTTAGAGTGTATAGTTTATATTTTCTGACTGACCTTTTCACATCTTCGTATCTGTCCCTTTCTTGCTTCCTTCTTTTCTCTCTGAATGCGGGTTGCTAGAATGAGATTCTTTCTCATCACCTTCAAAGGAATGCAATATATTTGGATCACCAGGTGGGATTCATAGCTTATTCTTGTACATTTTTATCTCTAATAACATGTTGACTTTATTTTTCATAATTAAACTTTTTGGTGCTGCTGTCCAACTAAAATTTTACAAGACAGAGAATAAAAATGCTTTTGCAAGTATCAATAGTGCAGTTTTAGTTGCTAGGAAACTTCCATTTCTTTCCTGTTCTTAACCCTAGTACTGCAGCTAGTCTGCTAAAATGTGCCCTCTGAGATCTAATATTTGAATGGGGCCCATCATATTTATTTATTTATTTATTTACTTATTGATAGGTTTTCCAATTGTAATTACTTCAATTACAGCACTTGCCTTGTCTCTAAACATTTAACTTAAGAGCATAAGCATGAAGGTCTCCTGATCTTTCAGAAAACATTACTGTTTTAAAAATTGGCACAAAATGAAACTTTCAGAATTTAAAATGTAGCTGCCAGCTTTCAATGACCGCCTTTCTATTAGTGCAGAAGCTGAGAGCTCTTCTCCGGTTTCCTTTTTCTGCATCCTTATATTCAAGCACATTATTTTGACTTGACACAGTAACTCATAATGCCATTAATCTGCAGCTGTACCATGGTAGCTCTGCGAAGGCACTAGCCCAAGAACAGTGGCACAATGTAGGGTGGATTTGATTTAAATCAGATTGATTTAAATCACAATTTTAAATTTTTTTAAAATCAGATTTTGTTGACAATTTAAATCAATAATTGATTTTTTAAAAATGTAAATCATTATTTAAATTGTCACTTCAAATCAATTTGATCTTTGAAAAATCACTGATTTTTATCCATCCTAGCACAAAGTAGGGTATACTGCCCACTTGTTGCTGACACAGAGGGCCAGCACATTTTTTATTAGATGCTTTGCACACAAGACCTCTTTGCTTATTTTACTGACTTATTTTACTGACTTACTGACTTACCAACATAATTGGTTGTTTGATGGTTGTTGTGAGTTTTTCAGGCTCTTTGAAGGTTGTTCTTCCTAACGTTTCACCAGTCTCTGTGGCCAGCATCTTCAGAGGACAGGAGTCGGAACTTTGTCTGTGCTCTGGGTTCTGACTCCTGTCCTCTGAAGATGCCGGCCACAGAGACTGGCGAAACGTTAGGAAGAACAACCTTCAGAACACGGCCAAAGAGCCCAAAAAACCCACAACAACCCATCAGATCCTGGCCATGAAAGCCTTTGAGAATACATAATTGGTAGTTGTTTGATTAATTCACTAAACAGAAAGTTATATTATTCAAACAGAAAGTTATGCTATTCAGGAGATAATTGAATAAGAGAAAATCTGGTATTCTCTAAGAAAAAATTTGGAGAAAATGCACCTTTACTGTTATAGTTTTGGCTACCAGTAGTATTTTGCTTTTTGCATAGTCCCCGTTTTTTGTCTACTGTAAAATGGTTTTTATATCAACAATGTGTTTAGAGTAGGTGGGTCGAGTGAAGGGACAGGGACTGTGCAATGAAACTAAAAGCCTTTATTCTGAAATGAACCCCAAGAATGTCCATGAGTTTGCTCTAATTGTGGCTTCCAGTGGTCACATTTGATTTTTAAAAAATTACGGTTTGCTCAGCTCTCTTCCTAGAATTTCCATAAATGGATTTATAAGTAATTGAAAGTTTTAAAACTTACAATCCTGAGAGCTGAAGTACAGTTAAGTTATTAGTAGTTGTGCATAATAATTGGATGTATGATGCATTTGGGAAGAAACAAATACTCAAACCTAATACTACAAGCAGACTTCTACATTCATATCTGTATTTGGCTTTAGGAGCAATTATGAGCAAAAACAAAATTCTCAGCTCCTTAACTAAATTAATTGTGATTAATTGTAGGACCAACTCTATATAATTCAGCTAAGGACATTCTACTCATTCCCCTGCTGCAGCTAATTAATACCATAGGCAATATTGCTAATCAAATTATTAGAAAAATGCTAAGTTAACATGGGATTGTTTGGCATACAAGAGTTAATAGTTAAGTTGCAGTTAAAGTGCCACTCAACTCTGGAGTATAATTATATGGATGGGAATTCTGAGCATGTGGAGCTCTAATGTCTTCAGAAGCTTCTCTGTTCATTGCTATGTTGAGGTTGTCTTCATATATGGTTCTGCCCACTGTTGTTCCAGTTTTCACAGGGTTATCCCATAGAACCAGCAGTGATTTTTTTAAAAACAAAAAGCACCAGTCTTTAAGATAGACTGGGGTTTTTTCCCCTGTCTCTGCTTCACCGTAGGGGTTGAATTATTCCACTGGATGTAACAGAATATTCTTGGCCAAGGAAAATGATTAGTAGTTCTTCTAAGAGCTACCTCTCTCTCTAATTCTGCTAATGATCATTTGTGCTTTTTTTAAATGTAAGGAATGAAATTTCAGGTGCTTTGCTTGGAAATACAGTACTGTGGATTATAACTGATGCTAACTAATTTTGGTAGAGAAGATATTTTGTTACTCAGGACTTCATATTTCTTCTTCATTGCTTGCCATTGACATACACTTGGTTTTGAAATAGAACACAGTCCTTTCTATGGAACATGCAATAGAAATTTCCTGGAATTGCAGAAGCTACTGCCCACTCATGTGAATTGCCTTCTTTACATGTGAGGCAGATGAAAAGTGGTCTTGAGATGTCTGTCCTGGCAAGAGTGACAAGTCAACTAGGCTATGCTACTGTGACTTGGAGATGAACCCACAATGTAGTCAAATCACATAGGAGAAAAATGGGCTTCTAATGTAATTCAGTCACAATTTCCATTCCTCCACTCCTCTTCCCATCATCTTGTGGCTGGGGATTGGGTTATATTTCATGTTACATTACCATGTTGGTTGTATAAACAGCTGGCATTACCAATTGTCCCCTAAGTGGCTAAATTAGTAGTTCAGTGTTAAGGGCAATTCACAAACTGCTTGAGGTCATTGTATTTGAATGTGAATTAGTGAATGTCCTTGAACCGATTTAAATGCATTTTAGTAGAACAGAAGCCTTAAAGCTGTCGTGGAGAACATATGGGCTGCCAGCTGTTGACCTGTAAATTCCATCAGTCCTAGTCTGCATAATCAGTGATGAGGGATGATGGGAGTTGCAGTGTAGCAGTATGTGGGGGGTTGATACATTTCCCTCACTGTCTTTAAGTCCCATCTGCAGAGTGTGGGTTATTTGGCTTCTTTATTATTAAAAATCACAAAGAAAAACAAAGAATATAAAAAGAGAAATTAGTCAAATATCAAACTGACAACATAGACCCATTTGTGGTCCCCAACCTTTTTGACACCAGGGACCATTTTAGTTGAAGACCATCCTCCTCTTACAACCGAGGGGGTACTTGTTATGCGGCAGGTTGTTGGAGGATAGCTTTGGATCAAGCTCTTTACATGTGTTGTGCCGGGACAGATGAGCGATGAGCAGAAGCAGGAGGTGAGCGGCAGTGGAAGCTCTGCCTCCTGTTAGATCAGCAGCAGCTTAGAAACTAATAGGAGCGCAGGCTCCTGTGAGATTCTAATGCCACAGGCACAGCTGATCTAACAGCAGCAGGAGAGGAGTGGCGAGTGAAGCTCCACCTCCTGTCAGATCAGCAGTGGCGTTAGAACCTAATAGGAGCACGCTGACAGGAGGTGGAGCTTCACTCACCACTCATCTGTCCTAGCGACCCAGTCCTTCCAAGGCTATGGACTGGTCCTGGTCTGCAGCCCAGGGGTTGGGTACCCCTGATTTAGACAATACAGTAACCCCATCTCAGGACCATTTGGAGATATAATCAGTTTTCTTCCTCTTACAGAGTCCTCTACCTCTGCATTAATTCTTGAGAAGGTGTGCAACCTTTCCCCTTTACAGTCAATAAATTCTCTCCAGATATTTATAAAAATATTCTTCTTTAACAAACCTTTCTTAACTTTAATATTATATGTCAACTGATCGTTAATGGTTCTGTTCCACATTTCTTTATACCGTACATTCAATTGAAAATTAAGTTTTACATTTTAATTCCTTGCTGTTATTAATCTGGCCATTGTTGATAATGTGAACCTATTAGAATAAGGACTTTTTAAAATATTGATTCCTTGATATCAGCACAGAATTCTACTTGTCATAGGAGTTTAATATAAATAGCAGCCATGGAAATTAATATTGAATACACACTAGACTGAGGATCACAAGGTATATCTGAAAACCACTAACAGATAACCATTCACTAACTTGGATGACTTAAATCCATTGCTATTAACACTGAAAATATTTAATAAGCATGATACATGGTGGCCCACACTAAAAATTTTCTTTCTGTGATATTTATATTTTTGTATGCTGTGGCATAGCTTGGGCGCCCACTCAGGTTTTCAAAAAAGAAATGTCACTCTCCACAGGATTGGCATGTTAAGACCCAAATTAAATTCAACTACCTGCCCGCTATCCCATTTGTAGATGGATAATTGTCTTTTTTTAGAGCATATGCACTCAGTCTTCATGGAATGTAACTATCCCTAGGGAAATATATATATTTATCAGTTTCATTTAGTTATTTATGGACTGCTACTGTTTTGCACATCTTATCCATTTGTGAAAGTTTTAATAAGTCTCAGGAAAACATCTAAAATGCTGGTTACTGGTATGAGTTGCTTTAATTCTACTGTGGGTTGTATGGCATTCTTGTTTAAATGCGTAGGTTTCTTAGTTCATCTTTGGATTTTCAAATGTACAGTTTTGCTAATCACAAGAGAGGAAGTATAATCTTGTTGCACTAATAGAAAACATTTGAAGTAGAGGCTATATTTACAGTGTCGTCTTTCAAATCTAGCTGTGCTGTAAACTGATGTTTGCTGTATGCTCCTCCTGATTTGAAATAGATGAAAGAGAATGAACCTTTAATCATCATGGTTCACACTATGATTGAGAACTCGGCGCTAAGACCACAACTGTACCACCAAGTAAGGTCTTGGATAGTGAATGAAATTGCTTTTTATCATTGCAAAAAAATTTTCCTCAGTGACAATTTTTGGTTGTCCCCTCCAGTTTTTACCCATAACATTGGTGTTCCTGTTTGTTTTGGAGAACCACAAGTCATCTGTGCTTTACAAAATGTTGCAGTCTCGCTAGCATGGCTTTGCTGAACATACTTGTCATTGAGTATTCAATGTACCCTTTTGGATAACTTTTGCTGTTTCAGAATATTTAGCTAATCGCTGTTCTCTGCAGGCTAATCTGGCAGAATCATAAAATGCCAACAAGCTTCCAGAATTTGTTGCAGCATGGATCTCTGCAATACATTTTATTTATTTTGTTTGAAGGAACATCTTCATTTGGTTTAATGCAAAAGCATGCCAGCAGTGTTTACCTTGTCATTTCTGGCAGCTTACCACCATCTAAGAATGTATTTACTAATTGTTTTAGGCTCCCTGATACTGTAGTAGCTTTTTAAATTATTATTATTATTTGCCCTTGGGAGTTAAAAAGGATCAAATAAGTTTGATCTGGGGTCTGTAGCTCCTAAGGGCAGTGTGTTCAGAAAGTCACAGCAAACAAAGTCAGTCTTGATTCATGATTTCGAAAGACTCAGAGGGGAAATGTGCTGAATGGAAATATAACATCAACATGTCTGTTAGAAGTCCATTAGTATAATAATTTATCCTGAATGCTGTAAGGCTGTCAGATTTTACCATACGTGAGATTAAATGTTTGGCATCCTGCTGTTTGTTTCCCTTTTTTCCCCAAGTAATGGCATATTTTTTTCAATCTTATGAGCTCAGGGCTCATCATAATCCAAAGTAACTCTAATAACTTGAGCTTTGACCAGCATGGAAGGCCACTAATGCCTGTCCTGAGAGAGCATCATTTGACCTTTAACTACCAAATGTGACTTAGAGAATTGGGCAGATACAGCTTCATTTATTGCAACTGTAATGGGAAAACCCATACCTGCCATTTAACTGTCCACTAAGTCAAAGACACCTTCTTGGGGCAAGTATTATTAACCTTTTCAGCATGAACAAAAAAGTATCTTCAGGAGAACACTCTGATGCTTCTTGTGAGTGGTTACTATGTGCTTCTTGTGCCTTTACAATTTTGCTCAAACATGTGCTTAGTTAACTTCCAGGTGAACCTATATTGCCCATGCTTTCCCTCTGTGAATAATTATCATTTTTAAAGCAATGTGTCATTTGACTAAAATAAAGGAGATGTACTGGCTATGCTGTCTGTTAATTGACTGAGACTAAGGGTTGTGCCTTTCAGTTATGGCCAGTTTATACCCAAGTTCATTTATCTAAACAAAACATAGCCTCTGTACTGAAAGGTCTATAGATCAAAATTTTAAAATGCCTTTGGATACCAGTAATATATATCATTCCTTTTCTCTACCCAATTATTTAGATTTATTTTGCATTAGTTTGGATGGGTACTTTTATTGCTTTAAACTGATACATACATGATAGTCTGATTCCAGAAGGATTAATTGCCAGGTTGTTCCTGGGTGTACCTGTAGAGAAATGCTTAGAGCAGTGGTTCCCAACCCTGGATCCCCAAATGTTCTTGGACTACAACTCCCAGAAATCTTGGCCAGCACAGCTAGTGGTGAAGGTTTCTGGGAGTTTTAGTCCAAGAACATCCATGGGACCCAAGGTTGGGAACCAGTGCCTTATAGGTTTGATGTAATGGGGAGCTCAGATACGAAGCATCAGCTTTTATAACTTTTAAACATATGGTACTGTTTTTATAAAGTCACACAGCTTGAAGAAAACTTCCAGTATAGCTTCTTGATTAATATCAAATATATAATTCAGGATAAGTTACTGGTAACTTGATAGAGTGGCTACATGTCCTCTTTTGCAGGTTGAATTCCTCTATTTAAAAGGCTGTTAGAGCACCGTTCCCTTTTGAAAGTTTTTGTTTAAAATATTTACACCCTGCCTTCCTCCTAAAAATAACCCAAGTTTGAAGAGTTGTCCAGTCCAGGTTTCATTTAAATATAAAGAAACACGGGCAATGAGATCAGATACCTTGCAATTATCCATCCACACCAATTACAGTATTCTCCACTTAAATGAGATCTGCTGTCATTCTATTTAAATTATAGTAGTCATTTCTAACTTTACATGCTTACATATAAATTGGTATATGTACTTTTATGCAGATCAGTGTCTTCTTTAGTTCTCATTTTGAATGATATGTGTCCACTCAGTGAAATATGTCTATAGACTTTCATTCATTCTTTCATTCATTCTACATTCTAAAATTTTGCTTGGAATTTAAAATAGCTGAAAATACTTTGTGAACAAGTCACAGAGACAAGTTATCAAAGAGGCAGGAACTGGCATGTAAATCAATGGCTAGGGCTACATCTTAATTATTCCTGCTCAGAAATTCTTTTTAAACAACATGGTTTATCTGCGTTCTTTTTCCAGTTTTCAGTCCACATTCTTTTCGCACTTCAGAAGTGGTAGCTTTTAAGGTCCTGAGCCAAATAATTGGAAAGAGTTTCCCTGTCTTTGTTCGTGAATTCATGAAGCTTCCTGACTTGAGTTGCACTGCATGTTGTTGTTTTTTTGATTGCTAGTTACTTACAGGTTTGTGCGGGTTGCAGAATACAAGTAACATATTTTTGAATTTGGTAACAGGCAGCAGCTTGCCACATGGTGGACACCTGTAATGTGTGGAAGCCCCATCCTGATGGTGAGCCTGACGTTACCAGTATCATACTCCCACGACTGCTTGGAAAACCTTGGAAATGGGGAGGTGCATGGTAGCATCCTGCTCTCTGCATGGCTACAGCCTACAGAGGATCAGCTCCACGTGCAGTCAGGCCCACTGCATGGGGACACTTTAATCAGCTACCATAGGAAGTGCCTGTCATTTTTCATCCTTAATCAAAGACGTGCTCCCTTTATGAGTGCAACGTAGATGCTTATGTCAACACAGCCTTCTGATAAAAAAGCATAGAGGCACTTCTGAAAGACCACAAAAGAAATGCCAGGTAGTTCCTTTTTCAAAGCCACATTTTTAGAACTACTAAATTTTGTTTTTGAAATACAAGAAGGCCCCTCTTGTTTCTCTGTTCACTGATTCAAGGGCAAATGTTTCATCAGAATGAGACAGAAAGTGATATGTTTTAGACATTATCATAAAGTAAGGATTTTTTCCTCAACTACCTCTTCTGTATCTCTGACATTACAGCAGTAGCAGTAACAGTGGACTACATTTTGACTGACCTAGAGTCTCAATCTGTGTAGTTCTTCTTCGTAAATATTAGATTCAATATAAGAGTTAACTTTCCATTGCATTGGCATGCACCCATACCTTGATATGGGAACTGTGAGAGTTCCATAAAAGTTATTATACTTCATGTATGTGCTGCACCTCTGTGTATGTGTATGAGGTTTTGTACTATTCTCTCATAAGTCCTTTTCCCATTTGCAAATCCCTTTTAATTAACCTCAGTCTTCTTACTGTATGAGTCTTGCAGCCACAGTGAGCCAGCTTGCCAAGTATTCATCTTCGAGAGCCCTCCATGCATATAGGGATATTTGATAAACTTGCAGAAGTATATTTAGATACATCTTGTGGTTACCCTAGCTGCCTCTATTATCTCCAGCCATAGCTCAGTTGTAGAGCAGAGGTCCCAAGTTCAGGCATCAGTATCTCCAAGTAGAGCCCACATCTAAAACCCTGAGAACTTGCTAGTAGAGTAAGTAAAGGAGCAGTATTCCTTGGTCCTAAGAAAATCTCATTACTTCCTAGGTGTGAATTAAAGTGTAGGGTATGATAGGCAGTATTCCCGTTTTGACACCAGGTGGCACTATTTCTTGAATTAGTGTCATCATTGTCTTCACCAAAAACTAGATTTTTTTGAGGAGCTTTTATTACTGTGTGATTTGAAACAGATGAAGCCTGCAAGTATCTAATCTCTGGATTATTGAACATTATTGATAAAAGGATGGAAAGGTTGGCCTGTCTTTTGGTCAGATTCCTTTTAAAGGTTAGGGTAGATTCTAGTGTGCAGTTTCTTTGGTCTTTTCCCCCTATCCTTCAGTAAATCATTATGCAAAGCAGCAGAGTTTTGTTCTAATGTTAATATTTGAGAAACATATTAAGGAGGGGACTTTTGGAATTTTGGACTGCAACTCCCAGAATTCCTCAGTAAATGCAGTTTACAGAGCAACCTTACATACATGTGGTCCACTATCATCATTATTCACCTTTTAAGAAAATAAGAAACTGTCCTGGTGCTGCCTGGAATTTACAAGGGTTCATAGGAATCATGATACTTCATGGGACAGATAGTTTTTTGGGAGGCACCTTCTATAGCGCCTAATGGGCAGTGGGGCTATGCATCCTATGAAGCCTTGTGACTCCCAGGCAACACCAGGGCAGTACAGTGGTGCCTTGCACAACGATTGCTTCATACAACGATGAATTCACACAGCGATGGGTTTCTTTGAGGAATTTCCCCCATCGTTTAACGATGTTCTCTATGGGGGTATTTCACTTAACAATGTCCCTTTTTCCTGTAAAAGTCTTAAACTGTTAGAAACCTGTTTTAAATGCTTGCAATCGTTAGCCCACCTCCTGAACCCTATGCAAACTTAATTTGGTGTTGTTCTGAGTCGTTGTTAATTTTTGGTGATTTTTTAAATTCTCCATTGAAAGCTTTTGAATGGTCCGTTCAAAGGCTTTCAGTGGAGAAAACAAAAAATCACCAAAAATTAACGAAGACTCAGAACAACACCAAATTAAGTTTGCATAGGTTTCAGGAGGTGGGCTAATGATTGCAAGCATTAATCTGTTCCAATTGGAACGGATTAACCGGTTTTCAATGCATTCCTATGGGAAATGGTGTTTCACTTAACGATGTTTTCACATAACAATTTTTTTTATGGAACCAATTAACATCGTTAAGTGAGGCACCACTGTATTCTTCTTCTTGAAAGGCAAATAATGGCAACTGAGGCCCATATATAGATAATTAAAGCTTTCTTGTAAACTGCATTTTTCACCTTCATATCTTAGACCTCTGGTTTGGAGAATTCTTGGTGAATTCTAGGAGTTCTTATTTATTTCATTTATTTTATTAATTAATTTATATGCCACCCACACTACCCAAAGGTCTCTGGGCGGCTTACAACAATTTAAATAGAGTAAAAAAAGATAAAACAATTAAAATACAATTAAAATATATATTCTAAAATTGTTCCAAAAATGTGAGTTCTCTTCCTATAAACTTACAGTGGCCTGAACATGTCGTTGCTGTAGTTTTGGTGATGATCTGACAGAATTAGAGATGGGCATGAACCGCATTTTGGCAATTCAGCCCAGTTCAGTGTGGTGCCCACACAGGTATTCCATGGGTGCCGCAAACTCCCCTCTCCTGCCTCCTCTGCATGTTCACCCATTCCCCAAGCAATGTGTGCTCCCGTTCCTGCCTCCTCAGTGCAACTGCCCACTCACCAATCGAAGTGCGAGCTCCCTCCTCTGCCTCCTCCAACCCAATTAGACAAGGAGATGAGTTGCTTTTGAGTGGGCAGTCACCGGAGGAGGAAAGTGCACACTGTCATCTGTGAGTGGGCAACCACACTGAGGAGAAGGGGAGGAAAGCACATTGCCCAGGAAATGGTGGTGCACAGAGGAGGCGGGAGAGGAGAGTGTGCAGTACCTGTGGAATACCTGTGCAAGCAAGGCACCAAACTGGGCCAAACTGCTGAAGTGTGGTTTGCACCCCTCTTGAGAGATAAATATCCTCTAAGTGAGTCAAATATCTTCAGCTATTATAAAATCAGGTTATGTGGTTACATGACATTGCTATTTTCACTTGAGAGAGGTCAGTTCTCTCTTTGAACTTCATCCCACCAAATAACACTTTCTGTGAAGGAACTCTTAAATCATCAGCACAGGCATCCGTTGTTGCCACACCAGATACTGGTGTATATTCTAAGGAAAACTCTCTGTTAATAATAACGAGCATCAGCCAGGCATTGTGGAGGGCATATATGTTCCAAGTGCATCCTTTCCTCCATTTGCACTAGAATTTGCTCTGTAATTCATTAGACACTATTCTTTGCTTACACTGAGAGGGAGAGAGAGAGATTGTTGTTTAGCCCTGGGGGCTCAGACATGCCATGAGTTGTAGTACCTGAAAAAACAAACAAACTGAAAGTGGACAGAAAGCCCCTTTGGGGTGGACACCAAGGCCCAAGTCATCTGCATTTTGTTTTAAAGGAAAGTTCCTGTTCCTAAAAACTTGCAGAACTGGCAATTCTCCATTTTTGCTGAAAGGGCATATGTGGTCAGTGGACTTCATGTTGCCCACACCTTTTCTGAGTGAGGAATCCTGATAACATTTAAAAGTAGATAGGATATTCCCCAGAAGAGTTCGCAGATTGTTGAAACAAAATGAAATCTGTCCCCATTTTGTTGTCTTCAACAGACTGAATGTTTGCTCAAGTTGCAGTTTTCTGGAGCCAAGCACTTGTATCTCTGGGCATATTTAAATAACAGTTTCTGCAATCTTACGTATAATGTAGTTCACATGTAATTTCAAATCATGCCTAAAACTTCAAAGTTTTTTTAAACTGAATGTGAGGAAGTGGGAAGAAGGAGCAAAAAATCCTAAAGCTTGTTCATGTACAAGAAGCAAAGATTTCTGTTAAATTATGAACCAGGACTCAACAGAATTACTGTATCATTCTGTTTGAAGTTCTGTCATAGAAAAGATAATGTTGGGCAGTATATACTGTACCTCTGAATTTTTCTGCTTTTTGGGCTGGTGGTTTTTTAAAATAAGTAGATTATAATTTTCAAAGAAATTCAGGTAAAAATCAGTGGTATTTTTATTTTGAAAGTAGTTTTTGGGTTTGAAGAGAATTATTCCCTTTTTCAGAATTGCCTGTAACTGCAATGACAGTGATAGGTGGCATGCTAAAGAATCCTACAAAATGTACTAAATACCCCCTATTTACTGCTTCAAAATGGTTGCATACATGCTTTTCCTGTTGTGAGTCTGGCCAGATTTACATTGGCCATGTTTGAGCATATACCTGTCTCTATTATTTTAAAAAAGAGATATTTCCATTCTTCAGTTCTTTCTCCTGTCAGCATGATTTTTGTAGCATATATCTAAGTGGGTTTTAAAATGGGAGAGCCCTGCTAGTACTAAACATCATACCAAATTGAAACCTGTAAACTTCGTGACATGTCAAAGGTGCTGTGGCTTTTTCATCCTCTGATACTCATTCCATTAAATGTTCATTTCAAAGCAAGGCTACTTATATGGCTTCAGTACACTGTGCATACTCTCAGATCGTCACCCAGTGCATTTGCATGAGGATATGTCTGGAAATGAAACACTTAAAAAGTCTTCTGAGGATCTGTTCTGTGTTTGGAATGCTTGTATGGCTAAACCCTTACTTCATTCTTGCTGACACAGTACTTCCTTAAAAGCAGAGAGATGCATAATCTTACTCTTTGTGTAAAAACACTGTGCATGTATGTGATAGTAAGGAGGAAGACAAATATATGGGCAAGCAACAAGTATGTTCTAATTTAATAGTTTTTAAATGTTTGGTAGAGTCGCTCAGTGCATATGTATTAATTGGGAAAATGTGTGGCTCTGTTCTTTTCTTCCCTTTTCTTCATCTGTCCTCCATATCTGCTTTAAATATATTGCAATGGTATGTCTGCATTGGCACTAACCATTTCTGATGCTAAACAGGTTGCCTCTTAACTAGAGTTTGTAAATTTAAACTGACATGGGGAACCTCAAATCTAGCCCTCCTGGAGTCCCAGATTGTTCTCTGGAGTTCCTGAAATGGCCACACTCTGGCTTTGCCCACTGATGCCATTTTGTTAGTGATTCCCTTCTTTTTGGGGGGATATTCTTTACTATTCTAAAAGCCTCAAATATCTCTTAAGGCTTAATTGTTGCAGGCGAGAACTTCAAACCGAAATATACGACTCATTGGGTTCGCCCTTTTGCTCTTGGCCCCCTCCACCATGGATATGCTGCTCTGAAACTGAATTTGTTCTTCAGGGTACTAGAAGCCCCCAGTCTTAGTTTGAACTCTGGTTGCCGTGGCAGTCTTTTTAACTAAAACATATTTTTATTGCTGCTGTTGATCCAGTTCTATGTCACAGTTAAATATGAGAGGGCCTCAGGGAGGTAATAGTAATGCAGGAGCTTGCGGCTTTTGCTCAGGCTCATGCCTAGTCATCTTAGCCGCTTGGGGATGTTACATCTGACCTGGACCAATATCCCATTCATTAAAGCAGAACAAAATGTATTTGTTCTAGCAGAACTTATCTTCGTTAGCTTTTAATGTGCAACAAGATCATTTCTTTTGCTGCGACAGACTAACATAGTTACTCCCCTGAAAGTTGCTCGAATGTGCATCCATGTAATTCTTTATTGTCATATTGTTAAAATTCCTTACTAACAGGCAGACTAAAACCTAGAAGTGATAAGAAGTTAATGTGTTGGCAGTCTCTTGTATTCACACTGGTGATTCGATTGTAATAACTGCCATTCCATTTAAAAGTTCATAAGCTTGTGAGGGCAAAAGTATGATCAATGGCAGCAGACTCATATGTGATAGAACCGGGTCAGGAAATCTCTTTTATCAAAACTTTGTGCTAAAACTGAATGGATTTTTTCCAATGATGATTATCGAATCCGCTACCTGCATTGAGCAGGGGGTTGCATTCAGTGTCCTTATAGTCCCCTTCCAGCTCAGTGTTTCTATTATTCTATATCTGAATTGGCTGCTAAATTTGTGGAAATTCTTTCTAATCCTCTAGCCATTTAGATTAAATAGTCTGTAGTGAAGAGGTATTCGGTGTTGAAAGCCTTATTTAACAAAGCTAAGAGGTGTGCAGCAAAGTAACCAAAGTTGCAGTACACCAGCAGAGTGCTCATGGTTTTCATTGCTTTAAAGTCTTTGCCAATGACATCTTTTTTCCCCATGATAAATCTCAAGTAATTTTTCTTGCATTTTCTGGAGAGAGAAAATAAATGCAAGATAAGGCTTTGTTTTTAGAAGTTTCACTTGCATTGTTGTTCTCTAACTGCATAGTAGCAAATTGATAACATTAATGAAGCCAATTTATTCATTCCCTTTTCTTTGTTCAATTTGCTTTTTGCTCATTTTGGACTAGAATCAAAACTAAATTTGTATCATGTTTATGAATTCCAGAGATTGCAATGAAACGTAGATTGCAATCTCCGCTTTGGTTAACTTTCTTAGTAAGAATAAATAGCGCTAATACACTTTCCCCATTCTGACAGTCCATATTTGACATTACATTGTAAACTGGGATTTACATGCTGTGTGCTCATTAAATGCAGTCAGGCATACTATGTGCTTAACATTTAAATTTGAAGTCATTTATGCTTAATTAAATGTTTACTTTAGATTGCGCACTGTTTTGCATGATGTTACTGAAGTTGTTTGATGGCAGTATTCTTCCTTATTATAGCTGACACAAGATGAATGTAGGGGTTCTCTGTACAAATACAGATCAGAAGAGTTGGATATTGATGTAAGTACAATTACCTTGTAATATGTTGAACCTATGTTTCATAGAAACTGTTGGTTTTACCTGATTAAAAAATTGTTCGTTCATTTAGTCATTTAGTCGTGTCCGACTCTTCGTGACCCCATGGATCAGAGCGCGCCAGGCCCTCCTGTCTTCCACTGCCTCCCGGAGTTGGGTCAAATTCATGTTGTTAGCTTCGATGACACTGTCGAGCCATCTCATCCTCTGTCATAAAGATAACACTGGTGTCACATTTCTGGAGCAGAGTTGAGATAACTGATAAACCAATGTTATGTTTGTAAGGCTTTGGAAAATGTAGAATGTCACCCAAACCACCCATAAGAGATCACGAATTTTTGAGCATTTCAAGAAGAGGTTTTTTAAAAATTGTTCTTCTGAGACCCAGCTTTATATGACAGTGGACCAAAACTTTAAAATAAACTCCGCCTTTGTACAGCATAGCCTATGACGCTAACTGCATATGAAATATGCTCTGTAGAAATAAGTGTTGACCCACATCTGGAAATAGGTATCTATTTTAGGACCCCCTTGTTAATTCCAAGACATTATTATTCCCATACTTCCCTCCACATTCTATTCCAGGTCTTTAAGAACAATTTTGTGCAGTGTTGTGTAATGTGTGCAGTATCCAGCTAACTGTGCCCTGAGTACCTATCCTCTCTGTTAGTTCTGCCAGGAAGCCATTCTCCCTCCTTTATGGATAGCTATTACACAAATTTCTTTCAAATCACCAAATCATTGTGCAAGATTGTTATTTCTGTAATGTCTTAAATGGGCCCCCAATAGCCGTGCTCTAGCCTTTTACAAGGTGTAGGTGGTAGTGCAGGTACACAGCTGCCCACACTAGGGTTGGGCCTGATCCAGAAGCCAGGAGGCCATTTTTCCAGTAAGGACTCTGCAGGGGCCACACTACCCCTTGCAAAAGAAACTGGCAGTAATAAGAAGCTCATTTCCCTTGGTGGTAGGGGAGGAGAAATTCTGATTTGAGGAAGAAGACACCAGTCTTTTGGCTAAAACAGTGCACAGAGAAACCCATGGTTTACTTTGGAGAAGAATCCCATCACTGGAGAGGCAGTGCTCCCATAGATGGCACCCTAAAAAGGTAAAGGTCCCCCTTGACAATTTGTCGAGTTGTGTCCCACTCTAGGCAGAGGTGCTCATCTCCGTTTCCAACCCATAGAGCTAGTGTTTTGTCTGCAGACAGTCCTCTGTGGTCACGTGGCCAGCGTCAGTAGACACAGAATGCCATTTACCTTCCCACCAAGGTGGTACCTATTTATCTACTCGCATTTTTGCATTTTGCATGCTTTTGAACTGCTAGGTTGGCAGGAGCTGGGACAAGCGACAGAGGCTCACTCTGTCACATGGGTTCGATCTTATGACTGCAGGTCTTTTGACCTTTGCAGCACAGAGGCTTCTGCGGTTTAGCCCGCAGTGCCACCACGTCCCTGCTAGATGGCACCTTAATGGGCTTCAAAATGCCCTTGAAAACTGTTTGTCTTGCCTCTGCTCCACATGGAGGAGCTGCCCTCTAGAACGCACTATAAGGTACTGCAGATTCTCCATGGATGTGTAGAGAATGGAACAGAACATCCCACTGTGGTTCATATACTTAATTTGTGTATAATTTAAGATTGTGTGTGTGTGTGTGTGTGTGTTAAAGAAACAGATTGTGTCTCAGTTGCCAATATGCAGAGCAAGTAGTGGCACTAATTATTGCCGTTTTCTCTTCCACACTAGACTAAGCTGAGCCGATTATGCGAACAAGACAAAGTGGTGCAAGCCCTTGAAGAGAAGCTTCAGCAGCTGCACAAAGAAAAAGTAGGATAATTATATTTATTACCTCAAATGGATGTTATTTCCCATGCCTTATTATCAGAACACTGATAAGAGAAGTACAAAGAAAATCAGTCCAGTGATGCAGAACATTAAAAATTATTCTTTTTATTACCATAGTACACGCTTGAGCAAGCTTTGCTGTCAGCCAGTCAGGAGATAGAAATGAATGCAGAAAACCCAGCCGCCATACAAAATGTCATCTTACAGAGGGATGATTTGCAGAATGGACTTCTTAGCACTTGTCGAGAAGTGTCTCGAGCTACTGCAGTAAGTCATGCAATTTTTCTTCAGCTGGTAAAACTCACTGGTGTGTTAAGTGGCGGTTCTTTGTGTAGGTATTCTTTTAAAATTGGCTGTCTGTAGGTTTGTTCTTTATTACACTTTTTGCAGGCATTAATTTGTCCTCGTCCTCCAGTCCATGATGAGGAGGGTGTATATTCTGAAACAATGGAATGTCTTTGTTTTAGAAGTTGGCTAACAGTTGTAAAGCTTTGTAGTCATGGTTCAGGCTTCTGACTTTCTTTCCAAACAAGGTACTTTTGGAAGAACTGGAATTTCAGATGAGAGAATGTAAACTACAGTGGGGTCTTGACTTGAGAACTTAATCCGTATTAGAAGGCGGTTCTCAAGTCAAAAAGTCTGTAAGTCAAGTCTCCATTGACCTACAGTGCATTGAAAACCAATTATTCCCGTAACAGGCCGTTTTTGTTCCATTTTGTTTTTTTTCTGGTCTGTAAGTCAAATCTCAGTCTGCAAGTCAAACCTAAATTTTGCGGCCAGAGAAGTCTGTAACTCAAAAAGTCTGTAAGTCAAGCCGTCTGTAAGTCAGGGGTCCACTGTAATACTTTTCTCTTGCATGGAAACACATAATCATCAAGTCTTGCTGTGGTTTTTACCAATCCAGATAACTTGAGTTGACACCTGACACTTTCAACTATATGCTGTTGGATTCTCTGAAATCAATATTTTCCCCAAACAGAAAGCAAAATACTTACATGGCTGGTGTTTGTCATTTATTATTATAAGCCAGGAGTGGGCAAAATGTGGCCCTCGAGATGTTGTTGAACTGCAACTCCCATAATTCCTAGCCCACACAGCCAATAGTGAGGAGAGTTGAGGAATGTTGGGATTTGCAGTTCAGCAACATCTGGAGGGCTGCACTTTGCCCAGGGCTGTTATAAGTCTGTTTTCATTCCTTCACTTTAGGAGGCCACCAGACATCTTCTGAACCATCTGAGAAGTTGAATACTTTTTTTAAAAAAAAGAAAGAAAGGCATATGCTTTCTTTCTTTCTATCTGGAGAAAAAAAGTAATGAATATGAACGTACAAAAATAGGCAATACCTTTGTAGATGTGAGCTTTCGTGTATCGTATGATGATTGTTTTTATTTTGTTAGTTTTATGTAATAGTACTGTATTGCTTGTTCTTGCATTAGTATTTTATTTTTATATACACATATAATAGTATCTCCATTAAATCAAGAGCAACCTGTATCCATACAGTATGTTTCTGCACAAGTAAACTGGTAGGATTTTTCTGCTTACCAGATCTCAATATAATGCTAACCGCAGACTTTTGTTCAAAGTCAGGTCAAAGATGCTCACATGACAGGAAACCCCCACAATGGCTGGCGTAAACTGTCACAGCCTGGATGTCAACTGCCATGTGGATCCGTTCCCCATATCATATGACTTTTTGAAAAGGTTTTATGAGTCAAAGGGCAGGCTTTTGATGCAGCACTGTTGGCTGTAATGAAGAGAAGGTATATGGGAGCAGGAGGGAGATTCCCTTTTATTTGAAGAGCCCTTGTAGTTTTCAGTATATCCTACCTTGTCATGGGATTTACACCTGACATGTTCATATTACATTGAAATAAAGGGGAGCCGTGTTGTCAATACATAATATCTATGGGACAGTGCTTCCACAGCAGTGCATATGCAGGCAGGAAAATCCTGCATTATTGTGCTAGCGGGACTTTCCACTCAGCAAAAGTAAAGTAGGATACTGGTCAGTACGTCCTACCATTATAGCCAAAAGGTAGACCAGTGTCTTCCATGGAAAAAGCACTTGGGGATCTGCCAGCTATCCCTGTGATTGTACAGACCAGTGCCCAGAATGTTCAGGTTCCATTTGAAAATAAAAATACTATTTTTATGAGAAAAAGAAAAGTGTCCCGATTTCTACACATTTGCTCATAAATAGTTGGATGTGCTCCAGCCTCCCAATGATCTGGCCGATTGGTATAATGGTGCTGGGTCCATTAACAGGCCCTTGTCACTTCTCTAACTAAACTAAGTATTGGATTAGCCTAATTTCAGTAAATAATTCTAAGTATGTTGTAAGAAGGGGGGGAGAGAGAGAGACCCCTCTCTCAGGAGTGCCATCCCTCCCGCTAACCCTGAGAAAGAGAGCCAGACCCCACCAGTTCTCCCACCATGGAAGACGGGACCTCCTGGACAGGACCCGGGGAATTTGGAGGGAGATTTGAAAAGACTTACGATTACAGAACCTGGGACTATCTTGGCGGGTGCGGAAGAGAAAAGGCGGGAGATAGTGGAGGCAGGGTTGGGGAAAATAAAAAGGGGGGAAGGAGAGTTACCTGCAGGCTGGGAGTGGATCTGGGTAGAAGATCCATGGACAGGGAAGAGAGAGAAACTGTGTGTCCCCAAGGAGGAAGCTGTTGCTCAGAGGAGGCGTGAGTTGAACCCCAAACCTTCATACTGGGGCGAATGAGAAACTAAGCAGTGGAGGAGGAAGTTGAGAGAGGAAAGAGATAGAGTGGAAAGAGAACGAAGGGAGAGGTTGGAATGGAGAATTTGGGAGAATCAACAGAGAGAATTCCTGGAGTCCCGTGGGAGACGGGGGAGCACCCCAGGGAGTGTGACTGGGTGGACATTCGAGAAGAAGACACTATCCCCCTACTGGAAGGAGAGGAAGGATTACTACTGAACCCTGATACCCCACCGGAGTGGCCCGGACCCTGGAATAGCCAGGGTAAGAACCCTTTCAAAGTCGACGACTGGACCCCCCCTTCAGACCTGTTGTCGAAGGGGGAGAGTAGCACTGATGCAAAATGTAAAAAATATTTTTCCTTTATACAGTCAACCCTCGACTTACAAACGGTCCTAGTTACAAACATTTTGGCTTACAAACCGCTCTGATAGAAAAATACTGACTCAACTTGCAAACTTAGATTCACGTTACGAGCAAAAAAAAAACAAACACGCGGGATGTGGGGAAAGCATGAAATTTGAACTTTCAGTTAACTCTTGGCCAGTGAAGAGGGTGCATGTCTGCTTCCTCGCTCTTCCCAGCGTTTTGAGAGTCGATTTGGAGATAGTCTACAGACTGCCTGGTACTGCCTGGTATTGCCTGGTACAGTGCTGCATGGACTGTATTTTTATTTTTTGGCTTTTTTTTAATTTTTGATTTTTGGATTTTTAAAAAGTGTTCCCTCCCTCCTTTGCTGCCCCCTTTTTCCCCAAAAGATGCTTGTATTGGCTTGTCTTGATTGAAAAGGTGCTTTTCAAGGTGATCTGTTGTCTGAAAGGTGCTTGGTTTTTCCCAGAAGGTGCTTGTCTTGACTGAAAAGGTGCTTTTCAAGGTGTTCTGTTGAAAAGGTGTCTGTTCCCTCCTTCCCCCTCTCTCTCTTTTTTCCTTTTTTTTAAACCTAAGTCATCTTAGGTTAAAAGGGAAAAAAAATCTGCCCATAGTGGTAGGAACGGATTAACTGGCTGTGCATTAGTTCCTGTGGGAACGAATGAGTCGAGTTACAAGCCGCCCCTCGACCTAAGAACCAAAAACAGCTGGAATGGATTAATTGGTTTTCAGTGCATTCCTATGGGAAATGCTGATTCAACTTACGAACTTTTCAACTTACAAACTTCTTTCCAGAACAGATTAAGTTTGTAAGTTGAGGGTTGACTGTATTCAAAAAGCAGGTTAATTCTGCCATGCATGGCTAACAGAGCAAAGTGTCAAAGCTAACATACTTTTTTCTAATGTATTCAGGAGCTTGAGAGAGCTTGGCGGGAATATGACAAGCTAGAATATGACGTGACCGTTACCAAGAACCACATGCAGGAACACCTGGAGCGCCTTGGAGAAGTTCAGGTGTGACCCAAACCAACTTGATTGACATGATTCTAGCTGAAGACT
The DNA here is from genome assembly GCF_051106095.1 of Pogona vitticeps. NCBI lineage: Eukaryota > Metazoa > Chordata > Lepidosauria > Squamata > Agamidae > Pogona > Pogona vitticeps. Next base: position 184,045,142 of record NC_135787.1, read on the forward strand.
TTGATTCCTCAGATGGCTTTTTTTAAAGCGGGTTTTAAGACTTGCAGTCTCAATGCTAATGTTTTTCTCTGGCAGAATGAGTCGGCGGGCATACAGCGCGCTCAAATTCAAAAGGAGCTTTGGCGAATTCAGGATGTCATGGAAGGTTTGAGTAAACACAAGCAGCAAAGGAACAGCACCACAGAGGCAGGTAAATTAGCATATGGAGCTTGGAGGGGCTGGGGAGAATACTTGTAAGAGGAGTAAATGGCACCCTCCTTCTTTCTTTGATGGATGTGGATGGATTTCACAGTGATTAAAAAGGAAATACTGTATATGAGCTGTTAATCGCTGTGCATAGCTACCAGGGATTTAAGTCATTGTTCACTATAAAAATATGTGTTCTTTTTGTTTTTAAATAGGTATCTTAGCATCAAAGGCTTTTTCATCTAAGTATAAAAATGAGGTATGTTTTTAGGATTTAATAGGATCTGTTTAATTGCTTTATGATTAAAAATAGCTATTGGTCAGTTTTCCAGGATTTGAGTTCTGAGATATGTAGCACATTTAAATAAGCAGCTGCCATAAGTGGTTTATTTTTAAATGCTGAGTACCTAAACAACAGTATTTGTATGTGTTTTGTGACTTATTCTTACTAGTATCTCTTCCCACTTCTGATTTTCCTTTTATCCGAAACTGCAGTCATACAAGGAATGGGCACTCAAAACTCCAGTTTGAAACCAGTTTGAGATTTAAAAAATGCCTGTAATAACACCAAGAAATTGTGTTTTAAAGGGATACTGTAAACTAAATGTGGGAGACAAGAGATAAAGGATAGAAGCTGACTTTTTAGGAAAACTATTATATGTTTTAGCAACTGGTAGAATAGAGCAACAGGATAACATTGATGTTCATTGTAAAACACCAGTACAAGAAATGTAGAAAAGATGGCAAAAATATATGCAGAAGGTTGACCAAATTATAAGTGAAACTTTGTTTGGAGATAGGTAGGAATTAAAGCATGTGTCTTTTTGAGTGGGTAGGGGCGGAGACAGTACATATAAATTGTGAGTCTATGATCACTGCAGGCACTAATGACAGTAGAGAATTCTATCTTTCTCAGTACAGCAGGGTCTCTTTAACTGCAATCTGTGCTATATCAGCTCTAAAATATTGAAAAGAAGTTATAACTCTTGCGACAGATGAACCCATCTAAATAAGGTGACTGTTCTGCAATCTTTAGGAAGAGGAAGTAGTCCCACCTCGTCCTCCACTCCCTCGGTCCTATGACTTTGCAGAGCATCCTCCCATTATCCCCCCTCTGCCCAGTGATAGCAGCTCCTTGCTCTGTTATAGCAGGGGCCCAGTACATCTACCTGACGAGAGGAAGATTCACCAAGTTCAAGGATACCAAAGAAATGGAGCACACTGTGTAAGTGGCCACAAAAGCCACAGTGCTATTGACCATTTCCCCTTCCATCCGTCCTCCTGTGCAATTGCCATCTTGACATTCAGTTATTTTTATTTCATAGCGTTCTCCTCCCCCTTGCATAACTTTTATTTCTTGCTACATTTTTGCTGCTGCTGTATTTGCTGCTGCTTTTTCCCATCAGTATTCTGTGAATGTGAGAGTTCACAATGACTCAGACTGCTTGCCTTTTGTGTTAGATTCAGACTTACGTCTGGTCCAGTGTCGAGAATCACTTTCTGCTGTGTGCCATCTAATGTTGCAGGATGGTGATTTTAAAGAGCATACTCTGGAGCAATCTTATGATATTATTCTTATTCGTTCATTCAGAGCCAGCATTGTACCTGACACTGTGCTCTGCAGAGTTACGTGATTAAGAATAGATCACTGCTAGATTTTTTCCAATAAAATCCGCAGGCACTTTCACACAGTTGTGGGAATAGTTTCAGGGTGATGATTTATCAGTGCCTGTCCAAACTTGTGGCATATAGTTGCTATGTCATTTGTAAATCTGAACACCAGACCATTTACTTTTGAGTCTTTCTTCTTATGTGATCTGAGACACGTTTGAGTGCTGTGAAGATCATGAGGAAAGGCCATGGGATGTCCATGTTAACTTTCAGAACAAACACCAACATTGCGGACCTTCATTCAGAGGAAGCTTTGTGGCTCAAATGAGAAATGCAGTCGAACTAAATGTTGGTCCTTGGGTCCTTTTAAATGCCGCCTTGAGTCCTAAGAAAGGCAGGATAAAAATATTTTAAATAAATAAAATTGAATAAACTAAGCCCACACAAAGAGTAGGCAGTCTGAGCATTCTTGAGCACTTTAAATAAAACAACACTTCAGGTTGCAATAAACTTGCCATACATTATGAATACCTGTTTTGTTATTCTGCTTCAATGCATCTACTGCAAAGACTGCATATGTGCCTTGCTGTGATTGACTCTTAGGGTCCAGATTACCGGCTTTATAAAAGCGAACCTGAGTTAACAACTGTGGCAGAAGTTGATGAATCAAATGGGGAAGAAAAGGGGGAGCCACTTTCTGAGTCAGAAACCTCTGCGACCAAAGGTTAGTGAATAGCCTGTTTTGCTACAAAATGGTTTGTTTTTGTTTCCAGTAGTGCAGAATGCGGAACTCAGTAATCATGGAGAGACAGCCCAATTTTTTTCAGTTTTAGAAATTAAGGTAACTCTTCCTTATTGTAAAGGGAACAACCAGTGCACTAAAATTAAGTTTAATTCTGTGACTGGAGAGGGCTTCCAGACAGTCACAGAAAGAACAAAAAACCACAGATGATACTGAGAATCGGCCTTGAAATCCATAATGACGCTGTGTCTAATCAATGCTGTCATTTTCTGTGCACATCATTCCTTCAAACAATGACTCATTTTCTCCCTTGCCCTTGAACACTTACCCTGCCTTTGTTCATTCAGACTGCTGCATTATTTTGCTGGAGCATCCTTGGAGCCAGTATCATAGTCAAAAGGCAGGAAAATAATGTGTCTTTTTTTAAAAAAAGAAGTGTAATGGTGTAATTGTTAAATTGCCTCTGCCTTTTAGACAAATGCAATTTTTATGCTAGAGTACATACTTGAATCATTTATGTCCTAAACTTTATTATCTCACTTTTGCTTTATTAATTTTAAAGTCTGCAAGCTGCAACCTTGTTTAGCTTCTGTTTCGTAAAGCACTTAGGTACTGGCATTATGAAAATGTATAGTATATTTATTTGACACTGATTAATTGCTGATTGAGCTGTAATTTAAAACCTCTGTGTGTGTGTGTGTGTGTCTGTGAGCGGGTAAGTGAGTGAGTGAAGAAATTCTATTAGATGCGTTTTATAAGGACACTTTGATCTAAAAAATAAGTTTTTCTCTTGGTAAGCATGTCGAGGACTATTTAATTCTAAAGAATAAATCCTCATTTCTCGGTTAGTTCTGTACATGATTTTGGAAACCAGATGAAGAGAGATGTGAAGAATGCATTTAGAGCAGTGGTCCCCAACCTTTTCCAAACCTCGGACCAGTTTAGTGTGTGGGCCGGAGTGTGTATGTCTCAGCACAGGGGGTGGGGCACCCGCGCACAGGCGACCAAGGGCACCTGTGCATGGGGGCAGGGCACCCATGTAGGTGGGTGGGGCACCCGTGCATGGGCGGGTGGGCAGGCAACCCATGTGTGCATGTGGGGTACATGGGGGTGTACATGCAGAGGGGTGGGAGATCTTCCTCTGCCACCCGGTCTTGCCATGGCCCAGTACTGGGCCACAGACCGGTGCTTGGGGAAACCAGTTTTAGAGTTATACAACCTGGTACAGAAGTACTTTAGTGGAGAAGTACTCGACCAAATACAGTGGTGCCTCGCAGGATGATTTTAATTCGTTCCGCGAAAATTGTCTTGTGAAAAAATTGTCTTGCGAGGTTCCCTATGCATCGGTCTCAAAAAAAAAGTCTTGCGAAGCATCAGTCTCAAAAAAAAAAGTCTTGTGATGCACCATAGTGATCGCAAAAACCAATCGTCTTAGGGTTTTTTTCCCCCACGAGGCAATCGTCAAGCGAGGCACCACTGTACTGTTTAGTAAGAAAAATGCTAAAGTCATGCTAAAATTGAAGCAAGCCATTCTGTCTTTGTAGCAACCATTACAAGAGACAAAGTCTTTTTCTTGGACAAGCCAAAGTCACACCAACAACATCTTTTCCAGTTCTCCCCCTTTGATTTAGCAATTTAAATTTGTGATCACATTTTATTTATTTGTTTATTCAATTTATTTATTCACATGGCATGCGGCCATTAGCGAGTCATTTTTGTTGTGGATCTTTTTAAAAAGTTGTGTTTCTGCATGTGTGAATGATCTTGTTACAACCTTTTTAAACTACTGTTACCATGCAGGTGCATTTAGAATACCCCCACCCACATTGACTTTTGTGTCAATGTGTCATCTGTCAAATAGTCTCAACAAAGAAGCTCTAAAAGCTTATTGAATTGGAAGGAAATGACTCAGTAACCCAAAAACACATTGAGATGCACATCCTGGAATAAATGCCATGTGGCCTCAAAGCATGAGAGAAACGTGATTAAAAGTTTCAGAACCACAGAGGGATATTTTGCTGGTGTGACCACAGCCACAGTCGATTGCCCTTAGTTATTTCTAGCTTTGGTGTCTATTTAGGTGTCCAGTCTAGGCCTTCTGTTGGCACTATAGCCATTGGTGCTATATTATACAGTCATTATCGTTAATGAGAGTTGTCCCTCCTTCTCTGCCTCAGATTGTCCTTAGTGTGAAAGCACCTTGTAGGAATGCTACAGTTGCATTTTTTTAGGCATTAATAGTTTATAGTCAAAAAGTCCTTTGGCCTTATTGAAAAAGATGGGTTCATTTTTTAAAGAATCCTATTAAAATTTAAGTCTGTGTTGCTAAGGGTTTCCAAGGCTCAATTTATGCTTGTTGTTTGCACAAACTGAAGATATGACTTGACACTTTTTTTTCAGGACAATTCTGGTGATCCTTGCCTCTGTAGAAAGGTTGGCAGTGCTTCTGTCAGGTTTACATAGATCATGGTAGAATTGCCTTTTTGGTTGTATCATTTACTGAATGTGTAAATAAAGGGTGTGAAAGCAACATTGAAAAATTACTTGCATTCTAGGTTCTTCATTCACTTTGGAGATATACGTAGGTAATATAGACCCACCACTTGTGGAAAATGCTAGCACATAGAATGAATGTTGTTTAGTGTAGTAAGCTGTGCTGGAGTAGGCCCATTGAGTCAGTGAACATTTGGTAAGTTAATTGTTCTGTAAATTCCATGGATTCAGGTGGACCCACTTTTGTGACTTGCTCATGGAGGAGTTGACTCCTCAAATCTCCAGTAGGCCTACTCTAATATGACTAAGAATACTTACGGTAGTTAGGCATCCTTCAGTCTCGAAAGACTATGGTAGCACTAAGAATACTAAGCAATAGGATTTCAGCCATTAAATATATCAGATAGGAAGGAGCAAGTTAATTGGCAGAATTAACCAGTTAAATGGCTTCATTTCAGCTCTGCCCACAGTTACAGAAATTCACAAAGAGTCCTGTGTGTTTGAGAAAGAGGGACTTGTGTTTCTTATAAAGCAGCTCACTTCAATCTCAGGGGCAAACCACTCATGAAACAAAAAGCCTTTGAAATGCATGTTGCATTGGGGTGATTAGGAGGATGCTATTTAGAGAAGGAAGTTGTGTCCTCTAAACAAATATTTTGAAAGTATTACTCAAAAAATCAATCAACTTCTTTAAAAGAAAAATAGAAAAGTTTTGGCTAACTTACCAAGCAAAGCATGGCATAGTGTATAATTTTAAATCAAGCATTAGCCTTCAAAAGTTCAAAATCACACAACATTGATGCCCTTTAAGGAAGAAAGAAGAAATGAAGTGCACAGACTGCTTGGACGAGGATGCTGTTGCTTTATAGGTCATCCATCTAACCGAAGCCAATGTAGTGGCATAGCCCTTATTTAATCCATGTCACTATTCCAATTTCAGAAATTGCTGTAGTGAGTCTACAGCCATCTGTCCTTCCTGTTACACCTCCTTGTTCAAGGTCATAAGGGAAGCAAGGGATACAGCAATTATGAATCATATCAGAGTAGAATGATCAGTGCCTAAAGCTTCTTGGCATCCATGCTTGAATATGGATCCAGAAAAGGCAGCCCTGGTATTTTGCACCAGCACTTACAAAGAGGGCTCATTCATCTCGAATCATACCTTATCAATTAGCTTTAACTTGTAGCTGTGTTATGTTTTAGTGGGATGTATAACACAATCCTGGTTATGTACAGTGATGACTACAAAATAATTTTTTTTCACATTAATTTGCATTTCTGTGTTATGGCCTTTATGTAATATTTTAATGTCATTGTGTTCTTTTGTAGGCTCACATTTTCCCATTGGAGTTGTTCCTCCCAGAACAAAGTCACCAACTCCAGAGTCTTCAACGATAGCTTCTTATGTGACCTTAAGGAAAACAAAAAAGATAGATCCAAGAACGGTATTTAAAACTATTAAACTGGGTTCCTTCCTGTCATGCTCTATCAACTTGGCATATCATCATCTCAGGGTATCATTTCAGAGCAGCAAAGTGTGGCTAGTCTTATTACTGGGCATAATTTAACTATCTACTGCACTATCACTGTATATGAACTGCTGTATAGCTCAGTGTTTTAGGCATCTGGCTACGGAGCCAGAGGTTGGGATTTCAATTCCCCACTGCCTCCTTGACCAGGGGCTGGATTGATGATATATAGAGTCCCTTCTAGCTCTGCACGTCTATGATAATGATGATAGAAGGAACTCATACAGAAGTCTAACATTGGCGTAACATTTAGTGTGATTATGGCAGGAATGTGGCTTAAAAAGAGATCTAATATTTCCAGCCATGTTGAAGCCTTCATTAAAAACTGAAGTTTTGGGAAGAAACTGAAATATATGCAATACTTACTTCCATTTCTTACTTGAGCCTATTTTACTGCTGTAGCAACATAAGATGCTTCACTCCTAATGTAATTAGCATATCAGATTGTACTAATTTGCATACATAATTTTGAATTTTTTTAAAAAGGAGTCTTTATTTTGTTCAAACAAAACTGAATATACCTTATAATAAGCAGAGAACAGAAGACTGCCATAGCAAGTGTTACTTTTTAATATGTATCTTAATTAGTGTCATCAAAGCAGTGGGGAAAGGATGAAAACACAAGCTAGAATTTTTGTAATGAACAAAAGAAAGTGTCATATTTTGACAAAAATGGTCTTGCATCTACTCTGAAGTCTCCACTAAATTAGAAAAAAGGTTCTAATCCAACAGAAGGGAAGGAGCAGCCCACAAGCAATGGAGCCCCCACCCCATATGATTTTCCTTAGAAGATGGCAGGACCCACTAGATAGAGAAATCTGTCTTGGGTTTATGTACCAACATAAACCCAATATATGTATACAATATACAATTGTATACATACAATATACAATATGTATATTGTATGTATATATTGTTGATATTGGAAGGACAGATCCTGAAGCTGAGGCCCCAATACTTTGGCCATCTCATGAGAAGAGAAGACTCCCTGGAAAAGACCCTGATGTTGGGAAAGTGTGAGGGTAATAGGAGAAGGGGATGACAGAGGATGAGATGGTTGCACAGGGTCATCGAAGTGACCAACATGAATTTGACCTAACTCTGGGAGGCAGTGGAAGACAGGAGGGCCTGGCATGCTCTGGTCCATGGGGTCACAAAAGATCGGACATGACTTAACGACTAAACAACAATTGTTGATATATACATACAATTATGTATATATCAACAATGAACACTCTAATTCCGTGGGTTATTTTATACACAAGCTTTCATGGTGCTTTTTTATTTTGCGGATTATTTTATTTAAAAGAAAAACCTCCATTCTGTGTGGAGTGTGGCATTTTGACAGAGTAAAATGGGTGGCCAACTTTGGTAAATTTGGAGAGCCATTGGTTTCTGCCCTGGGACTGTCCTGGTGCCCTATGGGTCAACAAAAATGAAATTAAAATTGTTTATAGGCACAGTTTTGAACAATATATATATTAGGATGTTTCCCTAATTCCCAAAGAGAAAATGCTCACTTAAGAGTTTTTTCTTCTTTGCTCCCTGAAATTTCCAGTGTAAATTTTTCCAGGTTGGGGAGAAAAAAAAATCCTCCCCCTGCTGAATCCATTCCTAGCAGACCTTAATGCAGTTTTTTAAAAGATTCACTTCCCAGTTATCCACCACTAGTCAAAGAATATTCTGTAGTTTTTATAGTGACCATTTGTTTTCGTATTTTTAATTTTATGTCTGAAAACGTGCAATGAGCACCTAATCACCTATGGATAATCCTCAGCTCTTCATTGCCTGTGCATCGTACATTTGTCTGTCATTCAGGCCCTATATTAAAAATGTACCTGACCCACCATGGAATATCAAAAAGCAGTTTCATCTTTTAAGAAGCACAACACCCATCCACACAGCCTAACAGTATTAACAGTAGCTCAGTTGCCATTTCTACACTGGTACAATTCTGTACCTGAGAGGTTGAACAGAATGTCTCATAAGAGGATTGCAGCTGATAGGAAAGAGGGAACGACCAAAATAATGTATAATGCTTCTGTGACATCAGTGCATCCCATTTTGTACATTACTGGAGATCTAATTTGACGGTCAGATCAGTATTATTTGAGTGATCAAGTTTTATTTCTGCAAGGGTATTGGTTGTATTTTTGTGACACACTGTGAACAGCAGCACTGATGTTAATGGTGTTTCTCACCGTTCCATGTATTACATAGAAGAAAGTCTTTTGTGACATTTACTTTATATCCTTGCACACTATGTGGTTAGCCTTATTGCTTCTAGTCGCAGCAGCGTCTAAGCTGTGGAAGCATCTAATTATGAAATAGCAAAGTATGCATGTGTCCCTGAAACAGTGTTCCCTTTTTGCACATTATTTTTTAATAATACATTTTCTTTCTTTTCAAGGAAAGGCCAAGAAGTGCAGTGGAACAGCTATGCGTGGCAGAAAGTACTCGCCCCCGAATGACTGTGGAGGAGCAGATGGAAAGAATAAAGAGACACCAGCAGGCTTGTCTGCGCGAGAAGAAGAGAGGACTAAACATCCTTGGTGTCTCAGATCTGTCCCCTTCACAAAGCCCATCCCTTGCCATTGACAATCCTTTTAAGCTCTCCCAGGTATACCACATGTTTGGGTTCTTCCAGAAAGAGACAAATTGTGCTAGACTGAAGCTGGATCAAGCAGAGGTGGTGGCTGAGGACTGATTTCAGATCAATGAAGTGTCTGTGGAACTGAGCCAGTGGGGTTGTCTAAAGACATGGAAACAGAACTTGTAACAGGGGTTTCTCTGACTCCAGAATTGGTGGATCTTTCAGTAGAAATAGGGGGAACATTGGCTTCTACTGGAAACACTAATGATCTTAAGTGGAACTCAGTACCTTGGAAAGCACTGTGTCATCATATTTTTAAAGAAATCATTGTCTCCCCAGAGAATGTAAACTACCATCTCCACCAGCTTTTCTTTCCCCTTTGAAGGAATGAACACAAGTATTTTTAGCGTATCACTTTTTTCTAAATTTTTGGAGGGAATGTAGTGTTTGCCTTGAACCCCACCCCACCCTTTATTTGGGCTCCTGGAAGTTAATAAAGGCTTCTACTGAGCACTGAGTGAATTTTCCATTGAGCTGTTGCACTCATTATTCTATGTAACCTATGTGTTTTGCTTGATTTTATTGCACAATGACATCTGTAACGTGTAGTTCTGCGTTAACTAGCAGTTGTCTTCGAAACTGCACTGTCCGTTGAGTTCTTTGTTCACAGTAGATATTTCTTCTTCTTGCAGAACCAAAGGAAGGACGATTTTGTGTGCATTCCTAAAGAATTAGAGTATGTCAGAGTGAATGATTTGGGCCAAAGCCATCAGAATTGTTCAGAAGAGACACCATGGCTGGAAGAAAACGATCAAGCAAATGAATATAACTCTGATTTTATTACACAGGTATTTCTTTCTCTTTAGTATGAGAAATCATTAGCATAAGCTTTGAGAGATAAGAGTCCAAAAATACTGAACAAAGCACACAGACACCACCTGCAGCATTATTACTTCTTGCTTCTGGTCTCTGTGAATACATACCCATGGGCTATTTGCACATGCACAGAACAACTCGGAACCTTCTGGAGCTGAGCTGGAGCATCTCTTTTCCTGTTGGAAATAACAACATTCAAATGCCCAAAATTAAACATAAAAAGAGGGAGAGTGATGTTCCAGTGAGTAAAAATATGTTTGACATGGGCACTATATTTACTGTACAGACTGTGCACATGTATGCGGGCTGCTGATTATGATGTTTTTTCCCCAAAACATGCTGGATGAAAACATGCCTGGTTTTGCCTTTTTGATGTCATCTTTCTTTGGGTTTCTCTGAAATTATCTGGGCTCATGGGTTTAATCCTAACTTCAGAATGACATGGACCTAAATGACAGTGAATTGAGATATTGATGCTTGGTAACTGTAAAATCAGTATAATTTTGTAAACATATTTCTGTCTGCTTTCTTCTCCCACTCAGTATTACATATAATTCCAATTTGCAAAATTTTTCATTCAACTTCCAGTTGCCAAACAGTGAAAGCCCACTGTCGCCAGATGTGCTAGACCCAAAGGAGGAGAATTTTCAACATACAACACCCATAGAAGTGGGAAGAGCACAGGATGCTGACAGCAGGTAAAGTAAACCTAGCATATTAGTAGCAGCAGGTGCTTAGGATTTGAAGTAAAACCTGCAGCTGATCTGAAATAGATTCTGTATTTCCTAATCTGAGAACCATCAGTTCTCCTGACCTCCTTTAGACCCAGGCTCTTGTTTTCTCAGCATATGTTTTTAATACTTGAAAAACAGCTACTACAAATAACAGACCAGCCTGAAGTACGAGTACATTGTATGTCAGTCATTAGTTACTTTTAATTGAATATAATTTTTTCATTTGTTTCCTGACTTAGAAACTACACAGTTAGATACAGTGTTTTCTTTTGAGAAATTAAAGTGGTTTCATTGACATTAAGAATCAGCTTTGTCTTCTGTAGAACTTTATCAAGCATTTGCTTAATCGTTCAGGTCTTGCCCGCTTTTACAGTTTTTCCAGTATGACCTGTGATTTATTTACTATTGGGTGGTGCCCCAGTTAGTTTCAAATGTGTTTTGAGTGTTGTTATATAATGAGATTGTTTTGGGGGATCTAGAGCACTGGGGAAACAGTACATAGTTTTGCAAATTAAAAATGAATTTTTGCCTATAGTGTTAATTCACACTTCTCCTTCTTCTGTGAATGGAAAAAGTAGAATACATGCTAGGCATTATTTGACATGAATTAGTTTTCCTTGATCTCCCTTTATATACTCTGCTTTGATTATGATCAGGATAGTTACAGAGGGGAAAACATCTAAGCTGATTTTTTTGGACTCTTTAGTATCTTTCCAACATAAAAATGCTAAGCAGAAAGCGATTTCTGTTTCTCTGTTTTCCTTCCTTGAAAAGCATGTGTTTCAAGATTCAGTTACACTGACATAGTACTATATACATCACAGTTTGTAATTTTGTATTATAGACCTTTATTGAGGTGCTATACCATATTAGTTAACCTAATTAGAAGTTAGAGGAAATGCTAAATATAGTTATTTCCCTTCAGTTTGAAGGATGAGGCCCCAGTAGAAAACCACAAACCTGAGAGCAGTACAGAAGAAAGTGAAGACACCAGCTTTCAAGAACAGCAGGAAGATTTGCTTTCTTCTTTCGAGATGCCAGCACAGACATCAAGAGGAAATTCAACAACAGCAGGTTTGATTCAGTATGCATAGCGCCAAATCAGTGCTTCTGAATACAAATTTAGTTGCACCAAAGAGTCCCACTTCTGTTTGAAAATAAACCAACAAAAGAAATAGAAAGCAAGGGCTTCTGACACAGACCCAGGATGTCATAATTATTGATTTACTTATTTCATTTAATTTAATTTATATACCACCCCATTAGTGCAGAGCACTATTTTGGGCAGTTCATAGCATAATAAAATTGAATCAACTGTGACGAAAACCACAATGAAATCATTAGATAAAACAAAGCAAACAATGCTTTCATGTGACTTGATGTTATTTCTGCCCTCTCAAAAATGGACCAGTTTTTGTCCAGGGAAAATTTGGAATGTCCCAATGCCCTTGGAGTAAGACGGAGCTGTCCTTTGTCCATCTGCCTCCACGTTCTACACTTAAGAACAGCAGCAAAGTACTCAACAGTCTCTGGGAGTGATTTTCCACCTCATTTGTTTCCTGACCCTTTTAACTGAAGGTGGGACCTTCTGCGTGGAAACCACAGACTTTGCCACTGAGCTACCTCTCCAGAGTCCTTTCCAAGTGTTTTAGCCTATGGCTCTCATCCTTCCCCCAACCAGGAGGGACAGTGGCCAGCGCTGATGGGTGACAACGAATTAAGAAAATTTGCCCCAGAACAGTAGAACCTCATACATGTACCCGAGGACTCCCTAACTTTGTTGTAGTGACTCCCTGTTTTCTGGTTCTCTTCTGGAACATGCTTAACTTCAGAGTGATTTTAAGCCTTCTTTGAATGACTCGTAGCTTGGCTGTATCATTTGGTTCGAAGTCTCTAATTTCTGGTGCATTTTTTGTCACTTTGTGTAATGCTAACCCTAAATTACAACTTGTCAGAGACACCACTTTTCATGCAGTGCTTTCCCTATAACTAACTGCAGAAAGTTCTCTTGTTTCCCTCGGTGCTGTTTGCTGCTTAACCTGCTGTGTCTGGGGATCAGAATTTGCCCAGGGTCCATGTTCTGACCTCTGTCCAGCTACAGAGAAGGATGTTTCTTTTCTAGTGGTTGGCCTGAGAATAAACAGAGACCTCCTTTTCTCTTTTTTTGCAGCTCTCCCAGCTTCTGCAGAAACCATTCACGGCTGACTTACAGAATGGACCGATGAAAATTCGAAGACCTTGTACAGTCGGATTTTATGAAATCTATGAAAGTTGTAGTTTTGATGCTTTGGGCCATAATAGAGCAGCATCTTTATCACTTCATGGAAAATGTTTATTCCAAGAGAGCTTTAAATACCCCATGGTACCCTCGATAAGTTGGAGGTTGTTCTTCTGACACCAACCTGCTGCTGTGAATACCATCCACATAGCTAAATGTTCGTTTTTCATGTGCGGCCTACAATCAGAACCTTCACTAGTGGGCTTCCCCTGGTGTGTGGTTTTTAATTATGACTTCAGTTAAGTTCTTTTTAGCTTTCTGTGTTGGTTTACTTTTACAAACCACCCTTTGGACCTCATTTTTGCTTTTTAAAAAGGATCATGTATTGTTTTCACTTTTTCATTTGTAAATGTTCACTCCCTATTTAAAATGTGCCATTTTTAAAAATTCATGCTGAGTTAAGGTGTGCCCTATTCCTGCTCTGCAATTATTTCTCAGTCAAGTTGCAACGTCAGTTACTGCCATACTGTTGTCAACAAATACAGGAATGTTAGTGTTTACTTTTCTCTAGCTTTTTTTTAATGAAGGTTTAGGGTTCTTGAGGTACTGAGTTCTTCCTCTGTTGGAATAGGGTGTGTACAGCAATAAGCAGGTCTTCAGTTTTCAGTTAAGTTTGTGTACAAATGTAATTATGTTCATTGTGTATATACTATACAATGAGCACAACCAATGTAAGTATAAGAAGCCACTTACTATTGTTCAAATACAAAATGTTCATATCTCATTCTTTTATATCATGTTATAAATAAATGTTGATGTTCTTAAATGCATGGATGTTGTTTCCTCCTAGACGGAAAAATAACCTGGCAAAGGACTTTTTTTAAACTTTCATAAAGTTCAAACAAGTGTATAACAGAAGGCATCATTCCAGCCGGCCTTTACCACACGTTACACTGTTACAGCACTTTGATACCACTGTGACCTCCATGGCTGAATCCTACAAAATCCTGTGGCTAGTAGCCTGACATGGTATGTAATCTTCTCTGTGAGAGAGGTCTCGTTCATGCTCACGCGTCTGCGCACGCACACACATGAATTACAACATTGAAGCTCTCTAGCAGAAAATCCCAAGTAACTCACCGTGCACATAGTTAGCAATTAGTAATATTAAGCTCCTGCAACTACTGCTACTTTGTTCACATCAGAAGCAATCCGGTGGGGCTTTCAGAGTGAACAGATCAGCCAAAAGTGTGCTGTCGTTGCTTAAGGAACACCCAAATGTGTTCACAGTCCTCATATTTTTTGTGGAGGTCCTTTCCTGTCCCCCACTGCTACAACTACTATCTGGATACACTCCTGATTTCTTCATTATTTTGGGTTCACATTTTTACATGAATTAGAATTGCTGCAGGATGTTGTTAGAAGTATATGCTGTACAACAGCTACCCGTAGTATGCTTCCAAAGATAATTTAAACCTTCATTTTTTTCTCCTCTGCCTGTCATTTCCTATAATAAAGGACTGCAAATATTAATTGCCCTCTGAAAACACTTGCCTGCACCCAATGTTAAATCTTTGGAAGGTTTTATTGTCTACTAAGGCCCGTTCTTGATCATCCCAGAGTGCAGGACACAAAATAATGGGCTCAAGTTACAGAAAATCAGATTTAGGCTGAATACCAGGAAAAACATCTTAACTGCTAGATCAATACAACAATGGAACCAATTACTGGGGAAGGTGGTGAGCGTTCCAGCACTGGAGGCATTCAAGAGAATATTAAGACAACCATCTGTCAGATCTGCTTTGATTTGGATTTCTGCATTTAGCAGGGGGGTGGACTCAATGGCTTTATAGGCCCCTTTGAACTCTTTTTTGCTTATTCTGATTTAATATGCCAAGGATAGGAGAATTGTCTTTACCAAAAAAAAAGTTTTGGAGCACAGAGCAGCACAGAGTAAAACAGGAAAGAAGGCCTGCTTTCTAAAGTGGAATATATTCTGGGCAGCAGAACAAAACAAGTGTCTTAATAAATTGTTAGAGGCTTGGGATGTTCAGACAAAAGACACAACATTTTGTGCTGGATTGAAAGAACAGGAATCACAAATATTAACCGCTGAAGTCCAACAGGAAAAGGAGTCCTTCTTAAGGGAGGCACCATCTGCTGTTCAGTACTCATTTTTTTCTCGTTCAACATTGCCTCCTTCCTTGAGCCAATCCAATTTATTGCAGTATGGCTGTTTGCAAAGTTGATATTTGACTTTGCCAGAATGTTTGGTTCCACTTAAAAGATGGTGGGAGCAGTCCAGACTTTGGGAGACAACAAAAGACAAGGCATAGTTAACAAAGAATATGTGTAAGAAATGTAAGGCAACCCCACTAGTCTCTTGAGCCACAGAGTTCCACCAAGATCACCCATCTCTCAGGCTAAGCAAACTCACATGCACATTGTAAGAAGATGGCCAGAATCCAAGTAGCATATTTGGAACACTGAATAGCCTCTATATAACAAGTCCCTCATCTAATTCCTAGGCTCACAGGAAGGACACCCTACTAGAAATTCAATTAAGGACTCACTAATTAGCAGCTCTTTGCCTTTCTGAGTTATACTATTGCATTTATAAAAGCATCAATATTCACCTTGATCCTGGCCATTACATGGGAGAGAATTGTGTGCAGTCTCTTAGGTTCTTTGAAGAAAGGAGGAATAGAAATTAAAATAGTTTAATGTTTCCATTTCTCCTTTTCAATGCACTTTAAAGAACAGGTGAAAAACAAGATTGTATCTCTGGAATTACCATCTATCCCAGAATTATGTTTTGCCTGAACAGAATTGTGTGTGAATGTCAGTTCCGTTTCATATTTCACTTCCTTCTCATAATCCATGCTTCATTTCACTCTGGATTCTCTTCCCTCCCCCCCGTATAAATGTGTCCATAATACCAGCTGCAAATACTTAAGTCATTAATTTAAATCAGATTATTTACCTTTTAAAATGAAATAACCTTGAGTGTTCCATTGCTGGAGACATTCAATAGAAAACTGGACCACTGTTTGTCAGATCATCTTTGATTTGGATTCCTGCACTGAGTAGGGGGTTGGACTCGATGGCCTTATAGGCCCCTTCCAACTCCATTATTCTATTATGATAAGAGGATCCACACTCAGTTCAGTTGTAATTTATCCTGCATTTCAAATCTTCAGTGCCTTATGGAGTAAGTGGGTATTACATGTCCTATTTAAACCCCAGGGCATGCTATTTTTTGAATGTTTTGCTTATACAAGCAATCACTTCTCTCTTGCCCTGATACAAATGAGTTTTTGAATCAGTTTTCTCCCCAGTATTTCCCATGTTGCCATCAATATATTTTAAAATCTTGTAAAACTTAACAAAAATTAAAAATGTTGGAAACCTCATGCTATGGAGTAGTTGGCTTTTGTGTCCTTGGAAGTGCCTCCATTAACAGTCATTCCATATGCCCATAGCAATGCCAGCTCCATTGACTCAGCTGGGACCACCTGCCACTGGGAATCTCTTCCCCTCTCTTTGCACCACAAAAGCAGCAGTTCAAATGACATTCCCCCCGGACTCACCCTTAGATCAGTATGGACTTGTCTGCTGCCAGGATCCTGATCCCAAATGCTGGGAGGAGTTTCTTGTGTCACCCAAAGAGGCTGGGCAACTTTGGCGCCACAAGGCCAGGCGCCAAAGCAAAGCAAAGCAAAGCGTGCTGCTTATATACCGCCCCATAGCACTTCAAGCACTCTGGGCGGTTTACAAGTTAATTATGCAGGCTACACATTGTCCCCCCAGCAAGCTGGGTACTCATTTTATCAACCTTGGAAGGATAGAAGGCTGAGTCAACCTTGAGCCGGCTACCTGGGATTGAACCCCAGGTCGTGAGCACAGTTTTGGCTGCAGTACAGCAGTTTAACCACTGCACCATAAGGCCAAGAAGCCCAGAGGCTCGAGGATCAGAGATGAGCCCGCCACCAGCAGAGGAAGCGGCAAGGGCAAGCAGCTCCACCATTGCAGAGACCTCCCGACCAGCCTACTCACAGCCAGTTGCATAGCGCTCCTCCTCTACCTCCTCTTTCTGCACTACGCTAACTGGAGAGCCTAGCCAGATCTAAGCAAGGTTTGGCCGGACCTCTTGAGAGGTTGACTGCTCCTATGGAGCAGCTGCCCCCAGTGGGGACTCTGGAGGCATAGCCAGGGGAAGAAGCCCCCAGGGACAACTGACTGCATGTATACAGCACCCCTGTTGCAGCCCTCTGTGTCTGGTGCACTTGAGGTGTCCTCAAACAGGTAGAGAAGGCAAGGCTCTGCTCCTCCCAGCAGAAAACGTGTACAGCATTTCTTTTCCCTGAAAGACTTTCGGAGCAAAGTCAACTCCCCGGCACCCTCAAGTCCATGAGTGTTATTGTTTCATCCTCTTGGTCCTTTAAATAACTTGTTTCAGCAAGTACATACTCAAGTAATCATTGTGTCATTACGGAGGGGGACACATACAGTGGGGTCTTGACTTGAGAACTTAATCCGTATTGGAAGGCGGTTCTCAAGTCAAAAAGTTCTCAAGTCAAATCTGCATTTCCCATAAGAATGCATTGAAAATTTGTGAATTTCGTTGTATGTGTATATACTTACAATGACAATAAATTATTATTATTATTAAAAAACCATTTGATCTGTATCTGCTCTTTTCCGTCCATAGAAACTAATGGGAAGCTGCTATTCCGCCTTTGACCACTAGAGGGGGATATTTTGTTTCTTTTTTTTCTTAGGTCAAGAAAGGTTAAGGGAAGGCAGGGAAAATACAGTCCAGGCAGTCCAGTAGCAGGCAGTCCGAAGACTGTCTCCCAATCCACTCTCTAAACTCTGGGAGGAGTGAGGAAGCAGACAGGCACCCTGGCCAACAGTTAACTGAAAGTTCACATTTTGCACTTTCCCTGCCTCCCACGTGGGTTTTTTTCAGTTCTTAACTCAAATCTAAGTACTTAAGTCAATATTTTCCTATGAGAGTGGTTCTTAAGTCAAAATGTTCTTAACTCGAGCCGTTCTTAAGTCAAGACCCCACTGTACTGTTCCCTTTACTCTTAATCTTAGAACTACAGTGGTGCCTCGCTTAACAATTGCCCTGCATTACGATGAATCCACTTTACAAAGATCTTTTTGCAATCACAATTGTGATCGCAAAACAATGGTCTAAATGGGGGAATTTCGCTTAGCGATGATTGGTTCCCTGCTTTGGGAACTAATTTTCGCTTTGCAACGATCAAAAACAGCTGATGGTCAGGTTTTCAAAATGGTCGCCGGGTGTTTAAAATGGCTCCCCGCTGTGCTTAGGGATGGATTCCTCGCTATACAGGCCGCAAAAATGGCCACCGTATGGAGGATCTTCGCTGGACGGTGAGTTTTTACCTCATTGGAACGCATTGAACGGGTTTCAATGCATTTCAATTGGGTTTTTAATTTCGCTTTACGATGTTTTCGCTTAACGGCGATTTTCCTGGAACGGATTATCGTCGTTAAGCGAGGCATCACTGTCCAGAGCTGGAAGGGACCTTACGGATCATCGGGTCCAGCCCCTTTCAAGGAGGCCCAGTGGGGCATTGAACCACTGAGCTATTCAGCACTTCACCTAAACCAAAGAGACTTATGCATTATAATGGGACATTGGCCCAGTCCCTTAATCATTTTGACTGCCATTTTATGCACATTTTACAACATTACAATATTCTTTTCAGATAGTTCATCCACAAAACTATTTTAGAACACCATTTGCTTTTCAATTATTATTTGGGAATAATTCCAGTTCCCTCTTGTCAGTTAATCCACTGAAGAGTAAAATTACTTGAATTGACTGAGTGTCCCGGGGGGTGGGGGGGTTGGGAAGCCACAGTCTAGGATTCTGGATAGTTTAACTTGCAACTATTTTTGCTTCCTGAAGTGTCCTGGTGCCTTCAAATCTCATATTGATCTTCCTTCCGCAGACAATTCATCTTGTCCACAAAAGATCAGTAGCCCTTTTTTTATTTCACAAAAGCTTTTATTTTCTTTTTCCGTCACTTTGTTAAAGTTCTTTCTCATCCTGGTCTCTTGAGCGTACTTAACGCTTGTTGAGTCAGGTTTATGAGAGCAAGAAAGAGTTTTAAATACCCAACTTGTGAAACTTGTCCATCTGCAAAAGCCAACATAGGGTGCCTTTATTCTTATAGTATGTAATGACTGTTTTTATTAGCTTTCACATGCTGTACAGAGGGGGAAATTTTTCCAGCGAGTGATCTATTCTACTGGGAGAACAGCATACACATTCTAGAGAGGTTTATGCTTTTCACAATCAATTACCTCCTTTCCATCTAGCGGCACTGATTGCAAAAAACTGGCAAATACTGTATATTCCTTTCCTAACCTGCATGGAAGCGCGTCACCCTTTTTCAAAAGGCAGAGAGAGAGAGAGAGAAAACTTAATTCGTCACATGCACTGTTCAATTCTGTGATGTTGTTTCATTTGCAGAATCTACAAAGCATTTTTTAACAGATAAGCAATAAGTTGTGTTTTGAGCTTCAGCATTATTTTATTCCCACAAGTCTTTTTGTGACATAGGAAAATGGTAAAATACACACACTCCCCTGCTTATTAGACATAATAAGTTAATATTTTGATTGGAATGTTCTATTATTCTTAAGTCTGAATAAACTTGTGTGTGAAAAAAAAGACTTCTAAAATAATGGGCTCAGTTTTTAGGTGATTGCTTTCAAGTGTCGAAACAGGCATTTTCTTTGAAGAATATCAGGCAAAAACAAAATATTTTTTTTGAAAAAGACAAAAGCATTGTGGTACTTTAAAGACTCACTGTTATATTTTGAGGTGGGCTTTCGAGGACAAGTCCACTTCTGCACACTTGGGAGAAGTATTCCCTGCATTTATTCTCAGCCCCCAAATGGAAGTCTGACTCAGGCCACGCTTGTCATCTACAGCTTTCTCAAATCCTTTCACTTCCACCCCCCCCAAAAAATCTGCCAGTTGATTAAGGGGTTCATAGTCAAGTCAAAATCAAAATACAGCAACTTGTGTGTGTCAAGTCAAAATCAAATTACAGCAACCCTAATAGAGCTTTCAAGGTAAGTAAAATATTTCTAAGGATGGTTTTATCACTGCTATGGGCCCCGCCCCCACAAGGATCCATGGCAAGTGGGAATTCACAACCATGACTCCTAGTTCATCACTGTACACTACACCGCATTGGGTATCACACTAAGAACAAAGTCTGCTGCTTATATACCTCCCCATAGTAGTTAAGGGACGTGGTGGCACTGCGGGCTAAACCGCAGACAACTCTGTGCTGCAGGGTCAGAAGACCAGCAGCCGTAAGATCGAATCTACGCAGGACTGCAGTTGAATGTTAAGAAGAAGAAAAATCATTACTACAGAAGAACTATATAACTTTAGAGTTGACAATTAAGAAATGGAAAGCTGATAGGGAAAGAATTGGTTCATTTGAAACCCAGTGCTGGAGGAGAGCTTTGCAGATACTCTGGATGGTCAGAAAGACCAACAAGTGGGTCTGAGATCAAATCAACCCCGAACTATTTATTTCTGGAGGCAAAAATGTTGAAACTATGGTTATCCTACTTTGGGCACCTTATGAGAAGTCGGTATTCTCTGGAAAAGGCAATAATGCAGAGAAAGTTGGGAGTTAGCAGGCAAATGTGATATGAGATGTTTTGACTTCCTAAAGAAGTGGTTCCCAATCTTGGGTCCCCAGATGTTGTTGGACTGCAACTTCCAGCAATCCTGGCCAGCACAGCTAGTGGTGAAGGCTTCTGGGAGTTTTAGTCCAAGAACACCTGGGGACCCAAAGTTGAGAACCACTGCTGTAAAGGAACCACAGGCTTGAGTTTTGCAAGAGCTGAGCAGGGCAGCTGAGGACAGGGCATTTTGGAGATGGCTCGTTCATAAGGTCATCATCTGTCGGAGATGACAACAGCCAAAAAATCTGCACTTTTTATTTTGTCATTCTGCGGCAAAAGATTCCATCCTTCTTGCCCTTTCCTTGTTTCATGACTTCTTGGCCTTTATCCCTTCACCTTTTATATTTTACTAATAACACTTAGGAGAACAATGGTGAAGAAAAAAAAATTAATAGTTGTTTATTTTGTTCTTTAGTAATTGTGTGGGGGGAATGTTAACACTATTGGCTGTCACAGAGAAATGACTTAATCCTGGCCCATGTTGAGTTTGGGCACTGACGAGATTAGGGGTGATGGCAGGAAAAGCTATGGAAACGGTCTGGCTTGGGGGTGGGGTGGAGAAGATGGATAAGAAATACTAGCTAAAGGGGCCCAGAGGATTGGTATGGGTTTTCAACAGCATCTGCAGCTGTTGCTTTCCAGCAGTTTGCCTCCCGCCTCCCTCCCCCCCACACAGCTTTTTGTCCCCCTGCTGTTTCCCATTGTCCACCCAGTTTGAGGAATGAAAGCTGTTGTGTGTTGATGGTTGACAGCAGGGCATCCTGCATAGACATGCAGATTGACTCCCAGGAGCGGCTTCTGTGGCAGCCAGAGGATGAAGGCACAATAGATGGCTGCCAGGATGAGTGTCAGCTGGCTTCAGAGAGCTGACAAAAGGAGGGTTGTGTTTCTTTTTTTTTTGTCACCCTCTAAAATATATATATTTTACGGGATATATATATATTTTAGAGGGTGACATTCCCATATATATATTACTAATTACCAAATTGGTAAATTTCTTTACTAAATTGGCAAAGAAATGGGTGGACTGTAGTCTTCTATGGTCCCCCTCCCCATTCCCATATATATACTACAGTCCTTACCAAATTGGTTTCTCCCTGCAAAAAAAAAAGCACCCTGCCAACCAACACACTTCTTCCCCAGCAAAACCGCCCACTAGGTTGGCAGATGTTTGGCAGAGGAAAAAGGCCCATACCTGGCTCAAGAAAAACAAGATGGCACCTGCAGAGGACAGGCCCTATGTATCTATTGTTTTGCTTCTTGGATTGCTATTTTTGTTATACATGCTAACACAGCTTCTCTGGTCCAGGAAACTATGAAAACTGTACTGGGATATAATGGGGGAAACAATTTTCTTTTTAGACTCTGCCTCCTTGCAAGATGAGACAGGTAGGTAGGTTCAGCATTCATAGAATCATGATTTAAACATCAAAATAAGGAAGCAAAAAAAATGCATGTTCCAAATGACTTCTAGGAGGTGAGAGGCAGTAAATATATGGGGGGGATGTTTTTCCAAAGGAAACTTTGAGCATCATTTAGTGGCCTCTGCGCTGTTTCTTAGGCTACAGAAGAATATGTGTGAGTTAATGCTTTCAAGTTAGCAAGACGTCTGTAGAAAATCAGAAGTCAGAAGAAAGTGTAGAATGATAAACCTGTGAAGGATAAAACAGTGATGAAGGACTGTCCTTTACAAAAGGCAACTGAAAGATGGGACTTATTCTATAAATGGATTGAGTCAACAGACATCGTATGAAGAGCATACATTGAAATGAGAACTTAAATCTGGAAGGCAGAAAATAGTAAAAAGAGCAATTTGGAATTTTGATATGGCAATATGTATAGAATGGATGTTAGCATGTTATTGTTTCTCCCTTTCCCCCTTAACCTCAATCCCTTTTTCCTTTCTGTCACCCTTTGTTAAAAATAAAATATTAAAAAAAGGATAAAACATTGCCATTGCAACAGATAGTGGATTAGCAGTAACAAAACAGGAGTTTAAATGTGCACATGTAATGTATGTACACAAATCTTAGAGGAAGAAGGGGATATTTGTCTGTGTGTGGTTTTTTTTTTAAGCACGTGTGCTGCTCATATACTGCCCCATAGCACTTCAAGCACTCTCTGGGAGGTTTACAAGTTAATTATGCAGGCTACACATTGCCCCCCCCCAGCAAGTTGGGTACTCATTTTACCAACCTCCAAAGGATAGAAGGCTGAATCAACCTTGAGCCGGCTACCTGGGATTGAACCCCAGCTGCTGCAGTACAGCAGTTTAAGGGACGTGGTGGCACTGCAGGTTAAACCGCAGAAGCCTCTGTGCTGCAAGGTCAGAAGACCTGCAGTCATAAGATGGAATCCACGCGTCAGAGTGAGCCCCCTTCATTTGTCCCAGCTCCCGCCAACCTAGCGGTTCGAAAGTATGCAAAATGCAAGTAGATAAATAGGTAACACCACGGTGGGAAGGTAACGGGCGTTCCATGTCTAGTCATGCTGGCCCCGTGACCACGGAAGATTGTCTCCGGACAAACCCTAGCTCTATGGGTTGGAAACGGAGATGAGCACCGGCCCCTAGAGTTGGACACGACTGAACAAATTGTCAACGGGAACCTTTACCTTTACAGCAGTTTAACCACTGCACCACCAGGCTCGTTTTGACAACAGTTTGTTTATAATAAGAACTTTAAAAGGTGCTTTCATACTTCTATTTATCAATAATGCCTACCTGAAAAGCAACACATGTTAAAATGCATTCTCTTTTCGGGCCCTTGCATTCAAAATATATCCTGAACTTAAAATAAAAATCTCCCCTATTAAAAAAAAAATCCATTAAAAGAGAGGCACTCCGAGTAAGTACTTCCAAAGAGGACTACGCCAAAGCAAGTCCCTGTGTGTACAATAGCTAAGTGTGCATGAGTTCCAGCCTTAAACGTCTCTATATTCTGCATTATTTGCTGAACCTGCAGTACAAGATCTTGTCTTGTTTTCCCTTTGTTTGAGATTTTGGCTCCAGAATCTTTAAAAATAAAGTGTGAAGGCACTTACTACCACCGCAAGGGCTGGCATGTCCGTATATCCAGGGCGGCTGCTCCTCTTGAATAACATCCAAAACAATCAGGATTTTTTGGCCACTAATCTGGATAGACAGACCCAAGCTTGCACGATGAATGGGTTCACTAGGAGGTCAAGGCTGCTGACAAGGGCCCAGTTTCACTAGCTGGGAGAAACCTGACACCAGAAAGGCAGTGTAGGAGATCCAATTAACTCACATGGATAACCGGTGAGAATAATAAAGGTTCTAGAAGATCCCACATCTGTGGCCAGACCTTGGAAATTGGATTTTTTTTATTTTTTTTTGAGATCACTCCCCAAAGAATGTTTGTGAGTGAGAAAGAGAATGCTTATGTTTGTGTAAACACCATACTGGCCCTTGGCTGTGCCTTGCCTTCCACACCACCAACCACAAGAGCAACAGCCATCACTGTCTCAATGAAGGGCCTTGTGGCCCAGTGATTAAACTGCAGTACTGCAGCCAAGACTCTGTTGATGATCCGAGTTTGATCAGGCAAGCTCAGGGAGCTGGTTCAAGGTAGGCTCAGCCTTCTATCCTTCTAAGGTCAGTAAATTCAGTACCCAACTCATAGGGGTGGGGGCAATGTGTAGTGGACATAATTAAATTCTACACTGCCCAGAGAGTGTTTGAAACTCTATGGGATGATAAATAAACAGCATGTGGCGTTCACCCTTGTGGCCCCTGCTTATTTTTCCCTCACAAAGGCTCATGCCGTTTTATCTTCACGCTGCCACCACTTGGGGCGTTCACCCAGTGCCCCTGTTTAATCTCCCTTAAAGATAGGTTCACCTTCTGGATGCGTTTCCACTTTACACGCTGCCACCAGGTATTATTCACCTGCTACCAATTATGTATTTCAGACACGTGTGCTGCCAAGTATAACAGGTTTATTGAACTATTGAGTTTGAGAATCAGAGGTTTCAATTACAGATGTTCTTTTATTGTCAATGTAAATCACAATGGGTAAATCACAGATGTTCGGTATAGTTCATTAAATAGGATTTGTTTATGCATTGGTTTGATGGTTCGTTCGTTCGTTCGTTTAGTCGTTTAGTCATGTCCGACTCTTTGTGACCCCATGGACCAGAGCACGCCAGGCCCCCCTGCCTTCCACTGCCTCCCGGAGTTGTTTCAAATTGGTTTGATGGTACTTTGTACCATGTTCCAACCCCAAACCCCAAAAAACCCCAACCTGTAAAAACTACCTGTTTCCACCTGTTTTGTTGCAAACTGGTTTGCACCAACCTCATTTTGCTCAGCAGCTGCTTTTGCTCAACGTGGGCAGACACATCACTTTTTAGTTTTTTAAAAGAACAACTCATGATGACTCTTTCTAGTAGTACAACACGAGGTTTCCTGCTAACCCTCTTAGATACAGGGAGGCAGTCAGCGGGGGGGGGGGGGGGGCTAGTCCATAGATTTCTCCTAGATCAGGAGAATGGATGGTCTTGCCAGGTGTTAAATGGTTTCCAATAATAATTTAATTCTGAGCTAACAACACCCTAAGTATTCTCTTATGCAAACACAGAGATAGATAGGCTTGGACCTTTCTGCCACCACAACATTTTGTCATTTTCCCTTGTCATTGTTCCAAACTACTTTGAAATGTCTGTCCTCCTCTTTCAGGGAACAGAGCACAAGGGGAAAAGAGAAAAATAATTTACAATTTTTATGCGTTACCTATTAATTTCAGGAGCTTCACTTCCAGTTAAATATCTCATTATCAGGACTATAACTATCAATCATCTGTCTTTCCATCCTTAGTCCTGCCTGTTACCACCTGCTGTTTCCCTGTTTTGAAGGCAGATATGTTGTGGTGAGTTGTCTCCTTTTGTGTTGAGTTGTCTAGTTTCACTGTCTTTGTAGACTAGGTGGCCTACATACAAGACACTGCTAGAACGTGTCTGGCTTTTGTTCAAATGTACAGTAACCTCAAGATTGTTTTCACATCACTAGGTTGTTTTTTTCCTTGCTGACACGAGTACTGTATCTTCCCTTCCTTCTTATTCATATTGCAACATCTACTTCAATCAGTCACACAGTCTACTTTTATGTAATCACTTTCACCCCTTTTCTTCAAAGTGCCTGACAGTGCTCACAGTACCTTGCTTGTAATTCCATCACCCAGCTACCACTGCCTTTCAGGTGAAGCTTAATGTTCGACACTCCACATCCATAATTCAAATTTAATATATAAATGGAACAGATTATGAAAAATCTCCATTCTCTGCTTTCCTGCCCTGCATTCATGCATGCATCTCAGCAGTGCTTAAGAGGTTCATTTACACTTTTAGTAGATCTTTTTTTCTCCTCTCACAATATATGTAAAGTTTCATTACAAACAAATGGCAAGCAAGGGGAGCCAAGAAGAATGACAATGTCTACAGCCCTTGTTTTGCTTGCCAGGAAACCACTTCATCGGTGAAAGTTAATGCATTTAGCTCGGGAGCTTGCAGCAAAAATATTCTAAATCCTCCCTATTGCAGTGGAAATTGTCCGCATGGGAAAGTCTGCAAAATGCCCGAAGGCAGCCCAGCTAGACCAAATTCATCCCCCTTAGATTGGTGGAGCTATAGATAAGAAAATTTGCAGAGCGGGATCTTTATCATGGCCTTCCTCAAGTGAACAACTTCCAGGGGTGCTGAACTAAAAGTTCAATCATTTGGCAACATTGCCATGCTGCCCTTAGAAGGTGAAGTCAAGAGATCTGGTGGGTAACAGCTGGGGGCAGGGAGGCTGCAAAACAGCTGGAGAAAGCTTTGAATCTCAAAGGCAAACGACCATGCTCGCCAAAAGGAGTCCAGCATCATCAAACGGTATCAACTGGCAGCTGCACACGCCTGAAGGAGGTTCCTCCACCAAAGTCTGTCCTGTTATTTGTTTTTACTGTTTTCCCCATCCCCAACCCCTGATTTTCAACTAGAATCTACTCCCCACTTCCATTTTTTTTTCTCCAGGCTCCAGAATGATGCTACATTATGAGAAATTTTAAATGGTGACTGCCTAGGCATTGATCAAAGAAATGTCACCAATGCTGATAGACCCATTTGAGGGGAGAAGACACAGCCCATGGCCAGGCCCAGAAAATCCCCATCACTGTTTTCTGGGGCAGAGAAAGGTTGTCTAGCACCAAGCCGGGGGGGGGGGGGGAGGGGGGGAGATTCAGAACAGACATCAGGCGAGCATCCCTAGCAAATAGATTCTGCCCATACCCTGCCACCATCCAAAATAACTTCCCCCATCCCATTTTAGATGGTGGGGACAGCCAAAGAAAAGCCTCTGAAGATGGTATATGTCAAATAAAAGAGGCAGGCTTTTCCAGGTGCTCCTCCAGACCCCAAGTTGTTACTAGCTCTAAAACCAACTAGCAGCCTACTGGAAATCATCTTCCCTCAGCCTTAGGCCGGAATTCTTTGTATGTAGGTGGATCTCATTTAATTGGTCACTTAACTGCAGACAGGCTGGCTGTTGAAGGACACACCTTTTGGGTACAGAGAGTCCTAGGTTCAGCACCTGGCATTTCCAGTTAGGCTGGATGAAGTAATGGCGGGGGTGGATCGATGTTTTTTTTTTTTACTTGATCCTCAAAAGCCGGGAATTCAGGGAATAACCAGCTTGGCATCCAGCTGACCTGTTGCTCTTACAAACCTATAACCATAAACTGTACTCCTCTGCACAACTTCAAGACGCAGTGTTGAAGTTGATTGTGCAATGCATACTCCTACTTTTTTAGGGGTTTATCCCTGTCCTCCTCCCCTTCCATCATCTCCACTTTGCTTCATGCCTTGGGTGTTGGGAAAACCTTGGCTGCCAATGTCTCTGTGGAAAGGATCCTGGGAGAGGAGCTACTAGTCAGAACAGACATCATACAGCAAAGGCCTCTTATGTCCTGTGAGTCAATTAGCCTCAATTAGAGGAGACCTACTAAATCAATGGAACTTATCTAAATGCTGATTTATGTGCCATTTATTCAATGGATCTACTCTTGTTGGAACCAACAACTGAATCCAAGATGTGTGAAGGCTTCAGACCTTCCAAAATGCCTATGTAAAATGTTTAATACATAACGGGCAAAACCCTGTTGCATAAATTCACACCAGCATAATCTTGATTGCTTATTTTATTATTTGATTTCTACCCCACCCCTCTAGACAGTCTACTTTAAGTAGTTTAAGTTAATGGAAAGCTTTCTATTCCTCCCTCCCCCCGTTTTAGGTTCTGAGGTTCTCTGGGCCTCCCTTTTCCATGGGGAAGCCTTAGGAAGGGAGGGGGAGCCTTTAATAGTAAAATTGCCATCAGCAGTCCTGCAATTTTATACTGTTAAAGACCCCTGCTTCCCCACACTCCCAAAGGCTTCCTCAGGGTAAAAGGGGACCTTGGAATGGGAGGATAAGAAGACTTGCATGAGCTTAAACTAATTGTTTCCAGTGCCCAGCTTAGGTTATGCAAGTCCAAAGTTATACCAGTAGGATTTTGGCTGGTAATAAGATGCAATTAACTGTTTAGTGCAGAACTCTAAGCACTCTAAACAAAAAGGAAAAACTATTGTGGCTAAACACTGTTATTTGTTTTTTTGTAGATCACAATTCAGTTCTTCAGACACAGCTTATTTATTACATTTATCACTTGCTTTTCTTCCAGTGAGCATGTTGTTCTTATGCGCCATGAAGTTGCCCTTGACTTATGGTGACCCCACGAATGAGCAATCTCCAAAATGTTCTGCCCTCAACAGCCCTGTTCAGATTTTGCAAACTCAAGCCTATAGCTTCCCAAGGGGAGTCAATACATCTCAAACTTGGTCTCCTCTTTTCCTGCTACCTTCCACCTTTCCCAGCATTATTGTCTTTTCCAGAGACTCCTGCCTTGTCGTGATGTGCCCAAAGTGCCTCAGTTTCAATATGTTTGTCCCAGAGTTAGTCCAGGCTTGGTTACCCACTTGTTTGTCTTTCTGTCCATCCAGGGTAACTCCAAAGCTCTCCTCCAGATACAGTATACATATTTTAAATAAACCACCACCTTGTGTGGTAGAATGAGAGAAAATATGCCCGAAAGCACCCCAGTGAGTTTTACTGGCTCATAGGGGGCTCCCAAAGCCCATTACTCACACCACACGGACACTACACATTCAAGTCCTCCTAAAAGAGCATCAAGAAACCAACACAAAAATGCATCCCCCAAACTCTGTTTTGGGAGGAAAATGGTGACTTAAAGAGGGCTGCAGGTTGGGTGCCCAGTTCCACCCAGGGTGGATCCTAATCTATGATTTTTTTAAAAAATCAAATCGATTTGATTCACGATTCAAATTTTAAAAACCACTTTTTATTGAAACAGTTAAAAACCATTTTTTTAAAAAAATGTAAAAAAAATTCCGATTTTTAAAATTGATATTGCGATGTAAATCAATCTGATTTTAAAAAAATCATTTATTTTTATTTTCAATCACCCTGCGTGGGGCTGGGCGTCCAACCTGCAGTCCCCTTTGAGCCATAATTTCCCTCCAAAATCAAGAGTTGGAGGGAAATGAGCTTTTGTGTTGGTTCTTGATGATTTTTCTTTCTTTTCTTTTTTTTTAAAAGATTCCAATCACCCCCACCCGACTCCCAAACTCCCGTTTTCAAAGGTGCCCCCTCCCTACAGTACTTCCTCCACACAAGCACAGCCCTGTATTCAAATTCTTCCGCCACGCCACGCCACGCCACGCCACGCCTCCAACTGCTCGGTACGTGAAGCTCCGCCTTCCGTCCGCCCTCTTTTTTCCGGCGCCCCCCCTCTCCCTTTTGGCCCCAGGCGGCTTCCGTACGATGGACGTGCGCGCGCCGCCTCCTCACCGCTCTTCACCCCTCCCAGCGGAAGCTCCTCCTCCTCTTCCCCCGCCCGCCCCACTTCTCCGCGCGTGCCTGGCTGGGTCTCGCTAGGCGGCCCGCGCGTGAGAGAGAGAGCGAGAGGGAGGGAGGGAGTTGGTCGGTGGTGGCGGCCTCGCGGTGCGTGTCTTGTGAGGGGCGCGCCTGAGGCGAGGAGGGAAAGCGAGGGGCGCCATGGCGGCCGAGTTGAGCGACATGGCGGAACCCCCGCCGCCGCCGCTGCTGCCGTCGCAGCTCCCTTCGTTCTCGTCCTCCACAGGCGGCGGCGGCGGCGGCGGCCACAGCAACAGCCGCGCCGCTGCTGAAGAGACGGCCGAGGCCGAAGGAGAGGCCGAAGGAGAAGCTGCCGCCGCCGCCTCTTCCACCTCTTCTTCCCCCCCGCCGTCGACGTCCTTGGCTGTGGGGATGGAGGCCGACCCGCCGCCCCTGAACGGGGAAGGGACGGAAAGCATGTC
This sequence comes from Pogona vitticeps, assembly GCF_051106095.1. Taxonomy (NCBI): domain Eukaryota; kingdom Metazoa; phylum Chordata; class Lepidosauria; order Squamata; family Agamidae; genus Pogona; species Pogona vitticeps. The sequence continues at coordinate 184,075,262 of NC_135787.1, forward strand.
GGAGCCGAGCCCGGAGAGCGCCAGCCAGGCCGGCGACGGGGATGATGAGGACGAAGACGACGACGACGAGGAGGAGGTGGACGAGGAAGAGGACGAAGAGGAAGAAGAGGAGGAGGAAGAGGAGGAGGAGGAAGAAGAAGAAGAGGTGGAGGACGACGAGGAGGAGGCCGAGGCCGGCAGCAGCGCCGGCTCCTCCTCCTCCTCCTCGTCGTCGTCTTCCTCCAGCGGCTGCTGCAGCGACGAGACCCGCTCGCCCAGCCCCGGCGGCAGCGAGGCCGACGCCAAGGAGGAAGCTAAGGGCGGCCTCGGCCTCAGCCTCGGCTCCAGGCCGGGGAACGGCGAAGGCCTTGGCGGAACCGCCGGAGAAGGAAACGGAGGAGCGCCGGGGGCGGCGGCCGAAGCGGCGGCCGCCGCCGCTGCTGCTGCGGGAGAAGGCGAGCGCCCTGGCGGCCCCGGCGGCGTCCCGGGAGGCGGCATCGGCGGCGGAGGCAGCAGCAGCAGCAGCGGGTGCAGTAGTAGCAGCAGCAGCAGTAGCAGTGGGGCCGGAGCCGACGAAGGCTACAGCACCGGCGGGGGCGAGGGGAGTAGCCGGAGCAGCGGGGGCGCGGGAGGAGGGCGCGGCGGGGGCGGCAGCACCTGCAGCGCCTTGTCCGGCGGCCGCCGCGGGAGCCTCGAGATCTCTTCGGACGGGGAGCCTCTCAGCCGGATGGATTCGGAGGACAGGTCAGTGGGAAGGGGAGCGCCTGCCTCCCGTTCTCCTCCTCTTCTCTCCCCCCCCCTTTAAATCGAATCGGTATCTGGGAATGTGGGGCGCAGTCCTGGCCGGAGGGCACGCACCCGAGCCCCTGGTTTCCGCTTGTGAACGGGCCTTTGTAGACCGCCTTTTCCGCCGGGGATCCCTGAGGCGGTGTGAATGGGTCTTCATCTCTCCGCCAGGTCCTCCTTCCCTTCAGCCCTGCGTGGGAGGCCCGGCTGGGGGAGGGAGAAAGTGAGGGGCTCCAAGGTCACCCAGTGTTTTTCTTTCCTGGGCGGGTGGGGACCGGGATAGATAGATCTGCCGCATCCCCCTCCTTCTGAGAGCAGCTCTGTTTAAAACCTGCTGTAGTTTTTAAAAAATGACATCCTTTTCAAAGCATGTAAGTAGCCTGTGTACTGGTTTTCTACCTGTGAAAGGGGTGAGGTTTCCTGCCATGTGTTTGACAAGTAAGGTATGAGTAGATGTAAATGTTCTGTCTCTCACTCCCTGCTCCACCTGAATTTCTGGGGATGCTGGTTTGGGCCCTTCCTGATCTACAACAGCCGCCTTAAGGTGACTCCCCAAACATTGTACTGTTGTCATGGTTGTTGGGCATCCTTTAGTCCGGAAAGATTATGGTCAAGTGCTCTGTATGGAGGACTTGGAACAGCGTCTAGTGTGGCTGAAAAGGCTGATTCGAGAGTGTTGTCATGGTATGTGTTCAGTTTATAGGATGATGCTTTTGCAATGCAATCTGATGCATTTTTGCTGTAAGGGGATATCTGTTGCTCACCCCTTTTTGGGTGATTTAGAGGCATAGCAATCTTTGTCTCCTGCCCAAGGTATGTTGTGGAAGGAGATTCTGCTTGTTGACCTGTTGATATTGGCAGCAAGAGTAGTTGTCTCCAAACCAGTGACCCCCCCCAAACTAAATTTTGAAAAGCAGTGAAGGGAAAAGATTCTGGGATGATGTTTTCTCTGTAGTTAAATATTCTGGGGAGAGTGGAAGCCTCTAGGTCTATGGAGCCCTTGCGCATTGCTTCCTATATACAGTACTATGTTGTCATATCAAGAATAGTACTAAAAAAGTGGAGTTTGGTTTTGGCTTTTCTTGCTGCTGGGATGATTTGGCCTGTTAAGGTACTTTTTCTTCTTTTCCAGAAGCCAGACTGTCAGGTCATTTTGCTTTGGAACCCTTCTTGTGCCCTCTATGTGCTTTTATTTGTCCCTTACTCCTTCTTATACCCTGTTTAATCAAAAGTAACTTCAATATATTCGCAAAGGCTTTCACGGCCGGGATCTAATGGTTGTTGTGGGTTTTTCGGGCTCTTTGGCCGTGTTCTGAACACGGTCAAAGAGACCGAAAAACCCACAACAACCAAAATTAACTTCATTAGTTCTGAAGTTTTCCGCATTTTTAATGTTCTTCACAATCTTGGGTGAGAATTAACATTCTGCCCCTTTTTCATAAGGGAGGTAGCAAACAAAATATGTATGTCAGGGTTATAGCCAACAAGCATGACATGTAGAATTTATTAACACAAGTGGGTTTATGAAGCTTCTGAAGACCTAGTTGTTCTTTCAGACAAAAAACTGTGGATAATTACATTGGCACAGTTGGATTTCTGACCAGTGGTTCTTAGTTCTGTTTTTAGTTGTCTACACAGTTACAGATTTTTTTTAAAAATGCAGGTGGAATTCTTAATATTTCTTAATGCGTTTAATTGGTTTCTTTTTTCCTCAGTTGGTTATATATCAGTTAAACATATTGACAAGCTGTACAGTATTTAACTTCCACTTGTTATGTAATTATTACTGTAGTTATAATGTAGCTACAACATGTTAATCAGATACTAACCAGTGGCAGGCAGGTAGCTAGATAGAAAGCTTCCTTTTTCATAGTTTTACTGTATGCTTAACAGTATTCTTGCTGGTTTAAGGATAAAAATGCGAGTTTAAAAATAAAGTAACATCTAAAATGAACTGCAAAGAAATTGGATCAATCCCTTTATGATAATAGACTGGCATTTAATCTTAAGTAAACTACTCTGACGTATTGAGTGATAGAGTGCAATCATAGAATGCCAAAATATTGCTTAGAAAGTGTTAAAAGATAGTGTCTACCAACGTGAATTTGACCCAACTCCAGGAGGCAGTGGAACACAGGAGAGCCTGGAGTGCTCTGGTCCATGGGGTCACGAAGAGTCAGACACGACTAAACAACAACAACAAGTGTTAAAAAAGTAATGCTCTTCTACTAACTTTCTGCTTTGTGGTTTGGGAATTAAAATGGTATCCAAAAGGATAGTCATCCACACAACTGTCTTCTGGAATATGTGAGTATATAGACCAGTCACTATATCCACAGCAGGAAGGTGCCTGATATTTCCCCTCCAATTTTATTTTTCTCATTTGACGTAGGAAAGATCTAACCCCAACAAAGTAGACTTACTCAGTGGGATTTACATTCAATTCAGTTGGTTTGCTTTCAGTTGGGATACTAATAAGATACTGACTGCTCTATGATATGACATTCGTGTAAATTATGTTTCCCCAGACGTGTTGTTCTCCAGATATTTTGATGTGCAACAATGATGATCACTGATAATCCAAAACATCTGGAGTGTATCAATTCAAGAGCTAGTCTGGTAACAGAACGGAAGCTCTTTTGTGAATTCATTGTATTTTTCTGTTGAAATGTAGGATTCTGTCTTTTTGCTACATCTTGTTACCTTTTCAGTAGCTTTGTACATACATACCGAAGCTTCCTGCGTAGACCTTGCAATCAAGGCAATGTGTTTGGTCACGTCCAGTGTTGGTTGTGATGTTCAGTATTTTTCAATAGTGGTGTTTCTCATGACTGCACAAAGTAGTAGATATTCTATTAGCTGTGTTAGTTGGTTTTAAATACAGGATTTGATTATTAGTTCTGTATTAGAATAATGAGCTAATTTAAAATCTCCTTTTTGTAATTATTTTCATTTCAGTTATTGTTAATGTTGAAAGTGGTTTACAAATCTGATTATAAATATTGCATTTTCCCTGGATGATATGGAGTCAGTAATTGCCTTTTGAAGTACATAATGCTGCATTTAGCTAGATTCAACCCGCCATTTAAAGGTAATTTTTTGTTTATGCAAAGCAGCTGATAAACAGGAACTAAATTTTGCTGAAGTAAACAGGCTTGCTTGTTTAATTTGCTTAAATCACACATTAATGAGTAGATAAAGCTGTATAAAATAAAGATCCACACAATAAATGTTTGGCAGGTAAGATATGGTTGATGTGCTGCTCCAGATCCGGTGACACAAGAGGCGTTTTAGTTATATCCAACTAGATGAAGTTTAGCCTTTGTAACAAGGAAACACAGTAGCGGGGGGGGGGGGGGCAGAATTGCTTTTCTAATGACTATGTTAGTAGGATTTTTAAAGAGATCCTACTTGACATGGGCATTTTTGCACCTGCTTTGTTCTTGTTCAGCAATTGTATTTTCACACTGCAGATGCACAGAGTTTCAGTAAGTCTTTTGTCCTGATTCAGCTATGGATGCCATATGTTGTCGGCTAAGATTTTTCTTCTTATGCTGTTAGCTTTTCTGGTACTTCCTTTCTTCAGTATTACAGTTCCTGCTTACAGGCTGGTAAATTAAAATGGCAGTTAATGGAAATTAGGATTTTGTAGTGTGATGCGTGGACTAAAGGCTACATGCACAGATATAAGCCAAATAGTTCTGAGCATCTTACTATCCATTAATGATAAAAATTTCATTGCTAGACCTTTAAGTTTAACATTAGGGTAAAACTTCTGAAGTATACCATTTCAGTGTTACAGTACTTCATACAAAATTGGCTATAAATCTTTTAGGGCATACCTCTTCTGCTGACTGTTTCACATAACATTAATCTTGGGAAATGTGGAGTTAAGGAGTTATCTTCACACTGTTTAAGTAAGAATGATGCATCATCTCAGGATATACTGACAAAGATTCTGTTGCTAGTGTACTAAGTCACAATTAGAGCTGGACCATTCAAGCGGTGGAACTTAGTGAGAAGTTGACTCACCAGATCCCCAGCTTGCTGCACCATTGTCTCTATTGGTCTCTTCTATCTACATGTTTCATATTTGGTGAGGTATACTTGCTCCTACCTACCCAGTTTAGGTGACATTGGCTTTCTGAAGTTTTGCATGTATTTGAAAATATGGTTCTTATATGACAACCTTCTTGTGTCTGTCACATGCTCTAATGCCAAGAGGCCTTTGTCAGTATAATCTTAAAGCGTCCTTATTTAAGATTGACCTTAACAGTTAATAAATCAGGCATGCCTTTTTCATTCTTACAGTTAAACTAAGGAATTTGCAAATATCCTGAAGATACAATGTCATCAAACAGCACTATAGACAGACATCTATGTAGAAAGGGTTTAGACAAATTCATAGAAGGTCCGGAGTGAACATTGTTCAGTCAGACTTTCATTTCTTTACATTTTATTCACTCAAAAGTGTCTTTATATTGCTTTCCCTAGTAAAGCCTGCCCAAAATTTGCCCAGTTTCCTGTTAGCCACTTTCTTCCTCCCACAGCTCTTCAGTCCTGAGTAATGTGGTTGGCAAAAAAGGCAGTGAGAGAATTTGTTGTTCCGATTAATCTTGCTGCACTGGTAACGGGCTCCCCTGACTACAGCCCATGGCTGTGAATATTTCCCGGAGAAAAACAGCATGCTGATGAACATCAATGGGAGAGGACAGTTGCAGCATAAGAGGCTGTTGCTCTCATGTCCTGCTTCAGGTTTTCCTGTAAATGTTGGTTGACCACTAGTATGCTGGCACAGCTAAGTCTACCTTTTGATCTAGCAGTGCTTCTCTCAGTTGTAATTTTCTGGTTTCTACATTAGTGTTAATGGTCTCATTTTGAATATGAAAAATGAATGAAAAGAACATAGTGGTAATCTGTGTGGGAAGTTTGAGAGTGATGCTTACATTTCATTCTGAGACATGCATATGTGTGATTTATAGCTCTGACAATAAAACAAAAGAGCAGAACATTTAGGTGTTTTTTGGTGACACAGTTCTGGAGTGCAACTCTGAGAACCTGAGGAGCAAAACCATTCTTTAAGAAGTTAACAATAGTGCTGTAAGAAGGGTGAAATGCATTCTGCAAACTTAAAAGTTACTGAGTAGTTAGATGGGAGGGTTCTGAATGTTACATAGCTCAGAAATCTTAATAAAATGTTCTTTATTAGTTTTGCTAATATATACATAGAAATGGCTGGCACAGTTAATGATTGGACTGCAGTGGTACATTTTAGTATATGACTATATTTGACAGCTCTTGGGAGACTTAAGTTACTAAACAAGACGGAGGTTCTGAGGGTGGGTGGCCCTGTGGATGGTGGCTTGGGAAACTCCCTCATGTTTGGGGGGTGGCCCTGGCCGTGAAGAGTGGGGTCCTCAGCCTAGGCGTACACCTGGACCCGACGCTCACCATGGAAAGGCCGCCTTTTTCCACCTTTGGCGGATTGCCCGGCTGCGACCTTACCTAGACATGGGGGCGCTCACTACCTTAGTACATGCGCTCGTAATCTCTAGATTAGACTACTGTAACGCGCTCTATGTGGGGCTCCCTTTGAAGCTGATGCGGAAACTTCAGGTGGTGCAGAATGCGGCGGCCAGACTCCTTACTGGAGTGAGAAAATACCAACATATCTCTCCTACTCTGGCCATGCTGCACTGGCTGCCCATCCGTTTCCGCATTGACTTCAAAGTGTTAATGCTTACATATAAGGCCCTAAACAGTTTAGGACCCCGATACTTGGAGGAACGCCTGCTCCCACCTAGATCTACTCGGATCACCCGCACGAGCCAGGAGGTGAGGCTGAGGAGCCTAACACTGAGGGAGGCCCGGAAGGAAAGTACACGAAACTGGGCCTTCTCGGCGGTAGCTCCTCGCCTCTGGAATAACCTTCCTCCGGTTATTCATGCGGCCCCCTACGCTGGGCACTTTTAAGAGTCAACTGAAAACATGGCTGTATGTTCAGGCCTTCCCTCCTGTCAATATTTAATTCTTTCTTTATTTTTTCTTTCATTTATTATTTGTTTTATTATTGTATGTGTGATGGACTGTAAAATTCTTATGTTTTATCGTATACACCTTATTGGAAGCCGCCCAGAGTGGTCGACCAGACCAGATGGGCGGGATATAAATCAAATCAAATAAATAAATAAATAAATACTTCTGGGTTATGAAAGGGGATTGGCTAATATGATCATATCATTCTAATTCTCATACTATTTTAATGACAGCTGGTCTGTTTTGAGATGTGATAAAGGGTGCTGTTTACTTATGAAGCCCTAAATCAGGGCAGAAGCTTTAGTGGGGAAGGGGGCCAATTTTTTACCCTCGGCACACCCCATGAACTGCACCAGTGCCCAAAATGAGCAAAATTTGAAAATAAAGGAAGGAGTAAATGGATTGCCACTTACAGTTGTGATGTTTTATTTGGGGACTGAGTGGCCATGTTAGCCCTCCTTTATGAACCGTATGCCTCTGGGAGGAGAAAGAAAAAAATTCAGAATTTCAGGCTGGTTGGTTTCAGAAATGATCTTGGCGATACAGTTCACCTACACCTCCTCTGAATAAATTGTGCTCTGGGTAGATAAGGGACCATATCATCTAAATATTAGACTGCCACTGCCCATATGAATGTGACCAAACAGTATTATCTTTTTCAGAGCTTTTCTCTAAGATCCCTCATCTTCCTACTTCAGTTTGGCAGTGACTAGAATAGCCCTTTCAGCTTTGTGGAAATCTTGCTTGACACCAAAACAGGAGTCTTTTATAAACTGGTTTTAGATTCAAGGCCTTTCAAGTATTTTATTTGAAGTGACTTTTCAGTACTACTGCTGATCTGCCTTTTTAAAAAATATGTTTACTCTTGGTTGTTGTTGATATAGACTGTGTTTAATGCACTAAATGTTTTACAACTGAAGGACTATATGAGTCAGAAGGCAAGTTGCGGTCACCACTCGCTGGAGCGCCGTCCATTCCCATCAAATAGACAGAAAGTTGAGGGAAATGTGGACCCCAGATGACTCTGGAGAAGATCCCTGAGGAATCTGTACCCGAGGCTGAAGAGGAGGCATTAGCTCAAGACATGAAGGGGATGGGAGTAAGAGAAGAGCAGTTGAAAGAGGCGGGAAAGAGTAGTAAGAAGTGGAAGGAGATAGAAGCAGGGGAAGGAGAGGTGGTAGAGCAGAGAGGGACATTATCTCCAAGTTGGGAATGGATCTGGATGCAAGATCCATGGACCTAGAAGTGGGAAAGATTGAGAGTACCCAGAGAGGAGTCAGATCATAGAAGAAGACCAGTGATTCTCCCCCCCCCCCCCATCTTATTGGGGAGAATCTGAAGCCAGGGACTGGAGAAGGAAGATAGGAGAGGAGAGGGAGAAAGTAGAAGAAGACAGACGTCAGAGGAGTGAATGGCGAGTTCAGGAGATGAGGAAGATGGAGGAGTGGAGAAGGTTTGGGAGTCGTTGGAAACAGGGAGGGGTCCCAAGTGGGAAGATTTCCTTGATGTGGCCATGCCCTAGTTGCCTGTATTGATGGGCATGACATTAAAAGAATGGACGCCCCCAGAACTTCCAGGACCCTGGAATTCCTGTTATGGCAACCCCTTCATTGTGGAAGAATGGAAGCCCCTTGCCGCCCTGTTGGAGGAAGGAGACAGACTTTACGTCAGTTCAAGAGGATGGTTTAGGGTTAGGGTCAGGAATCTGCTCTGCTGGACTCAGTTAAATTTTAAATGTATAATTTTTAATAATGCTTATTATAGCAAAATTCAAATAAGGGATTGAAGCTATTATTGATGGAGTAGCAATCCCCTTGAAAAATAAAATTCACAGTTTGTAAGCCTCTTAGACTTTACATTCCTGATGCATTCTCTGATGAAGGCAGTGACGAGGGGATCTTTGTCCTGCTAAGGCTGGTATGCCTGTTGCACCTGTTTCTAGGGAGATCAGACATAAGGGCTGTGGTGTATGCCTTGAAAAATGATCTGCTTTCAAGTATTCAATGCCAAATCACTTTGAAGTCTATTCAGAAAGTTTATTTGTTCTAGAGTTCTCTGGAACATCCATACATGAACATACAACAGTTTTGGCACAGCTGCATTGTTTTCCAGTGTGTTTCTCATCATACTTCAATATGCTGATTATTACTTGTAAAGCCCTAAATAGCCTGGGTCTTGAACTCATTCTTCCCCTTAGCAGCATGAGTCATTCACTGGAAAAGGAAGGACATGTAGGATACTGTAATCTCCCAAAGGAAAGTGTCTCATAAGGACGTGTTTCCCCATCACAGTCACTGGATTAGTTCACTGAGTATTAGCAGATGTTAGTAATACCAAAGATGGAGATGTCTAAACCTGTGTGTTTTGTACTTATATTTTGAGGCAGAGGATGGAGGATGTTTGCTGCCCCTTGAAACAATTGTTAATCTTTTTATTTAAAATAGTTTACCCCACTTTTCTCCTTAAAAAGAACCCAAGGTGGCTTGCATCATTAAAATACAATATTTAAAGTTAAAAACAGTAAGTATACAAATACTAAAAAAAAATATCAAGTACCATGCTAAAAAACAGTAAATAAAAGCAACACCAAAAACACAGTCACATTACAAGATTACATAGTTTCAAGACAACCTTGTGTTTCTTGTCACTTGTACGAATTACAGAAACAAAAATATTGTGGCAAGTTTCAAATTAAGATATTTACTTCAGTATGAATTTTTGTGCCCCAGACACAGGGAGTACATTGTTGGTAAGAGATTTATATGCAGTGTACACTGTTCTTCAGTACAGGTATGGACCAAGTAAAATGGGATATTGGCACAGATAATGAACTTTCCAAGTATTCGAATACTTTTGTTTGGTTTTTGGAAAACAGGGTGGTGATATGGCTGTTTCTTTGAATGAACAATTTCTGATTTCATGTTCTTAAAGTATGTGCCAACTGATTCTGACTTTCTTTAAAAAAGTCAGTGCTCTTTCTTCATTCCCTATAACCAGGCAAGTTAGGCTTTATTTCCAGAACATTGTGTATGCTTTTAGTGTAAGATTTGCATCTTTGAAATATTCTCTTATTGATCAGATTCTGCCTGCATGTTGACCTCTAAGGCCACTGATGTAATAGTCCATCTGCTAGGCCTAAATTGTGCTTTAAGGAAGCCAGACCTAGTCAAGCTTTTTAGAAAAGAGAACCATATGACAAAGCACAACAATGTACAGTGGTGCCCCGTATAGCGAGGTTAATCCGTTCCGGATTAACCTTCGCTATACGAAAACATCGCTTTGCGGGGCGGGAAAACCTATTGGAACGCATTAAACTTAGTTTAATGTGTTCCAATAAGTGTGTAAACTTACCCCCTCCAGCGATGTTTTCGCTCCGGCGGCCATTTTGGAGCCGCCGATCAGCTGATCGGCGGCTCCAAAATGGCCGCGGATGGCCCGAAATGCCCCCCCGCAGCGTTTTCGCGACCTCCCTAAGCAAGGGGAGGGCGCGAAAACGCTGATAGGGGCTATTTCGGGTCATGCGGCGGCCATTTTGGAGCCGCCGATCAGCTGTTCGGCGGCTCCAAAATGGCCGCCGGAGCCCCAATCGTCGCAAAGCGAGTGCGGCGATTGGGGCTGATCCGTATAGCGATCCCCAAAAAGGGATCGCTATACGGATTTTTCGTTAAACGGTGCACTCGTTAAGCGAGGCACCACTGTATTAAGTTTCTTTGGTTTTCTGTGCTTGTTTTGACTGATGGTTCCCTAACATTTTTTTCCTCTAATTTGTCCTGGTAGCATTGATTTGAAGGAAGCTACAATTACACTTTTATATCTGTTTTTCACTAAGTTTGTCCTTAACAAATTTAACTACAAGTGATTGTTCAGATGGCAAGACTATTCATTAATATTACTGAAAGGGATTATGAGCAGTAATGATGAAATCAACTCACATAAAAGACTGAATGATATATATCTGGGTCAGTATGTATATGCTTAGGTTTTTCAAATGCAGTCACAATAATAAGAGATGGATATAAGGTATTTTATTTTATGGAAGCCTTATAAAAGTAGCAATAAATTTAGACAAAAAACTTGAGACTTCAAAAACTCAAAAGTGAGAAAAAGCAAAACATAGTTTGTATGAGTTGCATGGCTTTGATTGCTTTGCTCTTAAAAGTGTGGCTTTGAATCCCTTTATATGCATCCATATTTGTGAAACAGAAGTGGGTTTTGTGATCTTTTTCTGTCAATAGAATTCTTAGCTATAGCTGCCAGATGCAGCACTTCTGTGCCATGCAAAATGCAGCATGAAATGCACACTTAGTTTTGTACTTGGAGTGTCAGGGGGAGTAATGTACAGTGGTGCCTTGCAAGAAGAATTTAATTTGTTCCACGGTTAATATTGTCTTGCAAAAAATTCATCTTGCGAAACGTGTTTTCCCATAGGAATGCATTGAAATCTAATTAATGCGTTCCTATGGGCAAAAAAAGTCAGAACAAAGTCAAATTTGGTTTACAAAGGGTTTATTAAGTGCTCTTTAAAGCCGTACATATTGTGCAGATGATTTTAAAAATGTAAATAAAAAAACTGTAACTTTTTAAACATCGTAGAAAAACATTTAAAAATCAGCAAACATGAGGCAGGAACAAAAAATGGAAAACATTTGTCTTGCGAAGCGTGACCATAGGAACATTTGTCTTGCGAGTCATCAACCCCCATTGCCAAAACCATTTGTCTTGTGAGTTTTTTGTCCTGGGAGGCATTTGTCTTGCGAGGCACCACTGTATTAAGAGCTGTGGGCACTGAGTCCCCAGCAGATCTCTAGCAGCACTTTTTTGGGCAACTTTTATTTTATTTTATATTCCTTTGCCCCCTGTATTTAGTATATCATAACCTTCCCAAATCATCACCTCCCATTCTAGTTAATTGTGATATTGTTGCCAGTCACTGTCATCTCTGAGGGGAAATTGCTAACTTGGGTGTGGGGAGTCAGAGAACAGTTATTTGAATTGTTCAGGGCAAGGGGAGATATGATGGGAGACAGCAACTGCAGCATTATGTGAGAAGGGCCAAAAGTGGCCCCTAAGTTGTCCTCAGATTTAAACAGTTTGGATAGTCTTGGTATCAGGCCCTCTGGGTTTAAAATCATTCTGCTAAATGCCAAATCGGTATATAGGAAAACAGCAGTGAAGGACTTGATCTGGCTTGCATTATAGAAGTTTGAGATTGGGGTGCCAGTCTCTCAGCTTTGTCCACCAGGGTTTTCTGTGGCACAGCAGGCAAGCCCTGTGAAGGATGAGGAATTGAGGTTGCAGTGGTCTGTTGTGATATTGTCTCCCTCAACAAATGCCACATACTGTACTGCAGTTTTCTAGGTTTGAGTGTGTGTATCTGAAAGTGGGAGAAGACAGAATAGGGATTTTTTTTTTATGTACTGCCCATCCCACTGTTAACAGCCCCCTTTCTGAGCTAGCTGGTCTGGTCTCGAGGGTGGTATTGGAGTTTCCTTGGCTTGTTGTGCTGGGGGACTTCAACATCTATGCTGAGGTAGCTATGTCAGGAGTGACTCAGGACTTAATGTACTGCATGATTATCATGGGTCTGTCCTAAAGAGAGGCATCCATGAGTGTTACAGCATTTTCCCCATAGCACTCTGCTAATGTGAATTGTTTTCCTAAATGATGTCTTTCTCCACTCATGCTGCAGAGGGCACTTTAGACCTGGTCTTCTGTACTGGTGGTCTGGGTGTGGAAAAACTCTTTGTACAGTAGTTCCCTTGTCATGAACAGATCATCATCTGGTGGGGTTAACGGAACTCAGCATCTATGCAGGGGTAGGGGACCAATTAAAACAGTCCATCCCAGAAGGCTGATGGATCCAAATGGTTTTGTGATGGCTCTTGCCGAGTTTCCTATTGCCTTAGCAAGTGACTCTGTTGAAGCCCTGATTGATCTCTGGAATGGGGAAATGGCTATAGCTGTTGACACAATCACGCCTAAGTGCCCCTTTCACAAATCGAGAGTTAAACTGGCCCCCTGGTTTACCATGGAGCTGGTGGTGATGAAATGAGTGGGATGTAGCAATGGAGTGAATCTAACTGAACACAAGTTAGGGCTTATTGGAAGGCTATTCAGTGGTGGTAGCAAAAACATCATTCTTTTCTACTACCATTACATCTGCACAAAGTCATCTGGCAGAGTTCCTTTGAGTGGTCAAGGGCCTATTACATGTTGCCTGCAGGAAGAGAATGCAGACAACACTGTAGCTCACTGTGAAGGATTTGCATGACACTTTGCAGGCAAAATCACTTGGATCTGCTCTGACATGGATGCTATACTTCATACAGATCCATGGAATATGGCCCCTGCTTATCTTATATTTTTGCAGCCTGGGAGTGTGGATAAGACCTGTGGAGAGGTGAAGGCTGCCAAGTGTCTGCTGGATGCTTGCCCTTTTTGCCTTGTAAAAGCTGCCAGAGAAAAACTGGCTCAGTGGGTACAAAGAATGGTGAATGCCTCCTTGCAGCAGGGTAGGATCCCAGCATGCTTAAAGAAGGCAGTAGTGAGACCATTAATGAAAAAAAAAACCACCTTGGTCCAATGGTAATGGATAATTACTGGCCAGTCTCTAATGTTCTATTCTTGGGGAAGGTGCTAGAGTGAGTTGTGGCTTCTCAGCTCCAGGAGTTGATGAGACAAATTATCTAGATCCATTTTAATCTGGCTTCAGGCCTGGGACAGAGACTGTTTTGGTTGCTTTAGTGGATAATTTATGCCAGGGGCTGGACAGGGGGAGTGTCTGTCCCTGTTGATTCTGCTGGACTTCTTAGTGACTTTCAATACCATCAACCGTGGTATTCTTCTGGGCGTCTCTCTGGGATGAGACTTGGAGCCGACCATCATTCTCTCCATACCGAGAGATGTTATACCTCTTTTTATTTGTATACCATAGTATGTATAGTACGTATACACACTTGTATACTATACAACAATGTACTAAATTATAGTATGTATAATATAGAGTGTAAAGAATATTTAATTAAATGAGGAAAGGGGAAGAATATAACAGAAAGTACCATGGTTAAAGAGACACACACACAGTGCAATCCTGTGCATGTTTATTGGGAAGCCAGACATACTGTGTTTACAGGACTTACACCAATCATAAGCATACTCAATGGAGTTAGAATCATGCATGCCTGAACTGGTGTTTTGTTAATTAAATACTCTGATAAAAGAAATCAGTCTCCTCTTAATGAAGAGAAACATTTAACACCCCCCCCACACACACACACACTTGGTTCCTATTTATAATCAAAAATACATACTCGGAGTAGCTTGTGATCTGTATAGAGTTCTAATGGTCTGGAATGGGTGACATTCAGGACAACACATTTTTATTGGTTTTAAAAAAATAATAATTGGCAGACTCCTAACACAAGGTTTTGAGTATTTATAGCTACCACTAACTAGGTGTCTTTCCACAGTGATTAGTCCAGTAAACAATATGGCCACTATTAGCAGTGTGATAACACATACACAGATTTTAATAAATGTTGCGCTGCTTGTCATTCAGGAGCCCATTAAATGTGAGAGTCAGTGGATTTGTTTGCTTTTACTGTACATGAAGGCAGGTGTATTATCAGTGTGTTTTGATCATTTGGGCATAATGAGTCCTGAATTGGATCTTGTCTTTCACAAACATATTCTGGTTTCTGGAACAGAGTTTCTTCTCTCTTCCCCTTCTTGCAGAGGGATGCCTACATTTAGTGAATATCATTTTGTTGAGGAACAATTGGAATAATTGTTCTCCTTGTATAACTATTGACTTCCATATTTCTTAGGCTGATAGTCATCACATTTCAAAAATAGATTTCTGAGCTAGGAGGGAAAAGAGGGAAAAAAGCATTCTTCCCTTCTGAGGCTTGCCAAAGGCAGGAGGAAGAGGTGGGAACTTTAAAAATGGTTTCGGATAAACCTCTGCAAACACTGATCCCTGCACAGAGGGACCCGCGCGAGTCCTCCCATGGTACAAGGTAAGCCCTGGGGGACCCCCAAAGCTGGGGCGTGTGGTTTCGGGGCACCCCTGCCAGGGTTCTGATGGCTTCCCCTGCACCATCGGAGCCCTGGCAGGGGTGCCCCAAAACCACCCGTGCCTGCTTTAGAGCACTTTGGGGGCTTTTCCTGCACCATCAGAGGACTGGCGGGGGACCTCCAAAGCCGGCGATCGTGGCGAGGGGACCCCCCGCCAGTCCTCCCATGGTGATTCCCCAGCTCCCTACCCCTTAAGTGCCTTTAAAAAAAAATTCCCCTTGGGAACGCATTAATTAATTTTCAGTGCATTCCTATGGAAAATTTGGTTTCGCAAGACAGCAATTTCCACGGAACGGATTAACATCATCTTGCGAGGCACCACTGTAATTGTATTTGAAAGACAGACTAAAACGATTTTGAATAATCAGCTAACAAGATGAAACCAGGTGTAGTGAAACATAGATCATTAAGGCTCCATAAATTGAGTGAATGAAGAGGAGCATAACATACCCTGTTTTAAAAGACTAAGCAACAATAAGGGTGGGGAGGGAAGAGTTTGTGTGTGAATAAATAAATGTCTTGACTACCATACTGATGAGCTGGACAGGTAGATAAATTACTTCTGAGGTAGATGGCAACAGCCCAGCTGGAAATAATCATAAAGAATGCTTCCACTCCATGGAACAACTCCATAGCTTCTGACCCAGTGAGCTGAATATATCCCAGAACAGATTCTCAAATGTTCTTTATTCTGGATTTTTAAAAGAAAACAAATGAAAGTAACTGCCATGCTCTTGACATACTGCAGCATAGAAGCATAGTCTCCCCCCCACCTACATTTATTTATTTAATGTTATATAATATACTATTTGAAAAGCTGGGAAATAATTGATGGGAGGCAGAGTTTCCGGCTCCATGGAGGAAAGATGTCCTCAACTGTGTTGACAAAAGCCATTCTATCAGTCGATGGTCTGTGCTGGATTTTGGCCTAAGATCAGTTGACTTCATATGTGTGATCATATTAGTGGGTAGATGTTTTAGAGGCTTGCCATAAAGCAGTAATTCCCAACAATGGGTCCTCAGGTGTTCTTGGATTACAACTTCCAGACATCCTGGCCACTGTAGCTAATGGTGAAGGCTTCTGAGAGTTTTAGTCCAGCATCTGGGGAACCAAGGTTGGAAATAGTGTGATATGGCACTATTTATCCCAGCTCTTTAGGATTTTCTCAAAATACATCAAGTTAAGTGATTGGGAATAGATTACCTCCTCTTTCACAGTGTTATGCCATACTGTAGCATACATTTGCACAGATGTTTAAGTATGATTAATATTCAGCAAAAAAATTGTGCTCATGGCAATCTAATGTACTGTGGTTGAGCAGGAAAGAGCAGGGAATAGTGATGAATGCATGGCTTGCTATGAGGGTTTTAAAATGGTCTTCCCTTACTGATACCCACTAAATACATTGGGCTGTAGCTCCTACTGTCCTTATCCAGGAAAGGAGCATTTAAACTGATGTACAAAGCTCAGTTTTAAAGCTCCAGTACTACCAAAATAGTGGTTTGAAAGTTAAGTGATTTTTGCACAGACATCACCACCTAAATGTATAAGTATCTTTATTCTGCTTCTAAGATTGAAATCCTGTTGTACATTTTTTTCTCCACTTGAGGCTTTTCTTCAGAAATTGTCGGTAGTTTTCAGAAATTAAAAATTTCAAATTCCCCCCTCCCCAAAGTTTCTGAAACTCCAGTAGGATAAAGGGATGGGAGGGAGGTCTTTAATTTTCATAAAGGGATGGGAGGGAAGTCTTTAAGTTTCTGAAACTCCAATAGGATAAAGGGATTAATTTTCAAAAATTGCCACCACCAGTAAAATCATCCCACTGACTGTGATTTTCAGAAATTGAAAACTACCTATGGAGGGGAAATTATACAAATTTCAAATCTAATCCACAGAATTGAACTACTTAGCTTGTCTACAAATTCAAGCCAAGTGTAGATGGATTTTAAGGATTTCTAAAATACTGGTATGAAATAACTGAACTATTAGCCAAACCATGAAACTTGCTACTAAAATTGCTAATTGGGAAATTAGAGAGAACCCCTTTTTAAAATGAGCCCAGGAGATTAGATTACAGGCCAGTTATTTTATCAATTGCTTCAGGTAATGTAGTGAAAACAACTGTTGAAAATAAAATTACCAAGCCTCTTAGAAGTTCTAGCATTGCTGGGGAAAAGAAACAGCTTCTACAAAGACAAATGGAGGCAGGAATTCAAGATGTTATCATTTATGTTGAAGTATGAACTTACTTGAAAATGGCTTCTTTATTGTAAACAGATGAGTAACCTGACAATTCTTTTTCCCCCCTTGTAGCATAAGCAGTACCATTATGGATGTAGACAGCACAATATCCAGTGGACGTTCAACTCCCGTGATGATGAATGGACAAGGAGTTCCTGCTTCATCTGCAAAAAGTATTGCTTATAACTGCTGTTGGGACCAGTGCCAGGCTTGCTTCAACTCCAGCCCAGATCTGGCCGATCACATTCGCTCCATACATGTAGACGGCCAACGAGGAGGGGTTCGTTTCTCTTCTTATTGCTCTTCCATAGTGTCTGTATTACGTTTGTTGAAAATTAACTGCAGCGGCTGTGGAACTAGCGTTTGCTAAAAGCATGTGTTACTGTAATGTATATATTTTTTTATTAATTAAAATACATCAAATATATTTAGGCCAGTGAACTTCAAAATTGGGTGCTTAAAGTAGTCTTTTTAGATGAGGTAGTCTGTGTTTTCATATCAGGCCAAAAACATTATGTATTATTGATTTATTTTAATGTGAGCTTTCATGGACAAGTCCTCTTCTTCAGAGAAGAGTTGGGTCTACATGGCAAATACAGTGGTGCCTCGCTTAACAATTGCCCCGCATTACGACAGATCCGCTTTACAATGATGTTTTTGCGACCGCAAAACGATGTTCTAAATGGGGGAATTTTGCTTAGCAATGATCGGTTCCCTGCTTCAGGAACTGATTTTCGCTTTACAACGATCAAAAACAGCTGATTTTCGGGTTTTCAGAATGGCCGCTGGGTGCTTAAAATGGCTCCCCGCTGTGCTTAGGGACGGAACCGAAAATGGCCACCCTATGGAGGATTTTCGCTGGACGGTGCGTTTTTAGCCCATTGGAATGCATTGAGGGTTTTTCAGTGCATTTCAATGGGCTTTTTAATTTCGCTTTATGATGTTTTTGCTTAACAGCGATTTTCCTGGAACGGATTATCATCATTAAGCGAGGCACCACCATATGTATACATTTATACATAGCCCCAAAACAAAGAGATTGTTTCCTGGGCACAGAGAGCTGTGGATGGCAGAATTGGAAAGGTGCTGGTTGTGGATATGTGGGGATATGGATAAGTATAGATTTGGGGAAGAGAGTAAGGCACTGGATAATGTTTATTCAAGGAAAGTTGTTTGGCATCTGGAAACAGGTAGGTAATTTGTTTCCCAAAAAAGAGCAACTGTCCATTTATGATGGATTGTACATACAGTAGAATTAATAGAATAGCAATACTGTATATTATCCAGGATGGATGCTCTTTATATTGTCAAATGGATAAATGATGAAATTGTTTTGGAGTTAGAAAGTTTTTGTATGTGTCATAATTGCTTGCCCTCCAATCAGGGAAGTAAATGTTGTTTTGCTTTTGCATTTATGGCATCCTATTGTGAGAGTGCAGGTTCAGCCTATCAAGAATTGTGTCTGACTCTGTCTAATTTAATTTGTCAGCTGTGTTGTATGAAAATTTAATCTAGTCCCCAGACTTCATTTGAGCTTCCTTTTGAATCATCTCCATTCTGATAACAATTAAAATTTTCACCACGAGTCAGTGGCTTCATTTCACAGAAAGCCTTTACTGAATGGTTGATTTTTTAAAAATATCTAATCTTTTCTATCAGCTATAGCATATTCTCTAAAAAATTAATTTGAATATACAATCTTGAATAATACTGCCTACTTCTGTTTCTGATAACTTGGAATAAGCAAACTGTAAATGTTCCATCTTAAGAATACTGGAATAGCACTTGCTCCCCTCAAAAACCATTAAAGAGCTCATCTGTTTAATTCCTAGTGTTCTAAGATGTTGATAGATTGGGAAAATGCACTTTTAATCATGCAGATCAGTAGTGATATTGATCTGGAGAAGACATAGCTAGCTAATGGTGACACATGGTTATCAGCTTTGGAGCCCATCTTGTTTTTTTTTTTTTTTTTTTTTTTTTACAGTTCTTCCTTACCCCTCTTTCTGAGACATATTCTATCCCCTGTTGTTCTCCTAAACTGTGATAATAAGAATACATGGTTGTTGTGGGTTTTTCGGGCTTCTTGGCGGTGTTCTGAAAGTGGTTCTTCCTAACGTTTCGCCAGTCTCTGTGGCCGGCATCTTCAGAGGACAGCAAACTGTGCTCTGGGAGGCTGAGAGTGTGTGGAGTATTTATGGTTGTGAGAAGGCTAGTTGGTGAGGTAGGCTATTGTCCTAATCAGGAGATGGTTGATTGTGTTTTGTTATGGCTGCATTGTTTTGATCAAGAGGGGGGATTATCTGTCCCTGTGGCTGATGGGTGTCGTTAGCTGGGTTTTTGTGTGCAGTAATCCCTTGACCTTATGGCTGGGTGGAGTTCATTGACCTTTTTGCACTCTGTGTTTTTGAGAGCTGGGAGCCAGGTTTTATGGAGTTTCAGACATTCCTCCTTCCGGTTGAAGTTTTGTTGATGCTTGTAGATTTCAGTGGCTTCCCTGTGCAGTCTGACGTAATGATTGCTGGTGTTGTCCAGTATTTCAGTATTTTGAAATAGAATTTCATGTCCAGTTTGTTTTATGGCATGTTCAGCTACTGCAGATTTTTCTGGTTGTTTTAGTCTGCAGTGTCTCTCATGTTCTTTGACTCTGGTGTGGATGCTTCGTTTTGTGGTTCCAATGTATACCTGGCCACAACTGCAAGGTATCCGGTATACTCCTGCAGTGGTGAGGGGGTCCCTTCTGTCCTTTGCTGACCGTAACATTTGTTGTATTTTTGTGGTGGGCTTGAATACTGTTTGTAAGTTGTGTTTTTCCAGAGGTTTTCCCATGCGGTCTGTGACTCCTTTGATGTATGGCAGGGATACTTTGTTTGTGGGTGGCTGTTTTTCCGGTATACTCCTGCAGTGGTGAAGAAGAAAAACAGCCACCCACAAACAAAGTATTCCTGCCATACATCAAAGGGGTCACAGACCGCATGGGAAAACTTCTACTAGTAGACCTTTTAAAAATCAAACATAATCCTCACCAAGTTCAAAGAGGGTTGTTACATAATAGTTAATTAGTGAGTGAGTGCACAGCTGTAATTGATATGCCAAGTTGTTCTTGCAATTCCCAGGTATTGAATCACATTAATCTTTGTGTCCCTTAGAAAATGAATATTTATAATAGTTGTGCTAAGACGTCTACTGTGTGAAGTTGAATAATATTATGGTTCTTAATAGAGAATAGCCATAAATATGGGAGGATAGTGTCATTTTACTGATGAGCAAGTGCATCTACCACCTGGATCTTGGTAAATTAGAACATGTGTGATTCATTTTTGTTTTTGTTTTCTTTCTTGGATCTTATTGATATGTGCATCAGTTGGCAAGTGATGCCTTTTCCTTTTTCATTTTTTCACAAGGTTTGCAAATTCCTGGTGGGTTTAATTTAGAGAAGTTTTCATCAGATAGATTTCTCAGCCAGGAGTATATATAGTTCTTACTAAGATTCACAAACACTTAGAGATCCCAACCAAACATTTATTTGGTTGGGATTATTAGCCAGATTGTTACTTGTGTGACATAAGCCCTCTCTTCCCAGAAGCCATCTAATGTGAGCCAGAGGGCTTGTAGAAGAGATCGGACTTTGTTAAAAACACTGTGCATGTTGGAGCAGAAGGGAGGGATTGCGAACTGCAGGGTGTCATTTACAGGAGACTGTCTGGGACATCTGCTTTTAGGAGGCAGATCTATGGATGTCTGGTTAATTTAAAATAATCGGGTTGTGGTCCAGTTATGTAACTTGGGATTTTGCAGCTTGTTAAACGTAAGACAAGCTACAGCATCTGGAATTAGTAATTCTATTTTGACAGAGTTTGTGCTCCTTAAGTAGCTGTTGGGTTTGCATCATCTGTTTAGATTTTGCTCTGCAATTTGGAGTTCAGGGGCAACAGATGTTTTTAACATCCTGGCATATGTGGAAGTGGAAAAAGGAATGGAAAAATAAATGTTTTAAATAAAATGGAACCATTGGATATTCATTTTCAGTGCCGGAATATTTTAAATACAGAAATGTCTTTCTCATGAAAGGTTGGAGAGAATTGGTTTGCAGTTGTTCAGGGAACAAAAGGTATCAAATAAACAAAATACTCACTGTCCATAGGCTGACATCATATTGCTTTGATGCACGCACCGGAAGGTGAATGATGTAAATTTCAGTGTCCTCTAACTGGCAATTAAGTAGTCCTCACTGGGATCCTCAAGAAGTACCCCTGAAAACCCAACAGTGACTCATTAATTGCTAGTTAGAGGTGACTCAGTGTTAAGTTGTTTGCTTTCTCCATGCATAGCAAAGCAACAGGATTTCAGCTGTAGATTCTGTGATGGATAAAGTGAGAGGATATTTAGAAGTATCTGTTACCTTGTGTTTCTGTAATGCACCGTGACCCTAATTTCAAGGGCCTTTAAAAAATGTTGGAAATGCCATACTTGGTCAGACCAAGAATCAAGTTAATTCTGCAATTAAATATTCTTAAACATTTTCATAAGCACATTTTCATACGTTCACAGATTTCTATCCTATTCTTGCATACTTTGTCTACTGAAGTATTGTTTGAACATGGGGAAATGTTTATTTTGGCTTTCCTTAATAGACACTAGTAGATTTGTTACTATAGAATTTGTTGAATCATTCCAGACTGCCCTCCTCATGATAGTGAATCTCTATATAACTACCTGAACATAAATTCCATAGGTTAATATTTTATTTAGTTGTTCATTTTAATGCTGGTCCTTGTAGCTTTTTTCTAGTTTATTTCTCCATTGTGAATTTTAAAATTCTTTTTCTTTTCCAAATTTTAATTATTTAATTATTCCATTATCACAATAAAGTCTGAAGTCTTTCATTAGAGACATTGTACTTGTGAAAGAGCCATTAACACAGCCATTTAGATATGTTGCTTGGATTGTAAGTGCTAAATTTTCAACTATGAAATTTATAAACATATATAAACTTTTGACTTACTGAAAGTCCAGTGCAAGACGATCCACATGTCTGTTTCAGCTGCTTATTTGGCATTTTAGATTTGTATTTCCTGTTAAATGAAGACATGAATTTAGTGTATCAGTAGAAATACTTTAGATGTTTCTTAAGGGGCCTGACTTAGTATTTATTGCTGGTATTTTGGTGGATTGCTGCCACTGGTGAGTGCCATTTGCATGAATTCACTATGAGAAATGTGCTAAATGCAAAGGTTTGAATATTCTGTTCCAAAAAAAAATTCTGGATACTAAAATGGAGTGGTCAAAATAATCAAAGAAAACAATCTCACATTTTACTCTGGAATCTTTCAGGTTAAGCTGAATATTGAAACATTCAGTAGGTTAATATTCTTCCCAATCTAATCAATATGTTTTCTCTTACTAGGTATTTGTTTGCTTATGGAAAGGCTGCAAAGTCTATAACACACCATCAACAAGTCAGAGTTGGTTACAGCGGCATATGCTG
This sequence comes from Pogona vitticeps, assembly GCF_051106095.1. Lineage (NCBI taxonomy): Eukaryota > Metazoa > Chordata > Lepidosauria > Squamata > Agamidae > Pogona > Pogona vitticeps. The sequence goes on from NC_135787.1 coordinate 184,097,869, forward strand.
ACACACAGCGGTGACAAACCTTTTAAGGTAAAATGCCTTCTAGAACATTCTGGATAGTTTCTAGAGTACGAGTTCCCAACCTTGGGTAACCCAAGTGTTCTTGGCCTGCAAATCCCAGAAACTCTGACCAGCGTAGCTGGTGGTGAAGACTTCTGGGAATTTTAGTCCAATAATACCTGGGTTATCCAAGGTTGAGAACTACTGTTCTAGAACATTTCATCCATTTTAACTAGATTAAGTTTAACTGTTTCACCATTGCCCATGCCTGTTGTTTTTATTAAAATCATTAAAAATGAGTATGCAGCCATAAAATACAGCACAGTATGAAATGCAGTAATAAACAGCACTAAATTGCAATGAAAGTAAAGTAAGATAGACTTGGATGCTTGTTTTTGCTCTGGTGCCAAAATTGTTACAAGGCTGATAGAAGTCTAATCTCTGCAAGGAAAGGTGTTACATAAAGAGCAGGTTGTAGCAGAGGCTTGAGTGTGCTTTTTGAAGAAAGTGTAATGAAGACAAGACAAAAGTAAGCTATTATTGGGAGAGATGTTGTTTCAGATATTCAAGTCATGAGCCTTCTAGGCTTTTGGAGTAAGCCCCCCCCCCCCCCGCACCTTGAATTGGGCCTAGAATCATGTCAGGAGTCAGTGCAGCTCTCGTAGAACAGTTGAAATATAATCCTGTCCAACTGTACTTACAGTTAGTTTTACGGTAGTAGTAAAACTGCTGTAGCATTTTACTTACAGTAGCATTTTTCAGTAGTTGATTTTTTTCAAAGTTGCAAAGCTAGATTAAGAATATTCTAAATATATGTGCATGCATATGTCCACAGTACAGTAATATATCACATAGCACTGCCCTGTTTAGTTCTTATTCAAAACAGCAGACACCACTTGGCCTCCAAGAGACCTGGGGCCTAGTTTATTCCCACCATATGAAGGTAGACCAGCTGTACAAAAGACCTAGGACTTAGTCTGCCTGGTCCGTGTGGAGGTAGACCAAGCCTCTGGAGTTCATGGCATAAAATATAATGTAACAATAACCCTGTTTAGTTATGATTTAGTTAGCACTCATTTTTCTTGGAATGTACTCTGTGAGCACTAGGCAGGGTATTACTGTACCTGATGTTAGATTCTTTTGTCAGGTTTCTTTGATATGTCAGTTTACAAGCTGCTCTGTGACTTTTTAGATCTTAAGTGTGAACAGCTGGATTCGTTATGCTTCAAGTAGAGGGACATATCTTGTCTGTTGTTCTGCTTCTTTGGGGAAGTTTCCTCAGTACTTCCAGTTTCTTCCGGTTTTCCATATTTTTCTCCCCTCTGCACTGCAGCTCTACAGTTATGCCTAGGTGACTGTCCGTGCATAAGAAGCAAGTCTATGAAAATGATACCTTGGTGTTCCTGGATTTCAGCTTGGAATTTAGTCTTATTGCTACATTTCCCATTATTATAAATATCAGCACATATCTCATATTTCCAGTTGAGAGTTACCAAACAGCTGCTGAGGCTATCACAGTCAATCAGTCTAAGCCATTTTGAATGTACACATGAAAATTGTAAATTATCTCCAACACATATTTGTTTGTTCTGGGGTATCAGGAAAAAAAGAAGATAAAAACATTGTGACATCTTAAAGACTAACTGCTGTGTATTAATGTGAGCTTTCGTGGACAAGTCGACTTCTTCAGACTGTTCTTCAAATGAACCTGTTCACAAAAGCTTACATTAAAATGCGGCAGTTAGTTTTTAAAGCGTCACAATGTTTTTGTCTTCTTTATTTGTTTGTTTTGTTTTGTTTTTGCCTCTCTTTGGATAGAAGTGCATACCGTACATTGCAGTTTGCCAAAATGTCATTGTTTCTGCTTAGTTTTTAAAGAGATGAGAAGGTCTGTGTGTCAGGCCAGTTGTAGGAGTTTTTAAAAGAGTTTTTTTTCTTTAAGAACTGCTCATGATTTAAACCTTACTATTCTGTTTCACATAGAAGTCCATAGCATGAATAGAGAGCAGTAACTACTATAGAATGTGCCAGTAGTAATGTGAAATTTTAGGAAGCATAGAGTTACCTTTTTTACTTGGTTAAAATGAGCTAATATTAAAAGGCTACAGTTAGTTTTTTTTCCAGATCAAGCAAAACAAAGTGTGCTGCTTATATACTACCCATAGCACTTAAAGCACTCTCTGAGTTTTACAGAGAGTAAAATTCTCTGAGGTTTACAATTTAATTATGCAGGTGAAACCCTGGCCCTCTCCCTGCATGATCTGGGTACTCCATTTACCAACCACAAAAGGATGGCAGGCCTAGTCAACCTTGAGCTGGCTACCTGAACTCGCTGGGATCGAATTCATGTTGTGAGCAGTCTTGGCTGTGGTATTGCAGTTCAGCCACTATGCCATGAGTCTCAGATGTAGTTACATCCTTGTAGCTAAAATGCATATTTTGTCCACTACAATAGAATGTTGTTTCTTCAAAGTCTAATACAATAAACCCCTAGAGACCTGAAAACTAACGGTAAGCTACATGGTGAAACAACTGAGGAAGTAGTCCTAGGCTTACCTCTTACTCATCTCTACTTTAAAATTATTTGAAATGTTTAAGAGTTGCAATAGTTGTATTTTTTCAAACAAACAATGCCATTCTAGTGACTGCTTCCTTTAATCTTCAAGTGACTGAAAACTATTCAGTGGTTGCTTAAAGGCACAACTTTCCCTCTTCAAGTTAACAGTAGGCAAATATTGATCTCTGTCAGCAGCTTCATACAGTCTGAGAGTAACACACAGCAACATTATACAGTATTTTAAAAATCCAGGTGAAAGCAAAGGGCCCTTTGGGGTTGGTGGTTACTCATATTGCAGTGTGAATCCGTATGATTAGGGAAAGTTGTATTGCTGCAACATGCCCACTCCATGCACACAATTGCAGAAAAGTGCAGGAAAGGGGCAAAAAGGGGCTTAAATAAACCATTCCTGTTATAGTTTAAGTCATTTTTTAAAGTAAGGAAAACGTGTATTTTCCCACATGGCATACTCTGGAATGGATATTATTGTGCAGCATTCAAGAGAACTTCTCCAGCTGGTAAGATCTTATGTTGTTTAACTTGGATTAAGGTGCACGTCAGCATTGTATCATTGGAAAGAATTCAGTGCACTAGCATTTAAAAGTCCTCTTGATTAAATGTTCTGCAGTCAGTCCTATATTAAGAACAATGGAGGGGTACAATTTTTAAATAATATTCGGAATCATTTTTTTCTGGAGTAAGTATTTGACTACAGCCAGCAATGTATTTCGATAATCAGTGCCTATTAAATCAGGACTTTCTTTCACACACCCTCATAGCTGCAGTCTTCATGTCACCAAGAAACTGCTCCAGAAACTCACTGTTTTCCAGAGCAGATTTTTAAGGTGCATGGGAACTGCAGGAGAGAAGAGGAGGTATTTCTGATATGGGCAGAATCAGTAGAATCCAGCTGACGTACATCATCAGAATGTAATTGGCCAGTATGTTGATTCAGTTTGTTTTTCATAAAGAGCAGCTGAACAAAATAGGAATTGACTGCTCCTTTCTCATGGGCACAGCAGTGGTTTAATTTTACACTTTTGTTTCTCACAGTGTGTTGTTGGAGGGTGCAATGCTAGTTTTGCTTCTCAAAGCGGGCTAGCGCGTCATGTGCCAACGCATTTCAGCCAGCAGAATTCTTCGAAAGTTACCAATCAGCCAAAAGCTAAAGAAGAATCCCCATCTAAAGCTGGAATAAACAAAAGAAGGAAGTTAAAGAACAAACGAAGGCGCTCTTTACGTAAGCGTATGCGACTTTTACAATTTTATGATTAGCTTTATCAACTTTAAAATGGCCTTTGGCCACTATCTCATTTTTCAAATACCTTCCTTTCAGCCTGTTGTCACTGAAACTTTCCCTTGCATGCATCTTTTGATTTACTCTGTGGTAGTAGATACAGGGAGATCATTATGCTTATCAGAGAATAGCACTGTGGTATATGGGAGCTTATTTGAATGACAAATCTAAAGTTGGAAGGCTTGGAACTGAAATTATAGTTCTGATAAATTTCCTGCATGTGACATAGTAAAGGGATCCCTTGACCTACAAAGGGTGCTTATTCTTACTTATGTCTTAATATCACAGAAATTTGTCAGGATTTGTGAAACTGTATATTTAATGGATGAAATGGATTATCTAAATCCATTTCAGTTGGGTTTCAGGCCAGGTTATGGGACGGAGACTGCCTTGGTCGCCCTGTTTGGCGACATTTGCCGGGAGAAAGACGGGGAATGCATCCCTGTTGATTCTCCTGGACCGCTCAGTGGCTTTCAACACTATCAACCATGGTGTCATTTTGGACAGATTAGCTGGGATGGGAATGGGAGGCACCGTTTTACAATGGTTCTGTTCCTACCTGGCTGATGAAGTCCAGAAGGTGGTGCTGTGGGGGGCAGTATCTCTGATCCATGGCAGTTGTGTCATGGGGTTCCTCAGGGCACTATACTGTCCCCTATGCTATTCAATATCTACATGAAACCGCTGGGGGAGGTTGTTAGGAGGTTTGGGCTGAGGAGTCAGCAATATGCTGACGACACCCAGCTCTACCTCTCATTCTCTACCAATCCAGATGTGGAAGTCGCCATTCTGAACTCGTTCCTGGATTTGATAATGGACTGGATGAGGGTCAATAAACTGAGGCTCAATCCAGACAAGTTGGAAGTGCTGCTGGTAGGTGCTCCGCCAGATAGGTTAAAGGGCCATTTCCCTACATTAGATGGGGTTACACTCCCCCTAAAGGACAGGGTCCACAGCTTGGGGGTGCTCCTTGACCCAGGTCTGACCTTGGAAGCCCAGGTGGACTTGCCGTTACCTGTATGAGCGGAGCCTGACAACAGTCACACATGCACTGGTAACAACCAGGCTGGGCTACTGAAATGCGCTATATGTGGGGCATCCTTTGAAGACGGTCTGGTGACTGCAACTGGCACAGAACTGGCCTGCGTGGCTGGTAAGTAATGCCGCCGCATGGACTCGTATCACACCGGTTCTGAAAAATTTACACTGGCTGCTGGTTGCTGCTCGGGCCCAATTCGAAGGGCTTACTTTGACATATAAAGCCCTGAACAGCTTAGGACCTGGTTACCTAAAGGACCACCTTCTTCCATATGAGCCTGTCCGTCCTCTAAGATCAGGCCAGGAGGCTCTTTTGAAGGTGCCATCTCTGAAAGAGGTGGGGGGGGGGTGGCATGCCGAAATAGGGCCTTTTCTGTACAAAACAGTGGTTTAAAGTTCCCTTCTTCTGGGGGCACCTTGTGGCTGTGCAGCTTGTCCATGTTTATACAGGCGAGCTATTTTCCCAGGAGGCACAGTGGAGAACTGAACTCTCAGCCTCTGCAGCCAGATACTTAAACCATTGAGCAGTCCAGCTGATGATAGTGAGCATGTAATCCCATGCCCCCCATCCCACCCCATTACTGCAAAAACATTTGTCAGTGTTATGTTTGTACTGTCCCCTAGTATCAATTTGAACAGCTTATACTGATGATACCTTGTTTTAGTTTTTCAAATTATTATTGATGTTTTTAATTTTATTGTTTTGTTTGTTTGTTTTTTTGTTTTTTGGTCTGCAAACTGCCCAGAGTACTTTCATCTGGATGGGCAGTATAAAAGCCAAATAAATAAATAAATAAATAAAATATCTGGCCAGAGGAATCTTATTTGTCTGATCCTCAGTTGTCCTCTCCCAAAAAATCAAACCCTGAATTAAATATTCTAATAGGCTCTCTTATATTTACTTAGAATTCCAATATTGTCTTATTTTGGCGACTTACTTGAAAACTGTTTTTAAATAGAAGTTAAATGCTGGGATGGCTCTTTAGTATACTTGTGATCAATCTCTAAATAGTTAAACCATAAATACTGTCATTTGGGGGCTTCTGATTCTGTCTTCATGTCTACACAATGGTGTTTTCTGTTACATTCTTATAAGAATAATAAAAACATTGATGTAATGAAAATGCAACATTTGTAGCTTCAAAACTATGATTATAAGCCTTTCAGAGTGAACATTGCTCCATTATTTATGAACTATTAAAATTTCTGAGTGTATCTTAGGTACCAGGAAAAATGCTGCCTTGTCTGGCAGTTGGCACTGTTCTGCATTGTACATAGATAAGTACAGATGCAAAGAGAATAGAATTAAAAATAAAATATAAGTGCAATTAATGCTCTTTGGTTAAATCCAAAAAAAGAACACTGATATTTCCTGCCCACCTCTGTCTCTCTATATATCTGTCTATCCATCTGTCAATTGTACACAATCTGATATTGTTGTCCCTTGTGTGTGTGTGTGGCACGCGCGCACACACACACACACACACACACACACACACACACACACACACACACACACACACACACACACACACACACACACACACACACACACACACACACCAACACCAACCACAGAGCTGCTTTGGAAGGTCATTGGACATTCTGTAAAGACCTGTATTGAGGCAGGTAGGTTGCATCAAGAGAGGGAAATTAAGAGTTTGATGAGAATGTTGAAGAACAGAAAGACTTTTTGAATGACAGATTACAATTCTTGATCCAAGCCAGTATTTTTGGAGACATTGGCCAAAATCCTGTTGCACAATTAGTGCAACTCAGCATTAGTGCTGAGGTGGAAGTATGACCCTGCAAAACAGTTCTGCTGGTGCATTGGGCAGTCAGTTGTGTGACTGCAGAATTGTATAGCATAACCCCTTGTTGTCCAGTGTAATACTCTGGCACATTTTTACTGATACAGCTTGATTGTGCTTGTGAATTTCTTACTGGTTGACTATAGCTTCAAAGGATAATAAGTATATGCTAGAAGGCACACACAGGTTTGTGCCCCAGATAGAATATGCTTATTTCCTCATGTCAGTTTACATAACATTTACCGTATTTTCCTTATATTAAATGACACTTTTTCTTAAAATAATTAGAGGAAAAATTGAGTGTCGTTTCATACACAGAAGGAAGCAGTTGCATGCATGCTCGGTCGCCTCTTGCTGCCACCGCTGCCCAGTTGCCTCTTCCAGAGCTCACAGCTTGTCCCCTCTGGTGATCGAGGCAGCAACAGCAGGAGGAGGCAGAGATGGAGGCGAAGAAGCATTCACACACACTCGGGTGCCTCTTGCTGCTGCCTCCCCCGCCCACCTGATCACCACCTCCAGTGGGACTGAGGGGCTCAGCTCACATCTGCCACCTTGTCCCCTCTGGTGGTGGAGGCAGAGGCGAAGGAGCATTAACACACGCTCGGGTGCCTGTTGCTGCTGCCTCCCCCGCCTGCCCGATCACCACCTCCAGTGGGACTGATGGGCTCAGCTCACGTCGCCGACTTGTCCCCTCTGGTGGCGGAGGCAGCAGGAGGTGGAGGCAAACAAGCACTCGCACCCTAGGGTGCCTCTTCCTGCTGCTGCCACCAGATCACATCCTCCAGCTATCTCCTTAGGGCAGGGGACAAGGCAGCGACGTGAGCTGGAGGTGAGCCCTGGCAGTCCCACTGGAGGAGGTAGGTGGGCGGGCAGTGGAGACAGCAGTAGCAGGAGGTGGAGGAACAGTTGCCCATTAACTGCTCCTCCATCTCCATCAAGGGTCAAAATTAGGGGGTCGTTTTATACATTGGGGATTGTATACACGGAAAAATACGGTACATCTGACAATTGGCAAGTAGCTGGCAATGCATATATGACACAACCCTGTGTGAAGTCTTTTTTAATTTAATGCATGCTGTTCTGTGCAGTCAATTGTTACTAAGGGATTTTGATCAATTGTGCCAGTGGGTTATACAGTATTCTCTCTTTTTTCCTGTGCAGTATATAAAGAAAGCAAACATAAGAGAAAATATCAAAGCAGTTAATTTTATCACTGCTCAATTCCTTCTTACATGAGTATTTTTGCCTGCAGAGAGAAAATACTGTATTTTCCTGTCTACAAGACACTACTTTTTCCTAAAATCATTACCCTACTACTACTTTTTCCTAAAATCATTCTGTGTCTTTTACACAGAAGTGTAAACACAGAAATCTCTGGCTATCTCTTCAACAGGAAGCCTACTCTTTCGTCAGACAGCAAATTCATTCTGCCCAACATGTGGCATACTGTGCTGCCATGTGTAGCTATGCTCTGCTGGCTTTCCAGACGACTCCAAATCTTGTATAGAAGACCTCCCATTCGATGGAGATGGTCTCTTCAGTGACAAAACTAACAATTTCATGCAGGACCTCTATAAAAAGACAGATGCAAGGAAAATGGGTATCAACTCATACCACCCAACCACCTCTCACTTCCGCCCTCACTGGAAGAGGTCCATGTCATACTCCAATTACAAATCTCCATTGGAGTGTTCCAAGGCATCTGACCGATCCAGCCAACAAAGCTTCATTCCTGATTCTGTTTCTTCTTCTAAATACAAGGAGACCACTTTCTCCAACAAAATAGACAGGATGCCAAGGCAACAGTTTTGATGTGTCCTAGCCCAAGCTCAGCACCCCCATTCTCTATCCACCATATCATCCCTCGTCAACAACATACGATTGGCACTATTTATCCATGCTTTGGATTTCATCACCTCAGATGCCTGAGTTCTGAACATCATAGCCCACGGGTACACCATAGAATTTTCATCCCTTCCGCCCATATGTTGTATCTGATGCACCACTACCTCCCCATCCTTCAGGCAGAAATTCACACACTCTTGATGAAAAAAAAGCAGTCTCAAGAGTGCCTCTCCATCATACACCTGCTGCCTTCTCTCAGTGCTGAAAAAGGACTGAGGACGACGTCCCATCATGGATCTACGTGCCTAAACACATTTATCATCCTAAAACATTTCTGGATGGTGATGTTGCAGTTGATTCTCCCTCTCCTCCAATAGGGAGATTAGTGTGTGTCCATTGGTTTGAGTCTGTAGACCTTCACGATGCGTGTTTCCATGTCTCAGTTCAGCCACAACATCGTCACTTCCTCAGCTTCTTCAACAACCAACAGACCTTACCACTTTCATGCACTTCTGTTTGTTTTTTGTTGTCTGTGGTACATTTCAGTAGAAGAAATCCTTACTGAATATGCAGTCCTAAAGACATTCTGCTTTGGCAAAAGCTGCTGCTAAGTAGAGTTGCAGTGGTATTTCAACAGCATTGTGCAGGTTAAATGTTTGTAAATGAGTCTGGGGTAAGGGGATTTAGTAAAACATTCTACCTACACGAAGAATACCATCCCATGTGCACAGATGGAGAATGTTTTTGTTAATGTAAAAGTTGTTGAATTTTTGAATGCATAGCTCTTGTTTTAGCACTGAAGAATTCATTCTTTTTTCTTCTAGCAAGACCACATGACTTCTTCGATGCACAGACATTGGATGCCATACGACATCGAGCCATTTGTTTTAACCTCTCTGCTCACATAGAAAGTTTAGGAAAAGGACACAGTGTTGTATTCCACAGTACTGTAAGTATTATTATGTATTAATATACACTAGCCTGACATTTTAAGAGTGGTTATTTTGCTTAAATACTTGGTACAATTAACTACATAGTTCTGGCTTTGTTGTTAAATGTATCAGAAAGTGGATAGAAATGAGTGGTATTTCCATGTCTGGAGAAAATAATGTTGAGCAATTTATCGGGTAAAAATATTGACTCACCTGTGTGTAGCCATAGTTTGGGATTCATGGTTGAGGGACTGGGAATGTAATATGTTCCCTTCTTCATTACCGAATTACCTCTGACTACTTACCTTGTTCACTTGTTTCCCATTAACAAGAGCTTAAAGAAGGTATTACTGTTCTTTTTCATTGGTTGCATTTATACTTGGCATCTCCATCCGCAAGATGAACGCCATGTACACTTCTTGCAACAGACCTATGAAATAGGTGAGACTCAGGGTCTATGAGAGGCCCAAGGTCATGTAGTGAGTTTTATGGCCAAGTGGGGAGAGGAGCAGGGACTTGTTTATTGGCCCTGCCACCTCTGCTGTCTACCTGATACCTCTCCATACACTGGAGATGAAGATCTACAGCAGGGAATATGCTATATTTAGGAGGGTTTCCTGTGCAAAAGAAAAACAGGTACAGATCCAGATTCAGTGTCATGTAGTACATTGGATGATGTACTGGGACTCATGAGTCATAGGTTCAAATCCCTGCTTGGCCATGGAAAAACCACTCCTTATTATCTCACATACCTTGAAAGCTCTGTTATGGCTCCTGTGAATTGATTGTGACTTGATGGCACATAGTAACAGCCATGGAAAGCTTGGGGGACAAGTTGTTAGGAATACAGTGATGAGGGTGGGGCCAGTGAGCATTCACCTATGTAAGGAGGGATGCCTTAGTAAGCCTACATTTGGCTGTGAAGCATGAGTTATAAGTGTATTAATATCAATATTGGAAGTCAGTGTTAAACTCAGTATGTCTAACTTGGTATCATAGAAACTGCAATTAGAGAAGAAACCTGAAAAGGTAGTTAGGACTGTACGAGCCCTCTGCACATTTCAGGTCTATTTAGGCCATGGATCAAAGGACAGATATTTAAAGTCTTACGCTTTCTTACTGTTGCAAAGAGTTGCCAACTAGTACTGTAGGACTTTAGAGATAAATATCTTCATTGGAGACACAACAAATCAAATTTGTTGAATATAATTATGTCATCAGTACTACTGATTTTTAGTGATATTTAGAACTATTTGTGCAGTGGTTCCTTTTAAACTATGTTGAAGCTGACATTCCTTTTTATTGCCTGGCTTCTTGGAATTTCTGATTCTGAGTTATTTTTCTGTTCTCCAGTAGAGGTCAGTAGAAGTTCATTTATGTAAATGTAAACTTCGTTCCTGGTTGAGGGTTGGCTTTTCTATTATGTGTATTATTTGCTTTGTGTAGGAGAATGTCATTTTTTTCCTGACCAGTGTGACAGCTGCGCCTATCATCCTGCTTTTCCCTACAACCTGGTGAAAATTCATTCAGGGGTTTTCTAGATCTATACAGTCGGCTAAGACCTTCTGCCATGAATGACCCCTGTTGTGTATACTGTATAAAACTGTTCAAATTTGTAGCCAGAAATAACTTGCAATGCCTCACTTTCATGGCTTGTTACATCAGTAAATCTTACAGCAAAATTGTAGCTCTTCTGTATACCTAAGGATAAAGTTGCAGTCACTTAGCTGTTGTATTGCTCTCAAAGCTATTGTGTAATTCCCAGACTTTTCTGAATAGGAAGATCACAAGGAAGCCAGTAAAAGATGTTCACACTTGGTTTTCTGTCCTCATGTTTTCCTCATCCATAGATCTTTTTCCCTGGGAATTGATTATTCATAGGCAGCTTCTCTGTCATTTAATGTTACATACTTAAAATATATTGCAATTAATAGTTTTCAGATGTATTGTGGTGTAAAATATTAGCCAAACATTGGACAAGAATGTGAATATCTTTGATTATTACACAGCTCAAAAGAATGGTTTTAGAAATATATTTGACAGATCTTCAGCCTTTGCTTGAACTGCAGCTCTTATAAAACTGAGGCAGGATTAGCAAAAAAGAAAAAAGCTTTGGGCAGCACAGGATAAGACACTAATGAGATCTGGAAGATGCTTTTATTGGCTGAAATCCAGTAGTAAGTCACAACTAGAACAGACCAGTTGAATCCGTGGGAATTTTGTGAGTCACCTCCTCTACAAGTTCTATTGATTCAGTGGCCTTTTCTAGTTCTAACTTATTACTGGATTTCAACCACTATATATATTGAAACAGTTTAAGAAACATGCTTTCTTCATTATTTATTGCATGTTTTAAAACCATTCCTAAACTACATTAAGTCACTCGGTTGGTTGGTTGGTTGGATGGATGGATGGAATAATAATTCAAAAGAGAGTTAACTAGAATGCTTCCTTCCTTCCAGCTTTCCAAGTGCCTTTTACTATTTAACAAAAACTCTGTCTAAATTATAGTGGTGACTTGACTTACGAACTTAATCCGTATTGGAACGGTAGCTGTAAGTCAAAACGTTCGTAAGTCAAAGCAGCATTTCCCATAGGAATGTATTGAAATTCGATTAATCGTTCTAGCTGTTTTTTGCTCTTATGTCAAGGCATGGTTCATAAATCAAAGCATTTGTTTCCATAGGAACTAATGCAAAGCCAGTTAATCCGTACTCTACCACTAGGGGGAGAAATGTTTTTTAATTTTTTCTTATTTTGACCTAAGATGAACTTAGGTCAAAAAAAGGGCCGGAAATATTTTTTGTTCATAAGTCAAAGCTCCGTTCGTAACTCAAAGCAATATCCCACATCCGGAACTGTTTGTAACCCAAAACGTTTGTAGGTCAGGGCATTTGTAAGTCAAGGCACCACTGTAAGTTAAATGATAGTGCTTTATTCATCACCACCTCTGCTTCATTCCTTGGGGCCTGTCCCTTGCAAATTGTGTCTCAGTACCCTGTGTCTCCACAGGGCTCTTAACCTGCAGAGTGTTACAGCATTTCCCCCATAGCACTCTGCTAATGTGAATTGTTTTGTATGTTGAGATATAACACCTTGGAGGCATACAAGTTGCTTACATTGCTCAAATTTTATAGGGATAGCAAGTGAAGTCAGTGAAAACAGTGTACTGAATTTAAGAGCTGGGCACAATTTATATACATCACACACTTTTGTAACTTACTGGCCTGATACTATATGCCCTTGCTGTGTTAGTAATTTTCATGTAACAGTGACATTTTAGAAGTGGAAAATGTTGTGTGAAGAAACATAGTGCCCACAGATTTTCCATCACTGTGTAAAATAATAGGCTAAATAAAAACACATGGATGAATATTTGCTGGTTTGAGGATGCAACTTTGCCTCATATTTATTTATTTATTTATTTATTGGACTTATATACCGCCCCATAGCGCTACAAGCACTCTCCGGGCGGTTTACAATTTTTTAATTATACAGCTGACTCTTCCTCCTGATCTTTAGTCCTTTCCAACTATCCTTTCTGATTCTATCCCCATCTTCTTTACCTACACTTTTTCTAGATTCTATTGTATTTTGCTGAAAGAAAAAAACTTGGAAACAAGATTGCAAAAGCCATGAAAAATTAATAAAAAGATTCCAGATACAGAATTGCTTAACAGCATGGGAAGCCTGTAGAATAGTTCTCGTTTGTCCATGTTGCATCTCTTATTCCAGAAGTAAAGCTTGCAGAACCTTGAGATTCTTTTAGTGCCGTTTGAATACCTGTCTATTAACAACTAGCAAATAACTTGAAAGTTAATTATCCATTTTAGCTTATCTTGGGTAAGTCGAGCTAAAGGTGCACTGTTTGCCTTCTGCAGCACTCTGTAGCAGGGTACCCCCTCTGGCTTGTATTAAGTTCCAGCCAAGTCTTGTTTTCTGAAGACTTTACAGGGAGAGATATTCCCACTGTTAATTTTAATCACCAGTTAAAGATTATTTCTGTCAGTATATATAGAGATGAGTATGAAGTTATGCTGTTCCCCCATCCTAGACTGGACAGGATCTGAGGTACAGGGCATAAGAGTGAGCTCAGTCACTGCTGCCAGAAGCCAAGCTGGAACTAGCTATTTCTTGCAAGTATGACATGAGGACATTTCACTTCTCCTCTGCATTCTCCATGCAAGAAAGTGAGAGTAGCAGTAACCAAATCCACAACCAAAACTCTGTTTGGAGAAGCTCAGACGAGCCCTAAAGCCACAGTCACTTCTCATAGCATGGCCTTACTCCCTACCTCCTGATGTACCTCCTTATGGATTGGATATTTGTTCAGCCCAAATCTACGCTAGTTCTGCTTATAACATATAATTCCTATAGACCCTCTTCAGGGCAGCTGAATACAATGAAGAGGAATGAATGTTCAGTTAAATAAATAGCATCTCACAGAATCTTAGCCTCTATTCCAGTGGTTCCCAACCTTTTTTGATTTGCAATCCTGTTTTATGATAGCCAAATAACCTGCAATCCTGCTGCCATATTTGCATAAAAAGACATTTTAATAGGGTAAACTCATCCTTTCTCAGAAAATAGAGGCTTCTTTCTCCCCCAAGGACCTGTTTATCATATATACACATACTTGCTGACTTTAATATCCTACTCCAAAAGGTCAAGGAATTGTTTAAATTGTTTAACAAGGGATAAAACACATATAAGGTGACCTGTGACACCCCCCCCCCAATACTTACCAACTCTCTTGTGAGTCGTGAACCCCAGGTTGGGATATACAGTTCTGTGCTGAAGGGGAATGTAGGGATAACATGGCTGTTAGTAGTCATGATGGGGATTTGAACATCAGTATGCATCCGTTTAGTGAAACTGAGTCTTCATTAAGGTCAGGCAAATTAATGTTTCAAGTAATTGTTCTAATGGTTTTAGGTAATAGCAAAAAGAAAAGAGGATTCTGGAAAGATAAAGTTGCTGCTTCATTGGACACCAGAGGATATGTAAGTATGTACATTGTTAGTGATAATGTCATTTGGGTGGTTGCAGGAATTAGGATGTTTATTATGTATATCAATCAAGCATATAAAGAGTTTACAGTATAGAAAATAAAATAGTAATGTTCAGAGCCTTAGCCTTCCTCGCTACTTTTTTTTAACTTAACCATTCTTGTACAAAGTTACAGCTACATGAAATACATTGACTGAAATCCTGTTGCTTTTACTTAGGCTGGACAAGGCTGATGATGTAATGAGCTGCAGCAGTTTTTCAAAAATTAAGAAGACTGTAAATGTGATTTATTGATTATCCATAGCCATTTCTCTGTAATGTTGTTTAATCCAGTAAAGTGTAACTATTTAATCTTCAAACCAAAAATAGGTTCTTCATTTAACTTCTTTATAGTGGAAAGTAACCAGTGAGGGCATGATTTTATATAGGCACTTTTGCCATGTGTTTATGGTGAAAGAAAGAGTTGATCATTTTGAAATATTTTATTTTGTTTATAGTCTTCCTGATGTCTGGGTAAATGAAAGTGAGCGACATCAATTAAAAACTAAAGTAGTTCATTTATCAAAACTACCAAAAGATACTGCCTTGCTTCTGGACCCAAACATATACAGGTAACTTCCGAATATTTGAATGTTCTCTGCTCTAATGACCTTAAGCCTCACTTAACTTTTTGAAACTGACCAAAAAAAAATCTGCTAATGTAGGTAGTCATCATTTGTGGGCTTGTTCAGTAGTATCTTAAAATTTCTGGCTGAAGTGAGGGGTAGTAATATTTGATACACCATTACAACATAATCTGATGACAGCATCCAGAAGTTAAGTGTTGAGGTCTGAGGGCATTTAACAATTCTTGAACTTGAACTCTAGTTGGTTGAGAATCAGGGAATGTATGTATTTACCAAGTGTATTTTACTTTTTTGTGCTTGGTGTACAGAAAGTCTAGTAATGGAGGTACATACAGTGGAATCCTGAAAGATCCCTCCTGTTAAGATCCTATACTGGTTTGTATACTAATTTTTGTATACCAGTTTTTAAAATCCAAATTTATATTTTCATATATTAGAATGTGCATTCAGTTTAGCTTTTACAATTGAATATACCTTTTTTCTTTCCACTTTGACAAGGGTGACAGAATATGGTCTTGTTAATTTATGAGCATCATATGCCGTATTTCCCTGAAAATAAGACAGAGTCTTATATTAATTTTTGATCCCAAAAATGCATTAGGGTTTATTTTCTGGGGATGTTTTATTTTACAGTCATGTCATCTTCTGGTTGATGCACAATGGTGTAGGGAGGTTGCTGCACAATAATTAGGGCTTATTTTTGGGATAGGGCTTATATTACGAGCATCCTGAAAAATCTACCAGGGATTATTTTCAGGTTAGGCCTTATTTTCGGGGAAACAGGGTACTGCTTAACACAGAGATTGGAGAATGAGTCTTAAAATTGATTTCCTTTTC
Source organism: Pogona vitticeps (assembly GCF_051106095.1). Classification (NCBI taxonomy): domain Eukaryota; kingdom Metazoa; phylum Chordata; class Lepidosauria; order Squamata; family Agamidae; genus Pogona; species Pogona vitticeps. Next base: position 184,113,819 of record NC_135787.1, read on the forward strand.
TACTAAATGTACTGCTACTGGTGCTCACAAATATATATTTTGTGCATTTTTTTCAGAGCTAATCCAAAATTCATTGAATCAAAGCTTTATGAATGTATGCTGACATATGTTTAAAACCAAAAATATATGTTGCCATATGATCTTAGTATTCTTCTGCACTTTCCTGCAGTCATCTATAATACACTGGGCGGCACTGGTAACAGTGCTGGATGGTTTGGGCTCCAACTTTTGTATGGCTAAAAACATTAGGTTTGCTTCTCCAAGTGTATCCAGTAGTAAGAGCCCAGATATCAGGGATGGGAAAGAACTTGGCTATTTTATTTGTTTATTTATTGCATTTTCTAGAGCTGTTGCTGCTTAAAGTAGACAGCACTATTTAGAACAGTGCTGGATGGCCTTTCAGCATAAGGCATCTATGTATTTCTGTCTTTATATATACTTCATGCATATGAGATTCCAGAGAAGTCAGCAAGCCCTTGAGTATTGTGTCAATGCCTACTAAGTGTTTCAGTTTAGATTTTTTTTCCCTTACATTTTTAATTAATCAGCTTAATTTTTGCTGTAAGAAACAATATTGTTTCTAACATAATTGTCATCTAATATAAGAAGTCAAACTGCTTTTATCCTACAATATTTCCTTGTGGATTTTCAATATATGTGATGGAGTAGCATAATGTGTTACAGATAATTTGTGGACAGTTGGACTGCAAGATTAATCACACTTATTTGGAAATAAATTCCTTTAAAATAAAAAGTTAAGCTTTGTGCAGTGTGTGGTTTATTTATTTATTGTTCACTCATGGCATATTTTCCCCAGTTTTGGAAATCAATTTTGTAAGTCACCTAAAAGCTTCTCTGGAGCTTGGTGAGACCTCTGAGAGATAAGTACCTCAGAGCTATGGGCCTGCTACTTGGTGGAAAAATCACCTCTTGAGGATTTCATGTGCCTAGACCTTTTCTAGACTGTGGCCATAAGACTTTCCAAATCAACGCCCTTTAGTATTGGGCGACAAGATTTGTTTCTGCTAAATTTTATCAATCTCCATAAAAAGGGTGGACAGTCCTGGTAGATTTTTTTCAAATTAAGGCATACTCTGATAATGTATGTGAAGTGGCATTTTGGCTCTGGAATTAGTATAACTTCTTTAAAAAAATGAGGAAGGGGTGGGAGTTACCAGAAGTAAAATGAGACCTGCCATGGTAGAAGATGAGCCCTAGAAATTCACAGGTTGAAGAAAGAAAAGTACTATCGTGTTTGAAAATGTATCTACAATTCCACTAATGCAAAGGACCACTTCTTGAGTTATTTTTGAAAGCTGCCAGTCTGAGTAATTAGACACTCTTATGTCAGATCTGAACACTTCTGTTTGGAATAGGGTTGAAAGTACTTCCCTCTGGTTTCAGATTACTGCCCTGTATACCAGTTCTTCAGTTATATTTATTGCCAGGAGGTGCATCTTCAGAGAGAGCACCATCTCCTGGCCACCTAACAGAAGCATTTCCATATATTTCAGCTTGATTCCCAACATCATAACAAACACTGTTTGTGAATCTTTGTAACCAATAACACTAAAATTCCTTGCACTTTCTTTCCACCAATGCATTGTCGCTTTTTCTTTCCTAGAACAATGCCACAGAAGAGGTTGAAGAGGTAAAAACCCACTCAGCAGGCACACCTCATCTTCCATCTTATTCATAGACCATGGAATTAGAATTTGAAATTGCACATTAGTTCAAGCCCCTTCACTCCATCCCTTACCCCCACCTCAACCTGAGCCCAGTGGCTGGCAACTTTGGATGACATTTATGCTTGGCATAACCATTCTGTGAATGAAGTTGGTGCATCTGTGGAATATGTTATAAATAATATATCAATCATACTTTTGTGAAATGGTACAGTGGGAAATGGGGTAAGCATTCTCCTGGCTGGGGTGCTTGGAAAGGTTTGCATGCTTACTGCTTTCCTTTTAACAGTCTTCTCTAGCTTGCATCAGATGAAGTGACAGTGTTATATTTTTCCATACATACAACCTTTCTTCCAGGGTTTTTAATGTGTTAAACAAACTTCGCTGGATCTTGTCATTGGTGATTGATACTGACAGACATACACTAGAGAGAATCTTTTTCTCCAAGAATGGTGAAGAAGTTGTTATTTGTAAACTTGTGGTGTTCTATCACATATCCCTAAGTGGTGATATCATGTTTAAGCAAAATGGTGGTGGCATATTTTCATTTCTAGTGAAATATATATACACGAGAAGCTGAAAGATGTTGTGTTGCTGTATATCAGATCCTCTCCGTAAGACTATTACTGTATGTTAATAAGACTTACATCATCTCTACAAAAAAAAAAGGGTAAGAATTTTGCCTTGTTTACAACATGGCCTTTAAAACTCCTATTTGCTTCTAAATATTCTCCCTTCTACTTCCCTTCCTGTTGGCCTAAATTTTTCTAGTTGTAAAAAAATTGTATTTTTTGAAAAAGAAGCATCTAAAGACACAATCGTTTATGCACCAAAGTTGGCTATGAAAGAAGAAATTGCTTCCTTGCTTTTACTAAGCAAAAAATTATGGATTTTCTTAACCTACAGGAATAGGAAAATGTGTGTACTCTGTTCGTCTTGTACGGAGACAAAAATGTTGGATATAGGTAATGGGACATTGCGTGTAAATAATTTTGCAGATTTGTAATATATTTTTATATTATGAAATGTATTGTAGATGTATTTCTAGAGGCATGGAAGTTGAAATGTATATATTATGGTAGAAAAAATATTGAAGGATAATGTAATTCACTAGTGCTGCCAGAAGAATTTGTTTAAAAACAAGCACCTTTCTTAACAATAAAAAGAATCTTTTGGATTTCTAAGAGATTGTATTACTACTGTTTTAAGAACAAGACACATAAAATGTCCTTCTTGCAATCTTTGAAGGATGCATCATATCCATTCGAAGTTGATGGCACTCATTACTAGTAACGGATATGAAAACAGTTTTTTCCTTGCTTGTTGGAAGGATCAAATGTAAAAATAAATAAGTAAAATAAAATGGTGGCTATATGCAGTCAAACTGCATGATTAACCCTCCCTGTTTAGGAGGATTATTTGCATTACTACAGTGAATATAAATACCAGCTGTTTTTACACTAATGTTTCTTTTATTAAATAGCAAAAAAATTGAAACTCTGAACTCCCTGGCTGGAGAAGCTAGCTTTTTCCAAAACCATAAAAGGGGCCCACCTTTATGGAGAGAAAATGTTTTCTTGGCTCCCAGTGAGTTTAGATGGCTGTATAAACATTTAAATTCTTTATTGATGTTCAGATTATAAGCACCGCTAACATGAAATGGTTCTGCAATAGTTGTTTAATAATGGTATTTCATAAGGACCTGTAGCAGTGTAACTATTTAAAGCAAATGCAGTTTGTTTGTTTGTTTTGGTTTGTTTACTTTTGCTTGAGCACTTCAGTTACTGCTTATTCTTTATCTTATATGGTCATCTGCAATTGCTTTGGTTCTTTTTTTTTTTTTTTTTTGAACTATGATTATAAAATTGCCAAATAGGTGTTTTCAGATATAGTTTGTATTTGTATTTTTAAAATTTTATTGCTTCATGCATTTCTTGTATGCCATTCATAATTGACAGATGATTGTAGTCCTTTCATGAGTATTTTTTCTAATAAAACAAAGTAAATACAACTGTTCTTAAAGTGTTCAAATGTGGTTACTCTTGCAACTTGCTTTTAAAAGTAAAGCCTTAAGATGCAAATGAAATATGAGGTGTTTTCCAGCACTAAAGACTAAACTAGGCATTTCATTAATTTGTTGCTTAGTATAGTAAATTGTACTAGAGTAAGCCCATTGAATTAATGGGGATTTGATGAGGTGACTTTATAAGTTCCATTGACTCAAACAGTCCTACTCTTTACTGTACTAGGCAACAGGATTTTGGCTCATATGTGCCTTTTGTGAATATAGCCTTAGAAGGAGGAGTTTGGAGAGGACACAAAGTACAGTATTTCTTGTGTGTCTTGGTAAAATAAAAAAGGAGGCCACCGTGTTAATTGATTTTCTACTTTAAGATGTCTCTCCATGAAAGCAAGGCCCAGCAACCTGGTTCCCATCAGATATTTGGACCCACACCTCCCACAAGTTATAGCCACATTGAACAGTGAACACAAATTATGGGAAATGTAATTCAGAATGCCTGTGGAGCACCAGCTTTACTACCTCTACTTTTAAAGGAATCAGTAGCAGAATTTTACTTTCATAATTTGTATTTTTTTTATTTTTGCAAAAGAATTGGTGCTGGGCGAGAGGAGGAGATGGAAAACATAGGGAGGTGTAGGAGTTAACCTGTACAGTCTGTTTGCTACTTGTGTGCAAAATGACAAAACTGTATTCCACTGTGTAAGATAACTCTCTAGTTCAAACAAGTGTTGATGTCTTAACCTTCATCCTGATCCCACCCTCCTTCCACAATAGTTACTATAAGCAGTGAAACGTTTGAACAAGTTAATTCCCTTTTTTCTTTTCTTATATGTTCTTTTATTTTCTTGTCATCAAACAAAGAATAGTGCTCCCCTTGCCCCCAGCCAAAAAAAAAAAAAACATGCAAGATGCTGGTTTAAAAAAGAGAACATTCAACTAATTAGCCAGCATACTTAAGTAATATCCTAGCATTCAACCTAACACATTTCCAGGGCAGCAGAAATAATTATCTGGAATTGCTTAGCTTTACAATATCCATCTTATTCCTTCTAACAGTATATTTGGGTAATTGATTATGTTTGTCAGATTGGAATTTATGTATGTGCATCTAAACAAAGGCTTCTAAGATTCAGCAATCAAGCTGGTGGGGTTGTACAGACAGAGAAGGTCCAAAGAATTAAACAAATTGAAACTTGGAAAATTTAGCTGCTGCTTCTCCTCCTCCTCCTCCTCCTTTATTACTATTATTATACTGTACTTTCAGAATCTCCCAGCAAATGACCAAGTTCGCTTGGGCATTTTAATAGTTGCAGTCACAGAAAGCAACTTTCCTGGTTCTGAAACCTACCCATGATAATTAGATTACAAATTGCCCTGTGGAGGAAAGGTGTGGCGTGAAACAAGTAATTCTCATCTCTGTTTGTGTGAGGTGGAAGGCCTTCATCATGGAAAAGTTACTTCTCTGGCCATTCTGCAGTAAATACTATCCAAGTGAGTATCATTCTCAAGCATTGGTTGCACAGAAATAATATTGACATCCAGACTTCCTTGCTGATCTTTGCTAGATCTGTTGCCTGCCTTTTCTTGCTGGGTGGGACTCAAGGTAAGAGATCTATTTTTCCACCTTTTTATTGACAGGAGCTTTATGTCACCTGAATGGTTTAGATTTTTAAATGAAAATAATGTCAATAAAGAAGTGTGTATCTCCACTGAACAACTTGTTCCTCTAAGCAGGGGCACAAGAGGGCGTCCTTTACCTTCCATAGGATTCCCCAGTCCACCAGACATAAAAAGAGCATTCCATGGTTTCTGTTGAAAAGCAAGTTTCCTATATTGTCTATTAGGTCAGTAACCTTCTCCTCCTCCTTCCCCGCAGCCCTTAGTTCAGAATGTGTAAGCCTTGTTCGGCAATTTATTTCATGGAAGGCCTACTTTCATAGAACTAAATCACAGAATAATGGAGTTTAAAGAGGTTTAGAAGGCCATTGAGTCCTAACCCTAAGCTCAATGCAGGAATTCAAGTTAAAAGCAGGGGGTGAGACTCAATGGCTTTATAGGCCCTTTCCAACTCCATTACTCTGGGATTCTGTTCTGTGAAATTCCCTGGAACTTTAAAAGGTCCTTTAAAGAGATGATGAAAAGCTGGGGGGCTCAGGAACACTGCTGCATATCTGTTTCCAGAACTGTAAAACTCAGCATATTTTCTGGCCTCTGGGTTTGTAGCTGCAGAACCCATTTGTAATCCCACAGCAGGACAGATTTGAGTCAGGCATTCCAGCAGTTGATTCGCCACTATAAAATCTTCAGGGGTTAATTTAGCTTCTTTCTCCCTCCCACGCAATCCTGGCATCAGTCTGCACTAGAAAAGCATTCTGTGTACCCCATCCAACCTTGAAAGCCCCCCAAAAGAAGTGGGTTACCACTATCGTTTAAAAACTGTGTTTTTAAAGTAAACCTTTTAGAAACTACACATAGTTATAAGCTATTTACTTGTGGAACAGTAAGCATTCTTCTCTCTCCAGTTTGCCCCAACACCCACAACAGCACTCTGGGCAGGGTATAAACCAGCATTAAATCTTGGGATGTTTCTTCACCACCATTTAGTGCAAAAGCATGCCTGGAACTACAGCGGTGCCTCGCATAGCGAGGTTAATCCGTTCCGGATTAACCTTCGCTATGGCGAAACATCGCTGAGCGGGACGGGAAAGTCCATTGGAACGCATTAAACATCATTTAATGCGTTCCAAATGGGCAAAAACTCACCGTTCAGCGATTCATCCCGGTCCGGCAGCCATTTTCGCGCCCTCGGTAAGCGAGGGCAGGGCGCGAAAACGCACGCGGCCATTTTGGGGCTTCCGGCAGCCATTTTGAAACCGCCGAACAGCTGATCCGCGGCTTCGTTTTGCGAAGATCTGTAAGCGAAACGCTTACCGATCTTCGCAAAGCGATTTTCGGCCATAGGGGCCATCGGTAAGCGATCGCATTAGCGATCCAAAAAAAGGATCGCTATGCGATTTCGTCGTTATACGGTGTGCTCGTTAAGCGAGGCACCACTGTACTAAAAGAGCTACTAAAAAGTTACAGTTAAAGGCAAAAAAAGAGAGGCTTTGGTTATTCCAATAGGATTTTAAAGGTGCGTGAGATGTTCAGTAGGATTTTAAAGGTATGTGAGATCCCAAGCCGGAATTAAGATTGCTGGAAGAAATATCAACAACCTCCGATATGCAGATGGTACCACTCTGATGGCAGAAAGTGAGGAGGAATTAAAGAACCTTGTAATGAGGGTGAAAGAGGAGAGTGCAAAAAACGGTCTGAAACTCAACATCAAAAAAACTAAGATCATGGCCACTGGTCCCATCATCTCCTGGGAAATTGAAGGGGAAGATATGGAGGCAGGACAGATTTTATTTTCTTGGGCTCCATGATCACTGCAGATGGAGACAGCAACCATGAAATTAAAAGACGCCTGCTTCTTGGGAGGAAAGGGATGACAAACCTCGACAGCATCTTAAAAAGCAGAGACATCACCTTGCCAACAAAAGTCCAAATAGTCAAAGGGACGTGGTGGCGCTGTGGGCTAAACCGCAGAAGCCTGTGCTGCAGGGTCAAAAGACCAAGCAGTCGTAAGATCGAATCCACGCGACGGAGTGAGCTCCCATCGCTTGTCCCGCCAACCTAGTGGTTCGAAAGCATGCAAATGCAAGTAGATAAATAGGGACCACTTCGGTGGGAAGGTAACAGCGTTCAGTGTCTAAGTCGCACTGGCCATGTGACCACGGAAGATTGTCTTCGGACAAACGCTGGCTCTATGGCTTGGAAACGGGGATGAGCACCGCCCCCTAGAGTCGAACACGACTGGACAAAAATTGTCAAGGGGAACCTTTACCTTTATGGTTTTTCCTGTAGTGATGTATGGAAGTGAAAGCTGAACCATAAAGAAAGCTGACCGCCAAAGAATTGATGCTTTTGAATTGTGGTGCTGGAGGACTCTTGATAGTCCCCTAGACTGCAAGGAGAACAAACCTATTCATTCTGAAGGAAATCAACTCTGAGTGCTCACTGGAAGGACAGATCCTGAAGTTGAGGCTCCAATACTTTGGCCATCTCATGAGAGGAGAAGACTCCTTGGAAAAGACCTTGATGTTGGGAGAGTGTGAAGGCAAGAGTATGAGATGGTTAGACAGTATCATCGAAGCAACCAACATGAATTCGACACAACTACGGGAGGCAGTGGAAGATAGGAGGACCTGATGTGCTCTGGTCTATGGGGTCACGAGGAGCCAGACACGACTAAACAACTACAACGAGATGTTCAAGCAGTAGTTTAGCATTTCCTTTTCCTAAACTCTAATCTCTGTGCCATCCCATAACTGTGACCTCGTCCTTAGGACCCTTTAAGAGCACCTGCCTTTTAGCAATCTTGGAGGAGAGAGAAAAATCTGTCTAGCGAATGACCTTTCTTAGAGAGCTGTTCTGCCTGAAGGAAGGAACACAATACAATTGATGCACAACTTAACGTGGCTGCTGTTTTTCCAAATGAACATAGAACCTTGGCTAGAGTTAAATATTGCTTAATGTGACAGTCACTTTTAAAGGAAGGATGAGTCGTTTCTGCCACTGTGCTTTTCACTTTGGCAGATTGATTGCTGCTTCTGTTATGGTACTGTCAAGCTCCCACTAACCTATGGTGACCCAATGAATGAGCAATCTCCAGAATGGCCCTGTCCTCAACAACCCTGCTCAGCTCTTGTAAATTCAAGCCTCCGGCTTCCTTTAGGGAGTCAAATTAATCCCATATTTGGTCTTCCTCTTTTCCTTCTGCCATCAACCTTTCCCAGCACTACTGCCTTTTCCCAAGAATCTTGCCTTCTCATGATATGTCCAAAGCAGGGCAGCCTCATCGTCAAGAATTTTGCCTCCAAAGATAGTTCAGGATTGATTTGATTTAAGACTTGTTCACCTTTCTGGCAGTCCAAGGTATCCACATAGCTCTTTTCCTACACCATATTTTAAATGGATAATATTTCATCTGTCAGGTTTTTTTTTACTGTTCAGCTTTCATACCTAGTGTTTGGGAATACAAGAGTACGGATAATCTTGGTCTGCAGGGACGGATCCTTACGCTTGATGTTCTTTTCTAATTCCTTCATTTGCTGCCCTTTCAAGCCTCAGTCGCCTTCTGATTTCTTGCTTGTAGTCTCCATTTGGATTAATGATTAAACCAGGGTATACAAAATTGTAACAATTTCAGTTTCTTTATTGTCCACATTAAAGAGTGGTCCTAACCCGACCAGATAGGTGGGATATAAATTAAATAATAAATAAATAAATAAATAAATAAATAAATAAATAAATAAATAAATAAATAAATAAATATTGTCTACATTAAAGTTGTATAATTACTCTGTAGTCGTGAGCTTAATGGTCTCAGTGTTCAACTGCAGTCCTGCTTTGGCACTTTCTTCTTTCACTTTCGCCAAAAGTTGTTTCAAGTCATGGCTATTTTCTGCCAGCAAGATGGTGTCGTGCATATCTTAAATTCTTGATGTTTCTTCTGCCAGTTTTCACACCATCTGAATCTAGCCTGGCTTTCCTTATAATACGTTCTGCATACAGGTTGAACAGATTAGGGGATAAAGCTAGTGCCAGGTCTGGCATTTATAAGAATATTCATAAAAGCAGCCAGTGTGTGTGAGGTGGGGACCACCCACCCTGGGGGCAATTATTCTGTCTCTAATGGTACAAGAGATCTACACTGGCTTGGCTGATTTACTTATTTTGAGTTCTTGCATGGTCCATCCCTAGAGCATGCCGAAGCCTTCTGGAGCAATCCTACTTTTCAGATTCTTTCCAGGTCACAGATGGTGGTTAGAGAGAATGTCTAGCTTCCAAATGATCTCGGACCCAAGTGTAAATCCACTTGTTTTTCTTTTTGGCTAGAAGTCTTTTCGGGAAAATAACAGCATGACAATGGTGCCTCTAACTGCTAACTGCAAAAGTGCAAGTAATTGGCTGTCTTCAAAGCCACAAAAGATCTTTTCAAGAAAAACAGTTGTTGCTTCTCCAAACTCTTTGGCTACCTTGTAATATATAAGCTTTTTTTGTAGGGGGGAATCCTATGACTTGACTCAGCATTAAGTTATCTAAAATCCAAACTAAAATGTAAACAATAAGTATATATTTTTGTATATTAGGACTGAACGCAAGATGCATAAAAGTTAACCAAAAGAGTAAACCATTCGTATCAACAAAGCTCAATAAAATGAATCCACATGTTTACTGGATTCATTCTAATTCTTCTAGTCAGTTGTCCATAAAGCATATACCATGGTATTTTATTCAATTAACAATAACAATTTTGTTTGTCTGTCTGTGTAGTTAAATTTCATGGTTAAACATACTGAATTTTTGGTTTTATGCAGTGTCTTAAAAGAATTTCAGTATTTATTCAAGCTCCAGAATGCCAGGAAGTTGCAACTGTTGATTGCTGTACCCTTAACAAACGTGCTTTATAGGCAGTATAGATGTGGTATGGGACCCTCAGGCATTTTGGAGCCTGAGTAAACATGGAAAACCTTTAACACAGCATGTTAAACCAAAAAGGTTATTACTGTTGTTGTCATCAGTTTAATCACGTGTTGCGGTTTATGTTGTTATGGACTATTTACTTGAAGCATTAATGCAAATCCAGTAAATGTGACGTCATTTCCAGCTTCATTAGTGGAGTTGGAGATCAGTCAGTTGGATTGTCAGTTCCTACTGAAATGGATGCATGGAATCCATCCAACCAAAACTACAGTTCTCTGGTGCATATATCTATTTGGCAACCAATATTACTCACATACAGTAACAGAATTGAAATATGGCTTAGAAAAATTACCTTTTTAGTTACAGCTTCAAAGTGTCTTGAAGGTCATCTAGTCTAGCCCTTTCTCAACAGGTAAGGCATTCCAAATGTTACTTAAATATAATTCAGTTCTTTGCTGACAATGTTCCTGAATTCCTGCTTTTGTTTTGTACCATCAAGTTGCTTCTGACCTATAAATTAATGACCTTCAGAAGCTCCTATCATTAATATCCATGCTTAAGTCTTGCAAACTAAAGGCTGTAGCTTCTTTTACTGAATCAATCTCTCTCCTATTCAGTCTTTCTTTTTTCCTACTGCCATTAATTTTTCCACACATTATTGCCTTTTCCAGTGACTCATGTCTTCTCATGATAAAGTACCATAGAATTAGTTTAGTAATTTTTTCCTTCTAGAGAGAGGTCAGACTTGACTTGCATTGGTGATGGATGGTTCATAGACTTGCAATAAAGGAAGCTTTCCTTCCCCTATCCCATCTATTCAGAGACCAAAATAAATTGATGCAAATAACTCCAAATTCCTTGGAAGAAGTTCAGGACAGAAAAAAGATAATGATGATGGCAAATGGATATTTTCATTCATCTGGCAGATCAGTTTTAGATCACATCTCTAATGTGGCATAACGCTTCCCAGCTTTCTTACATTTTCTCTTTCTGGAGAATATATGAGATTTTTATGAACCTTATCCAACATTATTACAGTGGTGCCCCGTATAGCGAGGTTAATCCGTTCCGGATTAACCCTCGCTATACGGAATCATCGCTAAACGGGTAGGGGAAAGGTATTGGAACGCATTAAACTTCGTTTAATGCGTTCCAATACCTTCGTTACTTACCCGTTCAGCGAGGATTCCAGGTGCCGGGAGCCATTTTCGTGCCTTCGCTAAGCGAGGGCAGGGCGCGAAAACGGCTGCCGGCAGCCATTTCCGGGCTTCCAGCGGCCATTTTGGAACCGCCGATCAGCTGTTCGGCGGCTCCAAAATGGCCGCCGCAATACCCGATCTTCGCAGTGCGGGTTTTCCCCATTGCGAAGATCGGGTATGTTTCCGTATAGTGATCCCGAAAAAGGGATCGCTATACGGAAACATCGCTATACGGTGCACTCGCTAAACGAGGCACCACTGTATTTCACTGGTCTTCGGGTGCATTAGCCTAGCTATAACTCTTAGATTCTAAGTTGTTTTCTGAACTGCTCTGGCTCCTTTCTGGATTATCAGCCTGCAGCACAAGTTACAGCATTCCTTTTAAAAAGTAACGAATTTCTGTTACTTCCTAGAATGCTAGAGGAGAGTTGTAATTGTTTTTCATTTCAAAGGCAAACAGCAAAGTGTGCTGCTTATATACCGCCCTACAGTGTAGCAATTAAAGCACTCTCTGGGTGGTTTACAATTTTGATTATGCAGGCTACACATTGCCTCGCCCCCTCCCCCAGCAAGCTGGGTACTCACTTTACTGACCTTGGAAAGATGGAAGGCTGAGTCAACCTTTAGCTGACTACCTGAGCTTGGGATTGAACTCAGGTCATGAGCAGTCTTGAATACAGTACTGCAGTTTAACCACTGTGCCACAGGGCTCCTACAGCACTTGCTATTAATGTTATCTATTCCAAGTTTTCCATTCTAAAGGAAATCAAGCCTGAGTGCTCACTGGAAGGACAGATCCTGAAGCTGAGGCTCCAATACTTCGGCTATCTCACGAGAAGACTCCCTGGAAAAGACCCTGATGTTGGGAAAGTGTGAAGGGAAGAGGAGAAGGGGATGACAGAGGATGAGATGGTTGGACAGTGTCATTGAAGCTACCAACATGACTTTGACCCAACTCCGGGAGGGAGTGGGAGACAGGAGGGCTTGGCGTGCTGTTGTCCATGGGGTCACAAAGAGTTGGACACGACTAAACAACAACAACAACAATTCCAAGTTTTATGCAGGGAGTTCTTAAGTCCTACTAAATGTCACAATAATTCCCCCCACCCCAAAAAATAAGAGGGGGATAGACACCACTCAAAACTAAGCCACTGGTCACAAGATGATAACTGTAGCGAACACCCGGTCTTCCTATATATATAATGGTATTGGCTTGCACCAATGGGAGCTGTTGGGAGGCGGAGCCAGAGAAACCAGGAGAGAGGGGTGAGTCAGAGTCCAGTCCAGTCCAGTCAGAGAGAGTTAGAGAAGATGATAGTTTGGGGTTTGATGCAGAGAGTGTTTAAGGAGTGATTAGTCAGAGTGTGACCTGTATTAAGACAGAAGAGGTTAAAGTAAAATACCGAAGCTTTGTGTAACTTTAAGAATGTGCTTAAGAACTAGTCCTGAAACAACGTGTAATCAATAAACCTGTTTCTGTTTAAAAGTTCAGTACTGAATGGACCTCAGTCTTTCATAGGAGATATAGGTTGATAAAGAGATCAACAGGTGGCAGCGAGTTAAAGGGTGTGTTGAGATACCTTCGTGAGCTCTGTGTTTGGTGAAACCAGCAGGGGCCATGAGGTAAATGTCACAGTAACTATATTGTTAATGAATATAGCACCATAATTATGTGCTTTACAATTGGAATGTGATGTAGTCTTCTCAACTGTTAAGCTCAACAATTCCTTTTATATTTACATCTAAGTCAGAACAATAATTCTCCTTTATAATTAAAGCAAAGCAAAAAGCAGAGTATTGAAAACAAAAACATGCTATATTTCTTGGCAATTCCCCCCCCCATTTCTTTCTTCTGGAGGGATGAAAAATTTCGTATTTATAAGATGATGTGAAACATGAAAATATATCTCAAAAATGCCTTAAAATGCCCTTTAAAAGTCACTCTTCAATTTAACTAGAAAATATGATACAGTGGTGCCTCGCTTAGCGATTGCTTCGTTTAACGATGTATTCACTTTGTGATGGGTTTCTTTGAGGAATTTTCTGCATCATTTAACGATGTTCTCTATGGGGGAATTTCACTTAACCATGTCTGTTTTTGCTCATTTAAAACTGTCTTAAAATGTTTGAAACCTGTTTTAAATGCTTGGAATAGTTAGTCCACCTTGTGAAATCTATGCACACTTAGTTTGGCTTTGTTCTGAGTCTTCGTTAATTTTTGGTGATTTTTTTGTTTTTCCCTCATTGAAAAGCATTGGACTGTCCGTTCAATGGATTTAAATGGGGAAAACAAAAAATCACCAAAAATTAACGAAGACTCAGAACAAAGCCAAACTAAGTGTGCATAGGTTTCACAAGGTGCACTACCGATTCCAAGCATTTAAAACATGTTTCAAACATTTTAAGACACAAATGAGCGAAAATGGACATCGGAAAGCCATTGAAATGCATTGAGTCGGCTTCAATGTATTTGAATAGCTTTCCGATGGGGGAAACATTGTTTCACTTAGCAATGTTTCCTATGGGGATTTTCGCTTAAGGACGGTAATCCATTCCCATTGGAACGGATTAACCGGTTTTCAATGCATTCCTATGGGAAATGGTGTTTCGCTTAACGATGTTTTCCCATAGCGATGTTTTTTTGGAACCAATTAGCATCGTTAAACGAGGCACCACTGTATGTTGTATCTATACAGTAACTTTGATCTTAATTTAATTCCATTCAATTCAGTTTAAACTATGTTAAATCAACATTATCCAAAACATGACTGACTATAGGTAAGTATTACAGAAACAGACATTAGAGATAGTCCATGAACTAGAAGAGGGAAATTCTTAATTAATCTCTTTCAAGAATGGCATCTCCCTTTATTGGCCTGCTCAAGTGTTAAAATCATCAGGAGAGGCCTTTGTCTCAGTCCCGCCATCTTCACTGGTGTGTCTGATGGGGACACAGGAGAGGGTCTTCTCTCTTGCTGCTTACACAGGCTGGCCTCATCTTTTCCTTAGTGACTAGCTGCCTGAGTAGGTTTTTAAAATGGATTCTTGCATCTTACTGCTTTGAATGTGCTTTGATATTGTATATGTTTTTTAGCATGGTATTTGTTTGATCCCTTTTAGCCATTGTATTCTCACTGTTGTTAGCTATAAATATTATTTTCTAATTATGTAAGCTATGTTAGGTGGAGTAAAAATATTTTAAGCAAATTAATGAATGTGAACATCTGAGTATCACTGAGTGAGCTTCACTCTCCTCTGAGATTATGCAAATTAACTTTCTTTGTCTGGCCATCGGTCTTCACGATGTAAGCATGGGATTTTCCAAAGTCTGATTTCACCAGCATAGACTGCCTCTGTCACTTATCTATGACATAAATGTGCTGTGAGTTCTAATTCCGGGCTGTGCATAACACTGGGGTTCGACCTGTAAAACATTTATCTTCCTGAAGGCTTCTTAGCCATTTAAATCCACACAGTCAATCAGGTAGGTTGAGGAGATTGAGAAGGAAAAGACTTGACCAATTGACTGCCGGTTTGGGCTTGGTTAGCAAAACAGAGAGATAGGGCTGGATTAATAAAGGAAGCACTGAGATGGTTGTTGTAGGTTTTTCGGGTTGTCTGGCTGTGTTCTTGAGGTTTTTCTTCCTAACGTTTCGCCAGTCTCTTCTAACTCTTAAGTTCTAACCCCTGTCCTCTGAAGATGCCGGCCACAGAGACTGGTGAAACGTTAGGAAGAGAAACCTCAAAAACGTGGCCAGACAGCCCGAAAATGACTTCTTTTTAAGAATTAAGAATGTTTCCAGGTTTCCCCAGCTTCTGTCTTGGATAGAAAATAATCATTCAACAATTCGGATTCAGTGAAGTGCCAATGTTGTCTCAGAAACCACATCTTCAAGCCAAGGAGTGTGCTACACAGTATCACACCAAAAGTGGACAACTTCAGCCAGATACTTAACTCGCTGAGCTATCCAACCTGTATACCCAGATGAATTGCGATATTTTATGTCACAGATTGCCCAATCGACATTCTTGGGCCAGTGTGTGTGTGTGTGTGTGTGTGTGTGTGTGTGTGTGTGTGTGTGTGTGTGTGTGTGTGTGTGTGTGTGTGTGTGTGTGTGTGTGTGTGTGTGTTTGTGTGTGTGTGTGTGTGTGTGTGTGTGTGTGAGAGAGAGAGAGAGAGAGAGAGAGAGAGAGAGAGAGATCATTCACTGTATTATACCACACCAAACGCTTCTCTAGCCCAGCATTCTGTTCTCAAATTGGCAAAACTCAGAGTTTGGGAAAGTTACCAGCGGCCCGGCTGCCTGGGGGATTCTGGGAGTTGCAATCCAAAAATTAGCTTTCCCCAAGCTCCTTCCCTCCTCTCCTCACCTGCAAATTATCACCAGTGTGTTCCCATTCCTCTGAATGTAAGCTGCTTGTTCTGAAGCAAGGACACAGTTGCCCAGGGCCTTTAAAGTTGGATGAGTCTGCACCAATTAAGTGGCTCTTGCATCAGCTTTCGTCATTAAGTGCCTCTAAGGGGCTTCTTCCACCAGCTGCCTTGCATGCCAAGTTATTTCTGGAGCAGCTCTCTGAACAGCAAAGCTCCCAATTAAAAGAATCCAAACAAAGCATTCAAATCTCTCCATTTTTTGTATCCTCTAGTTGCAGCAAAGGATGAAGATTGCAGCCAACATGGAAGTGATGGGCAGGCATGTGAGGGCTGCACATGGACATCTGTCCTATCTATGGATTGAAGTTGTTTCATTAGATGCTGCCTGTTTTCCCGCAGGGTGAGACAGGCTGAAGTGGATAAAGGGCAGCATTGTGGGGCTCTTTGTCAATTTTAAACCACCCTACAGGACTTGAAGCATTCACAAAATGTTCCGCCAATGATATATAACATTAGCAATCATTTCATCATCACCACCTTAGAACTGCAGAGCTGGAAGAGACCCTATGGATCATCAAGCCCAACCGCTGTCAAGGAGTCCCAGTCGGGAATGGAACTCCCAACCTCTGGCTCTAGCCAGATGCCGAGCTGCCCAGCAATTCATAGAACTCCAATTGAGAAATCATATCTATCGGATTATAGGTACCCTGTTTCCCCGAGAATAAGCCCTAACCTGAAAATAAGCCCTAGTATGATTTTTCAGGATGCTCATAGTATAAGCCCTACCCGACAAATAAGCCCTAGTTAAGTGAAACCCCACCTTCCACCATCTTGCAGCAACCAGAAGAAGATGACATGACTGTATTTAAATAAATGTAGATTATTGTACATGAAAAAAAATCCCCTGAAAATAAGCCTTAATGCATTTTTGGAGCAAAAATTATAAGACTCTTTCTTATTTTCGGGGAAACACGGTACAAATTATAATTACCAGTACAAAGCAGCTACAATTAATGGTTTTAAGAATTCTCAGGACAGTGATGATGAAATACAGAGCAGTTTTCAAATATTTATGGTAGAATAACTGGTAACTGGTTCCTCTCCTTCCCCTTTCCATTGGTTTTCTATCTTTGTAAGGTTTTTATTATTTATTATTCTCTGTTTGTTAGCCGCCTAGAGTGGTCCTGAGTTGACTAGGCGGGATATAAAATAAATAAATAAATAAATAACAATGGGGCTGTTTCAAGGGGAGTATATTCTGCAAACAGGGCCAACACTGAGATCCCCTGCTTCTGATACCCACTAGTATGACTCACCTGTTTAAAATTAGCTTGAAGCAAACCATAGCCTCTAAGGTAGGAACAAATTGGTGGTAGTTAAATACTGCATGCAGTCCTCTTCAGAAAGGACAAAATTTGTAAGAACATATCAAACAACTTCAAAACGTGAAGTTATCTTTTTTTTCCAAATGTTCAAATTCAAAGATAGTAGAACTGACAGATTCTCTCCACTTAGCAGATACCTTTGAGTGTTTAATTTTTCAGTCTGGCTTTGAGCAGTCAACTAAATTCATGCTGTAGAATTATCACAGCTGCCTTTTACAGAGAGGCTTCTGACGTCAAACAGCTACATGGTAGGCAGATATAACATGATCCCCTCCTTGCTTGGGAGAACCACATGCTCAGAATAATTTACAAAAAAAATGGCTTGATTTGTCTTTAAATTAAATAAGAACTTCACCAGCTTTTTACAGGTTTCTACAGACCAGTCTCCTGCAGGGAAGGATGAATCTGTCAATTTCATTTCAATTCCAATTACAGTGGTGCCCCGCAAGACGATGTTAATTCGTTCCATTGAAATCACTGTTTAGCGAAAACATCGTCTTGCGAAAAGCGTTTCCCCATTGGAATGCATTGAAATCTGTTTAATGTGTTCCAATGGGGAAAATAGTCATTGTTTTGCGAAGCTGCAAAAATTGTCTTGCGAAGCATCGGTCTTGAAAAACAAAACCATCTTGCGAAGCACAGACTGAAACATCGTATAGCAAAAATCGCCCATAGGAAACGCTGTTTTGCGAAGCGCAATGGCGACTGCAAAACCTCATCGGCATGCGGATTCATCATTTTGCGGGGTAATCGTCTTGTGAGGTACCACTGTACAAATTAAATTAAAACAATTTAAAATTGAATTAGAAAATATCTAATTCCTTCTGTTCAAAGAAATTTGCCAGTTTGGCTCTTACCAGTTATGCTAGTTGGTCCCACAAAGGGTGAGGGGTCAGTGAAAGGGTACCAGCTTTGTAGGGGGAGGTCTCACAATCTGATACTTGTGTGATTCCGTACAGGTCCCTTTTCTCCATCTGATGCATTTCAGTATAACGATGACTTGGGGACATGGCGATCTTCTAATAAAACATCTTTATTCTTCGTGGTCTCTCTGAATGCACACTAATGGGTTTAATCTGTGCTTGCGCAGAGATCTCTGGAATATTCTAGAGTTCAAACGTGTTTGCTAGGACCGCCCCCCTCAGTACACGTAGTTCGCCCATCCTGATGATTACCTCAGTTCCTTTTTGCCGCTGCTGAGGTCTCATCTTCTGAGCTCGCTGTTCACACAGATTGGTTCTTTTTCCTGAGGAGGCATAATACGTCATGTCGTTCTTTTTAGAAATAGACTGTTCTATAATACGTTTTTCATTATTCCTTTGTGATTTTCAGTCATTTAACCAATTTTTTCCCGTAAACCACCCTCCATTCCCACCTTTTATGGCCCCAACAAGACTGTTTAAGAGATGCACTTCGTGCACTAATATGTTGCCTGTTTCTGACGGCCACGATTCTTGTCTTTTTTGTTTGGGAGAATTGCACCAGCCAGCCTCCTGCTCCTATTGTAAAAAACTTTACTAAACAAGCCATCAAGCTCCATCAACAGTGCCTTAAATCTTTCTTGTGGAAGCAATCTCTTCGTCCACTATCCAAGATGACGAGACTCAGGCTTCACAACCACCACCGGTTTCTTCAGTTACTAATTCCCTGTTACTGACTCCTAAATCTAAGCCAAAACTGCCTAAGTCAAAGTCCTCCAGATCGACATCATAATCAACCCCAACACCAAAAACTACTCTGAAACCGATTGGTACCAAACTGAAGAAATCTAAAAAGTCATCTGTAGACTCTCAACCGCTGGTACAGCATTCTTCCATACAGGATCAACCACTGTTTGATCTCGATACCAACCACAAATCCATTCCGCCTCCATCCGGCCAACCACCTTCTCCTTTGCTGGCGCAATCTCCATCCAGGGCGGACACCTCGGCTGAGGTGACTGTACTGCCTTATTTGGCCTGTTTGAGCCCCAAATCTTTTGGTTGCTCTGTGTCCGGGTGTGAGTCTGGATCAATATTTGTTCCTGTTGATCTGGTTCCTTTGCCGAAGAAGAAGGCTAAACAGCATATTGAGGACACTGGCCATTCTGATACTGTCTCTCTCACAGCCTCCGATGCTTTCGGGACTGCCGGTATTGCAAGGCTCTTGGGCTCGACATCATTGGCCCAAACGAGTTACAGTTTATGAGCCTCCTGTCTATTATGAACCGCCACCTAAACAGTATCGACATTGTCCACACCGGTATTGGCAGCATGATACTGAATGTTACTTCAAACCCAAGCGTTTTTGGTTTGCATACTATTATCCTTCAGACTCTTTGGGCAGTCCCCCTCTCCTCACCAGCGCATTCTTTGGACTCAGAGTCCTCTGTTTCCATGGACTTACAAGAATCATCCCCCAACCTTCTGACTCCCGATTCCGATGTAGCTCATGCTAACCTTCCATCACAATTGGAGGATTTTTCCTATTCTCAATTAGTTCTCCATATTGCCAAAGCCATGGACCTTGAGGTCCAGCAACTAACAACCCAGTCTGAATCTGACAAGGTATATGAGGATATTGATGAGGATCAGACATTCCCACTTCGTATGGGGTTCATTCTGTCGCTGCTCAAGCTTATTAAGCAGTCTTGGGCCAAACTATTTTCAGTGCCTCAGATCTCATGCAGAGTCGAGAATCTGTACAAGACCCACAGCACTAACACAGAATTTCTCTCCAAACATCCTCCTCCTAATTCCGTTATTGTCGATGCAACACAAAATCATGCCCGTAATCGTTCTAACACCACTCCAAACAATAAAGAGGGTAGGAAGTTAGACATTATTGGACGTAGAGTTTACTCTCTCGCATCTTTCACATTACAGCCTGCCAACTATTTAGCTGCAGTGGGAGCCTATCATGGGTTTCTCTGGAGCAAGGCCCTTTCGTCCCTACAGTCGGCCTCTGGAAAGTACAAACCTCGGGGTCTCACCTTTTACCAAGAGGCTTTGGCATTGGCACGAGAAGAGCGCATCACAGCATGACATGTAATTGAGGCAGCTTCTAAACACATGACCACAACTGTAGCCTTATGTAGGCATGCCTGGCTACGTTCCGCGAGCATCTCTGAGGACTCCAGGATGTGAATTGAGGATTTACCTTTTGATAGTGCTGGTCTCTTTGACAAGAAAATGGATGAGATTCTGGACAAGCTACAAAAGATGAGAAAAACAGCACTCTCCTACAATACTCAACCCTATTACAGACCTCAAAGGTATCAGTGGCGTCATCTGTATCCCTTCCACTAGTACAAGCCTTTCCCAGAAAAGCAATGTTACTTACCTCAATCATCTTTCACATTCCAACCTCGTCAGCACACTCAGAGACAGCGCCCTCACCAATCCTTCGGGTGCCCGGACAAAAAGAGCAAGCAGAACCTTTGACTCCCCTATCATTCGGATCCTTTCTCTATCCCCTCACCACATACCTCACACCCCATTTTCAATCTTGGGCATGCACAACCAAAGATGTATGGGCCCTGTCGATCATATCCGTCGGGTACGTGATATAATTCGTTTCCATACCACCACTGATGGGCAATGAATTTAAACAGACCACTTATCTATTGGTCATTGTGACTGCAAGATCAAAATAAAATTATAAGGAGTTGTTGAAGAAGACTTTGAAGGACATCTAACTCAGCCTCCTGATCTGAGGAGCTGTAGTCACAGCAGACAATACTAGGATAGATGGGAAACTATACTGACCTGTAGAGATGGGCATGAACTAGTTTATCCCAATTCAAAAAGGTGGCAGGACACATGCTGCTGCTTCTCTCCCCTGCTTCCTCTGGCTCGATCAGCCACTCATCAGGCCCAGTGCCTGCACCTCCTCAACTGATCTTCCAGTCCTGGCAATAGCTCAGGCTCCTCTGCCCCGCCCTCTTGGCTGATCTCCCAATCAGAGAAAAGGGCGGGGCAGAGAAGTCTGTGCTCCTGCTCATGACTGGGAGATTAGCCGAGGAGGTGGAAAAAGCAAGCAAACTGGCCTAGTGAGTGGCTGATCAGCTGATGAGGCGGGGGAGAGAAGCCTTTATGAGGCTTCTGGAACGAACTGGTTCGTGCCCACTTCTACCAGCCTGCTATAAGACAGCTTCCTGTATCTCAGATGTAGGAACATGACAGCATTTCTGGAGCCTGGAGAAGGTACTGGGCATGCTAACAAGAACAGTCTGGGAGCTGTAATTCAAAAAGTAACCTTTTCAAGCTCTGCTTCGGATGTTGATCAAATACTACTTCAATAATATTTCATTGTTGTTCAGGGTGTCTGAGAATGCCTGGAGCTCCCAAGGACTAGCCTTCAACGACATCTAGAGACTGGTTCCACAATCTTGTAAAGTATAAGATGATTACCATACTGAGCAAGTTCACCATATGGAGCTGGTTGTAAAGCAACCCTGTCCTCCTACCTTTGCTTTCTTGAGATATTTGCCTTCTACATGGTATTTTAGATTCTGGCCTTGGGCAGACTTTGTGGAAAAATATCACTCGTGTTTTCTTTGGCCTGATTAGTACAAATCATGTCCTGTAATGAAATAAGAAAGGAATAATGGAGGTCTGGAGGGATTCGTGTGATTTGAGCACCCTTATCTTAGCTACTGACCTGATTAGCAATTGTTACTTGACCAAATTTGGATGGAGTTGACTGTTTGGCTGTCTGCAGAATTTTTTAACTTGGTATCCTTAATGACTTTGGGCTGACTCACCCTTGCACTGACATCACTTGATCTCTGTATGTTTGACTCTTGCACACTTGAGCCTTGTTCAGGCGATAAATACAATATATCAAACCTCAGGAAGGAGGAGGCACTGGAATTGTAATAGTAGACCTCACTGTTCATCTCCACTCAACCTGTAGGTGTAGAACTAAACTGACATTACACAAAGTATCTTAAGTCTTCTGTTCCCTGTCCTTGCAAGCGTGTGACCCACACAGAACTAAGGTGTATGGTGTAACGTACCTAATATGTTTGCATGCACCCAATTTTCACGAGAGGATTTTTAATGAGTGGGATAATTGGTATTATCTTTTTACTATAATATGACATTTTCTGCATGAGGGTACTTTAACCTGGAAGTAATCACAGAATCATTGAGTTGGAAGGGGCCTATAAGACCATTGAGTCCAACCCCATTGCACAACGCAGGGATCTAAATCAAAGTAAATCTGACAGATGACTGTCTAATTTTCTCTTGGATTCCTCCAGTGTTGGAGCACTCAGCAGGTAATCAATAGCCCATATCAGTGGTACTGTGAATGAACAGATGGTAACAACTATTCCAGATTAATTAGTCCAGGACAATTAATTAACTTCCAAGTGAATTAATCCAGATACACTTGCACCACTGAACAAGTGAATACTGTATCTCCTTGATTCTAGGAGGAAAAAAAAGGAAGGGGAAGCTTGTATAGCCCTTATACACCATCCAGAAATAAGGGTGGGCAATAACAGCAATAAAAGTATGTGGAATTAAGCCCACACAGCCTAAAGGGGCTTTAAAGGTAAGTGAAATATGTAAGGAGTGGTTTTACCAGGTCCACATCCTCAATGACTTTCCTTGGCTGGGCGAGGATTTGAACCCAGGCCTCCCAAGTCCTAGTCCACGCCCTATCAACTACACCACACTGGGTATCAATACCATTATTCAGCCCTTAAAATCTCACAAGCAGAAGTTAGCTTTTGAGTCTTGTAGGACCCTTTATCGGGGTGGGGGTGTGCGGGCAGAAGAAAAAAAAAAGTTCCAAAAAAAATCATGACCAGATGCACGGGCCAGATGTCCTTGTTTAGAACAAGTTCGAAAATGGAGGTGGAAGCTCTTGTGCTGCCTAGCCTGATAAAGGGTCCTACTGGATTCTAAAGCTGGCTTCTGTTTATGAGATTGTTTGTGGCTCAGAAAAGGTTGTCATCCACGCTCCTGTTTTTGTACTGCATTCTTCTCTCCAGTTATCAGGCCAGTAAGGTGGATTTCAGTAACTGCTAAGTTCTTGAGTCCTGAAAGTAGACTCAAATGTTATTCCACTTATAGTGAATGTTGTTGAGAGCCACTCTGATGGTCAGTCTGCTAGAATGGCTGAAGTATATCCAGGTCCAAAGAGATATTGGGGAAAAAATGAGGAGAAGCATTGGTTTAGTAGTACAGACAATAGGTGGGTTCCACTCCTCCTTTAACCACAAAAGTCACTGATAGACACAGGCCAGTCATTTGAACTGCAGAGTTGTTTTGAGGGACATGAGGGTAAGAAGTATGGTAGGACTGCCATATCCACAGAACCCAGAAACGCACTTTCCCAAGGTGTATTACCAGGATGAACCACTAGATGGAACCAGAGATTATGCTATATACCACTGGTTCTTAACCTTGGGTTACTCAGGAGTTTTGGACTGCAACTCCCAGAAGCCTTCACCACCAACTCTGCTGGCTGGGGTTTCTGGGAGTTGCAGTTCAAAAACATCCGAGTAACAAAGGTTAAGAACCACTGCTATATACAGGCGGCTTAAAAGAAAAGCACTGGTGGACGGATGTCTTCCTGAGAAGTAGTTTATGGTGAAATTAAGGGGAGGGAGTAGCTGCTGATTTCAAGGAAGCCTCTCTTGTAAACATGAGGGCAGGAAACCCAATCTTTTGCAAAGACTGGGCCTGGACTCCTCAACAATGCAGACACACACACAAAAAAACTGGAGGTAAATGCTTCACTTATCCACTATTTTCAGTATCTGTGGGGGGCTTGGAGCTAACCCCCCACGGATATTGTGGTCCTACTGTATCTGCAAAGGAGAGGTCTTTGGAAAAAGAGTAGGAGAAGTGTTTTTCAGTACGCACTGAGAAACCCATATCCATCAATCATACCCTGGAATGGTAGAATAGGAGTAAACAGATAATTCTCCACCCCACCTTACTTCACTTTTGATTTGCCAGAATGAAAAGTTATTTTGTGAGTTTATACCTTTATTAATGGCTTACTCGTTTTTAGCCTATTTTTGTTTAAAACTTCATCATAGGGAACAGCCAGCAAATCAAATTAACTAAAGCCAAGATGGAAAGAATCCTTGACATATAAACTAGTATATTATTAGGCACAGACCTAAGAGGCAATGGCATGGAATAATTAAACATTTCTACGGAATTTACATCCAACACACCTACCTGTGATATATTGGGAAAGGGACTAGGTTGGGTCAGCAATCTTAATACATTGCTTTCTGTTAGCCTAGGGCTGACAGCACTTGTTTTAGCACCTATTATGTTAATATTGTGGTTCATAATTTATCATCCACAGTATTTTGACTTGTTACCTCCTTGAGGCGGTCTTGGCTGGTATTAGAATATCTAAACAGGGAATTCTAAAGATGATAGATAGGTAAATTAGATTCCAAAATGTCCTGGAATGGCTCTGGATTTTTATTTTTATTTTTAAAGGTCTCTCTCTGTGTTGCTACAAGACATTCAAATGCAAGGAAATCAAAGGGTTTTTTTGGGGGGGGGGAATGTTGGGTTATCTTTTTGGACTGTAGAGAGTGTTGAAACATGCTTGGGCCGTTGGCCGATTGGGGCTCATGATGGAGAGAATAAGGACTTTATGCCACAGTTTGGAGGTTGTGGAATATGATATACCATAACAGTGGGCTTAACCGATATTCTTGGTTATTAAAGTGATGCTCCACACATCACGAAGTCCAAGGGCCATTCTTGCAATCTCTGCACCACCAGCCCATTTTCCCAACCCCTCCATTCCCTTCTCACTCAAACTGGAGAATTACTTGGGTTAAAGAAACGTAGCATCCTGGCATGTTTAAGATTAATGTTAGCATGTCTTTTCATAGATTGCACTTCTCTTCTTCAGAAGTGCTAGCTGAAATCCTGTTGTTTTAATGCTGGTGACGGCATCAGCTGCATAATGTTGATGACATCATCAGCTGCAGCTTTCTACCCCTACAAAGGACCTGAGACTCCTCTGGATTCCTATCATTGGGCTGGCATCATTGAAAGTGTGCCAATCGTGGCAGTAGCCTGGCTGGTGCTGCCCCACCTCCCCGCTCTGCTGGCCAGTCAGCAACTGAGCAGGGAGGCTCATCATCCCGCCCCCTCACCAGAGTGGCCAGCCAAGCAGGGAGGCAGGGCAGCACCAGCTGGGCTTCTGCTGTGATTGGATACTTTCAGTGTCAGCCACACATGCTGAGTGGACACCCAGCTCAGGGGCTGAGGGTCCAACTGGCCTGACCACCTGTGCTGGTGAACTTCATATTTTCCTTCCCCAGGAGACAAATATGAAGCTCCCATCTCTAATCGTTACTTCCAGCCTTGGAATTCAAAGAGATCCCTGCCTTTCTTCTGAGTTGTTCCTTTCCCCTCTGTTTCAGTCTGTTGAAGCCAGTACTGTATACAGTGGTGCCTCGCTTAACGAGCGCACCGTATAACGATGAAATCGCATAGCGATCCGTTTTTTCGGATCGCTAATGCGATCGCTCAACGTTTTTTAAATGGGGAAAAATTCGCTTTGCGAAGACCGGCAAGCGTTCCGCTTACCGATCTTCGCAAAACGAACCCCGACGATCAGCTGTTCGGCGGCCAAAATGGCCGCCGGAAGCCGGGAAATGGCCTAAAATGGCCACGCGCAGCGTTTTCGCACCCTCGTTAAGCGAGGCGAGGGCGCGAAAATGGCTGCCAGCCATCCTGAAGCTTCGCTGAACGGTGAGTATTTGGCCTATTTGGAACGCATTAAACGATGTTTAATGCGTTCCAATGGAAATCGCTGCCCCGTTCAGCGATGCTTCAGCATAGCGAAGGTTAATCCGGAACGGATTAACTTCGCTATGCGAGGCACCACTGTATTTGTTGGTTAGATCTCTTCACAACTGGAAGCAATGAAATGTTTTCATTCTTTCTGTTGCTCATCTCTCACATGAGAGTTATTAAAAGTGTAAGTGCCAGTTAAGGAGAAAAAGCCAGCCTGTGTGGCCTTGGGCAAGCTGCACAATCTCAGAGCCGCCCCCAGAAGAAGGGAATGGTACACCCCTTTTGTGTAGTCTACCTAGAGAACCTATGAAAGTGTCACCATAAGTCAACATTGACTTCACAGCATGTGATTATTATATTATCACTGAATTCTAATAGCGGTGTGTGGCAGGGGAGACCTGTGGCAGGTCCTGGAGAACCAAAACTGGCCCCAAGACTCCTGAATTTGCCCACTTTTGGTTTAATACTGTGTAGCACACTCCTTGGCTTGAAAATGTTATTCCTTAGATGGAGACAATATTGGCAGTTCACCGAACCTGCGTTGTTGAATACTTGTTATTTTCTATCGAAGACAGAAGTTGGGGAAACTTGGAAACTTTCTTACTTCTAAAGAAAGAAGTCATTTTAAGTCCACTTTCCATCTCACAAGTAATTAAGCCTGTTTTCTTTGATTTAGGTATCTGTCTGCGGAACTGGGGTTTGGGGGTTCGATTCTCCACTGTGCCTCCTGTGAGCGGAGCCAGCCTGTGTGGCCTTGGGCAAGCTGCACACTCCAGGGATGACCCCAGAAGAAACAAATGGTCAACTACCTCTGAGTATTCTTTACCTGGAATTCCCTGGAAAGGATCACCACAAGGCAGAATTGTCTTGACAGCGCATGATTTATTATTAACATTTCTGACAACTCAGAACACCTCCACCTGGAAGTCTCTGTGTTTAAACTGATCCATGATCAATTCTGCGCAGGGCACGGGAACTTTATTGGATGATGACAAACTGTTAAGGTATATAATTTTTATATAGCCTGAACATAATATGTGTGTGTGCAGAACAAGATTGAGATGACATCATTCCTTCATCCCTGGCTGATGCAATTTCTCTGCAATATGAAGATTGCCACACCTGTGTGCATGAAGTCACCTTAGACGTGATTGGACCAGACTGATGCCAGAACTGTATTTAAGAAATGAACTCTGTACAGTCACTCTCTTCTCCTGTGTACTGATGTCTGCATGTCATGCTGCCGGTTTGAATACTGAATACTGAAGTGCTGTATGTATGTATATCCTGTATATATTTTGTAAATACACTGCTGAAAAGAAGAAGCTGTTGTGTGCGTTTATCTGCTCTTTACTCTGCGAGAGACAAGATAAAGTCACAGACGCACACTCCCTTAACAGAGGTTATGGGCCCAGCACGCTTCCGCTGCGCTGCAAACGTGAGTAAATGAGTAAATGAAAGAGGAGGAGAGCCTAAGCAGCAGTGATAGTGAAACCAGTTCGTCTGTAAACCCGGGGAAGGGAAGGATACAGAGAGCTGCAAGGATGGCATACAGCACGGGAGGAAATATAGGTGGCCTGGCCATAAATAGACTGAATGAAAATAATTATAGAACGTGGGCAATTAAAGCGGAGATGTTGTTGAGAAAGGAGGGTCTTTTTCGTTACGTTACAGCCCCCCCAGTGCAGCCCAGTGAGGAGGAAGAGGCAGAGCATGAGAGAGCTCTTGCCACGATCATTTTGGCCATTGAAGATTCGCTTCTAACCCACATTCAAGGACTGGCAACAGCAAAAGCAGTCTGGGATAAACTAAAAGGCATTTATCAGAGGGAGACGACAGGCACAAAGATTTCTCTTACCAGGAGGTTGTTCCAGTGCAGAATGAAACAGGATGAATGCGCTTCGGAACACTTAAAAAATATGAAGGACATGTTTAATCAACTGCAATTAATGAATGTTGTCTTCCCTCAGGAACAGCGCGTTTATATTTTGCTAAGTTCTCTGAATGACGATTACTCCATGCTAGTAACAAGTTTGGAAAGCATGCCAGAAACTGAGCTTTCAGAAGAATATGTGACAAACAGAATTCTCCAGGAGGAGCAGCATTTAAAACAGAGAATGCTGAACAAAAAGGCAAGCCACGTGCGCGCTGACCATGAGAGACAGAGATACGCTGATGGCAGCGTGCCCAGGAGGCGGGCAGACGGAGAACAAACAGGAAGAGTGATGATGACGAAAGCCTGTTTCCTCTGCGGATCCACCGGAACTGTGACAAAAGCGGAAGTCCTCCAAGGAACAATAGAGACGGAAAAAAGAAGGTCTCCAAAAGGTTTCAACAAAGAAACGACATGAGGCCGGTCTCCTTGGTTACCAGAGGAACGAGGGACAAGGTTCCGGGCAGCCACACAGAGGCGTGGCTAATTGACTCGGGGGCGGTCGTACATTTGACTAATAATAAGGATCTCTTTTGTCTTTTAGATGAAACCAGCCTCAGAAGTGTGATGATGGCAAATTCACAAGAGACGGCCGTTGAAGGACAAGGAACTGTTTACATTCCTTCGTTGAATACTGAGATAAGTGGGGTATTTTACGCTCCTGAATTGTCGTTTAATATAATAAGTGTATCAGCGTTGGCTGAGCAAGGGTTCACTGTCACTTTTGAGAAACAGGAGTGTATAATTAAGAAAAATGGTAAAATAGTTGCAAAAGTGAAGCAAGAAAACAATCTGTACATGTTAAAGAGCCAGACACATGAAAGTGCACATGTGATACATACAAACAAACCACAACATGATAACTGTATACATTTATTGCATAGGAGGCTGGGTCATGTAAATTTTAGATCATTACAGAAAATGGAACATTTTGCCAGGGATGTAAACATAAAGGAATGCAAAAATTACTTGGACTGTAATGTCTGTAAAAGTAGCAAGACAAATGTGGCCCCAAAAGGGAGGAAAAGTGACAGAGTCACAACCAGGCCATTTGAATTAGTTCATGCAGATTTAATGGGACCATTTCCTCCATCATTAGGAGGAGCGAAGTATGCAATGGTTCTAGTGGATGATTTTACAAGGTTTTCTTATTGTTATACACTAAAATCTAAAGCAGAAGTATTTGATACATTTAGAAAATGGTTATTTTCAGTAGAGAGAAGATTTAACCACAAGGTGGCGCAGTTGCAAACGGATAGAGGTACAGAGTTTACAAACACAAGGTTTCAAAGATGGTTAGAAAGTCTGGGAATTAGACATAGAAAAACGAGCCCATATAGCCCATTTCAGAATGGTGTTGCTGAGAGACGCAACAGAGTGTTACAAGAGATGAAAAATGCATTGTTGGCAGACTCTGGGTTGCGTCATGGTCTGTGGAGTGAAGCGATACTAACCTCTAACTTTTTGGTTAACAGAATTTATTCTTCCTCGATAGATGACACACCATATTTCTTGTTATACGGTAAGAAACCATGTTTAAAATATTTGAGGGTGTTTGGATGCACAGCTTGGGTGCATATCCCGAAACAACTCAGAAGAAAAGGTAAAAATAAAACAAGGAAAATGACATTTGTAGGGTATGAACCCAATTCAAAGGCATACCGGTTTTTTGATGGGGATAGAAGTGTGATAATCTCTAGGTCAGCCAGTTTTAATGAAGGGGAAAACTGGGACAAAGTACATGCAAACTCACAGTTATACATCCCTCTACACGAAAGAAAAAGTCAGTTAAGACAGACAGGAACACTTAAGCAAGGCATGGATTCCTGTGCTGATGATGAAGAAGGAGGAGCTACTACAGATGAAGAAGAAGAAGAAGAAAAAGAAGGTAGTGATGAGGAAGAGGAGGAAGCACACACTAGTAGTCAGATAGAAACACACACAAATTCACATGGTCCCAGGAGGTCCCAGAGAGCAAATAAGGGTGTGCCACCCAGTAGATTTGAAGTGAATGGAATTACAGTGTGTAATGTTTATATTGAGCCCAGAAACTATAAAGATGTTTTGAAGCTTCCTGATTATGAGAAGAATAAGTGGTTAGAGGCCATGGAGGAGGAGATGAATTCCATGAAGGAACATCACGTGTTCACTGAAACCAAACTACCACCAGAGCATAAGGTAATAGGTAGTAAGTGGGTGTTCAAAAGAAAATTGCAAAATGACGGAAACTACAGATATAAAGCAAGGTTGGTTGCACAAGGTTTTACACAAAAAAGGTTTCTACATTATGATGAGATATTTTCCCCGACAGTTAGATCTGAAACATTGAGAACAACGCTTGCCTTTGCTGTCAGTAAGAATTATGTAATTTACCACTACGATATAACAACTGCATACTTAAATGCAGACTTAAAGGAAGAGTTATATATGGCAAAAGCACCAGGTTTTGAGGGTACTAAACCAGAACTAGTGTACAGGCTAAACAAGGCAATTTATGGTTTGAAACAATCTGCTAAAAATGGGAATGATTGTTTACACCAAGTTTTGATGAAACTAGGATACAAGAACGGTCTAGCAGACCCTTGTTTATATACCAAGAAAGTTGGGAATGATTTAAATATTCTTCTGGCGTATGTTGATGACCTATGTTTTGTAGCAAAAGATCAAAGACAAGTAGAGTTGTTTGAAAAACAATTAAAAAAGGAATTCAAATTTAAAAATCTAGGGCCAATACAAAATTATCTGGGTGTACAAATAAAGAAAACAGAACATGGACTTGAATTAAGTCAAGAACACAAAATAAAACAAATGTTAGAAAAATATTGTATGGGAGAGTGCAAGAATGTGAGTACTCCCATGACAGTGGATTTTCAAAAGGAAGATGAAATAAGTAAAGATTTTGAAAATAAAGATTTATATCACTCAGCAATAGGGAGCCTAATGTATCTAGCGAACTGGACGCGCCCGGACATAGCGGCGTCAGTAAACATACTCAGTAGATATATAGAAAAACCTAGTGAAAAACACTGGCAAGGATTAAAAAGGATTTTTAGATACCTAAAGGGAACATATAATTATCGTTTAATTTTGCAACCATCAAAAAATTTAAAACTGTCAGCTTATGTGGATAGTGACTGGGCTAACGATGAAAAAGACAGAAAATCTATGACTGGATTTGTTATAAAATTTGGAAGTAATATAGTTGGTTGGAAATCACGAAAGCAAAATTCTGTAGCAATCTCAACTTCTGAAGCAGAGTTTGCTGCTTTGTCAGATTTATGCTCTGAATTAATCTGGTATAAACAATTAACAAAAGACTTAAAGTGTAATACAGATAATGCAATAAAAGTAATGGAAGACAATACCACCTGTATACAAATGGCCAAAACAGATAGAGTAAAAAACAGGAGCAAACATGTTGATATAAAATATCATAATGTAAGGGAAGCTGTAAAAGGAAAACTAATTGAATTAGAATATTGTAAGACTGAAGAAAATATTGCAGACATTTTGACTAAACCGTTGTGTGCTCAAAAGCATGAAATGTGTATAGATGCATTGGGAATGTGTAATGGGTTCAGGCAATTTAAAAATTAGGAGGAGTGTTAAGGTATATAATTTTTATATAGCCTGAACATAATATGTGTGTGTGCAGAACAAGATTGAGATGACATCATTCCTTCATCCCTGGCTGATGCAATTTCTCTGCAATATGAAGATTGCCACACCTGTGTGCATGAAGTCACCTTAGACGTGATTGGACCAGACTGATGCCAGAACTGTATTTAAGAAATGAACTCTGTACAGTCACTCTCTTCTCCTGTGTACTGATGTCTGCATGTCATGCTGCCGGTTTGAATACTGAATACTGAAGTGCTGTATGTATGTATATCCTGTATATATTTTGTAAATACACTGCTGAAAAGAAGAAGCTGTTGTGTGCGTTTATCTGCTCTTTACTCTGCGAGAGACAAGATAAAGTCACAGACGCACACTCCCTTAACACAAACGAATCTTTGTGCAAACATTCCCATCCCCTTTGTTGCCCCGGTGGCTTTGTTTTTAATCGGAGAAGATGTGTGAAAACTGACTCTACACATTTCCCCTCCTTGTTATTGGCACAACTGGCTTTGTCAAAGAGGCATATGGTTTATTCAAAGACAAAGCTAATCTTGGAACACTGACATAGTTAAGCTTTAATTTAAAAAGCCTGTGAAAACAGTCAAAAACAGATGGAAAATTGCCATGGAAACCACTAACTAGGAAAGGATAAGAGTGTGTGTTGGGGGGGATAGAGAAAGAGGAACGCATTTATGCCATTGCGGGCAATGATTGCGAAAACGAACATTGTCAGGTTTTTGAATGGTTCAGCAGCTTTCTCAATTTGTTTGGGAAAGTTGGTCCCATTGTCCTCGAACC
The DNA here is from genome assembly GCF_051106095.1 of Pogona vitticeps. Taxonomy (NCBI): domain Eukaryota; kingdom Metazoa; phylum Chordata; class Lepidosauria; order Squamata; family Agamidae; genus Pogona; species Pogona vitticeps. Next base: position 184,146,140 of record NC_135787.1, read on the forward strand.
TCATGCATATATTCCATTTTTAATTTAATTAAAAGCATGTGTATTGTTCTTTGCACCCCACCTGCCAGGAGGTAGATAACAAGTGGCTTACAACTTAAAAAGAAGACATAAACACGAATTATGTGTAAGAATTCAAGCTAAAACAGGGGAAAAACTGGCAGACATGAGCATAGTAAAACCCAACATGGATTACTAAGACATACACTCTCTCTAAAGTAAAACATTCTCTTTAACGCTGCCTGAGAACAACGAACTTTCCTGAGAAATAAATCCTGTGAAGCCATAAAATAGACCATGACCGTGCATTGCTATTCTATGGCTACGTGGAGCAAGGCCTCTGTACATGTTGCTGTTGTGTGCCAACAAGTGCCTCTGACTTATGGAGACCCTATGAATGAGCAGTCTTCAAAATGTCCTATTCTCCACGGCCCTGCTCAGCTCTTGCAAACTCTAGTCTGTGGTTTCCTTTAGGAGATCAATCCGTCTCACATTTGGCCTTCCTCTTTTCCTGCTGCCTTCCACCTGAGAACATTATTTTCTATTCCAGAAAAAACTACCTTTTGTGATGTGCCCAGAATAGGACAGTCTCCGTTTCAACAGTTTTGCCTCCAACAATAGTTTAGGCTTCATTTGATCTAGGACCCACTCGCTTGTCTTGTGAAAAGTGAAGGCAGCAGTTGAACACCCAAGTGGCATCACATGCCACAACAGCTTTCCTGTTTTTGGAATATTCTGTGGTGCGGAAACCTTTTTTTCACATAGATATTGCTTGCCATGGAACTCCTTTTGAAGTGCTGGCAATTCCAAAGGAGATACTTCATACAGTGGTGCCTTGCTAGACAGTTACCCTGTATGACAGTTTTTTTTTTTTTTTTTTTTTGCTAGACATGGACTTTTTGCGATTGCTATAGCGATTCGCAAAACAGTGATTCCTATGGGGGGATTTCGCTGGACAATGTTTGGTCCCTGCTTCACAAACTGATTTTCGCTAGATGACAATTTTGACAGCTCCCTGCGCGCTCGCAAAACAGGTGTTTTCGGGACCTAAGCTTCGCAAGACAGCGATTTAAACAGATGATTGGCAGTTCGCAAAGCGGCTTTCCTATGGCCGATCTTTGCTAGACAATGACGATTCTTCCCCATTGGAACACATTAAACAGGTTTCAATGCATTCCAATGAGGAAATGCTTTTCGCTAGACAATGATTTCGCTAAACAGCGATTTCAGTGGAACGGATTATCATTGTCTAGTGAGGCACCACTGTATATGGTTTTGAGGAGGCCTGGCTATCACTGTGCCTGAAATGAAAGTCTTAGGAAGCCGTTTTAGACTTGGTTCAGAGGAATTCCTTTGAAACAGTCATTTTAATCTACTGTGACGTGTGTACCAACCATACTCAGACCGAAGTAGATGGGAATGGAATTACTATTTTTGTTTGCTTGTCTTTTAGTCATAGCCGTGACATTTATTCCCTATTCTAAGCTGGCTGGATAGCTCAGTGGTTCAAGTATCTGGCCGCAGAGCCAGAGGTTGGGAGTTTGATTCCCCACAGGGCCTCCTAGGGGAACAGCCAGCCTGGGTGGCCTTGGGCAAGCTGCACAGTCCCAGGACACCCTCAGAAGAAGGGAATGGTGAAACACTTCTGAGTACTCTCCACCTAGAAAACCCTGGAAAGGGTCACCATAAGTCAGAACTGACTTGATGAAACATGATAATTATTATTGCAATAATACTGCATTTTAAATGAATTAACTTTGTACTTTGCAGTTAACCACAGCAGTTAAATTTATACTCAGTATTATTCTTACAACGTTCAACTGCTAATGAAATTATTAATCTAGTTCGTGTTTATTCTCAACAACAGTAGAAGTGAAGTTTTCCCATCTGCACAATTGTTAAACAGAATGGGTGTTTCAGAAGAGGAGTCTTTGATTCTACCACTAAGGGACAGAAGTCCTTTCACAGAGTGGTGTCTGAGAACTCAATTCCTTGAAATACACTTCAAAAATTTAAAATTTGCAACCGGTCTGTCTTTCTGTTACATCAGAACTTCTGTCCTCAAAGTGTAGACAGTGGAATATATTCTTCCAAGTTTCCATGTATACTTGACTGCTTTACACGTAGTGCTCTTGATAAATTACTGGTGTCCTCATTAAGGTGAAAGCTGAAGGTTAGTGTTTAATGATGGCTGAAAGCAGATAATCTTCGGAGCCCATTCGGCATGAATGAGAGTACTTACTATGCACATATTTTTAGCTATTCAGTACCTTGCCCTTTTCTATAGCTGACAAAAGAATTCTCAATCCCCCGTGATTTCTGTTACAGCTACTGTACTCAGACACTTAATGATGAATATTAGCCTAATCTACAGTAAGGGGGCTTAGAGCAGGATACAACCTGGGTTTAAGGAGATAGCGATAACCTTGTTTTGAGTGATAGTTCAATAAAACATACAGAAGCTTATTATAGTATCTTAGATGACCTTAGAATACTGAATAATCTGGGATGCAAAATGTCAGGGTTGTGTCACTAAAACTGCTTCTTCGGTAGGCTCCTTTACCAGCCTTGAACGTTTGCTTGCTGGTCCACAACTGGCTTGAACGAGAATTGACCAGGAATGTTGGTCAATATTTGGGTCCAGGCCCTGAATCTGAGTCTGTGATACCAACTCCAGAGTCTGAGTCCTTTTTGCCAAGTCCCAAGTCCCAAACCTGAGTCCCTATTAAAAATAAGGTTTTCTCCCCAGGAAAAAAAAGGGAGGGTTGGGTGGGTTCCGAGTCACAAGTTGAATTCAAGTCATTGAATAAAAACCCGTGTTGAGTCACGGGCATGACAGAAGTCTCACTTGACAGCAAGTCCTGTGTCTTGAGTCCTCATCCCTGGAATGAACTTGATGGTTCCACACACACTTAATAGAGAATGTGACACCCGTTCAATGCGTTCCAATGGGCTGAATAACACACTGTCCAGTGAAGATCCTCCATAGGGGCGGCCATTTTCAGTGCCTGTAAAGCGAGGAATCTGTCCAAAAACACAGCAGGGAGCCATTTTACACAGCGGGCAACCATTTTGAAGCTGCCGATCAGCTGTTTAAGAAACGTCATCTAGCGAAAAATCGGTTCCCGAAGCAGGGAACCGATTGTCGGAAAGCGAATTTTGCCTATTAAAACATCGTTTTGCGATTGCAAAAGCGATCGCAAAACAGTCATCATATAGCTGTTTTGTCGTTTAATGAGGCAATCGTTAAGTGAGACACCATTGTATTTAAATAGATTTCCAAGCCCATTTTAAGTAGGTTATCAAATAGGTTCAGAATTTATCAAGCACCATTGCCAAGGGCATTCCCTTAAGCACATCTATACTTTTTGCTCATGGATTTCCTTCTGAAGAAGCATGAAACAGTTTAGAAGCAGTATGGGCTGTTGGTAGATCCTCAAAAAACAAGGTCATTCTCTTTCTGAAAGACAACCGTATGTGGGTCATGGCAGGATATACTTCATATGTGTAATTGAATGTTTTTATGAATGGCATATCACCATGAATTTTTCATGGAAGAAATCCCAGCGTTTTCATTCATTAGGCGTTAAAGGCAAGGCTTCTATTCAACCCGATTAAGAAGTATGGCTTATTCATCAAACTCAGTAACAGTTTCTAGCCTCATAGATTATATACAATAACAGGATACTTCCAAAAGTGTTCTCGGCCATTGCCCTGGAGGGACCTCATCTGTAATGTTTTTTTGTCAGGAGGGGATGGAAGCTCATTCTGATGTGGATTTCAGATACTGACTTGGTCACCATCATCCGTGCTATTATTATTTCTATGCTAAATTCTCCCTCCAGGGTCATCTTCTACACCTAGCACTCGGTCATCTGGGTCCATGTGGAGGACTCTTGGATGCTGAGCCATTGAACTGCAAGTGGCTGCCTTTTTTCATGATGTAACTTCAGGCCCTGGAAACAAGCTTGGTCCACCTAGGCTTGCCATTGGCTCCTCCTGGTCAGGTTTGTTTGATGCTGGAACGAATCCCCTGTTTCTTGCACATTAATAATGATAAATTATTATGGGGCCTAGGGGGTGGGGCTTTCTGCTTTAAATGAGCGTGTCCCAGAAATTCTCAAATTCTCTGATTCTATCTCTGGCCCTAATATGGAAATAGGAAAGCCAATTAGATTTGCATACACCTGGGAGGCAGGAAAGTTCTAAGGGTTGGATCATACTTCTGCACTATTAAAGAGCAGACCGGGTAGGTGGGGCTCGTCAGCCATAGAAGGCAGCCCATCTAGGAGAAGGAAAACTCCGATTTCAAACCTCCACTGCCTTGCGGCTATATCCACTCATGGAGATAACCTAGAGGCAAAATCTGAAGCTGGAGTCCCGAAGGCATTTTGTGTCGTTCTGCCAACTCCTGCAACGTTGCTGGAACCAGTTGTATTGGCTCTTGCCTTTCCATTGGATCATTTCAGCAACGTGGAGAGGAGGGATCTGCTGCTTGGGTAACAGCCTATCCTCCATATTACCTTACCCGGGCTTCATGCTCTGGAGAGGATACTCCTTGATGCAGAGCATGTTACCATAGTCTCTCTAGACTGAAGGATGCCTATGAATAATGATCGAGGGACCCATAAAAACGTGTCCCTGGAACTGTCTTGCAGCTCAGTCACACTCAACATCTCTGATCTTGCCATCAAGTCAGTTCCAACTTATGGAGACCCTTTCCAGGGTTTACTAGGCCGTGAATACTCAGAAATGGTTTACCATTCCCTTCTTCTGGGGCCATCTTGGGACTGTGCAGCTTGTCTAATATGAAATAATAGTGAGATCTGCAATAAGGCAGGATTCCGGCCTTTCTGCTCCACGTTCCACCCCAACTCCACCAGCTAATATTCTGCTCTGCTCCAATACCCAGTCAGCATCTCATAATTACGAAATAGGTTCAGTTCTCACTGTGCAGTTTTTAAGATCTCCCCAGAGGTTTTTTTCTTATATTTATTTATCACAGTGCGGCAATCAAGATTTGTCTCTGCAGACGTTGGAGACTAGGGAATGGGTTTTTTGATTTCTTAGACTCCAGATACCATAATTCTCCATTCTGGGAAGACTTTAAGGCTTAGCTCCATCCAAGCTTTCTCTAGCTTTCTTTCTCAACAGGAAGCTTAGATGGAACTCAGCTAGCCTTCAAAGCTTTCCTGTCAAGGCCTTTCTCCTAGCAGGTATCTGTTGGTCAGGTAGAATTCTCAGAATGGAAAATTATAGGATTTGCCATGCAAGGAACCTGACAATCACATCCCTATTGGAGATTCACAAACCTGCTAAGACATTCCCCTTGTGTTCATTCTGGCTGGAGGATTCTGGAAGTTATAGTCCAAGAAGTAACTTTTCTAAGTTGATGCTCTGATCATTTTGGCTTTTAAAGTGAATATAGAAACTGGGGAGTTTATTGTTCCTTGTGTACTACATCTCCCATAAATCTTTGGCTTCTGAGGGTTTTAGTCCAAGAACATCTGGTGACCCAGGGTTGGAAACCAGTGGCTACTAGATATCAATAATTGCCAGATGTTCATTTTTAGTAGGAATTTCTGAATAAATGACTCCATACTGTCCATACTGAAGGCTTGGACAAACAGAATTATGAGAGAGACTTGGTTGAAGCTGTACAAAGGAGTGGAATTCAGACCATAGAAAGTTACATTTTAAAAATAATTAGCTAAGCTTTCTGTAAAGTAATGAGTTACCACAGTAGTTGTAATTTCTTTAAAGTAACATATTATTTACAAGTAATATATTACTATTTAATAGTTTATATTTTATTAGAAAGTAGATAAAATACAAGTTATATTTATCAGAAAAATAATTGGCATGTAGTACAAAATATGCTTAAATTGTGGAGCCATAAAAAGGCTGAATGTAATTGGAGTTTTTAAAGGTGTACAATAAGACAGCCATTTTATAGAGCGCAATCTTTGTTTGCGCATTTCTGGAAGAAAGCTAGTTTGTGAGATAGGCTATTGTCCTAATCAGGAGATGGTTGATTAGTGTGTTTTGTTGTGGGTGTATTGTTTGGATAAGGAGGGGAGATTATCTGTCCCTGTGGTTGATGGGTGTCATTAGCTGGTCTTTTGTGTGTAGTAATCCCCTGACCTTGTGGCTGGGTGGAGTTCATTGACCTTTTGCACTCTGTGTTTTTGAGAGCTGGGAGCCAGGTTTTGTTGAGCTTCATACTTTCCTCCTTCCGGTTGAAGTTTTGTTGATGCTTGTGGATTTCAATGGTTTCCCTGTGCAGTCTGACGTAATGACTGCTGGTGTTGTCCAGTATTTCAGTATTTTGAAATAAAATTTTCATGTCCAGTTTGTTTTAGGACATGTTCAGCTACTGCAGATTTTTCTGGTTGTTTTAGTCTGCAGTGTCTCTCATGTTCTTTGATTCTGGTGTGGATGCTTCGTTTTGTGGTTCCAATGTATACCTGGCCACAACTGCAAGGTATCCGGTATACTCCTGCAGTGGTGAAGGGGTCCCTTCTGTCCTTTGCTGACCGTAACATTTGTTGTATTTTTGTGGTGGGCTTGAATACTGTTTGGGACTCTCAAAAACACAGAGTGCAAAAGGTCAACGAACTCCACCCAGCCACAAGGTCAGGGGATTACTACCTTTTTTTTACCCAGCCAGCTAGGTAAGTCTTAGCAAGTCTTTATAAATGCTGTTCCTCACCCCATATCTTGCATTCCAGCATATGATTTGTTTTGTAATTGGTCATTGAAAGGTAAGCACAAGCTTAATTTGCAACTCTGAATACTGGAGGCACCTCTGTGCTCGAGTATAATTTTGCCACCGTACACAAACAGGAGAGCTAATGGACATCTTGGCTGGGGATAATGGGAGATGTAGATAAGTACAGTTGAAGGATGGTGGACTGTGGAGAGCCAAGCTACTATATGAACCCACATATTGTGTCTTTATTGCTGAGGAAGAGCAATATGGCAGATGCTTCCTGCTGAAGGTTGTTAGGGCATGAATTTATTTATGAATTTAGAGGATATTACATATGGAGTAGAGTTCTGCACATTTTATAGACACCGGTGTCGGCAGAAAAATATACTTATTTATTTACTTTCCTGAACAAAAATATAGTCTGCAGTTAATTATCCTTAACTCTCAAACCCTCTCAAAGATCTGTGTGTTTGGACTGGGAGTTTTATGTCACACCTGTGTTGGTTTTTCGATGTAATGTTTTAATGCAATAAGTAATCACTTGGTGCATCTCATCACGCCACAGCAACACATTTGTTTCAACGATAAGGAGGCCTTTAAAATGCAATCTCTTGTAAATGAACTCTAAAGCCTATGCTCCTTTTACTTATTTAAAATGGCTATCCTTTCGGCTTAGAACATGAAACCGCTGTTTGAACATCCAAAATACAAGGCCTATTACAAATGTGGTCTGCATATTTGGCCTTGACTCATAATGGCTGCTCGTATTTTCTTCAAAAAGTTTTCTAGAGTTTCCAGTTGTGCAATTATTTATTTATTTATTTATTTATTTATTTATTTATTTATTTATTTATTTATTTATTTATTTATTTATTTATTTATTTATTTATTTATTTATTAGATTTCTACCCTGCCCCCCTAGACAGCGTCTACTTAGGGCGGCTTACAAATATCATAAAAATATCACAAGATATAATAAAAAGATGACAGATGGCTGACAGTGACATTGTGCCGGTAGAATTTGATTCTCTCATGGCTGTGTCTAGTGGGATATTCACGCAGGCTTCATTCTTACTTAAGAGAATAAGACATGCAACTTAGAAAAGTTCCTCTTTTTTGCTTGACAATAGAGATGGGCATTAATTGCCAGTTCGGTAGTTTGTGTCAGTTTGTTTCTCAGCCAGACAGGCATTACGCACTTCCAAGCTCCACCTCCATAGGGATGTGGTGGTGCTGCAGGTTAAACCACAGAAGCCTCTGTGCTGCAAGGTCAGAAGACCTGCAGTCGTAAGATTGACTCCATGCAACAGAGTGAGCTCCCGTTGCTTGTCCCAGCTCCTTCCAACCTAACAGTTTGAAACCACGTACTGTAAATGCGAGTAGATAAATAGGTACCACCTCGGTGGGAAGGTAACGACATTCTGTGTCTAGCCGCGCTGGCCACGTGACCACGGAAACTGTCTATGGACAAACGCTGGCTCTACGCTTGGAGACGGGGATGAGCACCGCACCCTAGAGTCGGGCACAACTGGACTAAATGTCAAGGGGAACCTTTACCTGCTCCACCTCCTCAGGTGGGCACCCACTGAGAGGCAGCAGTCCATCTCCTCTGGACACTGCCTCTGAGGTGGGCGCCCACTGGAGGACGTTGGGCTTGGAACACTTGCCCGTCCAAGAAACAAACTGGCACAAACTGCCAATTCGTGCCTATCTCTACTTGACAGCTTTCAAAATCCACCACCCAGAATAAGTTTCTCTGGATTCCTTGGATTCTGAATTTATCATCAAAAAGTGGAACTTTCTCACATTCTGTTCTTTCCCAAGTTTTGTAGTTTTCTTCATCAGGAGGAAATAGAAAGACTCTTCTCTATCTTATCCTCTACCAATCTTGCTATAGATTGTTAATGTGTCACTTCTGATAGCTTCCCAAACATATATTCTGAAGCAAAACTGCTATGGAGGTTACGCATTGCCCCCCACCCCACGAGCGGGATACTCATTTTACAGACCTCAGAAAGATAGAAGGCTGAATCAACCTTCAGCTGGCTACCTGGGATTGAACCCCAGGTTTTGAGCACAATTTTGGCTGCAATACAGCCAGCTCAGGTTCAAACAAATAGTTATGATTGGATCTACACAGTAAAAGAGGAGGACATACAGACCACATAGCAACCCCAATTCTCTTCACTCAGAATATGGTTACATTGATAAATCCTTCTTTTACCTTAACTTCCACCTCAAGTGAACACTATAGTACTAGCCATCCCACTCACTACATCAAGCACCGCTAATGTGGTAGAAGAGCTGGAGTGAAATACTGTACATGATTTTTTTTACAGTGCCAGTGTCTACAGACAGCAGATTGCAGAGCAGTCCTATGCACTATTATATAATCTTTACTAGTCCAGTCCAGCTAACCTGTGTTTGGGGAAGAGAAGTCCTTTGTGTTCAATTGGCTTCACCTTAGAAAGCAGTGTCTCCCCCACCCCACCCCCAATTAGGGACTCAAAGCATGGCACTCATCTCTCCTATTGGTGTCAGAATTAAGGTACAAAGCAAGTCCACCAACAGGCTCATGTTTGGATTGAGTATGAGAAGGACTGATCATTGGTCTGGATTTCTTTGCTTTATAGGTTCAACAGTAACTTGTGGTGTTACACCAAAGGGAATTTGAAATGTAGGGATACAGAGATAGTAGAGATGGGGTCACTCTTCGACCGGGTAGAGAGCCTTGTCGTGCCACCTCCTACCAGGAGTGGCGAGCCAACCGCGATTTCCAGAGCCATTGAAAGGCTCTGTGGGGGTCACAGCAGTGGCAGAATGGTGAGTGGACCGTCTGGCCTCATGGGGCTGGACTCTCATTATATCCACCTGTGCAGGGGTATTTGTATTATGAATACCCCCATCTCTAAAAGATAGCCATGGTATGAAAATAAAGCCTGTCCTTACTTGAATGACTTCACACAAGAGATATTTTTGTGAAGCCATCGTGTAAATAAAGAAAGCAGGCCAACTCTTCACTCTAGCTGGCATCTAAGGAAACCACACCCAGTCATAAAGGAGAGGAAATTGCCATTTAAGCTTCTTTCTTCAGGAGACAGATTCTTCATTTGGCAGCATGCGACTCATAAATCTGCCCCCACAGAATCCTGATGTGCTGCTCTAAGCTAGCCCTCAGGAAACATGTGCCAGGATTCAGCAAAAACTACATCTATTCCGTGAGAGTTATCTTTAGATGTTGCCTGATATGCTTTCACCGGCCAACACAGCTACTTCTTCCAAAACTGTGAGAGGTATTGTATAAAACCAGAATTATAGCCCCAGAGTTCTTCACTTGAGTAAACGCAAGAAACCGATAGACTTCAGGCTTTCAAAAGGTGACAAGATTAAGAAGTGGAACTGCAATATCATTGAACATCAGTGGTAATAAAAAGGTTGCGGGGAAAAAGGAGAGAGCTTATTTAGGGTTTCTGCGGAGTGGGAGGACAACAGGGAGAACTGTGATCAATATAACTATGGCTAAAGCTGCAACATAATCCTGTGGACATTTGTTTTAAAAAAGCATGTCCCATAGAATTCAATGGGATTTATTCCCAAGCCGGTGCAATACGGGATTTCATCCTTCAAGCAATGGTGAAATATTGAAAGATGCATGCTTATAACACCAAAAGATCTCCTGTATGGAGAATTAGTGCAGGTAAATCACCCGAAAAGGAGACCACAGCTGTGATACAAGGATATCTGCAAGTGAGATCTGAAAGCCTTAGGAATGGACCTCAACAGATGGGAAACCCTGACCTCTGACCGTTCAGCCTGGAGGCAGGCGGTGCATCATGGCCTCTCCCAATTTGAAGAGACACTTGTCCAGCAGGCCGAGGCAAAGAGGCACTCACGAAAGCAGCAAAATCAGGGAGCTGGACAGGGGACAGATTCTATTTGTCTTCAGTGTGGAAGGGATTGTCACTCTCGAATTGGCCTTCTCAGCCACACTAGATGCTGTTCCAAGTCCTCCGTACAGAGCACGTTCCCATAGTCTCTCGAGACTGAAGGATGCCTATGATGGTCTGGGGTCATTAATTCTCTCAACTTACCTCTACAAACTAGTACAGGGCTTTTAAAAGGCAATGCCAAAATACATGATCCAGGGGTACTGAATGCACCATGTTTAGGTTAAATAAACTGAGCTCCTTTCCAGTGATTTCTGGGGGGAAATAATAATAAATAAATTGAACGAGGCTAGGAGCAGCCAATACTTCGGGATAAACAGCTTAGGAATCCGGGAATGTCTGTAAAAGCTTCGCTTGTCACTTCCTGAAGTTTGAGCAAGCAGGTTTGTGCAGCTGCATATAATTACACGAAGCTAAAGGACTGTTTATGTAACAGTGATGTATTATAAATTCACTGGGATACAAAATATTAGTCAGGGAGGCATTCAAATGTCTGTTCAGCCGCCCTCCGTTATAGCTGGAAATGGCTAATGAAGAGAATGGCAGAATAAGAATGTCTTAAAAATAATTTAAGGTCCCATATTACAATAAATCATTGCTATGTGACCAAGAAGAAGAAGACATACTTAAAAACAATATTCACAATGAAGACATAACTCTGCAGTCTGCCTTCAATGCTCATTCCGAACTCCCTCATCTTTGCAAGTGTCGTAATGAGGCTGAGAGGTTGAAGGTGGAGGAGGATTGAAAAATCTTTCCCCACATCCTCTGCTTTCTCTTCTCCCCATCAGCATAAGCCGGAACTCTGAAACTTATTTTTCAAAGGAACAAGTCATGTTATTCATTATTTCTTGGCAATCAGCTTGTCCCTACTGTTATCGTTGCTTTTATCATGCCAACAATCCATTACTTTACAAATTATTAGCACCAGGTACTATCTGTGCCAATACAGTGGTGCCTCGCATAACGAGCGCACTGTTTAACGACGAATTCGCATAGTGATCCGTTTTTTGGGATCGCAAATGCAATCGCATACCAATGCCTAGATAGGCAAAAACTCGCTTTGCGATGATCGGTAAGCGTTTCGCTTACCGATCTTCGCATAGCATTTTTAAAAATCAGTTGATTGGCGGTTCCAAAATGGCTGCCGGAAGACCCAAAATGGCCACGTGCAGCATTTTTGCACCCTGCCCTCGCTTACCGAGGGTGTGAAAATGCCTGAGCTATGGAGGAACATCGCATAACGGTGAGTTTTGGGCCCATTTGGAATGCATTACACGAAGTTTAATGCATTCCGATGGGCTTTTTTGTACTATATAGCGATGTTTCCCCATAGCGATGGTTAATCCAGAACGGATTAACCTCGCTATGCGGGGCACCACTGTAGTTCATAAAATTACAGGGAAATGCTCTCTTTTACCATCTAGTGGCCATTTCTGCTATTGCAGTTTGGGAACATCAACTAAAATTAAAAAGACAAAGACTACAAGGACTGGTAAGATAATGGCATAGCAAGCTCCTGAACAAATATCCGTTAAAATGCCATAACATGTCTTTTCAAAACAACTTTTGAAAGTAATTTGAAAATGCTATTTGTCACACTTAAAACGTAACTATATTGAGTCTTACTTTAATTTTACAATAATTTCAGGGAGGCCACTTCTGGTCTGTGAGCCACATGTTGCTCCTTTTTGATATGCAATCATGTTTGGCTGCCGTTTCATCTTGCCACTACAGAACTACCTAGCCAGGGACGTGAACACTGGCACTGGGTTCTTCTCATCACCGTCCTCACCTTTCCTTCTCCAGAGAGTTCAAATTGGCGTACAAGTGTTGTCTCGCTTGACGACGATAATTCGTTCCAGCGAAATCGCTGTAGAGCAAAAACATCGTCAAACGAATTAAGAAACCCCATTGGAACTCATTGAAAACCATTCAATGCGTTCCAATGGGCTGAACACCTGCTCGTCCAGCGAAGATCCTCCATACGGAGGCCATTTTCAGTGCCTGTAAAGCGAGGAATCCATCCTAGAAAACAGCGGGGGGCCATTTTCTTCAGCCGGTGGCCATTTTGAAACCCAATGATGAGTTGTTTGCTGATCGTCGTAAAACAAAAATCAGTTCCCGAAGCAGGGAACCGATCATTGCACAGTGAAAAAAAAAACCATTTTGCGATCGCAAAAACGTCAACGTAAAGTGGATTCATCATACAGCAACGTTCTTGCAAGGCAGCTTTGAAGCAGAGAACAAGAAAGAATTACTGGTCCAAAACTGCCTTCTGAGCTTCACAGCTGAACAATGATCAGCTTCTCATGATTTGTTATTTCAGGTTTTGCAGGCTAACCTCTGTGTCACGCCGGCGTAGGAGCTACAGCGGAAGCTGACCTGTCCAGTATAGTAAGCCGGGTATTAGAAGCAGAGCTCCCCGAAGTGATGCAAGGGGTCTGATTGTCCTGCAGGCTCGCCTTGCTCCACCTTTCTGAAAATTAGCTTTGCTTTGTTGGTGGCGGATCATTTGGAGATATGCATAGGCGTGAGTTGTGCATCTGACTGAAGGAATTAGGTGTCTGGAGGGAAAACATTATAATGCAAGGCAATGTGTGTTTTCCTTTAAAGCATGACTTGACCCCTGATGGCTTGAGGCAGAGGGCTTTAAACTTTATTGGCGTTGTCTCCCACAAGGCTTACAGGAAGGTGTTCTGGGCCAGAATTCTAGGCTTATAGATTTATGCCATTTTTTTCTTATGATGTGTCACCCTGGAGGTAATGAGGCATGGCTAAGTAATGTTTCTGAAATGGGCTGAGATTCCCAGATCAAAGGGAACACAAACGTGGAGGGTACACCAACTAGCTGTTCAACCCCAGAAGCAGCCATTTATTTCAGGTTCGGTGCATTTCGGGCTAAAGTAAGCAGTTAATCATTACAAGAGATGGTTGGGGTCCTTAAAAGAAAGCCTGCTTATTCCATCTCCCTGCTGGATGGCAGCAAGCAAGATTTTCCATAAATCGTAGTGTGAGAAGTCCTTTTTTTAAAAAAGCAACAAATGAAACATAATGGGCTTTTGCAGCTGGAAGTGCATTTCACCTCTAGTCATAACCCGTTTTTGATGTGTTTTTGACTTCGCGGTGAAAATTCCATTGAGGCTGTAAAGAGTCTAATGAAACTTTGAATCTGAGCCGATTTGAAGGAGGAAGTATGGATTCTTAAGCTGTGTTGGAGCCAGCTTCTGTTCACTAGTTCAGAATTCTTTCTTTTCTGATCCACCCAATGTGTGTGACCATCTTGGTATGATTTTTCTAAGCCAGAGAATGATTTTAATAAACGCCATCACTTACAAGTACGCAAGAGCAAAACTGCTATTTTTGCCTGTGGATGGCATTTGGCTTAGTCCAGAGCTTGACAAAGTCCCAGAAAATATATGCACTGGGTTTTGCGATATAATTGTGTTAAAGTTGCTTTTCCAGTTACAGTAAGGGACTGGTCTCATTATTTAGGTGTCTTTTGTTTTGTAACACAAGCCTGCGGCTCATAGCTTTCTGTTTTTTAAAAGTAACTAAAAGTAACTATTTAGTTACTTTCAAACAACAAAAAGTCAGAATTACTTTTTTTAAAAAATTCAAGTAGAATGGTAATTAACAAGTGCGCCTAGATTGGTAATTTAAGTAACGAATTACTCTTTGGAACTAATTTTCCAAGTCCATTATATTATATATGAGAGTCGTAAGAAAAATGACAAGAGGCACTGATACAAGGATTTTAACCTGGCATTTAGCAGTACTTTTTAAATCTGATATAAAATTGTAATATAAATAATAGAGGGAATAGTTTTCCCAAATCAGAGGTATAAGGATATTAGAGGAACTGATTCATCCAGTAGTGTGTAGTAGTTACTGTGTTGGACTAGATGTAGGGAGATCCAGGTTCATATTCTAGATCCCAAATCTGGTCTCCAAACCCAGTTGCACATTCCCAGCCTGACCTACATCACAGAGTTGCTTTGAGGATAAAGTGGAGAGAATGAGAGCTAAGTACACCACTCTGAGCCAGTGTGAAAGGTGGGATATAAATGTAACAACAAAATATCCTGTTTCTGGCTATCAATCTAAGTTGGTTGAAAGCTGACCTGGAGACAAATGGTATTTGATGCTCCAGAGATAGGGGCGGGTCCAGGCGCACCTCCAAGTTTCAGATGTGATTCCTGAGGGAAAGGATAACTCCAACCAAGGGAGACAACCTCCTAATTTTTCCAGAGGGTCTCCCAACAACATGACCTCCGTGTTCTTTGGACCCGGTTTCAGTCTATTAGCTTCCATCCATTCCAGAACTGAAGTCCAGTCAGCATCTGTTGCAGAAGAGGTAACAGAGAGATACCGTTGTGTGTCATCAGTATACTGATGAAAATGCGCTCCAAATCTCTGGATGACCTCTCCCCGTGACCTCACATAGAACATTGGTTAGATATAATTTGGGGTCCTTGGGGTTGACAATCCCTCCACAAGCTGGACTCTTGGGACGTGGCCATTGAGAAAGGGTTGGAACCAGCTAAGAGCCAGTCCTCCAACCTGCCTATCCAGGAGGATGCTGTGGTTGACTGAGTGATCAAGGACACCGACAGGGTCATCCCTCCTCCTTAGCAGGTCATCCTGCAGTGGGACCAATGCTTTCTCGTTGCAAGGGCTGGGCATGAACCCGGAGTGAAATAGACTCTTCTCCAGGAATTATTTGTGCGGCCCCTACGCTGGGCACTTTTAAGAGTCAACTAAAAACATGGTTGTATGTTCAGGCCTTCCCTCCTGTCAATATTTAATTCTTTCTTTCTTTTTTCTTTCATTTATTATTTGTTTTATTATTGTACTGTATGTGTTATGGACTGTTTGTAAAATTCTTATGTTTTATCGTATACACCTTATTGGAAGCCACCCAGAGTGGTCGACCAGACCAGATGGGCGGGATATAAATCAAATGAATGAATGAATGAATGAATGAATGAATGAATGAATGAATGACTGCCCGGAGTTGCTCTGCCACAATATTCAAATCTGTCAAATCATTTTTGGGCATATAAAACAGCAAAGCGGATGACCATCTCTTTTTCCTCTCTGGCAGTGGAAATACCTAAATAGCTAAGGGCATCATTAGAGATTTGCTCATCCTACCTGATGGGAGGGCCGGCCTCCACTTGTAAGCAGAGCTGTCAACACTGGGTGAACAGTATAACCAATTTTTGTCTCCTGCGTAAGTGAAAATTGAGCCAATGCTCCCTTCTGATTTGCTCCACCATTTAGAGATTATTTGTAATTGCTCGCCTAATTCCCTAAATCCTACAGTTTATGCATCTTGGCAGGCACAGAGCAGCTTGGCAAAATGGTCCATGTTTCATCCAACCTCTCTACCAGAAGGCTGATTTGGAGAAATCCTTTTGAGAAGGAAGATTGACAACATTATGTTGGGAGGGGGTGGATGGACAGGGAATGTTTCCTGCCCTATGGGAAGTTTTCACACCGTCCCTCAAAAATGACAACTTCCTCAGACGACAAGTGGCTATTCTATAAGGATCAATTTACATCTGATTTTCCAATGACTTCCCGTTCAATATCCTGTAGATGGTGATGGCTGTTCAGTACAGATATCCTAGTGTCAAACTAGACAACATGTTTAATAATCATGTGCTATCCAGTCAATTCTGACGTATGGCGATCCTTTCCAGGGTTTTCCAGGTAGAGAATACTCAGAAGTGGTTTCCCATCCCCTTCTTCTGGGGGTGCCCTGGGACTGTGCAGCTTGCCCAAGGCCACACAGGCTGGCTCTACTTGCAGGAGGCACAGTGGAGAATCGAACTCCCAACTTCTGCCTCTACAATCACATACCTAATCCAATGAGTTATCCAGGCAGTTTAACAGGCAGCTTATGAGTAGCTTATGAGCAAGCTATGAAGCCTCCAACCCACTCCTTCTCCAGTGTGGGTCTGGCAGGGGGAACTCCCAAAATGGAGAATCCCCCCCCCTCCAGAAGAGAGCTTTTTCAGTTAACCCTCCCCCACATGCATATTGTGAAAAAAAATTGGAGAGTATAGGAGTAGATGCTGTGTTCCCAGATCCAATGATAGGCATATATAGCCCCCAAACCTCTGGAGATTACTTACAGCTGAACTAGGCAATGCAGTTATCACATCATTAGAAACAGAGCTCTCTTGAGAAATGAAAGACGTCTGTTTATTCTAGCGCAAGCCTGTCTCACTGAATATGTAATAAATTAGCTTGCTGTTCTTTTGTGATTAGTCATTGGGACATAGATAAGGGTGAAAGACTCTGTGATAAAATGGGCACAAAACATTGGTTATAATATTGATTTAGAACAGTGGGCACAAGTTTGGCAGAATACTATTAAACTTACAAAATCACGAAATTGTAAAGAAAATATACAAAAGATGTTTTATAGATGGCATATGCCTCCAGCTAAACTGTCTAAAATGTATGCAAATATCTCCAACAAATGCTGGAAATGTAAAATACAGGAGGGTACTTTTTTATCATATCTGGTGGATATACACAGAAGCAAAAAAATAATTACTGGAGATCAGTACAGCGGTACCTCAGTTTATGAATGCCTTGGTTTACGTAATTTTTGGTTTACGAACTAAAATCCATCGTAAATAATGGCCCGGTTTGCAGTCCCCCCCCCCCCCCCGCTATACGAAAAGGAGAAACTTTGGAAGAAAGAGGAAGTGCTGTCTCTTGATGAGTTGATAGAAGAGATACTGGAGGTGGCAGAGACGGATCTACTAACAGAAGCATTAAATGAGAAGTCATCTCAGAAAGGACTCAAAAACTGGGAACCATTTTATAACTGGATTCAAAACATGGATTGGAAACTAGATCAAAGAAGAATGTGAAGGTCCAAGGGAATGGAGAGATTAGTAACTACTGTATAGATACTCTGGTAAAACTTACTAAATTGTTTCTTTCTGTGATCTTTTTTTTAACACAAGTGGATGTAAGAATAAGCTTTTGCTCTCTGGAATTTTACCCCTTCCCTATCCTTACCCACCCCCCTATCATTACCCCAATCTCAATTCCTATTCCTATTGAAAATGAACAATATAGAGCCACAAATTTCTGTGCTGTGGTAAGTATTCCAGGCTCAGAAAAAGTCACATAACATATTTATATGTGACTTTTTCTGAGCCTGGAATACTTGCCGCAGCACAGAAATTTGTGGCTCTCAATTGTGTCATCTGTGTGATTTGTGACATCCCGTTGAGAGGGATATAGAAACCGGAAAATGCCAAAAACTTCAAGAGTATCTCCAGAGACACTATATATATATATATATATTCAGTTCCTGCTGCAACCTTGAGTCATTCCCCCCAACCCCTTAGCAATTAGCTTTTGATTTTCTTCATCTTTAACAAAGTCTCCTCTTACAGGGTATGTTCCACAGCTGCTGGTAAGCTAGGCACAGATGTGTTATAACAGCAAATGTTTCCTAGTGAGAAAGAGTACAAACAGTATTTGATCTCAATAGTCCGGTTATGGAAATGGATACTTTCTTGTAAGCCTATCTTGTGGCATAAAAATAATAATAAAAAAGAAAAGCAGAGGAGAGAAAATGAACATCCTGTAGCTTCAGACGTTAATGAGAGATGGGCATTTCAGAATCTTTGGCACCTATAGATTCAGGTGCATACCTGAAATAAGCATGCCAGCCTGAGACATCTCAGCATATGGCCCATTTAGCATCTTTGATGGATAGTTGAATCACGCTGCTCCTTGAGTGCAAAGATGCTGCCAGAAAAGCCTGCCTATGGCACATTTCACCTCTTGAAAGAGTACTACCGATGCAGAAGTGGGGAGCCTTTCTCAGGTGGTTGCTTCTTGTGTTCTTGTAGATAAAGTAAAAGTTCCCCTTGACATTTAGTCCAATCGTGTCCGACTCTAGGGGGCGGTGCTCATCCCCTTTTCCAAGCCATAGAGCCAGCATTTGTCCGAAGACAGTTTCCGTGGTCACATGGCCAGTGTGACTAGACATGGAACGTTGTTACCTCCCATTGAGGTGGCACCTATTTATCTACTCGCATTTTTATATGCTTTCGAACTGCTGTGTTCTTGTAACCACTTGGTATAGTAATGAGTTGACCAAAACTGGCTTGGGTTGCATAAAGTCTCAAATTTAACCATGTCTTCCTAAATCCAGGAAATCGCTTAAAACATAACTCAAAAATTTGCATATCTTACAAATTCATAGTTCATCATTATAGTAGTTATTATACTTTTGGATTTTAGCTTTTTATTCCTGTCAAGCAATAAGACCGATGACTGTTTTTTTTTGTTTTTTTTTTTTTTGGAAGCTGAAGTAGTTCCCGACCATGTTTGATGGACAAGATCTTGGAAAAATTTCTTTTTTCAGTTACAATACCCAAATGCTCTAGCCAGCTCAAGAATTCTGGAAATCATAGTCTAAAAAAGTAGCTGTTCCAGTCTTTTCTTATAACAGATTGAACCATTTGCTCATCTGAACAAGTATTCTTGGCATTGATGGGGTGCTCCTCTTCTGAAATTTTTTTTAAATCATTTACCTAGAGATGGCTGGAGCTGGACCTAAAACTTTCTGTAGGTAAAGCAAAAGTAAATGTTCTGCTACTGAGCTGCAGCACAAATGTGCATCTCTCTATAGTAAGAAACATGGGGAGGGGAGTTCCACATGAACATGTGTATGTAAATGATCTGGTCCAGTTTCTAAGAGAATACAGCCCAGTATAATGCATCCACCTGCTTTTCATGCTTCTGCAATAGTAGACCAAAACCTAAATTCATAGTTTCTGTGGAAAACATGTACGGGAAGACCACCGTATCCACGGGATCCATATCCGCAGTTTGCTGCAGCCCAATATACAACATAAAAAGGCCCTCTTGTGCCCTTTGCCCCCCCTTGTTGCCGTTGTCCCACTCCCTTATATGTTGTATATAGGTTTCCCTTGTATCCACGGTTTCAGGCATCCATAGCAGATCATGGAAACAATCCCCTGTGGATATGGGGGGCCTGCTTTATGTCCAGGTGGTGGACTTACTTGCTTGCCTTAGAAGCTATTTCCATCTGAAGGTCAGCAAATCTACCAATGATTGACAGAACGTGACACCTCTTCCCCCCCCCCCGAAATACCAGAGCTTAGAAAACGTCCTTCTCTCTTGTACTAGAATTACTAAAATCCCTCCATGAATGGGGGGTTCTGAGACCTGTCATTCAACAGTAACCTTGCATGGTATCAATAGGTATTGTTGCAGCTGTTTAAGGTTGGCTCCAAATCAAACTCAACCCAAGACGTTCTGCAACCTGCAGCAGAACAATAAATGCCATCGCCCACGGCCAGTTACCCAAATTAAGCTGCACAGTGGTATCGAAAACCACCCAAGTTTTTTGGTACGTAAGGGAGGACATTTCCATCAACACTTTACCCCTTTGCACAAAAAAAACAGCAAGAAATGAAAAGAGCAACAATCTGCTCTCTTTCATGCAACCCAAATCTGTTACATGAAGTGGCTGCCTCACGCTGCCTAATAGTGAGGTCGGCACTGCTTCAAACGCTGACAGATTCATTGCAAGACACCTTCTCACAGTGCAATCTGAACTCAAAGCAACTTGGAATCAACAGCAGCCGAGAGTCAGCAGTAACCCCTCTTTGCCCCTGGATATGCCCTTGTCACATCCGAACCCCCTTCTCCTGGTGATTTCTGAGATCCTGAACTGGAGGGATTTGCTGGAAGTACTGATCTGCTAGCTGCGATTGGCTGGCAGAAGAAACAAAGAGGAACAGGGCAAGAGAGCAACCACGTTATTCCAGATCAAAAACTCTAGCCCGGGACAGACAGCCACTATGGGAGGGCAAGGTTAGGCCGGGTAAGAACTGCTGATATTCTCTGTTGACAAGTTGCTCTTGAATTGACAAGTTGCTTCCGACTTCTAGAGTCTCTCAAGACATGTGAGATGTTCAAGGAGTGGCTTTACCATTGACATTCCACAGTGAGTTTCCGTGGCCAAGTCAGGACTTGAAGCCGGATCTCCTGAGATCTCATCTGACGCTACCCTACAATGGCTCATGATGGCCTGATGGTAATCCCAACTAATTTCCTATGCTGGGAGATATGGGAATTCAATAGAGCTTCAGCAGACTTCGTGGTGGCTCAACTGGCCCTTGGCTGTCTCCGCCAGCAAGGATTGCACTCTTAAACTGTTGCACTCAATTCCATTTTATTTGTCACTACAGAGATGTTTCCATTCCTATAGAAGAATCCAAGACTTCTCTTCTTTTCCTGTGTCCATAAATGTGACCCCAATTCATTCATCACATTAATGGGAGCCTCTGTGACGCGGATCTGTTTCCATAAAGATCAGATTTATATTGCTGCACATAGCCGCCCAAACGAGAGAATCTGTTTGGCAGGTAGAATGGCATTGATTAGAAAGTGAAATAATAACAGTGCAGCCAGCAATCGGAAGCCAAAATCAGTCTGACAAAATTCCCCTCGAGTGCTTTATAAAGAAGGAGTAGGATGACCTTGAGTCACCCCTTCTTACAAAAAGACACTTCACTTTTCAGCTCTTTTTCTGATTAATGTTCCCATTAACTCTTAGTTGTACTGACAAATTGGACAGATTCACCCTGGATAGCGGGAGCACACTGCATTTTGTGAAGGAGATACCCTTCAGATCTATTTTGGCGGCAGCTGACCCAGTTTCTCCTTCCTTTAAAGCATTGCAAAACCTGCACAGTTTTTTGGGGGAATACAGATCTGTACTGTGGCAATATAAGAAAGAGATTTTGCCATGCCTTTCAGTTCACTTGTAATGCATAAAACCTGGAGACTACTCTAATCTTGTATATATTATAGCTGCATGGTAGTGCATTTGTATTATTGAGCAGCAGAGCAAATCAGCATTCTATGATACAATTCTAAAAATGGAGGCAGCCAGAATAAAAAATTATAACTTTGAAGCTGGACTTTGGATCAGCACTAAGTTAGGCACAGGTGTAGCAGACAGTCTGCTCCTGCTCCATGCCAAATTTGGGGAAGTTTGGACAAAGTGCTGTAGAGTTGCATTTTTTATAATAAAACGGTTCCCTCTTCCATTCAGAAATAGGCAACCCTAAATGCCTTCAGATTTAAAATAGCTTCTATAAATTGAAATGACCAATCTTGTTTATCTTGAAAGAGAATGGCTGGTCCCACCTGCTTTTTTTATTTGAAAATAATTTAGGCTACAGGTGCTGAAATATTCATGTTCAAAAAAGACCTTTTAAATGGGAAAACAACTATTTTGTTATGAAATGAACATGTGTGGTGCAGGCTTGGCAGGCAGGCAGTACAATGTACGAGATTGGTAAGGGAGAATTACAAATCAACAGAATTTCACAGCTGTTATGGAAGGAGTTTTTTTTTAATGGGTTTGCTTTAAAGAAAGTAATGAAGTGATGGTCCCCCAGAAAGGGCATTTTGCCATGTATCTCTAGGGAATTAGCACACAATTTTGTAAGGTATCTACAAGTATTTCTACATTACAAAAGAACAGAGCATTTATGTTTGTCCCAGCCCTGCCTGCTTTCAATAAACATGATATTAGGATTTCTGAGACCAGGCTTCTGACACAACTTTTCAAAGGGGAAATCATCCATAGGTCTGGGATAATCTCAACTTTTGACCCTGTCAATCAAGATCCAAATGAGCTTTTAAATCCTTCCTGGCCAAACAGAGATTTGTACCTCCAAAGATATTATGTGTCTGCTTGTAAAAATATTTCAAAATATATTTTGAAAAGAATAGCGAACAAATATTCAGAAGCTCACTCATTTAAGTTGTGAAATTACTGTTTTTTGCTTTGTGGCTGGGGATGGTCTTACTGAACAATTGCAGCAATCAAGATGGCATACAGGATACCCTCTTGTGCTGATTACCATTCAAAAAGTGACACCAATCAAGGGAAAATCCCAGGAGCTAAGTCTTTTTTTTCATCAGTTAACCACTTCTCACCCAAACACAAAGTAATGGCTGAGGCTGTTTTTTTACAAGTTGGATTTACCTCATTACTTCTTTTGTGTACCAGCTTTGTTACTTTCAGTATTACAATGACAAGGATGTCAGCATTGCAATTAATGAGTAGCATTATTCATTTCTGTAACACATTATTTTACAGTTGGTCAGGGATCTTTTGGATATTTGGGAGCATTTTTTGGCATTTAATTTTTTTTCCTAAGCCTTAATTTAAAACTAACAAGTAGTATGGCACAAAATCTTCTTAAGTGTTGGAAACAAGTAATGAAAACAAAACTATTTTTACAGGGCTCCAATGTGCTGGCTTTAGAAGTACTATATAATTTCCATGCTCAAAGAGAAGAAATGGTTTTGTACACAAATACGAGCAAAAGGTTCAATTTCTACTGTCTTCTATTAGGGATAGGAAAGACCTCCGTCTGTAGCTCCACCACGACAAAACTCCATGGGCCAATTACAGTGGTACCTTGGTTTATGAATTTAATGCATCCCCCGGGATGTTTCGTATTGCGAAAAATTCGCAAACCGAAACACAGTTTCTCATAGGAATGCATGCATAGGGGCGGTGCTATAAGCTTCCCAGGCGCAATGCATCCTGGGGAAACTTGCTTCCTATTGTGAAAAAAATTACCTAAACCGAGGCATTGTTTTCAATGGATTTTCTTTCATAAACTGAAAATTACGTTAACCGAGGCATTTGTAAACTGACGTACCACTGTATTTGACTTAAAATATGCAGCTTCTTGTTTTCTAAAGAACTCATATTGGCTTTGTGTTGGTGTTGGATTCAGTGGTGGAGGAGGGAAAACACTTGTACCATTTTGCTGACAATGCATAACAAAGCAATCGGATGGGAAGTAATTTATTTGGAGCTGAATGTGTTGCATATAAGAGTGTTTTCAGATGTGAATTTTGCAGAAGTGCTGGGTGAAAAATCAAGACACTTTCTAAGCACTGACGGCAAAACATTTTCCCGGGGACTTCTTGGAAGACAACTTAGCATCTTCAAGGCCACTTGGTTTTTGTTTTATTTAAATGGGAAGGTAGCATTGTAACGTTTGTTCGTTGTTCCTGTTTTCCAGTGACCTGAAAGTAATAACCCAAGAAGACTGTACAAATTTTATTCTTGGTCTTAAAGATGCGACCAACTTAGAGAGGTGTGTTCCTGTGTCATTTTACCTTTATTACTAGCCATGTGGTAGAATTAATAAAACAACATGTTCAGGCAAAGTGGCTCTGGAAGTCCAGTAGAATTACAGACTCACAGAAGTACAAAATAATAGAACTGTAGAAGTGGAAAAGATCTCAGTGCCAGAGCAGTAAGATGCATAGTATAAGAGCTTGGATGAGATGGTTGGACAGGGTCACCAAAGTTACCAACATGAATTTGACCCAGCTCCGGGAGGCAGTGGAAGACAGGAGGGCCTGGCGTGCTCTGGTCCATGGTGCCACGAAGAGTTGGACATGACTTAATGACTTAACAACAACAAGAGCTTGGAAAAAATACTTATTTGGACTACAGCTGCCATAACCATTATTTTTTCATTGCTCTTTACACATGCAGCCCCGTAAACAGATTTTAGTGATTTTGTAAACCATCCAAAGCTAGATTTGCACACCAGTGGAAGATTTGCCCATTAATCTTTCGTTTACAATACTTATGAGATTTTGTTGAATGTGCATGGCTTCGCTTGGTGGCTGATCACATGGAAAGTCAAGCAAACCCTCATGCAACCTTTTTGACGGTGGGTTGGATGTTGAAGGCAAGTCTTTTTACCCACTGAGAATGCCCTTTTTCCTTGGACCAACTTATACCCTACAGATAGTATGTCATCAGAAGTTAAAATCATATTAATGTTCCATAGGTAACTCTGGTAGACCTTTATGTCTGTGTAGTCATTAAAAACCCCTCGTTCACTCCTGATGGCCAGTCACAAAATAAAGACAGCTCATACCCCATACCTCATTTGGGGTATGTGTGTCCTGCTGTTACAATCAACATTTTTGACACTTAAAAAAACCAATTTTCTAATGACCTAGTTTGACCCTCAGTGTTATGTTTTCAATTTGTGTTAAATTGTGCCTTTAATTGCATTCTGTTTTAATACTTGGTTTTCTTCTGTGTCTTAATGACATTCTTTTGTTTAATCATGCTGAGTGTCACTTTTGGAAAAAAAGGCAGGACAAAGATCCAATAAGCAAATTTACTGTGAAGTTAATTGTCCTCCATTTTTGACAATGCATATATGGCTGCCCTAAATGTTTGTAGCTGATATGTTTGGCACAACACAAAATCATAACTCATTCTTTCTCCTTGTAGCAAATCCTCTTCTTTGCACCCCAGGTGGCTGTTGTCGTTTTCTCTAGTAGCAGGCCTATATTTGTTGTCATACTGTGAAATGTGGCTCATAACAGGTATTCTTGTATCTGTCAAGTTGGGAAAGCATTAATAGCTGGTTGGGATGGGTGCTATTGATTTTCCCATCTCGTAGCATGCTAAATGATCTAAGTACAAGCAAAGTATTTGAGGATGCTGTTACCAAACACATCCCTTGCTTTGATCTGTAGGACTGGGAGAGTCACAATGTCTGCAGATGCCATCAATATGGAAAATCAATTCTCACTATATGTTTTCTTGGCCACTTTCTTGTTGTCCCTCTCCATCACGTTGCTTGCTTTCACATCAGCACTGTATTTCACCCTTCTTTCAAGAAATCTGCATTTCCACATCGAGCTTCCCAAAGTTTAACAACAATAGTATGCAAATAAGAGGCTCCCCTCAATGGTTAGCTGAAATTTACTTTCTTTACTACTTGTCCTTCTTGAGTAGCCTCTTCGTGTTCCGACGGGTCCGGTATTTATCCACTCAATGAGTTCTAGCCTTGTCCTCTAAAACAATGGAGAATGTGTCTGCTCCACTTTCTATGTAACAGATCTTCAGATATTTGAAGACACTTGTCCTCACCATGCTTAGCATGCATATATATCAGAGATAGCCTTAGTGTGGACTTCAGGCTATATGTGGTCCAAATGGAACCTCCACACAACACCCAATTTTCTTTTTTAACATTTTTGCCCAATGCTTGGACCCTCTGGAGTTCATGGAGGACATTTGACCATGTTTTGTGGCCCCAAGATGCCTCCCACGACAT
Organism: Pogona vitticeps; assembly: GCF_051106095.1. Classification (NCBI taxonomy): domain Eukaryota; kingdom Metazoa; phylum Chordata; class Lepidosauria; order Squamata; family Agamidae; genus Pogona; species Pogona vitticeps. The sequence continues at coordinate 184,171,993 of NC_135787.1, forward strand.
GCTACTTTAATTTAAAAAAAAATCATAGAATTCTAAACCTGGAAGGATATAATTAACTCCAACTCCCTGTCAAAGCAGGAAACCTAGAGCTAAAAGATTCCTGACAAATGGCCATCTAAACTTTTTGTTGTTGTTAAGTCATGCCTGACTCTTCATGACCCCATGGACCAGAGCACGCCAGACCCTCCTGTCTTCCACTGCCTCCCAGAGTTTGGTCAAATTCATGTTGGCAGCTTTGGTGACCCTGTCCAACCATCTCGTCCTCTGTCATCCCCTTCTCCTCTTGCCTTCACACATTCCCAGCATCAGGATCTTTTCCAGGGAGTCTTCTCTTCTCATGAGATGGCCAAAGTATTGGAGCCTCAGCTTCAGGATCTGTCCTTCCAGTGAGCACCCAAGGTTGATTTCCTTCAAAATGGACAGGCTTGTTCTCTTTACAGTTCAGGGGACTCTCAAGAGCCTTCTCCAGCACCATAATTCAAAAGCATCAATTCTTCAGTGGACAGCCTTCTTTATGGTCCAGCTCTCACTTCCATACATCGCTACTGGAAAAACCATAGCTTTGACTACGCAGACCTTTGTCGGCAAGGTGATGTCTGTGCTTTTTAAACCTTGTTTAGAAACCTGCAATGAAGGAGAGTCCATCCCCTTCCAAGGCAGTCTGCTCCATCGTCAAACTGCTATTACTGTCAAGAAGTTCATCCTAATATTTAATCAAAATCTCCTTTCTCATAATTTCAATCCATTACTCTGGATCTTACTTGCTGGAGTGAGGGGGAAAGCTGGTGCCATCTTCCCGTGACAGCCCTTCAAAGATATGAAGATGGCTATACATCCCTTTCACTCATACTATGGCCAGGCTATGTGTCATCCTTATTAGCACATCTGGTTCCCTCTCTACAAGTGCAGAAGTTTACATCTCTTCCCGTTGAAATTCTTTTTTGTTTCTTCAAAGGGTGGTCTTCTAGAGAAGTGGTTCTCAAACTGGGGTCCCCTGATGTTCCTGGAGTGCGGTTCCCAGAAGCCTTCACCATGTGGTGTGCTGGCCAGAATTTTGTTCCAACTACAACTCCCATAATCCTGCAGCAAGCAGGGTGTGGTTATAGCGAGGGAATTTGGGGGCTTGTATTCTATCAATATAACCTTCCCAAGCTCTGTTTTGGGTGCATATCTAACCTAAATCATGACTCCAACCATGACGTCCATGTTGTTTCTACTGAAATGTTCCTCTTCAGAAGAAAGGTTCCTCCTTATTGTGACAAATTTGTCACAAGGGAAGGGTTCATCCTGCTTTGAGCCCTATCCACAAAGATCTTGCCACCTCTTTGTTTCCATAAGTCTCCTCTGGGGAAAATGGACATGTTTCACTTCTTGAGTCCCAGGTGTTGTGCTAACCATGCAGAAGCAATCCAAGCCATTTCCGAAAGGCCCATGAAACGGTTGCTGGGTTCAGCCTGTTTATGTACACGCTGGCTGTTGCCTTCTCTCAGGACTCCAAAGGATTAGTGCTCCATAAGCTTCTTTTCCGGAAAGCCTGGCTGGCACATCAGTAACCAAGCTGTTCAAATAGTTTGGTTAAAAGAGTTTTTTTTTTTTTAAACAAGACTTTAAACAAATACATCCGTAAGTCTCAGGTTTTGCTTTGGACGCTTTCAGGAGTGATCTGTAGAAGGCCCTGACTTTTCCCCCCTCTGTGAGGTAAATAGGGAAGACATTAGGAGAGTTCATTCTGAGGACATTTGCAAACCAGACATTTCCTTCAACCTGGAAGAAGTCCTCTTCAGCTTACGGTTCAAAAGTTCTTACAAATAAAATAAAAGCTGAGATGTTCTGATTTCTCTGTATTTGGGAAGATTAGATCCTCTGAGCTAATTCTAAACCTGCCATGCTTCAAGTCAGGATTCTGTGGGAAGTAACGGATCTCCTAGCTCCGTGTCAGACTGTCCATTAGGTTCCCCAGTTCTCAAGGTATTGGCTGGTGTCTCCGCGAACTGGTATGCTTCTCCATGTCTCAGAGAAGGGAGACAAATCTAAGAGTGTTCACATTGCAGTAGTTTCCACCAGGAGGCAATTCTTTGTTATTCAGCTCAGCAAAACAGGGTCATTCATTGTGCATCTGTGGGTCGTGCTGCTTCAGTGGTATTTCTGGCATCGGAAAGAGATGCAGCTGCCTTATAAAGTTACACTTCTAGTCATGTTAGAACACTTTGGAAGAATGGGACTCTTTTAAGTCAGTTCTTTTATTTCACATTCGCCTGCAGTAATTCTCACGCCCTTAAACCTGTCTTACCCACTGCCAAGTACTATCCCTCTGCCAGATTACAGTGAGTAATCTTCCTCATCCAGGCACTTTCCGATGTGTTGGAGTATAAATCCCATCATCCTTGGCCCAGCGGGAATTCTACTTCAGTTCACCTGGAGAATGCCCAATATAAAGTTCCATACCTAGGAAAAAGAAACCATGCACGCAGTTACAAGATGGGGGATACTTGGCTAAGCAATACTACAGGATCTTGGAATTGTTGTGAATCACAGGCTGAATATGAGATAAAAGGGTGATGTGGCTTCAAAAACAGCAAATGCTCTTTAGGCTGCATGAACAGATGTCCAGTTCCCTAAATAGGTACTGTACTAGTTCCCTTCTATTTGGCAGAGGTTAGGCATCATGTTGAGCACTGGGTCCAAATCTGGGTACCACACTTTAGTAAAAATGTTGAAAAACTGGAACAAGTTCAGAGGAGGGCATCAAGGATGACCAATGCATGGAAACCAAGCACTATGAGCCAAGACAGAAAGCTCTGGACATGCTTAGCTTTCAGAAAAGAAAACAGAGGAAAGATATGTTAGTATTCCTCAAATGCTTGAAAGGTATAGAGGAGGGGCAGCATCTATTCTCAGTCACTCCAGAGTGCAGGACACATAATCATGGACTCAAATGACAGAATGACTGGTTTTGGTTGAATATCAGAAAAACCTTCCCAATGTCAGAGTGATATGAAAATAGAACCAATTGCCTTGGGACGTGGTGAGCACTCCAACATCAGAGGCGTTCAAGAGTAAGCTAGAGAGCCATCCATCAGAGATACTTTAGCTTGGATTCCTGCATTGAGCAAGGGGCTGGACTCAATGGCCTTGTAGATCCATTCCAGTTCTATGATTCTGTGAAGATTGCCTCTAGAGAATACAGAAAGAAGCTGCTGAATAATTTAATGGATGCTCTTGAGATGCTGGTGGCATTCCAGGGCTCTCTGATCTTTCTGCAGCATGCCTTCCCCAGACTTTGTGCTTTGCTTACAAGAAAGGGTGGATCTGCAAACAGAAAAGTGGAGATGTACAAAACATCCCTACCAATGATGTGAATGGGTAAGCTTGCAGATGTTGACGTTCTGTGCATTCTTCAAAATCTCTGCGTGTCTTACAAGGAACTCGGCAACATACATGGATTGAATTTTGGTCAAGGTTCTGCAGTTTTTCCCTCTGTTCTGCCGCCTTTACATCCTATCTCCTGCCTGCTATCTTTATTGGTTCTTTGTTTTGCTCATATTTCTGGCTATGAAAAAGATGTTATTGTGAAACCAAACTGTACATGGGTTTCCTGACTTCCAAGCAAGAGAGATCTTTATTTGCTGTCTTTTGATTGTGCTTATCTGTGAATTCTGAGTTATATTTAGCAAGGATGATGTGCTTCAGTAAGTCTACAGCTGTCCATTTGAAAAATCTGTTTCCAAAGATCCAGAGTGTGTGGTGTTAGTTGCTCAAGGCAATGCTTTTTAGTTTTTCATGTTCTCCATTGCTTTCCAATTTCAGTGCTCCTAATAGCCGGATGCTGTGCCACACTTCAAAAGGATTTTACATTCTAAGAGGAATGGTGAGTGTTAAAACACTGTAAGTTACTTCTCTTTGATCCTCATCCACTTTCCATTTAAGTCACATTAATCAATATTTTCCCTATTTATTTTGGTCTTTGGGAGGGACTCAAAATCTGGTTTGATTTAGTAGTTAAGTAGTGCAAACTACATGCATTGGCTGTGCTTCATCAATTAACAGAGCCCATAAATAATCTTTGAGACAAGTGGTCATTATCAGTCTAAGCTGACCAATTTCAGGGTCAAATTAAACATTATGGGGAATGTATATTCCCTTCCTATATATTATTTCCTTAAAGGTATCTACCTCCTCAGCAATCAGATTTGCACATTAAGCCAGTGTTTACCTTCCACTTACCAGTCACAAAGCAAAGTATGCTACCTGCGGGATACACACATTAAAGAAAATTATATGATAGAAGAATTTCGGCAATTCTTTTGAAAATGTCCCTTCATCTAATTTGACCCTCACATTAACTCCTCTAAGTTTTTAACTTTATAAGCATGAGACTCCTCCCGCCTGCTTCCTTGAAGCAGCCAATGAGGAATCACATCACATACATGAGAGATTATATACACATGCTTCTCTTTTAATCTAACCATTGCTCACCATTTCATTCCATCTGGGAACTGTGGTTATTTTAAACTATGGTTTATCTAATAGGATCAGAAATTGCAGACGGATCCTGGTTTGTTCAAACAAGCTCTTATTAAAACCTTGCTCCTTGATAAACAAAATTTCCCTACCCTGGCCTAAACTAACTGCGGTTTCTCCTGGTTTATAAAAAAATGGCGGGGTTTTGGTTAGCTTAAAATGGAAGTGGATTCCTCTAATCCTAGACAGGACATACAGGATTCTGGGAACTGTAATTCAAAACACAAACTCTTCCTATCTCTGCTTCTGATATTACATTTAGGGCCACAATGGGGGACAAGATGGGACCACACAAGCATATGATTTGAACTCAGTGTATAAGACATTTGTGAGCAATGATTGTAGTCTAGAAATTAATTTAAAAATTCAGTAATTGTAGGAAGCATCCAAAACTGTGACACCAGATACAAAGTTCCTTACAGAGTACATCTCTTTGTTAAGTAAAGGGTAGATAAATGTCAGAGGACGAAGGCAACAGAGTCAGTTGCTTTGGGAAGTCTAGTGATCTACTGAAAGGACGTTACTGAATATGCATAAAATTATTTTTATGTTACCATTGTCTCTGCACCTTCCAATAAGTATTTTGGAATCTTGGGTTCTTTTAAAGAGAAAGGCGGGATAAAAATATTTTAAATAAACAAATAAATGATTCCTATTGAAAGATATTTTATGATGAAGAGATAAATTTAAGCCTGGTCTCCAAGTGATAAGAAGAACTTGAGACGCTGAAGGGCATCAACGAAGGAACTAGAAAAGAAAAAGAAAAACGTGGAAAGGGATGTCATTGGAGACCAAGGCCAAGATCATCCACACTCTTGTTTTCCCAAGCACTATGTTCCGGTGTGAAAGCTGGGCAGTAAAAAAAAAGCTGACAGGAAAAAAAATCGATTTGTTTGAAATGTGGTGCTGGAGGAGAGCTTTAGACGATAACCCTGGATTGCCAGAAAGACAAACAAGTGGGGCTTAGATCAAACTAAGCTTGAACTTTCTCTGGAGGCAAAAATGAAGAGGCTGTTATATTTTGGGCACCTCACGAGAAGGCAAGATTCCCTTGAGAAGGCTGCCTTCTTTGCCACCCAATGATGTGACTCACCTCAGACACTTTGCCTCAGAGAGATCCTGCCGGCTGCCCTAACCCTTAGGGTGAACTGTCCTGTGTTGCTATTTATATTATAAATTATTTGAATTATGTTCTTTTTAAAATGTGGCTCTACTCATGAAACAGCACATTGCATTTTTATTTTTTTTTACAAATTATCAACTTCTCTTTGGCCTGCTTTTGCGACCATGTACAAAAGTGACCTGGGGGTTGCGCGAAGGGAGAAAAGGTTGCCATCGGCGCTGTGTTGCACTCCTTGGAGGAAAGGTAAAATAAATATCACGTACAGGTGGATCAGGCCCCGTTGGTTGGCACTGAATAAGAACTGGGGCTCTTACTTTTAAAATAACATTGGTTTCAGCGGGAATGATTTAAGCACATTCATTATATCTGCATTGAAATCAGAGGGACTCATAAGTTATTTCCTTTAGCTATTTGTGCCTAAATCCTGTCAATTTTCAGACCATACTAGGCCAAAATACTCTCTCTCTTTCTCCCCCTCGTATTTATACAGCTTGTGGAAATTATCTGACATGAAATTAAATGCATACCTTCGGCCAGCTCTTTCCACTGTTTCTCCTATCTTCATTGCAAAATAAACAAAGCACTTACCATGTTAAGTTGTAATGAGCCGAGAGCAGGAAAAAAAGAGAGAAGGTTCTACGTTTTCACTTTGTCACCTGGCTTACCCTTCTTAATTGGTTGGCTTTGCTTGTGGCATTTGATCATGGCTGTACGGTTCACTACATCATTTTTCTAAGACGTCTAAAGGCCAAGAATGTGTAACAGAGTTTGCTTCAACCTGGTAACCTCCATGTGTCTTGGATCTCAACCATTCTCAATCCCATCTTGTCAGCTGAGCCAAGGGAGAGAGCCTCATTTTTCTTCTTTCCCTTGTTTCAATCCAATAGAAGGATACGTTGGAATTTTTATTGGGCTGGAGTGACTGTCAATGTATCTAACAGTAACAAATTGTTCCTTCCCTGCCTCTGAGTGGCAGAGTCTGTTGAAGTCTGTTGTTGAAAGCAGTCACGTTTGTCTGATTGCTGTTGATCTGTAAGTAATGAAACTTAAAATTTTTTTCTTCTTCTTACAAATGTCTCAGAGGGAGTTACTGAGACTGTAAGTGCCAGTTAATGAGAAAAGGGGTGGACTACTTTGGGGAACGTGAGGTGATTCTGCTCTGTACATCCCTCCACTTCTGTTGTGCAGCTAGCGTTGTTTAACCAGACATTCTAAACTCTGCAACAGGATATCCATCAGTAATCAGTTGAGGGAAAGAGGCACTTAATCAGAGCTGGGTGCACAGCAGAGCTGATGGAAGCTCCGCTTCTCTTCCTTTCTTCATCTCAGCCACACCTAAAAAGGCTTCTCTCTATGAACCATTTATATCACCTCAGACACATACTCTGGAATAACTAGTGACAGATAAGTAGTCACTTCTCAGTAATTTTTTCCCAGTAACTAAGAAATAAATACATTACATTACAAATGAAACCTAACAAAAGGTATATGACCTCTTTTTATGGAATAAATGTAACCTTTTTGTTGTTGTTTAGACATTTAGTTGTGTCCGACTCTTCGTGATCCCATGGACCACAGCATGCCAGGCCTTCCTGTCTTCCACTGCCTCCCAGAGTTGGGTCAAATTCATGTTGGTCGCTTCAATGACACTGTCCAACCATCTCATCCTCTGTCGTCCCCCTTCTCCTCTTGCCTTCACACTTTCCCAACATCAGGGTCTTTTCCAGGGAGTCTTCTCTTCCCATGAGATGGCCAAAGTATTGGAGCCTCAGCTTCAGGATCTGTCCTTCCAGTGAGCACTCGAGGGTTGATTTCCTTCAGAATGGATAGGTTTGTTCTCTTTGCAGTCCAGGGGACTCTCAAGAGTCTCCTCCAGCACCACAATTCAAAAGCATCAATTCTTCGGCGGTCAGCCTTCTTTATGGTCCAGCTCTCACTTCCATACATCACTACTGGAAAGACCATGGCTTTGACTGTTTAGTCTTGGTGGCTCAGAGCCGGCATCTTGGATGGAGATCTTGCAAGATCCTAGCTTGTGTGCCAACAAATGAAGTCAGAGGCACCTGGATTCAAAGTTACATTTTGAATCAATGTTTCAGTTCCAAGACTCAGCAGCCGTAGAACATTGTCAAGTTATTGCTTTTTCCCATTTTGTATCAATGCTTTACTTCCAAGAATGATCAATATACAACATTGAAAGGTTGTTGGATCCAGTTTGGAAAAAGTATCAAATGAATAACATTTTGGAAGGCAACCAAATAACTGAAGGAATAAGTCCCTCTCCTGGTTTTGCTTCTGTAAATCTGATTAAGATCATGTGGCCATAATAATGAAGACTCTCCTTGGAGATCATTTAATAGTGGGCAAGTGGGATCCACAAGTGTCACATCATTCAAAATCAGCATGTTGAAAACAAAGGAAATCTATTCACAGTCCCAATTCACTTGTGGAATTCACTGCCATAAGGTGCTGTGAAAGCTATATATATTTGAAATGCTTCCGAAGGGAGTTAGAAGCCCAACTAATGTAACATATTCTGGAATCAGGACTCAGAAATGTGTGGTTCTCCAGATGTGTTTGGACTCCCACCATTCCCAAAACCAATTCTACTGGGTAGGACTGATGGAAACTGTAGTTCAGGAACACATGGAGAACCACATGATCTTCACCCTAACCTAGACAGATTTTTGGTCTGGTCTAGCAAGCCAGTTCTTAATGATGTCATACTTTTGGTGGTCAGGTCAACAAATGATGAATGTATTCTCGAAGGCTTTCATGGCCGGGATCTGATGGCTGTTGTGGGTTTTCTGGGTTGTTTGGCCGTGTTCTTGAGGTTTTTCTTCCTAACGTTTTGCCAGTCTCCGTGGCCGACATCTTCAGAGGACAGGAGTCAGCTTGTCTTTTGTATGCAGTCATGACTGGTCCTTGTGGCTGGGTAGAGTTCGTTGACCAAAATACAGCCTGCAAAAGGTCAACAAACTCTACCCAGCAACAAGGACCAGTGATCACTGCACACAAAAGACCAGCTAACGACACCCATCAATCACAGTGACAGATCATCTCTCCCCCTTATCACAACAATACACCCACAACAAAAACACGCTGATCACCATAATCACCCAATCTCCTGAAAAGGACAAAAGCTGATCCCACAGTTATAAATATTCAACTATCCAACAAACTGCAACAGAGCACAGAGTTCTGACTCCTGTCCTCTGAAGATGCCAGCCACAGAGACTGGTGAAACGTTAGGAAGAAAAACCTTAAGAACATGGTCAAACAGCCCACAACAACCAAATGACTCATCTGACCTTCAATGGTATCAAACCTGTTTGGAATATTACTGATTAATTCCCCCTTCTCGGGTATTTTGTAAGCAAATTGACTTGAAAGAAAGAAAGAAAGAAGTGTAAGAAGTTTTGACACAGTCTGTTCTTTGTGAATGCACTTAAGCATATCACTCAGAACATCGCAGCCAAACCTTTGCACGCTGTTTCTTTTCCAGGAGCTGTCTTGCCAAACATAACATGGTTTGGATGGTGGGAAAAATAATCAGGGGGAATCAAGTTTTAACCTAGCTCTCTACCCTTGTGTATACGCTTGGCACCCAAAGCGATGTGCATAAATCAACAGGATTCGACTCCAGGTTTCCTGTTTGCAAAATGCCAAGAGTGCTGAAGCCACTGTTTGATTGGATGGTCTTTGCTGTGGGATTTTTTTTTACCCCCTGCTAGCTGAAGCTGATTTGGAACATAAACTGTTTAATGTTAACCCACTTCTCTAAGCTGCTTTGGGTCTGGTTAGAGAACTTGTTGATGTAAAATCACGAACTTGTAGGAAGCAGGCAACATCCACCTTGGCTTCAGACACTCTTGATCGCTGGGGGTCACAATCCATGTCATAATTAACATGCCAGACTGCAATTTGGTGTTGTGTGGGCCCATTTCTTTGATATAAAAAAAATAAAAGGAAGGAAATAGAGCATCTCCATCAGTCCTGGTTGGGGGAGTACATTAAGTGTATATGTAGATTTTCTTTAGTTTTGTTTATATGTGTGTGTGTGTGTGTATGCGTGCGCGCGCGCACACACACACACACACACACACACACACACACAAAGACAGCAGCAGAGGTGAGATTAAGCAAGTATTTATACAGCAGGATGGGACACTTTATGGAAACCCTGTTTGCAAAGGATATGAAACATGAATAATTCACAGTGCAGAAATGGGGAGAAAGCACTTAAACTGTGGTCCAGCTAGAATAATATTGTTGTCCAGCTGGAAAAAGAAATGCCTCAGTGGTGCCGGGTTGCGCTCCTGGAAGGCAAATCAGACAAATAAATAACAACACAAAACTCCCAGCAGTAGCAGCAACTATAACAAGAAGAGCAGCTGTTTATTGTTCTTTGTGTCTCTAAAGAAACCTTGAAAATTCAGCATGACTAACATCTAGTTTCCTCTTTGACGGATTTTTAGAAAGACAGAGTCATGAAATGAACAAAAGGGAATGTATTTAATTGAATTTGCAGTTTCCAACAAATGTCATCCAAAGTGGAATTTTGAGAGCCTGTCCGCTAGGCAGAGAGGCGCTTGAACGTTCCAGAAGTCTTAGGGGCTAATAGCCCTACGTATGACCTATTTGGTCATACTTTCATGTCTGCTAAGCTCACAGATTTTGAGGGGAGCATGTTAGCCTTGGCACTGTTGTCATTTTCTTTGTGGCAATGTGCCTGTCCGAGGGGGGGGCTGGTGAAACACGTCCACATGACCCACAACCCATTTTAATTGGTTTGGCTGATATGGAGACGGTTATTGAACTACAGCAGCCTCCCCCTCTTCAGATAGTCATGTTACCCGGATTAAGGTGACAATAGCAGGAGGCCCAGCATGCCCCCTTTAACATGTATCAGTCCCATAGACTTCCATTCATTAGGCATCCTTCAGTCTCGAAAGACTATGATAACGTACTGTGTATGGAGGACTTGGAACAGCGTCTAGTGTGGCTGAGAAGGCCAATTTGAGAGTGACAATCCCTTCCACACGGAAGACAAATCCAATCTGTCCCTTGTCCAGCTCCCTGATTTTGCTGCTTTCGTGACTTCCTCTTTGCCTCGGCCTGCTGGACAAGGGTCTCTTCAAATTGGGAGAGGCCATGGTGCACCACCTGCCTCCAGGCTGAACGCTCAGATGTCAGGGTTTCCCATCTGTTGAGGTCCATTCCTAAGGCATTCGGATCCCGCTTGCAGATGTCCTTGTATCACAGCTGTGGTCTCCCTCTGGGGTGATTTCCCTGCACTAATTCTCCATACAGGAGATTCTTTGGAATCCGACCATCAGCCATTCTCATGACATGCCCAAGCCAACGTAGATGTCGCTGTTTCAGTAATGTATATATGCTAAAAATTCCAGCTCATTCTAGGACTGCTCTGTTTGGAACTTTGTCCTGCCAGGTGATGCCAAAGATCTGTCGGAGGCAATGCATATTGGATCGTGTTCTGCTTCCTCTCCTGCCATGCACAAAGGGTCCAGGACTCACTGCAGTACAGGAGTGTGCATAGGACACAGGCTCTATAGACTTGGATCTTGGTATGTGTCGTCAGCTTCTTATTGAGCCATACTCTCTTTGTGAGTTTAGAGAACATGGTAGCTGCTTTGCCAATGCGTTTATCCACCTCGACATCTAGAGAGAGTGTGTCAGAGATGGTTGAGCCACGGTACACAAAGTCATGAACAACCTCCAATTCTTGTGTGGAGATGGCAATAGAGGGAGGTGAGTCCACGCCTTTGCCCATGACTTGTGTTTTCTTCAGGCTGATAGTTAGTCCAAAGTCTTGGCAGGCCTTGCTAAAATGATTCATGAGTTGTTGGAGGTCTTCAGCAGAATGGGCAACAATGGCTGCATCATCTGCGAAGAGGAAGTCCCTTATGCATTTCAGTTGGACTTTGGTCCTCGCTCTCAATCTAGAGAGATTAAAGAGCTTTCCGTCTGATTTAGTCCTGTTGCAGTTCCAAAGGCCTGCTTCAGCATGACAGCAAACCACAATTAAATGGGCCTTACTGCCATCTGATAAAAAATACTTCTTGCTGTATAGGTCAACATATTGCAAATCCTTTTCCTTGGCTGCTTGCCTTTGCTTTTCCTAGTCAGCCCTTCCAGACAAAATGGAAGGCTAGCGACAAGACCTAGAATGATACTTTAAAATCCAGGAAGGCTAGGTTTCCTGGTTAGATTTCTACCTACGAAATGAATCTCATGATGAATAATCAACCTGCATATTTACATTTGCAACTATTCTGTGACAGTGGCCTTGAATTTTTAGGGTCATCATCAACCTTGCCTTCTTGTCTGCATGCTATCTGAATCAGTGGACTTTCTGGAAGAATGATGCCAAACTAAGCCGTCTGAAAGGCATTGCATCAAAGAACTGCAACTTGGATGGAGCAACAGGAGCTTTGCCCCAGGGCCCCAAAATTTAGAGGAGACAAAAATCTAAATCTGGATCTGCTGATGAATTTTAGGAAACTAAATGGCAAGACCGCTTCTCTTTCTTCTTTGATAGAGGCCCCACATTCCCTTCCTTCATTTTATTGCTTGGGTGGCTTGTACCCAGGCATTCGGCTGGAGTGGTTGGTGGTTGGTGGATTGTCCTGGATTGACCCAAGTTCCAGATCTGCTGCACAGTCTACCTGTCTGGGATGGATTTGGTTCATTGCCACCTTAAATTTGGCACTAGCTCTCTTTGGAAATTGGCACCTACGAAAAGCTGTGAGTAAATCCTGTCCATATATATTATATTACGGTTGCACTTGAAAAATATCAGAACAAAGGCAACAGGCAAATGTTTCTGCAACAAAATCTCTGAGCCAGATCTGATGTTAAGTTGCTCTTTTCCGATAAAAGTGATCTGGACTGAGGCTGACATAGTGAGTCAGCTTAAGAAGAGGCCAAAGATTGGGATGTGAGCAGAGAAACAAGATGGTTTTATATGCAGTTTAGCAGTTGAGAGGAAGAATGCTCTGCCAGCATCATGAAGCTTGGAGCAGTCAATCACAAAAGAACCCAACTGGCCAAGATAGTTTTTACTTCAGGCTGAAGTGTGGAAAGAAAACAATGTTGTTTAACTAGAGCTTTGGAATAGTCTTCGCTGAAACCAGTTGTATTGGCTCTTGCCTTTCCATTGGACTATTTCAGTGATGTGGAGAGGGGGGATTTGCTGCTTGGGTAACAGCCTATCCTCCACTTTATTTTACCCAGGCTTCGTGACCTTGAGAGGACACTCAAGCTTCGCATACAGCATCAAAACACTAAACGCTGTTCCAAGTCCTCCATGCAGAGCACATTACCATAGTCTCTCGAGACTGAAGGATGCCTATAACTATGATGGAATAGTCTGTTTTAGAACTGATTTGTTACTCTTTGCTTAGCAGTGATGTACCTGAAGGACTGTATCTCCCCATATGAGCCTTCTCGGAACTTAAGATCCTCAGAGGAGGCTTTCCTCTCAATTCCATTGCCATCACAGGCACGGTTGATGGAACATGAGAGAGGGCCTTCTCTATGACAGCTCCCCAGTTATGGAATGCTCTCCCTCGGGAGATCAGGCTGGTCCCCTCCTTTTTATCCTTCCACTGACAGCTGAAGACCCACCTTTTCAGGCAAGCTTTTAGCAATCATAATTGCCGAATGTCATTTTAAAATTAAGATAGCATTTAAAGTTTTGCCTGTTTTTGAATATTTGATTGTATGTTAATTAGTTTTATAGTTTAATTGTTTTTAATGTATAACTTATGATGTTGTCTAACTTGCTGCAGCTCACTGTGGCTAAATGATGAGGTGCCACATAAAGTATCTCAGTCATGTGCTTGGTCTTGCACCTGAATGTGAAGCTGAGAGCCGCTCCAGTACCTGATCAGTTAGCTACAATGAGCCATGGCCAGTTATACAAATCCTATGTGAACACCATTAGGATTCTGGCCACTGAGATATAATTTTAAAACTGTATTGAACAAATAATAATATTAAACTTGAATTTAAAAAACAGTTTAAAAAGCATACCGTTTAGAATAATACTAGTTTAAAATTGCAACATACACAAACTCATTAAAAGCCCTATCCTTAATAGTCAGCTATTTGCTGAAAGTATGTCTGGATTATTTTTTTAAGCCCTTGTTTATAGAAAGACAGCAGGAAGGGGGGGAACTTAACTTCCTTAGTAAAGGAGTTCCATGTTTTGGGAGCAGGTACCAAGAAGGCCTCGTCTCCCATCTTCAGATCTAAAGAACCACCCCATCCGTGCTACACATCTCAGCCTGAGCCAGTTTTATGGGACGAGAATATGACTGTTCAGATAGCGCCAAAACTTCATTTGATTTTGATAAGAATTTACCACAATTGTCAAATTTCTTCAAATTTGAATACTAAGAATTTGGAGTTTTGGAAATCGAGCAGCTGAAACAGAATCGATCTAGTCCCTGGGCTTTGAGTGTTTAAACATAAAATCCTCCCTTTGAACTCCTACATAGAGATGGGCACGAAATGCTGGTTCAGCAGATTGTGCCGTTTCGTTTTCTCACCCAGATGGGTGTTTGGCACTTCAAAGCCCCGCCTCTTCCAGTGGGAGCCCAATCAGAGGCACCGTTTGCCGGAAGTAGGGCAGGGAAGCCAGATCCCTGCCTCTGAGTGGGCATTCGGTACAGGAAGTGGGGCTTTGAAGTGCCAAACACCTGTTTGGATGAAATATGAACTGGCACAAAGCACTGTACTGGTGGTGGTTGTGGGTTTTATGGGCTCTTTGGCCGGGTTCTGAAGGCTGTTCTTCCTGACGTTTCACCAGTCTCTGTGTCAGGAAGAACAACCTTCAGAACACGGCCAAAGAGCCCGAAAAGCCCACAACAACCATCAGATCCTGGCCGTGAAAGCCTTCGAGAATACACTGTACTGGTGTTTTGTGTCTGTCTCTACCAGGTAGCCACTTTGGGTCCTTCTTAAAGAGAAAGGCGGGGATAAAATATTTTAAATAAATAAAATAAAAAATAATACTGATACACAAGTGCCCAATGAATGTTGTACTAATCATTTGTCTATTTAACTGGGAGAAATTAAATTAAGGTCTTCCCACCCCTTAAGTACCACTGCTCAAGTAGTAGAACTGCTGGATAGCTCCATGGTTTAGGTCTCTGGCTGCAAAGCCAGAAGTCGGGAGTTTGATTCCCCGGTGGGCTTCCTTGATAGCAACTGGATTCCGTGATCCAGAGGGTTCCTTCCAGCTTTGCAGTTCTAAGAAAGGCTGTGCAAGGAGACAGCATTTCTGTCAAGATGAGAAGGCGTTGGCTGATCTACAGTACTGTAAACCTCCAGCTTTAAAATAGATTTTGATTTCACCGGGGTGCTGAGAATCTTGTCCAAACAACTGTCACAGGCACGGATTATATGCTCCGAATCTAAGCTTTCGGTGAAGACTTTTGCTTGGGAAAAACTGAACCTCAGGAAGTTTCCATTGGTCTGTAAGGCTAAGGATAGATGTGATGCATAGCTTGCTTTACTATTTTTTGGTCTTCCTGGCTCACAGTGGAACATCCTGAAATGTCACTAGGCCCCCTTTATTTGTCCTAGGTAAGAAGCAGTTCAGTTACCATTATAAGCCGCCTAGAGTGGTCGCAATGACCAGATAGGCGGGGTATAAATGGAATAAATAAATACATTAATTAAAACTTCAAGTTCTAAAGGAGGACTTTGCTCCCTCCACCACCTCATGCTTGGTGCCCTTGTTTTCTAGCAATGCAAGAAGTCTGGTTTGGAATTGGCTGGGTCATGATGAGCAGCCTCGGCAAGTGTCCAAGTAAATCATGGCCAGCTTCACAAGGCTTCTCTCCCTGCCTATAAGGTCGATGTCATGTAAACTGATAGTTTCATGAACACACATCCTATTGGAAAATCCACAAAAAGCCTCTTATTTATTTATTTATTTATTTATTTATTTATTTATTTATTTATTTATTTATTTATTTATTTATTTATTTATTTATTTATTTATTTATTTATTTATTTATTTATTTATTTATTTATTTATATCCCGCCTATCTGGTCGGTTAAGATCACTCTAGGCGGCTAACAACATAAAATAGAACAATAAATATATATAAAAGAGTATTACATAAAATAAACATAATAGAGGAGGCAAATGGGGGGGGGGGAAGGACATCAGGGATTGACTGGAGGGAAGGCCTGCCGAAACATTTATTTATTTATTTATTTATTTATTTATTTTATTTCTATCCCGCCTATCTGATCATATTAGACCACTCTAGGCGGCTTACAGTAAAAATAACAATGTAATTTTAAGACTTTACAGCAGAAACGTAAATAATAAAAAAGAATAAAGAACAGAATAAGAAAAAAGATCGTCAAGGGTTTTCTGTTGGGAAGGCCCGCCTATACATCAGTGTTTTTAGTTGTTTCTTAAAAATGCCCAGCGAGGGAGCCGCGCGAATCTCAGGGGGCAAGTTGTTCCAAAGGCGAGGAGCCACCGCCGAGAAGGCCCGGTTTTTGGTCTTTTCCTTTCGGGCCTCTCTCGGCGTTAGGCTCCTCAGCCTTATCTCCTGGCTCGCGCGAGTGACACGGGTAGATCTAGGTGGGAGAAGGCGTTCCGCCAAGTATCGAGGTCCTAAACCGTTTAGGGCTTTGTAAGTAAGCGTTAACACTTTGAAATCAATGCGGAATCGGATGGGCAGCCAATGCAATGCGGCCAGAGTGGGGGAGATATGTTGGTATCTTCTCAGCCCACTGAGTAGTCTGGCCGCCGCATTCTGCACCACCTGTAGTTTCCGCAGCAATCTCAAAGGTAGCCCCACGTAGAGCGCATTACAGTGGTCTAATCTCGAGACTACAAGCACATGCACCAGAGTGGTGAGAGACCCCACATCAAGGTAGGGCCGCAGCTGGGCTATCCGCCTGAGATGGAAAAAAGCGGAACGGACCACGGACGCCACCTGGGTCTCCATGGTGAGCGCCGGGTCAAGATGGACACCCAAGCTACGGACCCCATCCTTGGCGGGGAGGGTCGCCCCCCCAAAAGTGAGGGAGTTTCCCAAACACCCGACTTGGAGGCATGCTTATAAGGACTGCATGGTGAAGACCTACACTTCCCCATTAACCACTGTACGTATCATATATGTGTCATACTGGAAATTCTGCCGAGTTATGTACATATTATATTGATATCTGGTAGTTAGGGATATGTTTTGAAATCTTCCCAAAGGGCATTTTGAAGCAAGGTGGTCACTTACCACCCATTCTGTTCCTTTGGGTTCTTGGCTTATATTTTTCAATAACAGATAGAAAAAACTTCCATTTTGGGTATATAATCATAATTTATGACATCTGTGGGAAATCTTTCATCCCTCAATACGGTTAAGAAACAGTACAATGAAATAATGGACCATAGGACTTAAGGATATCACCCTTATATGCACAAAAAAGCAAGCAAGCTCAAAAAGAAAGAAGACATAGATAAATGAATTTATAAAAGATGCCTTCAAGAACAATACCAACTGCCTTAAACTGGAAATGCACATTCTTATTCTTCTTTGTTTCTTTTGTTCTTTTGCTAGTTCTAATAGATGATTTCCTGATGAGTCAAGTCTTATGGCACCTCTATATATATTTTACATATTTTTGCCATTTTGATATACTAAGGATTTTGGAACAAACTCCCAAAAGAGAAGTTGTTACTGAAGGAAAATAAAACATATTGATCCCCTACTCAAAACATGGGCACTCTTTGTGAACCTTAACTTCCACCCCAAGTAATCACAAAAGGTGAGCTCCACTCCATGTTTCTTGAAAGAGAAAAGTCCTCATGATACCTACAACTAAGCCAGTGTCTACACTGGGTCTTTTGGAGTGGACTGGCCTGGGTTAAACAGAGTTCGTTGGGGTCAGGTCGAAGAGCAAAGTGTTCGATTTGCTTATATCCTGAAGTGGCTCACTTATTAAGCCACTTCATGATCTCAGAAATTCAAACTGAAAGGAGCCTTGATAGCCAAGAAAACTTGCTTTTGATCTATTCCCAGTGATCATACAAGCAGAGAGATTCTACCTACATGCAAAAAGTAGGAGCCAGAGCTCAAAATGGTGTGCATAGGGCGGCTCTGGGAATGGGTGGGTTTCTCACCAGTGATTGTTGTGTAATCACCAGAAAAAAGAATGAATCAAACTGTCCTTGCAGCAAATGAGATAATGAGAAAAATGTCCATCTGATAGAGCCCTAAAAGTCCTTTAAGAACATCAAGGCTTCATTCCCCCAGTAAAGACAGAAAGGTAAAGGTAAAGGTAAAGGTTCCCCTTGACAATTTTTGTCCAGTCGTGTTCGACTCTAGGGGGGCGGTGCTCATCCCCGTTTCCAAGCCATAGAGCCAGTGTTTTGTCCGAAGACAATCTCCCGTGGTCACATGGCCAGTGCGACTTAGACACGGAACGCTGTTACCTTCCCACCAAGGTGGTCCCTATTTATCTACTCGCATTTGCATGCTTTCGAACGGCTAGGTTGGTGGGAGCTGGGACAAGCGACGGGAGCTCACTCCATCGCGTGGATTCGATCTTACAACTGCTGGTCTTCTGACCCTGCAGCACAGGCTTCTGCGATTTAGCCCACAGCGCCACCATGTCCCTCACAGCGCCACCACGTCCCTCACAGCACCACCACGTCCCTCAAGTAAAGACAGAACTGGACCAGTAAAGATTATATAACCATGGACAGAACTGAACTGGAAACCTGCTGTTTACATTAGCACTATCAGAGCCTGTGTTTTGCTTCCGCTGTAGGGAGAGAGGGAGGTAGTAAGATTATGCTGTAGTGTTTGCCTGGTGAGGAAATTAATGCAGGGGATTATGTCTAGGTTTTCTGGGAATTGTGTAGTCTAACTCTGAACAGGGCCAGGTTAAGAAAGGATAATGAACAGTAATGAAGGAGTAGAATCAAATGAAGTCAAAATCTTAAAGGTGTATTTTTTGGGGGTGGGGCACTTCAAAATCCCACCTGAACGGAAATTCTGTGGGGAAAACTCATGCTGGGAAACGAAGGAAGGAAGGAAGGAAGGAAGGAAGGAAGGAAGGAAGGAAGGAAGGAAGGAAGGAAGGAAGGAAGGAAGGAAGGAAGATGATTGAATTGTTGTTGAGCCATTGTGAGGAGGAGGGGAAAAGTCTTTCTCTTGTAAACCATGTGAGAACAAATCTAATTAACATTTAACTTTGAAATCTGTCAGTGGCTGAGCAAGTGCGAAACCCACTTGCTGAGTTGTTAAGAACACGCAAGAAATTTGAATACAATGGGCAAAATCATTCAGAACAGAACCTGCACATAAAAAGAGAGAACGGAAAAGGTCTCCCAGTGGAAGCACATTCAAACTTGCCTTGAATGGCCCAAAATGGAATGTGAAGAAACAGAGCTAGATTTTATGCACTTTAGTTCAATTACAGCTAAACCCAAATCCAGCAATTGGCTATAAAAATGCAACTCCGACAGGTTTGTCCCTTTATTGAAATGGAGGATGTTTGCCCTGGGAACAATAGCAGTGGGTGTCTATGTATTGTCTTCATAATTGTATTTCTGCTGAGATTCTTTTATGGGATCTTTCTTGTTCTAGGCATCACATGATAATGTCAATAAAGCCAACAATTCTCAACATAACACTTTGAGACTGGGGACTAGCTTTAAAGAAGCAGAAACTACATAAAAAAAAAAAAAAGAGGAGGAAGAAATTAGGGACAAAGTGCAAGCAACTGGATTTCCATTCATCGTAAGGCATCTTTTACTCATTTCAGGTCAGCTGGGAGCTTTTCATCAAGTCCCCTTAGGAGAAGCATTAATTAACAGTTTAAAAGCTGAATAAACACAGTGTCAGGCAGTTTAAATTATAGCCTTATTAGTTTTCTTATTGCCTATTAAAAGTATATTTGAACTTCAGAGGCATCGTGCCTCTGGGCTACTCTGAAATTGGCATGCACAATAACAGGAAATGTTTCCACAGTGCTTTAATGCGAAGGCTCAGAGATGGTCACAAACTACTTCAGAGGTTCGGCCCAGTTCAGTGTGACACTTGTACAGGTGTTCCCTCCTGCCTCCTCTGCACACTTGCCCACTCATCATCATCAGCGCACTTCCCTCCTCTGCCTTCTCCACGTTATTCATCAAGGGCAATGTCATGGGCTTCCCTGCCCCGCCTCCTCATCTGAGTGGATGATCAAACAGAGGAGGCAGAGGAAGGAAGCATGCTGCAGCTGGTGAGTGGGTGAGTACACAGAGGAGGCAGAGGAGGAGTGTGTGTGGCACCCGCAGAACACTTACACAGGCACCGAGCCGAACGGGGCCAAATGGCCAAAACACAGTTTGTGCCCATCTCTACAAGGGATGAAACAGTGTGAACCCCACACATCTTGCTTTCATCTTTCGTGTTCAATCAACAGCAGCACTGCATTCTGCTGGCAAGGTGGCCCCAGAATGGATATTGACATCCACCAGCCCAGCAAGTCTAGAAGACTATCTCTGAGACCAGCATGGATAGCTCAGGAAGGGAGACTCCTGTGCAGTGGGATGGGTGGCACATCAAGATAATCCCTATTATATCCCAGCCATCGACTTTCAGTTGTACACATTCAAGCCCACCCTGACCTTCATGAAGTGGGAACTACATGAAGGTAAGAAACTCTTGATGGACTACTACAATGCTCCCTTGGATGCCCATGATATTGCCTCCTGCTGCACCAAGGCTCCAGCTGGGCAAAGCAGAAAGAGACTTGCCCCAGCTTCATCCATCTAGGCCTGTTTAATCCAAGCTATTTTGGTCCAGGATCAAGATTTGGATGTTTGTTATCTTGCCCTTGAAAAACCTGGCTAGCTGTCAGAGTGTCTTTCTCCAATGTCATCTGTCCAACTAACCAGATCCACCCAGGCTATGCTCCTCTGGGTAGCCACTCCAAGGGAGACCTGCAAGAGGTCAGGCCTTCTTCAAGTTGGCACTGATATTGTGGAACTTACTGCTGGTGGAGTTACGCCTGGTCCCCTCCCTGCTTTTCAGGGAGACCTTTCACATCAGCTCTGCATGATTTGCACCTCTAGTCCTGCTGTTTTGTTTAGAATTTGTTGGTGGCACCGTTTGTTTTTATTCGCTTAATGTTTTAACTTTTTAGTATGTGTTTGTATTTTATAGTATGCGTACTTTACTACTGTTGTAAACTACCCAGAATAGTGCATCATACTAAGGTAAAGGTTTCCAGAGCACAGAGTGCTGTCCTCTGAAGATGCCAGCCACAGAGACTGGTGAAACGTTAGGAAGAACAACCTTCAGAACACGGCCTAAGAGCTCAAAAAACCCACAACAACCATTAGATCCCAGCCGTGAAAGCCTTCGCTAATACAGTAAAGGTTTCCCTTGACATTTAGTCCAGTCGTGTCCAACTCTAGGGGGCAGTGCTCATCCCCGTTTCCAAACTGTAGTGTCCGAAGACCATTTCTGTGGTCATGTGGCCAGCACGATTAGACACAGAATGCCGTGACCTTCCCACCATGGTGGTACCTACATATCTACTCGCATTTGCATGCTTTCAAACTGCTAGGTTGGCAGGAGCTGGGACAAGCGATCGTCGCGTGGATTCGATCTTATGACTGCTGGTCTTCTGACCTTGTAGCACAGAGGCTTCTGTGGTTTAACCTGCAGTGCCACCATGTCCTGCATCATACTAAAGGGGCAGTATATAAGTCAAATAAATAAATGACATTTAAGAGCAGTATTTTTAACTCAGGAGAGTTGCCACCAAGACTATCTAGGCTATTTGAATTGAGAGGCATAGCTTAGGGAATAGCTGATAGCTTATTCTGCCGCTGCCCCCACCTCCCATGGCTACATAGTTGACTCCCTTACCTTCCATAGTGTCAACAGCTACTGCCTGCCTGCCTCACTTTCAACACCCCTCGCCCTGCTTTTAGAAACACATCCCATCATCCTTCCAGTGGTGGAGGGATGTCTTTCCAAACTCTTGTGGGTTTCTTTGCTCTGTCATCACTAGTGACACTCAAAAGGAGAATGGCTCACTTACTCAGAAAATGTTTGTTTGTCTAGCATACAAAGAACACTTTATTTGTCAGCCAATAAATTGTGTGGTGCTTTTAAGGCAGTCTCAAGGAGTGGAGTGCTAACAGGCGTATGCCGAAGCCTTACTTGCGGAGTGAAAAGGAGTGACAAGTCACAGGCGCACAATGTGTTCTTCCACATTTGTGTACTTGTTAAAGCTTTACTCATCTCCTCCACATGCTTTTTGCCTGCAGGGGACAGACGTCTTCACGTCTACTGATCTGAATGGTGCCTATGATTCAATGAAGACTTTCTCTGACAGGTTAATCACTTATCTGCTGCCAGGAATTCCTGCCATAGTCAGTCATTCTAGATGCATGAATAAATCATCTGTCATGCCTACAACTGTCACAGCTGGACTTCACTGCAGAGTCATCTGTAGCTGAGCTGTTCTTGGCTGGATCGTCATTAAAAATGGAAGAAATGAACTTCGTGAGGCTCTGGGAATTCTGACTCAAGACCCCTCCCCCCGTTTCCTTAGTTTCCCAGAGTCCCCCATCTTTCAGTCCAGCTGAAATTATGTTTATTTTATTATTATTTTATTATTTTCATTTATTATGCCCTTCTTCTGCCCAAAGAGGCCCAGAATGGCACACAACCCAAAACAATGCATATAACACACACATTGATAAATTACTGCAGATAAATGAAAAATGCAGCAAAACCTAGTGACAACATAAACAATTTTGTCTTATTTACATTTATAGAAAAAAACCGCATGCCACATAAATGCAGGGACTCAGGAAGAGAATTCCAAAGGTTGGGGGCAACAACATGGAAGATGCAGGCTACCATCTCTAGAGATTCAGAATAAACATTGCTAGATGGACGTTGCCTCTTTTGCAGATTTGGAAAAGTTACTTGAGGACAACTCTCAGAGTCTTCTAATCTGTTGGGGGAGTAGACAGAAACCAACTCTCTTTTAAATCAGTTAACTGCTTCTCACTCAAACCCCAAAACAATCATCGGGGTGTGTTTTGACAAGTGTGAATGGTAGGGAGTGCAAGAGGGCCACTAGAACCATACGTAAAGCCTATCCATATACCCTGTTGGTGCCCGGTAAATGGTTCTATCACCAAATGCTTCAGATTAGTTTAACAGATCCACATGATATTGGTGGGGTCTTAAATCAATCCCTCCTACTTTCCCTTCCATTTCTGGATTATTTTCTCATGCTTGGGATTCAAGATCTGTTATCCCCATTTGTTTCTTTGTTTTGAACAAGCAAGGGTGCTGTGGGGGCATGTACTCCCCCTGACAATGGCTTTAATTTCAGCTGTGAAAGTGGTGTTCTCTGCTCAGAGCAGGACTGCTTCAAGCTGATTCCCCAAATGTGGGTTGTGGGTGTTTCTCTCCAGCACTCCTGCCTCTCACCTTCTGCTTCATGCCTGGTAGGATTGATATCACACTTTTTTTTTTTGCCAGATTTAAATCCCCCCCCAAGAGCCAATGGCTCTAAGCTCTTCAAACTTTGTCGACTTTGCTCCATGTAAGGAATAAACCCACCACCCTCTTCTTCATAAAATGGACTCTTCCACCAATCAATCATGCAACATAAAGGGACGGAAACAGTCCAGGATGGAAACTTGTTTCTGGGCCCAATCATAGAACATTGTCCAGCTTTCTTTAACATATATTCACGGGTTCTCACCTAATGCTTCTGAAACCCATTTTGGGTTTTTTTTTTGTTTTGTTTTTTGTTTTCTTCTTTTCCCCTGTGTTTATCTTCTTGTGGGTGTTGTTCATCTGTTGTCCATGGATAATGTAGGATGTTAATAATAATAACAATAATATATTTTTTTTAAAGGATGGAAACAAGATGGAGAATCGGGAAGGCATGAGAGAGCAGGAAGTAGGGATGAAATGGGAGGAAGGGAGAGGATGTGTTATGGTGTGGAAACCCAATCTGGATGACATTGAAAGAAAACAGACAACAGGTATGGAAGGTTTGAGTGAGTAAATCTTAATCAATGGGGGCAAGGGATCATAGTTCCGATTCACATTGATCCAAACTGCATAGGTTGTCCAGATGGACCCTTAGTCGTATTTATGTTAGACACAATGAAACCAAGAGGTCCAGTTAGTCATGGTTAACTCAAGCCCTACAGATTTCAATGGCTGTAATCTAAGTATGACTTATTCTATTGACTGAATGAATTGTGTCTTCATAGTACAAAAGTCCAGCCCTTGAAATGTAAATGCCACGGAAGAGACACCATCACATTTTTGGCAGCACTGTTTAAGCTACTGCATGTGTCCAGATGCCCTTGGGTTATCTGTTCTTGTTTTTTTTTTAATGCCCTTGTTAGTGGAATTGATTTTCTGTCTAGTTAGTTTCATTAATGAAGCTAGCCTAGCTAATAACAGCATGCTGCAACTATTCTGCAGTTTATTTTTGCATGCAGAGTTGATTTCCTGTCTGTTTTATTCTTGGTCACCAAAGAGGTATCTGGATAGATTTGGAAGTGAAGTGGGGGGAAAAACTATCATGGCGTGAAAGGCATCACTTAACAAAATGACTGGAGGATCTGTTCATATTTGTGGTGGCCTTGAAAAAAGACAAGAAGTTAGAGGAGGAACAAGTTGATCTTTGGACGATAGTCTCCAAGGTTTTACAAACAGTATGTGTGATGCAGTTAGATCTGCCCAGACATGTGAGACAGAACATTCACAGCTTGATGATCTAAATAAAGATATTTCTCTGACAGCAATATCCATCAAATAAAGAGAAACAAACAGATCAAGAAGGCTATACGGAATCCTGGAATCTTGCCTGTACCCAAGTAAAGGGCATACTTGTGGCTGATCTGCTCTGGAAGATATTTTGACAAACTCTCTACCCAGGGCTGTGACATTACCATGTTTTCCCGAAAATAAGACAGGCTCTTCTATTAATTTTTGCTCCAAAAATGCATTAGGGCTTATTTTCAGGGAATGTTTTATTTTTTCCATGTACAACACTCTACATTGATTCAAATACAATGATGGCATCATCTTCTGGTTGCTGTACAAGGGTGGAGGGTGGGGTTTCACTTAACTAGGATTTATTTTTGGGGTAGGGCTTATGTTATGAGCATCCTGAAAAATCATACTAGGGCTTATTTTCAGGTTAGGTCTTATATTCGGTTAAATAGGGTATGTTTACATCTCCGGTTCTTTATTTACAAAAAATTTAAAATCTATGGATTAACCAATCATGAAAAGGGGGGAGGATGCAAATTGCTGTGATCGGAGGGAGGGGAGCTATGTAGCACTCAAATTTTGTGACATATCCATGCAATAAAGCCTGTTCAACAATCATTATTCCACAATCGCACACACACAATCAATGCTAATAGGGTAATAACATTCCAGTGAAGTTTAGCAAGGGATTATGGTGTAGTCCTTAGAGTCACGGACTCAGAATCCCTGCTCGGCCATAGAAACTGACCGGGGGTGTGGGTGGAACTGGCAGAACCACTCCTTACATATTTGACTTACCTTGAAAGCCCTATTAGAATTGCTTTCAGTTGGTTCCAAGTTGGCAACACACAACACACACCAAGTTAAGCAAACTCAGCTAAGAGAGGGGGAGGGGGAAGAAAAATATTCCAGAACACAACAAAAGTTATTTAAAAAGGGATGCAAAGCTTCCTCTTCACCCTGCATTTCCCTAAAATGGATGATGGTACACCTGCAAGGGGATATATGTACACTGCAGAGTGACCTCAGTAGGAACCCCTCCTGAACTTCTCAGTGGTTAGTATCCAGGGGAAATACTAGCCTTTTGTGTGCATTCAGGAGCAGGGTTTCAATCATCCTCTAGCATTGTCAATCACCCTTGCCGCTGCTGATTAAGCATCAACACGTTGGACAGTTTGTATTTCCATTACGTTTCATCCTCCCATTCTCTTTGTGTCTATATAAAAGCCTCTGTGCAGTCTATGCTCTGTGCAACTTAAGATGTGGGCTACAGTCCACAAAATAAAACTTGTGAGTCTTTCAGGTGCCTGAACACTGCTAGTTGTTTTTCACTGGAACAGACTAACACAACTTATCCCTGGGAATTAACTAATAGCATTTACAGCGCAAGAGAAACTGATGGTTGGCTATTGGTTTTTATGTATTTTTTAAAAAAGGAGCAGACAGAATCGTTGAAGATAGTAATAGCTCAAGGCGCCAAAGCCTTAAAAAATTACTTTTGGGGACCAAAATGTCCAGAATCCCCCTACATGTGCTCCCACATTGACAACCGGAAACAAATATAGAGAAACTTTTTTTCCCCATGGTTACTGTTATGATTTCAAAATGTTTGCCTAAATAATAGATGAAATTTCTGCATCCTTTGCAGTGATGATCTAAAATACTGGCAACATTTTTTATTCAATCATAAACATAAATGATTTTGAAAATATCAGTACAACCTTCTGCAACTTATTCAAGAGTGGTGTTTTTTTTTTTTTCTTTTTTCCCCTCTGGCTTTTTTGCCCAGCCCCTCCCCAGGGCTTTCTAACATCACTAATTATGCCTGATGCCTAAATAGCAGCCTGCCAGTGATCGTTATAATTGGTTGTGTTTTGTTGCATATGACGTGTGGTTTTTAATTGTAGTTTTCGGGATGGTGTATAAATGAGATTCTTCAGCAGCTGAACTGACACCTGTAATTAGGTAATGGATTAACTGGGGCGGATATCCCAATAAAAAAACATCTATTTATAATGGGAACAGATATGGCTCATTGCTTGTGATTTTTTTACTCAAGTGAAATTCACAGATCACCACATTAATACTGCAAGCAAAACCAAGTTGGTTTCTGACAGCTTTTGCTTTTGGTACTTGATATTTGAATGGATGCTTGCATAGTCAAAAAGCATCTCATGCCCATAATTTTCCCCCTTTGTCCAGATCCTGCTCCAAAGATTGGACCACAAGTAACATGAATGAGCCAATGGTAGCTTTAATGACATGATCACCTGTGACTGACAGTAGAGTAAGTGTGACTACAATCCTTCTGGGAGTCAGGAGGATCCAAATTCTTGCCCCTGCTATATCTTCTCCAGAGCTGACCAAATTGGAATTGGAGCATTAGAGAAATCTGATACCCCATTGTGCCTTGTGGGTGGAGAGCCAGCTTATATGATCTTGAGCAAACTATGTGGTCAAGAAAGAGTAAACCACTGAGTAAACCCTAGAAAGGGTTGCTATAAGTCAGATTTGACTTGATGCCACCAAATTAAATTGCATATGTTCTCCATACTTTTTCTTTGTTCATGGCTAAGGACTTGTCGCAACAGCGATCATGCTTCTATTTGCTTGCTCCATAATCGGAAGTCCAGACTGAGACTCCCTCATTCTCTTCCAACAGGAAACAATCGGTCATGCTGTTTATGAACTAAAAATGAACAATTTCTTCCATTCCATTCTCATAGTTTGGTATGACTTTTGCAGGGATGAGGACTTGCCATGCGACTCGCTGTCAAGTTGGACTTAAGTTGCACTGGTGATTCAACTTGGACTTAACTCGTTTTTTTCAAAGACCTGTACTCAGCTCACAACTTGGAACCCCCCCCCCCCACACACACACTCTTTCCTTTATTTTTCTGGAGAAAAGAGCTTGTTTTTAACAGGGACTCAGACTTGAGACTTGGGACTCTGGACTTGGTACCAAAGACTCAAACTCAGACTTCAGACTTGGTACCAAAGACTTGGTACCAGTAGCGATGTATGGAAGTGAGAGCTGGACCATAAAGAAGGCTGACCGCCGAAGAATTGATGCTTTTGAATTGTGGTACTGGAGGAGGCTCTTGAGAGTCCCCTGGACTGCAAGGAGAACAAACCTATCCATTCTGAAGGAAATCAACCCTGGGTGCTCCCTGGAAGGACAGATCCTGAAGCTGAGGATCCAATACTTTGGCCATCTCATGAGAAGAGAAGACTCCCTGGAAAAGACCCTGATGTTGGGAAAGTGTGAAGGCAAGAGAAGGGGACGACAGAGGATGAGGTGGTTGGACAGTGTCATCGAAGCCACCAACGTGAATCTGACCAGACTCCGGGAGGCAGCAGAAGACAGGAGGGCGTGGCGTGCTCTGGTCCATGGGGTCACGAAGAGTCAGACACAAATTAACGACTAAACAACAACAACCAAATACTCGGACTTGGGACTCAGATCCAAAGACTTTCCAACATCCCTAACCTTTTGGTTTGTTTTAGTACCTCAGACCCATAACATAGAGCTGAAGTAACATTGTTGATATGACTGGAGTTGACTTAAACTACATAAATACCCACATAAAATGAATATTATAGTACTGTTTGTTTATGCGTGGGTGCCTGTTTGTATGCATGTACACGCTGAGTTCAGGACCTCCAGCACTTCAGAATTTTGCACTACCCCATAGGAAACATAGACACAGAGAGATGGGTTGTGTGAGCAATGAGTAGAGGGCTGCCATTTTCAGAAATAGCTGCTCAAAAAACCCAGACCCTTAGAACAATCGTCAGCCTATTAACAATAAATCACTATAGCACTTGATTAATGCTCTTGGCTATGAAAATGGAGCACTCCTGTCCTGTCAATCAGCTGCTTGTCAGAAAGATAATAATTTTGCTTCTAAATGTTTGCAATTAAAGTTTGTATCAAGACAAAAGGCCCCCTACAGCTTCATTCTTGACAGCTCATTCCAAGAAAACAATAATTTATTACTATTGCATCAGCAGAAGTTAATCAGCAATGCAGAATGCTGAGACTTAAAATGATTTCTCATATCATCAGGCAGGAGGGGGTTTTTGCTCCCTTGAAAAACACCATATTTCACACAAAAGGTTCTTCATGCTGGGAATTTAAAAAAAAAAAAATCAAAGTTGCCATACAATTCCCCAGCTCTTGGGAAACATAGTGTCCACATATCTGATCTCTTGAATCATATTTTTTTAACAGAATTGCCTTACTAAAGGGTCTTGATATAGGGATTACACAGTCTGCTCTTTTGCAACACCTATAAAATTACACAAACTCTCACGGGAAAAACTTCATCTCATTTTTATTTGGTTTGCAAACGCAGCCTAAAACTCAACCTATTTATAATCAAGGCTGGGTAACAGGTTCATCAAACCTTAAATTCTAAAAAAATTTAATAATTCTAACAGAGCTTGAGTTGCTGGAATTGATCCAAAAATGTGTTGGCTAGGAGACAGGAGGCCAAGTGGAACTTTATAGGCCAGTACAGCAGGAACAACCCCACCCCCACCCCAATCCACAGGATCATTATCCATTAATTCATTTATCTGCTGTCTGAAAATAGTAAATAAAAACATCCCAGAAATCCTGTACATATTTCCAGGGTATATTTACCAGAACTGGCCACTAGAAGGGGTCAGAGACCATACAATGTACTGTATAGCAGTGGTCCTCAACGTTGGGCCTCCAGATGTTATTGAACTACAACTCCCAGAATCCTTTGCCACCACCTCTGCTGGCCAGGATTTCTGGGAGTTGAAGTCCAAGAACATCTGGAGGCCCAAGTTGAGGATCACTGCTGTATAGTGTTTGATACATCTGCATTTTTCAGCATCTGCAGGTAGGGGACTTGGAACCAATCCATGTAGAACACAGTCCTATTGTACTGACACCAGAAAAAAAATCAGGGTGGTTCAAAAGGTGAAGCTTATATAGAATGCAACAAGTAAAACAGATCCTGGAAGAACCTTCCCCAGATTACCATCTCTGAGAACAAGCTGTCAATAATGCAATTGGGGGGGGGCTTTTGTGCTGATATAAAGTTAACAAGATTAAGTGCAAAGTACTGCACCTAGGAAGAAGACGGCAAACACACAACTACACAATAGGAGATAGCTGGCTCCTCAGTATTACAAGTGAGAAGGTTCTTGGAATCATTGTAGATCACAAGCTGAATATGAGCCAACAGTGTGATGTGGCTACAAAAAAGGCAAATTCTATCGTAGGCTTCATTAACAGATGTATAGTCTCCAAATCCCATGAGGTTCTAATTCCCTTCTATTCAGCACTGCTTAGGCTCATCTTGAGTATTGCACTTCAAGAAGGATGCTGATGAATTGGAACAAGTTCAGAGGAGGGCAACAAGGATGATCAAAGGACTGGAAACCAAGTCCTATGAGGAAAGACTGAAAGAATTGTCCATGTTTAGCCTTGAGAAAAGAAGACTGAGGGGAGATATGACAGCACTTTTCAAATACTTGATGGGTAGTCATACAGAGGAGGGGCAAGATCTGCTCTTAATCATCCCAGAGTGCAGGAATGTAATAATGAGCGCATGTTACAGAAAGCCAGAATTAGGCTGAATATCAGAAAAAACTCT
This sequence comes from Pogona vitticeps, assembly GCF_051106095.1. NCBI lineage: Eukaryota > Metazoa > Chordata > Lepidosauria > Squamata > Agamidae > Pogona > Pogona vitticeps. The sequence goes on from NC_135787.1 coordinate 184,202,082, forward strand.
TTAACTGTTAGAGCAGTACACCAAGAGAACCCATGACCTCAGGAGGTGGTGAGCGCTCCAACGCTGGTGGGCATTAAAGAGAAAACTGAACAACCACCTGGCAGATATCCTTTGATTTGTATTCCTGCATCAAGCAGGGGGTTGGACTCAATGGCCTTATAGGCCCCTTCCAACTTCATGAATCGAGTTGAGATGTCCAGCGCTCCGTCTTGCCCGGTGTCTTTTGACTCTTTTCAGCCCGTATCGCCCGACACTGTGGCCAGGACGCTTGATCGCTGTCGTGCCACCACCTCCTCTTTGGACCCCTGCCCGGCCTGGCTAATCAAGGCAGCCAGGCCCTCAACAACGGAATGGGCTACTGTAATAATTAATGGGTCTTTCCTTGAGGGTAGATTTCCCTCTGCCCTCAAGGAAACACTCATTAGGCCCATAAGAAAGAAACCCAGTTTGGCGGCGGACGAAATTGGCAACTATAGGCCCGTCGCCAATGTTTCTTTCTTAAGCAAGGTAGTCGAGAGGGTGGTGGCCGATCAGCTCCAGGCGTTCCTGGATGAAACAGATGCCCTGGATCCATTCCAGTCGGGCTTCAGGCCACGCCATGGGACAGAAACGGCATTGGTTGCCCTGTGTGATGACTTATTGAGGGAGGCCGACAGGGGCAAAGTGTCTCTGTTGGTCCTCCTCGATATCTCAGCGGCCTTTGATACCATTGACCATGGTATCCTCCTGGGGAGGCTCGCCAAGTTGGGGATAGGTGGCCGGGCTTTTGCTTGGCTCCGTTCCTTCTTGGAGGACCGTCCCCAGAGAGTACAGCTTGGGGAGAATGTTTCGGCCCCGTGGTGCCTTAATTGTGGGGTCCCACAGGGGTCGATCATCTCACCAATGCTGTTTAATATCTATATGAGGCCGCTGGGAGGGGTCATCAGGAGGTGTGGAGCGCAGTGCCATCAATATGCGGATGACACACAGCTCTACATCTCCTTTTTTCCAACTGCAGGAGATGCCGTTCTGTCCCTTCGGCGTTGCCTGGAGGCTGTACAGGAATGGATGCAGGAGAACGGGCTGAGGCTGAACCCGGACAAGACGGAGGTACTGAGGGTGGGCGCCCCCACACCTGGGGACATGGGAAACTCCCTCATTTTTGGGGGGGTGACCCTGCCCGCCAGAGATGGGGTCCGTAGCTTGGGTGTCCATCTTGACCCGGCGCTCACCATGGAGACCCAGGTGGCGTCCGTGGTCCGTTCCGCTTTTTTCCATCTCAGGCGGATAGCCCAGCTGCGGCCCTACCTTGATGTGGGGTCTCTCACCACTCTGGTGCATGCGCTTGTAGTCTCGAGATTAGACCACTGTAATGCGCTCTACGTGGGGCTACCTTTGAGATTGCTGTGGAAACTACAGGTGGTGCAGAATGCGGCGGCCAGACTACTCAGTGGGCTGAGAAGATACCAACATATCTCCCCCACTCTGGCCGCATTGCATTGGCTGCCCATCCGATTCCGCATTGATTTCAAAGTGTTAACGCTTACTTACAAAGCCCTAAACGGTTTAGGACCTCGATACTTGGCGGAACGCCTTCTCCCACCTAGATCTACCCGTGTCACTCGTGCGAGCCAGGAGATAAGGCTGAGGAGCCTAACGCCGAGAGAGGCCCGAAAGGAAAAGACCAGAAACCGGGCCTTCTCGGCGGTGGCTCCTCGCCTTTGGAACAACTTGCCCCCTGAGATTCGCGCGGCTCCCTCGCTGGGCATTTTTAAGAAACAACTAAAAACATTGATGTATAGGCGGGCCTTCCCAACAGAAAACCCTTGACGATCTTTTTTCTTATTCTGTTCTTTATTTTTTTTCTTTTTTTTTACGTTTCTGCTGTAAAGTCTTAAAATTACATTGTTGTTTTTACTGTAAGCCGCCTAGAGTGGTCTAATATGATCAGATAGGCAGGATAGAAATAAAATAAATAAATAAATAAATAAATAAATCTATGGTAACCGGTCAACTGAAAGATGGAATCTCTTAGGGTCTATCTATTCTTCCTTCTGGGAGCAGAAGTAAAGAAGACTAGCAGCTTTGCAATTAGAAAGTGATAAAACTTTATTACTGATGAGACACAGCATCTGCAACTGTTACATTTGCACAGACAATATGCAAATGGAGCCCCTTGTTTCCTCCCATAACTAATCACCATTCAAAAGCAAGCCAATTTGCAACTTGCATGCACTGAATACAACTGATGGATAATCGTTATGTTCTTTGCTGCTTAAGACAGTCTCACATGTACCTGTGAAGTTTCAGTCCTCATCTCATCTATTTCTGTCCCTCATATCTGTTTGTCGTCATTCTAGAGCAGGGGTGGGGGACTTCCAGATATTTCGGCTAGTGGCTCATCTGAATGATCAACCCCACCCCAGGATGGCCACATCCTCTCTTTAAAGGAGCACCGTCCCTCACTTGAAGGGGTTGGTAGAAGACAACCCTCCATTTGTAATGCTAGTCAATTTGAATTAGACTCAGACTAATTTAAAGATATAGAAGTGTGGCATAGGATGGCCTTGGAGTTATCCATCTGCAAGGTAGCAGTCTTGGCAAGCACTTGGTCACCTAGTTACCATCTTTCCCACTGGGGAAACATGTACTAAATTTCAATTCTTAAAACAAAACCTACAACCTTCTGATTCATGAAGATGGGATATTGTGCTTCTGAACTCACAAACCCGGGATATTTCCCAATATTGTTGTACAATATCATGCCAGCGTTGCCAGCAGGAAAAAGGATGCTAAGCTTTACATAACAAAGGACACCCGGAGTGTTGACAGCACCAATGGCTGCAGTCAAGATGGTCTTCTGGTCACTACAATTCATAAAGCAACACTGCGCAAGGGAAAATCCTAGAAGCTGACTTCTTCTTTCATCAGTAAACCACTTCACACCCAAACCCAAAGCAGTCATCAGGGCTGCTTTTGAACAAGTGTGAATGATAGTCAGTAGAAGAGGGTAACCTGTAGACCATTTCTCCACACTACATCATCATCATCATCATCATCATCATCATCATCATCATCATCATCATCATCATCATCATCATCATCATCATCATCTTCTTCTTCTTCTTCTTCTTCTTCTTCTTCTTCTTCTTCTTCTTCTTCTTCTTAGAACAGCATTGCTGGAAGGGATGCAATGAATCATTGAGTCCAGCCCTTGACAAGGAAGCACCAAAGGGGAATCGAACTCCCAACCTCTGGCCCCATAGCCAGATATTGAGCTATCTAAGTATAAGTTTCATTGGTAAACTCAGCAAAGCTGTCCTGGCTAGTATAAGAAATGAGCTTCCCTTTGAGTCATGATCTAGCCTTCAGGTCATGCTGTTTGCTCATGGGATTCACACCCTTCCTTTGCGTGACGCAAACGTGGTCAAGTGCAACCCTGGGAAGGATAAATGGAAGCATCCTATGTAGCAAGCATCATTGTCTTTATTTGTTATTCAATCCAGCAATATACGTATCTCCCATCCTTCGTTCGTTATGGTCTAATGTCATTTAGGACAAGCCTGCGGCAGTTTTAAAAGCTAGCCATGCAACCTCTTTGACGTCAATCCCCGAAGGTCCTGGCTACGCTAACCATCTGTGATATACTGTATAAAAATCTATGTCAACGTTGGCCTCTCACACAGCCCTGGATGTTATTCAGCAGTCCGGAATGGGCAGATGGCTGCCATCAGTGTTTTATTGCAGCTATCATTATAACTGCAGTGGTTTATCTGACACATGTTGAACTTTTTGGATGGGTGTTAAAACTTTGAATGCTAAAGGAGCACATGCTGTCCATACCCTCCAGTCCTTAGAATCTGGCACAAGACAGATCAGCCAGGAAGCTAATTGGGCCGATCTCTCTCGGCTCCACTTTCAAATTCTTTCGAACAATTACCTGGGGGAAAAAAAGGAAATGTGTTTTCTTGTAAATATTCAACTCTGTGCTGTTTTTCTGAAATGATCTGTGCCATTTAAAAAAACACACACAAAATTCATTTGCTTGGAAACAAACTCTGCTGAAATTCCATAAAAACGTTCAACTAATTCAAAGACCATCATCTTTGAACTGCAGAGCTGGAAGGGACCCTATGGATCATCAAGTCCAAACCCTCTCAAGGAGGCACAGTGGGGAATCGAACGCCCAGCCAAACGACTGAGCTATCCAGCAATCATGTGCATTAAACTTTATGCTTGAGCTAGAATCTGTATTATATGCTAAAGTACAATATATAAATGTCTTCTACCTGAAAGGAAACGGTCTTGGAATGAAGGATGGGGGTGAATTAGAGTTTTGCTTTTCCTTGCAATTGTGTATGTTTTTTAAAATAAAACTTCATGATCTTTCCATCCTGGAGAAAAAGTTTGCAAATTTTTGCTAAACTCTTCAAAAATGACTTGCAACAAGATCTTCCTCAGTTTGCACCCACAAGATCCAATAAGTTCAGCTTTTCCCCGCATGAAGAAGACTCTCAGAGAAGAGATAGCAACACTAGTAAGGCAGTAATATGTCATTTGAAGCCAAACGTTGACAAATCTGGGTCTGGATACACAAAATCTGTTTCAGTTTCTCCCACAGCTCTATAAAAATGAAATAATCTGTTAAATAAACAGGTAAATAAATTGAAATCTCAGGTGCTTTCCATTCTGAATTTAAAAAAATAAAGTGCAATTTGGTTCATTCTCATCACAAACAGAATAAAACAAAATTCTTTCCTTCTTGAGAACATACTTGTCAAAAAAGGAAACATTTGGACGAGTGTTGATATTTAAACTAGGGTTGTGCATTCAGATGAGCAAATATTCGGAATCCATAGAAAATGCCATATTCGGATACTTCCGAATGTCTTGTTGATGCTTCCCTAAAAGAATTTACACACACATCTACGCGTGCGCTCATCTTCCACTTCAGAAATAGATGTGCAAAGAGATTTAGTGTGACATACAAAGGCTACTTTATACAGTGTTTAAAGTACACCAGGGAATTGGCTGCAGGAGATCATTTTCTTCCTGACTAATATATTACGGCTGGTTGATTCAGCCCTGATCATAAAAGCTAGCTATTCAGGTTATGTAAGTGCTACAGCCATGATCAAATATGTATCAAAAGAATACAGGAGGAAAGGAGTTGTGATATGAAAAGAAACGGTGTCTGACATTGGCAAGGGAGATGGATGGCATGGAAAAAAAAGAGAGTATCCAGTCATGATCGTCCAAGATTAAAACCAGGAGCCTGTTGGCCTAGGTGCTAGTGCCCTTGCGGGTGAATACTGAAAAATTCAGCATTGCAGAGTACAGAAAGAATGGGATAGTATCATTCTATAAGCAGTCCCCACCTCTTGGATGCCCTGAAGATTACTGCCCCATGGGAGAGCAAATCAATGTTCTACAAGGCCATTCTACCAACGAGGGCATCCCAAACAAAAAATTAGAACTTTGAAACCGGACCTCAGATCAGCACTGAATTTGGGACAGATGTGGCAGAGAGACTGCCCTTGCTCCATGCCAAATTTGGGGATGTTTGGGCGAAGGGTTTTCAAGTGATGAGTTTTTGGATATAAAACACTTACCCACCTCTGCACAAAAGTCATCTTTTTTTGTCTGTAAAAGCAAAATAGAAATAAAAAAATGAAAAGGACAAAAAAAAGACAAAAAAGACCAAAAAAAGAGACAAAAACATGGTAGCATCTTAAAGACTAACATATATATATATATATATTAACGTGATGTCTGATGAAGTAGACTTGTCCGTGAAAGCTCACATTTAAACAATATAAAAGTTAGTCTTCATGGTGCCACCTCGTTTTTGTCTTTTAAATTTTTTATTTCTTATTTTGCTTTTATTTATAATGCTTGCACAGACTAACACAGTTGCTTCTTTTATAACAATTTTTTTTGTTTCCAGATTTAAAACAGATCAAATAAATTGAAAAGACAAATCTTGCTTATCTTGAATGAGAATGGTTGGTCCCAGCCACTTTTCTTTTGATTTGGAAGGAATCTAGGCTGCAAGGGTGAAATACTGTTCCTCAAAAAAGGGCTTTTCAAAAGGATAAAACAGTGTGACTTTCCTATAAACTGAGTGGAACAGGCTTACCGACACAAACGCTCCAAAGTTAGGAACATTGCTGCAACTTGTAAACCAGTAAGGGTGATCTGAACTTTTGACTATCAGTCCAGACCAAATTAACTGACTCTCAGAAGTAGAGCTCTTTAACTCCTTCCCGGCCAAACAGGCATTAAAAATAGATTCTATTTCTGGTTGTAAAAATATTTTAAAATATATTTTAAAAAATAGAGAATAAATATTCAGAAGCTCACTCATTTAAGATGTGAAATTACTGTTGGTTGCTTTGTGGCTTGGGACGGTCTTACTGGATGTTAACAGAGCTTTGGTGCCTATTTCACCCATCTTGTCACTATATAATTGTTTGGTAATTCAGGAAAAACGGCAAAGATGCCAAGTGCCATCTGTTACCACACTTCTGATGTATGGTGACGATATGATTTACTGACTTCCAAAATGTCCTGTATTTAACAACTATGCTCTTGCAAACCAACAACATTTATTAGTTGTTAACATTTCGTCAGTCTCTGTGGCCGGCATCTTCAGAGGACAGGTTAGAACTCTGTCTGTATTCCGGTGAAACATTAGGAAGAAAAACCTTCAGAACACGGCCAAACAGCCTGAAAAACCTACAACAACCATCGGATCCCGGCCGTGAAAGCCTTTGAGAATACAACATTTATTAGGTTCTCTCTTCCTACTGCTCCTACTTACTAGCAAAATTATTGTTTCCAGTAAGTTCTGCTCAGGTCTTGCAAATTAACAGCTGTGGCTTCCTCTATTGAATCAGCCTTTCTCTTCCTCTTTTCCTTCTGCTCCACCTCACTTTTCCGAGTCATATAGTCTTGTCTGGTAAGTTCTGTATTTTCATTATATTTGCATGGTAGATGGCACCAGTTTATTCATTTTTTGCTCTAGTGAAAGTTCAGGTTTGACTCGATCAAGCACCCCACTTTTCTGCTTTCCTGGCTGTTTTTCATATCTGTACAAATCACCTCCGACACCACATTTCAAATGACTTGATTTTTGTCCCTATCTTTCGTCACTGTCTTTCTTTCATATAGTATGGATGATTTTGACATGGTTTGCCAGTGGCAATCTTTGCTAACTCTGAGCTCTCTCCTTTTATTTCAAAAGGCAAGGGGACATCTCTTGGAAAACATGCACACAACATGTCTGTAGAACTTTTGGACCAAGATGGATTTCTTCCTCAGGTTGCCTAACCCAAGGAAAGGATTTGGAAATGGGAACATAGCTTTCTAGTCTGCATTCTGTGGAGTGGGCATAGCAATATTCATTTACCTGGGAATTTAAAGGGTGTATATGTTTCTCCATTACATGTGTTGTACCTATGCACACCTTTGCGTCACCATTTCATTAAGTCCAAAACAGCCCTTCAAAATATTTTGGCACAGAGGGACTACAGCCACATCCCAGCTATTCTTGCTTCTGTACTCATCCAACAACAATAACATAGATCATGTGCTTATCTTCTGAGATCCTCTAGCACTGGGTAATTCTGCATGAGGGAACTTCTGTTGGAATGTGTGTGTGGTGCATCCATAGGGAAACTCCCATTTTAAACAACCAGAAAATTCAATTCTTAAAAAACCCTCCAGTTCATTAATGTGAGATCTTGTTCTTCTATATCAACAATTTAAAACACCAGGAAATGGCCTGATATTGCTGCACAATTATGTCCACATTGCCAACAGAAAAAAAATGATGCCAAGCTTTCCATAGCTTGCTGAAAAACAGTCCTGACCATTACTTTGTGTTTGGTTGAGAAATGGTAAATTGAAGAAAAAATGAGTCAGCTTCTGGGGATCTCCCCTTGTGTCTTGTCATTTTGTCAATTATAGTGTGCAGAAGAGGGTATCCTGTAGAACATCTTGACTGCTGCCATTGGTGGACCACTGCACCATTTCTGGTGAGGATGAATATATGGAAGTAGGTTGTGGTAGGGAACTATAACTAACGGAAAGTGATTCCTTAGGGATGTAACTCTATTGTCTGCTTTCCATAAGACAGATCATGTTTTCTTATGATTACAAGCTGTCAAGTTGTTTCCAATTTATGGTGACCCAATGAATAAAGGACCTCCAGAAGGTCCCATCGTTAACAGCCCTGATGAAGTCTTCAGAATTCAAGGCTGAAGCTTCCTTTATTTAGTTAATCTGTATCACATGATATGCTTCAAAATGATGATTAACATTGGACTATTTAGACTTCAAGGAGACTTCCAAGTCTAGGATCCTAGCTATAATACAGCATTTTCATGAAGAAAAACAAAACAAAACCCAAGAACATGACCATTTCCAAGCAAGAGGAGAAAACCTCCCTGTCTGAATCTGCTTGTCTTGTTGAATTACAGAGTGCTCTGGGGATTTCCAGGAGCGAATACCCCAGAAGCCAGATCACTGGTTCAGTTTTATGACATGCACGTAAGGGATCTAAAGAACAACATGGAAAAGAAGAGAAATCCTTACAAAGCAGCAATGAGGCTAGTCGTAAAACTTCATACAAAGAGACGTAATAAATGAAGCAGTCTCAGACCACAAAAAGGTTACTCAATCCCTGGAGCTTTCCTCTCTGCTTGTCACTCCTGGTGAAGGAGCAGCCATTACACCTAACAAATTACAAGGCTTCTAACAAGCAATAAAACTTACGAAGGGCCTTGAGAATAGTAGCCCTTGTGGGGAAAGGCTGAGGAAATTGACTGCATTTAGCTCAGAGCAATGGATTTAAATTTCCTACCGCAGAGCTCAGTCCATGCATTTAGGAAAATTCAGTGCAAGACCTTTCCCCAGAAAGGAGCCTTGAGGCACAATGGTTAAATTGCAGTACTGCAGCCAAACGTCTGCTCGCAACCTGAGTTCAATCCTAGGTAGCCAGCTCAAGGTTGACTCAGCCTTCCATCCTTCCGAGGTCAGTACTCAGCTTGCTTGGTGGTGGTGGTGGTGGTGGGAAACAATATGTGGCTTGGATAATTATTGTAAACCACCCACCATAGCTTTAAGACTATGGGATGGTATATAAGCAGCATGCTTCTCTTCTTTTTTCCTGAGGTGCAGGTGAGAAAACCATATTTCTGAACAATCCACCATGAATAATAATAATTTAAAAATCCCAGGGACATCTTTTAAAATGCATAATGCAATTATTTCGTTGCTGGTTTTGGAGATGGATTATTTCTATAAGGAAGCAATTATCTTGTCCCAATCTAAGCTATATTTTGTGTCTTGGGATCATGGGCTCTTCCAGATGGCAATGGAACCCTCTCCATTTCCTCCACTTTGTGTTTGGCATGAAAGATTGTGGGACATAACAGGTTCAGTGTCCAGACTGTAAAAAGCCTTGCAGGAAGGAGAAGAAAGGTTTTAAAAACAGAGATTCAGGTAAGGTTGGTTGGGCAGCAAGGAAATTAAAAGCCAGGCTGGGTGCCCCACAAGGATGAAAGGTGTGGTAACAGTGGCTTCTTCAGCTGAGCCTGCAGTCCATGAATTCTGAAAATCCCATACTCACTGGCCAGCTTTTTCTGTATGTCAGCTCTGCCTTTGGGCTGCATTGCTGGGGAGAAGTATGAAAATATACATGCAGAGAACATGTTACAGAGTTTTGAATTTCTGATAAAAATCCTTGTGCTACGCAGTAGACGTACAGAGACTCACAGAGGAGAATAGCTACAAGTTCTCTAGGTAGCCCGCCCCTTTCTCTTTAACTGGCACTTCCAGTCTCAATAACACTCAGAGACATTTGTAGGAGAAGCATAAACAACCTTTGAAACATTGAACTGCAGAGCTGGATGGGACCCTATGGATCATTGAGTCTAGCCCCTCTCTAGGAGACACAATGGAGAATTGAACTCCCAACCTCTGGTTCCATATCCAGAAGCCTTAGACCACTGAACTATTCAGCACGAGGTGATCCAAACGTTTAATTATGGTTGTGAAGGGATCCGAGAAAAGAACAAAACTGATACTGCTTCCAACAGGCCAAAGAGAGGGAAAAAGACTACTCAGCAGGGAGGCGGGACTGTCTTTGAATTCAGAGAGGGGAGGAATGATTGGTTAGTGCTGGATACATTGATAGCTACCACAGCCCAGAAATGTCCCTCACAGTCACTCAAAAACCACAGGCAGCATGCGAGGTTGTAAAAACTCCAACAGAACAAGTAAGGGAACTGAAGGTCTGTGACCCTGACTGTTGCTTCTGGCCTTTTCTGACCTTGCCAACTGGTCTTCAGACAGCTGTAGCCTGTCTTGATATTAGGCCAGGACGTGCCATTCACAGCTTAAAGTGTTGCAGTCAAATAAAAACTGGATTACTTGATTCTGCTGATATATAGCTCGTTTCTCAAAGAATCCTTCCATCTTCACTATTCTGTTTGCTTTTATTGAATTCATACCAAGGGGAATAGAATTATCAGATGATAAAACTGCAGCTGAATGACCTAAATTCCAAGTGCCATCATCTCAATATAATCATCAACTGTATCTCAGCCTTTATTCGTGGACTGACAGCTAAGACATATCAGATTAAATGTCACTGCAATGATTGAATCTAAGGAGTTCTCTTTTGTGGGATGAATTCCCAGGAAAAAGAGATCGAGAAAGCAAATATTTTTTTCTCTGTAGTAAGCATTTATGTGGAGAATCCAAAATTAATCACGAATGTGGAGGATGGGGTTCCAAGGAAAAATTAGAAAAATCAGAAGTCGGAAGGAGCTGCCAGTTTAACCCAACTCCTTAATCAGCTTTACAGTGCAATCCTAACAAAAAAAACATGCTGGCCGTAAGGGGGTGAAGATTAGGCGAGCCTCTTCTGCTTGCAGAAGCAGCTTTTTTGTTGGCAGAACCTTCTCTTGCTGATTTATCTCCGAATTCTGACAATAGTTGTGGAAGAGCAAAACAAAAGGGTGGGGAGGAGGCAGAAGTCAAGAAAATCTCTTCCATTCTTTTGGCTCCTGTACTCCGAAGTGTATGAAGAGAGAATCCTGAGCTGTCATCAGGGATGGGGATTCAAGTTGCAGGACTCGCTGTCAAGTCACACTTACCGTATTTGCCAGCGTACAAGATGACTTTTTGGCCCTGAAAAACATGCCTCCAAGGGGGGGGGGTCATCTTGCACGCTGGGTGCATGTCCAGCAAACCCTCCCTCTCTCCCAGCGAAGTCACTTACCTGGTAGTAAGACCGAACAGAGCCCCGCTCCTAGCCTGGGAACAGCCTGACTCTAGCACCGAACAGCTGACTGTCAGAACAGCAGAGAGGCGGCAGCCATTTTGAGATGCGACCACATGACTGCTGCCTCTCAAAATGGCTGCCACCTCTCCAAAATGGCTGCCGCCTCTCTGCTGTTCCTTCTTCCAGCAAACCCTGGCTCTCTCCGAAAAGGAACCAAAAGGGGCAAAAGGAACTCTCCCCATCATGCAGCCAAAGCAGAATCAGGTATGCGGAAGAGGCGGTAGTCTTATACAGCAAGTATATAACAAACTCTACATTCTGAGTGGGAATGTTGGGGGGTGGTCTTATACGCCCAGTCACCTTATACAGTACACCGGCAAATACGGTAAATCGCACTGGCTGAATTCCCCACTGTGACTTTTGCGAGGAGAGGCAGCCTGTGTAGCCTTGGGCAAGCTGCACAGTCCCAGAGATCCTCCAGAAGAAGGGAAGGGTAAACTATTTCTGAGTATTCTATACCTGGAAAATCCTGAGTGGGGTTGGGCGAAGTCAGAGTTGACCTCATGGCACATGATTACAGGGAGGAGATCTCAAACTGAGGGACTTGCTTTCAAATCAAACTTAAGTTGCATTGGTGACTCGACTCAGACTCGACTTTGGGGGCGGGGCTTCAATGACTCAATTCAAGACTCAGAACCTACCCACATCCTCCCTTTTTTTCTGGGGGAAAAAGCTTGTTTTTAATAAGGACTTAGACATGAGACTTGGCAGTTGGTACCAAAGACCTGGACTTGAGATACAGACGTAAAGACTTGTCAACATACCCTGGCTTTCATTCTGTTGACCTGCGATGGGAAAAGTTACTTCAGGTGAAGTTTCCATTTCCAAATACACTTCGAGAGAGTGTCTGAAGTCTCGAGAGGCCTCAAAATGTGCTAAAATTTTCTTCCCACACCCTGAAAAGGGCACAAAGATGGTTTGAGAGTGTTTTTAAAAAACTTAAATGGGGTTGTGGCGCTGGCCTACCTAGGCAACCAGTGGGGCCCCTGAGTGGCCACATGTAGTTCTGTGGAAGACAATTTGCTACCTTCGCTTTAGGAGTCAGGACTTGGTAAAGTGATAATACAAATCAGATTATCCTTTCCTTCCAACTCTTCTTTGTTTGTTTATTTTGTTTTGGTCATGCTATCAACCTCATAACATGATAAATAAAAAGATAAGTTTCCTCTGTTGTCTTTCTTCTCCTTCCAAATGTGCTTCTTTTTGGTTTGAGTTAAAGAAGTCCGTGTGTAATGAGAACATTTTTACAGTAACTGAAAAAGCAAATCTATCCAGCTCATGGTAAAATAATTTTATAGATCCCAGATGTTGTAGAAAGCCAAGACCAGACTGTTTCTATATTACTTATCTAAAACAGGCCTCCTTGTTTTCATTGTTTGGCCTGAAATGCAGGACACAATACCCAGAAGAAGATTTACCTCAGAAATCAAATGACTCTCGCTGAACCTCTGCGCTGGACGTCCTGCAGTGACCAAACGCTGGCTGTACTCAAGGCAATAATAAAACCAGTATAGCCAGATTTTCAGCTGGAAATTCTCAAAAATCTTGGAATGGACTGAAAAAAGAACACTGGGGCGAGGAAAACGAATAGACCGGAATCAAATAGAAGCCTCTTGTTTGTATATTGGAGGTAATTCTTTTCACTGACCACAGTATGTGAGACATGCTGTTGTTTACATGACACAGAACCCGAGATACACAGAAATCACCCACAAGCTTTGTGGTGCATGGGTGGATTTGCAAGCATCTTCTTTTGAACTAAAGAATTTCTGAGGCTCGGAATATATGCGCTGAAATCCTGTTACCTAGACTACTAAATTACAACTAGAGTAGGCCCATTAAATCAGCAGAACTTACAGAGGACTTGACTCACCGAATACCCACGGAATCAGTCTAGTTGTGACTTACTATACTAAGCGACAGGATTTCAGCCATACTGGGTGAACTTGTATGCATGTTTACTTTGAAGTAAATCCCAAGGACCTCAATGAGACTTATGTTCCAATCTTACCTGAAATTGCCAACAGCTAGGTGAAGCTCACCTGAATCCGAACTTTCAGCTGAGCTGGAAATTATGTATGATCACCTTCGCTCTGGCCTAACTTTTGTTACTGTTACCCTGTGCTAGAGGATCTAAATGTTATTCCTTCTCTGTCCAACCCATTAGCCAACCATTTGCTACTCTTCCTCCAGCAGATCTTATCACATAGAGCAGTTCTGGCAGCAGAGGTCCGAGATCAGCTGGCAGATGGGTACTTCTTCAAGCAGAAGCACTTTTGTGCCAGAAGATGGACTTTGTGCCTCATCATAACTCCTTATATTGTGTGGACCTTTGAATTAGGATTGCATTGCTTCTCTGGATGGTCCCTGTGATAGAATTTCCCCAGAAGAGAGCACTCCTGTGCTAGTTTTAAGGAAGCAATACCTATGCACTGGCTCAGTACTATTCCAATGCTGTCATACCAGACTGCCATTGTTGTTGTTTAGTTGTTAAGTCGTGTCCGACTTTTTGTAACCCCATGGACAAAAGCACGCCAGACCCCCCTGTCTTCCACTGCCTGCCGGAGTTGGGTGAAATTCATGTTGGTAGCTTCGATGACACTGTCCAACCATCTCGTCCTCTGTCGTCTCCTTCTCCTCTTGCCTTCACACTTTCCCAACATCAGGGTCTTTTCCAGGGAGTCTTCTCTTCTCATGAGATGGCCAAAGTATTGGAGCCTCAGCTTCAGGATCTGTCCTTCCAGTGAGCACTCAGGGTTGATTTCCTTCAGAATGGATAGGTTTGTTCTCCTTGCAGTCCAGGGGACTCTCAAGAATCTCTTCCAGCACCACAATTCAAAAGCATCAATTCTTTGGCGGTCATTCTTTTTTATGGTCCAGCTCTCATTTCCATACATCACTACTGGAAAAACCATAGCTTTGACTATGCAGATCTTTGTTAACAAGGTGATGTCTCTGGTTGTTGTGGGTTTTTCAGGCTCTTTGGCCATGTTCTGGAGGTTGTTCTTCCTAACGTTTTGCCAGTCTCTGTGGCCGGCATCTTCAGAGGACGACACCCATCAATCACAGTGAGAGATAATATCTCCTTCCTATCACAACAATACACCCATAACAAGAACACACTGATCACCATAATTACCCATCTCCTGAAAAGAACAAAAGCGGATCCAACAGTTATAAATACTCAACTATCCAACAAACTGCAACAGATACTCAACTCCCAAATACCAGAGCACAGAGTGCTACTCCAGTCCTCTGAAGATGCCGGCCACAGAGACTGGTGAAACTTTAGTAAGAACAACCGTCAGAACAGGACCAAAGAGCCCGAAAAACTCACAACAATCATTAGATTCTGGCCATGAAAGCCTTTGTGAATACATTGATGTCTCTGCTTTTTAAGATGCTGTCTGGGTTTGACTGCCATTACAGTGTGATTTTTTTCTCCCAGTGATATGCACTGGGAGATACAGGAACCTTTCCCACATATGGAAGAGTGATAAATGATACACATATTTAATCATATTTCAAATATTACAACATCAAAAAGAAAGTTTAGCAGTAATAAACCTCAACGGTAGTTTGATGGGCTGTGTCTCATATGGTAGTACTAAAAAATGTTTTATGGACTGAGGTTTGGATGGTCATTATACGTTGCATCAGCCTTTGTGCCTCTTTTTAATTATTATTTACTTGGATTTTTTATTTGTTTCTCATAATCAGATAAAATAAAAAAATTGAAGTAAGAACTTTAATGTGGGTAGCAGATTAAGAGATACAGGGAGGATATAACGGCCAGTGAGGCTCTCTAGATTGATGTGTGTGTGTGTGTGTGTGTGTGTGTGTGTGTGTGTGTGTGTGTGTGTGTGTGTGTGTGTTCATGTGCACATGTGCATGGTTCAACAATTTCTGCTTTCTGCCAACTGGTTTGGGTACCTCACCTAACGTAATAGGAGGACTAGTCTTAGCCTTATTCAGCCATTACCCACCTGGTTGTAGTCAGTTCACTTAAGGGCAGTGAACAATCTCTCCTCTCCCCTTTATCTCTTTCTCCATGTGCAAAGCTACATGTCTAAAAAGAATAAAATCTTGCTTGTTTGCACACTCTATATAAGAACAAGAAACCTGGAAAATGAGATCTCCCTCTTTACATGTGCTGATAACAGTTGGGTGGATAATGACTGGGCAGAACGAATATCTGTTCTTTTGTTCAAGAACATCGAAAACACTTGTAAGAAAAGGTAAATATTTCCCAGACACCTTTCACATTCATCTCCAAAATTCAAATACAGTGGTACCTTGCTAGACGATCGCCTCACAGGACGAAAAACCCGCAAGACAATTGGTTTTTGCGATCACTATGGTGCCTCGCAAGACTTTTTTTCTATGACCATGCTTCGCAAGACTTCTTTTTTGAGACCGATGCTTTGCAAGACTTTTTTTTTTAAAGACCGATGCATAGGGAAACTCGCAAGACAATTTTTTCACAAGATGACAATTTTCGTGGAACGAATTAAAATTGTCTTGCGAGGCACCACTGTATTGCCTTCATTTTCTGATCCAATTATGAAGAGTGACCAATATTCTTTTTCCGTCCTCCCTTGCATATAAATCCTTATGGCTTTGGAGGAAGTTGTGAGAGGTTGTTGAGGGTGGGTGAGGGGAACCACGCCATGAGTGATGGAAATCACCTATCAAATAGGAGCTAGTTCTTCAAGAAGTCAGTTTCCTCGTTTTTTTGACCTGTACTAAAAGCAATAATATGTACCAGCTGTACGAGTATGCTGTATGCTGTAAATAAGTCCTCAGAAATATGGAAAATATTATTGCACTTTTGTCAGTACTCAGCAGGGTCTAGGAGGAAACAAAAATAAAACTAATGAAGCTAGAGGAAGTTCATTGTCTTGACCATCGTCTTCCTGTATTGTTAACATATTCACCCATCTGGCAGTCATCTGTGGAGCCTATAGCTACCTACAGATGAACAATAGATTCCAGCTATTGTCATTTCAGAAATGTGCCACGGTTCTGTTCCTTTCTGTCAGGCAATGAAGCAAATCCATCATCTCAGTTCCAAACATTTCACAGACAGTGTTGCTTCCCAGAACTGAGCAGGTCACTGATTTAGCGCTTGGGGAGGTGGGGAGGCTTTTTGAACTTCAGCCAATCTGGAAAATAACTTTTTGAAGCATTCTACAGTGGGGTTTCTGGAAATCACAGTAAAAAGAAAGTAACTTGTCCACGTTCTGAGCAGAATAAACAGAGCTGTGGGGTGGTTTCCTGAAAATGTGGTCCACAAAAGTATTTTTTTCCCAAGCTGTGTGTAAAATAAACAGAGCATTTCCTGATGAACGTATTGGATTTGTTCGTCTGATAATAGTACAGTTGTCTGACACAGCCAGCCCAAATTATTTTGCTGTCTGAGGCAGCGCAAAACACGGCAGATTTACGGACTTTCACCTCAAGGTTGGTAAACTCCTGGGGTATTGGGTGTTGTCTCCTACCGCCAGAGGCGCAAAGCTTCCACCCCAAAATAAGGGGAGACAAAACTCAACAGGAATTGGTCGGAGGTTCACTTCCTGCTTTATAAAAATGATTTTTAAAAGCTTAGCTTCATAAAGTGAGGGGCTACGCCTAATTCAGAAGGAAAACGGCTATTCCTAGGACTGGCACTTTTATTTTTTTTCCCCTTAAATTATTTCTGGTATGCCACATGGTTCCTACCCCTACCAAAGCAGGAACCCCCCCCCCCCCGACACAACTGAGGAAAGACTGACGTGCCCGCTGGCAACAGCACATAGATGCAAAGATCTGCAACAGGAAAGAGTTTTTGTTTACAGTCGCCCTGGGTCTTTTTACGGAGAAAGGTGGTCTAAAAATATTTTAAACAGACCAATGTAGGGGCTATTATGCAGTCCAGCACCCTGCACAATGGGTGATAGATACTTTCAGCTTTTTGAATGGCAACGGACTGAATCCTTCCTCCAGAATCACAAGTAGGTGCATCCATTGAAAAGCTGTTAATATAAAACTGTGTTGGGCTGAATCACATTGCTTACAGTGGACCCTTGACTTACGGAATTAATCCGTATTGGAACAGTGGCTGCAGGTCAAAAAGTCTGTAGGTCAAGTCTCCATTGACCTACAGTGCATTGAAAACTGATTAATCCCGTAACGGGCCGTTTTTGTTCCATTTTGGTTTTTTTCTGGTCTGTAAGTCAATTCTCAGGCTGCAAGTCAAACCTAAATTTTGCAGCCAGAGAAGTCTGTAACAAAAAGTCTGTAAGTCAAGCCGTCTGTAAGTCAAGGGTCCCCTGTATTAGGCATGACAATAATAAACCCATGACAATAATTGATGGACAACGAGTCAACCCTTAAGACATTGATTCAGTGGGTCTTCTCTAATTAGGACTATCAATAGGATTCTAGCCATTAAAATACAACTGATCAGGGAAGGGAAATAATCAGCTGAATCAGGGGATGGACAATAGGTGACCCACAGACAACATGGCCTTTGTAACTACCAAACTGGTGGCATCACCACCAAGGATACAAACGCACCACCCAAAGTTGGCTACACAAGAAGAACCCTTTTCTTCCTTTCCTCCAGTATAGAGGAAGACACTCTGACCTTCTTGGAAGAAGAGCTGTAACAAGAGAGCAAGGCTTTCTGACGTCTTTCCATGATATAGCCAGCCTTTCCATGGCTCCCGAATTTTGGCAGCAGTTGTGACCACCACATTTCAGCACTGAGGGCAACAGCGCAGGGCTTCGAATTAAAACCTTTATTGGTGGATAACTATAAGAGAGAAAAAAGGGTGTATCTAGGATCTTTTGCTGTATATTTTTCGCCCTTTTTTGTGTTTCTATAGAAAGCCAAGAAAGGACGTTCAGATGTTAGAGCGTTGTCCACCTCCATGTCATTCTGAAAAATATTTCCATAAACCAGGTCATAGGCCATGTATTAGAATGTCATAAGAATGCCAAAGTGCTAAACTGGATGGCTTTTGAGATATTTTTTTTAAAAAAATTGATAAGGTACAATATACAAAACCATAAAATAGCTATAAACCATCAAACCCCACAGGGTAAACCTATCAAATGGCGCTACTAGTTAACATAATATATCTTTCTATAAATCAGCATGAGTGGCTGAGAGCGGGAGCTGTGATTGTGACAATACTGAATAAAAGGAAGCTAGATTTTATAAAACGAGTCTATACTGGAATTTTGAGTGGGAAGTGCATTTTTCCATGAAGCCTAATTTCCATGCCCTAGATTTCCAAACATTCATTAAAATTTCTGCAGCTGGCTTGCTACATTGAGCAACTGTTTGTCTACATCAGGGGTCTCAAACATGCGGCCTGGGGGCCATTTGCGCCCTCCCAGATAATAGTTTGTGGCCTCGCCTTGCCTGCCCCCCCAAAGCGCCCACACATCCTCTGCTGCCAAGAGTAAAAAAAAAAGCCTTGCCTCGCTCGCCGGCTCTCTCCCAAGACGGCACCTCTTGCACCCTCCATCCAGAACTGCAGCCTGCCAGCCAGCCCACCTGTCTGTCGGCTAAGGAAACTCCTGGGCGGCTTCCTCAGGCTCTTGCTCCACTTAGCGGAAAATCTGATGCGGCCCAGCCTCACCCAGACTCTGCCTCTAGCGGCCCCCAGGTAAATTGAGTTTAAAACCCCTGGTCTAGATGCTACACATGAAGAAGTAATTAGCTACTTTTGAGATTTCTAAGAATGTGACAAGGTAGCCATTGAGTGCATGTTTTCTTGGAAGCAAGCTCCACTGAGAGTCTGTTTAAATTTCTCAAAAACCCCACAATATGTAGCGTTTTAATTTTAGCTGACTCAAGCCATGTGGTTTTTGAGTCATTTCCTGCGTTCCTGCTGAGTAATTGAGATGCTCTCTTTTAAAACTGGCTGTAACGTTCACATGAGCTGAAATCAGTTAAGAAAATAGTGTTCTGATATAATAATTATTTAAACTCGCTTCCTGAGAAAGTAATCCAACACAGAGGGAAAAAATATATGTACTTTGAAATTAATTTTGTGAACATGAAACTCAGCATGGTTTTTAACACAAGTCAAACCCCAGGTTTTTTAGTTGTGTGACCAGGCCCTGATTCTTTTTCTGAGTAAACTTTAATTGCACAGAAAATCCATGGCAAAATTGTGGGCCAGGGAAGGATATCTGACTAAAGTAGAGCAGTAAGAAATGAACCAACAATACAATTCATTAAAAGGCTTTCCATTACTCCTTGTGGTTTAACCGCATAAGCAAGGGCTTCCTGTATCTGAAATAGTCTCCAGATGACCGATTATGTCACTCCCTAATTAATCAGAAATGAGTCTTTAGTGCTGAGTAAAATGAGTTGGGGAATTGTTCAAATGAGGCCTTTTTACTATCAACTTGGCAGTAAATACCAGCTTGTTAATTTTATTAGCTTCTCTTCTGGTCCTCTTTGTGTTTGTGAGCTCACGATAGCTTGTGCTAATCCTCTGGATAATGCTTTACACGGGCTAAGACACCTCCCTGGGAGAGCAAGGCTTATAAATCCGGTGAATTTCACAGAGGAACATGAAAGCCCTACTGGAAAAAAAACAAACCAAAAACTCGTTTGCTTTCTGTTTACATAGCGGCCAATGAGATGCCTATGGGAAACCCAAAGGCAACCTCCCATTGGTATTCCCAAGTAGTCTTTAGGGATTTGTGATTCATTGTTGTTGTTTTGGACTGATGGTATTCTCCTAGAATTTCTCACAGCAGAATTCCAAGGGTTTCCACTCCACAGAACCGTACCTACAGACACCGATATTTCGCTCACCTGGATCAAGGCCTAATCCTCGTAGGCTGAAAGAGGCTGAGGGCCTCAAATCCTGCTGCAATGCTTTCTGGGAGGGGTAATCTCACAGCTTTCCTAGTATCTCTACTATAACCCCTCAGTTCTGCCCTCTGGAGTTCTAGGAACATTCTGAGAGTTGCAGTAAACACACCCTGAATGGCAACTTCCTAGCAACCAGTCATGATGACTAGTAGTAAATACTGCTAGTTTTATAGACCAAGATCCAGGTCTATAGAGCCTGTGTCCTGGGCACACTTCTGTACTGCAGTGAGTCCTGGACCCTTTGTGCACGGCAGGAGAGGAACCTGAACACCTTCCATATGCGTTGTCTCTGTGATGCATTTTTGGTATCACCTGGCAGGACAAAGTTCCAAACAGAGTAGTCCTAGAACGAGCTGGAATTTTCAGCATATATACATTACTGAAACAGTGACGTCTACGTTGGCTTGGGCATGTCGTGAGAATGGCTGACGGTCGGATTCCAAAGGATCTCCTGTATGGAGAATTAGTGCAGGGAAATCGCCCCAGAGGGAGACCACAGCTGCGATACAAGGATATCTGCAAGTGGGATCTGAAGGCCTTAGGAATAGATCTCAACAGATGGGAAACTCTGACATCTGAGCGTTCAGCCTGGAGGCAGGCGTTGCATCATGGCCTCTCCCAATTTGAAGAGATCCTTGTCCAGCAGGCTGAGGCAAAGAGGAAGTCACAAAAGCAGCAAAACCAGGGAGCTGGACAGGGGACAGATTGGATTTGTTTTCAGTGTGGAATGAATTTATTTATTTATTTATTTATTTATTTATTTATTTATTTATTTATTTATTTATTTATTTATTTATACCCTGCCTATTTGGTCAAATGTGTCACTCTCAAATTGGTCTTCTCAGCCACACTAGACGCTGTTCCAAGTCCTCCATACAGAGCATGTTACCATAGTCTTTCGAGACTGAAGGATGCCTAATGTAAATGGACTAGCCCAACTGTTAGGCGGGGTGAGGTGGCCACGTGAGCCGGCAGATTCTGGAAGACTGTAGCAAGATTTGCAGGAACAAAGCTGTGTCTCATGTATCCCAGCCTTCATACTTAAAGGTAGACTGTCACTTTCATGCGCAGTACTCAATGTTGTCCCACCTTTGCCCTTGATGATTAAACTACCAGCGGGTCTTTGTATATGAAACAGGAGGAGTGCTGTCTTGTTCTTTGTCTTAAAACTGTCTTGAACTTCCAGGAGTTCACAAGTTGCCAGGTTTATCGTCTTCTTTTCAACTTCATATTTTCCTAGAAGAGAAACTGGGGGTTCAGGAAACACCAGACAATAGTCAACAAAGTGAGACTCCTCTGGCTTGGGAATGGGATAAAAAGCTTTACCTCCATTTCCTCATTGAGATTTTTTGCAATTAGCACATCGTATCTCTGGGCAACACAGGTGTCTTCCCTCTTTGTGAAGCAGGAGGAGTGCACTGCAAGCTCAGAAGCCCTGGCCGATTGGACCAAAAGATGTAAGGAACCTAGGGGATGCTTCTAGTTTTTAAAAGCCCAGGCAACTGCATGGTCATTTCAAAAGCCCTATTTATTTATTTATTTTATTTCTATCCCGCCTATCTGGTCATGCTAGACCACTCTAGTGTACCACTGATGAGCAGATCTGCCATGATCACAGCCATGCTAATTCGTCAGTGAGTGCTCTTGGGCCATTATACAATTTGGGAGAAGACAAAGAGTGGAGTGCTAATGTTATCATTTGTGAGCTTTTTTGTTGCACGAACTTGGCAACTGCAGCAGTTTGGAGTGGGAGAAGAATTCCATGTGTGTTTGCTGTGATCCTTCCAAAAAACGCAGCGGTAAGTGGTGGTTACATGCTGACACATTGCATCTGACTTATGGTGACCCTATGAATGAGCGATCTCTGAAATGTCCTGTCCTCGACAGCCCTGATCAGCTCTTGTAGACTCAAGCCTGTGGCTTCCATTAATCCTTCTCCTCTTTGGTCTTCATCTTTTCCCAGCATTATCATCTTTTCCAGAGAATCTTGCCTTCTCATGATGTGCACCCAGAATAGGGCAGCCTCAGTTTCAACATCAAGTTCAGGCTTGATTTGATCTAGGATCCACTTGTTTGTCTTTCTAGCAGTTCAGAGTAGCCACAAAGCTCTCCTCCAGAATTCTGACCCTTATTGTCTTGTGGATCAAGTTGACATCCTCAAGTGCTGCACATACATCATGTGAGATTCTTCTGTTTTTGTGTATGAGTTGTTCTGACCCTCACACCTTAATTCCGCCTGTCCTGTTCCAGTCAGCTTCCTCTGAGGCTTGAATGATGTCTTCGCCTGACCTTGTCATGATGTCCTTTACTCTTTGTTAAAGTTCAAAACAATTTCTTTTTTCAAAAAGTGGGTGTACCCTCAAATGTACACACTTAAGTGTTCCTTTCAAACAAGAAAAATGTCACTTATTAATCAGCTCTCCCTCTTGTAGATCAAGATGAATGACTGTAACACATGCTTAATTCTCCATGCTTCATTGCAGGACACACAGCAAAGAAAACACACCAATGTAATGTTTTCCTTTTTTTAAAGATTTTGCTAGACCCAGCCTAGAAATGCAATAACACTTGTGGTGTATTTACATTTTAAAAATAAAACCCTAGACAGCTGCAGCTTTATTCAGAATTAAATGCACATTTCTCTTTCTGATGGGGTTCTTTGTGACAAACAGAAGCTTCCAAATAATGGGTTCCAACCTGAAACATAGATGCCACAAATGCTAAAATTAGCAGATTGGAATGCTTGGCTGAAATAGGAGAGCCAGAATAGATATTTACTTTTTTGGACCATGACTTTTCTCATGGCCAAGAAGGCTCAATGGGTCTAGTTTTCCAGGATCACACATGCAATGGCTTTCTTTCTGAGCTGAACTAAAGAGGATAACCCTCTCAGATGCCATGGGCAGGAAGAATGACACCAGGGAGGGTGGAGTTAAGGAACGAATAGGAAATAGAATAAAGAAACAGCTTCAGTGATGTGTTCCCTCCAGGCAAGCAGTTCTTTCAGAAATCTGTGCCAGAGCAATCAGACTTACACATGAAGCCTGTGTTTCCCTCCCAGTTGTGAGCAACTCATGGAGCAGAGAAGGAAGGTGTCTCATCCCAAAATTTTGAGGGGGGAACCCCCCATCCTAGCCATGAGACATCAGTATCCCCAATGAGCAATCACACAAGAAAGTCAGCTGTATGCAACACGCAAAATAAGGCAAGTGCATGCTACAATAAACAGCCATCTGATGCCTCTTAAGAGAGCCTTTCTTCAATGAATTGCTTATCTTTGTCTTCACGCTTTATAATTACCCTGCAATGCAGTTATAAAATGCCCAGCCAGTACTATGTACCTTCAAAGCATGTATTTGCCACTCAACCCAAGGTTATTCCGGTAATATATAAAAGAAGCTAATGTAGTAGATGTTCACGTTATCTGAATAGATAGTCATTCGTTCATTCATTTGTACCTTCACCTTCCTCCTTATAAAAGGAGATAAAGAGACTTTCAAAATAGTCAAGACAAATACGACAACAATGACAACAACAATAGTAGAATGCCATCAAGTCAATTCTGACCATGGCAACACTTTCCAGGGTTTTCAAGGCAGAGAATAAATAGATGTGGTTTACCATTCCCTTCTTTTAGTAATATCCTGGCATTGTGCAGCTTGAAGATTCAAACTCCCAACTTCTGGCTCTGCAGACAAATATCTAAAACCATTGAGCTATCCAACAAGCTAAGACAAATATTAAGGCAGTTAAAATACAATAAATCACAATATTAAACATTAAACACATTGTATTTTCAAACTACTGAATTAGACCTGTTCAAAACGATTTAAAATGGCATTTAAAAGGTAAGGGGCAGCACATTCCTCCTTAAAATGCCTTCTTTGGCAGCTAGTTGCCTATCAAAAGTGTGGTGGAAGAGAAGGCTGTTTGCTTGCCAGCAGGTCAGAGGGCTAGTCTGGCCTCTCATGGCAGGGCACCAAGTAATTCCGTCCATGTTCATCTAGTAATTCCATCCGTATTCCTCTAGAAGCTCTTGAC
Organism: Pogona vitticeps; assembly: GCF_051106095.1. NCBI lineage: Eukaryota > Metazoa > Chordata > Lepidosauria > Squamata > Agamidae > Pogona > Pogona vitticeps. Next base: position 184,226,336 of record NC_135787.1, read on the forward strand.
TAGCTTGAGGATTGCAGCTAGAATGGATTTGGCTATCCGAGGATCTGGAAAATCCGAGTTAGGAATGACAGCGTTCTTCCACTGTAATTTTACAATAATTCACTTTTTGTCAACAACCGGCAGTTATAGTCCACCTGCCAAAGCTCAATTTTCATAGCTGTTTGGACATTTTTAATGGCTGACTCCTTGTATCTGTCTTCTGGAAGAATGCAGGGCCTAAAATACAAGGAAAATATGGATCACAGGGAATTACGATTTCTAGGTATTTCATCTGCACATGCTTCTCCGTGACCATAATCCATCATTCCCCAACCCTCACAGCCATCTCAGAAAAAGAATTGGTTTCATTTTTATGATCTTGAGCAAATAGAACATTTTGTTTTGTGGATTCTTGTGCAAATCAAATTTCAGAAAACCAAACCAATCCAGTAATAGGAACAAAACATTCTTTAGAACATAACATGCACCCTGCTGGATTTAAACTGAACCCTATCCATTTCTGTATATTTTTGCTTGCACTGTAACCAACCCAGTTATCTGTGCGAAGCCCCCACACACCATGAGCCCTAAAGGTATTAAGAATCACACTGTTTCTGATATTTGAGATAATACAGAGTCACCATGAGGACTGATAGCTTTTTTCTTCCATGATTTTGCCCCGTTCGCTTTCAAAACTGTTCAAGCTGAAAGCCATCACTACATCCCGCTGAAGCCGTTTCCACAGTTTAATTACGTACTTGGGGAAGAATCATGGCATAATGAATCTCCCACTGTTTAGTAAAGGTGTGCGGGGTTGTGCTTTTCGATTACAATACACAGAATCCTGCTGGCAGCTATTCAAACCCACAAATCAGGACTCTTCCGCTCTTTAGCTTCAGCAAATGACCCCAGGGTTTTTGTTAGCATATATAATTGCACGGCCCAGCATGTATATATGGGTATATGCATATATAAAAATGACTGAGATGTGTTATTTACATACTAGAGCATTGTAACAATCGGATTCTGTCTAGCCAATGGATGTTTGAAGGGGTTAACTGCCAGATAGGAGAAATGACCGTTACAATGAGGTTTATTCTGCTTGTTCTGTTTTTCTCTTAAGTAGTGTTTTTCAGCTATGCTGTCTGCTATTAGTATGTTATTAAGGAAGCTGTTATGAAACTATTATGTCTGTCCAGCACAAATCTACACTAAATAAAATGTTCAAGTACTTTTAGTTTATTTTTTTTCCAACATGTTATACAGTAAACATTCTTGAAGTTTTTCCATGACTCAATGAATATTATTTCAACTGCTGCCACACACATTTTCACATATGTACACCAAGGGAGAATCTATTCGTGATCTGTGTATACTCACACTTCATCCGCTGTGTGTGTAAACTTTCAGAAATTTCAACAGTTTTAATATTATGGGAGAGAGCCCCAACTTTCTCTGTTTTTGCATTCTCTCCACTATTTGAAAATTTATATGCGTCTATCTTTCCCTGCCACCCATTGCCCTTTTCCAAGCTAAATAACGTCAAATGTTGCAACCTTTTCTCATAACAGCAGTGACTACAGCATTTTTGGTATTTTGGTTTCCCTTTCCGTCACCTTTTCGAGCTGTACAATACTCCTATTGAAGTAAAGTGCAGTGACCATAACTAGAAATGGGGGTATTCATATACAAATATCCCCCCACAGATGGGGGAGACTTCCTATCGGGCCGTTGTCCGCAATCGATTAGCCACTCCACGACCTGGCAGAGAGACTTGTCATCCCGCCTCCTGCCAGGGGTGGCTAATCCATTGCGGACAACTGCGCGATAGGAAGGCTCCGCTGAGCTCATGTCAACGCTGGAATGGTGAGTGGACAGTCCAGCCCCATGGGGCCAGACCCTCGTTATTTCCACCCATGGGGGAATATTCGTATACGAATACGAATACTCCCATCTCTAACCATAATGGTACATAACTTCCCAAGGGTGTTAACACTGTAAATCTGTATACCGTACAATCCCAGGACGGCTGGGTTGGAAGGGACCCCAGGGGACATCAAGGTATATTCCCTGCTGATGCAGGAAATCCGCTGTCAACATCTTCCTGCCAGGTGGTCACCCAAACTCTAAATGTCTCCAGTGGAGCAGATCCACCACCTTCCAAGGTCATCACGCAACTGTCAAGACGTATTACTGTCAATAAATTTGGAATCTCCTTTCTTGTCATTTCAAGTCCTTATTTTAGGTTCTGCTCACCCGAGCAGTAACAAATGAGCTTGTTCCATCTCCACATGGCAGCCATTCAGAGAGTTGAAGATGGCGACCATATCATTTCCCAGTCTTCTTCTCTATAGCATACATAACTCTCTCAACTCTTCTTTACAGGACTTGGGTTTCCAGACCCTGATTCCATCATGGCTGCCCTTGCCTGGGCTCACCCCAGCTTGACCATATCCTTCTTAAACTGTGATGCCCTGAACTGGACACAGTATTCCAGGTGACGTCAGACAAAAGCAGAATAGAGTGGTGCTATTAGTTCATTTGGTCTAGCTGCTATACTGCAGTTGATGAAGCTGTATACAGTATGACTCTCTCATCCATAGGATCACAATATGCTGATTCATTATATGTGGCCTGAAAATACTAAATGACGTCCCCCAGAAATACGTATATGTATTTCCAGAGTGTATTTACCAGAACTGGACATGAGAGGGAGCCAGACACCATGAAATATATAGCATCCGATATGTTCACGTTTTTCGCAATCTGCAGGGAGGGGCTTGAAACCGACCCCCCCCTTCAGATACCAGGGTCTTACTGTATTACATTAGGGTAACCTTCAACAATATAGAAAGCTGCCATTTTTGTAATGTCAATAATCTAAGCATTATGATATTCTAACCACACCCAACATGGATTTTGCCTTTTCCATCGTTCTTGAACGAGATCCGACTATGTTTAGACCAACTCGTTGTCTTTTTAGATTTTCAGTGGCTCTCTGAGGTTTTTTGAAATTATTTGTTCAGAATGAGGTAGGGGCAACTTGCAGGAAACATCTACAAGTGATTTCCTCAATGTTAGGGGGGGCTGTTGTCACGCTTGTGTGCCATCAAGTTGCTTCCAAGGTGACCCTGGTCAGGCTTTAAAGGCACAAAAGATCTTCAAAGAGTGGTTTCTATCAGTGGCTCCTGTTTTCTTATGAATCTTTTATTAATTTTTTTTGTTAGAAATCTCACTTATCACTGCGAAGTAATGTGGGCAGACTATCCAGCTGAGGAGCTTTTAGTTTCGGAAAAATCTTCTTGATTTAGATAATCTAGTTTCTTTTGTTTCATACTATCCCTCATGCCGACATACAATCCTTTCTTGTTTCCAGATGTGTCGGTTTCTGTAGAGTTTTTGATAGCATAGTTCTGTAGGGCAAAGGTAAGGAACCATAACTGGGATTAGGAGTAGATACATCCTACCTGCAGACCGAATAGCATTTGGAGACATGGCGTGTAGGGGGAAGAGGTATCTCTAGACCAGTAGTTCTCAATCTTGGGTCTCCAGATGTTCTTGGACTACAAATCCCAGGAATCTTGCCCAGCACAGCTAGTGGTGAAGGCTTCTGGGAGTTTTAGTGCAAGAACATCTGGGCACTCAAGGTTCAGACCCATTGCTCTAGACCTTTCATGGGCTAGAGAAGAAACCTCTAAGGGTCAAGATCAAACAGAGTGGGACAGCCTCTCCTTTCTTCTACTGGAGGGACACTGAAAGAAAGCCCATGGTCACGTCAGTGAACGTTTGCCCAAATCATGAACCACAGGGGACAAGTCTGGAAAAGACAGGCTTTTCACTTTTGTAATAAATAAATAAAAGAGAATTCAGAAACAAAACTTTTTAAAAATGCTGAACCAAGGAATTTTGCTCATCGCTCTGTGAAATTAACTCTGCAGTTTTGTTTTTTTTAACAAAAGGCAAACACACATGCTTGAAAATGTTTTCAATTTACATTCTCCGTCTCTTTGACAGTGCTGAAAGCCAGATCACCAGATCCTGGCTAGGTTTTGTCTCTCATGGTTTTTCAACCCATAAAACGAAAGGAATGATTTTTGTAGATACTTTTCAGAAGACTATTCGACAACACTTTACACTGACCTGGCTTCGGGGCTGGACTGCTCACCTCTGCCACAGCGCAAACATAACTGCTTCTTTTTCTGACCATGACAGCTCAACTCACACAGGATTTACAAGGTACACATTTTTTTTTGGCAGGGTTCCCCCCCCCCCATAGTGGGGAGCGGGGAGATTGTTATTCCACAACAGGATTTATAGCCTTGTCTACATCATTTCTCTAATGCTTTATTGCCACTGTGTCCTGGGAAAGTTTTTATCTCACTCTGGGTAGGTGATAACAAAAGTTGTTGGTTTTAAAAAAAGAAAACAAGAGGATCAGCATGACTGATTGTAGTGTGAAAGCAAGATTAGTAATAGTAACCAACCATCACTGTACAGCCCTGGGGGACGCCAAAGGAGACACAGACACATGAACTCAACTGTTCAGCAGAGCGGGCGTTTTAATGAATGGGAACTGACAAGCCAAACTCAATAAAGCAAAAGAATTTTGCTAGCAAGTTCAGCCCTTGTTTGGGGAAGAGTTATGACACTGAATCTGAGACGTTGCCACAAAGCCTTTTCTACCGAAGTTAGTTCCCCCATTCAGCTCAATGATCAATCCACCCCTCTGCCCATATCAAAGGAAATTTAACATATATAGAGCTGTTGTACCTGCACGATACCCATTACTCAAAATTTGGCTGTTCACATGGGCCTTTCAGAAAACTTAGGTAAAGGTAAAGGTTGCCCTTGACATTTAGTCCAGTTGTGTCCAACTCTAGGGCACGGTGCTCATCCCCATTTCCAAGCCATAGAGCCACCATTTGTCCGAAGACAGTTTCAGTGATCATGTGGCCAGCATGACTAGACACGGAACACCGTGACCTTCCTGCCATGGTGGTACCTATTTATCTACTCACATTTTTGCAGGCTTTCTAACTGCTAGGTTGGCAGGAGCTACGACAAGCAATGGGAGCTCACTCCGTTGCGTTGATCCGATCTTACGACTGCTTGGTCTTCCGACCTTGCAGCACAGAGGCTTCTGTGGTTTAACCTGCAGCGCCACCATGTCCCTTCAGAAACTTACCTCTGACTAATTTGATTTTGATCACCCATATTCTGTGAATTTTGGAACAACTATCTCTGTTTTACGGCCATCTGTTATACCTTTGTATTGAATTTTACACACACACACACACACACACACACACACACATACACACAGAGACTTTTTTGTATTTGTTATTTTATTCTTGCATATTTGCTTTTGTGTGATGTTTTATTAGTTTACTACTATGGCTTTATTACGTATATGTTTCTATTATGTTACTGTAAGCTGCTCAAGAGCCGACCCCGAGCCACACGATGGGCAGAATAAAAATGTAATGAATAAATAAATAAAACAAACACACTACTTGCAAGTAATTCATTTTTCTAATAACAAAATTATAAATACATTATGACATGGTTGTAACTTGTTGCTCTTCCAACGTGAATACAACTTTTTAGTTATTGGGGTCAAAAGCTATTCCGGTGTAAATGTAACTATCTTGGACTAATAAACTAATTTTATTTAGACTCATAAAGGACTTGGTACCCACATAGTCACTCATTTTCCTTCCTTCATTTATTTCTTGCATCATAATCCAGTACCTCTGGTGTTTACAAAAAGCAACAACAACAACAACAACAACAACAACAACAACAACACTGCTTCCATGCACATTGAGAAATACCTATTTGGCATCTGTTTCCTGAATGATAAATGAGAATCACAAAATTGCAGTGGCTTATAGAATCATAGAATCATAGCATCATTGAGTTGGAAGGATTCTATAAGGCCACTGAGTCCAACGTCCCTGCTCAATGCAGGAATCCAAGCCGAAGCAGATCTGACAGATGGTTGTCCAATTTTCTCTTGAATACCTCCATCATCGGAGGGCTCAGTACCTCCCAAGGTCATTGATTCCCTTGTACAACTCGGTCAGGTAAGAAGTTTTCCTTGATATTGAGCCTAAATCTAACTTCTTGTCGCTTGAGCCATTGTTACGTGTCTTGCACTCTGGGATGATCGAGAACAGTTTATCTGGCTAGGACTATTTTCTTTGCATATCCCTTCTTGCTCTCTATATTTACCTTGTTACCTGCAAAACTTAGCAAACTTACTTCTTGGACTATATGACTTCTAGAATCCAGAGTTATCATCTCCAATAAGTAACTTTCCCAAGATTTGCTGAGGAAGACATGTGCGAAGCCGCCTTGACACAGGGCTGGATTCTATGAGCCACATAGTCTCTTCCAGCTCTGCAGTTCTAAGATTTTAAGGCTTTGCCAGCCTTTTGCATTCTTCTGGGCCCCCAACAGAAGCAATGCGATTTTCACTCCAGCCTGGAGCTTCTTTCAATGTGCATGGTATTCTGTGATGCCCAGAAAACCATCTGGACCCATAGCACAACCTCACTAGCACTGAGTAAATTTCAGTTCTGATTCCCTCGGTCCCTAAGACAGATCCTACTTATCGAAAAAGGTGGTCTGTTTTGCAGGTTTTGAACATTGCAGGTTTTGAACATGCAGCAGAGGTAGCCCAAGACATTTGGCTATCTGAGGCAACAGGCACCTCTCTTTAGTCCACGGACACAAACCAACAGAGATCGCCATTAAATCTTACTTCGATCCTGCCAATGAGGCAGCATCTTCCACACTATCCAAGAACGTCTGACTAATTTAGGAGCTTTGGAACCAGTTCAATGGCACAGCTAGAGATCCCCTTCAAGACAAAACAATCCTGAGGGGACTTGAGGCTGAAGCTGTCTGTGGCAACGGCCTCACTCTGCCTCATGGAATGGCCGACCCTGGTGTGTGAACACCATGGTACTAAATGCTGGAATGCTTTTTAAAATTATTATGATTCACATTGAACTTCTTTGACCATTTGGATGCCCTCGGTATGCTATTGGGCCATAATCAATGTAAAGAACAATAGAGATGATTAGGCTGACAGAAGCAATTAACAAAGTCTCCGGGGTCCGTTTGAAATGACTGAACAGGTCGACTCCAGTCTTTCGGGAGCGCCTCTTGTAGGGAATTGGTGAGAACTTCCTTCCATTCTTTCAAACTGCAGGAGGCTGAGCAATCTATCACTGACAGTACGTAAACAAACAGCACTCTGTAGAAGTCACAAAGGAATTTATGTATGGTCTTGGGAAGGAAAAAAAAAAAACCAAAGCCCCAGAGATCAATTCATCTGTTCTGTTGTGGGAATGATGTCTTCTTAAGGGCATTTGTAAGCACAATTGTTTCAAACTTTATTTTCAACCATTAGAGATGAGGTCGTGTCAGTTCTGGACGAACATTTACTTACAAGGTACTTGGGTCTCTGGAGAGATATTTTACCTAGCTTGCGTATTTTTGTACACGTTTTAGAAGTAAACTCTTATGTACTGGATCTCTGTTTGTACAGTGGTGCCTCGCTAGACAGTTACCCTGCATGACAGTTTTTTCGCTAGACATTGGCTTTTTGCGATTGCTATAGCAATTCGCAAAACAGTGATTCCTATGGGGGAATTTCGCTGGACAATGTTTGGTCCCTGCTTCGCAAACCGATTTTCGCTAGACGACGATTTTGACGGCTCCCTCCGCACTCGCAAACAGGTGTTTTCAGGACCTAAGCTTCGCAAGACAGCGATTTAAACAGCTGACCGGTGGGTCACAAAGCGGCTTTCCTATGGCTGAACTTCGCTAGACAACGACAATTCTTCCCCATTGGAACACATTAAACAGGTTTCAATGCATTCCAATGGGGAAATGCTTTTCGCTAGACAGCGATTTCATTGGAACAGATTATCATCGTCTAGCGAGGCACCACTGTACATTATTCTACGCCAAAGTAGAACACCAAAGTAGGTGTTTCAAATGGGAACGGCCCTACTGTTTGGCAAAGTGAGGTGCCTTCCTGAAGCAACTGGTCCGAGGAGTCATGAAAAGGTAGCAGACTCTTGATTGTTTAATTTATCTTCCCTGCCAGAAAGGTGAGGAGAAGCCTTCTGGCTCAGATGCCTACCTAACTCAAGTAGCCTTTTGGACTTTCAACATGGTGGAGGAAGCGGGTGGGTGTCATGTCCCCATTTGCCGCAGGTAGCAATATATTTTGGGCTGGTCCTTCAGGACACATACTAGCTGTCACTGAAAGCAGTGTCTCTGAGCCTTCTTAGTAACATTTGGAAAGGGGATGGAGAATTGTGAATGCAGAGAAAGATGTCCTCCATGCAACATTTTGTGGGCCAAATGACATGGGCATGCCCCATATCAAGAAGACCGCAACTAAATTGCTTTGTAGAGTATTTACACCAGTCGGGTGCTGGTTTGCTCTCTCTCCCCTCCCTCCACATCCAGCGAATGAGGGAAAGGAACATGGTGCTTCCTTCAGACAGTGACAAATATCAGCTGTGAATAACGGTTTCAGTTTGTTCTTCCTCCATCTCCCTGACATGGAAGAGTCAAGCCAGGAAGGGAACCCCTACTATTTCCAGTCAGTGATCAGAGATAGTGGAGGTTTCTTTCAATGTAGCACAAGGGGTGGGTTTTAAAAGGTTGGAGCCTGCTGAGAAGTTTTCCTCTGATGGTCAAGAAAAAGGAATACAGTGGACCCTCGACTTACAGACGGCTCGACTTACAGACTTTTCGAGTTACAGACTTCTCTGGCTGCAAAATTTAGATTCGACTTGCAGCCGGAGAATCGACTTACAGAACAGAAAAAAACCAAAATGGAACAAAAATAGAATAAAAACCGCTGGTTATGGGATTAATCGGTTTTCAATGCATTGTAGGTCAATGGAGATTCGACTTACAGACTTTTCGACTTGCAGCCACCGTTCCAATACGGATTAATTCCTTAAGTAGAGGGTCCACTGTATGTTTCAACAGTGGCTCTGTTTTAAACACACCTTTTTGGAATTGTGATCCCTCAGATGGATCAACACTCAAAAGGGTCAAGGCATATATTAAGGGCAATATTGTACCTTCCTTTCACAGTGTGCCTTCAGCCACACAAATCTTTCAAAGCCAACACCTGAGAAACCAAACCAATTATAAACAAAAGAAGACTAATTTGTGGACAGAGGCAGCTGCTGTTGGAATGAACTGGAGAGGCATAAGCAGCTGCTAACCTCTTAATAGGATTGTGCTTTTAATGACTTTTTAACTGTCTTGTCTCATCTGGTTCTTAGGTGGGATGATGTGGACACTTCGAGGACAATCTAGATGGAAGTGCAAAATAGGCAGGGAAATTATGGGATATGTTGCCATTAACGCACATAGCATTAACTAGTGCATACTTTCTTTCTTGCAGGAATACAGTATGTGTTGTTGCTGTTGTTGGCAGTCACAGTTACATGTCAAGTTTTCTGCATACCCACATCATCCTTCTAACAACTACAGGTATGCAAGGCATATTCAGCTGAGGGAATGTGTCTGGTTTTAGGTCCTCAGGGGATTTTCATGGCTCAGCCGGGATTCGATCCCAGATCTCCCAAGTCCCCACTGGGTAACTACCTCCCAACACTGGCAGACCCATAGATGTTGAGCTGCAACTCCTACCATCTGTTCCATTTATTATGCTTGCTAGGGCTGACGGGAATGATAGTCCAGCAATATTATGGAGGACCACAAGTTCCCCAACGCATCATATAAATCGCAGATTGGAAACCAGGTATTCACTTGCAAAGAGGATTAGTGTGGGCAGCCAGCCAGGCAGAAAGGCCCCATTGCAGCTTCTCAAGGGTTCTGGGCTTGAAGCTTCACAATAGAAAGCAATTCAGCCTCTGAAAACGACTGGGATGCGAAACAGAACAGAAGCACACATATATACACACAAAGCCCTCCCCTTGGAATTTTTCCCCAGGGGATTCCTTCGAAGTCCACAATTAGAGATGGTCACAAACGGCCAGTTTGGCAGTCCATGCCAGTTTGTTCGTTTTTTTTGGCTGAACAGGTGTTTGGTGCTTCCCAGCCCCATTTCTTCTGGCAGGCGCCCACTTAGAAGCAGTGTTCTGGCTTCCCTGCCCTGCCTCCTCCAGGCACTGTCCTCTGAGTGGGCATCTGTTGGAGGAGGCAGGGCTGGGAAGCACCGAACACCTGTTTGGTTGAAAAAGGAGCTGGCACGAACTGCCAAATCGGCGGTTCATGCCCATCTCCATCCACAATCTTTCTTCGCTTCTTCCAGATTTTAAGGGTCCATTCCTGTTTTATAAATCTCTTGCTGTCAAACCTCATCTCCCATATGCTTGCTTTGATTTTTTTTTCTGGTGTGAGATCCTAATGGAGAGAGAGAGGAGTGTTGATTTGGGAACCTGCACTGGGCATCGTAGTGACAGCTGACATCATGGCCGGGGCTGCCCAAGCCCTCTTGTCCAAGTAAATAAAAGCTTTGGTGATAGCAATCGGACATTTTTCAGCAACCCATCAGCTGAAACAATTGCTTGTGTCTGATCATAATAGAAAAGCCTTTAGAAAAAGTCAAGAGATTTATGAGCTGGCAAGAATTGCTCTATCATGTGCAGCAGCTTGCAAAAATAAACTTCCTTCACTGTATGTTATGCTCAATCAAGAGAGTAAATTTAAGGCAGAGTAGTTTTCCCAGAAAACCCCTCTAGGCATTGGTTCAGTTAATTAGGGTTTCAGAGCTCAGAAAAGCCACTGACCTTTCATGCTGACTGGGGGAATTCTGGGAATTGTAGTCCCCAAGAGTGGCTTTTCTTCCTCCTCCACCTGACCATACGTACATTGAGAGGATTTAGAGCAAGTCTGGCTATTTAACCTGTATGGCCTAACATTTCCGATCCTGAAAATCTCTCTAGGGTCTCATCATCCCATTATCTGTTAGCTGACCTGGTTGACTGGTGAGACCTGACTTCCACGCAGAGGTCTTCCGAGTCACCTGCTCCCCAAATGAGAGTTTGAACCCAGGGCCATTGGGTTGCAAAGCATGTGCTCTGGCCATGAATGGCGATTTCACTCAGAGAGAGAGAGAGAGTTTCCTCAAAATATTAATCACATGGGCAACTTTGGTGCTTCCATGCGCTCGTAGTCTCAAGAATAGACTACGTGGGGCTTCCTTCAATACTGATGCAGAAGCTCCAGATGGTCCAGAACATGGCGGCCAGGCTATTAACAGGGATGAAAAGATTTCCCCATATTTCCCCCACCTTGGCCGCCTTACACTGGCTACCTCTCCGCTTCCACATCAGTTTCAAGGTGCTAACTATTACATACAAAGCCCTTAACGGTTTAGGCCTTCAATACCTGGCAGAGCGCCTTCTTCCACCCAGTTCTACCCATATCACCAGCTCCAGTCAGGCCGGGCAGCTGAGGGGCCTAACGCCAAGAGAGGCCCAGTGGAAAAAAAACCCTATAAATCAGTCCTTCTTGGCAGTGGCCCCTCACCTCTGGAACAACTTACCTGTAGGGATCCACCTGGCTCCCTCGTTAAGAGCCTTCAAGACTAACCTGAAGACGTAGCTACTGTATATAGGCAGGCCTTCCTTACACCCATTCCCTAGCCTATCTCTGCTTTTCTTTTCTTTTTTCTCTCCTCCTTCTTTTTCTTCTTTTTTCCTTTCCCCATCTTGGAATTTGTGATTAATTTGGTTTTTACCTCAGTTTATTTTTATGTTATATGTAAACTGCCCAGAGTAGACACATTCTAGATGGGCAGTATATAAATCTAATAAATAAATAAATTTTAGGAGGAAGACAATGGAAAAAGAAGATTCTTTCCAAGCTACCTTTATAGGATCTGGCGAGGTATAGTTAGGATTGTTAGATTTTATTGGAGTTATTGCACCCTCGCATGCTGTCTTTAGTAGATTTGCTGGGAAGGGACTTTCTGGGCTGGATTGACTAACCAATTGTTCCTTCTTGCCTCTGAATTCAGACAACCCTGCCTCTCTACTCTGTATCTTTTCCCACCTCTCTTGTCTGTAATAAGAAGATAGTCTTTTGAAGTCTGTTGTCGAAAGCTGTCATGTTTGTCAATTTGCTGTTTGATTTCTTCAATTGTAAGTATGAAACCCTTTACTCTTTCTCTTACTAAGGTTTCAAGAGTCAGTTATTGAGAGTACTGTACAAGTGCTAGTTAATAAGAAAGGAAGTGTACTAATCTGAGGAATTTGAAGCTGTTTTGCTCTGTGAATCCCTGCTCTTCTGTGCAGCTAAAGCAATTTAACCAGAAATTCAAAACTCTTGAGCAGATTTTGGGGTCCCTTCCACAAATCTCATGGTTTGGACCTCAAATCTCAGGGAATGGTATGCTGCAAGTTTTGCAATCCTAGATTTTGGGGTTCTTTCTTCTGACTTCTGCACATGCCATTTAAACAGTTTCAGAAGCACGCTATCTTTTTCATTGGCTGAGATCCTGTTCATGGAACTACTCCACAAAAGGCTAGTGACATCACCAGCTGCTGCAATTTTTCAGAAATAAAAAATATCCACTGCTGTGTCCCGCCCCCCAGGAAGGTCCCAAGGCTCCTTTCTCAAAGTGAGGAAGCCACTGGGGGATGTGGTACAGAGAAAGCATCTTTAATTTTAACCTGTGATGTTTGAAGAGGTCTTTAGGAACATTTTCCCTCTTTGACATCCTGTGGATACATGAGCTGGATTTTAATATTGATTTGCTGTTGCCTCTGGGTTTATTTTATTTTATTTTTTGCTGCTATTGTTGTTGTCGAGTTTTAGTATTTATGCATTTGCAGGTGGTGGGTGGGTAGTTGTCTTTCTATGTTGTTAGCCACCCAGAGTAATGCCTGGTCACTAGGTGGGCAGAATAGAAATGTAACAAATAAATAAATGTCTGAAAATTACTATTGCTAGTATAATTGTTCTGCCAGAGATGATCGTCAGAAATTAAAGACTCCCCCACCTCTACCTCACCAACAGCTTCCCCTTGATGAAAAAACCTTAAAATCCCAAATAATCACTGTGGCTGATGACATAGAATCATAGAATAAAGGAGTTGGAAAGGTCTTATAAGCCTATCAAGTCCAACCCCCTGCTCAAAGCAGGGATCCAAATCCTCTACTGACATCAAGGCAATGGCATATCTGGTGGTCTCTATTTTATTTTCATTATTGTCAGGTGAGTTAGGACATCAACCAGGCCAAAATCATCCTGGGAGTTGCACAGCTCAGAGAAGATTATGTACAGTAGTCCTAAATCCTTCACTCAGACTGCTATAACATGTTGGTCCTCTCAACCTTTACTTCAGTGGTTCTCAACCTTGGGTTTTTCAAATGTTCTTGGACTGCAACTCCCAGAAATCCTGGCCATCACAGTTAGTGGTGAAGGCTTCTGGGAGTTTTAGCCCAAGAACATCTGGGGATCCAAGTTTGAAAACCACTGTTCTGTATCACTCTCAGTTTGGCCAAAGAAAAGGAACAAATCTAATATATAAACTTCCCTTCCTACAGGTTGAGGGGAATATTAGCCATAGGGGGGAAATCATGGAATTAAAATGATCAGCCAGAAAAATTCTGCAGCCCAAATATTTCCATACTCGGGCACCAATCCATGTTTAAAAGCACTACTCTTCTTACTCAAATCTTTGAACTTCAGCTTTGCTAAAACCAGTAACAATGAACTCAAGGGACTTTTTGACAGGCAGGTTGTAGATTCAAGGTCTTTCCTTATAAAACATAAATTGACAAGGAGGGACTACAGTATCGGCCTTGAATAAACAGGATTTGTACAGAAACCTGTAGAGGAGGCCTCACAAGGCACTCAGCTAGTTGGCAAATGCTCAAAATGAAGTCAAAGGAAACTCAATAATATTATCGAATGCACACCAAGGATGTAAACTGATATGGATAAGGCAAATTGGACTATGTAAATAATTGTAAGTCATTGTTTAAAGACCAACCATTTTATGCTGTAGCCATGAAACACGAGACTGCCTTCACTCTTAATTTGTAATTTCTCCTCTCCAGAGAGCACAACAAAATATTATCGGAAGCAAAGCCATCCGAGAAAACTGTTAATCTCTCCTTCCAGAACTGTTCATGTCCTGACATCATTATAGGGTACATTTCTCTGTATTAATCATGAGAAAAACCAACTTGGTGATTAAATAGGCATGTGGACCCACACAAACGGAGAGTTTTTGCTAGTACTTGAGCGCTAGTACTTGAAAAATGTGACTGAAGAGGGTGAGGCTGCTGGATCTGAGTAGCCTCTCAGTGGGAGCCAACCCTCTCCCAAATCAGGGTTCTGCTTCCTGTGGAGAGGCTTCCTGTAGTAATGAGGAAAACAACAGTATTAAATTCAGCAAGGATAAATGCGAAGTATTGCACCTAGGAAAAAGAAACCAAACAAACAGTTAAAATAGTTTTTGGGATACCTGGCTCAGCAAAAATACAAGCGAAAAAGATCTTTGAATCGTCACAGATAACAAGCTGAATATGAGCCAACACTGTGATGTGGCTGCAAAAACAGGCAAATACTATTTTAGAATGTATTAAAAGAAGTATAGTCTCCAAATCCTGCGAGGTACTAGTTCTATCCGACACTGCTTAGGTCTCATGTTGAATATTGTGTCCAGTTCTGGGCACTGCACTTCAAGAAGGATGCTGACAAATTGGAACGAGTTCAGAGGAGGGCGACAAGGATGATGAGGGGATTGGAAACCAAGCCTTATGAGAAAAGACTGAACTGGGCATGTTTGGCCTTGAGAAAAGAAGGCTGAGGAGAGATATGATAGTACTTTTCAAATACTTGAAAGGCTGTCATACAGAGGAGGAGCAGGATCTGTTCTTGATCACCCCAGAGTGCAGGACATGCAACAACGAGCTCAAGCTACAGGAAGCCAGATTTCAACTGAATATCAGGAAAAACTTCCTAACTGTTAGAGCAGTACAGCAATGGAATCAATTACCTTGAGAGGTGGTGAGTGCTCCAACACTTGAAATATTCAAGAGAAATTTAGCCAACCGCCTGGCAGATATCCTTTGATTTGTATTCCTGCATTGAGCAGGGAGTTGGACTCGCTGGCTTTATAGGTCTCTTCCAACTTAATTATTCTATGATTCTATGAAATCATCTTTTTGAGAGAAAAAATATCTGAAGAAGAACTATGATGGCTGTTCTCTCTCTACTATGCTTACTACTACATTGCTACTATTTCTACTGCTTTTGCTGTTGAATGACATCTTGTATCCTAATAATGCTCAAGTTTTATCTTGGATCTATATAAGAATTCCATTACTCTACAACTAAAACATCTGTTTGAAAAACAGACCTCTTTATTGACTAAATTCAACCTCTGGGTAATATCTGCCGATACACCCTCTCTGTCCCAGTACCCTAACAAAAGTCAACATGCAAGGTTTGTTCATTTTTGCATTCATTTTTTAAAAAGGAGACATGAGTGATAGTGGGACATTTTGTAGCAACTTGCAGGCATCTGCAATCTTTTTTTTTTAAAGGAGAGAGTATTGTTCAATCAGTCAGTCAGTCAGTCAGTCAGTCAGTCAGTCAGTCAGTCAGTCAGTCAGTCAGTCAGTCCGTCCATCCATCCATCCATCCATCCATCCATCCATCCATCCATCCATCCATCCATCCATCCATCCATCCATCCATCCATCCATCCATCCATCCTCTCTCTCTCTCTCTCTCTCTCTCTCTCTCTCTCTCTCTCTCTCTCTCTCTCTCTCTCTATCTATCTATCTATCTATCTATCTATCTATCTATCTATCTATCTATCTATCTATCTATCTACTTATTTCTGTCCTATCTTTCTTCTTAAAATGGACCCAAGGCAGCTAACATCATTAAAAAGACAAAAGCTAGAAAAGCTAGAAATGGTAAGTTTATAAATATTAAAATAGAATTAAATAAGTACTATATTAAAAACTTGTTTCTTAACTCGGGGAGGCAGTGGAAGACAGGAAGGCCTGGCATGCTCTGGTCGATGGGGTCATGAAGAGTCGGACATGACTTAACGACTAAACAACAATATTAAAAATGGTAAATAAAAGCAACATTAAAACACATTTAAAGCAACAGAGCACAACAATCCATTTAAAAACTCCTCTCAGACCACCAGTCATTAAGGGAAAGCCTGTCTGAAGAGAAGGGTCTTTGACTGCTTGTGGAAGGACAGTAAAGATGGGGCTAGTCCAGCCTCCTGTGGGAGGGAGTTCCAGAGTCTGGGAGCAGCAACAGAGAAGGCCCTCTCCCGTTTCCCCACCAAGCGCACCTGTTAGGGTGGTGGGACCAAGAGAAAGGCATCCCCAATGATCTGAAAACCTGGGCAAGCTCATAGTGGGAGATGCGGTCTTTTAAATATCTTTCTGTGACAGAAAGCCACAGGCCCCATTCACCACATCTCCACTCAAACAATTGCAGGTTGCAAGGATGGAAAAGACAGAGACACTCCTTCCCAAAGCTTCCATCATCCATGACCAATGACCATGGTGGCCGGATATATTTTGTGTATACTTCCCATCAGTTATTTTGCAGTTTTATCTATATTTTTCTCTAAAAAGTGCAATACAGCTGTTGGGAATTCTGCAAAAAAAGGAACAAGAGGGTACCAGTTTGGAGAAGGATGCAGTAGAAGCATCGGTGGTCCTCCTAGGTATGTGGTAGCTTCTCAAACTCATACAGAACTAGACTTGGAGCAGGGTGAACTGGATTCAAATCCGTATTCACTCCTGAAACTCATAGGATGGTCTTGATCCAGTTGCTATGCTTGAGGACAACTTATTTTACTGAGTGGTGTGGAATCTAAAACAATAGCTATTATTTGCTTTCAGGTTGGTTGACTTACAACAACCCTTTCTAAAGTTTTCTAATGTATGGTTTAATTTTGTCACGTGAGGAATTTTGAGGGAAACAAAAAGTGTTTGGATACAACTACTGAAATTAACTGGTGGGGCCTAAAGTCATCCCTGAGAAGCAGGAAATACATACACACATACCGACAGACAGACAGAGATGTTCTATTATGTGCCGTCAAGTCAGAACTTCCTTATAAGGAATTGAAGGTAAGTGGGATATTCAAGGGGTGGATTTGCTCGTTCCAAATCCCTCAAATGAGTTTCCATGGAGGAGCAGGAATTTGAAGCCAGGTCTCCTGAGTCCTAACCTGTCGCTCTATCCACCACACCACACTGGGTATCTACAGACCAAGATACAGAAATTCAATTCCTATTGAGTGTCACAGAACCTTTTGCAAGTAGGAATGAGGTAAAGGAAAGCACTAACTGCCATTATATTGACTAAGCTTGAGATTAATCTTCAAAAGCACAAGATGTGTTTTAATCTCGCCTCTCTGAAACCACAGCCAGTAAAAGCCAAGATATATTGGCTCAAGCCAAAATATTTATTTTTGGCTCAGTCAGCAAGCAAACTGTCAACAGCTGCAGAACACAGAGTGTGTTGCCAGTTTTGTGAGGTGGCATTCTCCATGTGAACTGGAAATGTGTCAGTATCATGAGGTTGTTCCTTTCAGGAAAACATGCAGCGAAACCTCCAAGAACCAGAGAAAACACCCGGCTCTTGCTAGCAATGTTTTACAAACCCACAACTCACCCGCACACTGTGTTTGTCTCTTCGCATGAGTTCTGGTATTCGTCCATTTACAATATTTATATAATGGCGGGCCTCTCATGACTCTTCGGTAGCATTGGTCTGCAACTGGGTTGGGAACTCAAAATTTATTGCAACAACATGGGTACAACTACTGTTTTGCTCTGTCTACTTTCCTTTGAGTAGGTTTTTTTAAAAAAATGAAAAGGAGAGAGACAATAAGAACTAGTGGAGTTAGAGGTGGAGAGAAGCAAAAAAATAAAAATAAAAAAAAAATGGTTGCATAGCTAGGGCAAATAGACTTCAGTCTTCCAGTTCTATACAAGCCCGAGATTTATGCAATGATTGAGAAGAGGGATGTGGAATACTTATAGAAGTAAGGAGTATGTGCTTTTAAGTATATATTTGGCTCAGGGGTCTGTTTTCAGTATCAGAACTGAGGTCGCAGTGATGTCATCCAAACAACAAATGGCTTTCTTCCATGTCATCAGCTTAATTTAGTTTAGGAGGTGTTTTCTCCTATAGTGAAAAGGATGAGGGACTAGGGCTCAGGAAACCTGGGTTCAAATCTCTACTCAGTCATGGCAAGTGGTGTGGAACGGGTAAAACTACTCCTTAAATCCCTCACTTACCTTGAAAGCCCTAGGCAGAGTTGCTATAAGTCCAACCCAACCTGACAGCACGTAACAACAAGAGGCCAGCCACACTTGTGGCTGGCCTTGCTTCAGCTGCTGTGCACATCGACCTTGTGCGCCAAAGAACAGAACCCTGCTTTCCCTTCTGTAGCTCTTAACTGGCTTTTCGGTCCTCCTTTAATACGGGTGACAGGAGCCTCAGTCCTTTCCTTGCTGGCTCTCAACATCTGCTGACATCTGTCTAGTAGTAGTGCTGGCTCTGGGTAAGAGAAGGTGCAGAAAACACAATCCCATACCCTCACTTTAAACACATACATTGCATCATCATCATCATTACCATCATGATGTGACTTATGGCCACCTTTTTCCAGGGTTTTCTCAGCAGGAAATACTTAGAAGTGGTTGGCCATTCCCTTCTTCTGTGGACAGCTCTGGGACTGCGCAGCTTGCCCAAGGCCACCCAGGCTGCCTCTACTCGCAAAAGTCATAGTGGCGAATTGAACTCTCAACCGCTGGCTGTGCTGCCAGATACCTAAACCACCGAGCTATCTAGCCACATGGGTATCATTAACATCAGGCAGACATTTTATCGGGAGTCAACTCATATGTGTGTTAGCTATGCTATTACGTTTCTTGTGTAACAGTATATGCCGATCTAAGATATGCATAGATTAGAAGTGAGTAAGTGTGACCCCGAAGATATTTTTACTGCCCCAGGTCCCACGGAGCCCCTGGACTCCAAAAGCGAAGTTCTCTGCGGTGGGGACTGAAGTCCCTCCAAGCCAAAAATCAAAAGCAGAAGGGAATATCCAGGCATCCCATTTTTGATTCTTTGCTCTTTGTAATGGTGGCAAGGTATGAGGATTGACAGTGAAACAAAGCAGCAATCGACAGAAATATGTCACCTTTTAGATCAAATTCACCATTGTTGGCCAAGCCTTTGTTTGCCAAATGTTCACATCATCCATAACGCACGGCATTTTGCTTGGTGAAGATAATATTTAATTGGTTAATATTGCTTACAAAAAAGGTAGATAGCCTGCTTCCTTTCATATTTACCCACAACCAGTCCAAAATCAAATGTAAGCTACACAATATGATACTGGTAGGAGAACAAAATATATAAACCTCATTCTCTCTTGAAATCAGATTGAATTGCAGACTCAGTTAATGCTTCATTCCACCTTTCTCTTTCCTTTCCTTTTTTTAAAAAAAAAGGCTTATTTTTCCATAGCACAGCATCTGGTGGGCAAAATGAAACTGATCTCTTCATATTAAAGGAAGTGGACAGACTTCCTTTATACTGTGGATGTACTTGTTTGTTAGTTATGTGCTGTCAAGTCAGAACTAACTTATAGCAAGCAACCCCCAAAAGGGATTTCAAGGTAAGTGAAATATTTAAGGAGTAGCTTTGTGAGTTCTACTCCCCGACTGAGTTTCCATGGCCAAGTGGGAATTCAAACCTTGTTCTCCAGAATCCTAGTCAGTCACTCTATTCACTACACCATACTGGGTGCTGTGCATATACAGTAAATAATGCAATATATATGTTTGCATCTGTGCATATATATGTATTCTATCCACAAGAGAGGGAATGTTGGGTTTTTTTTTTAAGAGATTATTCAGAATATATTTGTTTGCAGTACAATCCTATAGGCACAACTACTTAGACGTCATCCCTAAGACCAAGTGTTGTATAGTGCTAAATGGCTGGATTAGGACAAGGGACAGCCAAAGCTAAGCCTTCCCACTCAGAAAACGTACTGGGTCACCTTATGCCAGTCTGTGCATCTCAACTCAATCATCTTCACAAAGGTGTTTTAGAAGTAAAATAGAATGAAGTAAAGGCCAGATGCCCCTATCCAGAACTCCTGGGTGTGGGGGTGAGGTGGATTAAAATACGATGCACTAACATTTTTCTTTAGAAAAAATAGCTATGTAAATCTGCTTGATTAGAAAATGATATGCAAAAGGGTTAATCCAAATGATGCTTTAGAACAGAAACATGGGATTAATATTTTAAAAAGTCACTGTATAACAGAGAAATAGGACAGGACAAACTGGAAATGTCATGCAGCATGGCCATGAACAGAAGATTAAGCTTCAAAATTGGCTGGGTTTTTCAAAAGGATTTAAAATACTCATCTATTGAATACGAGTACCAAGCCTCATGGCAGTACTGCAGTGAAGACTCTGCTCACAACCTGAGTTCAATCCTGACCAGCTCAGGTAGGTGACTTGAGCACCCGCCTGTAGGAAAGTGCTGCAAATGAATGTACTAATCTGGAGAACCTACATTGACTCAGCCTTCTATCCTTCTGAGGTCAGTAAAATGAGTACCTCGTTTGGGGGGGGGGAGGGCAATGTATAGCCTGCATAATTGTAAACAGCCCAGATAGTGCTTTAAGCTCTGTGGCATAGTATATAAGAAGTACAGTTTGGTTTGCTTTGATATCAATACGAGCCAGGTGAGTCATGGCTAGAGGAAGAATATCAGCACCACAGAAAGGATAATATCTCTGTCCACTGTGCAGTAATATTAGCAAAGCAAAAGCATGTTGCTTACATATTGTCATACAATGGTACCTCGACTTACGAACGTTTCCACTTGCAAATGTTTTGAGTTATGAAAGGCTCCGTTCGCAAAATGTTGCTTCGACTTGTGAACTAAAATAAAACCTTTCCTGCCCCTTTTTTTTGACCTAAGTCCATCTTAGGTCAAAAGAAGAAAAAACTTAAAAAATTTCTCCCCCTAGTGGTAGAGTACGAATTAACCGGCTTCGCATTAGTTCCTATGGGAACTAATGCTTCGACTTAAGAACGGCGCCTCAACATAAGAACGAAAAACAGCAGGTACGGATTAAATGGTTTTCAATGCATTCCTATGGAAAAGTTTGCCTCGACTTACGAATTTTTCGACGTATGAACGCTGTTCCAATACGGATTAAGTTCATAAGTGGAGGTACCACTGTATAGTGTTTAAAGTACTATCTAGACCTGGGTACTGATTTTACCATCCTCAAAAGGATGGAAGGCTAAGTGAACCTTGAGCTGGCTACCTGCGACTGAACCCCAGATTGTGAGCAGTACTGCAGTACTGGCTGCAGTATTGCAGTTTAACCACTGCGCCATGAGGCTATTAATAGGGCAGGGAGAAGGATCTTCAAACTAGATCTTAAAAGCCTGGACAGATTTACATACCATTAATAAAGTTGAAAGTTTGATTTACATAGAAGGATAGATCATATCAGAGGCAGAGGTACAGCCCAGTGTGTACTGAAGCAAGAAAAAGATGGAAAACATGTTCACCCCAGTGAGCTGTGACCTCCAGTCAGACAACCAGCTAGTTCAGTGGTGACCAGCCTTAGGCCCCCAGATGTCCTTGGGCTAAAACTCCCAGAAGCCTTCACCACTAGCTGTGCCGGCCAGGATTTCTGGGAGTTGCAGTCCAAGAATATCTGGAAGCCCAAGGCTCGGAACCACTGAGTTAACTCATGTCTGAATGATAGATGGAGTGTGCTCCCTGCCCAACCAAGCCAAATGGCTTGTTGTAAGATGCAGGAAATAAAATGTCTCACAGGATTTCCTGTCATCTGCTTGTCGGCAAGGAGCAAGGAAAAGTTACTTTTTGAATTACAGCTCCCAGCATTCTACGATCCGTATGGCCACTGCTCCACCCCCAGACCTCAAATAAAAACTGGAAAAGGTCCTTCCGCTTTCTCTTCCCTTCCCCTTTTCTGTCTTTTACCATTTTTGGCCAAGCCTGTCCATGGAAGACACTGTGAGTGACAGAGTGAAATTCCGGCCTACCAAAGTGGTCCAACCTTATGTAAGAGCGCTGCTTGTCATCATCCTTCAACTGAGTGCTTTTCTCTCCCATTGTTGCTGTGATGTGTAGAGGAAAACCACAGCTCTAAAAGTTTTAGTCACTCAACTGCAGGAATACACCATGGCCCTCCTTCAGCCTTCCCAGAGCTTGTTGGACTACAACACACATCACCCCCACCAATATAGCCATCCATATTTCCCCAGCAACCATGCTGACTGGAATGATGGACACCAAGTTGGGGAAGAGAACTTCAGAAGGAACTCAAAATCACGCCATTTTAAATCTTGTTCCAGAATCCTAAGGAATGTAGGTGAGGTTCCCAACAGGGGGCAAAGAGAAAGGATTTTGGACAAGAGGATCAGTCTGGGTCTGTTAACCTCTGTCGGTGCTGAAAGGGTGAGAAACAGTGGCCCTGATAAAGGGCAAGTTCACATGTGTAAGGCAGAGATTTCCCTTGGACTCTGTTCATTAGCCAAGATTGGTTTGTTGGTCTATCTTATCAAGAGAGTGTTATCTTGTTGGTACTAGAAATACCAGGGCTGGAAAAGCGAGGCGTGCCTGCACCCTCAGGAGCAAATGATCTCATTGCTCTTTCAGAAGACCTCTGTGTAAATCTCTTGTGGCTTCCCACATCTATCATATTGTACACACTGCAGTAAAAATAATGAGGAGCTACTTAGATTCTCACATTGCCCCATCCTCCCCTCCCTCCTTTCCATGAACAATATTTGTCTAGGAGCCAATGTACACATGTGGGGAGAAAGCTACCATCGTGTAGCTCTGCTCCCTTCAGCTGTACCACATCAGATTGGGTGTGCAGAACTGCACATTTAAAAATTTCCCTGTTCAAGTACACTGAAAGAAAATGACTCTCTTCCACACTGAATGCCTTGCAACGTGGAGAGAAGGATCAAACTGGAACCCTTCTTCCTAACAGGCTAATTTTCTAGGCACAAGGAATATTCCGCATTAAGACATTTTTAAATTTGCTCACCTCTGGATGCCTTGAAGTGGTGTAGCTGAAGAGTGAACAAAGTACAGCCTTCCAGATCTGGTTGAACTGCAACTCCCATCAACTTTAGCCATCTTAGTCAGTAGGGTGGGTTTCCTCCTCTGTCTTGGCTTTTCACAATTTTCAAGTAGAACTTGGTTTGGGTGGGCGGTACCTTTCGGACACACTGTCCCTCCTCCCCAAAAATCACAATTTTTGGTTTGGGGGAGACAATGCACTTCTGACCCATTACCCTATCTGGATTCCTATCTGCCTTTTATCTTGTTGGAATGCTTTGTGCCCCAAAACATAACAAAGAGAAGAAATCTAAGGAGCTGCCAAGGCCTGAAATAATTTGCTACCTGAGGCAGAACAGAAATCTCCTTCCCCCTGTTCTGGGTACACAGTAGCTAGAGCCAGACAAGTTATTTTGAGGTACCTGGCTGTAAATTTCACAAGCACCTTTTTAAATTCATGGCAGGAAAAATGCAATAATAAGAAATAAAGTGGTTAGTAGTGATGACTGAAGTGCCTGCCTCAGAAGGGCCAGCCCAGGAGCCATCTATTACTATTACATATAAGCACAAACATTTATGACAAGCTAGTGTGATAGAGAGGATCGAGTGTTGGGCTAGAACTGTTTGTGCAGCTATCTCAACTAAGGCCGGTGATGCTGGACATGTAACAATGGGCTCAGATTTAGGAAGCTAGATTTAGGCTGAATATCAGGAAAAATCTCATAACTGTTAGAGCGGTATGACAATGGAACCTCAGGAGGTGGTGAGGGCTCCAATGTTGGATGCATTGAAGAGAAAACTGGTCAACCATCTCTTGATTGGATTCCTGCAATTGGTTTGGATTCCTGCAATGAGCAGGGGGTTGGACCCGATGGCCTTATAGGACCATATCTATGATTCTATGATAACCAGTGCACCCTCATAAGTTAAGTGGGATTTGACAGGAGGGCCTGGCATGCTCTGGTCCGTGGGGTCATGACGAGTCAGACATGACTAAACGACTAAACAACAAATGTTTAAATCAACACATCTGGGATTGCACTACAGATGCCTGCAGAGAGATACTCATTTATCTTCTTTTTAGATTTACATCCTTAGAAATTAGATGAAATTAGGCTGGGGCATCTTTTCAATTTTTATAAGGTAAAGGTAAAGGTTCCCCTTGACATTTAGTCCAGTCATGTCCGACTCTAGGATGTGGTGCTCATCTCCATTTCCAAGTCATACAGCCAGCGTTTGTCTGAAGACAGTTTCCGTGGTCACGTGGCCAGTGCAACTAGACATGGAACGCCATTACTATTACTATTACACATAAGCATAAACATTTTTATAGCAATGTTTAAACAAGTGCCCATGTTACAGAGGGTATACTCATCAGTGGTGTTGGACTATAATGGAGGAGTCACTTTGCTGGGTGCGATCTTTAAAGCGACCCTTTCAATTGACTCTTCTTTGAACATGCAGTTCGGTCCTGATTTTCTCAGAGCAGATCAGCCCTGACTGTGGACTGAAATTGCCTGGATTTGATACGGAGCAAGGTTGGACTGGTTTGTGATCACCTGTATGTCAGTTTGCTCGCCAGGAAATAGATCGAACCAGACCCAACCGTAGGTGGTCCAAAGAGTGAGCTAAGTTGCCATCACCCTCTGTTTCAGCAGACTTGCAGTTCCTCTCTTTTTTTGTCAAAATGCTGAGTTTGACTCTTAAATAGTGTCCAACATATTTTAGATAGTCACTGTTTGTACATGCATGTACATCCAATAGACAACTCTCACGAACATTTTCTTTCCAGGAAATCTACTCAAATACCACATTTCATGACCACCAAGGCAGAACTTTCTTTAAACTCTCAGCCCTTGGGGAGAATGTTACGGCAGTAACAACATTCCATTCAAAACATTATAAATTAAGCCTCCCATTGCACTGGCATTCCTAGAATCTGAAATCATTTCAAATCGTCCTGCATCTCATGAAGGCTAACTCCAGTGCAGACAAAACAGTCTGCCCTTATCTCAGCGGACCAAACAAAGCAAAAGAAAACAAAAAAACAAACAAACAAATCCCCAGATTTATTGCTTAAAATAATATCGAGGGGGAGGGAAATCACGTGACCTGCTCAACAGGAAAAAGATCAGTCATCTTGTCATTCTTATTTGAAAGAGCAAGCAGGCAAAAAAGTTATTGCTTCTAAAAACAAATGAAATAATAACAATATATATTCACAATGACAGCAGGACTGACACAGTTGTGTTGATTCTCAGAATGCAGGGGAAGTGGTGCCTGCATTTGCTATAATAAGAGAGCACAGCTTTGGAGAAGGTTGGAAGTCTGGGATTACATTGGAAAGATTTTGGAATTAGCCTAAATTGGAAGTGGAGCCAGGAAGTAAAGGGGGTGAAACTTCATCAGTCAGACAGTAGAATCTGGTGACATAGCCACAGAGATACTCCTGAGATTTTGTGACATGGTCGGTCTATGTACCTTGAGTACAGGGCCGGACTGGGACCAAAAATCGGCCCTGGCATTTAGAGCACACAGGCCCACCGGCTGTGGGGACACAGGCCCACCTGGCTTTGGGCCAGGATTGGCCCTATGGACCCCTGAAATGCACCGGGGGGATTTTGAGCGAGGTGCTCTCGCCATCAGCCTGGCCTACCTCACAGGGCTGTAGGGAGGAGGATAAAACTTGGGAGGGAGCCGAGGATATGAACGAAACGAATAAACAGAACCTCCCTGTGCAAGAGGAGTGTATCTTTTCTGCCGCAGCGCATCCTAAGGAGCAGGATAAGAAGGCAACTTGTATCTAAAGCGGGGTTGTGACATTCTCAGGGGACGGTGAAACAAAGACAGCGTAGCCCAGCTCTGATGAGGAAATTTTCACTTTTAAAAAAAAACTGGCCAGGAAAGTTGATCTTCCCGGGACCGGGTCAGGATCCCTCCGGTCGAGGCTGGGCTTGCCGACGAAACTTCAGCCCAGCCTCGTCAGAGGGGCTTTCCTGGGAGGCAGCATGGCCACCCCTGCCTGGGAGGAGAGGCTTTCTCGGCTTCCAGTTTCCGATCGGCCCTCCTCACCTCTTCCAGTCCCCCCTCCACTCTTTTCCCCGTCCTCGCCCCCTTCCTCCTCCTCCTCCCCTCTCCGCCCCCCCGGCTTTTCCTCCTCGCCCGCCCACCCGGGGAAGGCCGGCCAAGGCCTCCGCTCCCTCTCCCATCCCCCAGCGGCGCGCTTCCCTTTGGAGAGGCCAAGGGCGCCTGGCGAAGGCGACGCGCCCGGGGACCATGCGCTCTCGGCCACCTGAGTGCCTGGGCAGTGGGCCTGGCCAGGCCGGGGCGGGCGGGCGGTGGGGGAGGATCCGAGGCCAGGCTGCCTCCTCCTCCTCCTGCTGCTGCTGCCGCTCCCGCTCCGCCATCCGGCCCTCCCCGGCCCCAGCGCGCCAGGGCGAGGAAGCGAGCGAGCGAGCGAGCGGGGTGGGGGATGTGCCGGCCAGACCCTCCGGCCGGCCACCAGCACCAGCCGTGGCCCGAGAGCAGCCGGCGGGCAGGCAGGGCCGGGAAGCCACGGAGTCTCGGCTGCCCGCGCTAGCCCTGAACAAAGCACGCCACCGCCGCCGCTGGCTCCGCGGGCGCGGGAGGGAGGCGGAGCGGCCGCTTCCCCATGGCCGCCGCCTCCGCCACCTGGAGCCCGCCTTCGCCGCCGTGCTAGGAGCCGGGCCTCGGCATTGCCCCCCCCTCGGGCGCGGGTGCGCTCTTGGGCCGGGCGGGGAGGTTGGGGGGTATGCCCCAGCTGGAGGGGGCGGGAGGAGGAGGAAAGATGAGGAAGAGGAGGAGGCAAGGCAAGGCAAGGGGGTGGGGAGGGAAGGCTCCCTTTCGCTCTCTCGCCCGTTTGCTCTCTTTTGGGGAGGGGGGCTCAGCCTGGCCCTGCGCTGAGGCAGGAACCGGCCCTTCTGACCATCGGCCGTTCTGGCATTTGCCAGAATTGCCAGATGGCCAGTCCGGCCCTGCTTGAGTAGACAGGGGTAGGAGAACATCCATTCATTGTCCCACCTTAAATCAAAGAAGCCATTCCTCGACTCCCTTTCCAGCACTTAAATGAGAAAGAGTAAGCTCAGGATCTGCCATGACTTACAACGACTCAACAATGGAATACCTCCACCAAAGAATCTGGAGAGTGTTGGCTCGTCCATAAAGACCTGACCAAGAGATAGGACTACTATAAAGGAGGTTCTGTGTGAGGTTCTCTGACAGAAAAACGATTGAATAAAGAAGAATCAGACTCAGAGATGAAACAAAATGTGAAAAACAGATGGATTTTAAAGTTTGAGTTCTGGTGATGACATGTGGCATCTGTGTTTTAGAACAGAAATTAGTTGACGGAATTGAAAACCCAGCTATTTTCACGGAAGGAAGGATGGCTGGATGGATTGTATGTTAATTTATTTGAAGTCCACAGCCAGTGAGATCTCAAATGCTGTAAACTATTGATTACTATGCCTACTGTCAGATACTGTCTAGTAGTAATAATTACTGTGAATATTCACAGTAATTATTACTACCAGACGGTCACCCAACTGTCAGATACTGATTGGTCCTGTTAGTCAGTTGTCAGATCTTGAAAAAGAGTGACAGACTACAATGTTAACTGTTGAACATTATGAAAAAAAAAGTGTTTTGGTATCAAAATATCAGTTTGATGGCAGAACTACTTCAGCTGCCTTGACATCATTGTTAGAGCAACATCCCAAGCGGAATGCTCTCATGAGCCTTCTACCCAGATTGACCTCTGGTCTCACTCTGTGCCCACTTCAAAAATGAGGTGGATGCTCTCCTGCTCTCCTGTCAGCCTTTAATTATAGCTCCTCCAGGCTCCCCCCTGAAAAACTATGGCCCATTTGGGAGAAGATCTAGATGAAATGGAAGAAATTGGAAAAGTAATACTCTTCTGAAAACTGCTTTGCCCACATGGTCTAGATGAGGAACATAGAGCCTTTTTTTTGCCTCATAGGT
The DNA here is from genome assembly GCF_051106095.1 of Pogona vitticeps. Taxonomy (NCBI): domain Eukaryota; kingdom Metazoa; phylum Chordata; class Lepidosauria; order Squamata; family Agamidae; genus Pogona; species Pogona vitticeps. The sequence continues at coordinate 184,254,464 of NC_135787.1, forward strand.
TGTGTAGGATGCTGGTTCAAAGGCTGAGAGCTGTGAACCATTCATTCAACCCACTGTTCATTCTCCTTTCTCACTGGAGCCTTCTTGCTGTTTCCCAGCCAGCAATCTTAATTTCCTCTCTCTTTGCTAGCATTAATATCTGTCTGTGACATCAGGGGAGCAGGAAACAGGGAACTAACAAGGTATCCATAATAATCAACACAGGAGTTGGTGGTTGCATGTGGCCACCATGTTTTAGGTTCTTCACCGCTAGTCTAGACCACTGGTTCTTAACCTTGGGTTACTCAGGAGTTTTGGACTGCAACTCCCAGAAGCCTTCACCACCAGCTGTCCTGACTAGGGTTTCTGGGAATTGCAGTTCAAAAGCATCCGAGTAACAAAGGTTAAGAACCACTGGTCTAGACTATCTGATGTCTCTGGAGCACGACAACACTGGGTGGTCTGCAAGAGTCCACCTGTTGCTTTATTGCGATCAAAAACGGATCTTACCATCATTATGTTTTATCTTTTTATTGTATTTTAATTATTGTAAGCTGCCCAGAGACCTTTGGGTAGAGTGGGCGGCATATAAGTTAAATAAATAAAGAAACATAATTTGATATTTTGAACTCCTTATAATTTCCTATAAAATGGGTTCAATCTGGAGAAGAAAAAAAGGCAAACATTTTTAAATACATAAGAACATTATATAGTTCTGTGGTGCTTCAGGAGACTCTTGAGAATCCCCTTGACTGCAAGGAGACCAAACCTATCCATTTTGCAGGAAATCAAGCCTGAGTGCTCACTGGAAGGACAGATCCTGAAGCTGAGGCTCCAATACTTTGGCCATCTCATGAGAAGAGAAGACTCTCTGGAAAAGACCCTGATGTTGGGAAAGTGTGAGGGCAAGAGGAGAAGGGGACGACAGAGGATGAGATGGTTGGACAGGGTCATTGAAGCTACCAACATGAATTTGACGAAACTCAGTGGAAGACAGGAGGCCCTGGCGTGCTCTGGTCCATGTGGTCACGAAGAGTCGGACATGACTAAACGACTAAACAACAACATGTAGTTAAGGGCCTTTATTAATGTCTCCATACAAAACAAAACAAAATATTTAAAAGGGTTTCCTATGAGATGAGGGTAATATGGTGACATCACCCAATGTTATCCTCAAAAAAATCTGCAGGTTACTCTAGACTAAGATGGATAATTGCCCAAAAGCCTTAAAATAATGTATTTTAGGGTTTAGGGAACATCTAGTTTAAGGCCCAGGCTCCACCAACTACACCCTGCTGTTTTGTTTTGTTTTCATTTGAGCTGCTTATTGGAGGAAAATATGAGAGAACTCCCTTCCTAACATTGGTACCCTGATTTGGTTTTACCCGTGAGTTACAAGAGGTTTTTCCAAATCCATCAAAATGAAATACAAATAAAGCTCAAATTCATTTCTACTCAGTGTTTTGGAAAAATAAATAGTTAAAGCCTAAGACCTCAGCAGAGCTCTTTCAGATGTAAGCCATATTTATTCAAGCAAAAGTGTTTTGCTCTTTGCTGGATGCTTATCACATTCCAGATGATGGATTTGTACAGAGGGAAGCTGTGTGCAATGGCTTTAGGATGGGTTTGCTGCATTTAACTGATTTCTGTCAAATTTCCTTGGTCTTAATGATGATTAACTATTTGATTTGTGCTGAGCTAAGTACATAAATCTCTCCTGACAGTTTCATGATCAGCTGCAAGGTCAACCAGCAGCCTCATCCCTCGCTTTATTGTGGATAAAACAAACTAGAAGTAGGCTAAAGGTCTTCAATGACGTTGAAATCCAATTACAGGCACTCACTTAAAAAACTTTAAATTGTGCTCCTAAAAACGAGCACAGTGGATTCATTTACAAAGATGCATTTGATTAACCATCTGATGAGATTACAAAAGTTGTGAACAGTAAGACATCTACAGAGCTTGGAAAAGGTGCATTTTGGACTACAGCTATAGCTTTTTGACTGACCAGGTGGGAGAGTCTGAGAGTTGTAGTCCCAAAGCTATGGATATCTAACAGGCAAATCCGTTCATCCATGGTGGAGAAGTGGTTATTCTACTGTTGACCTGCATCATGTGCATGAAGTAATATTGGACATCCCCATGCCTGTAATGTCCCCACGACCCACAGTGAACTTAAAAATGGAGGCATAGCAGTGTTGCTTAAACTCATTAATGCCTGACTGGGAATGTGCATTTGTCCAGCTTCTAAGACTGAGCGTTCCTCCACCTCCATACAAAAAGTCTTCTGTAGCTTGGAAAAACAAATTAACTATTTTCTGTATCTGCACATGGGCTGGATCCAGACTTGGTCATGTTAGTCGAGCCCTATTGGTCAAAATCCTGATGAGGTTTTCCTCATGTATAAGAGCATTTGTGCAATTGCTTGCCATGTTTTTCAGGCTGCCTACTGTACAGCCATCTGCATGGCATTGTCGTACCAGGCAATATCTGGGCAACCAACAGAGAGCCCACAAAATAGCTGGGCTGTTGATGAAAGCCTTTATGCAATTATGCAAGCAACAGGATTCTGGCTATTGAAATCATGGGACGTAAGTTAGTAATTCTAATAACTAACTTGTTATATTTACTGGTTTTTGTAGGTCTTTTCTAAAATATGACCGAGTTTGATCATAACCTAGCCAGTATGTAGCAACTAAATATACCAAGTCTGTTGTTTGGAAGTACATTCAGAGACTTAATTTAACACTGAATAATTACAGTTATTAAACCCTCCATTCACTGCTGCAGCCTATGTCCAGATTAGTCCAACAAGCCTCCATTATGTGGTAACCTTTCTATTTAGACCAGGTTTGTATCTTGCAAACATTTTATGGGGTTGGTCATTTTCCAGATCTAATGAAACACTGTTCTTATTCCACATTGAGTGTGAATTTGTGAAGAGGATAGCCAAATAACCAAACGACTCTGTACCTTGACCAGAGTTTAGGATAGTCTTGGCTATGCTGACCAGGAGAATCCTAGGAGCTGCAATCTGAAGAATTAATGTTTCCAGCCTGGTGGTCAGGCTGGTGTTGAGTGTGAGTAAATTTGACTACATCTTCCCAGTCCTGGCTCACCTGCACTGGTTACCTGTGATGTACTGGGCTAGGTTCAAGATGTTCATTCATGGTTGTTGTGGGTTTTTCAGGCTCTTTGGCCGTGTTCTGAAGGTTGTTCTTCCTGACGTTTCACCAGTCTCTGTGGCCGGCATCTTCAGAGGACAGCACTCTGTGCTCTGGTGCAGTTTGTTTGGGAGTTGAGTATTTATGGCTGTGAGATCAGCTTTTGTCCTTTTCAGGAGATGGGTGATTATGGTGATCCATGTGTTTTTTGTTGTGGGTTTATTGTTGTGATTTTCATTCATACTTACAAAGCCCTCCACAGTTTGGGATCTTGTTACTTGTCAAAGCGCTTTTACCTAAGGACATCAACCTACACCACCTGATCCTCGCAGATCATGCTCTTACAGGAGGCCAGGAGGACATCCGCCAGAAACTGACCCTTCTTGGCTGTGGCATCATCCCTTTGGAATGGGCTCCTGACAGCGCTGCACCTGGCACTTTCCCTCCCAATCTGCCAGAAGTAGCCAGTGATGGTTGGAATCAGGCTTTCAAGGAGACAGGTGGAAGTCAGCTGGCTGGAGGAAGCTTGATCCATGGTGTGGGACAGTGCCCCATTCCACCCAAATGGCCCAACCTCCAGTGCAGAACAGTGAGAAGGGAGATGGCATGCACGCACACACAAACACATTTCTCCCTTTTACCAGAGCAACTGAAGAAGGCAGAAGCTGAAACATTTTGCTTAATTACCTGTTTGTCGTTCAGTCTTGCAGTGCTCTCTCTCTCTCGCTCTCTCTTGTGTGTGTGTGTGTGTATGTATGTGTACTGCAGTGAACTACTGAATAGCAATCTCTCACATTGTGCACTTGATTTGTAATACACTTGTGAAAAAGAATACTAGCATTTGACTTGTAGCACACTTGTAAAGAGAGAGGGGGGATCTAACCTGCTTTTTTTTAATAAAAAGGGTCAGTGGGGCACTAGGATTAGCTTCGAATCCTTAGATGTTCTTGCAGCACTCTGTCCTAGAGATCTCTCATGCTCAATCTGTAGCTCACATGTTAAAAAAGAACAGAAAACGATTGTCTCTGAGAACAATATCTAACGCTAATGGCCCAGAACTTCAATAGTTCTGCCTTTGGATTTTTTATTTGCTTTCTTTCCTGGCCAGGGCAGTTACTATTATTTGTATACTTATTTATGAAGTTACCTAGTGATTTATGGGGCTTTGCTTAGGGTTCGTGTCGGGCTAGTCTCTGGGAAATGCAGGTCACAGGAGGCAAGGAGCAAACACTATTGTGTGCTGCGAAGGCTAAGCGAAACAAGGAAAATAGACTACTTTATTAAGTATGACATGGCGACAAGGTCAGTGGACCTGAGAAAAGTGGATATGTAACAAGAAAAAGCAGGGAGAGCTTACTTAGCTAAGGACGTCTACAGAAAGAAGTTCCTTCACTCCTTACTGTAAAATTTCTGCATCCCGCTGTGAGAATGCCTTCAGACAATGGTGTCCCGAGACATTTTGCTGCCCAGAGGAAAGAACAAGAGATGCCATCCAAGAAACATCAAAGAAACATAGGCTGAATCACGTTTATATATGTTGCATGAAGAATCTTATAAGGTGGAGTGTGAAGAATTGCTTCCAGTTTGTGGCCCCTTTCAAATGTGCCAGGGCCACTAAGGGGGCCCTAGGGACCCCACTGAGAATGGCTGATTTAGGTAATGCCCAATTGGATAAAAATAATCCCAATTTGACTTGGAATCAGCATTCAGTTGAAGCTAGAGCACAGCCTTGTTATAAAAATGCAAGCACATAACTCCTTCAGTGGAATGACTGGTGGGATAGAAAATAGGGAACCACTGGTATGGGGTAGAGTGTAACTTGATTGAGGACAGTTAAAGCCAAATAAGATATTTATTTCCCAGCCACTCTCTCACACCTTAACGTACCTGCAAGGGAGGAGAAGGGCTGGAAAACAAAACCAAGGGTTATATAAAGTCTTGGCTGAAACAGGAACCCTTTCACAGCCCTTCCTACTGAGAAGGACCAAATAAACCAAGACACTTGATCGCTTAGTGAGAAGGTTCCCATGTTGGAATTCTTTGAGCATTATGTTGGGACCATGCCAGGAAACTTGAGAGTTACAGGTTCTAATCCCATTGACTCCTCATAGTACCACATGATTGCTGGTTGAATAAAATGAGCAAAATAGTGTAGACACTGCCTTGAGCTTAGCAGATGGCCTGCAGATGTCATTGACGGTATGGTCTTGGCCATCTTTTTGCTTGCTTGCTTGTTTTCTGAAACAATCTTTTAGAAGGAAGAAAGTATGGTAGCCAGACTCAAATTAAAAATTCTTCCCATGCCCCTATCAGTTGAACTTTGTTTAAAAGTTTGTCAAAAATATGACTAGGCATTTGAACACACAGGCCTACAGCCCTTGTGACTCAACTCTAAACTGCAGTGTAGATTACACAGAACAGATGCAAAACCAGCCAGCGATAACAGATTCCACAGCTATATATTTTCCTCTTCCAGATAACCTAGTGCTGACAGAAAAGTGGGTTGTGCAACCGAAACACCAGCTGGGAAAACGTCTTTTTGTCCAAGTTGCCTTTTTAATGGTTGATGCACCAAAGCAAGCTCCTTCGTACAGTTCAACTGAATGGAAGTCTGATCCCCCCACTTATTCATGAAGCTGCTGAAGTAAATCCACAGTGAGGTAAACACTGATTACTGAAACTTCAGTAATGAGAACTAGGCAGCGCCATAAGCAACCTCTGCCAAAGGAGGGAAATCTGTGATAGGAACAGAATTATCTACATCCTATGAGCTCACTTCAAAGTTCTGTCCTGCTATGAGTGGAGGACATAAACTGGGACAGTCCTGCTGAAGCTAAGGAGGTCAATGCCAGCTGAGCATTAGGAGATATTCTGGGTACTGTATATCTCTTTGGATATGGATGGGGGGAATCACCAGTGACTCCTTGACATGGGAAGAAGGTCTGCCAAGGATTCTCATACCCCAGTAAAAGACCTCACCTCAGCCAAGAGAACCAAACAAGCACTTTTCCCTTCCAATTGTTGTATCTGCGGTTTGTCACAAGGTCTCTACAATCTTCTCCTTGGGAAGCAAAGTACAGTACACAGGAAGCAGAGGAGAATTAGGCTTGGCTGCTCCAAAGGGTACAAACAACCCATTCAGTGCTTCCAATTTTGTGCAGGTATCACAGCTAATCTCAAGTGTTTATAGAAATGTGTGAAAAATGAATCGTTCAGATTCTCTCCAATAGGGGAAGGGGGAGGCTGGGGAAGACTCTCCTTGTCTTGTAGCACAAAGAAAAATTATTGTGATTTCTCATTAAGCATGTGGGGAAGAACCAAAGTAAAGACTTACATGTTTATATGTAAACATGTTTATATGTGGAATAACTAGTACTGTTAGGCTGAACAATCTGCTAATCCATCAGTCCCCTTTCCAGATGGCCTTATGTTAAGAATGGAGATAAGCTCCATGGAAGGGATTGGAAATCATTTTCTGAAAACAAGAAGAATAACCACCAGTGGTGCTTTAAGGGCTGATTGTGTTCAGTGAATTGCTTGCCATGCTTGAATTCTCTCTCCTTGCAAATGAAGAAAAAGTCTGCAGGTCTGAAGGCTTCCTCATAGTAAAACTGAAACCCCCTAAGTGACCCTTATTGTATGCATGCAACCAGTACATTGGAGAGAGTGAAGCTAGAATCTCACTTCATGGTGTCTTAGATTCCCTCCCGAAATATTTTTCACCCAATGAAATATTTATACTAGATGTAATTCCCTGTGCCAGTTTTTGGTGCAGAACACAGAGGGCTCATCCATGAGTATGTATATGGATGAATATGTAGCACAGCTATGCATCAGCAAGCATAGCATGGAGCAGGATCCACACATACTGTCATTGCCTTATTCAAGGACATAGACTTATCAAATAACCCTCTATGGAAAATGTGTATTTCCTGCTATTATAATGTTTTTCCCTCTGTGCGCACAAGTCATTCAAAGCTTGATGTGTCAGCAAACAGACTTACAAGTGAAGCCCATATTTACCTCTCAGTAAAAAAAAATAACCACAAAACAAAAGCTTATTTGCAACATGCTGAGGGAGGTCAGGATAAACAGATGTTTTATGTCTATTAAGGAAATGGCATTTCAAATGATGTCCTAACTATATCATTCGGTCTGAGGCACAGTGGATGGGCAAAAATTTCTATTTCATCCCCCACTTCCTTTTCTTAAAAATGGCAATATATATTTTCAAGTAGAAGTGTTTAGAACTAAGTGACAAGGCTTCTTAAAAGAAGTTGCAACGTTTATGTCATCATGACGAGCGTTAAGTTATTTTCTCCTCCTAAGAAGAGATTTGCTTCTAAGAACTTGGATGGTTTCCACTTTGAAATGAGTCAAATTGTTTTTCATTCCAGAGGTCTGGGTAGGAAATATCTAGAGCTCAGCAGCTAGTAATTCTGATAGAAATGTTATCTCTTTGTTTTATTTTTATTTTTTTCAAAAGAGGAGGGAAAAGCAAAGAACTGTGTGAACTTCATGGACTGTGATCAAAATGAATTCTCATCTCAGAGACACTCACTTGTATCTTTCCGGCAGAAACATGAAACAGACCCCTGTTTAATGCACTGCATTTTTCCTTTTTAAGTCCATTAGCTATCTCACTTTTTTTTTTGTTCCAGCTGCAGCGGTTCATCTCTCCTGCAATACATTTTGCAAACAGGAGAAACCCGTGGCAGGAAAATGTTATTGCAGAAAGTAGCTACTTGGGCTGTTTCAGCCTCTGGGCTAGGGATCAGAACACATTACATGACTCTGATATTGTACCACTTGCACTGATTATTTGAAGGACTGCTTGCACACATTCCTCTAATTAGTACATTAGTCTCAGCACCTTAACTTTCATAATAGAACT